>NC_140993.1:45785504-47010970 GCF_052327205.1 Somniosus microcephalus | reverse complement strand
GGGCACGGAATTATGGTGATTGGCAAAAGAACCAGAGGCGGCATGAGGAAAATCTTTCTAACATAATGAGTGGTTAGGATTTGGAATGCACTGCCTGATAGGGTGGTGGATACAGATTCAATAGTAGCCTTTGATAGGGAATTGGATAAATACTTGAAGGAGAAAAAATTACAGGAATATGGGGAAAGAGCGAGGGAGTGAGACTAAGTGGATTGCTCTTCGAAAGAGCCGGCACAGACTCGTGGACCGAATGGCATGCTTCTTGGCTGTACTATGGTTCTATTCTATGGTTCTATGGTAATTGACAACCTGCCTCTCCCGAAGGGGTTGTGGGCACGCAGCCTAACCCACTCGAGTGAAATGCGGAGGTCGGCAGTTTGGAGCCGGCTTCCTGGCGCGCTGTCAATTTTGCCAATTTGAACCCCCCACCCGCAGCCAAACCCATGTGCTCCAGCAGATTAATTGTCTTTGGAGAGCAGCATTGTACTCATTAACATGGCTGGAGTTAAAAGAAGAAATACTGAAGAATGAATCTACTTTGATAGTGGCAATTAGGAGATTTTTCTGCAAGAGGAAGCATGGACAGAGAATTTCCACAGAGGCAGAGTTTGCTTTGTTCATCCTGTAACAGCCAATTGCTCTAATCTTAAATCCATTTTATATTGTAGACCTGCCTCTGATCAAAGCAGTTTTGAATTTAACACTACGACTCAAAGTCAACAACAACAGCAACTAAGCCACTTTTAGCAAAGTTAAACATTCCATGGCACTTCACAGGAGGGTAATCAGACAAAAATTGACACCGAGCTAAAGAAGGAGATATTCGGACAGGTGATTAAAAGCTTGGTCAAAGAGGTAGGTTTTAAGGAGTGTCTTAAAGGAGGAGAGATAGAATCATAAAATCATAGAATGGTTACAACACGGAAGGAGGCCATTCAGCCTGTCGAGTCCATGCCGGCTCTCTGCAAAAGCACTTCAGCTAGTCTCACTCCCCTGCCCTTTCCCAGTAGCCCTGCAAAAATGTTTCCTTCAGGTATTTATCCAAATCCCTTTTGAAAGCCGTGATTGAGTCTGCCTCCACCATCCTATCAGGCAGTGAATTCCAGATCCTAACCACTCACTGAGTAAAAAAGTTTTTCCTTATGTCGCCTTTGGTTCTTCTGCCAATCACCTTCAATCTGTGTCCTCTGGTTCTTGACCCTTCCACCAATGGGAACAGTTTCTCTCTGTCTACTCTGTCCAGCCCACTCATGATTTTGAACACCTCTATCAAATCTCCTCTCAATCTTCTCTGCTCTAAGGAGAGCAACCCCAGCTTCTCTAGTCTATCCACGTAACTGAAGTCCCTCATCCCTGGAATCATTCTTGGAAAATAAATGTCTGCACCCTCTCTAAGACCTTCACATCCTTCTTAAAGTGTGGTGACCAGAATTGGACACAATACTCCAGTTGAGGCCAAACCAGTGTTTTAGACAGGTTCATCATAATTTCCACACTCTTACTTTATACCTCTATTCACGAAGCCCAGGATCCTGTAAGCTTTTTTAACTGCTTTCTCAACCTGCCCTGCCACCTTCAACAATTTTTGCACATATACCCCTAGGTCTCTCTGTTCATCCACCCCCTTTAGGATTGTACCCTTTAGTTTATATTTCCTCTCTTCATTCTTTCTACCAAAATGTATCACTTCACACTTTTCTGCGTTAAATTTAATCTGCCACGTGTCCGCCCATTCCACCAGCCTGTCTATGTCCTCTTGAAGTCTATCACTATCTTCCTTACTGTTTACTATACTTCCAAGTTTTGTGTCATCTGCAAATTTTGAAATTGTGCCCTGTACACCCACATCCAACTCCATAATATATATCAGGAAAAGCAGTGGTCCTAGTATCGACCTCTGGGGAACACCACTGTATACCTTCCTCCAGTCTGAAAAAACAACAGTTCACCACTTCCTGTTTCCTGTCACTTAGCCAATTTCGTATCCAATTTCTTGGAGCGGCATAGAGGTTCAGGGAGGGAGTTACTGAGTTTAGGGCCTAGATGGCTGAAGACTGGAGTGTCTTGCGACATTTTACAATGTTAAAAGCGCTATATAAATGCAAGTTGTTGTATCTTAAGTTGTTGATACTAACATATGTTCTGATTTAGGATTTATCCACCAATGAGGCAACAGCACCAAAAGTGTCCATTTCCAAAGCTCAAGCCCCACCACATTCAAACAGAGTAAACCAATGAGAAAAATATAAGCACAAATGCCTGGGCTTTGAGGGCCAGATTGCTAGGCCTCAGGGTTCGCAAGGGCTCTAAGTTTATAGGGGCGACATGCTGTTATACAGGGATTGACTACCTTCTCTTTAGAGTTCTGATGAAGGGTTTCATAGAAGAATCATAGAAATTTAGGACACAGATGAAGCCATTCGGGCAATCATTTTTGTGCCGGCCGAAAAAGATCTATCCAGCCTAATCCCACTTTCCATCTCTTGATCCGTAGCCTTGTAGGTTACTTCAAGTGCATATACAAGTATTTTTTAAATGCAATGAGGGTTTCTGCCTCTACCACCCTTTCAGGCAGTGAGTTCCTGACCCCCACCACCCTCTGGGTGAAAAAAGTTCTCCTCAACTGCCCTATAATCCGTCTACCAATTACTTTAAATCTATGTCCTCTAGTTATTGACCTCTCTGCTAAGGGAAATAGGTCCTTCCTATCCACTCTATCTAGGCCCCTCATAATTTATACACCTATATTAAATCTCCCCTCAGCCTCCTCTGTTCCAAAGAAAACAACTCCAGCCTATCCAACCTTTCCTCATAGCTAAAATTCTCCAGTCCTGGCAACATCCTCATAAATCTCTGTACCCTCTCTAGTGCAATCACATCTTTCCTGTAATGTGGTGACCAGAACTGTACACAATACTCTAGTTGTGGCCTAATTAGTGTTTTATACAGTTCAAGCATAACCTTCCTACTCTTATATTCTATGTCTCGGCTAATAAAGGAAAGTATCCCGTATGCCTTCTTAATCACCTTATCTACCTGTCCCGCTACCTTCAGGGATCTGTGGACATGAACTCCAAAGTCTCTCGATAGTTCTGTAGAAGGGTTTCGACCCGAAACATTGACTCTATTTCTCTCCATGGATGTTGCCTGGCCTGCTGAGTTTTTCCAGCATTTTCTGTTGTTATTTCCAATGTCTCTCTGTTCCTCTACACTTCTCAGTATCCTACCATTTATTGTGTATTCCCTTGCCTTGTTAGCCCTTCCCAAATGCATTACCTCACACTCCTCTGGATTGAATACCATTTGCCACTTTTCTCTTTTCAGATGTCTATGGACCTGATGTGTATTTCCAACATTTTCTTTGATTATTCTAGAGTTTAGCGAGGTGGACACATTCTTTGCAGAATCTTTCCTCAGAAAAGAAAATAAACTGGGCACATGTTGTCTAGAAGGTATGGGTTTGGTGGGTGAAATATTTTTCACCAGGAGAATGTTAATTCAAGATTATAATCAACTAGAATATTCTATAATAGAAAATAATATTTTATTAATTAGACCAGCCATTAATATTTCACTCAATGACAATGAATGCACCATAACAATTCATTAAAATAAATAATACTTTATCCAATAGTGCTAGTGAAATTATGTAGATTTTGTACTGATTTGATTTGTACTGATCTAGACTTGACTATTCCAACGCACTCCTGGCTGGCCTCCCACATTCCACCCTACCTAAACTTGAGGTCATCCAAAACTCGGCTGCCCATGTCCTAACCCGCACCAAGTCCCGTTCACCCATCACCTCTGTGCTTGCTGGCCTACATTGGGTCCCGGTTAAGCAGCGCCTCGATTTCAAAATTCTCATCCTTGTTTTCAAATCCCTCCATGGTCTCACCTATTATCTCTGTAATCTCCTTCAGCCCCACAACCCCCCCCCCCCCCCCCCCGGGATATCTGCGCTCCTCTAATTTTGCCCTCTTGAACATCCCTAATTATAATCGCTCAACCTTTGGTGGTCGTGCCTTCTGTTGCCTAGGCCCCAAGCCCTGAAATTCCCTCCCTAAACCTCTCTGCCTCTACCTCTCCTTCCTCCTTTAAGACGCTCCTTAAAACCTACCTCTTTGACCAAGCTTTTGGTCACCTGCCCTAATTTATCCTCATATGGATCGGTGTCAAATTTGTTGTCTTATAATACTCCTGTGCAGCTGTGAAGGAATAAGCCATATTCAGAAAAAGACACCATCCTATGAAAGACTTCTAGCCTTATTAAAACATGACACACTGGCCTCGATTTTAACTGAGCCGTGGAGGCGGGCTTGGAGGCATGTGGGGGGTTAAAATTGCAAAAATTGGCGGTCGGGGCCCCCCTGCCTGGTTCCCGACTCCGGGCCATTTTTACTCAGGCGTGTCTGATGGTCCCGAATCTGTCCCGCATCCAACAGGCGGGACTGGTCTTTAAGGCCCTTAATCACCAATAAATGGCCTCTATAATGCCATTTTAACAGTCCCTTGCACTTTTAACTCTATTCCCACGTAAAACACGCCTGGTGGGAATCACGACTGTGAAACCTGGCGGGAGCACGATTGGCTTGCTGGCTATCAGCTGCAGGTCAACCATTAAAGAGGAGCTTTGATCAGCCATCATTTGCAGGTGGCAGGATTTTTTGTCTCAGGCCTGGGGCAACTTTTACCAGGCTTAATCGCACCTGTGGAAGGTTGGAGCCTCACACACATCTCCAGTGTGAACTCCTGGGAAACCCCTCTCGCAACCTTCACTCAGCGTTTCCTCAATGGAGGCATATGCCAGAAGCATGGGAGCCATTTTTTTCCTTCCCTTCTGGGCATTAGAAGAGCTCGAGCACCAGGCGCAGCAGCAGCAGAACCAGGAACAACAGCAGCACCAGCAACAACAGCAGCAGCAGGAGCGCCAGGCTGCTGCTCACCCACCTGAAGCTGCACAGGCCAGAAGGGGCCAGCGCCTGGAGATACCCTCTAAACAGGGTCTACAGATACAGGGTCTTCTACCTCAACATGACTGAGCAGCAGTGCCAAAGGCGGCTCCGACTTTCACGACAGGTAGTGACTGACATCTGCGCAATGATACAGCAAGACCTGCTGCCCAGAGGACCAGGTGGACACTCCTTACCAGTGGCCATCAAAGTCACCACCGCACTCAACTTTTTTGCCTCAGGCTCATTCCAGGGATCATCAGCAGACATCAGCGGCATTTCCCAGGCGGCCGCACACACTTGCATCATGCAGGTAACCAATGCCCTCTTTGCCCTCGCGCACAATCACATCCATTTCACCAAGAATCACGCAAGTGTGATGGCGCGAGCGGTTGGATTAGCTCATCTGGCAGACTTTCCAAGGTTGCAGGGCGTCGTTGACTGCATATATGTGGCCCTTCGGGCACCCCATCGCAATCCAGGTATTTTTGTCAACCACAAGGGCTTCCACTCCCTTAACGTTCAGCTGGTGTGTGACCACAAGAAGGAGATTTTGCATGTTTGTGCCAAGTACCCTGGCAGTTGCCATGACTCCTTCATACTGTGCCAGTCTCGTGTGCCTACGCTATTCAGGCCGCCAGACCAACTTCAGGGATGGCTACTTGGAGACAAGGGCTAGCCCCTGAGGACTTGGCTAATGACACCGTTGAGGAGGCCAGCCAACGAAGCTGAGGAGCACTACAACTCCAGCCACATTTCCACCAGATCCAATATCGAGCAAACCATCAGTTTGCTGAAGATGCACTTCAGATGCCTGGATAGATCAGGTGGAGCCCTACAGTACTCAGCAGCCAGGGTCTCCAGAATCGTTGTGGTTTGCTGTGCACTTCACAACATGGCACAGCGTCGTGGCTTGCTGATTCCTGAGGACCAAGTGGCTCCTCACATACCCTCCTCAGATGATGATGATGATGATGATGATGATGAGGAGGAGGAGGAGGAGGATGAGGGCGAAAACGACCATCCCGCAGAGGACCAACAACCAGCGGCAGCATTATGCCAGAACATTGCTGCCCGGGATCAAGGAACGTACTCATCCTGGCCAGATTTGCTTAGCCTAGCCAATCAAGCACTTTTGCCTCGCAGCTTCTTACCTGAGCATCGACAATGGCCAAGACACTACGGATTCCTAGCTATTTGTCCAGCATACTGACAATTGCAAGTAATCCTAAGCCCTCAATGTGAAAGTCCCATTCGCAAAATGACACACGCCACAAATACAGCAGTAGCCATCAGACTTTTTATTGACAGAATTCATCTGAGGCTTTTTTTAACAATACATAAAATTTCACCCAAGTGACTACCCTTGTGTCTATTATGCTTTATTTTCATCTTACACGTGCTGCTATGTCGTGGTTCCCCTGTGGTTTCAGCAGATGTAGAGGCCCCTTGCTCACTTTCCTGCTGCTCCTGTCTCGACACCATTGGCGGGCGTCCTCTGGTGTGGCGAGCCTGTGAGGTCTCGTCAACAGTCTCTGCTCCTGCGGCTGTGCAAGTGTTGAGACGTCTATCTCACTTGGGTTTGGTCTCCGGTGGGGCTCTGACCGAGGGCTCTGCAGTGGCATGGAAGTGTGAGTGCCTGGAGAGGAACCCCCACTTCCTTGTTCTCTGCCACCAACCTCCCTCTCATGGGTCAGCTCCCCCTCCGCGCCTGCAAGTGGCTGCAGAGCACCTTGCTGCACATCAGGGGGGCCATGTGGACCCGTATCTGCAATGGCAGTCCTACTCAGAAGGACTTCCATGAAGGTCTGGTTTCTCTGTTCAATAGATGCCCATCACTCCTCAAGAGATGTCATTCTATTCTGAACACTCACCACGTTTTTCATACCCTGGGGACTAACCTCCTCCATGGCCATAGCCCTCCTCTCCTCTACCGTAGCCTGCCTTACCACGGAGGCAGCAATCATTTCCACGTAGGTAGCCATCCTTTCCGTGTTGATGCGTTCATGCGCCAATGACTCCACAAAGGCTCTGCTCATGTTCGCTATGGACTCCTCCATTCACTCCACACTCGCAGCGACCCTAGAGACAAAACCCGCTAGAGACTCCTGCATCTGTGCATGGAGTTCCATCACCTCTGATCTTATGGATGGACCCAGAGGCAGAGGGTCGACATACAGCTGAGCCGAGCTGGGAGATTCCTGCGCCCTCCGACAAGGACTCTCCACTGCTGTCCCTGCCTCCACAATCTGCTGACGCTCACTTGTGAGCTGTGATACACCAGGTGACAACACTACTCTATGTCCCGAAGGTCCCACCGAGGTGTGAGTGTCTGCGCTGGTGCTGGGTCCGCTTATTTCTGCTGACGCTGCGCCCTCAGAGGTTGCAGATTCCTCTGAGGAGTCTGGAAGTTCAGGCTCTTCCTCCTGGACAGTGGGGACGGGGGCTCTCGATGGTCCTGTGGGGCAGTAAAGGAAAGAGTTAGAGATATGAGGTCAAGGTTACATGCACATTGCATATTGCAGATGATCATAAGTCCATCTGTTATAGCTTCAGAATCATTATCAGCGACTCATGCAATGTCAATGAGAGATGGAAAACTATTCTGTCACCAGCTTGCTGTGATGCACCCGTTTGTCCATCCCCAACGTGCGCATCTTTTTCAACCCTGACAATTTCCAGGATGGCTTCCTCCCAGGGGGTGAGGTGGGCTATTGAGGGTGGGCCTCCTCCTGTCCTCGCTCTTTCCCTTTTATTGTGAGCTCTCTTTTCCTGCAATGAGGGAGACAAGTGGTGGTTGAGTGAGAATGAAGGAGTGAGTGTAGAGATTGCATAGCATAGATACTTAGAAGGAGACAAAGATGGAGTGAGGTTGCAAGACCAAGGGCCCTCCCTGTGTGTTGTCAGTTGTGTTCAAAGCATCAGAGTGATAGGGAGTGTGAGGGCTGCATGGTTGAATAGTTATGTGAATGTGAGCATAGAGAGAGAGAGGGAATGGGTAAGGGTGCATGGATGTCAGTATCAAGTGGGATGTGGAGGAAGAGATTGCTAAAGCTGAGTGCTGGTGAGGAAAGGCAATGGAGATCAGATTGAGGGTGATGGGAACTTCATACTTACTTTTTCAGTGCGTTGAAGGTTATGGAATCTTTTCCTGCACTGCATCCAGGTGCGCCGTGTGACCCCCAAGGAGTTGACCTCCCCAGCCACCTGTATCCACACAGCCTTGGTCTGACTGGGAGGCCTCTTCCTCCCTGATGAAGGGAACAGGACCGCCCTGTGGGCCCTAGCCCCATCCACTAATGCCTGTAGTGCTGCCTCGTCAATCTTAGGAGCTGCGCTTGGCCTCCCGCTGGCCATTGTTCCTGCAGGTTCCTGTGCCATCAAATGGAGAAAGCTTGGCAGTCTGCAGAAGAAGCAAGGCTTGCTGTGGACCTTAAATGCAGCAGCAATGATGATGTCATCGGAGGGGACTTTCAGTCATGAGAAACCCATTTGCAAAGGCTTCCCACACGTTGGAAATCAATTGGCCAATTGAGTTAAAATTGCATCAATCTCCCACATCCATTTAGATTCGTGTGGTAAACATGAAATTTGGGGAACACGCCAATAGCCCGCAGCTGAGTTAAAATCGAGGTCACTAGGTCTGGGAATCTGGAAGCCTCAACAATGGAGAAGCTGTAAACAGCATACAGGCTATTGAGATCAGATAAGTTGTTGACACTGAATCAATAATCTTGTTGAAACAGAAGGTTAAATGTTCCTGAAGTCTGCAGCTTTGGAAAGAACACAATGGTACACTCTGTTAAGGTGTCCTAAATTACACCTCGTAAAGGAGCACATAAAATTAAGAAATATATGCCTTCGTAAAAATAACATCAAATGAAACACAGGAGACACGATTCTGTGTTGCAACCAGCTGAGTTAAATAAGAATTGTATCGATCACCATGGTTGAGGAGTTTTAATTTGCACATCGTAAAAAGACACAAACAGAAGACCTTGGTAAAAATGACATCAAATAGATGCATCTGCTGGTTATACCATTTTTTACGATAAGCTTAGAACACCTAGGGTAGAGACATAGGCCTAGAAATTCAGTATAGCCACTTTTGGGGCGGTAAAGTCGGGCGGCCGCTAAAGTTTGCGCCCGGCGCAAAGTGGAGGCCACTTCGCCGATATTCAGTAGCTTTGGCCAAGGAGTTTGCTCGAGCGCTAAAACTGGCGATGCACGGCTATCTTTAGGCGCTAAGCCGGCGGTGCAGAGTGATACCGCCGAGGCCGGGCGCAGCGCAGGTGCGGTCATTTCTTGATTGACAGCAGACACCCTGGCGCCGGCCAGCTCTTAAAGGGGGAAGGGTCGAGTTCGTCTGCTGCCACGCCCTGGATACTGCAGCCCTCCAGCTAGGCCTAAACACTGCTGCTGGAGAGAAATAGCGCCAGGAAGGATGCAGAGGGCCCGTGAGCGAGCGCAGCGCTTCTCTGCCCATGATTTAAAGGTGCTGGTTAGGGCTTTGGAGAGGAGACGCCATATCTTGTTCCCGGACAGTGGCAAGAAGCCTGCCACCAGGGTGTACAGGAAAGCCTGGAGGGATGTCGCCCAGAGGGTCACAGCCACCTGCGATGTCCCCAGGACTGGTGTCCAATGCCGGAAAAAGTTTAACGACCTCACTCGGATTGTCAGGGTGAGTACCCTTTCCAGTGTCCTCCTCATCCTTGCATGTGCACCTCACATTATGGGCAAAGGGACCTCAAAGCCCTAATGGCCAGCCCTCATCCAGCAGCTATGGCACTGGCATGAACATCAATTGCACTTTCTGCACTTTACACACTGGCCAAGCTATTCGACCATGGGAGGCAGTGCATACAGCAACAGGGCACCACACTGGCCAAGCTATTCGACCATGGGAGGCAGTGCATACAGCAACAGGGCACCACACTGGCCAAGCTATTCGACCATGGGAGGCAGTGCATACAGCAACAGGGCACCACACTGGCCAAGCTATTTGACCATGGGAGGCAGTGCATACAACAACAGGGCACCACACTGGCCAAGCTATTCGACCATGGGAGGCAGTGCACACAACAACAGGGCACCACACTGTACTTAGAGGCCGTCCTTTCTCTTGCAGGCCAAGCTGGCCCAGAATCTGAGGAGCTGGACTGACACCGGGGGAGGCCGTCCCCAGTTCCAGCAGCTCAGTGACCTGGAGGAGCGCATGGGTCGACTCATGGGTGGCCGGCTGATTGGCCCCGTTGCATGTGGAGATGCCGACCCTGTGCTGGGCCCCAATGGTAAGGACATCACCTTTTGGACCTCTCTCGTTCCCCTTGCGCTTCAGATCTACATCCTTTGCCACTGTCCGACCAATGCGCTGAATGCCACCACTCATGCCTCCCTCGCTGACGCCCTGTCCTCACTCTAAAGCTGCTCTTGTGCCTTCCTGCTTTCAGCTGGTGAGGAGGAGGTCCCTGAAGCTGCCAGTGACAGTCCCTCGGAAGAGGAGGACGAGGAGGAGCAAGAGGAAGGCGGCCCATCGGGGGAACCCTCATCCGCGCCAGGGGATGGCAATGGAGGGGACACGTCTTCCCTGGAGGAGAGCCAGGGGGAAGTGTCGGAGGGGGGTGTAGCTCCTGTGTCCAGTGGCGTCCAGCAACGCAGGAAGGGTCGGCCAGCTCGGCGGCCTTCTCCCCAGAGGGGGGAAGTGTTGCAGGGGAGTGTAGTTGCTGGGCCCAGTGGCGTCCAGCCACGCGGGAAGGGTCGGGCAGCTCGGCGGCCTTCTCCCCAGAGGGAGAGTCCGGCCTCCAGTCCGGAGACGGTCCTCGCCCAGGAGGTGCGCCTCCTCGATCAAATGTCCGCGGACTCGGATCGCCGGCACACCGAGTTCATGGGGGTTGTGGCATGGTTGCCTGAGGCCATCGAGTCCCTGGCTCATAGTGTGTCCGATTTCGGGGCCTCACAGGCCAGGGGTTTCGAGCAACTCGGGGCAGCACAGGCCAGGGGTTTCGAGCAATTCGGGGCAGCACAGGACGCGAGTCGGGCCGAATTCAGGGCAGCACAGGACGCGAGTCGGGACGACTTCAGGGCAGCACAGGCAGCGAGTGGCCAGTTGATCAGTGGTGCCGTGCAGTCACTGGCTGGTCTGATGCGGGCACAGACCAGGGCAGTACGGGCACTCTCTGCTGCCACACTTGCTGTGTCAGCCAGGCATCGCCAGGGCACCCGCCGCGCTGCAGCAGCACAGCGGTCTGGCCTTCAGTAGATTGCTGCACATGCTGCAGTGCCAGCCCGGCCGAGTGCCAGTGTCTCAGGCGAGCAGCGAGCGCCTGGCATCAGCCAGCTTGCCCCCATTGCTGCAGCCGCCACTGCCACTCCCCCAGTGAAGCTGCCACGAGCTGCTGGAGAGACTGATGCTGCCCAGCCACAGCTGCAGCAGTCAGCAGCCGGCCCCTCGAGGGCCAGAGCTCATCTAGGCCGACCCCCAAGGGCATCTGCCGTCACGCCATGTGCCCCTCAGGAGCCTTCCCCCAGCCTTGCAGCACCCACAGGGCCCAGGTTGAGGCGGAGCAGCAGGTCGACCAGGGGCCGGAAAAGGCTGGACAAGGACTCGCCCTCTCGGCACACAAAGTAGAGGGTGTTGCCAAATGTTTTTTTATATGGGGGTGGTTGTGTTGTCTATGGGGGTGGTTGTTTTGGTAATGCCGAGGATGAAGGCCATTTGGATGGAAAAGTTTTGTTATTCCTCCCCAGGTTGTGGGAGTGAGTCATGTGTTTGACTGTTTTTTGGAGGTGTTGTCTGTTTTTGGGTTTCATGTGGGAAGGGCCCTGAGTTTGTTCAATAAAGCTTTTTCTTTATTCAGCTTGTCCATGTTTGATGTTTGAAGTGGTTGTTGCGTTAACCGGCTGAGGGCTTGCGGAGCGGCTGCATTCATGTGCCTTCATTGCCACAAGCCATTCCCTGACAGGGGGCCTAGAAGTGTCGTTCAATAAGCCGCCGACGGACGGCCCTTGGACCTTGTGGCTCTCTCCTGGGCTGGTACTCCCCCTCCTCCTCCTCCTCCTCCTCATGGTCCTCCTGCTCCTCCTCCTGAGGTGGTGGTCCAACGTGAGGTGGCAGTGCCTGAGTCCTGCGGATAGCCAGGTTGTGCAGCATGCAGCAAACGACGACGAACTGGGAGACTCTATCTGGCGAATACTGCAGAGATCCGCTGGAGCGATCCAGGCAGCGGAACCGTTGCTTGAGGACGCCAATCGTTTGCTCTATGATGTTCCTTGTGGCTTGATGGCTTTCGTTGTATGCCTCCTCAGCAGGGGTCCTGGGCACACGGAGCGGGGTCATGAGCCATGTACACAAAGGATAGCCTTTGTCCCCGATAAGCCATCCTCTTGGGGGAGGCTGTGCCTGGAACATGTCAGCCACAGTAGTCTGGCGCAGGATAAATGCATCGTGGCTGCTGCCTGGAAAGCGGGCATTGACAGCTAGGATGCGCTGCCTGTTGTCACACACCAGCTGTACATTGAGGGAATCGTAGCCCTTCCGGTTGCGGTAATCCTCGGCATTGTCGATAGGTGCCCGCAAAGCCACATGCATGCAGTCAATGGCGCCCTGCACCATGGGGAAGTCCGCGATCCTCGAAAATCCGACTGCACACTGCTCCTGCCTCTCCAGGGTCATGGGGAAGGAGATGAATTGATGTCTCCTTGTGAAAAGGGCATCGGTGACCTGCCGGATGCAGCGATGCACGGCAAACTGGGATATGTTAGCTATGTCCCCAGCAGCGGCTTGGAAGGAGCCGCTTGCATAAAAGTTTAGAGCCACCGTGACCTTCACTTCCACCGACAGAGACGCCCTGCACATCAGCTGTGGACGCAGATCTCTGTGAAGCAGCTGGCAGATCTCTGCAACCACCTCCCTTCTGAAGCGCAGCCTCTTAACACACTGCGCGGCAGTCATGGTGAGATAGGACATCTGCTGGCGGTATTCCCTGAGTGGGTAAGGCCTACGTTGCCGACGCCTGATGCCCCCTCTGCGTCTAGGCATGGCTGCCCCTCTCACACAGCGTCTGCGAGCCCTTCGCACATAATGCTGGAACTGAGGGTTGGCACCCCATGCAGCCCCCATAATATACTGGCAAACAATGAAATCACAATGAGGCAAATTGCCAAGCTCTGGCCAGAAGCCAAAAATACCTCTCCTATGTTGGGCCAAATCAGTAAGGTCTCTTCCTTGGTCTCTGTCCAGAAATCCGTTGCACAAAAGTCATTGCAGCAAAATGGCTGGCCTTTATAGTTCAGTGTAAGTGCCCTTTAATTAGCGCTCCCCGAGGCCCGCAGGGCCTCTGCTGCGTTCCACTTCACAGTTCTTAGCACCGCCACGCCCACATTGGGCGGGCGCGACTGAAGTTCCGGTTTGGGGCGCACAAAGGGCGTTGCACGACAAAATGACATCATAAGCTGCGCGCGCAGCTGAGCGCGTGCAAACACTTTGCGCCAGCGCTAAATGTCTACTGAAGTTGGGCGTAGGCACAGATCGCGCTGCGCCCGGCCGCTAAGTGCCTAGCGCTCGAAGTCTACTCTTAAGGCGCTAGCGGCTGGCGCACGCAACTGAATTTCTCGGCCATAATTCTTACTGCTACCAGCTGATCTAACTGTAAAAATAGCAGGGGTCATCAGAAAAATGACTAGAGATAATTAGCTTATATCAGCAGGAAACTTCAAAGGAAATACCACTGCAAAAGGGTATAAAAATTGAACTTTCAAATGGGATGATAGACTCGCTTGAAGGGGCAAATGATTCTCGACTTCAGAGGCAGGCTCTGTAAGTCTACACCTCTTTGTACCTCGGGTATCAAAGGTATTTGATTTTGGTGGATATCCTGGAATAAAGACTGAGAACTGTAAAAATGTAGTGAATTTAAGATTTGAGAATAAGGATCTCTGATAATAGAATTGTAAGTTTTCTGTTTTTGGAACTGCTAATGTTGCAATTGAAACACCTGCTGTAATTACATGTCAGTTCTTTAATAAATCTGTATATTTTTAGAATTGTCTCACATAATACTTCTGCATCAAACTCGCAAACTCAATCTCTGTCTGCTCCTTGGTGAGGAGTTGCAGAATTCTGGGGGAGTTTTCCAGACCCTCATAATATCTGGAATGTTACAGTCTAGCTAAACTTATTAAAAGTGCTAGCTGGAGGATGGTAACATCTTCAGATTGGTCCTTTCCTTTAGGAAGAGATAGTCTGGACCTTTAGAGCCAATTAAGCGTCTTTAGGATTCGGCTACCTCTAACTTTAGTTGTAAGTGAATGTCTGGGGAATACGTCTGATCTGGGGTAGCCCTAAAGGGGCTAGGACTGGTAATAATCCTTTCACAGCGTCTTGGGATATTTTACTATGTTAAAGGTGCTATATAAATACAAGTTGTTGTTGTTGTTGTTGATGATTCAGTTTGAAAGATCAACAGCAACAACAACTTGTATTGATATAGTGTCTTTAATGTAGTAAAATGTCCCAAGAAGAAAAACTGATGGATATAGGAAATATCTGTGCTCATATGGAATGTTTTGTCAACTTCACAGATAGTGAAACATGTTAGCTGATTTTGACAGTAGCATTGAGCCATACAAGTTTACATTACAAAAGGAGGCCATTTGGCCCATTGTATCTGTACTGGGTCTTTTAATCAGGAATCCAAAATGAATCCCACTGCTCTGCTGTCTCCCCATATTTCTGATGAGACGTTAAACCGAAGCCTTGTCTGCCATATCAGGCGGACATAAAAAGTCCCATGGCACTATTTCGATGAAGAACTGGAGAGTTCTCCCTGGTGTCCTGGCCAATATTTATCGCTCAACCAACATTACTAAAACAGATTATCTGGTCATTATTACATTTCCGTTTATGGGACCTTGCTTAGTGCATATTGGCTGCCACATTTCCTACATTACAACAGTGACTGCACTTCAAAAATACTTCATTGGTAGGGGAACATCAAGGCAATAGTGACCATAATATACTATGCTTTAAGATACTAATTGAGAAGGACATAAGAATGTCGAAGACCAAGGTAATAGATTGGGCAAAAGTCGATTTTGAGGTGCTGAGAATAGAACTTGAGACAATAAAATGGACAACAATATTGTCAAACAATGACGTAGATCAGCAATGTGAACCATTTAATGGTATTCAAGCAGTCCAGGGAAAATATATTCTGCTAAAAAACAAGAACAAACTAAACACTAATGGGACACCATGGATAAATAAAGACATAAGGGAGAAATTGAGGGTAAGGAAAGAGGCATTCATTAAGTACATGAACAGCAGGGGAGAGCATGACAAGGGAGAATACAAAGAGATTCAGACAGAAGTCAAAAAAAATTCGGAAGTCAAAGTGGAACTATGAACATTACGGTAGCATAG
Source organism: Somniosus microcephalus (assembly GCF_052327205.1). Classification (NCBI taxonomy): domain Eukaryota; kingdom Metazoa; phylum Chordata; class Chondrichthyes; order Squaliformes; family Somniosidae; genus Somniosus; species Somniosus microcephalus. Next base: position 46,995,598 of record NC_140993.1, on the reverse strand, counting down.
TTGTAATGTTCCCGGACTAGTAATCCAGAGGCCTGGATTAATGATCTGGAGACGTGAGTACAAATCCCATCACAGGCAGCTGGGGAATTTAATTCAATTAATTAAATAAATCTGGAATTAACTACTAGTATCAGTAATGGTGACCATGAAAACCTCATAAAAATTCATCTGGTTCACTAATGTCCTTTAGGGAAGGAAATCTGCCGTCCTTCCCAGGTCTGGCCTATATATGACTCCAGACCCACAGCAATGTGGTTAACTCTTAACTGCCCTCTGTGGTTCAAAAAGGTGGCTCACCAACTTCTCAAGGGCAATTAGGGATGGGCAATAAATGCTGGATATGCCAGCGATGCCCACATCCCATGAACGAATATACAAAAAAAAATGATCAAGGACCATAAAACAAAATAGTAAAATATTCTACAGGCACATAAATAAAAAAAGGAAAGTTGAGATGGGAAGAGGGCCACTAAAGGATAATATCACAGGCAGCAATAACAAAATAGCAGATATATTAAATAGTTACTTTGCTTCAGTATTTATCAGGGGAACAGATCAAGTGGACATGACATTGGAAGATGAGATTAGAAATGATATAACCACATTTAAAATAAAAAGAGGAGAAATATTAAATAAACTATTCAAACTCAAAGAGGATAAAATCCCTGGTGCGGACAGAATACATCCATGCATGATAGCAGAGGCACTATTACACACAATTAATAATTCATTAGAAAAAGGAGTAGTGCCAGTGGACTGGTGGATGGCTAACATAATATCTATATTTAAGAAAGGAGATAGAACATATCTAGGTGACTATAGACCAGTCAGCTTAACATCGGTAGTAGGAAAAATAATGGAATCCCTACTAAAGGAAAGAAATAGAAGAACATCTGGAAACCAAAAATATAATAATGAATGGATGGTTTCCTGGACCAATATGTCAAGGAACCAACCAGAGATCAGGCCATCTTAGACTGGTTATCATGTAATGAGAAAGGATTAATTAGCAATTTTGTTGTATGAGGCCCCTTGGGTCAGAGCGATCATAATATGATAGAATTCTTCATTAAGATGGAGAATGAAATAGTTGACTCAGAGACTAGGGTCGTGAATTTAAATAAAGGAAACTACGATGGTATGAGGCGCGAGTTGGGTAGGATTGATTGGGGAATGTCAGTCAAAGGGTTGACAGTGGCTAGGCAATGGCAAACATTCAAAGACCGCATGCATGAACTACAGAATTTGTTCATCCCAGTTTGGCATAAAAATAAAACAAAAAAGGTGACTCAACTGTGGCTAACAAGGGAAATTAGGGATAGCATAAGATCCAAGGAGAGGACATATAGGCCTAGAAATTCAGTTGGCTGCGCCAGGCGCTAACGCCAAAAAAGGGCTATATTTCCGTCGATAAAGCCTTAGCGCCGGAATGCAGACCGATCTGCGCCGATGCCCAAATTCATTTGAGATTTAGCGCCGGCGCAAAGTGTTAGCGCCCGCTCGGGTGCGCGCGCAGCTTATGAAGTCATATCCTCGCGCAACGCTGTTTTAGCGCCCCAAACCGGAAATTGAGTGGCGCCCGCCCAATGTGGGCGTGGCGCTATTAGGAATTGTAAAATGGAACGTTGCAGAGGCCCTGTGGGCCTCGGGCAGCGCAAATTAAAGGGCACCTCCACTGACCTATAAAGCCCAGCCATTTTGCTGCAATGACTTCACTGCTTTGGATTTCTACACAGAGACCAAGGGACAGAGATTCCAGATTTGGGACAAGATAGGAGAGGTCTTTTTGGCTTCTGGCCAGTGCTTTGACATTTGACTCTTGCTGATTTCACTGTTGCGACCTTGATTATGGGGGCTGCATGGGGGGCCAACATTGAGTTGCAGCATTATGTGCGGAGGGCTCGCAGACGCTGTGAGAGACGGGCAGCCATGCGTAGACACAGAAGGGCCATCAGGCGTCGCCAACGTAGGCCTTACGCACCCAGGCAATACCGGCAGCAGGTGTCCTATGTCACCATGTCTGCGGCACTTTGTGTAAAGAGGCTGCGCTTCAGAAGGGAGGTGGTTGGAGAGATCTGCCAGCTGCTTCACGCAGATTTGCAGCCACAGCTCATGTCCAGGACGTCTCTCTCGGTGGAAGTGAAGGTCACGGTGGCTCTCAGCTTTTATGCAAGCGGCTCGTTCCAAGCCGCTGCTGGGGACATCGCGAACATCTCCCAGTTCGCCGCACATCGCTGCATCCGGCAGGTCACCGATGCACTGTTCGCGAGGAGACACCAGTTTATCTCCTTCCCCATGACCCAACAGAGGCAGCAGCAGCGTGCAGTGGGATTTGGCAGGATCGCGGGCTTCCCCATGGTGCAGGGCGCCATTGACTGCACGCATGTGGCTATGCGGGCACCGAAAGACAATCCCGAGGTTTACCGCAACCGCAAGGGCTACCATTCCCTCAATGTGCAGCTGGTGTGTGACCACAGGCAGCGCATCCTAGCTGTAAATGCCCGCTTCCCAGGAAGCAGCCACGATGCTTTTATCCTGCGCCAGACTACTGTGGCTGACATGTTCCAGGCACAGCCTCCACCAAGGGGATGGCTTATCGGGGACAAGGGCTACCCTTTGTGCACATGGCTCATGACCCCGCTCCGCGCGCCCAGGACCCCAGCGGAGGACTCATACAACGAAAGCCATCAAGCAACAAGGAACGTCATAGAGCAAACCATAGGCGTCCTCAAGCAACGCTTCCGCTGCCTGGATCGCTCCGGCGGCTCTCTACAGTATTCGCCGGATAGAGTGTCCCAGTTCGTCGTCGTGTGCTGCATGCTGCACAACCTGGCTATCCGCCGGACGCAGGCACTGCCACCTGACATTGCACCACCACCTGAGGAGGACGAGCAGGAGGACCATCAGGAGGAGGAGGGGGAGGAGGAGGAGGAGCAGGCCAGGAGGGGGCCAGAAGGCCCAAGGGCCGTACGCCGGGGGCTTATTGCTCGACACTTCTAGGCCCGCTGTGAGGGAATGGCCTGTGGGAATGAGCGCACCTGAAGGCAGCCGCTCCGGAAGCCGTCAGCCGGTTAATGCAGCAAACACTTGAAACATGACACCTGGACAAGCTGAATAAATAAAAACCTTTATTTAACAAACTGAGGCCCCTTCCCACATGAAACTCAAAAACAAAGAACACACCCAAAAAACAGTCACAAACATATGTCACTCCCCCAACCTGGGGAGGACTAACAAAAGTTGGCCATCCACATGGCCTTCAACATTGGCCGTAACAGAAAAAGGGCCCCCCTCGCCAACAGAAAGACCCCCATAAAAACAAAAAATGCCTTCAATTTCGGCCATCCACAAAAATCAGCCCCCAAAACACAATCCCCCCCATATATACAATGCCGCAGAGACCACACTCTAGCGGCTGTGCCGAGAGGGTGAGTCCTTAGAGAGCCTTCCCCGGCCCCTGCCCGGCCTGCTGCTCCGCCTCAACGTGGGCCCTGTGGCGGCCTCAAGGCTGGGGGAAGGCTCATGAGGGCCCCCATGCGTCGCGACAGATGCCCTTGGGGGTCGGCCAACACGACGCACGTCCCGGGAGGGGCCGGCTGCTGACTGGTTCGGCTGTGGCTGGCCAGCATCAGTGGCAGCAGCAGCTCCTCGCACCCTGGCTGGGGGAGTGGCAGTGTCAGATGCTCCAAGGGGGGCAAGCTGGCTGCTGCCAGGCGCGCGAGGCTCAGCAGACACAGTGGCAGTCGTCCGGCCTGGCAGTTCAGCTGGCGCAGCTATGTGCTGGAGGCCAGCCCGCTGTGTTGCAGCAGGGCGGCGGGTGCGGGTGCGACGTCTCTGCGTCAAAGCGAGTGTGGCAGAAGTCAGTGACCGCACTGCCCGGGTATGTGCCTCCAGCTGCTGTGACAGTGTGTCGAAGGAACCACCTCTCTGGCGACTCTCCTCCTGCAGTGCCGCGAGTAGTTCGACCCCCCTGGCGTGCGCTGCGGCCAGTTGCTCCACCCCCCTGGCCTGTGATTGCCCGAATGCTGCCACACTCTGAGCCAGGGACTCGATGGCGTGCGGCATCTGCTGCACAACCCCCATGAACTCATGGTGGCGCCGGTCAGACGCCACCGAGATCTCTTGCAGGAGGCGCACCTCCTGGCCGAGGCCACTCTCCAGACTGGAGAGAGGACTCTGCAGCTGGGGAGAAGCCGGCCGAGCTGGCCGACCCCTGCCGCCTGCCTGGACCCCACTGCAAGCAGGATCTGCCCTCCCCTGCAACACCTCCCCCTGGCTCTCCTGCATGCCAGACGTCCCCCCTTCATTGCCATCCCCTGGCACGGCTGAGGGCTCGCCCGATGGGCCGGCTTCCTCCTTGTCCTGGACGTCCTCCTCCTCCAAGGGCCTGGCACCCGGCGCCTCAGGGACCACCTCCTCCTCAGCAGCTGAAAGCAGGAAGGCACAAGAGTAGCTTTAAAGTGAGGACAGGGCGTCAGCGAGGGACGCCTGAGCGGTGGCATTATGCGCATTTGTCCGTCAGTGGGAAAGGATTTAGATCGGAAGCACTAGGGCAACGAGAGAGCTGCAAGCGGTCATCTCCTTACCAGTGGCTCCCAGCACAGGGTCCGCATCCCCGATGGCTACAGGGCCAGTCACCCGGGGACGCAGGAGTCCAGCGACGCTCTCCTCCAGAGCACATAGAGCCTGGTAGTGGGGCCGTCCACCATCGGTCTCCACCCGGCTGCGCGCATTTCTTGCCAGCTTGGCCTGCAAGAGAAAGGACGGACTCTAAGTACAGTGTGGTGCCCTGTTGCTGTGTGTACTGCCTCCCATGGTGGAATAGCCTGGCCAGTGTGGTCAGTGCAGAAAGTGCTGTTGATGATCATGCCAGTGGCATTGCTGCGTGAGGAGGGCTGCCCATTATGCCTTTGAGGTCCCTTTGCCCATAGTGTGAGGCTCACATGCAAGGATGAGGAGGACAGTGGAAAGGGTACTCACCTTCACCAGCCGACAGAGGTCATTGAACTTTTTGCGGCACTGGTCCGCAGTCCTGGGCACATCTGAGTTTGAGGAGACCCTGCGTGCGATGCTCCTCCAGGCTTTCCTGAACTCTCTCCTGGGAGCCTTTCTGCCATTGTCCGGGCACAAGATGGGTCTTCTCTCCTGGACAGCATCAATCAGCACCCTCAGTGCATGGTCTGAGAAGCGCTGGGCTCTTTCACGGGCCATCTCCATCTGTCCTGGCACTATTTTGTCCCACCAGCACTGTTGAGGCCTAGCAGCAGGGCTCCAGTGTGCAGGGCGTGGCAGCAGTCAAAGTTGACCCTTCCCCCTTTAAGAGCAGGCCGGCGTCAGGGTGTCTGCTGTCAAGCAACACATGACCGCACCTGCGCTGCGCCCGGCATCGGCGTTATCAGGCCGCAGCGCCGGTTTAGCGCCGGAACCGAGCATTGCAACGCCGGTTTCAGCGCTCGCCAAAACTCTTGGCCAAATCCACTGAATTTCGGCGCGGTTGCCTGCAGTTTCCGGCGGGCGCTAAATTTACCGAACGCCCGACTTTAGCGCCCCAAAACTGTGCAAACTGAATTTCTAGGCAATAAATTGGCTAGAAAAAGCAGTAAACCTGAGGATTGGAAGCAGTTTAGGATTCAACAAAGGAGGACAAAGGGATTAATTAAGAAGGGGAAAATAGAATATGAGAGTAAGCTTTCAGGGAACATAAAAACTGACTGTAAAAGCTTTTATAGATATGTGAAGAGAAAAAGATTGGTGAAGTCAAGCGTAGGTCCCTTGCAGTCAGAATCAGGGGAATTTATAAAGGGGAACAAAGAAATGGCAGACCAATTAAATACATATTTTGGTTCTGTCTTCACAAAGGAGGACACAAATAACCTCCCAGAGATGTCAGGGAACATAGGGTCTGATGAAAGGGAGGAACTGAAAGAAATCAGTATTTGTAGGGAAATGGTGTTAGGGAAATTGATGGGATTGAAGGCCGATAAATCCCCAGGGCCTGATAATCTACATCCTTGGGTACTTAAGGAAGTGGCCCTAGAAATAGTAGATGCATTGCTGATCATCTTCCAACATTCAATGGAATCTTGGAACAGTACCCATGGATTGGAGGGTAGCTAATGTTACCCCACTATTCAAAAAAGGTGGTAGAGAGAAAACGGGGAATTACAGCCCGGTAAGCCTGACATCGGTAGTGGGGAAAATGCGAGAGTCCATTATAAAAGATGTAATAGCAGGACACTTGGAAAACAGTGACAGGATTGGACAAAGTAAACATGGATTTACAAAAGGTAAATCGTGCTTGACTAATCTACTGGAATTTTTTGAGGATGTAACTGATAAAATAGATAAGGGAGAACCAGTGGATGTGGTGCATTTGGACTTTCAAAAGGCTTTTGATAAGGTCCCGCATAAGAGTTCAGCGTGTAAAGTTAAGGCACACGGGGTTGAGGGCAAGATATTGACTTGGATAGAGAACTGGTTGGCAGACAGAAAGCAAAGAGTTGGAATAAACGGGTCTTTTTCCAAGTGGCAGGCAGTTACTAGTGGGGTACCGCAGGGATCGTTCCTTGGACCCCAGCTATTCACAATATATATTAATGATCTATACAAGGGAACTAGATGTAATATCTCCAAGTTTGCAGACAACACAAAACTGGGTGGACATGTGTGCTGAGAGGAGGATGCCGAGAAACTCCAGGATGATTTGGACAGGTTGGTTGATTGGGCAGAAGCATGGCAGATGCAATATAATGTGGATAAATGCGAGGTTATCCACTTTGGTGTCAAAAAAAGTAAGGCAGATTATTATCTTAATGGCAGTAGATTGGGAGAAGGGGAAGTGCAATGAGACCTGGGTGTCCTTGTGCACCCGTTGCTGAAGGTGAGCATGCAGGTGCAGCAGGTGGTTAAGAAGGCAAATGGTATGTTGGCCTTCATAGCGAGAGGGTTTGTGTACAGGAACAAGGATGTCTTGCTGCAGTTGTACAGGGCCTTTGTGAGACCACATCTTGAGTATTGTGTGCAGTTTTGGTCGCCTTATCTGAGGAAGGATGTTCTTGCCATAGAAGGAGGGGGGGCACGGTGGCATAGTGGTTAGCACTGTTGCCTCACAGCGCCAGGGACCCGGGTTCAAATCTGGCCTCGGGCGACTGTGTGGAGTTTGCACATTCTCCCCGTGTTTGCGTGGGTTTCCTCCGGGTGCTCCGGTTTCCTCCCACAGTCCAAAGATGTGCAGGTTAGGTTGATTTGGCTATGATAAATTGACCCTTAGTGTTAGGGGATTAAATACGTGGGGTTACGGGGGTAGGGTGGGATATGTGTCGGTGCAGGCTCAATGGGCCGAAATGGCCTCTATCTGCACTGTAGATTCTGTGATTCTGTGATTCTGTGTGAGTTCAGCGAAGATTCACCAGGCTGATACCTGGGATGGCAGGAATGATGTATGAGGAGAGATTGATCGATTGGGCTTATACTTGCTGGAGTTTAGATGAATGAGAGGGGATCTCATTGAAACTTATAAACTTCTGACAGGACTGGACAGACTAGATGCAGGAAGGATGTTCCAGTTGGTCGGGGAGTCCAGAACCAGGGGTCACAGTCTAAGGATATGGGGTAAGCCATTTAGGACAGAAATGAGGAGGAATTTCTTCACCCAGAGAGTGGTGAACCTGTGGAATTCTCTACCACAGAAGGCAGTAGAGGCCAATTCATTAAATATATTCAAGAAGGAGTTGGATATATTTCTTAAGGCTAAAGGGATCAAGTGGTATGGAGAGAAAGCAGGGACAGAGTACTGAATTTGGATGATCAGCCATGATCGCATTGAATGGTGGAGCAGGCTCGAGGGGCCAAATGACCTATTCCTGCTCCTATCTTCTATGTTTCTATGTTTCTATGAATAGCCAGCATGGATTTCAAAAGGGAAAGTCTTGCTTGGCCAATCTCATTGAATTCTTTGAACAGGTAACAGAGAGAGATGACAAGGGTAATGTAGTAGATGTAATATATCTAGATTTCCAAAAGGCCTTCGATAAGGCACCACATAATAAGCTAATGAATAAGGTCAGAGAATGCAGAGTTAGGGGACAAGTTGCAGAATGGATAGCTAACTGGCTTCAAGACAGAAAGTAGAGCGTAGGGGTAAAGTGTAATAGAAACAGAAAATGCTGGAAATACTCAGCAGATTAGGCAGTATCTGTGGAGAGAGAAACAGAGTTAACATTTCAGGTCAATGACCTGTTGTCAGATTTCAGATTTGCAGCATCCTTAGTATTTTGCTTTGTAATGTTGTTGTAGGGGTAAGGAGAGGAAGAAGGTGGTAATTGGTGTCCCACAAGAATCAGTGCCGGGACCAATGTTGTTCACGATTTATATTAATTATTTAGACTTTGGAATCGAAAACACAATTTCTAAATTTGCAGATGACATTAAATTGGGGGGATAGTCAATACTGAGGAAGACTGCAACAAATTACAAGGAGACATTAATAAACTTGCAGAATGGCCATATAATTGGCAAATGAAATTCAACACAGATAAATATGAGTTATTACATTTTGGTAAGAAAAATAAGGAGGTCACATATTACTTGGAAAATAAGAATCTAAATGGGGTAGTGAAGGGATAATTACAAGTCCTAGCCCTTTTGGGCTACCCCAGATCAGACGTATTCCCCAGACATTCACCTTCAACCTAAGTTAAAGATAGCCGAACTCCATAACATGCTTAAATGGGTCTAAAGATTCAGGCTATCGCTCCCTAAAGGAAAGGAATGAATGAAGATGTTACCGTGCTCCAGATAGCATTTTTAATAAGTTTAACTAGACTGTAACCTTCCGGATATTATGAGGGTGCGGAATACCCCCCAGAATTCTGAAACTCATTACAAAAGAGTGTACAGAAATTGGGTTCACGAGTTTATGCAGAATTACTCTTTGAGACAATTCTAAAATTATATAGTTTTATTTAAGAGCCGACATTCAGTTAACAGCTGTTGAATCAGTCGCAACATTAACAATTCAAAATACTAATAGCTTACATTTCTTATTTCTCAGAGATCCTTATTCTCAAAACTTTACTTCGTTACATTTTTACATTTCTTACTTATTTCTAAATCCAGAACATCCACCAAAATCAATTACTTTGATTACCCAAGACTCATAGTTAAAAGCTTACAGAGCATGTCTGTGAAGTTGAGAAATGCTTGGCCTGTTCAGCGAGTTCTGACTTTCTGTTGAAAAGGTCTATGTTTTATAATCTTTTTGCAGTGGTTTATTCTTTGAAGTTCTCTGCTGATGTCAGCTAATTGTCTTTATAGATACCTCTGTTGAATGCATTCTATCTTACTGTCAATTCAACTATTGCATGCATAATTATGTCTCTACCTTTAGGTGTTTCAAAAACCATCATAAAAACTATATGACAGCTATGGTTTCTGTTTGATGTCATTCTTATCGAAGATTTTCCATTTTATTCCAAGGCTTCTTCGGCAGCACCTCACAAAACCATGACCTCTACCACCTAGAAGGACAAGGGCAGCAGCCACATGGGAACACAATCACCTGCAAGTTCCCCTCCAAGTTACACACCATCCTGACTTGGAAATATATCGCTGTTCCTTCATCGTCGCTGGGTCAAAATCCTGGAACTTCCTCCCTAACAGCACTGTGGGAGTACCATCACCACGCGGACTGCAGTGGTTAAAGAAGGCAGCTCACCACCACCTTCTAAAGGGCAATTAGGGATGGGCAATAAATGCTGGCCTTGCCAGCGATGCCCACACCCCGGAATGAATAAAATAAAAATTGGGATGAATGGAGAAAATGGTAAGAAATACCTTAATTACATTAGAACAACAAGTTTTGCTACATTGAGGTAGCTTCGATTGGAAAAAAAAATTCACAAGTTCCTGATAATATTTATCGATTTTGTTATGCATGGTATCAACTTGTTTTGATGTAATATGAGGTGTTTTGTTAACTATCCATTTAACTTCTGTTCATGTCCTTTTGAATCAATTCCTAACTGCTTTGTCAATTCTCAGTTTACAGGCTGAATTACAAATATGATTTATTCAACAATATGTTATATTCAATCAAAGCAGCCAAATTGATATGTTGATCAGCACTGGGCATCGATATCTTGAAACAGTTCTCATGATTTTCTCCATTGACGTGAAGAGTACAAATATGGCCCTACCTACAGAACTCAGAACAATTGACCAACAGTTCCAAAAACAGCTGGCACAGCGTCACATAAACTGACAACTGAAAAACAGTGTGCAACTGCAAGACAGCCGTGACTAATGGCCTAAACTTAGAACACTGCTTTAGGCTCACTGAATCAGATAAATTCCTTTTAATTACATTGGATTTAATTTTTATAACTTTCTCAGGATCACATTATGCAATTCAGTTTGCACCCCTGTGGAAACTGAAATTCAATGGCCACACATATGACATAGAAAAATAAGCAGTTACAATGGGGGGGGGGGGAGAGTTACCTGGACTCTGTGTATCAGGAGGTAGTCACACCAATTAGATTAATTAATTCAGATGTAGTCCGTGGCCAGGGTCAGGATGGTGTGACTAGAAGTGAGGCAGGTACAGGGATCCAGGAGGTAGTGTTAGCCGCAGCCCTTGCTCTTGTCCAACAGGTTCGAGGCTCTTACTCCCTGTGAGGATGGGAACAGGGACTGCGGGGAGGATGAGCAACCTGGCCACAGCACCGTGGAGTGGGGGGCCATTCAAGTGGGGGGAGTTAAAAGAAATGTTGTAGTGGTAGGGGACAGTATCGTTAGGGGGATAGATAGAGATCTTTGCAGCCGAGAGCGAGAATCCCGAAGGCTGTGTTGCCTGCCCGGTGCCAGGGTTAAGGACATCTCCTCTGGACTGGAGAGAAACTTGGAGTGGGAGGGGGAGGATCCAGTTGTCGTGGTCCATGTTGGTACCAACGACATAGATAGGACAAGGAAGGAGGTTCTGCTGAGGGAGTTTGAGCAGCTAGGGGTCAAATTAAAAAGCAGAACCACAAGGGTAATAATCTCTGGATTATTACCTGAGCCACGAGCGAATTTGGCTAGGACAAATAAAATTAGAGAGTTAAATGCGTGGCTCAAAGACTGGTGTGGGAGAAATGGGTTTTGCTTCCTGGGACACTGGCACCAGTACTGGGGCAGGAGGGAGCTGTTCCGTTGGGACGGGCTTCACTTGGCCAGTGCTGGGACTAGAGTCCTGGTGGATCATATAACTAGGGCTGTAGAGAGGGCTTTAAACTAACTAGTGGGGGGGAGGTTCCTAGAGAGCAAATAATAAAAATGACAGCAGAGAAGGTCATAGACTTAGGTAGCAGTGGGGAAATTAAAAACCAGAGCGTGTCAGGAAGGGGCAGAAGGTATGGAGTACAAGGTAAAGTAATAAAAAGGGCAAAAGCAGGAACTAAGTGTCACAAAACATCTTTGAAAGTTCTCTATCTGAATGCACGTAGCATTCGTAACAAAATAGACGAGTTAATGGCGCAAATAACTACATATGGGTATGATCTTGTGGCCATTACAGAAACATGGCTGCAGGGTGACAATGCCTGGGAATTAAACATACCAGGTTATTTAACGATCAGGAAGGACAGGCAGGAAGGAAGGGGAGGTGGGGTGGCTATGTTAATAAAGGAAGGAATCACTGTAATACAGAGAAATGATATTGGGTCAAAAGATCAGGATAATGAAACAGTTTGGGTGGAGGTAAGGAATAATAAGGGGAAAAAAACACTAGTGGGCGTAGTCTATAGGCCTCCGAACAGTGGCAACTCTGTTGGACAGAGTGTCAATCAGGAAATAGTTGAGGCTTGTAATAAGGGAACATCTATAAATATGGGGGATTTTAACTATCATATTAATTGGACAAATCAAATTGGGCAGGGCTGCCTTGAGGATGAGTTCATTGAGTGTATTAGGGATGGGTTTCTTGAGCAGTATGTAACTGAACCGACCAGGGGGCAAGCAACCTTGGATCTGGTCCTGTGTAACGAGACAGGATTAATTGAAAATGTCCTAGTAAAGGATCCCCTTGGAATGAGTGACCATAACATGGTTGAATTCCATATTCAATTAGATGGTGAGAAGGTTGGATCTCAAACAAGCGTGCCAGGGTCAAGGATGTCACTGAGCGGCTGCAGGGCATTCTGGAGGGGGAGGGTGAACAGCCAGTGGTCGTGGTCCACATTGGTACCAACGACATAGGTAAAAAGAGGGATGAGGTCCTGCATCAAGAATTTAGGGAGCTAGGTAACAGATTAAAGGGCAGGACCTCAAAGGGTGTAATCTCTGGATTACTCCCAGTGCCACGTGCTAGTAAGTATAGGAATGGGAGGATAGAGCAGATGAATGCGTGGCTAAAGAGTTGGTGTAGGGGGGAGGGTTTTACTTTCCTGGATCACTGGGCCTGCTTCTGGGAAAGCTGGGACTTGTACAAGTCGGACGGGTTGCACCTGAACCAGAGCGGGACAAATATCCTTGCGGGGAGGTTTGCTAGCACTGTCGGGGGGGGTTTAAACTAACTTGGCAGGGGGATGGGATACAGGGGGGAGCTGAAGTAGGGGGGGATGTGCTGCCAATTATGGAGGAAAAAACAAGTCAGCTTGGTAGGCAGGGCAAATATATAAGGGCAAGGCTGGATGGCATCTATTTTAATGCAAGGAGCCTTGCAAATAAGGTGGATGAACTGAAGGTGTTGATAAACACATGGGAGTATGATATTGTTGCTATCACTGAGACATGGTTGAGGGAGGGGCAAGACTGGCAGCTCAATATTCCGGGGTACAGAATCTTCAGGCGAGACAGAGGGGGAGGTATAAGAGGAGGGGGTGTCGCAATATTAATTAAGGAGTCAATTACTGCAGTAAGGAGGGATGATATATTAGCTGGGTCCTCTAATGAGGCCATATGGGTGGAGCTTAAAAACAAAAAGGGGGCAAGCACTTTGCTGGGAGTGTACTATAGGCCTCCAAACAGTCAGGGGGAGATAGAGGAACAGATATGTAGGCAAATCTCAGAGAAATGTGCAAATAATAGGGTAATAATACTGGGGGATTTCAACTTCCCCAATATTAACTGGGATAGTCAAAGTGTGAAAGGCTCAGAGGGTGTAGAATTCTTAAAGTGCATCCAGGAGAGCTTTTTGAGCCAGCATGTAGAAAGTCCTACAAGAGAGGGGGCGGTACTGGACCTAATTCTAGGGAATGTGGCCGGCCAAGTGGAAAAAGTGCTAGTAGGTGAGCACTTTGGTGATAGTGACCATAATATGGTAAGATTTAAGGTGGTCATGGAAAAGGACAGGGATGGGCCGGAAATAAAGGTTCTAAATTGGGGGAAGGCCGATTTTAATAGGATAAGGCAGGATCTGGCCAAAATGGACTGGGATCAGCTACTTGTAGGAAAATCCGCATCGGAGCAATGGGAGGCTTTCAGAAGGGAGATTGAGATCATACAAGGGCAACATGTTCCCATAAAGGTCAAGAGTGGTTCCAAAAACCACAGGGAACCGTGGATGTCAGGGGATATACGGGAATGGATTAGGAAAAAAAGGAGGGCTTTTGGTAGATACAAAAGGCTAAAGACGGAGGAAGCCCTAGAGGAGTACAAAAAGTGCAGGGGGATACTTAAAAAAGAAATTAGGAGATCAAGGAGGGGCCATGAAATAACACTGGCGAGCAAAATAAAGGAAAATCCGAAGATGTTTTATAAGTATATTAAGGGTAAAAGGATAACTAGGGAAAAAATAGGGCCCATTAGGGACAAAAGTGGCAATCTGTGTGTGGAGCCGGAAGATGTAGGAGGGGTTCTAAATGAATTTTTTGCATCTGTTTTCACTATGGAGAAGGACGATGTAGACATAGAAATAGGGCGGGGGGACTGTGATATGCTCGAACATATTAACATCGAGAGGGAGGAGGTATTGGCGGTTTTAGCTGGCCTAAAAATGGATAAATCCCCAGGCCCCGATGAAATGTACCCCAGGCTGCTGTGTGAGGCAAAGGAGGAGATTGCGGGGGCTCTAACACATATATTCAGGACCTCTCTGGCCACAGGGGATGTGCCAGAGGACTGGAGAACCGCTAATGTAGTACCATTATTCAAGAAGGGTAGTAGGGAAAAACCGGGGAACTACAGGCCAGTGAGCCTAACATCAGTGGTAGGAAAATTACTGGAAAAAATCCTGAGGGACAAAATTTGTCTCCACTTGGAGAGGCAAGGATTAATCAGGGATAGTCAACATGGCTTTGTCAAGGGAAGATCATGTCTGACTAATTTGATTGAATTTTTTGAGGGGGTGACTAGGTGTGTGGATGAGGGTAACGCAGTGGATGTGGTATACATGGATTTCAGTAAGGCCTTCGATAAAGTCCCGCACAGGAGACTGGTCAAGAAGGTAAGAGCCCATGGAATCCAGGGTGCCTTGGCACATTGGATACAAAACTGGCTTAGTGGCAGAAGGCAGAGGGTGATGGTCGAAGGTTGTTTTTGTGACTGGAAACCTGTGGCCAGTGGGGTACCACAGGGATCGGTGCTGGGTCCCTTGCTGTTTGTGGTCTACATTAATGACTTGGATATGAATGTAAAGGGTATGATCAGTAAATTCGCGGATGATACTAAAATTGGTAGGGTGGTAAATAGCGAGGAGGGTAGCCTCAGTCTGCAGAACGATATAGATGGGTTGGTCAGATGGGCGGAACAGTGGCAAATGGAATTTAACCCGGAAAAGTGCGAGGTGATGCACTTTGGGGGGTCTAACAAGGCAAGGGAATACACAATGAATGGTAAGACCCTAGGCAAGACGGAGGGTCAGAGGGATCTGGGTGTGCAGGTACACAGATCCCTGAAGGCGGCGGAACAGGTGGATAAGGTGGTAAAAAAGGCATATGGGATACTTGCCTTCATTAGCCGAGGCATAGAATATAAGAGCAAGGAGGTTATGATGGAGCTGTATAAAACACTGGTTAGGCCACAGCTGGAATACTGTGTGCAGTTCTGGTCGCCACACTACAGGAAAGATGTGATCGCGTTAGAGAGGGTGCAGAGGAGGTTCACCAGGATGTTACCAGGGCTGGAGCGCTTCAGCTATGAAGAGAGACTGGGCAGATTGGGTTTGTTTTCCTTGGAGCAGAGGAGGCTGAGGGGGGACATGATTGAGGTGTACAAAATTGTGAGGGGCATAGATAGGATGGATGCTGAGGAGCTTTTCCCCTTAGTAGAGGGGTCAATAACTAGGGGGCATAGATTCAAGGTAAAGGGAGGGAGGTTTAGAGGGGATTTGAGAAAGAACTTTTTCACCCAGAGGGTGGTTGGAGTCTGGAACTCACTGCCTGAAAGGGTTGTGGAGGCAGAAACCCTCACAACATTTAAGAAGCATTTGGATGAGCATTTGAAATGCCATAGCATACAAGGCTACGGGCCAAATGCTGGAATATGGGATTAGATTAGACAGGGCTTGATGGCCGGCATGGACACGATGGGCCGAAGGGCCTCTATCTGTGCTGTATTACTCTATGACTCTATAAAGGAGACTATGAAGGTATGAGAGCGGAATTGAGTAGAGTGGATTGGGAAAATAGATTAAAGGGTAAGACGATACATGATCAGTGGTGTACATTTAAGGAGTTATTTTACAACTTCCAAAAAAAATATATTCCACTGAGAAGAAAAGGGTGTAAAAGAAAAGTCAGCCATCCGTGGCTAAGTAAAGAAATTAAGGATAGTATTCGACTAAAAACAAGGTGGGAGGATAGAGGATTGGGAAAACTTTAAAAGACAACAAAAAATAACAAAAAGATTGATTAAGAAAGGGAAGATAGATTATGAAAGTAAATTAGCAAAAAATATAAAAACAGACAGTAAGAGTTTTTATAGTTATATAAAAAGAAAAAGGGTGGCTAAAGTAAATGTTGGTCCATTAGAGGATCAGACTGGGAAATTAATGGTGGGAAATATGGAGATGGCAAAAACACTGAATGAATATTTTACATCAGTCTTTACAGTCGAAGACACTAAGGCCTAGAAATTCAGTTTGCACAGTTTTGGGGCGCGAAAGTCGGGCGTTCGGTAAATTTAGCGCCCGCCGGAAACTGCAGGCAACCGCGCCGAAATTCAGTGGATTTGGCCAAGAGTTTTGGCGAGCGCTGAAACCGGCGTTGCAATGCTCGGTTCCGGCGCTAAACCGGCGCTGCGGCCTGATAACGCCGATGCCGGGCGCAGCGCAGGTGCGGTCATGTGTTGCTTGACAGCAGACACCCTGACGCCGGCCTGCTCTTAAAGGGGGAAGGGTCAACTTTGACTGCTGCCACGCCCTGCACACTGGAGCCCTGCTGCTAGGCCTCAACAGTGCTGGTGGGACAAAATAGCGCCAGGACAGATGGAGATGGCCCGTGAAAGAGCCCAGCGCTTCTCAGACCATGCACTGAGGGTGCTGATTGATGCTGTCCAGGAGAGAAGACCCATCTTGTGCCCGGACAATGGCAGAAAGGCTCCCAGGAGAGAGTTCAGGAAAGCCTGGAGGAGCATCGCACGCAGGGTCTCCTCAAACTCAGATGTGCCCAGGACTGCGGACCAGTGCCGCAAAAAGTTCAATGACCTCTGTCGGCTGGTGAAGGTGAGTACCCTTTCCACTGTCCTCCTCATCCTTGCATGTGAGCCTCACACTATGGGCAAAGGGACCTCAAAGGCATAATGGGCAGCCCTCCTCACGCAGCAATGCCACTGGCATGATCATCAACAGCACTTTCTGCACTGACCACACTGGCCAGGTTATTCCACCATGGGAGGCAGTACACACAGCAACAGGGCACCACACTGTACTTAGAGTCCGTCCTTTCTCTTGCAGGCCAAGCTGGCAAGAAATGCGCGCAGCCGGGTGGAGACCGATGGTGGACGGCCCCACTACCAGGCTCTATGTGCTCTGGAGGAGAGCGTCGCTGGACTCCTGCGTCCCCGGGTGACTGGCCCTGTAGCCATCGGGGATGCGGACCCTGTGCTGGGAGCCACTGGTAAGGAGATGACCGCTTGCAGCTCTCTCGTTGCCCTAGTGCTTCCGATCTAAATCCTTTCCCACTGACGGACAAATGCGCATAATGCCACCGCTCAGGCGTCCCTCGCTGACGCCCTGTCCTCACTTTAAAGCTACTCTTGTGCCTTCCTGCTTTCAGCTGCTGAGGAGGAGGTGGTCCCTGAGGCGCCGGGTGCCAGGCCCTTGGAGGAGGAGGACGTCCAGGACAAGGAGGAAGCCGGCCCATCGGGCGAGCCCTCAGCCGTGCCAGGGGATGGCAATGAAGGGGGGACGTCTGGCATGCAGGAGAGCCAGGGGGAGGTGTTGCAGGGGAGGGCAGATCCTGCTTGCAGTGGGGTCCAGGCAGGCGGCAGGGGTCGGCCAGCTCGGCCGGCTTCTCCCCAGCTGCAGAGTCCTCTCTCCAGTCTGGAGAGTGGCCTCGGCCAGGAGGTGCGCCTCCTGCAAGAGATCTCGGTGGCGTCTGACCGGCGCCAGCATGAGTTCATGGGGGTTGTGCAGCAGATGCCGCACGCCATCGAGTCCCTGGCTCAGAGTGTGGCAGCATTCGGGCAATCACAGGCCAGGGGGGTGGAGCAACTGGCCGCAGCGCACGCCAGGGGGGTCGAACTACTCGCGGCACTGCAGGAGGAGAGTCGCCATAGAGGTGGTTCCTTCGACACACTGTCACAGCAGCTGAAGGCACATACCCGGGCAGTGCGGTCACTGACTTCTGCCACACTCGCTTTGACGCAGAGGCGTCGCACCCGCACCCGCCGCCCTGCTGCAACACAGCGGGCTGGCCTCCAGCACATAGCTGCGCCAGCTGAACTGCCAGGCCGGACGACTGCCACTGTGTCTGCTGAGCCTCGCGCGCCTGGCAGCAGCCAGCTTGCCCCCCTTGGAGCATCCGACACTGCCACTCCCCCAGCCAGGGTGCGAGGAGCTGCTGCTGCCACTGATGCTGGCCAGCCACAGCCGAACCAGTCAGCAGCCGGCCCCTCCCGGGACGTGCGTCGTGTTGGCCGACCCCCAAGGGCATCTGTCGCGACGCATGGGGGCCCTCATGAGCCTTCCCCCAGCCTTGAGGCCGCCACAGGGCCCACGTTGAGGCGGAGCAGCAGGCCGGGCAGGGGCCGGGGAAGGCTCTCTAAGGACTCGCCCTCTCGGCACAGCCGCTAGAGTGTGGTCTCTGCGGCATTGTATATATGGGGGGGATTGTGTTTTGGGGGCTGATTTTTGTGGATGGCCGAAATTGAAGGCATTTTTTGTTTTTATGGGGGTCTTTCTGTTGGCGAGGGGGGCCCTTTTTCTGTTACGGCCAATGTTGAAGGCCATGTGGATGGCCAACTTTTGTTAGTCCTCCCCAGGTTGGGGGAGTGACATATGTTTGTGACTGTTTTTTGGGTGTGTTCTGTGTTTTTGAGTTTCATGTGGGAAGGGGCCTCAGTTTGTTAAATAAAGGTTTTTATTTATTCAGCTTGTCCAGGTGTCATGTTTCAAGTGTTTGCTGCGTTAACCGGCTGACGGCTTCCGGAGCGGCTGCCTTCAGGTGCGCTCATTCCCACAGGCCATTCCCTCACAGCGGGCCTAGAAGTGTCGAGCAATAAGCCCCCGGCGTACGGCCCTTGGGCCTTCTGGCCCCCTCCTGGCCTGCTCCTCCTCCTCCTCCCCCTCCTCCTCCTGATGGTCCTCCTGCTCGTCCTCCTCAGGTGGTGGTGCAATGTCAGGTGGCAGTGCCTGCGTCCGGCGGATAGCCAGGTTGTGCAGCATGCAGCACACGACGACGAACTGGGACACTCTATCCGGCGAATACTGTAGAGAGCCGCCGGAGCGATCCAGGCAGCGGAAGCGTTGCTTGAGGACGCCTATGGTTTGCTCTATGACGTTCCTTGTTGCTTGATGGCTTTCGTTGTATGAGTCCTCCGCTGGGGTCCTGGGCGCGCGGAGCGGGGTCATGAGCCATGTGCACAAAGGGTAGCCCTTGTCCCCGATAAGCCATCCCCTTGGTGGAGGCTGTGCCTGGAACATGTCAGCCACAGTAGTCTGGCGCAGGATAAAAGCATCGTGGCTGCTTCCTGGGAAGCGGGCATTTACAGCTAGGATGCGCTGCCTGTGGTCACACACCAGCTGCACATTGAGGGAATGGTAGCCCTTGCGGTTGCGGTAAACCTCGGGATTGTCTTTCGGTGCCCGCATAGCCACATGCGTGCAGTCAATGGCGCCCTGCACCATGGGGAAGCCCGCGATCCTGCCAAATCCCACTGCACGCTGCTGCTGCCTCTGTTGGGTCATGGGGAAGGACATGAACTGGTGTCTCCTCGCGAACAGTGCATCGGTGACCTGCCGGATGCAGCGATGTGCGGCGAACTGGGAGATGTTCACGATGTCCCCAGCAGCGGCTTGGAACGAGCCGCTTGCATAAAAGCTGAGAGCCACCGTGACCTTCACTTCCACCGAGAGAGACGTCCTGGACATGAGCTGTGGCTGCAAATCTGCGTGAAGCAGCTGGCAGATCTCTCCAACCACCTCCCTTCTGAAGCGCAGCCTCTTTACACAAAGTGCCGCAGACATGGTGACATAGGACACCTGCTGCCGGTATTGCCTGGGTGCGTAAGGCCTACGTTGGCGACGCCTGATGGCCCTTCTGTGTCTACGCATGGCTGCCCGTCTCTCACAGCGTCTGCGAGCCCTCCGCACATAATGCTGCAACTCAATGTTGGCCCCCCATGCAGCCCCCATAATCAAGGTCGCAACAGTGAAATCAGCAAGAGTCAAATGTCAAAGCACTGGCCAGAAGCCAAAAAGACCTCTCCTATCTTGTCCCAAATCTGGAATCTCTGTCCCTTGGTCTCTGTGTAGAAATCCAAAGCAGTGAAGTCATTGCAGCAAAATGGCTGGGCTTTATAGGTCAGTGGAGGTGCCCTTTAATTTGCGCTGCCCGAGGCCCACAGGGCCTCTGCAACGTTCCATTTTACAATTCCTAATAGCGCCACGCCCACATTGGGCGGGCGCCACTCAATTTCCGGTTTGGGGCGCTAAAACAGCGTTGCGCGAGGATATGACGTCATAAGCTGCGCGCGCACCCGAGCGGGCGCTAACACTTTGCGCCGGCGCTAAATCTCAAATGAATTTGGGCGTCGGCGCAGATCGGTCTGCATTCCGGCGCTAAGGCTTTATCGACGGAAATATAGCCCTTTTTTGGCGTTAGCGCCTGGCGCAGCCAACTGAATTTCTAGGCCTAAGAATATCCCAACACTGGACAAACAGGGGGCTAAAGGGGGGGAGGAGCTAAACACGATCAAAATCACTAAGGAAGTGGTACTCGGTAAAATAATGGGACTCAAGGCGGATAAATCACCTGGACCTGATGGCTTACATCCTAGGGTCTTGAGGGAAGTGGCGGTAGGGATTGTGGATGCATTGGTAATAATTTTCCAAAACTCCCTGGACTCGGCAAAGGTCCCGGCAGACTGGAAAACTGCTAATGTAACACCCTTATTTAAAAAGTGCAGTGGACAGAAGGCTGGAAACTATAGACCGGTTAGCCTAACATCTGTGGTAGGTAAAATTTTGGAGTCCATTATTAAGGAGACAGTAACAGGACATTTGGATAATCATAATTTAATAGGGCAAAGTCAGCATGGTTTTATGAAGGGGAAGTCATGTTTGACAAATTTGCTGGAGTTCTTTGAGGAAGTAACATATAGGGTGGATAAAGGGGAAGCAGTGGACGTAGTGTATTTAGACTTCCAAAAGGCATTTGACAAGGTGCCACACAAAAGATTATTGCTTAAGATAAAAAATCACGGGATTGGGGGTAATATTCTGGCATGGATAGAGGATTGGCTATCTAACAGAAGGCAGAGAGTTGGGATAAATGGTTCATTCTCAGACTGGCAATCAGTAACTAGTGGTGTTCCGCAGGGGTCAGTGCTGGGTCCCCAACTCTTTACAATCTATATTAACGATTTGGAGGAGGGGACCGAGTGTAACATATCAAAGTTTGCAGATGATACTAAGATGGGGGGGAAAGTAGTGAGTGAGGAGGACATAAAAAACCTGCAAGGGACATAGACAGGCTAAGTAAGTGGGCAGAGATTTGGCAGATGGAATACAATACTGGAAAGTGTGAGGTTATGCACTTTGGCAGGAAAAATCATAGAGCAAGTTATTATCTTAATGGCAAGAAACTGGAAAGTACTGAAGTACAAAGGGATCTGGGGGTCCTGGTGCACAAAACTCAAAAGGTTAGTATGCAGGTGCAGCAAGTGATTAAGAAGGCCAATGGAATGTTGGCTTTCATTGCTAGGCGGATAGAATATAAAAATAGGGAGGTATTGCTTCAGTTGTACAAGGTATTGGTGAGACCGCACCTGGAACACGGCGTACAGTTTTGGTGTCCATACTTAAGAAAGGACATACTTGCTCTCGAGTCAGTACAAAGAAGGTTCACTCGGTTAATCCCGGGGATGAGGGGATGGACATATGAGGAGAGGTTGAGTAGATTGGGACTCTACTCATTGGAGTTCAGAAGAATGAGAGGCGATCTTATTGAAACATATAAGATTGTGAAGGGGTTGGATCGGGTGGATGCGGGGAGGATGTTCCCGATGATGGGTGAAACTAGAACTAGGGGGCATAGTCTTAGAATAAGGGGCTGCTCTTTCAAAACTGAGATGAGGAGGAACTACTTCACTCAGAGGGTGGTAGGTCCATGGAATATGCTGCCCCAAAAAGCTGTAGAAGCTACATCATTACATAAATTTAAAACAGAAATAGACAGTTTCCTAGAAGTAAAGGGAATTAAGGGTTACGGGGAGCGGGCAGGAATTTGGACATGAGTCTAGGTTCGGATCGGTCATGGCCCTGTGGGTAGCGGAACGGGCCCAGGGGCCGTGTAGCCTGATCCTGCTCCTAGTTCGTGTGTCTAATTCTGTTAGATTCAGGAGATGGTTCGGTGATAGTGGATTGGCGGTTAGAATCAGATCAGCCATGATCTTATTGAATGGCGGAGCAGGCTCGAGGGGCCGATTGGCCTACTCCTGCTCCTATTTCTTATGTTCTTATGGGAGTGGAGTGGGCACAGCACTTTCCATCAGGTTTTACCCAATTGCAGGCATTCCCCAGGGCTTAGTTCTCAGGCTCGGTTCTCATGGTCCACTGTCATTGACAACATCTAACACAGGGTCATCCGTTTATTTATGTCTTGGTATCGTGGCCAACATTCCTCCCTCAAAAAGCACAACTACAAACAGATCATCTGGTCATTCATTCATTTGTTGCTTTGAGATCTTGCTGTGCAGAAACTGACTGCCATATTTGCCTACACAAGTAATTGCTGAAAAGCACTTTGAAACATTCTGAGAATGTGGGAAGGTCATATATAAATGCAAAGTCTTTCTTTCCTGGGGAAAATGAGGATATACAAGTCTACTAAATTAAGTGGGAGATCTTGGCAGCACTTCCCAAACCCGCGACCTCTTCCACGTAGGAGGACAAGGACAGCAGGCGCATGGGAACATAACCAACTCCAAGTTCCCCTCCAAGTCACACCCCATCCTGACTGACAAGTATATCGCCGAACTTTCATCGTCGCTGGGTCAAAATCCTGGAACTCCCTACCTAACAGCACTGTGGGAGTATATTCACCTCATGGACTGCAGCGGTTCAAGAAGGTGGCTCACCACCACCTTCTCAAGGGCAACTAGGGATGGGCAATAAACGTTGGCCTTGCAATGATGCCCACATCTCATAAACGAATAATAAAAAAATGTAGGAAAGCTTGGAGTGCTGCCCTCTACTACTCACTGCTGACCTTGAAGAAAGCTGCCCAAAAAGATCTAGCAATCTCTGTGGCGTGGATTTCACCTTTCCGAATGTTAATTTGATTCTGGCACCAAGTCTAGGGGATCTCCAGCGTCCAGCAACAGTTATGTCATCAAGCATGCTAAGCAGCCAAACACATTGAAGAATTCTCAGACAGCAAACCAGGAAGTAAAATGCACGGATTATCCTTCACTTTTTATAAATTTTATAGAGAGCGAAATAAAGATTGGGACGTACACATGGGATTAAGGTAGAAGCTGAAATGTCATAAACAAACTTAAAAAAAAATGATATTAAAAAACATGGAATTTTTATCATACTGGAAACATTTGAGATTGCACAGATATAAAATTCATTTTTCAGGGCCAGAGATGTTGTTCAGCAGTACTTACGACTTAGTACAAAATAACAATTGGACAACGTTCCTGGGAGGACTGGAGGTAGATAAACAATGGCAAACATTTAAAGATAGAATGACAAAATTGCAAAAATTGTTTATACCAATCTGGCATAAAAGGAAATCTAAAAAGGTGACTCAACCGTGGATAACAGGGGAAATTAGAGACAGCATAAAATCCAAAGATAGGGCGTATAAAATAGCCAAAAAAAGCGCCAGAGCGGAAGATTGGGAACAGTTTAAGATAGAGCAAAGGAGGGCAAAGGGCATGATCAAGAGGGGCAAAATAGCTTACGAAAACAAGCTGGCGGAAAATATAAAAACTAACTCCAAAAGCTTTTATAAATATATCAAAAGGAAAAGACTGGTGAAAACCAAAGTTGGTCCATTGCAGTCAGATACGGGGGAATATATAATGGGAAATAAGGAAATGGCAGATCAACTAAATGCATACTTTGGGTCAGTCTTTACGAAGGAAGACACAAAAAACCTCCCTGGGATATCGGGAAAAATAGGGACATTGGCAAAGGAGGAACTGACGCAAATCAATATCTCTAAGGATATGGTGTTAAGGAAGCTAAAGGGATTGAAGGTGGACAAATCCCCAGGGCCTGATAACATGCATCCTAGGGTACTGAAGGAGGTGGCCCTAGAGATAGCGGATGCACTAAGGATGATTTTTCAGAATTCATTAGACTCGGGAACAGTGCCGATGGATTGGAGGGTAGCTAACGTTACCCCACTATTCAAAAAGGGGGGTAGGGAAAAAGCAGGTAATTACAGACCTGTAAGCCTTACATCAGTTGTGGGCAAAATGCTGGAGTCCATCATTAAGGATGAAATAGCGGAGCACTTAGCAAATGGGGACAGGATAGGACAGAGTCAACATGGATTTACAAAGGGTAAATCGTGCTTGACTAATCTATTGGAATTTTTTGAGGGAGTAACTGGTAGAATAGATGGGGGAGAGCCAGTAGATGTGGTGTACCTGGACTTCCAAAAGGCCTTCGATAAGGTCCCACATAAAAGATTAGCATGGAAAATTGAGGCTCATGGGATAAAGGGGAAAGTTTTGGCGTGGATAGGGAACTGGCTGTCAGATAGAAAACAGAGAGTTGGAATAAACGGCTCATTTTCTGAATGGCAGGCAGTAACAAGTGGGGTACCACAGGGATCTGTCCTGGGCCCCCAGCTGTTCACAATTTACATTAATGACCTGGATCAGGGAGTCGGATGCAGCATTTCCAAATTTGCAGACGACACTAAACTAGGAGGGGGGGTGGGCTCAGAGGAAGAGACCAGGAAGCTCCAGAGCGATTTGGACAGACTGGGCGATTGGGCGGATAAATGGCAGATGCACTATAATGTGGACAAGTGCGAAGTTATCCACCTTGGGTGCAGGAACGGGAGGGCAAATTATTATTTAAATGGCAATAGATTGGGAGAGGGGGAAGTACAGAGAGACCTGGGTGTTCTTGTACACCAGTCACTGAAGGCGAGCATGCAGGTGCAACAGGCGGTCAAGAAGGCAAACGGTATGCTGGCCTTCATAGCAAAAGGGTTAGAATACAGGAACAGGGATACCTTGCTGCAGCTGTACAGGGCACTGGTGAGACCACACCTCGAGTACTGTGTACAGTTTTGGTCGCCTCATCTGAGGAAGGATGTTCTTGCCATGGAGGGGGTGCAGCGGCGATTCACCAGGCTGATACCAGGAATGGCGGGAATGACCTATGAGGAGAGACTATGTAGTTTAGGGATGTACACACTGGAGTTTAGAAGATTGAGAGGGGACCTCATAGAAGTGTATAAAATTCTGACAGGTCTAGACAGACTGGATGCAGAAGGAATGTTTCCCTTGGCGGGTGAGAACAGAACTAGAGGACATAATTTAAGGATAAGGGCTAAACCATTTAGGACAGAGATGAGGGGGAATTTCTTCACTCAGAGAGTGGTGAACCTGTGGAACTCATTGCCACAGAGGGCAGTGTACGCCAGCTCATTAAATATATTTAAGAGGGAATTAGATATATTTCTACGGGCAAAAGGGGTTAAGGGTTACGGAGAGAAGGCGGGGACGGGATACTGAATTAAAGGATCAGCCATGATCTCATTAAATGGCGGAGCAGGCACGAAGGGCCGAATGGCCTACTCCTGCTCCTATCTTCTATGTATCTATGTATCTATGTAACAACAGAAAATGCTGGAAACACTCAGCAGGTCAGGCAGCATCCGTGGAGAGAGAAAAACAGAATTAATGGTTCAGGTCTGAGACCCTTCATCAGAACTGGAAAAAGGTAGAGATGTAACAGATTTTTAAGCAAGTATAGGGGCAGGGAAAGGGAGGAGGGGAGGAACGAACAAAAGGGAAGCTCTGTGATAGGATGGAAGGCAGGAGAGATCAAAAGACAAAGGGGTGATTGTGCAAGGCAAAAGGAGATGGTAATGGGACATGTTAAGAAACAAAAGAGTCTAGATGAGGTGTAAATGGCAATGGCAGAATCATCAACATCTGCCATGTTCCAGTCCTACTCAGGTCCATTCTCATCAGTTCAGTGATTTCTCAAAGATTGCCATCTGTGGGGACTCCAACAACGTAGCCTATGGAGAAGCAAGGAATCACTGACAGCAACTTCTGGATTTCCGCATTTAACTGCGCATGTGCGGACTCCAGGTTTTGTTGTTAGTTTCATAGGGTAATGACTGCGAATGCTGACAGTTTCACCGTCATTACCACCGCAAATTCCGGGCCATGATTCACTGTGGTGAAAAATTCAAATACCAGCTGATCGAAGGTAACGTTAATGAGCAAGTTGTGAGTAAGAAAGGAAGTCAGGAGGAACATTTCTACACAAAGAATAACAGGCTTGACAACCTTACACAGCTGTTGTCTTGTGTCTGTGTGATTTATTTTCATATTCTGAACCTAAATCAGCCATGCAGCAGCAATATCTTCCTTCAAGCCTTCGTAACTTCCGATGAAACAACAGGTCTGTAGTAAAACGCTGAGCAGCACCACTCACTCTCTGACCTAACCTTGTCGCACCTCAACTGTCAGCATATCACCTGAATTGAATGGTTTGCACCATCCACTGTAACACCAGGAACTCTCTGAATTGTTTAATTAAAATGTCAGCAACAGTTCTTATATTTGAAATTAATTCTTAAATTCATGCCCAAATCAATTTGCAAATCAATTCTAAATTTCACAAATATGAATTAATTTAGAAAAAAATTGTGTGTATAAATCAATTTGCATGTGTAGTTCTTTATCAGTGAATGCATTAGATAATGAATTACATTTACATATTGATGAATTAATTTAAAATGAATTAATATTTGAGATAGGACTAAAGTTATTCTGAAATGACAATGTGACTTCTTGTCTATTTTTTTTCATAACTGCTCATGGTGCTGAAATACAAGCAGCCAAAAATACTTTTTGTTGACAGTTCTGTACAAGGACTAGCGGACACAGATTTAAGGTTTTGGACAAGAGATACAGGGGGGATGTGAGGAAAAACTTTTTTACGCAGCGAGTGGTGATGATCTGAAATTCGCTGCTGATGGAAGTGGTGGAAGCGGAGACACTCAATGTGTTCAAGGGGAGACTGGATAGGCACTTGAGGGAAATAAACTTGCAGGGCTACGGGGATAGAGCGGGGGAATGGGACTGACTGGATTGCTCTACAGAGAGCAGGCGCGGACTCGATGGGCTGAATGGCCTCCTTCTGTGCCGTTATGACTCTATGGGGGAGAAATTCGGTATCGCCCCATCTGGGGCGCAATTCTCGGCCGGGCGCAAAGTTTTGCGCCCAGCGCAAATTATCGCCACCTACTGCGAAATTGGTCTGTTTCGCCCCTGGAGCTGATTGCAGCGCTAAATCAGGCGCTGCACGACTCTCTTAAGGCGCTAAGCCGGAGGAGCGAGGCGCTAACTCAGAGGGCGGGCGCAGCGCAGGTGCTGTCAGTTAGCAATTGCACACAGACACGCTGGTGCCGGTCAGCTCTTAAAGGGGAGGGCAGAGCTTGATTTGCAGCCACACCCTACGCATCGGAGCCCTGAATCTCAGCCTGGACAGACCTGTTGCCAAATCCTGCAGCCAAGGATCATGGAGAGGGCCAGGGAGCGAGCGCAGCGGTTCAGCGAGGGGGCCTTGGAGGCTCTGGTTGGCGCGGTGGAGCGCAGGCGATCTCTCCTGTACCCGGAGAGTGGCAGGAGGCCTCTTCCCAGTGAGTATCGAAAAGCTTGGAGGGAGGTGGCTCACAGAGTGACCTCCAGCAGCATGGTGCCTAGGACCCCTGTGCAATGCAGGAAGAAGTTCAACGACCTCACTCGGGTCATCAGGGTGAGTGCCTTTTTCAGAAACCTCTTCATCCCTCCATCTCGACCTCACCTTATGGCCAAAGGGTCTTGAAAGCCCCAATGCCCAGCACTCCTCCAACACCTATGGCCCTTTCAGGAAACTCACACGCACATTCAGCACTTTGCATACAGTAAGGGCTATTCGACCATGGGAGGCATTTCAGCCAAGATCATGGCTGCACACAGTAAGGACTAATCGACCATGGGTGGCATTTCAGCCATGATCATGGCTGCACACAGTAAGGGCTATTTGATCATGGGAGGCATTTCAGCCAAGATCATGGCTGCATCTTTACTCAGACCCCGTCCTTTTTCGTGCAGGGCAAGCTGGCAGATAATAGGAGACAGCAGCAATGGACCGGGGGAGGCCGGCCTCACCTTCAAGCCCTGACCGATCTGGAGCAGCGAGTCCACTGGATTGTGGCAAGCCGGATGTTTGGCCCCGTCGCCACTGGAGACGCCGACCCCGTTCTGGCCAGCAATGGTAAGGTCATCACCTTTTTGATCTCTCTCCTTCCACTTGTTCCTCACAACACTCTCGATCCAAATCAGTACATCGCTGCACTCATGCCTCCCTTGCTGCCACCCTGCACTCATGCTAAAGCCACTCTTATACCTCCCTGCTTTCAGATGCTGATTCACCAGGTGAGGAGGCGGGCCCTCAAGCTGCCACTGGGAGTGAATCTGAAGGCGAGGAGGAAGAGGAAACCAGACCATCAGCGCAACCCTCTGCCGAGGCAGCCCATGGCCATACTGGGGACACGCCTTCCCTGGAGGGGAGCGGGGGGGGGAATGGTCTGATGAGGGTGAAGCTCCAGGACCCAGTGGGCTGCAGCAACGCGAGGGGGGTAGGGAAGCTCGGAGGCCTTCTCCCCGGAGGGAGAGTATGGCCTCGAGTCCTGCTACAGTGAGCGCAGAAGAGGTGTGGCTCCTCGCTGAAATGAGCGCCCAGGCGGAGCAAAGGCACACTGAGCTCATGGCTGCAATGGCAAGGATGCCCGAATCCATTGAGTCACTGGCAAGGAGTGTCCAGGACTTCGGTGCAGCACAGGCGTCTGCCACGCAAATGCTAAGTGCTGCAATGCAGTCAGTGGCTGGTCTCATGCAGACGCAGATTGAGGCCACGCGAGCACTAACTGATGTCACCCTCGCTGGATCAGGCAGGTTTCCCCGGGGCCCTCCCCACGCCACAGCAGGCCTGCAATCTGTGCTCCCGCAGATTGCTCCGCATGCTGAAGTGCTGCCCCATGGGAGTGCCAGTGTGTCGGTCGAGCGGGGAGTTGCTGTCTTCTCTCAGGATGACAGCATTCTTGCTGCCAGCACTGTGACTTCTCCACTGCAGTTGCCGCCACCTGTAGGACAGACTGCTGCCGCCCATGCAGAGTTGGAGCAGTCAGCAGCCGGGCCCCCCAGGCCCAGAGCTGGTCCAGGCCGTCCCTCAAGGGCATCTGCAGTCTCAGTTTCTGACACTCAGCAGCCTTCCCCCAGTCTTGCTGCAGCCACTGGGGTCCCATTACGGAGGAGCTGCAGGGTGGGAAGGGGGCAATTTCGCAAGGGAAGCAGATCACTCTCGAAGGGCAAAAAGTAGAAGGTGTGGCAAAATGTTGTTCATTGTTTTATTGAAGGCTGAGGATCGTGATCATATTTTTGTTACTGTTTTGGACATTGTCTCCAGTTGTGAGAGCCAGTTGTGTGATTGACTGTTTCTGTGTGTGTTTCTTTCTATTACTTTGTCATGCGGGAAGGATACACAGTTTTATAAATAAAGAAGTGTCTTTATTCAAAATGTGCATGTTTGTTCTTTGCACTCATTGTTGCCTTGACTGGCTTAGGGGTTGCGGCATGTTCCATTCAGGTTCTTTGAATGGCAGAAGCCATTCCCTCAGAGGGGGCCTAGAAGCGAATTGCTATAAGCCTTTGACGGACGGCCCTTGCACTTTGTGCCTCCCTCCCATCTTGGTGCTGCTGCTCCTCCTCCTCCTCCTCCTCCTCCTCTGCTGGTGCTCCAAGGCCCGGTGGCATTGGCTGGGTCCTGAGGATTGCCAGGTTATGCAGCATGCAGCACACAACAACGAAGTGGGAGACTCGCTCTGGCGAGTACTGCAGGGCTCCTCCAGAGTGGTCCAGACAGCGGAACTGTTGCTTGAGCATGCCAATTGTGTGCGCAACGATGTTCCTGGTAGCTTGATGGCTCTCGTTGTATCGTTCTTCTGGAAGGGTACTGGGCGAACGGAGCGGGGTCATCAGCCAGGTGCACAGAGGATAGCCCTTGTCCCCGAGAAGCCAGCCTCCTGGGTGAAGCGGGGCCTCGAAAAGATCTGCCACAGAAGCCTGGTGCAGGATGAAGGCATCGTGGCTGCTGCCTGTAAAGTGGGCACTGACAGCGAGTATCAGCTGTCTGTGGTCACAGACCAACTGGACGTTCAAGGAATGGAAGCCCTTTTGGTTGCGGAAATCCTCGGCATTCTCTTGCGGCGCCCACAAAGCCACATGGGTGCAGTCAATGGCGCCCTGCACCATGGGGAAGCCCGCTATTCTTGCAAAGCCCGCTGCGTGCTCTTGCTCCTTGTCCAGGGTCATGGGGAAAGAGATGTACTCTCGTCTCCTTTTAAAGAGGGCATTTGTGACTTGATGGATGCAGCAATGCACCGCGAACTGGGAGATACTGGCAATGTCCCCAGTAGCAGATTGAAAGGAGCCGGTGGCATAAAAGTTGAGAGCCACTGTTACCTTCACTGCCACCGACAGAGACGTCCTGCTCCTCAGTTGAGGTTGCAGATCTGGCTGGAGGAGGTGGCAGAGCTCAGTGACCACCTCCTTGCTGAACCGCAGCATTCACAAACACTGCTCCTCAGACATATTGATGTATGAGAACTGTTGTCGAAAAACCCTGGGACGCTAAGGTCTCCTGTACCGACGTCTGTTGGCCCTCCTCCATCTGGCCATGATTGCCACTCTCTCTGTGCGTCTGTGTGCCCTCTCAATGTGATGGAGAAGCACGATGTTCCCATCCATTGCAGCCCCCATAATATGTGGGCAATCAAAGTTATGCCGGTGAAAAAGCAAAGCAACTACAAAGTTATGGTCAGAAGCCAAAACTACCTCAGACAGCGTTGACTCAATGCAGAAGCCTCTCTTTCTCCCTTTGTCTCTCTGCAAATCTCTCTCTCTCTCTCAGAGCGAGTGGTCCAATAATGGCTGCCACACAGAAGACAGGAAGAGCCCCCTTTAAATAGCGCCCCCCCCAGCCCCACAGCGACGGGGAAGCGTTCCAGTCAACCTGCCGTTGGTAGCGACAGGCGGAAAGGAGGGGGGCACCACTGAATTTCCGGTCCGGGGCGCCCCCAAGGGCGTTGCACCCTGGAATGACGTCAAAATCTGCGTGCGCAGGAGAGCGGGCGGTATGGTTTAGCGCCGCCACTAAATGTCCGCTCAATTTCGCGAGAGGCGCAGGTATCGCCGTGCCCGGGCGCTAGTTGGTTACCGCCCCACTTATTGCCCTCTTAAGGTGCTAACGGGTGGCGCTCAGAACTGAATTTCTCCTCCATGACGCTAAGACTGTCGTCCACATGTTAAGAATGAATTTATATTTCTGTGCAGTACTGAAGGAGTGCTGCACTGTTGGAGGTGCCATCTTTCAGATGAGACGCTAATCCGAGGTCCCATCTACCCTCTCAGGTGGATGTGAAAGCTCACATGGCACTATTCAAAGAAGAGCAAGGGAGTGTCTCCCAGTGTCCTGGCCAACATTTGTTATCAGCCAACACCTATCTGGTCATTTATTTCATCGCTTTTTGTGGGATCTTACTGTCTGCAAATTTGTTTCCTTGCATTTTATCAGTGATGACACTTAAAAAGTACTTCATCGGCTATAAAGTGCTTTGGGATGTCCTGAAGCAGCCCATTTTACATCTCTCCAGATATTTATTTCCATTGACTTCTGACTCGCTGTTGACTCGTTATCATCCGTTTATACTATCGCACAAAATCAAGATCTACCCCATTGTCTCCCAGACTAATGGAATGCGATCCCAGGAATGTGTGCCTTTTCAATCTTACACCATCCCAGCACAACCCCAGCCCGGCATGAGGTTGAAAAGTCCATCCGACAACTGAAGAACAACAAGGCCTCAGGAGCAGATGGAATCGCTGCCGAGGCACTAAAGCATGGCGGATAAGCACTACTGGTGCGAATTCATGAACTCATTTCTCTTATCTGGAAGGAGGAGAGCATGCCAGGGGATCTCAGAGATGCCGTAATTGTGACCATCTTCAAGAAAGGTGACAAGTCCGATTGCGGTAATTACAGAGGAGTTTCCCTGCTATCTGCCACAGGGAAAGTCATCGCAAGAATCCTCCTCAATCGCCTTCTCCCAGTGGCCGAAGAGCTCCTCCCAGAGTCGCAATGCGGATTCCGCCCACTAAGGGGCACAATGGACATGATCTTCACCACACGTCAATTACAAGAGAAATGCAGGGAACAGCACCAACCACTGTACATGGCCTTCTTTGATCTCACAAAGGCCTTCAACACTGTCAACCGTGAGGGATTATGGAGTGTCCTCCTCAAATTCGGCTGCCCTCAAAGGTTTGTCACTATCCTCCACCTGCTTCACGATGACATGCAAGCCGTGATCCTGACCAACGGTTCCACCACAAACCCAATTCACGTACGAACCGGGGTCAAGCAAGGCTGTGTCATCGCACCAGCGCTCTTCTCAATCTTCCTTGCTGCAATGTTCCATCTTACCCTCAGTAAGCTCCCCACTGGAGTGGAGCTAATTTACAGAACAAACGGAAAACTGTTCAACCTCCGTCACCTCCAGTCCAGATCCAAGGTCGTCCCATCCTCTGTCACCGAATTACAGTATGCAGACGATGCTTGCGTCTGCGCTCACTCGGAGGTCGAACTCCAAACCATCATAAACACCTTCACCGAAACATACGAGAGCATGGGCCTTACACTAAACATCTGTAAGACAAAGGTCCTCTACCAACCTGCCACCGCCACACAGTGCTGCCCCCCGATTATCAAAATCCACGACAAGGCCTTGGACAACGTGGACCACTTTCCATACCTCGGGAGCCTACTGTCAACAAGGGCAGACGTCGACAACGAAGTCCAACACCGTCTTCAGTGTGCCAGTGCAGCCTTCGGTCGCCTGAGGAAGAGAGTGTTTGAAGACCAGGACCTCAAACCCGGCACTAAGCTCATCGTCTACAGGGCAGCAGTGATACCCACCCTGCTGTATGCCTCAGAGACATGGACCATGTACAGCAGGCACCTCAAAGCACTGGAGAGGT
Organism: Somniosus microcephalus; assembly: GCF_052327205.1. Classification (NCBI taxonomy): domain Eukaryota; kingdom Metazoa; phylum Chordata; class Chondrichthyes; order Squaliformes; family Somniosidae; genus Somniosus; species Somniosus microcephalus. The sequence continues at coordinate 46,962,673 of NC_140993.1, read as the reverse complement.
ACCACCAATGCTGCCTCCTCAAGATCCTGCAAATCCATTGGCAGGATAGGCGCACCAACGTCAGTGTTCTTGCTCAGGCCAACATCCCCAGCATCGAAGCTCTGACCACGCTCAATCAGCTCCGATGGACGGGTCACATTGTCCGCATGACCGATATGAGACTCCCAAAAGAAGCGCTCTACTCGGAGCTCCGGCACGACAAGAGAGCCCCAGGTGGGCAGAGGAAACGCTTCAAGGACACCCTCAAAGCCTCCTTGAAAAAGTGTAAGTTCCCCACCGACACCTGGGAATCCCTGGCCCAAGACCGTGCAAAGTGGAGGAGAAGCATCCGGGAAGGCGCCGAACACCTCGAGTCTCTTCGCCAGGAGCAAGCGGAAGCCAAGCAGAGGCAGCGCAAGGAGCGCATGTCAACCCAAGCACCCCACCCACCCGCCCCTTCAACCACCGTCTGCCCCACCTGTGACAGAGACTGTAGGTCCTGCATTGGACTCATCAGTCACCTGCGAACTTATTTTTAATGTGGAAGCAAGTCATCCTCAGTTCCGAGGGACTGCGTAAGAAGAAGAAGACAGTTTTTGAGAATGTGATTTCATTAGTGCCACAGAATAATTAGCAGTCAATCATGAGCCACCAGCAGTAATACTCCTTTAACATTCTCAAGACATTGAAAAACCACTTAACTGGAATACATGTCAAAATGATCATTGACCCAGCTGTGGAGTGTGTCTTTTTTGGTAGAAATGTCTGAAAGGCTACAGAGAAGGAATTGATTTAATACTGCGGTCCTGCAAGTTGTGGTAAGCTCATCAGTAAAATAGCACAATGTCATTTGTAATGAGGAGGACATCCCCTGGCATGCAAAGGAGCAAGACAGACTGGGACACATTTTCATCTGCTTACCACTCCTACTTCAGCCATAAACAGTGTAGTCGTGGCCAGGATATTAGCTTCACCAGATTCCCAATGATTTTAAAACATTTTCTAGAGCTCCCACCCAAGCAGTTGAGCTGCAGTCCCATTGTAAAGCTCTGCATGCCCCTATATATTAGCATACCCACGGAAATGTTCTTTTAATGGTTACAGCACAGAAGGAGGCCATTCAGCCCGTTGAGCCCGTGCTGGCACGAGCGCTTCAGTTGGCCCCACTCTTCCGCCCTTTCCCCGTAGCCCTGAATTTTCTTTTCCTTCAGGTACTTATCCAATTCCCTTTTGAAAGCCATGATTGAGTCTGCCTCCACCACCCTTTCAGGCAGTGCGTTCCAGATCATAACCAATTGCTGCGTAAAATAGTTTTCCCTCATGTCTCCTTTGGTTCTTTTGCCAATTACCTTAATTCTGTGTCCTCTGGTTCTCGACCCTTTCGCCAATGGGAACAGTTTCTCTTTATCTACTCAGTCAAGATCCCTCATGATTTTGAACACCTCTATCAAATCTCCCCTCAACCCCAGCTTCTCCAGTCTATCCACGTAACTGAAATCCCTCATCCCTGGAACCATTCTCGTAAATCTTTTCTGCACCCTCTCTAAGGCCTTCACATCCTTTCTAAAGTGCGGTGCCCAGAATTGGACACAATAATCCAGTTGAGGCCGAACCAGTGTTTTATAAAGGCTCATCATAACTTCCTTGTTTTTGTACTCTATGGGGGGGATTTTTACTCAGGTGCGGGATGGTGTCGTGTTATCCGAATTTCGTGTTTCCCACACGGATGTGGGAGATTGACACAATTTTAACTTAAGTGGCCAATTGATTTCTAACGTGTGGGAAGCCTTTGCAAATGGGTTTTTCATGATTGAAAATCCCCTCCGATGACATCATCATTGCTGCTGCATTTAAGGTCCACAGCAAGCCTTGCTTCTTCTGCAGACTGCCAAGCTTCTTGACTGTGCAGTGTTTGGGTGCTGCAGCAAAAATGACAAGCGGAAGAGCCAGATCAGCTCCTCGCTTTGACGAGGTGGCACTGCAGGCATTAGTCGATGGGGCTAGGGCCAACAGGGAGGTGCTCTTCCCTTCATCAGGGAGGAAGAGGCCTCCCACTCAGACTAAGGCAGTGTGGATGCAGGTGGCTGAGGAGGTCAACTCCTTGGGAGTCACCCGCAGAACCTGGATACAGTGCAGGAAAAGATTTCATGACCTTCAGCGCACTGGAAAAGTGAGTATGAATTTCCCATCACCCTCAATCTGATCCCCATTGCCTTTCCTCACCAGCACTCGGCTTTAGCAATCTCTTCCTCCACATCCCACTTGACACTGACATCCATACACCCTTCCTCATTCCTTCTCTCTCTATGCTCACATTCACATAACTATTTCAGCATGCAGCCCTCACACTCGCTATCACTCTGATGCTTTGAACACAACTGACAACACACAGGGAGGGCCCTTGGTCTTGCAACCTCACTCCATCTTTGTCTCCTCCTAAGTATCTATGCTATGCAATCTCTACACTCACTCCTTCATTCTCACTCAACCTCCACTTGTCTCCCTCATTGCAGGAAAAGAGAGCTCACAACAAAAGAGAGCGAGCCAGGACAGGAGGAGGGCCACCCTCAATAGCCCACCTGACCCCCTGGGAGGAGGCTGTCCTGGAAATTATGGGCATTGAGGATGATTTGCACATGGGGGATGGACAGACAGGTGCAACACAGCAAGCTGGTGACAGAAAAGTTTCCCATCTCTCTCTTTGACATTGCATGAGTCGCTGATAATGATTGTGAAGCTGTAACAGATGCACTTATGAGCATCTGCAAAAAGCTATGTGCATGTAGCCTTTGCATCACATCTCTTAATCTTTCCTTTACTCCCCCACAGGACCATCACAAGCATCCATCCCCCCTAGCCAGGAAAAAGAGGCTGAGCCTCCAGTCTCCTCAGAGGAAGCTGCAACCTCTGAGGGCGCAGTGTCACCAGAAATCTGCCGCTCCTGTTGATGCTTCTGCTGTTGGTGCTGCTGTTGTTCCTGGTTCTGCTGCTGCCGCGGCTGGTGCTTGAGCTCCTCTAATGCCCAGATGGGAAGGAAATAAATGGCTCCCATGCTTCTGGTATATGCCTCCGTTGAGGAAGCGCTGAGTGAAGGTGGTGAGAGGGGTTTCCCAGGAGGTCACACTGGAGATGGGTGTGAGGCTCCAACCTTCCACAGGTGTGGTTAAGCCTTCTAAAAGTTTCCCCAGACCTGAGACCACTAAGCCCTGCCACCTGCCAATGATGGCTGATCAAATCTCCTCTTTAATGGTTGACCTGCAGTTGATAGTCAGCAATCCAATAGTGCTCCCGCCAGGTTTCACATTTGTGTTTCCCACCAGGCGTGTTTCATGTGGGAAAAGGGTTAAATTCGCAAGGGCCTTTCAAAATAGGATTATAAAGGCCATTTAGTGGTTGTTAAGGGCCTTAAAGACCAGTCCCACCTGTTGGATGTGGGACGGAGTCGGGACCATCAGACGCGCCTGAGTTAAAATCGCTCAGAATCGGGAACCAGGCGGCCGCCAGTTTTTGCGATTTTAACCCCCCTCACACTTCCAAGCCCGACTCCACGGCTCAATGAAAATCGAGCCCTATGCGTATAATTATGAAGCCCAGGATCCCATATTCTCAACCTGCCCTGCCACCTTCAACGATTTGTGTACATATACCCCCAGGTGTCACTGTTCATGCACCCACTTTAGGATTGTACCATTTAGTTTATATTGCCTCTCCTTGCTCTTTCTGCCAAAATGTATCACTTTGCACTTTTCTGTGTAAAATTTCATCTGCCACGTGTCTGCCCATTTCACCAGCCTGTCTATGTCCTCTTGAAGTTTATCACTATCCTCCTCACTGTTCACTATACTCCCAAGCTTTGTGTCATCTGCATATTTTGAAATTGGGCCCTATACACCTAAGTCTGAGTCATTAATATATATCAAGCAGAAAGGAAGCCATAGATGACCTGCAGGTGGGAGGATCTTTAAAAGGCCCACATTTTTTAGGTAAGTGCTTTAGGCCTTTTAAGACCTTTCATTTAAAAAAAAATATATTTTTACTGTTGGATTTCAAGCCAGTTGTCATTAATTATTTATTCTGGCCCCAGCTCTCTTTCCTGACACCAGTAACTTTCCTAATGTGCGTCTTCTAGTGTTCAGAGGAAGAGGAGGGCTGCCTAAGAGGCACGCTGTTGCCTCCTACCAGCCTCCAGAAGCCCAAATCGGCATAGATCTTGTTTTGGCAGATGCTTGTGTTGGTGGAGGCTCATCTTCTCAAAGGGGAATTTTTCAGCAGACCTCCAGTGACATTAATATGCTTTCCTAACCTGTATGCTGGAAGCTTCTTCAGAAGCACCCCAATTACAGTATGTTAGGCTTTACATAGCAGTATCATGAAAGAAGGCAATGCCAGCATTCCCCACTTAGTAACATCCACCAAGATGCCACCAATCATGCCAAAACCTACCTGCAAATGAGCAATAGGGCTGGTCTTCTCAGGGTCTGGATCAGCAGAGAGGAAGATGCTGTGATGTGTCATCTTCTGTAAGGATATCTGGATCTACCATGTAGCAGGCGACTTGTACACAGGAACAGCTGTGGCCTGCTGCTTGGCCAAAGCTCCTTGTAGGCATGCTGCATTCCTGACCTATGAGATGATGCCGTGGAGTGGTATAGATGACCCCTCCTCATGAGCAGCTTATACAGAACAACCTTGATTTCAGCAGCGATCAAATAGAAAGTCAAGTGCTAGGCTGCTCCATTACTTGTTTGCCGACACATATCTGCACAGGCTTTCTTTTCCCTTCATTTTAGACTGCCATTTCTTAGCCCCCTGCCTCTTCAGTCTTTATCAAAGGCCGTTGGTGTGTTAAAAAGGGGGAAAATTCGGTACCTTAGCGCCTCCTGTTAGCGCCTCCGGGTGGCGCTAACAGGGTGCTACTGGCTTTGTGGCCGGGCGTGGCGATAGTACCGACGCCCGCGAAATAGATGTGGAGTTTTGCGGCGGCGTTAACCACTAGAGCCACCATCTCCTGCACCTGGGGATTGTGATGTCATCCGGCTGCACGGCGCCCCTCTAACGCCCCGGCTCAGGAATTCACTCTTGCCCCCTGCCTGAGTGCCTGCTGTTAGCAACAACAGGCAGAGGAGGCGGTATGCAGCTGAATGAACGCTGAGGTAGTGGTATATAAAGGTGTCAACATCCGGTTCATTGTTAGTCGGCAAAGAATGCTGCCTTGTCAGTTTGACATAGGCAAACAGGCGTTTTGAGCGATTTCAGAGTTTTTCACTTGAAGGAGTCGTCTGCCTCAGAAAAATTATTCAGTTTTAGTTAGGTGAGATTTTAAAATGCAACATTTCCATCCTATAATGGGGGCTGTACTAGCACTGGACCTCGCCCTCCAGCGTCAATGTCGGAGGCAGCAGGGGCAGAGAAAAAGATTGCAAAATGTGGCCAGAGGGAGGAGGGCCAACAGGGCTCTCAACAGGAGGCCGTACCCTCCCAGGGTATTCCGAGAGCATTTCTCCTACATCAATTTCACTGAGGAACAGTTTCTTAGAGGGCTCCACTTCACCAAGGAGGGGGTCACAGAACGCTGCCACCTCCTGCAGCCAGACCTCGAGCCTCACATCAGGAGCACCAGGGCTCTTTCAGTGGCAGTCAAGCCCACCGTTGCCCTCAATTTCTACGCCAGCGGATCCTTCCAGTGTGCAACAGGAGACATATCTACCATCTCGCAGTTCACCGTCCATTGCTGCATCTGCGAGGTCACAGATGCTCTCTACAGAAGGAGAAGGGATTACATTTCCTTCCCCATGACGAGAGAGAAGAAGTGAGCATGCATGTGGCTTTGCCAGGATAGCGGGATTCCCCATGGTGCAGGGCGCCATTGACTGCACCCGTGTCGCTTTGCAGGCACCGCATCACAATCCAGAGGAAATCTGTAACTGCAAAGGCTACCACTCACTTAATGTGCAGTTGGTGAGCGACCACACATAGCAAATGCGCACCGTCAATGCCCGCTATCCTGGCAGCAGCCACGATGCCCTCATCCTGCGCCAGACTGCTGTGCCAGCTCTGTTCCAGCCACCACATCAAACTCCCGGCTGGCTGCTGGGAGACAAGGGCTATCCGCTCTCCACCTGCCTCATGACTCCGCTCCACAACCCCACCACTCGTGCCCAGCACTCATACAATGAGAGACAAGCTGCCACCAGGAACATCATCGAGCAGAACATCGGAGTGCACGAGCAATGTTTCTGCTGCCATGACCATTCTGGAGGAGCCCTCCAGTACTCGGTTGAGCGGGTGTCACTTTTCGTCATCATCTGCTGCATGCTTCACAATCTTGCTATCATGAGGACACAACCATTGCCACCAGGCATAGCCGCACCACCTCAGGAGGAGGAAGTGGGAGACGAGGAGGACGAGGATGAGGAGGAGGACGAGACGGAGGAGGAGGAGGAACAGCAGTGACGGTGGAGCCAGCCGCTCCATCGGCCTTGTGGAAGTGTGGTCCATGACCGCCTCATCAGACTTCGGCTCCAATGAATTCGAGGCAACTTCCCGGTTGCTCAGCCCGTCCCCATCATTCCATCAATTTGTCATTCCATACCACACCCCAAAGCTGAAATGACACACAGCACCATTTCTGCAACATTCCAATAATAAATTTATCCAAAATCAGTAACCACATATATACAATATTAACTAATCACCCTTGTGCAAACCCTTACTTCCCCTCTTTACAGTGCCTTTTCCTAATCTGCTGCTCCTACGTAGTGTCTTCCCCAGTAGCTGCAGCAGGGCTGGTGGAAGGCTGCTGGGTGTCGGTGCCAGAAACTACAGATGGCCTTGCAGGACACCCTCGACCAGCTCTGGGCCTGGAAGGGCCGGCTGTGCACTGCGCACCTCAGGGTGGGCGGCGGTAGCCTGGGCTGGCTGGATGACTGGCAGCGGCAAGTATAATGGCAGAGTGGCAGTGGTGGGATCAGGAATGCTGTCTTCCTGAGAGAGGACAGCAGGTTCCTGCTCCACTGACCCACTGCCACTCCCCCCGGGGCAGCACCTCAGCATCCCTAGCAATCTGTTGGAGCACAGATTGCTGACCTGCTGCGACACCGTGAGATCCCCAGTGGACTGTGGTGGTCCAGCTGTTAAATCTCAAGAGTTTAATAACCTTGCTTGTATAACAATTAAAAGAGTACGCAGGAGACAGAGTTCAGTTCACAGCCATCACTTTCAAGAGTCTTCTCCACTCAATGCACTCTATTTCCCATAGTGCATTGCACATCACAACTACGGTAAGCTATGTGGGACAATTCAAATACAACATTCAAAATACACAACACCAGTGAGGATGGCAGCTGTCAGAGCTTGCGTGGCATCAAGCTGAGACTGCATGAGTGCAGTCTGAGACCCGATGCCACCAACCATTGACTGCATTACAGCACTAAGACGTTGCGTCGCTTCCGCCTGTGCTGCAATGGAAGCTGCCACATCGCCCATGACGCGTGTCATCAGGTCTGGATCCATATGGTCTCTCTGGGAGTCCACCATCCTCTGCAGAGTGGAAATGATGGGCTCCATGGTGTGTGTAAGCTCTGTGCAATGTTGGAGGTGAACTCCTCCACGCACCTTACCATTGCCGAGAGGCTCTCGGGCCCCCTTGCCATTGCACCTATCATCTCGAAGTGCATGCCCATCACCCTTCTTGTGAACGCCTCCCCATCGAGGTCCTCATCTGAGTCTTGTATAGCAGAACTCGCGCACGAACTTGCCCTCCGGGGAGCTGGCTCCCGAGCTACCCTTTCCCCCTGGCCTTGCTGCATTTTTGTTTATAATGTTTAATTAAATTGTATTTTAATTAAATTTAAACATGTAGTGATTTTTTTTTTATTTCTGTGTTGTGCACATGTATTTTTTGGATGATTCCTATTATGCTTATGGGGATTCCGTACATAAATGGAATCCCCATAATCCTAATGGGAATCCCCTTTCTGATTGGTTGGGCCGGCCCACATGATCCCTGGGACACTTGCGTCCCACAGGCACCCCTGGGATGTGTGGGCCTTTATACATGTGTACGCGTAAAGGCCCAGGAGCGCGAGTCTCCGTGGATCCAGGACCATCAGATAGGTGCGTAGTTTTATTGCGGTTGGGAGGCATCCGCCCACGAGAAGCCTCCGAACACAAATTCAGGCCCTATGTGAATGGATGTTCTTTCTTTGTCTTTGATTTAATAACTTCTTTCCAAGTCCTGTTGATTATACTTGCTATATTCTTGCTCAAATCAAACACAAAGACTGCAACCTGACCCTGCACCACATCAAAACTGACAGTAACTCATTCATCTGTGGGCTAAACCTTTTGTCAAGATAACCTCTCTCGACTATTTCTCTTTTCATTATTTTGCATAGCCAGCAAAATGCCACCAATATTGATCCTGACAGAAGACATCCCACTTTTGCATGGGGCCACTTTACTGTGTGAGTTAGTAAGCTTCAGAAGAATAATCCTTGGACAACAGGCCCTCAGTGCCGAGTATAAAATATCGAAGGATGCCTCAGTGTGCATTAATAAGATTTGACTACAAACAGGTAAAGATCTGCATTCTTTGCTCTTTGCAGTTGTCATCCTAAAATCCACACGCCTCATTGATTTCAAATATTGCTTTTGTTTTTTTTTCTGATATTTCCCAATGCAGAAAGTGCACAGCACGGAAAGGCTGCTGCATAAAAAGCTGGGTGCATGCCCTTTCTCTCCTCGTGAGATGCGAAGGCTTTTATTAAACAAAAGCGACAACAAAAAAAATGACATTTTTTTTTATGAAGAGGTCTTAGGAAAAAGCAATAAGGAGTTCAAATGTTACACTGCTGACCACCTTAATGAATTCACGAGAAAACAGCGCTGTGCGAGACCAGCATCCTGACATTTAGATGACTTTGAGGGGCAGGAGGGAAAACAGTCTGAAGACATCACAGCCACGGCTGGCAGAAACATTGCAAACAAATTGCGGTTGACATTTGAAATAGATAACTTAAATGCAATTCCCTTCCAGCGATCCCTTCCAGAGATGCACAATCACAAGAAATTTATGCAAATCTTTGCCTTTCTTTCAGCTCTGTGGGGAAGGCGAGGAACTGAATGGCAAATCTGCAGTCGGCCACAGCTGAGGCCCGCCTGACAAACACCGCAATTGTTTTTCTTTAATCTGCACCAGATTGACTACTGTGCTACACAGATGTTTCCATACCACAGATTGCGAATGGAAAGGTTAATGCTATGCAAAGTTTGAACTGGCTCTGAAAGAATTGTAACAAAGATGTACATTTGGTGATGTGCCCTCTTCTAGTGAGTGTGCCACTGACTTCCTACTGCATTTTTAAATAAATTAATTGGTCCAAGGTATGTATTTAAAGGAAAAGTACACCTGGGGAGGAGGTATTTCCATGTAAAACCTTACTCCCTTTGTGTCTTCTGCCTTGAAAATCCAACCCAAACTGGACTGAAAGTCTCCCTCTGCTGCATTAAGGTTCCAGGTGAAAAGGCCTTGGACAGTCTCAATTCTATTTCTAGTGGGCTTTGGATTACAGTCTAGAAGTTCCATTAAATCATCACCGATTGGGAATCTCACTCAGAGGGGGACACTTTTAACTTTCGGTGATGGTGTAAAACGGCCAATATTGAATCGGCCGCCCATTATACACTCCAGCCAATTTTCTTTTCTATTGACTTTGCCCATTGCACACCATCGCCTAAAGTTAGAATTGCCCAGTCCATAGGATGACAAGACAACCTTCAACTCAAGGGGGCTGGAATACAAAGGGGTGGAAGTTATGCTACTGTTGGATAGAACTCTGCTTAGACTGCATCTGGAGTATTGCGTTCAGTTCTGGGCACCGCACCTCAAGAAGAATATATTGGCCTTGGAGGTGGTGCAGCGCAGATTCACCAGAATGATACCAGGGCTTAGAGGATTGAATTGTGAGGACAGGTTGCATCGATTAGGCTTGTACTCCCTCCACTGTAGAAGATTAAGGGGTGATCTAATTGATGTGTTTAAGATGATTAAAGGATAGGATATGATATGGTAGATAAAGAGAAACTGTTTCCTCTGTTGGGGGAGTCCAGAACAAGGGGATATAACCTTAAAGTTAGAGCTAGGCTCTAGTGATTCAGGGGTGACATCAGGAAGCACTTCGTCATGCAAAGTGTAGTGGAAATCTGGCACTCTCTCACCCAAAAAGCTGCTGAGTCTAGGTCAGTTGAAAATTTCAGAACTGAGATTAATATATTCTTGTTAGAAAGAAAGACGTGCAGTTATATAGCGCCATTCACAACCACCAGATATCTCAAAGTGCTTTACAGCCAATGAAGTACTTTTTGAAGTGGAGTCACTGTTGTAATGTGGGAAACGCGGCAGCCAATTTGCACACAGCAAGCTCCCACAAACAGCAATGTGACAATGACCAGATAACCTTTTTTTGTTATGTTGGTTGAGGGATAAATATTGGTCAGGACACCGGGGATAAGTCCCCTGCTCTTCTTCGAAATAGTGCCATGGGATCTTTTACGTCCAACTGTGAGAACATCTCATCCGAAAGACGGCACCTCCAACAGTACAGCACTCCCTCAACACTGCACTGGAGTGTCAGCCTAGATTTATGTACTCAAGGCCCTGGGGTGGGGCTTTAAACCCACAACCTTTTGGCTCAGAGGCAAGTGTGCCACCAACTGAGCCACAGCTGATACATGTTAGGTATTAAGGGACTTGGAACCATGGCAGGTAAATGGAGTTAAGGTACAGATCAGCCATGATCTAATTGAATGGCTGAGCATGCTCGAGGGGCTGAATGGCCGATTCCTATTCCTATGTTCCTAATGTGGGAAATAGAAAAATCACACAGGCAGTGTATAGGTTTCTCTTCTGAAGTTGGGGATGAGGCACATTATTGGGCAGTTTAGAAGTTGCTCTATTCCTCATGTTGCTGTGCAACAACTAACGATGTTAACAGTAGAGCCTTGAGTTTTGGAAAAAGTCCACCTGATGTGCAAGCATAAATCTAAAGGGACGCAATCTGATAATTGGGCAAAGTCCCATTGCACCAAATCTCCAACACTTTGCATCACTTGTAATTTTGCATTGGCAGGTAACACTGAGGGTGGTAGTACCTGGTTCAAATACATGTGAATTGAATTTACATATTAATTTGAGGGCAAGGATGTTATGCGTTTCACTTATGTTTTGGCATGCATGTAAATTGGGAGTCTAGGGCTACCAGTAGTTGATTTAAAGTAAAATTCACATATGGCATCCTCTGTGACTGTAACAATGGTGCATGATTCCTCCTTGTCCTACTCGACCTCTCTGCAGCCTTCAGAGGTGATTAAGTATAGAAGGGAATTCCACCTCTATTTAAATTATATTTTTGTGTTTAAATTATGCAACTTTTGCACCTTGCCAACCAGTCACAAATCCCTATGACTATTACAGTGATGTGAAGGCCACTCTCTTGTAAACTTGGCATCATTGGTATTTTATTTACAAGTGGTGTAAAGCCTCTAAAATATGTATTTCAGCACACTTAGCAGTTTTCATTACAGTGTTTCAACAGTGGCTGAGGTTTGACTTGCATTGGGATTGTCTAGAGTAGAACTGCACACTGCCCTCATTTGGCTGGCTGATTGATGTGACTGGCGGCCTTGGAAACTGAAACCACCAGCCCATGGTGTTGAATGAAGTGTGACTATTACCTTGTGAGGCAGCTGTCTAGGCGGATATTTCACTTTGTGAGTGGGTTCATCACATTTGCATGAAACCATGGAATGGGACAGCGCAGAAACAGACTATTCATCTTAACACGTCTGTGTCAGTGTTTTTCTCCACATGAACCACCTAGTCTAACCCCAATATTCTGCCTACTCCCTTTATAATTCCTCTTTTTAAGTAACTATTTAATTCCGTGATTAAAAAAAAGCACTCTGCTTCAGCAATGAATTGTGACAGAAAAGTCTATATTCCAACCACCTTCTCTGTTAAGATTTTTTTCTTATTTTCCCTTGAATTTTTTTTACGATTATCTTAAATTTGTACCCTCTCGATACTGACAATGTATCACTATTTACTGTATCATAAGGGATATGGGGATTGGGTGGGAAAGTGGAGTTGAGGTTGACGATCAGCCATGATCTTATTGAATGGCGGAGCAGGCTCGAGGGGCCGTATGGCCTACTCCAGCTCCTAATTCTTATGTTCTTATAACCCTTTATCATCTTGAAAACCTCAGTCTGGTTACCCCTTAAGAGGTTCGATATGGTAAATACAGAGAAATATTTTCTCTGATGGGAGAATCCAGAACAAGAGGGCAGAATCTACAAATGAGAGCTAGACCATTTAGGTTTGAAATCAGGATCTACTTTTTCACACAAAGGGCAGTGGAAATTTGGAACTCGCTCCCCCAAAAGGCTGTGGCTGCTGGGTCAAGTGAATTTTTCAAACCTGAGGTTATTAGATTTTTGTTGGTTAAGTGTATCAAGGAATATAGAATAATGTTGGGTAAATAGAGTTAAGGTACAGGTCAGCCATGATGTAACTGAATGGGGGAACAGGCTCGAGGGACTGAATGGCCAATTCCAGTTTTTATCTTCTTTTCAGTTCTTGTGAAGAAGCCTCAACTTCACAAGTCTCTCTTCAGAATTGTAATCCCTCATCTCTGGCAACATTCGAATGAATCTACATTTTCATAATTTTTATATCCTCTATAATGGGTTTGCATCCTTCTTTTAATGGGATCACATCCTTTCGCAAAAGTGGGTTAAGTACTTCTTATAATGGGTGCTGTAACAAAAATTAAGCATTTTTGTCCAGTGGTGGTCCTTTTAATCCAGTCACGAAATAAAAGGAGCTTAAGAACCAACTGCAGCCAGAAACATATTCCCAAACTAGCTCAATATAAATGTTCTGATGTTTTATTTGGTTATTGCTGGGCAAATATGCTGTGTGACTGGGTAAGTTATATATATATATATGACTCGCAGTTCCATATTTGAGTAGGTCAAAGAAAAGAATTGCTGTGCAAATAAAGGAAAATATTAGCTTAAAATAGAGATTGCATTCATTTATTTTCTTTCATGGAGTTGGTTATAATGTTTACTGTAGACATATATATAATATTGTAGGAATCGTCAGATCCCTAACTGAAGCACTGAGGTCGAGTCAGTCCGATAATAAAATGAAGTTTAATAGAAACTAAAGAACAAACAATTGCATGCAGGAGAAATAATCAACAGGTCTTTTCTGGTGCTGGTTTCACGAGGTCTGAGTTGGGAACCTCCCACTCTCTGACGTCATGACGTCATCACGTTTCCCGCCGTTCGGGGCGTCACGTGACCAACATGATGACGTAATCGCGCTGATTCTGGGGCTTATCCAGAACGGCTATTTACATACAGTAAACAAACATAGGTGCTGTAGCACTCTGTTAAAGGCAGTTATCTATATATATAAATCGGTACATCTGTCTGTCTGTCATTCTGTCTGTCATCGCGTGTGCGTCTGTCGGGCTATGCACTTGAAAGTTACAGGGCGTACCTACGCGCGCGTTACCTCCAAAGAAAGCTTACGCTTCCGAGATGGTTTTAAGCGTATTTACTTTTCGGCCGGGCTAAAATCGCGCCCGCGGTATCCCAAAAACCTTCAACATTCCGCTCATTAGCATCTCATTATCCGCTCATTAGCGACAGAGTGACCTCGAGCTCGACCAATCGTACGGCGGCTTGCTGCCGCGTGCGGCCGGGCCCTCCTACGGTCGAGTGACGGGACGATTGACCAATCCTACGCTTTGGTGACCTGACGGTCGACCAATCAGTGCATGTGTGGTCGGGCCTTATCGTTCTGAACCGAGGTGAGTCGCCGCCATCTTGATTCCAAACTTTTCCTTTCTTTTTCCCGCTTTCTGCGTCTTTAAAAAAAACGTTGCTTTTAAAAAAATGATTTAGAAACGAATTAACTTATCTAATCTCATTAATTTTCCTACCTTTCCCCGTTTTTCCAGGTAGGCCTCGAAGCCTCGGCTTCTCCTCCGCACCCACGCCCGAGCTAGGCACCTCCCGGCCCCACTCGAAGGCTGGAGGGGCGGGCCTCAACCCAGCGCCGCTACCTTACTAAAGGGTGCGCGTGCAGCAGGAGCTGAGACGCGGCGTCTCTCTCTGGCTCGGCCGGGGGGCGGGGCTTGCTGAGCGTCAAGCGTTACCCTGGCAACCGGGCTCGCTGGCCGTCTCGCACAGCCGCAATCGGCGGTCTTCACCTCGGGGGTGGGGGGGGCGCGACCCTCGGGGGGGGCCGCGACCCTCGGGGGGGGCCCCCTCCCACCCCCCTCCCTCCCCCCGCCCTCCCTTCCCCCCCTCCCCCCCTTCCCCCCCGCCCTCCCTTCCCACCCCCCCTCCCTTCCCCCTTCCCCCCCTCCTTCCCCCCTCCCTTCCCCCCTCCCTTCCCCCCCGCCCTCCCTTCCCCCCCCGCCCTCCCTTTCCCCCCCCGCCCTCCCTCCCCCCCCCAGTCGCTCTCTCTCTCTTCCAACAACAACATGCCCTCGAAAAAGCCTCGGCACCGCCGGGCACTTCAGCTAGTATATATGTATAAATTGGTCGATCTGTCTGTCCTTCTGTCTGTCCTTCTGTCTGTCCTTCTGTCTGTCTGTCTGTCTGTCATCACGTGTGCGTCTGTCTGGTATGCGCTCGAAAGTTACAGAGCGTACCTACGCGTGCGTTACGTCGAAAGAAAGCTTACCTTTCCAAAATGGTCTTAAGCGTATTTACGTTTCGGCCGGGCAAAAATTGCGCCCGCGGTATCCGAAAAACCTTCAACATTCCACTCATTAGCGACAGAGTGACCTCGAGGTCGACCAATCGTACGCCGGGTTGCTGCCGCGTGCGGCCGGGCCCTCCTACGGTCGAGTGACGGGACGATTGACCAATCCTACGCTTTGGTCACCTGACGGTGTGGGCGGGCCTTATCGTTCTGAACCGAGGTGAGTAGCCGCCATCTTGCTTCCATTCTTTTTCCTGCTTTCTGCGTCTTTCTTCTCAAATATACATTTCCAGCAAAATAAAATTGAATTTATTAAATTGTTTTAAAAAAAAAACTTCATTCATTTGTAAATATTTTCTCTAACCTGAAGATTCTTTTTCCTACCTTTCCCCGTTTTTGTTAGGCCTGAAAGCCTGGGTGTTTCTTGCCCAGCCAGGCCCGACCTGGGTAATTCTCCCACGGCTTCTGCTAAGCTCCTCACCCCCCCCCCCGTGTCACGTTACCCGGGGCAACAGCGTCAGCCACGAGGGTCAGGGTGCGCGCGCAGCAGGAGCAGCTGAGACGCGGCGTCTCACTCTGTTCCGCGCTCGGCTCGGGCGGGGGGGGGCGGGGCTCTCGGGAGTGCGGATCTCGGCCGGGGCTTGGTGAGCGGGAAGGGTTACCCCGGCAACTGGGCCCGCTGGCCGTCTCGCACAGCCGCAATCGGCGGACTTCAAGCCGGCTCGGCCGGGGGGGCGGGGCTCTCGGGAGTGCGGGGCGGGGCGGGCGGGGCTCTCGGGAGTGCGGGGCGGGGCTCGGAGAGCGGGGCTCTCGGGACTGCGGGGCGGGCGGGGCTCAGAGAGCGGGGCTCTCGGGAGTGGAGTGCGGGGCGGGGCGACACGGCCGGTGCTCGGGAGGATGGGGGCACGGAAGGGGGGAAGGGTTACCCCGGCAACCGGGCGTGGCCGTCTCTCAGCCTCAAGCCGGCTCACGCCTGTTCTCAGGGCTTGGCTCCATTTGCGGCCGCGGGCCACTCGCCCTCTCTCTCTCCTTCCCTCTGTCTCTCCCCCCCTCCTCTCCCCCCTCCTCACCCCCCTCCTCCCCTCCCCTCCCTCCGCCCCCCGCCCTCCTCCCCTCCCTCCCCCCTCCCCCCCTCGCCCTCCTCCCCTCCCTCACCCTCCTCCCCGCCCTCCCCCCCCGCTCCCCCCCTGCCCTCCCCCCTGCCCACCCCCCTGCCCTCCCCTCCACCCCTCCCCTCCCCTCCCCCCTACCCCTCCCCCCTCCTCCCCGCCCCTCCCCCTCCCCGCCCCTCCCCGCAATCCCCCTCCCTGCCCTCCCCCTCCCCGCCCTCCCCCCCGCCCTCTCCCTCCCCGCCCTCTCTTCCCCCCAGTTGCTCTCTCTCTTCCCCCCAGTTGCTCTCTCTCTTCCCCCCAGTCGCTCTCTCTCTTCCCCCCAGTCGCTCTCTCTCTCTCTCTCTTCCAACAACAACATGCCCTCGAAAAAGCCTCGGCACCGCCGGGCACTCCAGCAAGTACATTTATACAGGAGTCCGTTGGTGGCTTTGCCACAATATAGTTTTTTAATTCATTTTCTCTGTAAACGTTGCTGGCAATGCCAGCAATTATTGCCCATCCCTTGTTGCCCTGAGAAGGTGGTAGTGGGCCTTCTTCTGCTTGATACAACTGAGTGACTTGCTAGGATACTTCTGATGCGCTATCAATTACTCATAAAAGACGGAGAGTTAGGAGAGTAACTAAAGGCTTTTATTAGCAAAGAACAGAGCATGCCTCTCGTGGTTGACTGGGTTCCAAGAAGGCAGGGGGCTGCAGAGCAGTCACCTTTATACCTGGGCCTGTGGGTGGAGCCAGGGGCGGAGCCAGCAGAGACATGCTGAGGCATGCATAGGTACAACAGTGTGCAACAACAACAACAATGGTGAACAACAATAACAGTGGTTTACCACATTCACCCCTTGTTTAAAATTGAGTCCGGCGGGGTGAAGTGTACTAAAGGTTCATGTAAGTAAGTCTATCAGGTGGCCTTGTATGCCGTCCTGATCGTCGTGGTGGCGGTGGTGATGGTGCAGCATCCAACATTGAATCAGGCGCCTCATTGAGTGGTTGGGTGGTCAATGACGGGTCCTGGGGCTGCGGCATGCCGTCTAGCGGGGTTGGGTTGTGGGTAGTGGTGGATTGCAATGGTAGTGTTTCAGGGGCACCCGAAGGTGCGAGATCTCGTGTGGAGGCTGTGTCCTCCCGCCCGTCCGGGTACGCTACGTAAGCGTACTGGGGGTAGGCGTGGGTAGTGGTGGGTGGCGAAGGAGGTGTTTCGGGAGCACCCGAAGGTGCGAGGTCTCGTATGGAGACTGTGTCCTCCCGCCCGTCCGGGTACACCACGTAAGCATACTGAGGGTTGGCATGGAGGAGGCTCACCCTCTCGACCAGGGCGTCCGTCTTATGGGACCTCACGTGCTTCTGCAGTAGGACGGGTCCTGGAGAAGTCAGCCATGTCGGTAACGAGATCCCCGATGTGGACTTCCTGGGGAAGGAGAACATTCTCTCATGAGGGGTGGCATTGGTGGCTGTACAGAGCAGTGACCAAATGGAATGGAGCGCCGCAGGGAGGAACTCCTGCCAGCGAGAGGTCGGAAGGCCCTTAGATTTCAAGTTTAAAAGGGCTGCCTTCCAGACCGTCGCATTCTCCCTTTCCACCTGGCCATTCCCCCGGGGGTTGTAGCTGGTGGTCCTGCTTGAAGCGATACCTCTCGAGAGCAGGTACTGCCGGAGTTCGTCACTCATAAAGGATGAGCCCCTGTCGCTATGAATATAGCTAGGGAAACCGAACAAGGCGAAGAGGTCATTCAGACATTTAATGACCGTGGTACTGGTCATGTCTGAACAAGGGATGGCAAACGGGAAACGGGAGTACCCATCAATTATGTTGAGGAAGTACACATTGCGGTCGGAGGAGGGGAGGGGCCCTTTAAAATCGACGCTCAGCCGTTCAAAGGGGCGCGTGGCTTTGATCAGGCTTGCTCTGTCTGGCCTATAAAAATGCGGTTTGCACTCGGCACAGATTTGGCAGTTCCTGGTCATGGTCCTGACCTCCTCGATGGAGTAGGGCAGGTTACGGGATTTGATGAAGTGAAAAAACCTGGTGACCCCCGGGTGGCAGAGGTCATTGTGGAGGGTCTTCAGTCTATCAACCTGCGCGTTGGTGCATGTACCACGTGATAGGGCATCTGGGGGCTCATTGAGTTTCCCGGGCCGGTACAAGATATCGTAGTTGTAGGTGGAGAGTTCGATTCTCCACCTCAAGATCTTGTCATTCTTGATTTTGCCCCTCTGCTTATTATTAAACATAAAAGCTACTGAACGCTGGTCAGTGAGCAGGGTAAATCGTTTTCCGGCCAGGTAATGCCTCCAATTTCGCACAGCTTCCACAATGGCCTGGGCCCCCTTTTCGACAGAGGAGTGTCGAATCTCGGGGCCCTGGAGGGTCCTTGAGAAAAAGGCCATGGGTCTCCCCGCCTGGTTAAGGGTTGCAGCTAGGGCAAAGTCGGATGCGTCGCTCTCCACTTGGAAAGTGATGGACTCATCCACTGCGTGCATCGTGGCCCTCGCAATATCTCTTTTTATGAGAGTGAAGGCTGCACAGGACTCTGCTGTCAGGGGGAAGGAGGTGGACTTGATGAGGGGTCTGGCTTTGTCCGCATAGTTGGGCACCCACTGAGCATAGTACGCATAGTACGAGAAAAACCCTAGGCATCTCTTCAGTGCTTTTTGGCAGTGGGGGAGGGGGAGCTCCATAAGGGGGCGCATCCTGTCGGGGTCGGGGCCGATGACTCCGTTCTCCACTACACAGCCAAGAATGGCAAGGCGCTTGGTCCGAAACATACATTTGTCCTTGTTGTATGTTAGGTTCAGCCGCTGGGCCGTACGGAGGAATTTCTCTAGATTAACATCATGGTCCTGCTGGTCGTGGCCGCAGATGGTGATGTTGTCTAGATAGGGGAAAGTGGCCTGGAGCGCATTCTGGTCAACCATCCGGTCCATCTCCCGTTGGAAGACTGAAACCCCGTTGGTGACGCCGAAGGGAACTCTGAGGAAGTGGTAGAGATGACCGTCAGCTTCAAAAGCTGTGTACTGGCGGTCCTCAGCCCTGATGGGGAGCTGGTGGTATGCCGACTTCAGATCAATCGTCGAGAACACCCGGTATTGTGCTATCTGATTGACCATGTCAGATATGCGGGGGAGTGGGTATGCATCTAGCTGGGTGTAGCGATTGATCGTCTGGCTGTAGTCAATAACTAGGCGCTGTTTTTCGCCAGTCTTCACTACCACCACTTGTGCTCGCCATGGGCTGGTGCTACTTTCAATAATCCCTTCCTTCAGGAGTCTCGCTACCTCGGATTTAATGAAGCTCCTATCCCCGGCACTGTAACGCCTGCTTTTGGTAGCGATGGGCTTACAGTCGCGGGTGGGGTTAGCGAACAAGGAGGGGGGGGGACTTTAAGGGTGGAGAGGCTGCAAATGGTGCGTGGCGGGCGATTTAAAAGCTGCTGGCTGCAGACTGTGAGTGGGGGGAGGGGTCCGTCGTACGCTAATGTGACACTCTTAAGGTGGCACTGAAAATCCAACCCCAGTAGAACGGCAGCGCAGAGATGGGGCAGGACCAGGAGTTTAAAATTTTTGTATTCTGTGCCCCTTACTGAAAGGGTCACTACACAGTAGCCACCGACGTCCGCTGACTGGGCTTTGGAAGCCAAAGAGATCCGATGGCGCGTTGGCAGGACCGGGAGAGAGTAACTGCGCACCGTGTCGGGGTGGATAAAGCTCTCCGTGCTCCCGCTGTCAAAAAGGCAGGTAGTGGCGCGGCCATTTACCGTAATGTCCATCATGGACCTGGACAGTTGATGAGGGAGAGATTGGTCCAGCGTCACGGAGGCCAGCGTATGGTCGAGCGAGTCGATGTGGTCGTCGGATGAGGCGGTGGTTGAGTCCGGGTCCCCCGTGGTTGAAGTTGGAGACGTCCAAGATGGCAGACAAAATGGTGGCGCCCATGATCCCGATCCCCACGCGGCTGGGGGAGCCCAAGATGGCGGACAAGATGGCTGCCCCCACGGTTCGCACGCGGCGCTGCTGGCGTTAGCGGTTTTACCTTTGCAGGTGCTGACATAGTGTCCTTTCTTCCCGCAGCCGGAGCAGGTAGCGTTTCTCGCCGGGCAGCGTGCTCTGGGGTGTTTTGCCTGGCCACAAAAATAACATTTCTGTGCCTTGGACATCGCAGCGGCAGTTGAAGGTGGCGGTCCCATGACCCAAGGTTGTGGCGTCCACGTTGCGGAGCGGTTAGGGGAGAAGGCGTCCATATTCCTGTGGGCCGCGTCGAGCGAGAGCGCGAGGGACACTGCCTTTCTCAGGTCCATTTCTCCCTTTTCCAACAGTCTCTGCCGGGAGTAGTCAGACCTTAGACCCGCAACGAAAGCATCTCGGATCAGTCCCTCCGTGTGTGCTGCGGCTGATACTTCTTTGCAATCGCAGCCTCGGCCGAGTATCCGTAGTGCCCGTAGGAAGGCCTCCACCGATTCCCCGGGCTGCTGTCTGCGGGATCTTAAGAGGTGCCTGGCATAGACCGTATTTACCGGGCGTGCGTATTGCCCTTTTAGCAGATCGATAGCCGCCGCGTAGGTCGTCGCGTCCTGGATTATTGTATAAACTTGGTGGCTCACCTTTGAGGCCAGGATTTCCAACTTGTTTTCGTCCAGGGTCACAGTTGAGGCTTGCAGGTAGGCCTCGAAGCAACACAGCCAATGCGCGAATTTGGTAGCCGAACCCGCTTCTTGGGGGTCTAGGTCCAGGCATGTTGGTCTGAGGGCTCGCAGCAGCTCCTGCTGCTCAGCGTTTGGTGCAGCAGCCTGCTGCTCAACGTTTGTTGTCGACATTTTGTTTTTGCTAATAAAATTGATGCGCTATCAATTACTCATAAAAGACGGAGAGTTAGGAGAGTAACTAAAGGCTTTTATTAGCAAAGAACAGAGCATGCCTCTCGTGGTTGACTGGGTTCCAAGAAGGCAGGGGGCTGCAGAGCGGTCACCTTTATACCTGGGCCTGTGGGTGGAGCCAGGGGCGGAGCCAGCAGAGACATGCTGAGGCATGCATAGGTACAACAGTGTGCAACAACAACAACAACGGTGAACAACAATAACAGTGGTTTACCACAACTTCAAAAGGCAGTTAATAGCCAACCACATTGGTAGGGGACTGTAGTCACATATAGACCAGACCAGATAAGGACGGCAGGTTTCCTTCCCGATAGGACTTAAGTGAACCTGTTAGGTTTTCACGACTATCTAACAGCTTCATGCTCACTTTTTATCGATAACAGCTTTTTACATTTCATTATTTTCATTTAACTGAATTAAAATGTTCAAACTGCCATGGTGGGATTTGGGGGTATGAACTCATGTTCTTTGGATTATTATTCTAGGACTCTGGATTACTAGTCCAGTAATATAACCACTGCATTGCCATACCTTTTAGCTCATCTACTGTTTTATAAAATTTGCTTGACATTAAGGCCTAGAAATTCACTAGCCTTAGCGCCGCTTTTGAGGCGCTAGAGGGACTAGCGCCAGAGTTATGGCCAGTTCAAAAATTCCCTGGGGCCCTAAAGCGGCGTTGCACCGGTAGCGCTGCGCCGGCACCGATGACGTCATCGGTGTGCGCAGCGTCCCGGTTGCCATGCCGACGGGCCCCAGCGCCGAAATTCAGTTGCGGCCGCCTCGCCCGTGGCAGCCGCAACTAAGACTCTGGCAACAGAGTCCAACATGTGTTGGCGCCGGCGCATTAAAGGCCCCGCGGCGGCCGGCCGCTTTCCCGCCGGCTGCCTGCCCGCAGCTCCCTCCCCGGACCTCTCCCCCCCCCCACCCCGGAACAGATGCAAGCCCGGCACTTGTCCGAGGTGCCGGGCTCATTTTTGAAGAGATTTGCGCGGGCCACGGCCGGGTGCAGGCAGCTCCTCCTTAACGGAAGGAGGAGGCCTGCACTTCCCGAGCCTGCTGCACCGCAGCGGGCGCCGCAGCGCCGGAATAGCGCCGCAATGCGGCGCATTGCGCCAGTTTTCAGGCGCTAAAACCCTTCAGTAGCGCCGGCAGCCGTTTGGGCGCGGCGCTACTGAATTTTTGGCGCGCGCAAAGGGACTTAGCGCCGGCGCTAACTTCCGGCGCTAAAGCCCTGGCGCAGCGCAAACTCAATTTCTAGGCCAGTGGCTGAAATATCTAGGATAGCAAATCGAGAAAAGACCTTAATACATACATTAATGTAATAGGGCTATCTCCTTCCTATAATATGATTATATCCTTCCATAATGGAGTTATATTCTTCCTACAATGGAATTATATTCTTCCTATAATGGGGTTCTTGTCTGCCTATAATAGGATTATATCCTTCTATATTGGGGTTATATTCTTTCTACAGTGCAGGTATATCCTTTCTAGAATAGGATTATATCCTTCCTATAATGGGGTAATAGTCTTCCTATAATGGGGTTATATTCTTCCAACAATGGGATTCTATTTTTTTATTCATTCCTGGGATGTGGGTGTCGCTGGCAAGGCCAGCATTTATTGCCCATCCCGAGTTGCCCTTGAGAAGGTGGTGCTGAGCCGCCTTCTTGAACCGCTGCCGTCCGTGTGGTGAAGGTACTCACATAGTGGTGTTAGGGAGGGAGTTCCAGGATTTTGACTCAGCGACGATGAAGGAACGGCGATATACTTCCAAGTCAGGATGGCATGTGACTTGGAGGGGAACTTGCAGGTGGTGGTGTTCCCATGCAGCTGTTACATAGAAACATAGATAGGAGCAGGAGTAGGCCATTCGGCCCTTCAAGCCTGCTCCGCCATTCAATGAGATCATGGCTGATCATCGAATTTCAGTACCCTGTCCCTGCCTTCTCCCCATATCCCTTGATCCCTTTAGCCTTAAGAAACATATCCAACTCTTCTTTGAATATATTTAATGAACTGGCCTCCACCGCCCTCTGTGGCAGAGAATTCCACAGGTTCACCACTCTCTGGGTGAAGAAATTCCTCCTCATTTCAGTCCTAAATGGCTTACCCCTTATCCTTAGACTATGACCCCTGGTTCTGGACTCCCCGGCCATCAGAAACATCCTTCCTGCATCTAGTCTGTACAGGCCTGACAGAATTTTATAGGTTTCGATGAGATCCCCTCTCAATCTTCTAAACTCCAGTGAGTATAAGCCCAATCGACACAATCTCTCCTCATACGTCATTCCTGCCATCCCAGATATCAGCCTGGTGAATCTTCGCTGCACTTCTTCCATGGCAAGAACGTCCTTCCTCAGGTAAGGCGACCAAAACAGCACACAATACTCAAGGTGCGGTCTCACCAAGGCCCTGTACAACTGTAGCAAGACATCCTTGTTCCTGTACTCGAACCCTCTTGCTACGAAGGCCAACATACCATTTGCCTTCTTAACTGCCTGCTGCACCTACATGCTTACCTTCAGCGACTGGTGCACAAGAACACCCAGGTCTCTTTGCACTTCCCCTTCTCCCAATCTATTGCCATTCAAATAATAATCTGCATTCCTGTTTTTGCAACCAAAGTGGATAACCTCACATTTATCCACATTATGGTGCATTTGCCATGTTTCTGCCCCATCACCCAATCTGTCCAAATCGTACTGGAGTTTCACGACATCCTCCTCACAGCTTACCCTCCCACCCAGCTTTGTGACATCTGCAAATTTGGAGATATTACATCCAATTCCCTCGTCCAGATCATTAATATATATTGTGAACAGCTTGGGTCCTAGGACCGATCCTTGCGGTACCCCACTAGTCACTGCCTGCCACTCGGAAAACGACCCGTTTATTCCAACTCTTTGCTTTCTGTCCGCCAACCAGTTCTCTATCCAAGTCAATACCTTGCCCCCAATCCCATGTGCCTTAATTTTGCACGCTAATCTTTTATGTGGGACCTTATCGAAAGCCTTCTGAAAGTCCAAATACACCACATCCACTGGTTCTCCCTTATCTATTTTACCAGTTACATCCTCAAAAAATTCCAGTAGATTAGTCAAGCATGATTTACCTTTTGTAAATCCATGTTGACTTTGTCCGACCCTGTCACTGCTTACCAAGTGCTCTGCTATTACATCTTTTATAATAGACTCTAGCATTTTCCCCACTACCGATGTCAGGCTTACCGGTCTATAATTCCCCGCTTTTTCTCTCCCACCTTTTTTGAATAGTGGGGTAACATTAGCTACCCTCCAATCCATGGGTACTGTTCCAGAGTCTATCGAGTTCTGGAAGATGACCAGCAATGCATCTACTATTTCTAGGGCCACTTCCTTAAGTACCCTGGGATGTAGATTATCAGGCCCTGGGGATTTATCGGCCTTCAGTCCCATCAATTTTCTTAACACCATTTCCCTACAAATACTGATTTCTTTCAGTTCCACCCTTTCATCAGGCCCTATGTTCCCCGGCATCTCTGGGAGGTTATTTGTGTCCTCCTTTGTGAAGACAGAACCAAAGTATGAATTTAGTTGGATCAGCCATTTCTTTGTTTCCCATTATAAATTCCCCTGATTCTGACTGCAAGGGACCTACGCTTGACATCACCAATCTTTTTCTCTTCACTTATCTATAAAAGCTTTTACAGTCAGTTTTTATGTTCCCTGAAAGCTTACTCTCATATTCTATTTTCCCTTTCTTAATTAATCCCTTTGTCCTCCTTTGTTGAATCCTAAACTGCTCCCAATCCTCAGGATTATTGCTTTTTCTGGCCAATTTATATCTCGTCTCCTTGGATCTTATGCTATCCCTAATTTCCCTTGTTAGCCATGGTTGAGTCACCTTTTTTGTTTTATTTTTATGCCAAACTGGGATGAACAAATTCTGTAGCTCATCCATTCGGTCTTTGAATGTTTGCCATTGCCTGTCCACCGTCAACCCTTTGAGTGCCATTCCCCAATCAATCCTACCCAACTCGCTCCTCAGACCATTGTAGTTTCCTTTATTTATATTGAGGACCCTAGTCTCTGAGTCAACTACTTCATTCTCCATCTTAATGAAGATTTCGATCATATTATGATCGCTCCGACCCAAGGGGCCTCGTACAACAAGATTGCTAATTAATCCTTTCTCGTTACATAATAGCCAGTCTAAGATTGCCTGATCTCTGGTTGGTTCCTCGACATATTGGTCCAGGAAACCATCCCGTAAACACTCCAGGAATTCCTCCTCCACAGTATTGTTACTAATTTGGTTGGCCCAATCTATATGTAGGTTAAAGTCACCCATGATGACTGCTGTGCCCTTATTGCACGCTTCTTTAATTTCCCTTTTCATGCCAGCCCCAACCTCTGCCTTACTGTTGGGAGGTCTATATACCACTCCCACTAATGTTTTTTTCCCCTTAGTATTTCTCAATTCTACCCATACAGATTCCACATCATCATAGCTAATATCCTTCATTACAATTGTATTAATCCCGTCTTTAACCAGTAATGCTACCCCACCTCCCTTTACTTTTTGCCTATCTTTCCTGAATATCGAATACCCCTGGATGTTGAGTTCCCAGTCCTGGCCATCCTTGAGCCACGTTTCCGTAATCCCAACCAAATCATATTCGTTTACCTCTATTTGCGCAGCCAATTCGTCCACCTTATTACAAATGCTCCTCGCATTAAGACACAAAGGGCTAGATTTTCAGTTGCTAGCGCCAGCAGTTAGCGCCTTTAGAGAAGTGATTTTCGGGCGCTATGCGTGTAGCGCCCGTGCGCAGCGCAGTTTGCGCCCCGCCCCAAATTAAGTTGCCCGTTAGCGCCGGCGCAAAGTTTAGCGCCCGCCCGGATGCGCGCGCAGAAAATGACGTCACATCCTCGTGCAACGCCCTTTGTGCGCCCCGATTCCAAACTTCAGTTGGACCGCCCCATTGTGCGGCTGCGGCCGGAGCGTTTGGAAAAAGGAACGCAACACAACCAGCGCGGGCCCCGGGGGGCGCAAATTAAAGGGGACGTGCTCTCCAGTATAAAGGCCAGCCTTTTTTCAGAAAACACTCTTGTGCAACGCATTTCTGGAGACACAACAAGGAGCATAGCTAACTGGTTTCAAGCAGCAAGAGCTCAGGTATTTTTGGACTCAGGCCAGAGCGCTGCAAGTGGCCTTTTGGAAATTTGAGTGTTTGCCAGGATTTGATGGGGGTTGCATGGGGTGCCAACGCGGAGCTGCAGCTCCATGTCCGTAGGGCTCGCAGACGCATTGTGAGAGGGGCAGCCCTGGCTAGAGGCAGAGGGGGCTACAGGCGTCGGCCACGTAGGCCTTACCCAGTCAGGCTATACCGCCAGCAGCGCTCCTACCTAAACATGAGTGCCGCGCGATGTGTTAAAAGGCTCCGATTCCGAAAGGAGGTGATTGCAGAGAACTGCCACCTGCTTCGCCGAGATCTGCGGCCAAAGCTCAGGTGCAGGACGTCTCTGTCGGTGGAAGTGAAGGTGACGGTGGCATTGAACTTCTATGCCACCGGCTCCTTCCAATACGCTGCTGGGGACATAGCAAACATCTCCCAGTACGGCGCACATCGCTGCATCTGCCAGGTGACCGAAGCACTGTTCAGAAGGAGAAGCCAATTCATCTCCTTCCCCATGGCCCTGGAGAGCCAGCATCAGCGCGCATTGGGATTTTCCAGACTCGGGGAATTCCCCTTGGTGCAGGGCGCCATTGACTGTACGCATGTGGCTTTGCGGGCCCCTCTGGAGCATGGCGAGCAGTATCGCAACAGGAAGGGCTACCATTCTCTGAATGTGCAGCTGGTGTGTGACCACAAGCAGCGCATCATGGCAGTCAATGCCAGCTTCCCAGGCAGCAGCCACGATGCCTTTATCCTGCGGCAGAGTACTGTGCATGACATGTTCCAGGCACAGCCTCCCCCAAGAGGATGGCTACTCGGGGACAAAGGCTATCCTTTGTGCACCTGGCTCATGACCCCGCTCCGCGCGCCCAGGACCGCTGCTGAAGAGGCCTACAATGAGAGCCATCAAACCACCCGCAACATCACCGAGCTAACTATTGGGGTCCTCAAGCAGCGGTTCCGCTGCCTTGATCGCTCCGGAGGAGCTCTCCAGTATTCGCCGGACCGGGTCTCCCAATTTGTGGTGGTTTGCTGCATGCTACACAACCTGGCTATCCGCAGGACTCAGGCACTGCCACCTGATGTTGGACCAGCACCTCAGGAGGAGGAGCAGGAGGAGCATGAGGAGGAGGAGCAGGAGTACGTTCCCAGGAGGGAGCGACCAGGGCCAAGGGCCGCACGACGCCACCTTATTACACGGTACTTCTAAGCCCCCTGTCAGGGAATGGCCAGGGGCCATGAGGGAAGATGAATGCAGCCGCTCCGCAAGCCCTCAGCCGGCGAAGCCAACAAACACTAAGAAGAACAACCATGGAGAGACTGCATGAATAAAGATAATTTTTTATTACACAAAAATGAAAAGCCCTTCCCACATGAATCCCCAAAAACAATAAACGGGCCCCACAAAAAGCCCAACAAACGACTCACTCCCACAAACTGGGGAGGAGTCACTCCACATTTCTTCAAACCGGGCCTCAACGTCGGCCTAATGCAAAAAATAAGCCCTCCAACAACACAACCATGGGCAAAATAAAGATGGCCACCGCCATATAAAAGGAAAGCTGGCCACACCCTCTACTGAGTGGCCTGCGAGGGCGAGACCTTGCCCAGCCTTTTGCCTCCCCTGCCCGGCCTGCTGCTCCTTCGCAAGCTCTGCCCAGTGGCTGCTGCGAGGCTGGGGGAAGGCGCCTGAGGCTCAGATGCCCTTCCACCAGATGCCGCTGGGGGGTGGCCTACACGGCGTTTGGGCCTCGAGGGGCCGTCTGCTGAGTGGCGCACCTGAGCCTGGCCACCATCAGCTGCAGCCGCTTGCCCTTGACGCCCCAGTGGGGGAATGGCGGCGACGGATGGCGCAATGTGGGCCAGCTGGCGTCTGGGATGCGCTGGCTGGTGCTGTGGCGCGGTGGCACTCGGCCGGGCCCGCACTGCAGGATCCGCAACAATCAGCCGAGGGGCGGCTTGCTGGGATGGTCCAGCGCGGCGGCTGCCCTGGCGATGCCTGCCTGAGACAGCGCGTGTGGCAGCAGTGAGTGCCCCTGTTGTCCTCGTGTGCGCGCGCATCACATCCGCCAGGGTCTTGACGGCATCAGTCAGCATGCGGCCACTCGTGGCAGTTGCTGCCCCGAACTCGCGCACACTGGTCGCCAGCGACTCGATGGCCTCAGGCATGCGCCCCACCACGCTCATGAGCTCCGTGTGGCGCCGGTCCGAATCCTCGGCCATCTTATCCAGCTTCCGCACCTCCTCCGAGGTGAAGGTGTCCAGACTGGAGTTGCGACTCTCCCGCTGGGGAGGAGGGGGCCGAACTAGGGGACCCTTGCCACGTTGGTGGCGGCGAGTGTGCCGATCAGCAGCACTCCCCTCTGATCCTTGCCCCCTTTGGGGGGAAGGCCGCGGGCCACGCGCACGGCTCCTGGGTGGCTGGACGCCACTGGTCCCAGAAGCTGCATTGCCCTGCGACAGTTCCTCCAGGCACTCGTCCAGTGAGGAGGTGTCAAGCATTTCCTCCTCTCCTGCGGGACGTGACTGTTCCCCCGATGGTCCGGCTTGCTCCTCCTCCTCCTCCTGCTCGGAGGTGCTGTCACTGGCAGCTTCAGGGTCCTGGTCGTCACCAGCTGAAAGCAGGAATGCACAAGAGTAGCTTCAGAGTGAGGAGACGGCGTCAGCGAGGGAGTTAGGACTGGTGGCATTCAGCGCATTGGTGGGACAGTGGCAAAGGAAGTAGCTCGGATGGGCCAGTGCGACGCGAGAGGGCCAAAAGGCGAGGTCCTTACCATAGCCGGGCAGTGGAGGGTCGGATACTCCGCACGCTGTGGGGACGATCACACGGGCTCCCATGAGCACACACACGCGCTCCTCCAGCCGAGTGAGCTTCTGCAGCTTGGCGCGGCCACCCCTGGCACGGGCCTGGCAATTAAAGGCTACTTTAGCCTGCAAGAGAAAGGACGGGCTGTAAGTGCGCAGTGTAGCCCTGATGTAGTGTGCACTGCCTCCCATGGTGGAATAGCTTGGACAGAGTGAAGCCCTGATGTAGTGTGCACTGCCTCCCATGGTGGAATAGCTTGGACAGAGTGAAGCCCTGATGTAGTGTGCACTGCCTCCCATGGTGGAATAGCTTGGCCAGAGTGAAGCCCTGATGTAGTGTGCACTGCCTCCCATGGTGGAATAGCTTGGACAGAGTGAAGCCCTGATGTAGTGTGCACTGCCTCCCATAGTGGAATAGCTTGGCCAGAGTGTAGAGTGCCGAATGGCCAATTGATGCTCATGACTGTCCCAATGCTGCTGGCTGAGGGCTGGCCAATAGGACTTTCAGCTCCCTTTGCCCATCATGTCAGGTGTACATGCAAGAATGAGGAGGAGACTGGAAAGGGTACTCACCCTGACAATCCTGGTCAGGTCGTTGTATTTTTTACGACATTGTTTGTGGGTCCTGGGGGCATCGCCGGTGAACGTCACCCTCTGGGCGATCTGCTTCCAGGCTTTGGTGTAGTCGTGGTGGGTTGGATTCCTCCCACTCTCTGGGAACAAGATCTTGCGCCTCACCTCCAGAGCTGTGACCATTATGTCCAGATCACCCTCTGAGAAGCGCAGGGCACGCTGACGGGCCTTCTCTGGCGTTGCCATGACTCCCTGGGGCTGAGCAGCAGTGTTGAGGCCTCTTTGCAAGGCTGCAGTGTGCAGGGCGTGGCATCAGACCAATTCGTCCCTTCCCCCTTTAAGAGCTGGTCGGCGCCATGGGGCCTGCTGTCAGTCCAAAAATGACCGCACCCGCGCTGCGCCCCGCCTGGGCACTATCCCTCTGGACCGCCGGCTTAGCGCCTAAAGATAGTAGTGGAACGCCTCTTTTAGCGCTCCACCAACCTCTTAGGGCGAAGCCACTGAATTCCCGGCAACGGGGCGCTACTTTGGGGCGGGCGCTAACTTCGGGCGGGCGCTAAGGTTAGCGCCCCAAAACTGCCTATACTGAAAATCTAGCCCAAAGCCTTCAGGCTTGTTTTTTTAACGCTCTTAGGCCTATTAGAATTATTATTTACTGTGGCCACGTTTGATTTAAACCGTTGATTTCTCTGACTGCCACTTTTGTTTTTCTCCTTCCTATCTTTTGCTTTTATCCCTGTTTCCCTTTCCTCTGTCTCCCTGCTCAGGTTCCCAACCCCCTGCCATTTTAGTTTAAACCCCCCGAACAGTGCTAGCAAACCTCCCCGCAAGGATATTTGTCCCGCTCTGGTTCAGGTGCAACCCGTCCGACTTGTACAAGTCCCACCTTCCGCAGAAGCAGGCCCAGTGATCCAGGAAACTAAAGCCCTCCCTCCTGCACCAACTCTTTAGCCACGCATTCATCTTGCCCTTGCCCTGCTAGGTGGTAGAGGTCACTGGTTTGGGATGTGCAGCCGAAGAAGCCTTGGCTGCAGTGCATCTTGCAGATGGTACACACTGCAGCCACGGTACGCCGGTGGTGGAGGGAGAGAATGTTTAACGTGGTGGATGGGGTGCCAATCAAGTGGGCTGCTTTGTCTTGAATGGTGTCAAGCTTCTTGAGTGTTGGTGGAGCTGCACTCATCAAGGCAAGTGGAACGTATTCCTTCACACTCCTGACTTGCGCCTTGTAGATGGTGGAAAGGCTTTGGGGAGTCAGGAGATGAGACGTTTGCCACAGAATACCTAGCCTCTGACCTGCTCTTGTTGCCACAGTGTTTATGTGGCTGGTCCAGTTAAGTTTCTGGTCAAATATCCTTCCTATAATGGGGTTATATTCTTTCTCTAATGTGGTTATATCCTTTCTAAAATGGGGTTACATCTTTTCTACAATTTGGGTTTTATACTTCCTGTAATGGAATTTTGTTCTATTTATAATATAGTTAGATTCTTAATGATAATGTTTACTGTTATTAAACTCTTTCTCATAGGTTTTTTAAAAGATTTAAAAACCAGCTATTTTCACATTGGCCCAGAAATTCGGGTCAGGGGCTTCCCGCGGGTGCAAGCCCCCGACCTGCACTTACCTACCGCGCCGGCCGTTAAGCTGTGGGCCCGCGTGGGATTCCGATCCTGGGCCTCCTCCAACTGCCGGCGCACAGTGCTTGCGTATCCCAGGGGCGCAGTTAGTTTGATGCATCCCCTGGGATCACATGGGCCATGGAGAGCCAATGGTAGCAGGGAATGCTTCATTCATAAGTTTGACAGGACCTGTCAAACTTATAAATACTATAAGCCCCAAAACATCACTAAATCGTCAAATAATTATTTTTTTTAAATCACATTTTTAAAATAAACTATAAATTACATGAAATAACTATTTTAAACAATAATTTAAATTTTTGAAAAAATTAATTACATTTTCTAACGGTGCTAAAAATAAACTTACCTTTCTTTAAAGTATTTAAAAATAATAAACCTGTGGAAAAAATCTTTTAATTTTAAT
This sequence comes from Somniosus microcephalus, assembly GCF_052327205.1. Classification (NCBI taxonomy): domain Eukaryota; kingdom Metazoa; phylum Chordata; class Chondrichthyes; order Squaliformes; family Somniosidae; genus Somniosus; species Somniosus microcephalus. The sequence goes on along the minus strand of NC_140993.1, from coordinate 46,931,346 downwards.
TAATTCACCACTTACCTGGTAAAAAGCAGGCCTTGCAACTGCTTTTTACATGTCTAACTTCTGGAGACTTACTTTCCCGGGAAAACCTGCAAAAAAAACGTATGTTCGATGTGCACGCGCTGCCTCTCCTGCGTACGCGTTCGACTTCTGAACCCCTTCTTTCAGGGGAATGGAAGTGCCGGTTTCCCGCGCATGCGCAGTGCATGCACGAAACCGGCACTTCCATTGGGCTTACGGGTGAGTACCCCATGCGTACTCACCTGTGGAGACCCGAATTTCTGGGCCATTATTTATTTCTATACAGGAGATGCTACTTGGAACCTTTAGCCTGTGGGTGGGGTGGAATAGAGGGGTAGGGGGAGTGGACCATGGAAATGGGGAGACCGAATGATCTGTAAGCTTCTACATGCATGTGATTACACTACAGTTTGAGATCAGTGCTTGCTTAAGAATGAACGAAAGCACTTGCATTTATATAGCACCTTTCTTGATCTTAGGAAGCCCTAAAGCGTTTTACAATTTAGATTAACTCAAAGCTGGTACCAAGTTATACTGTCAGCTACATGTCATCTGACAAGGGGAAACTGAGCTATGCACATGTGTGCTTAGATGCAAGTGAAAAGTTTCCCTTAGCAGTAAACTGATAAAGGTTAAAATGTATAAACAACTTTCTGCTTATAATAAAAAGTGAAAACTTACATTTGGAAAGTTTGCCTGGGAACTTTTACAACTTCACTTCACATCAGCTGAAGCTATACTGCAGCCCAAAGCCAAATGAGGCTCAAACTACCTTAGGTGTAGTCGAAAATAACAACAGACAATGCTGGAAACACTCAACAGGTCAGGCAGCATCCTGCTGAGTGTTTCCAGCATTTTCTGTTGTTATTTCAGATTTCTAGCATCTGCAGTATTTTGCTATTGCATTAGATGTAGTCTAATATCACTTACCTAATCTCCTTTTGGGCAACTTCATACCTAGGCTATACTTACAGTTTGCATTGGTGCAAAGTTCCATATTGATGCAAATTGCGCAGTGTAACGAGCTTTCATCGCTGCTCTCAGTGTTGTTAGAATAGCAAGACATAAGGTGCACTTTCAGCAAATTGAGTGTTTGACACAATCTCAGGAGACAGTCCCATGCCATCACAAAATGCTCCATTAAGTGGCCACTCAAGATCTGATGAAGCTCGTCCTAACAACAGAAGGTAAGCTCAAATGATAGGCAGCTTGGGAATTCAATCCTACAGCTATCAGTGACTGAAAGACAGGAATTCTATAATCTCTATGTTATTGAACCCTCAGGTTGACCAGTTTATAACTTTACTGTGGCATTCTTTTCCCTCACCTCCAATTTTTATCCCAGCTCTAATTTTGTTCCCTCCTATCCTGAAGGCCACCTTTCAGCATCTGAGGTTAATGGTCATATGTAGACCTAGACAGTGAATGTCAGTGGCCTATTCCATTACGGAGTCATAAGGGCTGATTTTAATTTACAACGGTGGTGGAAAATGGGTGGTAGTGGATTGCCCACCACTTAAACACCCCACCTTTCCATTGACTTCAATAGATATTCTCTACAAATAATTGTAGTACGCATACTACAGGCCCGACTGAAACCAGTGAATTTGCCACAAGTCCAGCATTAAATGTGCGACGTCCTGTTCTATAAGACTCAGCTATACACTAACTTTACCAAGTGAACCACTGGGGGAGCAGTTTGGAACATTTTAATATTTTTTTCACTCCTCCACACATTCTGTTAGTGCAATTTCCCTGTCAGTGAATAGTTATCTGCCTGCTTCAAATGTCTGATTTCTGACTCACTGCATTAAGCTGAGTAATGAAACGAGACTGTCCAAATTCACTGGGGATTTCAGTTATGTACTATTCGATTCAACATATTTTCTGGCCTTAAAACAATACCATCTGTTTCCTGGGTGCCTAGACAACCTTGCACAAGCTGATAACAAAGAACTAGAATAGAGGAAATTACAGGGTGATTTAATCAAGGTGTTTAATATTATGAAGGGATGGGGCAGAGTCAATAGAAACAGCCTGTTCTAGTGGTTAAGGGGTCTAGAATGAGGGGGGACATAGATATAAGATGAAATGTAAGAGATTTAGGACAGAGAGAAGGAAAATCTTAATTTTTTTACAGAGAGGGTTGTGAGGCTGTGGAATGTACTACTGGAGTTAGTGACTGAGGCAGAGACTTTGTCACATTTAAGAATAGGTTAGATAGGTGGTTGAAAGAAAGGAATAAAGGGACCTGGGAACAAGCACATGAGATTAGAATGACTGCTCATGTGAAGGATTAACACCAACAAAGACTGGTTGGGCCAACAACCTGTTTCCGTGTGGTCATTTCTATGTAATTATATACAATTCAGTGGCAAAAAGTGCATATGCCTCATGCAGTGCATTAATACATCATATCAGAATTTCAATCTTTCCCTTCCCCTCTCTACTGTGAGTTTCATTAGTAAGAAGCCATAATATAAACTGAGGTATTTAACAGGGAGGTAGATAGTTACTTGAGAAATATGGTGCAAGGGCAGTGAATTGGAATATAAAAGACAGAGCTACCATGGATAACAAGATGGCAGAGCCACTCATTGGCCAAATGACCTACAATTATTCCCATCCTTGCTTAGATTTAAATTAATGTCCATACTGACAGCAAAGGCTGATGTAAGATTATGATGGTATGTATGATAAAAGACATTCCCCCTTCCTAAATGGTCAGTTAGTAAATGTCCAACCCAATGTGGAACTACAACAAATAGACCAGAAAGGGCTACTGGGGAAAGCCATATTAGATTCAGTAATGAGCCAGACTTAGTTAACAGCCTAACTGTGCATGAAGATAGCGATCATAACATGATCGAGTTCAATGTAACGTTTGAAGGGGAGAAACGCAAAACAGCTATTAAGATTCTAGATTTAAGTAAGGCCGACTCCAATGGGATGAGGCAGAGACTGTCCACAGTAAACTGGGCAAATCTGTTAATGGGTAAAATGACAGAAGATCAGGTGGGAGATGTTCAGAAAAGAATTTAATGTGATACGGAAGCAATGTATGCCCTGAGGAGCAAGAGCTCTACATGCCAGAAAAAACAGCCATGGATGACTAAAGAGGTAAGCGTCAACATATAAACTAAAAGAAAAAGCATACAAAAATGCAAAAAATAGCACAGATCCTGGCAAATGGGAAAGATTCAAAGAACAGCAAAGGGCCACAAAACAGATAGTAAGAGCTACAAAAAGGGAGTATGAAAGGAAACTTGCAAGGGATATCAATATCAACACCATTTTTTTTAGGGAAAAGAGGGTAGTCAGGAGCAATGTTGGCCCCTTAAAAACTGAAAGCGATGATATTATCAATGATAATAACGAAATGGCAGACATGTTGAATAATTACTTTGCATCAGTATTTAGGTAGAGGAAGAAGATAGCATGCCAGAAGTTCCAAGGAACAGGGACTCAATAAAATTAATGTAAGTAAAATAACAGTAATGGAGAAAATAATGGAACTAAAGAGTGACAAATCCCCAGGACCAGATGGTTTCCATTCCAGGATTTTAAAGGAAGTAGGTGAGTGCATTGCAGATGCCCTAACTATAATCTTCCAATGTTCTCTTGCTTCAGGAACCGTTCCTTTAGATTGGAAAATTACGTATGTCACTCCACTATTTAAAAATGGTGAGAGAGGGAAACCAGGGAATTATAGACCAGTTAGCCTAAAATCTGTTGTCGGGAAATTGCTAGAGTCTATAGTTAAGGATAGGGTGACTGAACTTGAAAATGTTTAGTTGGTCAGAGAGAACCAGTATGGATTTGTGAAAGGCAGGCCATGCCTGACAAACCTGATTGAATGTTTTGAAGAGGTGACTAAAGTAATGGGCAGGGGAATGTATATGGATGTTATTTATATGGATTCCCAGAAGGCATTTAATAAAGTCCCACATAAGATATTGCTAACTGAGGTAGGAGCCCATGGAATTAAGGGCAAATTACTGACCTGGTTAGGAAATTGGCTGAGCGGCAGAAGACAGAGAGTAGGGATAATGGGCAGGTACTCAAATTGGCAGGATGTGACTAGTGGTGTCCCGCAGGGATCTGTGTTGGGGCCTCAACTATTCACAGTATTTATTAATGACTGAGATGATGACATAGAAAGTCATATATCCAAATTTGCTGATGACACAAAGATAGGCGGCATTGTAGGCTGTGTAGATGAAAGCATAAAATTACAAAGGGGTCTTGATAGATTAAGAGCAAAACTGTGGCAAACGGTTTTCAAATTAAACAAATGTGAGGTCATCCACTTTGGACATAAAAAGGATAGAAATTGATACTTTCTAAATGGTAAAAAGTTAAAAACAGCGGAAGTCCAAAGAGACGTGGGGGTCCAGGTACATAACTCATTAAAATATCATGAACAGGTACAGAAAATAATCTAAAAGGCTAATGGAATGCTGCCCTTCATATCTAAAGGATGAGAATACAAGGGGGTAGAAGTTATGCTGCAGTTATAAAAAAAACCCTGGTTAGACCACACCTGGAGTACTGTGAGCAGTTCTGGGCACCACACCTTAGGAAGGACATATTGGCCTTGGAGCAAGTGCAGTGTAGGTTTATCAGAATGATACCCGGACTTCAAGGGTTAAGTTATGAGGAGAGATTACACAAATTAGGGTTGTATTCCCTAGTTTTTGAAGGTTAATGGGTGATCTGATTGAAGTTTTCAAGATATTAAGGGGAACAGATAGGGTAGATGCCGAGAAACTATTTCTGCTGGTTGGGGAGTCTAGGACCGGGGGCATAGTCTAAAAATTAGAGCCGGACCTCTCAGGAGTGAAATTAGGAAACACTTTTACACACAAAGGCTGGTAGAAGTTTGGAACTCTCTTCCACAAATGGCAATTGATGCTAGATTAAATGTTAATTTTAAATTGGAGATTGATAGCTTTCTGTTAACCAAAGGTATTAATGGATCTGGGCCAAAGGCGGGTATATGGAGTTAGGTCGCAGATCAGCCATGATCTCATTGAATGGTGGAACAGGCTCGAGGGGCTGAATGGCCTACTCCTGTTCTTATGTTCCTATGTCTTAAGTTAACTTCTATAGTCTGTGTTAGGTTAGGACAGCAATCGTGACACAACTGTCCTCAGCAAAATTATACAGGGGTACAGTTCCTGACTTTTATCCAGTGACTCCTGCTAGAAAGTGCACATGGTTAGATATCAATGCAGGACAAATTGGCATAGAAATTTGTCCTGAGAGTTACTGCAACACTGGCAGTATTGCACCGCCCCTTTCACCTGTTCCACTATTCAATTAGATCACCGCTGATCTGTAACGCAACTCCATTTATCTGGCTTTGTTCTATATCTATAGTTCAGCATTAACTGTTTGCTGATTATAAATTTACAGTTATGATCAGTGCCTGAGATTGCTATAGGTTGCTGAAATTAATTTAGAATGAGACTTCTTAGATAGCTGACAAGTTAACAATATTAGATTCTCTGTCCTTGGCCTCCTACACTGTTCCAATGAAGCTCAATGCAAGCTTGATGAGCAGCACCTCATCTTTCTATCAAGCACTTTAAAGCCTTCCAGCCTTAACATTCACTTAACCTTAACCATCTCCCCCATTTTCTCGGACAACGGGTGCTGATAATGGAGGATGGCTGCACCAGAACCTCCAAATCAATAAAGCACCAGTCCATGCCAAGTCACTCATTTACTCAGGTATTTGCTAACAAAGAGGTTACAGACAGCTCCAGATAAGGCAGGACACCTTTTTGTCCCCCTTAACAAGTCGTCTCTGGGCCTGTGGACTTGATGGCTAGTTTTCCATCCCTGGCAAGGAATGTTTTGTTTGTATATGCTTTCATAGTTTCCTTTACTACTGACTCAATTTTAAGGACACATTGGGGGAAATTTTAACATGGAGTTGGGGGTGGATTTAGTTGCGGGCAGAGGGGTTAAAGCCAGCAAAAATGCGAGTGCATCGGGAAGCTGGCTCCGTTTAACTCAGACGCATTACACTGGTTGCACGCAACTCCCCAAGGAGAGGCGGGCTTCCTATTAACATAAGCTAATCATTCAAAAAAAACGTCAACACACTTTTAACTTTAACGTTGCATCCAGCTTGATACTCCCCATTGAAAGCAAAGTGAGAACACAACAGCAATTGAGGGGGCTGATTAAAATTCATACAAATACTGCAATAATACTCAGTACTCACAGCTGTTTTCTTACCTATCAGTGGGAAAGGGTTTGTTCACAGTACTTTTGCTGAGAGTTTACTATCAACACTTTGGAGGTTTTCACAACAGATCAGGATGGGTGGCACCTTAGCTGCCTTAGATTGGACCTCAGACAAGGAGCAATGTGAACAGCACCAGCAGCAGCAACAGCCTGTTCTTAACAGACCTGCAGTTGGGCGTCAAAGAGGGGACCACTAGCAGTGGAAGCCTGTTGGTGACAGGCCTTCTGCTGGATATCAGAGCTGGGAGCAGCAGAGAGGGGTGCAGCAGATGGGTGCAGCCCGCAGGAGGCACTACCGGTGAGACAGGGTGTGCAGGCAGAGGCTGAGCTTTCTTGACATGTCGGAACAACAGTGCTTCCGGAGGCTCAGGTTGTTGTGTCAGGTGGTGGCAGCCATCTGCAGTCTGCTAAAAGAAGACCTGCTCCCTGCTGGACCTGGTGACCAAGCTTTACCAGTGGCTGTCAAAGTGACCGCCACCCTCAGCATTTTTGCCCTTGGATCATTCCAGGGTTCTGCTGGAGACATATCCAGGATCTCCCAGTTGGCAGCTCACAAATGTAGAAGGCAGGTGACTGATGGGTATTTTTGCCAGGGCCGGCAATTATGTGAACTTCGCCTGTGATGACGCCAGTCAGAATGAATGGGCGCTCCGGTTTGTGTCTCTGGCTGGCTTCCCACAGGTGCAGGGCGTCATCGACTGCACACACCTGGCAATCCATGCAGCTCCAGATCAACCAAGAGTATTCTTGAACTGCAAGGGCTTCCACTCCACAATGGGATATTTACACAGATGTGCGCAAGATTCCTGGGAAGCTGCCATGACACTTTCGTCCTGCGGCAGTCAAAGGTTCCTGACATCTTGGGACCTCGAAGCAGATTTAAAGGGTGGCTGTGAGGAGACAAGGGATACCCCCTTCAAACTTGGCTGATGACACCCGTGAGAAACCCAAACAATGAAGTTCAAGAGCTGCACAAGGAAAGCCAGATGACCACCTGATGTGACATTGAACAAGGTGCCTGGACAGATCTGGAGGTGCCCTTCAGTATGCCTCAGGCAGGGCGTCCAGAATGCTTGTGGTGTGCTGCGCTCTGCACAACATTGCGCAGCAGTGAGGTTTGGAGCTGCAGGAGGAACAAGGCGCAGAGCACAGATCCACTTTGGACAGTTCCGAGGAGCAGGAGGAGGAAGATGAGGAGGGGGAAGAAGGTGAGGAGGAGGAAGGTGACAATGCCAATGCAGCACCAGCTGCTCACATTGCTGCCCGGGATGCCAGTGATGCCCTTATTAATGCAAGGTTCAGTTAGTTACCACCACTGGACAAATTCAGAACCACATGCAACAGCCCCCTCCCCCCAATGCCACTGACACAAAGCAATCCTGCAAACAACTCGACACCCATTGCATATCCCCCCATTGGTTCCCATCAATTCACATCTTCCCATTCACCATCACCATTCACCATCAAGCAAGTGAAAGGGTGAGTTGCCACCCAGCAACCAAGAATAGGTAACATGGGAAAGTGGTGCAAAGTATTAAATTTTATGTGATGTTATGGACACTTCACAACATACACCCACATGCATACCCTTGGTGAACTACAAAGCTTTAATCTTCCTTTTTCTACCGCTCTTACTTAGTGCAACCCCTGTGGCTTCAGCAGAGGTAGAGGCAGGCTGCTCAGATCCCTGCTCTGAGATGCTCTTGGCCAGCGATCTCTCAGCTTTTGCTAGACACTTTTATTGAGCACATGTGGACTAGGTACAGTATCTGTAGAGGCATCCATCTTGACTGCTGCCTTGTGGGTAGCCTAGTGCCTCATGGGTAATGTAGTCTTAATATACATACAGCTGGGTAGTGTAGTCTTATATACATACAGCTATATACAGCTCTATGGCTCCACCTAGTGTCCACTATAGAATGATATGTTATTGATCATTACATCCCCCTTTCTTTGAGGTTTAACAAAATCAATATCAATCAACTTTCAAGAAAACAATAAAGATAATATCAGTAACACTTTTGTTAGTGCTCTATAAACATAAACATTTTCAAAACAGTCAACACATTTTCAAAGCTTTACATTGCACTCAAAGATTAAGTCTATCAGGCTTTTTTACTTCACGTGTGGATCTTCTCAACATGGGTAAGTCTGATGTGTCTTCATGAGATTGTTCTGGCGGTGAATGACAAGATGCAGTTGCGGCATTGTCATCAATCTGGTCTTGAATATTCTCTTGTGTTTTTATGAGGGAACGGTGGTTCCTCCTGAGAATCTGTCCTTCCTCAGTTCTAACAGTGTATGACCTTGGTCCTACTTCCTCAAGAACTGTAGCTTTCCTGTTCCATGCATCTGGATCCTCAATCCTGACAACATCATCCCTTGTCAATGGTTTTAGAGTTTTGGATGACTTGTCATAGTATGATTTCTGTTTCAGCCTTAACAGTTGAAGTCTCTGTCTCAGTTCCTCACTTTGCTGTTCTTTTGCACAGCAGGGTAGCGTGGTGCGCAACTTGCGACCCATTAGTAGTTCAGCAGGTGAAGAACCACAGTCTAAAGGTGAGGCTCGGTAGCTCAGCAGGGCGAGATAAGGATCAGACTTGCTTTCTGTCGCTTTCTTCAGTAGCTGCTTGAGAACTTGAACACCTTTCTCTGCCTTACCATTTGACTGAGCATACAAATGACTGGATGTGATGTGCTGAATGTCATACTGTGCTGCAAACTGTTGCCACTCCTTACAGTTGAAGCACGGGCCATTGTCGCTAATGGCAATCCTGGGAATTCCATGTCTGGCGAAGATGGATTTCACATGCATTATGATGCTGCTTGCTGTGGTGCTTGAGAGCAGCACCATCTCAGGATAGTTAGAATAGTAGTCAATCACTATTAGATATTCTTTACCATTTAAATGAAAAAGGTCCATACCAACCTTTTGCCATGGTGCTGTTGGTGTGTCAGCTACTATCATTGGTTCCTTTGCTTGTTTATTTTGGTGTTTCTGACATGTCTCACATTTGCCTATCATGTTCTCAATGTCCTTATTTATGCCAGGCCAATAAACAGTGTCTCTTGCCCTCCTTTTGCATTTTTCAATTCCGAGGTGTCCCTCATGAATCCTTTTGAGCATGTCTTGACATAGAGCCTGTGGAATGACTATTCTGTTCTGTTTTAGTAATAGTCCACTTGCGATACTCAATTCTGACCTTATGTGAAAATATTTTGGACAGGAACCTTTTGGCCAACCATGATGAATGTTCTCTATTACTGTTTGTAATACTGTATCTTTTATTGTTTCTTCTGCTATTTGCTTTGATTTTGTGTCTGACACGGGCAGCGCAGCAGTGACCATACTCACATGAACATCCACGTCTTCTTCAGTAGAGCTCACATGACTCATTGTGGGTGCTCGTTTTGTGCATCTGCTAACACTATGTATTTGCCTGGTGTGTAGATCAGTTCAAAGTCATATCTTTGCAGCTTCATCATGAGTCGTTGAATCCTTGGAGACATCTCATTCAGGTTCTTTTTTATGATGGCAACCAGAGGGCTGTGGTCTGTCTCAACTGTGAAGGTGGGAAGTCCATATATGTAGCCATGAAACTTTTCTAGTCCAACTACCAAGCCTAGATATTCCTTTTCAATCTGGGCGTATCGACACTCAGTATCAGTCATAGACCTGGAGGCATAGGCAACAGGCTTCCAATCTTCACCCTCTGCTTGTAGCAAGACCGCACCTAGGCCATCTTTTGATGCATCCGTTGACACTTTGATTCTTTTTGTTGGGTCAAAGAAGGTGAGTACAGGTGTGGTTGTCAGCACTGTTTTGAGGTTTATCCACTCTTGTTCATGTCTTTCTGTCCATGCAAACTCATTTGTTTTATGTAGCAGGTCTTGCAGACAGGCTGTCTTGGCTGACAAGTTAGGAATGAACTTTCCAATGAAGTTTATCATCCCCATGATGCGTAGCACTCCTTTTTTGTCAGTGGGTCGGGGCATTTTGAGTATGGCGTTTACTTTTTCCATATCTGGCTCTATTCCTTTACCAGATAGATTATCTCCTAGGAAAGTGACTTCCTGGATGCCAAACTGACACTTGGCTTTGTTGAGCTTCAGTCCATTCCGGCGTATGCTCTGTAGCACTTTAGTCAGTCTCTCATTGCATTCTTTCAGTGTGGAGCCCCAGATGATGATGTCATCAACATAGACCCGAACTCCTTCTGGACCTTCAATTATGTGTTCCATCGCTGTATGAAAGATTTCAGATGCAGATATTATCCAGAAAGGCATTCTGAGGAAACAATACCTGCCAAATGGTGTGTTGAAGGTACAGTATTTGGTGCTCTCTTCATCCAGTTTTAGTTGCCAAAATCCTTGTGAGGCCTCGAGCTTTGTAAAGTATCTGGCACCTGACATTTCACTGGTGATTTCTTCTCGCTTGGGAATCTGGTAGTGTTAACGTTTTATGTTTGCATTTAAGTCCTTTGGATCCATGCATATTCTTAGATCATTGTTCTTTTTCTTTACACATACCATGGAGTTAACCCAGTCTGTTGGCTCTTCGACTTTCCTGATGACTCCTAGTGTGGTCATTCTGTCCAGTTCATTCTTGAGCCGATCACTCAGGGGTGCTGGAACTCTTCGTGGAGCATGTACCACTGGCTGAGCATCCTCCTTTAGCTGGATCTTGTAAGTGAATGGTAGAACTCCAAATCCTTTGAACACATCCTGGAAATTATTCACTACAGAATCCACCGGGTCATCTGGTCTGCTTATGGCACAGTTTATACGGTAGACTCTCTTGACCAGTTCTAAGTCCTCACAAGCTTTGTCACCCAGTAGTGAATCAAGTCTTTCAGCCACAACAGAAAACATGAGATGATGCACTTTGTCTTTGACTGTCACTTTAAGTCTGCATACACCTAAGCTATCTATTTTCTGTCCATTTATAGTCCTTCAGTAGTACTGACTTTTTCTGTATTTTGGGCTTTTCTTTCATATTGTTAATGTCACTCATACTGATTAAGTTTGCTTTTGCCCCAGTGTCTAGTTTCAAGGTAACTAATGCTCCATTTACCTGCAGTGGGATCATCCATTTGTCCTCTTTTACTGCATTAACTTTATGTTCAGCATTGTCCATTTCTGAGGGCTGCACATTTTCTGTATCCTTTTTGATATTGTCACATGGCACCATTTCTACAAAAAATGTCTCACTTAAATCAGTGTCCTCAATTACATTAACTCGTTGCCCTTTCTTAGTTTTTACTTTTGAAAAGCATTGTTTGGCAAAGTGATTCTTTCCATTACACTTTGTGCACATTTTTCCAAACGCTGGGCATTGTCTTAACTGGTGTTTGTAACCACAGCGTTTACAATTAAAAATTTCATCCTCCGATTGCTTTTCATTTCTGTTCTGCCCACGTTTATTCCCCTTGTAGGACACAGCACCGACAGCAGCATTATCACTCATTACAATCGCATCATTATTGATTTCACTGAAAGTCTTCGCGTGCTTTCGAGCTAGCTCGCTGGCTTGGCATATTTTCACAGCATTTTCCAAATTTAGTTCGGTTTCTCTCAACAGACGTTCCCTGACTTTTTTATCATGAATACCAAACACAATCTGGTCACGAATCATGGATGCTTTGAGTTCAGAGAAATTACATGTCTGTGCTTTCAGTTTCAGATCAGTTATAAAGCTATCAAAAGTCTCATTTTGCTGCTGTGTCCGAGAACGGAAGATGTATCTTTCATAGGTCTCATTCTTTTTGGGAGAGCAATGTGCATCAAATTTTTTTAGCACATCTTCTAATTTTTCTCTGTTCTCATCTGGATTAAATACAAATGTATTAAATACCTCTATCGCCTGTGGGCCTGCAACCGTAAGCAGCAACGCTATCTTCCTTGCGTCTGGCTTCGTACCAAATCCGATGGCTGCAATGTAGAGTTCGAATTGTTGTTTAAGAGTCTGCCAATTGTAGTCGATATTTCCTGTGAGTTTCAAACGCTCTGGTGGCTTCAAATTCTCCATTTCGCTTTTCACAATTTTCAGCCGATCTTGACCAATCCTGGTACCATCTTATGTTCATTAATAAATAGACATTCTTATTATGAACACAGCTAGCTTTTGCTAGACACTTTTATTGAGCACATGTGGACTAGATACAGTATCTGTAGAGGCATCCATATTGACTGCTGCCTTGTGGGTAGCCTAGTGCCTCATGGGTAATGTAGTCTTAATATACATACAGCTGGGTAGTGTAGTCTTATATACATACAGCTATATACAGCTCTACGGCTCCACCTAGTGTCCACTATAGAATAACATGTTATTGATCATTACAGAGGAAGATGAGGAGGAGGAAGGTGACAATGCCAATGCAGCACCAGCTGCTCACATTGCTGCCCGGGATGCCAGTGATGCCCTTATTAATGCAAGGTTCAGTTAGTTACCACCACTGGACAAATTCAGAACCACATGCAACACCCCCCTCCCCCCAATGCCACTGACACAAAGCAATCCTGCAAACAACTAGACACCCATTGCATATCCCCCCATTGGTTCCCATTAATTCACATCTTCCCATTCACCATCACCATTCACCATCAAGCAAGTGAAAGGGTGAGTTGCCACCCAGCAACCAAGAATAGGTAACATGGGAAAGTGGTGCAAAGTATTAAATTTTATGTGATGTTATGGACACTTCACAACATACACCCACATGCATACCCTTGGTGAACTACAAAGCTTTAATCTTCCTTTTTCTACCGCTCTTACTTAGTGCAACCCCTGTGGCTTCAGCAGAGGTAGAGGCAGGCTGCTCAGATCCCTGCTCTGAGATGCACTTGGCCAGCAATCTCTCAGTTTTGGAGCCCGTGAAGGCCCCGCCAAAGACTGCCCCACCTGCACCTGTGAAGGGGGAGACTTGACAATCTGCACACAGCACGATGTAGGTGAATGTAGAACTGTACTCACCTTTCCTGACCTGCTTAGGTCATTAAAGCACTTCCTGGACTTCCAGGAGCGTGGCACAATGCTCCTACTGCTGACCTCCAGGGCCACCTCCAGCCATGCCTTTTTTGTGGCAGCAGCAGGTTTCTTCCTCCCATTGCGGATCCTCATTGCCCCCAGCAGTACATCAAAGGAGGCATCATTAAATCTGGGTGCAGCCTTTGATAGTCCTGAATCTATTGCCAAAGTTTTTGCTCTCTTGCTTCCAACTCCCAACTCCTCCAAATCTCATCTTTGGATTGGCCCTTTAAATACTGGAGTTGAGATCGCGCCCTGCAGATCCATACCATGCGCAGCTGTGCATTTGACGGCAGCCCAGAAGTAGAATGATAATGAGCTGCCTGTGTTAAAATGCCACAGACAGATGCATTGAACTTATGTCTGGGTATCCACGCGAATCCACGTCAGACATATAACATTGATTCAACTCACACCATTTCAAACACACGACACGAATAACACTGCGTATACATATTTCTTGCCCAGGTACTGCCTCCCTGCTTCTGCAGGGAGTCATCTGCCTTTAGTGGAAAGGACATGCTATCCTCATAAATATGAACATACAAGAACCCAGATTGATTTTTCCAGATAAATGGGGTGTAGGTGGAAATTTGCAGCCTTTGCAGCCTACTTGCTCATTCATTTCAACTGTTACAGATATTTCAATCATGTTTCATGGCAAGAGAACTGTTACACGACAAGCAGTTTGGGCTTCCTCCCGCTCTTTTATCTTTCCCATGAACCAAAACGTGAGCCATCACATGTGCCATGAGTAAGACAGCTAAACATGAGACGAATAATTGCCCAGACTTACGACATAACACACCAGAGATTACGTGGGAACCCCACAATATTGTCTCACACTGTCTGAAAGACAATTGCATTTAGGCTAAAACTAATAGATTTATTTACAAATAAGATAACACACAGAAACAGTAAGACATGGCAAGAAACTAGTAGCAGCGTACTTAATACAATAAAAACAAAAATAGTCCAAAGTAGTTTAACATGTCCATCGAGAAACTGGGGTCAGCAAAGTGACGTCTTCACGCATTGGTCCCCGGTGCCCTAAGGCCTGATTGAAAATGAGCCTTGGGCCTCATTTGCATTAAACAGGCATGTTGAGGACATATCAGGTGTCCCTATGCAGCTCACCGGTTAGGGCTTGTCTGGTTCTGACCAGCTCTCATGCTGAGCTGGCCGGCAATTAAGTCCTGGGAGCTGGCAAAGCGAAGCGAAGGGGGCAAGCCCGGGTTGGCAGCGGCCCGTAATATTTTGTGGAACCAAGAGGTGTTCCCCTGCTTCTCCTGGCTCCACAAATAACGAATAAAAAGTTGCCTTGGCGTTTTTCAAGTGGCCTCCAGCAGTCACTTCAATCAACACTGGTTGAGCTCCATGGGGGAGAAATTTGGTTGGTTAGCGCCTCCAGTTAACACCTGGCGGGGGTGCTAACAGGACGCAGAGGCAGTTGCGCCGGGGCGAGGCGAATTCAGCGCCGCACGCCAAATTCCGCCCCCCCCCCCCTCAGTGCTGCTGCTACGAGTTAACGCCGGGGACTTTAGTGCCAGGCAGATTGTGACGTCAGTGAGCGTACTCAGAACAGAATACTGGTTGGAGAGCGAGATGCACTCTTGGGACTCCTACACTACCTGCCTGGTCTTCCTCTTCTGTCTGACGGTCACCCATTGCCTCTCTGCCTGCATGCTCTTAAGCTGCGGGGTAACAACCTCCAGAAATGTGCTATCCACGTAACTCTCAGCCTCGCGGATGCACCACAGTGACTTCAGCTGCCGCTCTAGCTCTGAAACACGGATATCGAGCTGCCAATGCTGGTGACACTTCCTGCACATGTGGTCGTCCAGGCTACACAAAGCGTCCAGGACATCCCACATGGTACAGGATGTGCACTCCACGGGACTGAGCTGCCCTGCCATGCCTTTTATTTAATAGATTAAGAACTAACTTAGCAGAAATAAACTTAAAACTTTAAAAAAAACACAAATCAGCTCCTTCCCTTGTGCCGACGTCACCTTTTCTACTCTGACATCACTCTTTCGGATTCTGCCTCTGTTGAGCCGTTGCCTCTTTCAATCTTCTCCCGCTCTGGTCTCGCCCAGGTCCACTGCTCCCGCTCCTCTCGCACTCTTTACAGCGCCACTGCTCCCGCTCCTCTAACCGCTCCTCTCACTGCTCCTCTCGTGCTCTTCATAGCGCTGCTGCTCTCGCTCCAGGAGGAAGAGGAAGATGAGGAGGAGGAGGAACAGGGGCGAGGGAGGAGGCAGCAACTCAATTAGTCTTCTGGAAGAGTGGTCCGTGACCGCCTCATCAGCCTGCGGTTCCAATAAATTAAACCCCAGATCCCCATTGTTCACCACACCCCCATCATTCCATCTCTGTCGCAGGCCATTTCACAGCGCAAAGCTGAATTGAGACACACCACAAAATAATCCAAACTGAATTAATAAATTTATCAATAATCAATTAACACATATTTACAAAAACAATATTAACTAATCATCCTTGTGCAATCCCTTAGTGTTTTTTGTTACTGTGCCTTTGCCTACTCTAGTGCTCCTACGAAGTGTTGGCCCACAGTGGCTGCAGCAGGGCTGGTGGAAGGCTGCTGAGTGTCCATGCGGGAGACTTCAGATGGCCTTACAGGATGCCCTCGACCAGTTCTGGGCCTGAAAGGCCTGGCTGTAGACTGCACCACCTCAGCATGGGTGGCAGCAGTCTAGGATGGCTGGATGACAGGCAGCGACAAGGGCAATGGTGGAGTGCCAGTGGTGGGAGCAGGAATGTTGTCATCCTGAGACAGGACAGCAGCTTCCTGCTCCACTGACCCACTGCCACTCCCCCGGGGCAGCACCTCAGCATCCCTAGCAATCTGTTGCAGCACAGATTGCTGGCCTGCTACAACACCGTGAAAGCCCCGGTCGACAGTCGACTCTGAAGAGGGGCTGTTACTGCCCTTTTGTGGGGTAAAGACCATACCTCACAATGACCCAGCCATGCAGCAGTCAAAGCTTGTGTGGCATCAAGCTGAGACTGCTTGAGAGCTGTCTGAGATTAAATGGCACCAACCATAGACTGCATTACAGCACTAAGACGTTGTGTCGCTTCCGCCTGTGCTTCAATGGAAGCTGCCAGATCACCCATCACACGCGGCATAAAGTCTGGGTCGTCACGATCTCTCTGGGAGTCTACCACCCTTTGCAGACTGGAAATGATGGGCTCCATGGTGTGCACAGAGCTTTGTGCAATGTTGGAGGCAGACTCCTCCACACTCCTTATCATTGCCGACAGGCTTTGGGCACCCTTGCCATTGCACCTATCAACTCCGTGTGCATGCCCATCACCCTTCTTCTAAACGCCTCCCATTGAGGTCCTCATCTGAGTCTTTGCAGCCGACTCACACGTGAACTCGACCTCCAGGGAGCTGGTCCCCAAGCTGCCCTTTCTCCCTGGCCTTGCTGTAGCCCGTTCGTTCCCGGTACATCATCCTGTGCAGATCCCACTACTATACTAGTCTCTAAAGAACACATAGTGCCAGTATCTGAGCTGGTGTCTGTGGGTGAGAGATGCAGTGACGCGGTGTGTTCTTCCTCCTCTTCTTCTCCCGCCTCGCTTTCAATGGTGCCCTCAGGGACAGGCTGCTCATTATCTGAAAGCGTAAAGAGACAGGGGTCGAGTTAAGGTGAGGGCAGGGGGACAGGAAGGGAGAAAAGCATGCATATAGCATGATTAGCTGGAAGGTGCAAAAGGTTTGTGGGTGAGGGGGAAGTGGGATGTGAGAAGAAGGAGTAGGGATGAACATACCGTTGTTGTCCACAAAAGGGTCAACGTTGCCGGTGGCCATGGTGCCCACGGCGCCCACCACCTGGCGCCCAATAATGTCCAACATTCTGTTTTCCAGCTCCGACAGTGGTTGGGTGCCAGCTTGACCCCGCCTGTGCGCTCCTGCTCCCTCCTGTTATGCGCCACCTTGGCCTAAAAGAGAAAGAAAAGTGTGTGAGTGCGTGTGGAGCAATGTGTTTGGGTGATGTGCTTGCCATAGTTGAATAGCTGTCATTGTGTATAAGGTGTGAGATATGGGTGTGAGTATTGGTAGGTAGAGATTGTTGGTGGGTGAGTGCTGGGGGTGTGGTGCTTTGGCCAGTGTGTGCAGACTGTGGTTCAGACGGTGGTATGTAGCATTTGTTGAGGCATTGACTCACCCTGACTGTTAAGTCTGTGTGTCCCAGTTATGCTTATTATAAATCACTGGACACAGACCACAAGAATAACTTTAACAGGTCTTTACTATTCGGAGGTCAGGGCTAAACTGCCCAGCAAATCCCTACACAACACTTATATACCGGTGTGGTCACCACCGGTATTACAGTATACAGCAGCCAAGAGAAAGTAGTACATCTCTTAAGGTAGTTCTCTTAAGGTGGAACAGGTTACATACACCACAATCCTCCCTTTTTAGCTTAACAGTTATATCCCCATTTAACATAACATAATAACATATATATATACAACTTCATGCAAAACAGTTCAAAGATTCAGTCTCTGAGGAGGCCTCCTGATTCGAGTTGGATAACGCCTTTCAGGGGTCTCTGATTTTCGTTGCTGGGGTGACTCATCTAGTTGGTCTCTTATGGATTGGACATCATCATCAGGTACATTCACTTCTGAGGTAGATGCTTCAGGTTCACTAACTTCTTCCACGGTTGTCTCTGCCGTAACCATGGGTTCGACCCTTGTTCTCGATTCTACCAGTTGGTCAGCATGACGCCGTATTACATTTTCACCAATATCTACCATGTACATCAGGGGTCCTTGTCTGGCCCGAATTGTTCCAGATTGCCATTTCTCGTTTTTATAGTCCCGGGCTAACACTGGTTGTCCTATTTTGAAACTCCGAGTGGTCTTGTTATTTATATGCTGGAACTGTTTGTTTTCAACTTCCCTCCGCACATTTGGTTTTAACAAGTCCAACCTGGACCGCAACCTCCTGTTATAGAACATCATGGCAGGACTTTGGTTTGTCACTGCATGAGTGGCGTTTCGATATGCCAGTAGGAATTTGTCCACCTTGTGTTGTAGTGGAATCTGATCTTCGCTCATGGCCTTTATTGCTTTTTTGAACGTTTGTACAAATCTCTCGGCCAACCCGTTTGTAGCCGGATGATATGGGGCAGAGGTATAATGTTTCACCCCATTCTTCTTCATGAATTTCTGGAATTCTTCTGACACGAACTGCGGTCCGTTGTCTGAACATATTTGTTCTGGCAATCCATTTCTTGCAAATATCATTCTTAGCACCGCGATCGTCTTTTCCGAGGTAGTGGTAGTCATCTTAATCACTTCTGGCCATTTAGAATGTGCGTCCACCGCAATTAAAAACATGGAGTCCATGAATGGACCAGCAAAGTCAATATGTACACGTTGCCATGGGGTTGAAGGCCATTCCCATGGATGCAGCGGTGCAATCGGAGGTGCATTTTGCACTTTTTGGCACCCTGAGCAGCTTTTCGTCAGATCCTCTATCTGTTGGTCGATACCCGGCCACCACACATAAGCCCTAGCAAGGCTTTTCATCTTGACTCCCCCCAGATGACCTTCATGCAGTTCCTTTAGAACTCTCTCTCTTAACTTACGAGGAATAATCACCCTTGTTCCATACATCAATGTTCCTTGACAGACAGACAGCTGTTCTCGTCTTGCTGAGAATGCCGGTAACAGTGGATCACCATGTGCTGGCCATCCCTTCACTGTCACTTCGTAGACCCGGGACAGTGTCGGGTCGTTCCTGGTTTCTCTTTCAATACTTGCATTGGTGACTGGTAAACATTCGATGATGGTCGAGTGAAATAACTCAACAGGGTCAACCGTCGGTGCCTCCTCCTCTGTAGGTAGTGGCAGGCGCGACAGCCCATCAGCATTACCATGCTGCTTTGTACCTTTGAATTCGATCTGATATTGATGTGCCCCTAGGAAAAGGGACCATCTCTGGAGTCTCTGTGCTGTCATCACCGAAACACCCTTCTTAGGGTTAAAAATGGATACCAACGGCTGGTGGTCTGTCAGAAGCGTAAACTTTTGGCCCTGCAGGTAATGATTAAACTTCTTTACTCCCCACACAAGGCTGAGAGCCTCCCTATCTATCTGAGCATAGTTGCTCTCAGCGGAGGTCAATGATCTGGATGCGAACGCAACTGGCCTCTCCAGGCCATTTGGCAACTTGTGTGAGAGTACTGCCCCAATACCATATGGAGAAGCATCACAAGCCAAACGAATAGGCAGCGTTGGGTTGAAGTGAGCCAACACTTCCTCTGAGGTGATCAATGCCTTGCTTTTGCGAAAGGCCCTCTTACAGTCCTCGCTCCACTTCCATGGTACTCCCTTCTGCAAAAGAGCGTTCAGCGGGTGCAGCACCGTGGATAAATTTGGCAGAAACTTATGGTAATAGTTAATCAACCCTAGGAACGACCTCAACTGGGATACATTATCCGGAGCGGGAGCCTTCACAACAGCTTCGATCTTGTCAGGAGACTTATGAAGCCCACCTGGTCAATGACATGACCACAGTACGAGATCCGCTTCTGAAAGAACTCACATTTCTGGCGATTAACTCGAAGTCCATATTCTTTCAATCTGGTGAGCACCAGTTCCAAATTTGCAAGGTGTTCCTCGTCATCATCTCCTGTAATCAGAATATCGTCCAGGTAACATTGTGTGCCTGGAATTCCCTGTAATACCTGCTCCATGGCCCTCTGCCAAATTGCTGGAGCCGATGCCACTCCAAAAACCAGTCTATTATACCGGTACAAGCCTCTATGCGTGTTGATCGTGAGATACTGGCATGATTCTTCCTCAACTTCCATCTGTAAGTACGCCTGCGCCAGGTCTATCTTGGTGAAGTGTTTCCTGCCAGACAATGAAGCGAAGATATCCTCAATCCACGGGAGTGGATACTGCACCGTGTGAAGCACCGGATTAACAGTGATCTTGAAATCTCCACAGATGCGAACCTTCCCCGGTTCCCCCGGCTTGTTGCTCGATGAACGCTTCATGACAGGAACAATGGGTGTGGCCCACTCACTCCAGTCTACCTTAGACAGTACTCCTGAACGTTCTAGCCCTTCCAGCTCAGCTTCCACAGCAGGTCGTATCGCATAAGGTACCGGTCTGGCTTTGAAAAATTTCGGGTTTGCATGTTCTTCAACCTTGATGTTTGCCGTAATTCCTCTCAGTGTTCCCAGTCCCTGTTGGAACACCTCTTTAGCATTGTCCAATATTCTGGACAATCGTTTAGGTTTGACATCTTTTTTACCGGAATCTACCGTTAGTGCTTTTAAGGAATGCCAGTCCAATTTATTTTCCTAATCCACTCCCGTCCCAGTAGTGGTGGACCTCCCTCAGGTAGCACATATAAGTCCATTCCTCGGCTTTCTTTGCCCTTGTGGACCACCTTTACCTCTATCTTCCCGATGGGGTATACTCTTTGCCCCGTGTATGCTTTCAATACAATCTCCGTATCCCGTAGGGGAATATGTGGGAATAACCTTTTGTAATCTTGCTTATTCATGACCGTCAATGCCGATCCAGTGTCCAATTCCATCTTCACTTGGACTCCTGCTATCTGAAGTGTGACCCAGATTGTTTGGAGGTCTGCTTCATTACCAACATTGTGTACTCTTAGACTACCCAGTTCATTACTGCTGGAGTCTGAATTCGACTTCTGTTCGTTCGAACTGTTGTCTGTCACCTTGTGTACCTTTCTGTACTTTTCCTGCAGTGACTTTTTGTTGCTGGTCTTCTTTCCTGACCGGCATACTTTAGCTATGTGACCAAGCCTGCCACATTTTCTGCATTCCTGATTTTTGAACCAGCACTGGTTCTGATCGTGCGTTGTCTTTCCACAACGATAACATTTTACTGTACCCAAGACCATTTGATTGGTGCTGAGTTCCGGTGACCGTAGCTGCATTTCCGCAGTGCCTCTCGCTGCGGCTTCGTGCGATGCTGCAATAGTGACAGCTTTATCAAGCGTAAGATCATTCTCCTCAAGCAGTCGCTTTTGTGTTCCTTCTTTTAACAATCCACACACAAATTTATCTCTCAGCACATCTGCTAGTCCTGTTCCAAACTGACAGTACTTTGATAGCTTACGCAGTTCAATTAAAAATTCAGCGTTGCTTTCGTCTTTCAGCTGCGTTCTTCTGTAAAATTTAAATCATTCCACTATCATCAGCGGCGTGGGGTTTAAATGATTTTTCAGGACAGTAACAATATTCGCGAAAGTCTGATCCGCCGGTTTATCTGGTGACAGAAGGTGCTTCAATAGCCCGTATGTCTTCGCACCCATTGAGCTTAATAAGGTTAGTGCTTTCTCATCATCTGGTACCTTGTTTGCTTTACAATAAACTTCCATGCGTTCTACATACGTGGTCCAATCTTCGATATCGCTATCAAAGGTATTAATGTTCCCATGTTTAGGCATCCTTGCAAGTTTTTAAATTTTTCTTTTTCTCAAAATGGCAGCTTCCCGCGCTTGTCTTCTTCCCCCGCCGACTACAATGGTGGATTCCCGCGTTTGCCTTCTTCCCCCGCTGGCTGCAATGGCGATTGCCGTGCTGCTGCCGTTCTCGCCTCCCCAGCGGTTCTCAATTCCCCGACGCTGCTTTTACTCCCCCGCGGTTCCCGTGGGCATTCACGCTTCCCCTGCTGTTGTGCCTCTCAGCCCCGCATGCAGCCCGGTCCTTTACACCGGCTGCGTTTGAGTTCTCCGCGGCTCTCGTGCCTTAAGCTGCCCCAGTCGCTGCGCCTCTCGGCCTCGATTGCAGCCCGGCCCTTTTCACCGGCCGTGGTCGAGTTCTCCGCCCTTTTTCCTCCGTTTTCCCTCCCCCACTCCACAGTCAACGCGGCCGACTTTCTGCTCGTGTCGCTGATCGGCTTACCCACCACCGTGGTAGAAGGGATGATCACTGCCTGTCGCTGATGGAGGGCTTCGTGGTCAGAATTTTTCTTTTTAACCCGGGTTCTCGATGCCTCCCGTGCGATGGTGCTCAGCAGGATGATGAGGGCGGATGCCTCTTCTCGACACCCGTTCTGAGGACGAAGCTGCCTTGGATGTAAAACTGCCGCAGGGTAAGATCGGACTCATCGCCACTGTTAAGTCTGTGTGTCCCAGTTATGCTTATTATAAATCACTGGACACAGACCACAAGAATAACTTTAACAGGTCTTTACTATTCGGAGGTCAGGGCTGAACCGCCCAGCAAATCCCTGCACAACACTTATATACCGGTGTGGTCACCACCGGTATTACAGTATACAGCAGCCAAGAGAAAGTAGTACATCTCTTAAGGTAGTTCTCTTAAGGTGGAACAGGTTACATACGCCACACTGACCACCCAAGTGAGGTTGTTAAACTTCTTCCTCCACTGTGTCTGGGTCCTGGGGAACATAGTCCTGCCCGAGACATGATGGGCACCCTCCCTCCACATAGCGCGGAAGACTTGCAGCAAAGGCCTCCTGCCACTTGTTGGGTACAGGACCCTCCGTCCTCCGTCTCTCCACAGTGGAGACCAACTCCTCCAATTCTTGGTCCGAGAATCTGCGGGCTCTCTCCCTAGGGTGTGTACCTGCCATCATGAGAGCTGGGTGAGTCGTCCGACTTCTTGGACTTGGTGTTCTTCTGCTTGCTGACACAGGTTCACAGTCAGCAATGCTGAGCGTGAGGTTCTGCAGCATCAATGAACCTCCCATTTAAGAGTTAGAAAGAGCCTGTGGCAATGATGACTTGCGATTAGATTGCACCTGATATTGGTTAGCGCTTTGAGTGTAACGCCACTGAGCTAGGCCGTTAGCGCTTGAATTAGCACTCCTATCCTTTCTTAGAGCAATGAGACTTAATTTAATGTGCAGCATGATTCATTAGCACCTGGCACTAAATCTCTAACTTTTCTGAAGTTACCGCCCATTCCTGGGCTATAATGAATTTCTCCCCCCGTATCCCTTAACACCCTTACCTAACAAAAATTTATCTGACGAAGGGTCATCAACCTGAAACGTTAACTCTGTTTCTCTCTCTACAGATGCTGCCTGACCTGCTGAGTATTTCCAGCATTTTCTGTTTTTATTTCAGATTTCCAGAATCTGCGGTATTTTGCTGTTGTAAAAATTTATCTATCACAGGGCTGAAAATTCAGTAGGGTTAGCGCCCATTTTGCGACGCTAGAGGGCCTAGCGCCGCAATGATAGCCGTTTCTGAAATTCACTTCGGCGCTGCCATCGGCGTTAGCCGGTTGCGCTGCGCCGGCACCGATGACGTCATCGGTGTGCGCAGCGTCCCGGTTGCCGTGGCAACGCGCCCGAACGCTGAAATTCAGTTGCGGCCGCCTCGCCCGTGGCAGCCGCAACTAAGACTCTGGCAACCGAGTCTTACACAAGTTAGCGCCGGCGCATTAAGGTCGCGCGGCGGCCGGCCGCTTTCCCGCCGGCCGCCTGCCCGCACCTCCCTCCCCGGACTCCTCCACCCCCCCCCCCCGCGGAACAGATGCGTCTGGCCTGCAAGCCCGGCACTTGTCTGAGGTGCCGGGCTCATTTTTGAAAAAATCAAACGGCCAGCGATCGGGTGAAGGCAGCGCCTCCTTAACGGGAGGAGGAGGCCTGCACTTCCCCAGCCTGCCGCACCGCATCGGGTGCCGCAGCGCCGGATTAGCGCCGCAATGCGGCACTCAGCGCCCATTGGGAGGCACTCACGCCCGCCAGTAGCGCCGGCAGCCGTCTGGGCGCGGCGCTACTGAATTTTTGGCGCGCGCAAGGGAATTAGCGCCGGCGCTAAATTTCCGGCGCTAAAGCCCTGGCGCGGCGTCAACTCAATTTCTAGGCCACAGTTTTTAATTTTTTAATTGACCTAGCCTCAACAGTTTTTTTGAAAGAGAGAGTTCCAGATTTTCACAATCCTTTATGGGAAGAAGGGCTTCCTGACATCACCCCAGCTCTAATTTTAAGGTTAAGCCCCCTTGTTCAGGACTCCCCCAACAGAGGAAATAGTTTCTCTCTATCTACTCTTTCAAATCCTTTAATGATCTTAAACACCTCAGTTAGATCACCCCTTAACCTATACTCAAGGGAATACAAACCTGTCCTCATAATTTAACCTTTTAGCCCAGGTATCATTCTGGTTAATCTGTGCTGCATCCTTTCCAAGGCCAATATATCCTTTCAGAGCGGTGCCCAGAACTGAATGCAGTTACTCCAGATGGGGTCTAACCAGAGCTTTATACAACTGTAGCATAACTTCCACCCTTTTGGATTCCAGCTCCCTTGAGTCTTTTAAATTACTGTTGTACCTGTCCACTAGCTTTTAGTGATTCTGTACTTGCACCCCTAAATCTCTCTGCTCCGCCACAGATCCTAGCTTTTTACCATTTAGAAAACACTCTGATATATCTTTCTTAGATTCAAAGTGGATGACTTCACACTTCCGCACATTGAACTCCATCTGCCACAGTTTTGCCCACTCACTTAATCTATCAATGTCCCTTTGCAACTTTCTGTTCCCACTACATTACTTACTGTGCCACCTAATTTCACAAGCAAACTCAACCAGGGCAGTGATTTTATGCCAAAAGAATTCCCTCATATTGCATCTGTTAGTATTGAGGCATTAACTATCTTCCTCTTAATCATATCCTTTGATGGGTCAGCCATCAGAAATAATAGCCCCGATTTTAAACCTCTGTGCTCAAGGCATTGTCCTGCCCTTCGGCTTGGCTCTGCATTCATGCCAGCCGTTTTATAACTCCTGGATTTCGGGGGCATTAAAGTACATAAGTTAGGATCTGATGAGGTTATTCAGGCTACAACGTTATTTTAACGTGCAGTCGCACGTTCAGCACCCAGTGTTGGTCTCACCAGGAACACTGGGCGCCAAGGAGCAGAATGCCCAGAAGAGGGCCGACAGGGTTAGTCAATTTTATTTTTTAAGTTGCACTGTGGGCCAGGAGGAGCTGACCTGTGTAGCTGTTAGCTGTAGCTCAGTGGTTGCAATTTCGCCTCTGCGTCAGAAGGTTGTGGGTTCCACTCCAGAGACCAGAGCACAAAACCCAGGTTGATACTTCGGTGCAGTACTGAGGGAGTGCTGCACTATCTTTCGGATGAGATGTTAAATTGAGGCCCCGTCTGCTCGCTCAGGTGGACGCTAAAGATCCCATGGCACTATTTCGAAGACAAGCAGGGGAGCTCTCCTTGTGTCCTTCCCAATATTTATCCCTCAATCAGCATCACTAGAAAAACATATTACCTATTCATTGGCCCGTAATTTCCGATAGGAGGCTTCCTGCGTGCGGATGCCTCCTGTCGGAAAAAAATCTACGTTCTTACCTGAGGGCTCCCGAGGTCCAGACACTTCCGATCCTGGGCCTCTCCACAGTCGAAATGCCTAGGCCCACATATCCCAGGGGCGCATGCAGTTTGCAAGCGTCCCTGGGATCACGTGGGCCAGGCAAGCCAATAGGCAAAAGGAATCTCCCTTCATACTTTTGACAGATAGACCTGTCAAAAGTATGAATGGAGATCACCCCAAAAACACACCAAAACATTAAATACATTTTTTAAAAACCATCACGTTTTTAAAATGAGTTAAAATTACATTAAATTAAATATTTTAAACAAAAATTTAATTTTTTGAAAAAAATAATTAAAGTTTTTTACGGGGCTAAGAATAAACTTACCTTTTTTAAAAGTATTTTTAAATTAGAAATGAGTGGGGAAAAAAATCATTTTTTTTACTTTTTTAAACTCTTATACGTAAGATTTTTAAGTGTTTTCAGCGGGAGGAGGTTCTGCAGAAAGCAGAACTCTCCCCCTGAAGAGGCCCTTCTCCAGGGCAGGCGTTCGATCTGTCAAGAGGATTCTTGACAGATCGGAAATGCCGGTTTTCAGCACATGCGCGTCGCATGCCTGAAGCCGGCATCTCCGATGTCCCTACGGGTATGTACACACCCGTAAGCATCGGAAAATACGGGCCATTATCACATTGCTGTTTGTGGGGCCTCAGTGTGTAAATTGGCTGCCGTGTTTCCTACATTACAATAGTGATTACACTTCAAAAATATTTTATTGGATGTAAAGCACTTTGGGACGTCCTGAGGTCAGGAAAAGCGCTATATAAATGCAAATTCTTTTTTCTTTTCCCTCCCCAAGCTGCACATATTTTACACTGATCTGAGCACATGACGGCTCATGCCACAGTAACTTGCAGCTTTGCATCAAAATAGATTTATACTTTAATCACTTTTTTTCCAGATGATCTGAGAAATGCCTGTGTTAAGCCCCCAGTAATGCAATAGCACTAAGCTTTTGCTTCATCATTGCGCTTTAATTTACTGAATGGGCAAGGCGCAGAGGTCTACGAAGCATAACTCAAAATCTGCTCAATATAATGGAAGTCAATTTGCTTGGCAAATATGGATTTCCCCCACTCCCCCCTCAACTCAGATTCAGCCCGTCTCTGCATAATTCAGCTGCATCAGATTGATGAAGTGACATTACCTTTGCAATGTGATTGTGCGGTTCCGCTCGCTAGATCGAACTCTTGACGATTTTTAAACTGCAATCTGGCTGAGGGCATATAATCAACTCCTGCTGAGCTGACAGTAGATAATGTAAGATCAAAAATTCATGATCATGATTCCTAGTGTTGTTACATTATCAAAATGTTTTTAAGAGCTATTTTAGAAGCTGAGTGGCATCTTTAATAGGATCCCTTAATATGTTCCTGTTTATTAAAGTATACTGAAGGTTCAGCACATCCCCCTCCCCACAGTGGCTACCAATGTATTTTTTCCTTCTAAAAATACACCCTTGGGTTTGCTTAGCACAGTAGGTCAAGTCTTTATCAGCTTTGTGAGACTGCTGGGATGAATGCCTAATCTGATTTCACAGAGGGATGAGACAGTCTCGGCTCACATCCTAGTCCTAACTTATAAAAACAACTGAGGTGGAAAATATAAACATCACACTGAGGCTATTGGAATGCTATCCTAAGGTTGGGACAGATATTCCATCCATTGTAAGGTCAGAAGTTCACTGATGACTCTTTAGTAATCAGCTCCATTTGCGACTCTTTCAATAATAAAGCAGGTCCCGTAAAATCCAGTCTTGCACTGACAAGTGGTAGGTAATATTTATGCTACATAAGTGGCTGGCAATGAAATCTTCAAATAGCCAATCACCACCCCTGACCTTCAATGGCCATCGACATCATGGGGGTCACCATTAGAAGCTAGACGAGAAGTTTTACTGGACCAGCCATATGAACAATGTGGCTACAAGAGCTCACTGGTCAGAGGCTGAGTAATTTGTGATGACTGGATCACCTCCTGACCCCTAAATGCCTCTCTCCGCTATCTATAGCAGGGGTGTCAAACTCAATTTTCAGGTGGACCTGATCTGGCACCCTGGCACTTGGTATGGGCCTCATTCAGCAGAAGTTATTTAGAGAATGAAATTAGTATTTGTTTTGTCAGGCTTTTGGACATAGAAACAGGCACAATACCAATTGAAAACAATTCCTGTGCACAAGGTCTTGCACCTAATCCCATTTGTACAAAAAATATATTGGGCCTCATTGCTTTTAGGCATACTAAGTGACTACCTGAAATCAGCGATAGATCAATTTAAATATGCAATGAGCCTAATGTCTGTTTTAGGCAGGCACTAGGGGTGCTCGAAAAATTGTCCGATCCAATTTGGGGTCGCATTTCCGGCGCCCTTGGGGCATGGGAGACTGCACCATGAAATTGGTGCTTTTTGACCCCATTCTGCACCTGAAAAACATGTACAACGGGTCCAATTTATCCTGCTAATACTCCAGTGCAGGACTGAGAGACTTCTATACAGTTGCATGTGCCAATTTTACAGATCCCGTGGCATTTTTCAAAGACCAGGGTGTTCTTTTAGTGTCCTGTCCAACATTCATCCCTCAGCCAACACCATCAAAAGCAGTTATTAATATTATGGCAGTCTGAGGGACATTGGAGGAGTATGACTGGCAGGCGTGCCTGTATTATTCATTGCGTGATATGCTTCAGACAGTTTGAGGCATGATAAGGCATTCCATGAATGCAAATATTATTATAACCGTAATGAGCAAAAAGCTCCATTTAAAATTCAGAAAGGTTTTTATAAAGTGAAAAACTCCCAAGGTGCTGCAGGGTATCTTTATGTTCTGCATTTTCAATACACGGAGTATTCCAGTCAGTGTGCTCCTTTACAATCTTTGGATCTTTATTTCCTTAATACATATGTATGTCGAAGGTCATTTGCCCGACAGCAGCTCTTTGCTGGAGAGAGTTTAATAAAATACGATTTCCATTTATGTTAGCATTTGTGCTGTCCTTTTCCAAGACAACTAATTAATAGGATAGAGTCCTGAAAACCCCCCACTTCTGCTGTATCACAGTGAATCAAGTGGTAAGGCAATGAATACAAGTAGTAAACGCAATGGATTTCTAGAACGTACAGTGTTCTGGAACACTGGTCCAGAAATTGGATTGGGCCACGTGTGTTACTAAGGCATGAAGTGGGCGCCTAAGGCTCCAATATGGTGGCCGGCATGTGCACGTCCCATGGCGGAAGTGGACCACACACCATATTGGAATGGCTGCCCCTGTAGGTGTCCAGGGTGAATTGTTCAAGAAGCTCTTTATCATGTATAAATAAGGGTCCTAGGCAGGTTGTAGGACCCTGTTGTGAAATTGGTCTGCTTCAGGGCCTGACTCCCTATGTCACAAACACACCAGCAAATCATGGTGCTAATAGTCAGCAAAGACCCTGCAGGAGCACTACTTAAAGGGCTCATCCCCTCCAAACAGGTTAGTTGTATTTTCCTAATAGGCTGCTGGCCAACTTCTCGGCCTTTTATTTATTTGGCTAGTTTCTCCGTTCCACAACTGAGAAAAACATTTTGTTTGTGCTGGACTGCTGGTCTGCCTTGGAAGCAATGTTCTGTCTATTTTTTTTTCATGCACGGTCCCTTTAACTGGCTGCGCAGCCCATTCAAATTTTCACACATGTGCTGCCTGTGGTTGTCAAGGCTACCATGTCCCTTACCTTTTACACAACAGGCTTATTCCAGCTGACATCAGTGACATCTTGCAATTAGCTGTACATTGCTGCATTAGAGAGGTGAATGAGGCACCCTACTCCAGGAGGAAAAGTTACATCTCCTTCCCCATGGACCAAGCAAAGCAGGACGAGAGAGTAATCATTGCAGGCTTTCCCAGGCTCCAAGACTGCACTCACATTGCCCTGGGTGCTCGTTATCCCTTAGCTGGCATCTTTCTCAACGGAAAGGGATACCACTCCCTCAACATGCATATTCTTTGCGACTACAGGCAGCGCATAATGCTTGGTATCCGGGCAGCAGCCATGATTTATTCATTCTGCACCAGTCCTCTATTCCACCTGTATTCCAACCAGACCAACAGGTCACTGGCTGGCTACTTGGCGACAGGGGATTTCTCCTCCAGACGTGGCTCATGAATCCTCTCAGGAATCCGGGCACAGAGGTGGAGATGGGCCAACAATGAAAGCTATGCTGCCTCTACAGTGCTCAATGGTTCCGCTGTCTGGACTGTTCTGAAGGAGCTCTGAAGGACACCCCTGACCATGTCTCCAAAATTGTGATGGTGTGCAGCATGCTTCATAATGTTGCCATCCAGAGGGACCAGCCCTTACCACCACCTGGGCAGGAAGAGGCAGAGGAGGAGAAGAGGAAGAAGAGCAGCCTGAAGAGGAGGTAGTGCAGGAGAAACAATGCACAACAGTCTCTTTGGCTGCCAGAGCTCTCAGAGACCAACTCATACAAGAGTGCTTCACTTGAACAATACTTTCCTTCCCCAGTACACCAACAGTCCTATCATCCTTATAACCACTGATTTCACAACCGCCACCTGATCGTCCTCCTGCAGTCCAGCCTCACGGACATTGCCCTTATTTGATCACAAATTAACACCAACAACAAATACAGAAGAAGAAAGGTTTACTGCAAGAATTCACTGGCTTACAGCCAACTTGCAGAAAGCAAGAATCACCCTTGTGCAAATCCTTAGTGCCTGTTTTCTGTACTAATTTACCTGTCTTTGTGTTCCTATGAAGTGTATCCCCAGTGGCTACAGTTTGGGACGTGGAAGGTGTATCGATTTGTGTGTGGGTTCAATGACGAGACATTTATGAAAGAGGATGGGCTAGATTTTCAGTTGCTTGCGCCAGCAGTTAGCGCCTTAAGAGAAGTGATTTTCGGGCGCTATGCGTGTAGCGCCTGGGCGCAGCGCAGTTTGCGCCCCGCCCCAAATTAAGTTGCCCGTTAGCGCCGGCGCAAAGTTTAGCGGCCGCCCGGATGCGCGCGCAGAAAATGACGTCACATCCTCGTGCAACGCCCTTTGGCCGCCCCGAATCCAAACTTCAGTCGGACCGCCCCATTGTGCGGCTGGCGTCCAGAGCGTTTGTAAAATGGAACGCAACACACTCTGGGGAGCGCAAATTAAAGGGCACTCCTCCTGCACTATAAAAGGCACTCTGCATGTGTTGTGTGGAAGGCTCCAGTGTATTGTTGTGAACGGTGTATTTATGTTTCCGGCCACCACCACCACCACCATCTCCTCCTCCTCCTCCTCCTCCTCCTCCTCCTCGTCGCTCCCACCCTTGACCTTTCCCCCCCAGACTCTGCCTTTGAAAAAAACACATGCACCCTTCCCCTTTAAGAGCTCACTGGCACCAGAGTGTCTGCCGTGCGCTGCGCCCGAGCTTGGGTGTTGCGCTCTGCACCGCCGGCTTAGCGCCTAAAGATAGTAGTGGAACGCCTCTTTTAGCGCTCCACCAACCTCTTAGGGCGAAGCCACTGAATTTCCGGCAACGGGGCGCTACTTTGGGGCGGGCGCTAACTTCGGGCGGGCGCTAAGGTTAGCGCCCCAAAACTGTCTATACTGAAAATCTAGCCCAATGTCTTTTAATCTAAAGTCTGTTCAACTCTTTTTAACAGCATTACAGGAGACACCATGCTAGTGATCCATCTGAAAGTGAAACTAAAACTAAACTGCTTGTCTCTGTCACATGCCCTCTGCTGGTCAGGCATAAGTAATCAATACATGCAAATATGCTGGTAAGGCATCATAATCAAACAGGCAAATACCATCACTATTTGCTGATATCATTACAGAAGGTTGCTGACCTTCCATTGAGGACACTTCAGATGGCTGTGGTGGACAGTCTCAAGCAACTCTGGGCCTGGAGGGCCCAACTGAAGACTGCAGCATTTCGGTGTCGGCCGGGGCAATGTGGCCCTGCTGGGCTGTGTGACACAGACAAGGGCATGAGAACAGAGAGCAGGAGTGATGTGATGCTCCAAATGCTGGACCCCAGAGCCAAGGTGGCAGATGTTTGAGGTTCTATGGCAGAAGTGTGAGCTGTATGAAACCCCAACACAAGTTGCAGCTGGACTCCTTCATGCTCTCAGTGTGCAAGTTTGCTGACTTTCAGCCCAGTGCGCTTACCATTTCCTAGTGAACGGTCATCAGCTTTCTTTGGTAAGCCGGACCCTCTAAGTCAACACTTCAGTCTTCTGCAGCAGGGCTAGGATGTAACCTTGTCCTCCGTTGACCTGGCTCTGTACCATCCGATCTCCTTGTGCTGGCTCCTGCACACTTGTGCTCAGTGATTCATCACGTTAAGCCTCTCGTCTTCCTTCTAAAGTTTGTGTGGTGTCAATTTCTGAGCTGGTGCCTGCTAGGGTCAGCTCGAGTGGCATTGCTCCGTCAGAAAGGTTGGCCTTCTCTTCCTGCACTGGCACAGGGGCCTCAACATTTTCTTCACCTGAAATGACACAGAGGGACATGGCTTGAATTTTAGTGTCAAGGGCAATCAGAGGGCGATGATTAGCCCCTGAAAGCAGAGGCTGCTGGCCTTGCAGAGTGCGTAGGGTGAGATAGAAGTGAGAAGGGAAAAAGGGGGTTAGATGTAAAGAAACCCTTTGGCATGTCTCCTCCTGTGTTTCCACTCGCCACAGCCATGACTTTTCCACCTACCCATCAGGTTATGGACCTGCTCCTCCAGTAGAGAAAGGATGTATAAGCAGCCTAGGCCTCTTCCGCTTGCTGTTTGTGTCTCATATTATGTGCCACCTTATCCTGCAAGAAAGAAGGGAGTGTGTTATTAACAGCCTTGTGAGCTGTTTTGAGAATGTGCCTGTCAGAGTCGGCTAGTGCGGATGTGTGTAAGATTGTGAGGTTTGGAAAAGTGAGGATCCCAATGGTGCTGAGAGTGGGGGGGGGCAGAGATGGTGAGCAGGAAGAGAAGAAGGTGGAGTGACATGTGTGCAGTAATCCTAGGAGAGTGAAGGAAAGCGGGGAGGGGAGGCTGCAATTGTGAGCAGACAGTATTTTAGCTGCAATCAAATTTCTCAGTCAATATATTTTAGAACAGGCCATACTAGATTTGATGATGAGCAAAGAACCAGAATAGAAAGAAAGATTTGCATTTATATGGCAACTTTCATGACCACTGGACGTCCCAAAGTGCTTTACAGCCAATGAAGTACTATTGAAGTGTAGTCACTGTTGTAATGTACGAAAATACGGCAGCCAACTTGCGCACAGCAAGCTCCCTCAAACAGCAATGTGATAAAGACCAGATAATTTGCTTTAGTGATTTTGATTGAGGGATAAATATTGGCCAAGACACTAGGGATTACTCCCCCACTCTTCTTTGAAATAGTGCCATGAGATCTTTTACATCCACTTGAAAGTGCAGATGGGGCCTCGGTTTAACGTCTCATCCAAAATTTCAGCATTCCCTCAGTACTGCACTGAAGTGTCAGCCTATATATTTTGTGCTCAAGTCTCTGGAGTGGGACTTGAACCCAAAACCTTCTGGCTCCGAGGTGAAAGTGCTGCCCACTGAGCCAATGACTGACGCAGGATAGTTAACAATGTGACAGTAAGTGAACAATAATGGCCATGATATAATTGAATTTGATATTAGATTTGAAGAGAAAGTTATAAACTAAGGTTTTAAATGTAGATAAGGCAAAGGAAACAGAAATAAATTGATCACAGTAAACTGGGCTTAGCTGTTAATCGGTAAACCCGCAGACAGTGGGAACTATTCAAAGGAGTATTTGGTACAATACAAAACCAGTACATACCCCAAAAGGTGAAAGCTTCACTTGTCAGTTATACAACCATGGCGAACAAATGAAGCAAGAGAAAATATAAGCTAAAAGAAAAGACTTACACAAATGCAAAGAAAAGTGTAAATCCAGTAGACTGGGAGAGCTATAAAAAGCAACAAGGGGATAAAAAGAATATACTAAAAAGTGCAAAATGGGAATATGAAATAACTTGCAAAGGGTTTGAAAACTAACAGTAATCATTTTTATAAATATATTAAGAGAAAGAGTGGTAATGGTGAATGTGAGCTCATTAAAGACAGGTAGATGTGAGATTATAATGAACAATAAAGAAATAAAGAATTAATCGAGTAATTGGTATTGTCTTCACAGTAGAGGAAGAGGACAAAGTACCAATGGTACAAGGGAAACTAAAAATAAGTCAAGGAGAGGAACCTGATGGTTCTACATGAAAGGAAAATAAAAGAAATAGGTGAGGACATTGCAGATACATTAGTCATAATTTTCCAAAGCTCTTTAGATTGAGGACTTGTGCATTTCGATTTGAAAATTGCAAGTGCCAATTTATTATTTAAAAAGGGCAGGAGAGAGAAACTAGGTAACATCAATTGCGGGAACATTTCTAGAATCTATCATCGGAGACAGAGCGAGTGAGCACTTAGGCAGGCATCAGTTGATCAAAGAGAATCAGCATGGATTTGTGAAGGGTACGTCATGTCTGACTAACCTAGCTGAATATTTTGAGGACGTCACTAGCATGGTGGATAGGGGAGTAGTTATGGATTTTATCTATATGGACTTCCAGAAGTATTTCATAACCTTCAGCTCAAGAGATAGGTAGCAAAAATAAAAGCGCATGGAATTGTAGGTAACCTTGTGACAGGTTAGTAGTTGGTTGGTTGATAGGAAACAGAGAGTAGGAACAAAGGGTTTGTTCTCTGATTGGCAGGACATGACAAGTGGTGTTCTACAGGGATCTATACTAGGGCTTCAGCTTTTCGTCATATATATTAATGACTTGCATGAAGGAATATAGAGTTGTTTATCAAAGTTTGGAGAGGCACAGTAAATTGTGTAGGTGGGAGAAAAAAGTTACAAAGGGACAGAAACAAATTAAGTGAGTGAGCAAGACAGTGACAGATGGAATTTGATGTGGGGAAGTGTGAAGTCATCCACTTTGGATCCAAAAAAAATAAATTGGAATATTTTCTTACTGGCAAGAGGCTTAGAACTGTGGAGGAGCAAAGGGACTTATGTGTCTATGTAAACAAATCATTAATAGCTAGCGCACAGTTACAAAAAGTAACCAAATAAGCTAATAGAATGTTTTTTAGCTCAGGGGGGCTGGAATACAAAGGTGGGGCAGTTATGTATCAGTTGTACAAAGTATTGGTCAGACCCCCATCTGGAGTACTGCATGTCGTTCTGGCCATCGCACCTCAGGAAGAATAATTTGGCCTTGGTACAGTGCAGATTCACCAGAGTGATACTGGGGTTTAAAGGATTAAGTTATGAGGACAGGTTGCATAAATGTGGCTTGTATTCACTTGAGCTTATAAGGTTGAGGGGTGATCTAATTGAGGTGTTTAAAATGATAAATGATAAGGTAGATACAAAGAAACTATTTCCTCTGGTGGGTTCATTCTAGCTCGACCATTCAGGAGTGAAATCAGGAAATGCTTTTTCACACAAAGTGTAGTTGAAATCTGGAACTCTCCCTCAAAAGGCTGTGGATGTTGGGCCAATTGAAATTTTCAAGACCGATGTCGGTAGGTTTTTTTAGGGAAGTGTATCAAGGGATATGGAACAAAGTTGGTCAATGGAGTTGAGGTACAGATCAGCCATGATTTGACTGAATGGCCTACTCCTGAAAGTAGCATAAAACATAAGATTGATACTTAATGGGTGGTTTATGATTGAATACTAGTGTAACAGAGTGAGAGGTAGCTACTTCAACATGGATTAATGCATATAAAATGCGACAGTTCTGCTTATTTATTCAGGCCTGTACTTAATCAGTGCTTTTTTTAAAAGACATTTTTTACTAATACATGACTGCTGGCAAACAACAATCTTATTTTCTATAGTGCTCCTTACATAAAGTGGTAAATTCTAAAAATACACAATCCTATCATGGCACCTTGTTCACCAAGAGTGCATTAAGGGGAATTCATAAACATGCGTCCACTGCACCGCCTCCCCCCCACTTGATTTTCCATCCATTAAAATCATAGGTAACTGCACATATGAAGGCCGAATATGCACTTCCACTTTGGCAACATGCGTTTGTTAAATATGCCCTGAAGTAAAACATTTCAGAGCTTTTAACAAGGTGAACTAGGCGGCATGATCAATTTAACACAGACTAGTGCAAAGTACTGCACGTAGAAAGTGAAAATGAGCACTTCACAACTGGTACAAAAGCAAAATACTGCGGATGCTGGAAATCTGTAGAAACAGAAAATGCTGGAAATACTCAGCAGATCAGGCAGCATATGTGGAGCGAGAAACAGAGTTAACAGCCACGATGTCGCCTACCGAGGCGGGTCTGTTGCAGCCGGTGTTGGTGATGGGGTGCGACCCCACTGCTGGCTCCAGTCCGCTCTGTGAAAAGTATTTGACATTGATAGGGCTTGTTAAGTTCGCCCTGCATGTTTCCCGACCAATTGAAGGAAGCAGGTATGCTGGCATCACTTGATGATGCATCATCAGCTGGTTTCCTTAAAGGGACCATGCGCAAATTGATTTTGACAGTTGTGCTGTCAGTGTTCTACAGCATTGAGGTGCTGTAAACACTGACAAGCACTGCACAGAGGTGCACGCCTGCACCATGGCTCTCCCATGACTCCCTCCATATGCTTTTGGAGGGAGTCACAGCATGCAGGGAGGTTCTCTTCCCTTCCCATGGGTGGAAGAGACCTCCCTAGGAAATCTATGCAGCCTGGTTACACAGCGCACAATCAGGGATGTCGTTAAGAGGACCAGGCTGCAGTGGCGTAAACTTTTCAATGATCTCAGTAGATCATGAAACATTACTGCAAAGCCACTCTCAAACTCATCCTGCTGTGCCACTCATCACATCCCCATCATTTTGCCTTCCTTGCCCTACTCCTGCACATCGTTACTCACACTAACTTACCTTGCACCTCCACCCATTCCACTCTATCTACATTATCACATCCCCATCTCACTAGCCACCCCTCACACTCACCCTCAACCTAGTCCAATCATACCAACTAACAATACATAATGGTAGGTACTCGGGTACTTTAGCCACTTTAGCCACTGTTCATGTGAAGTTTCTGTGCTGTCAAACATTGAAACCTTTATTTTCAACACTTTGCATTCTTGGACAGGTTTGTGTGCACCTTTGGAAGTGGCTTAGTGAGTTGCAGTGAATGGTGAGACATAACGGTAGCCCCCACATTGGTGATGAGTGTGAAAGGAATGGCTTGGGCATTATAGGGATGCTTTATGGTGTTGGTGTGGGGTGGTGCCAACCTAGCGCATCATGTGGCAGCCAGGGTGTGCAGTGTCAAGTGAAGTAAATCTGGCCATGGTGAGTCCATCCCTGACCTCCCAGGCAGCAAGTGGTTGGGTGCTGGTGTTGGGGCTGATCGTGATGGGATTCTGAGGACCAAGGTGAGACAGTATAAGTCGTACCCATTCTGATGTCATAGATGGCAGGTGAACTTAAGATGATAGAAGCGATCTGTTAATGGCGAGAGATGTTGTTCCAATGAGGTGACACTGGCTGGAGAGTTTGCTCCAAATACTTGTAGCCTGCATAAAGCTCAATTTGTGTTCCAAAGGGAGAAAGCAACAGCCTCTGTGCTAGGAAAGTGAACAGGTGTGAAGTGGGAGTTTTTATATTACATTTCAAGTTGTCACTCATCAGCTGATTCAATGGCCACTCAACTTCCACCTCAGATTAACAGGCGGGGTCCAGGAGCAGCGTGGAAGGTGTGGGTGAGCTCTTAATATCAAAAGGTAAGGTTAATTTCACTCTCGCGGGTTTGTCAACAAGCCAATAATTGTTTAAATTAGGCCCCCGCCACTGCCGGTCAGGCCTACTCAGCACTGGGAGACCCGACATTGGGAAAGGCAAGTGTGCATGCTTTGACAGCGTCAAGTGAAGTAAATCTGGCTATGGTGAGGCCGTCCCTGACATCCCAGGCAGTAATGTGGTCGGGTGCTGATGCCCTGTGTCCTGTGCAGCACTAGTTGATTGCGGATACAGTTGGTGTTGTTGTTGGTGCTGCTGGTGTGCCTGGTGCTGCTAGAGTTGGGGCTGATCGTGGTCGGATTCTGAGGACCAAGGTGAGATTTTTTTGAGGGCACCGATGCTGATGTAATAGATGGCAGGTGAGGTTGCGATGACAGAAGCGATCTGTCAGTGGTGAGAGAGGTTGTTCCAATGAGATGACACTGGTTAGAGAGTTTGCTCCAAATACTTGCAAGCCGCATAAAGCTCAATCTGTCTTCCAAATGCAGTAAGCTACAGCTTCCAACCTTGGAAAGTGAACAGCTATGAAATGGATGTTTTTATAGACCATTTGCAGCTGTCAAGTAAAGAAATCATGGCATGCTGACACAACACCCGACCTCCTTACCGGGGAAACCATTGTCGAACTCTAAAAATTTAAAGCTAAGCTTAAAATACTATTTAATTGCCTCTAATGATCTGAATTGCCTCCCCTGCCACTGATGTCGGGTCTGTTCAGCGATGACAGACCCGACATCTGGGAGACTAGCATGGAGGCGGGTTGACAATGAGTTCACTACCCGTCAGCGGGCACCAAACGTGCCTGCTGATCCCCCCAAAAATTCCCCCCACCGTTTCCGGT
Organism: Somniosus microcephalus; assembly: GCF_052327205.1. Lineage (NCBI taxonomy): Eukaryota > Metazoa > Chordata > Chondrichthyes > Squaliformes > Somniosidae > Somniosus > Somniosus microcephalus. Next base: position 46,893,023 of record NC_140993.1, on the reverse strand, counting down.
CAATGACTAACAAACTGCAGAGATTGTGGGATGAGGGGGAAGTGGAATGTGAGAAGAAGGATAATGTACATGGATACTGGCATTTTGTATTCTTTCAGCTTTGCCACTAGCCAAGGGCTCAGCCATGCTCCTGCCAAGAATTGCCAGCACCATCTCCTCCAAAGGAGTGAGGTGAAGCTAGGAATGTGAGCTGTGCCTTGTGTTTGATAGAGATTTTTGGTAGGTGAGTCATGGGGGGGGAAGGTTGTGCATTGAGCAGTGTGTGAGGCTAGTGGTGCTGTTGGTAGGAGTCGGCTTTTCAAGGTGCATTCACTAACCTATAGCACTCGTTTGAGGTCATGAAACTTCTTTGAGCACTGGTGCCAGGTTCTGGGAGCGACACTGCTGGCAGTGACCACCTCATCGGTCTGGTCCCACATCCTTCTTTCTGGAGGGCCTCCTGGCCCTGTAGGTAGAAGACCTTTCTTCCAGTGTTGACCCTCTGCACAGAGCTGGAGTGCCGTGTCCGAGACCCTGGGTGCCCTTTCCCTGGCCTATTGAACCATTTGTGTTAGTGCTGAAGCACTTTTAGCATTTTTTACATGCAGAAGGCAGTTTAGCTTTCAGAGCTGCAGATTACCTAGTGCTGACGGATTTTTTTTTCCAGAAGGCAGTTCAGCTTTAAAAGCTAGAGACTGCCTTGAAAAGGAGCAGGCTAGCTTTAAGTAAAGCCAGCCTCGCTCCAGCAACACAAACTTGGGCCCCCTGCTGAGCGCACAGCCTGTCAGCAGTGTATTAGTCGCTAGGCTGTCCGCTCCTATCATGGTAATTAGCGGGCAGCACCAAACTGACTCGCTGCCCGCGCTTTCTGAATGGGCGCGGGAGTATCTCGCATCACGGTGCCCGTGCCTGTTTTCGGGCCTTATCGAATTTCACCCCCTAGATCTACTGCATTCCTTTTGTCTTTACAATCAGTCACTACTTCAAAAAAAAGCTCTTATTAAATTTGTCAAAACATGTCACGTCTTTAAAAAATCAATGTTGACTATCTTTGGTTATCCCATGCATTTCCAAATACTCATTAATTTTATCTTGAATTAAGGATTTTAAGAATTTGCTCACAACTGATGTTAGATTAACTAACCTATAGTTACTTGATTTATTTTTTACTCTGTTCTTGAACAGAAGTATTAAATTAGCTACCCTCCAATCCCTGGCACAACTTTGAATATCGAAGAAGTATTGATTATTTGTGATGAGAGCCTTTAGTAACCCCTTGACTTCTTTCAACAGCCTAAGATGCACCTCATTGGGACCCAGTGATTTATCCACTTTTGAACTCTGCTCTTTTTTAGAAATAAATCCTTTTCTATATTTATCTCCAGCAATCTTTCCACATTTTCATCTACATTCTTGCTTTCTCCATCATTGGTAAACACTATATGTATTTATATCTCTGCCGTGATTTTATTCTCCACAAGTAGATTCGTCCCTTCATCGCACCTTATCTTTAATTATTCTTTTGCTTTCTATTTACTTCTAAACACACTTACTATTTCTTCTTATATTATCTACTATAGACTTTTTTCATATTCCCTTTTAACCAATCTAATTTCCTTTTTCATTCTCTATGACACTTTCTATATTCCTTGTGATTGTTTCAGCATTGTTAGCCCTTTTATCATATGCCTCTGTTTTAAGCTTCAGGCAAGTTTTAATCTCTCTATTTATCTCAGGAACTTTATAATCTTTGATACACACCCTTTTCACCTTGTAGGAATATATTTATTTTGTACTCTATCTATCTCACAGGTGAAGATTATCTGTTTCCTGCTTGCTAATTTTTCTGCCCAGTTAATTTGGACCAGATCCTTTTTCATCTCACTGAACTATGTTTTTTCCCCCCATTCTACCACTGTTATCTATGACTCTTCATTATCCTTTTCTATTTTCACATTGCAACTAGCTCTGTTGTGGTTGTTTCTTCCCCAATTGTTCTCCTATTCTCATATCAGTTATTTGCCCCATTTGATTTTCCAGGATCAAATCAAACAATGCCTCTTTTCTTAATGGACTAGAAACATAACATAGGAAGCAGTTTTGGATGAATCCAAAAAAAGATTCCTCATTTTGACCACATGCGTTACCTTTATTCCAGTCTATCTTGGGATAGTTAAAAATCACCCAATATTATTGTCCTATTCTTTTACATCTCCCTTTTTAAACTGTCCGTAGATGTGTGAAGAAATGTGTGAAGAAATGTTGAGGACAAACAATTCCAGCACATCAACGAGAAGCCGACAAGGAGCTTCAATGTAGGGCAACCAGTCTTGGCCCGGGACTATCGAACAGAGAAGTGGCAACCCAGAACGATATGTACAAGGCAGGGGCCATTAATGTACACAGTGGATGTCGGGGAGAACATTGTGAGACGCCACGTCGATCAGATCTTAGCGTCACAGGAACGCGTCAACCCCATGTCTCGAGTACCTGGGGATGAACCCGACATACCGGTAGCATCTACTTCAGACCCAGTAGCAGTGGAACCCGATGAACTACCCGATGAAAAGGGGTCAGAATCACCTTTGCACCAAGAACAAGAACCTCTGGAAAGGCGCTATCCCGAAAGGGTCAGGAAGCCGCCCCAAAGACTGAATCTATAACTGGACTTTTGTTATTTAATGTACATGTAAAAATGTAATTGTTATTTGAATATTAAGGGGGTATTATTAATCTAAAAGGGGAGGAATTGTAGTGTATGTGCCTTTAAGTCAGAACTACTTTTACAGCTCCTGTATACTGTAGTACCGGCAGTGACCACACTGGTATATAAGCTGTGCGCATGCCTCTGTACCCCAGTCTAGAGATTACCCTCCTCCAGTAAAAACCTGTTGTTTGTTAATGTACAGCATCCGTGTGATTATTTATCCACTGAACCACGGATCTAACAAGCGCAACCTCCTAGAACATCCTTACATTTTAATGTGATGGTAGAATCCTTTCCTAATACTGCCCCCACTCCCTTTGTATATCCCTTCAAATTGTTATAACCCAAAATATTGTTCCCAGTCCTACTTCAACTGACAGTAGACTTGTCACTTTCGATGCCAAAAGCAATATGGCAATTTAAAAATATCAAACAAAGTGTTGAGATATGCAGTCTGAACAGTGGAGGATAAATCTGCAGTGATATTCTTAGAAATATTGGAGAAATGTAAGCTGCACAGTCTGGAGAACGGGTGGTTAAGGGGCAACATTACAACTTGAAAGGGCATGGATGAGGTAAACTCAGAATATTATTTTGGTGTCAGTCAGGCCAGTAGAACAAGAGGATACAAATTTAAATTAGTGGAACTAGTGGAACGTAAATTTACAACAGATCTTAAAAAATATGAGCTTGGATTTCAATGGGGAATCCCCCACCATCTGCCATAATTTAGACAGAAGTTCCACGGAGACCCCCGAGAAACAACGTAATGACCATTTCTCCAGGATTTCTGCGGATCTTCGGGCCAAAGTTACGGTAGACGATCGGGAGAACCCCGGCGGAAATTTAACCCCAGTGTCTTTACTCAAAGGATGCTAGGTGCTTAGGATGACCCTCCAGGTAAGATAATGAAATGAATAATGTTTGGGGAGTTCAGAATGTGGTTGGATATTAGCCCGGGTGAGTTGAAATATTAAAAGGAGCAACTCGATAGGCCAACTAGTCTTTTCTCATCCTTGGTATCTTCTTATAGTCTTAAAAAACGCAGTTAGGTTGCAATCATTCCCAATGACAATTTTCTTTACAATCGCAGCACCAACAAATTGAGGGGTTAGCTTTTCCTGGGAAACCTTGCTGTGGGTTTGAAAGTCTCTTCTAAGATCTTATTTAACATATCTCTTTGGTTTTGGCTGGTTACCTTTGCTGCCTATTTATTCCTAAATCCTCTTTTGCTATCTGCTATTTGCAGCTGCTTACTTACTGATCCATCAAAGTTCAGCATCTGATTTCAGAATTCACTACTGAATGTGTTAAAAAAAATATTGCTGTATTCATTGATTTCCATTGGGTTCTCCAACTACAAATAACTTTGTGCGTTGTGCTTGTCTGTCAATTTAATCATGTTCTGCCGTACTGCAATACATTAAAATGAATATTTCATGCTACAGAATCTAAATTCCTTTCAGTTTCCTCCCTTCTTCATCTCATACCCAGTATCACGGGTCCTGGCAGCCTCAGATAGCTCAGCCTAGCAGCCCGTTCCTCACATCTTAACCTTGACAGAGTATCAGTATCATAAGCTAAGTGTCAGCTGTGCCTCATGGTAGCACTCTCGCCTCTGCATCAGGAAGTTGTGGATTCAAGTCCTACTCCAGAGACTTGAGTACATAATCTCGGCTGCCACTCCAGTTCCAAGAGAGTGCTGCCCTATCAGAGCTGCTGTATTTCAGATGAGGCGTTAAGCCAAGGCCCCATCTACTCTCTCACCTAAAAGATACATATGGACTATCCAATAAAAGAACAGGGCTGGTGTCCTGGCCAACATTTATCCCTCAATCAACACCTAAAGCAGATGATTTATTTAATTGCTCTATGTGGGAGTTTGCTGTGTGCAAGTTGGCTGCTGCTTTGCTAAATTACAACAGTGGCTACTCTTCAATAGTACTTCATTGGTTGTAAAGCACTTTGGGACAACCTGAAGTTGTGAAAGGCAAGTCTTTAATTATTTTGAAGAAAGGTCATCGACCTGAAACGTTAACTCTGTTTCTCTCTCCACAGATGCTGCCTGGCCTGCTGAGTATTTCCAGCATTTTCTATTTTTATTTCAGATTTCCAGCATTCGCAGTAGTTTGCTTTTGTCTTTAATTATTTCTTTATCAGCAGGCCATTTAATGGTGAGTGGCATCACAGCTAAACACAATCCTGTTCTCACCTGCATATACAGATACAACTTTCCAACAAAGGTGTCTGGGTAGTGACCGGGAGCCCTTTCTTCAGTTAGGTGTTTGGGCAAGTAATAGTACGATGCATGGAGCATCATGTCTAGACACTTCCTACCCCCAGCAGCCTTGTAATCTCCTGGGAGAGGCAAAAATACAGAAAATAACAGGAAAGTTTAAATAAAGTTCTGGTATAAAATTTTTTTTAAAGAAAGACTTACATTTATATAGCACCTTTCACGACCACCGGATGTCTCAAGGCGCTTTACAGCCAATGAAGTACTTTTGGAGTGTAGTCACTTTGGAATGTGGGAAACACGGCAGCCAATTTGTGCACAGCAAGCTCCCACAAACAGCAATGTGATAATGACCAGATAATTTGTTCTGTTATGTTGATTGAGGGCAAAATTTTGGCCAGGACACCGGGGATAACTCCCCTGCACTTCTTTGAAATAGTGCCTTGGGGTCTTTTACGTCCACCTGAGATAGACAGATGGGGCCTTGGTTTAACATCTCATCTGAATGACGGATGGGAGACTAGAATTTAGGTGCAAGTCAGTTAAGTCAGGTTAAATTCCGATAGAACTAACTGATTGCAGAAGATGTGTCCGCCTTTAAAGTGATGCCAAGTGTGCAAATAACAGGATAATGAGGGCAAAACCTAGAAGCCCCAGAAATTCCACCATTTACACTAGAATTGCACCTGACTTAAGTTAAGCTTGCAGAAATGAGGGGTAAGCATGACACATCAATCCAAGAAGTGGTTGAGGGCACAGGCTTTGAATGTACAAAAACTTGGTCTGACACATCAGCTTTGACTGAAGCGATTAAAAATATCTTTTATCAGCTGTGCAGTGTCAGACAGGAAAAATAGTTTCTTCCCACCCTTCTGTCATGGAGCCCTTACCATGGGTTTCACTTTGGGCATTCCCACATATGTCCTCGGGATGGGGAAAGAACAGAAGCAAGCGGAAGGAATAACAGAGACATGCTGGATAAGGCTACACTAAAGGAAAAGGTCAGTTAGGAGGTATCCTTCCACTAGAGTCTATATAGACACTGCTCCCTTGATGATGTTTCAGAAGAGATCTGCTTAAGGAAGCAATGGCACAGTAAGGAATCATAGAAGGAACTCTGTCTCCTGTTGCAAACTGACCCCTAACCATCCTCTCAAACACAAAAACAAGGAACAGACTAACTTCAGAACACTAGACATCACCTCACAAAGGGCTCCATGGCATTATCACTGTGCGTACATCTGGTGCTCTCTGTATTGCCCCCACAAAACCAAAAAGGCTGCATGCATCACACTGCTGGAGGTCTAATTGTAATGCTACACCTGTCATCTATTTTTCCGCTTTAAGATTGATCTGTCAAGGAATGTAGTTCTCTGCTTTCTTTAATTCATTTTCAGGATGTGAGTATTGCTGGCAAGGGCAGCATTTATTGCCCACCCCTAGTTGCCCTTGAGCCAACTTCTTGAACCACTACAGTCCTATGATAAAGGTATTCCCACAGTACTGTTAGGTAGGGAGTTCCTGGATTTTGGCCCAGCGACAATGAAGGAATGATGACATAAGTCCAAGTCGACAATGTGTGTGTGACTCGGAGGGGAACCTGGTGGTGTTCCCATGCACCTGCTGCCCTTTTAATATTTAATATGATAAGGCAGGATCTGGCCAAGTTGGACTGGGATCAGCTACTTGTAGGAAAATCCACATCAGAGCAGTGGGAGTCTTTCAGAAAGGAAATAGAGAGAGTACAACGGCAACATGTTCCCGTAAAGGTCAAGGGTGTGACCAACAAACTCAGGGAACCTTGGATGTCAAGGGGTATACAAGAATGGATTAGGAAAAAAGGGAGGCTTTTGGCAGATACAAAGGACTAAAAACAGTGGAAGCCCTAGAGGAGTATAGAAAGTGCATGGGGGTACTTAAAAAAGAAATTAGGAGAGCGAAGAGGGGGCACGAAAAAACACTTGCAGGTAAAATAAAGGAAAATCCCAAGGTGTTTTATAAGTATATTAAGGACAAGAGGATAACCAGGGAACGAGTAGGGCCCATTAGGGACCAAAGGGGCAATCTGTGTGCAGAGCCGGAAGATGTAGGTGAGGTTTTAAATGAATATTTTGCATCTGTGTTCACTATGGAGAAGGACAATATAGGCATAGAAATCAGGTAGGGGGATTGTAATATACTTGAACAAATTAGTATTGAGAGGGAGGAGGTACTAGCGGTTTTAGTGGGCTTAAAAGTGGATAAATCCCCAGGCACTGATGAGATGTATCCCAGGCTGCTGTGTGAGGCAAGGGAGGAGATTGCAAGGGCTCTGACACAAATTTTCAGAACCTCTCTGGCCACAGGGGAGGTGCCAGAGGACTGGAGAACAGCTAACAGCACCATTATTCAAGAAGGGTAGTAGGGATAAACCAGGGACTTACAGGCCAGTGAGCCTAACATCAGTGGTAGGAAGATTATTGGAAAAAATTCTGAGGGACAGAATTAGTCTCCACTTGGAGAGGCAAGGATTAATCAAGGATAGACAGCATGGCTTTGTCAGGGGGAGATCATGTCTAACCAATTTGATTGAATTTTTCGAGGGGGTGACGAGGTGTGTGGATGAGGGGAGTGCAGTTGATGTGGTCTACATGGACTTCAGTAAGGCTTTTGACAAAGTGCCACATGGGAATCTGGTCAAGAAGGTAAGAGCCCGTGGGATCCAGGGCAATTTGGCACATTGGATCCAAAATTGGCTTAGTGGCAGGAGGCAGAGGGTGATGGTCGAAGGTTGTTTTTGTGACTGGAAGCCTGTGTCCAGTGGTGTACCACAGGGATCGGTGCTGGGTCCTTTGCTGTTTGTAGTGTACATTAATGATTTAGATATGAATGTAGGAGGTATGATCAGTAAGTTCGCAGGTGACACAAAAATTGGTGGAGTGATAAATAGCGAGGAGGGAAGCCTCAGCATACAGGGTGATATAGACGGGTTGGTTAGATGGGCAGAACAGTGGCAAATGGAATTTAATCCTGAAAAGTGTGAGGTGATGCATTTTGGGAGGACTAACAAGGCAAGGGAATACACAATGAATGGTAGGACCCTAGGAAGGACAGAGGAGCAGAGGGACCTTGGCGTGCATGTACATAGATCCCTGAAGGCAGCAGGACAGGTAGATAAGGTGGTTAAAAAGGCATATGGGATACTTGCCTTCATTAGCCAAGGCATAGAATGTAAGAGCAGGGAGGTTATGATGGAGCTGAACAAAACGCTAGTTAGGCCACAGCTGGAATACTGTGTGCAGTTTTGGTCACCACACTATAGGAGGGATGTGTTTGCATTGGAGAGGGTGCAGAGGAGATTCACCAGGATTTTACCTGGGCTGGAGCGCTTCAGCTATGAAGAGAGACTGGACAGGCTGGGGTTGTTTTCCTTAGAGCAGAGAAGGCTGAGGGGGGACCTGATTGAGGTGTACAAAATTATGAGGGGCATAGATAGGGTAGATAGAAAGGAACTTTTCCCCTTTGTAGAGGGATCAATAACCAGGGGGCATTGTTTCAAGGTAAGGGGCAGGAGGTTTAGAGGGGATTTGAGGAAAAAAAAATTCACTCAGAGGGTGGTTGGAATCTGGAACTCACTGCCTGAAAGGGTGGTAGAGGCAGGAACCCTCACAACATTCAAGAAGCATTTAGATGAGCACTTGAAACGCCATAGCATACAAGGCTACGGACCAAGTGCTGGAAAATGGAATTAGAATAGACAGGGCTTGATGGCCAGTGTGAACACGATGGGCCAAATGGCCTCTTTCTGTGCTGTATAACTCTATGGCCTAGAAATTGGGTTGGGGCGCCAAAGTAGCGCAAAAGTCGCCTGAGCGCAGGATTTAGCGCAGCAATCGGAGTGATACCGATCGCCAGAAATTCAGTTTCAGTGCCCCTCGAGGGAGACGGGGCGAGGCTCGAGGCACTCCACGTCCCTCTTAGGGCGCTGAAACTGATTATCGCAGTGCAACGTGCCACAGCGCCACATGCTGCGGCACGGCATGCTGCGGTACTGCAGGCCTTCCTCCCACTGTTAAGGGGGAGGTGCCTGCAACAGCGCGATCCCCGATCGCGAGTGCCGGCAAATGAGCCCGGCACCAAGGAGAAGTGCCAGGCTCTCGGGAAACAGCCGGTAATGCCGCGGGGGGGGCGGTTAGGAGGCCGGGGACGGAGGTGCTGGCAGGTGGCCGCCGAAAAAGCGGCCGCCCCGCATCTCCACCTTAACTTGCGCCGCTGCCGGCACAGTAAGGCCCCGTGAACCGGGCGCGGGTAGCGAGCGGCGCAACTGCGGCGCTCGCTAACAAATATCGCGAACGGGGCACGAATGGGGCGCTGCGCACGCTGATGACGTCATCGGTGGCGGCGCAGCGCAAATGCTAACGCCACCATTAGCGCCCCTACTGAATATCGCCGGAGACGCAGCCAGTGGCACTACAGCCCTGACTGCCTCTTTAGGCGCTAACAGGTGGCGCTACTCACCCAATTTCTCCCCCATAGAGTCATAGGGGGAGAAATTGGGTGAGTAGCGCCACCTGTTAGCGCCTAAAGAGGCAGTCAGTGGCTGTAGCGCCACTGGCTGCGTCTCCGGCGATATTCAGTAGGGGCGCTAATGGTGGCGTTAGGCATTTGCGCTGCACCGCCACCGATGATGTCATCGGTGTGCGCAGCGCCCCATTTGTGCCCCGTTCGCGATATTTGGTAGCGAACGCCGCAGTTGCGCCGCTCGCTACCTGCGCCCAGTTCACGGGGCCTTACTGTGCCGGCAGCGGCGCAAGTTAAGGTGGAGGTGCGGGGCGGCCGCTTTTTCGGCTGCCGCCTGCCAGCACCTCCGTCCCCGGCCTCCTAACCCCCCCCCCCCCCGCGGCATTACCGGCTGTTTCCCGAGAGCCTGGCACTTCTCCTTGGTGCCGGGCTCATTTGCCAGCACTCGCGATCGGGGATCGCGCTGCTGCAGGCACCTCCCCCTTAACAGGGGGAGGAAGGCCTGCATTACCGCAGCATGCCGTGGCGCTGCGGCACGTTGCACTGCGATAATCAGTTTCAGCGCCCTAAGAGGGACGTGGAGCACCTCGAGCCTCGCCCCATCTCCCTCGAGGGGCACTGAAACTGAATTTCTGGCGATTGGTATCACTCCGATCGCTGCGCTAAATCCTGCGCTCAGGCGACTTTTGCGCCACTTTGGCGCCCCAACCCAATTTCTAGGCCATATGACTCTTGTCCTTCTAGGTGGTAGAGGTTTGGGAGGTGCTGTCGAAGAAGTTGCTGATTGGGTACTATTTTATTCATTATTGAGAAACTTAGGTGAAGGACTAAGGGCCCATTACATCAAGGTTGAAAACAGTGGGAGGGAAGATAAAATAAATCAAGAAACAGTGGTTACATGAAGGTATGGTATTCCTCAATTAACAGCAATATTCAGCTGAAGAAAGCAAACTTGGAAATTTATTGCTCATATACTCTAATTAACACCAACTGATTCATCCATGCATTAGTGGAATAATGTATAAATAAGTACTGTACTTTAAACAAAAGCAGTAATCAGTCAATTCTGTCTGCATGTCATTAACTAAGTAATGTGACCCATTTCAACTCTTTGTGATGAGTGCAATTTAGAAATCTTATTAACAGATGTAGCCTTGTAAGCATGAGGAAGTAGATATTGCAGAACCTACTGTTGTTGTCTTATATTGTCACCAGTTCTAAGGAGCTTAATGGGCCAGAAAAACATTTCACCCAATAGAAAGCTGTAAATGAATCAATGCCTTTAGCCCTTGAACTGTTAATGTAGCAAGTTCTCTTTTCTGTCACAAGTGTGGAAAGCTATTTTGCCCTCAGCACTGGCAGGGATCAGAAAATTGCCTTCATCACTAAAATCAAAAGGGACTTGGGGAGTTCTGACAAGAAGTAGCTCCGTTGCCTTTTGTTTTACCCCTTACTCATCAAAGGGCACAACTCTGGGCAAGCCAACTCAATCCTGACTGGGAATCAAACCGGAGCATTTACTCACCAGGTCATTTCTGCTGGGTACTCCCAGATATTCATCCAGCAGATGTGTCGACACTCTGAGGGTGACATTCGTCTTGGGAGGTTTTCTTATATTCTTTCATGGGATGTGGGCATCGCTGGCAATGCCAGCATTTATTGCCCATCCCTAATTGCCCTTGAGAAGGTGGTGGTGAGCCGCCTTCTTGAACTGCTGCAATCTGTGTGGTGAAGGTACTCCCACAGTGCTATTATGTGGAGATGCCGGAGTTGGACTGGGGTGGACAAATGTAAGAAATCACACAACACCAGGTTATAGTCCAACAGCTTTATTTGAAATCACAAGCTTTCGGAGCGCTGCTCCTTCTTCAGGTGAAGTGGATAAATGCATAAAGACACAGCTTATATAGTCAGAGAATCATGTCAGATGTTTACAGGTAACCTTTCCAACTGCCATTCGTCACACCTCGGCAGAGAGATAATCACAGCAGTCAAAGGTGTGAATGGTGTCCAAACAGGTCAGTCAGGGAAACATTACATCAAAGAACAATGAGGTGGGGTCACAAGGGGTCAAATATTGCAGATGCTGGGGTCTGTATGAAAAACAAAAAAAGACAAAAAACATTTTTTTTGGCTGGAAATCACAGCAGGTCCGGCCGCATCTGTGTAGAGAGAACAAGCCAATGTCGACTCGAGTCTGGATGACCCTGCATCAGGTGGGGTTACATGTAGCGTGACATGAACCCAAGATCTCGGTTAAGGCCGTCCTCATGGGTGCGGAACTTGGCTATCAGTTTCTGCTCGACGATTTTGCGTTGTCGTGTGTCTCGAAGGCCACCTTGGAGAATGCTTACCCAAAGATCGGAGGCTGAATGTCCTTGACTGCTGAAGTGTTCCCCGACTGGGAGGGAACACTCCTGCCTGGTGATTGTTGCGCGGTGTTCGTTCATCCGTTGTCGCAGTGTCTGCATGGTCTCGCCGATGTACCATGCTCCGGGGCATCCTTTCCTGCAACGTATGAGGTAGACAACGTTGGCCGAGTCACATGAGTATGTACCATGTACCTGGTGGGTGGTGTCCTCACGTGTGATGATGGTATCTGTGTTGATGATCTGGCATGTCTTGCAGAGGTTGCTGTGGCAGGGTTGTGTGGTGTCGTGGTCGCTGTTCTCCTGGAAGCTGGGTAATTTGCTGCGAACGATGGTCTGTTTGAGGTTAGGCGGCTGTTTGAAAGCGAGTAGTGGAGGCGTGGGGATGGCCTTAGCGAGGTGTTCGTCGTCATCGATGACATGTTGAAGGCTGCGAAGAACATGGCGTAGTTTCTCCGCTCTGGGGAAGTACTGGACGACGAAGGGTACTCTGTTGGTTGTGTTCCGTGTTTGTCTTCTGAGGAGGTCTATGCGATTTTTCGCTGTGGCCCGTCGGAACTGTCGATCGACGAGTCGAGCGTCATATCCCTTTCTTACAAGGGCGTCTTTCAGTGTCTGTAGGTGTCCATCGCGTTCCTCCTCGTCTGAGCAGATCCTGTGTATTCGCAGGGCTTGTCCATAGGGGATGGCTTCTTTAACGTGGTTAGGGTGGAAGCTGGAGTAGTGAAGCATCGTGAGGTTGTCCGTGGGCTTGTGGTAGAGTGAAGTGCTGAGGTGTCCGTCTTTGATGGAGATTCGTGTGTCCAGGAATGAGACTGATTCTGAGGAGTAGTCCATGGTGAGTTTGATGGTGGGATGGAACTTGTTGATGTTATCGTGTAGTCTTTTCAGTGATTCTTCGCCGTGGGTCCATAGGAAGAAAATGTCGTCGATGTATCTGGTGTATAGCGTTGGTTGGAGATCCTGTGCAGCGAAGAAGTCTTGCTCGAACTTGTGCATGAAGATGTTTGCGTATTGGGGTGCGAATTTGGTCCCCATGGCTGTTCCGTGTGTTTGGGTAAAGAACTGGTTGTCGAAGGTGAAGACATTGTGGTCAAGGATGAAGCGGATGAGTTGTAGGATGGCGTCTGGAGATTGGCTGTTGTTGGTGTTGAGTACTGAGGCTGTCGCAGCGATGCCGTCATCGTGGGGGATACTGGTGTAGAGTGCCGAGACGTCCATCGTGGCGAGGAGTGTTCCTGGTTCAACTGGTCCGTGGGTGCTGAGCTTCTGTAAGAAGTCTGTAGTGTCGCGACAGAAGCTGGGGGTTCCCTGTACGATGGGTTTCAGGATGCCCTCGACATATCCAGAGAGGTTCTCACACAGGGTTCCGTTGCCTGATGCGATAGGACGTCCCGGTGTGTTGGCTTTGTGTATCTTTGCACCCATGAGGACGGCCTTAACCGAGATCTTGGGTTCATGTCACGCTACATGTAACCCCACCTGATGCAGGGTCATCCAGACTCGAGTCGACATTGGCTTGTTCTCTCTACACAGATGCGGCCGGACCTGCTGTGATTTCCAGCCAAAAAAAATGTTTTTTGTCTGTTTTTTTGTTTTTCATACAGACCCCAGCATCTGCAATATTTGACCCCTTGTGACCCCACCTCATTGTTCTTTGATGTAATGTTTCCCTGACTGACCTGTTTGGACACCATTCACACCTTTGACTGCTGTGATTATCTCTCTGCCGAGGTGTGACAAATGGCAGTTGGAAAGGTTACCTGTAAACATCTGACATGATTCTCTGACTATATAAGCTGTGTCTTTATGCATTTATCCACTTCACCTGAAGAAGGAGCAGCGCTCCGAAAGCTTGTGATTTCAAATAAAGCTGTTGGACTATAACCTGGTGTTGTGTGATTCCTTACAGTGCTATTAGAGAGTGAGTTCTAGGATTTTGACCCAGCGACGATGAAGGAATGGTGATATATTTCCCAGTCAGGATGGTGTGTGACATGGAGAGGAACTTGGAGATGGTTGTATTCCCATGCGCCTGCTGCCCTTGTCCTTGTAAATGGTAGACAACGCGGGTTTGGGAGGTGCTGTCGAAGAAGCCTTGGCGAGTTGCTGCAGTGCATCTTTGTCCTGGATGGTGGCAAGCTTTTTGAGTGTTGTTGGAGCGACACTCATCCAGGCAAGAAGAAAGTATTCCATCACACTCCTGACCTGTGCCTTGTAGATGGTAAGAAGGATTTGGAGACACAGAAGGTGAGTCACTCGCCACAGAATACCAAGCCTCTGACCTGCTCTTGTAGCTACATTTATGTGGCTGGTCCAGTTATGTTTCTGTCAATGGTGACCCCCAGGATGTTGATGATGGGTGATTCGACAATGTGAGGAGTTGCAAATGGAACTGAATACTGTGCAATCATCAATGAACATCCCTACTTTTAACCTTCTGATGGAGCGAAGGTCATTGATGAAGCAGCTGTAGATGGTTTGGCTGAGGACACTGCCCTGAGGAACTCCTGCAGAGATCACAGAATCACAGAATCACAGAAACCCACCAACACATATCCCACCCTATCCCCGTAACCCCACGTATTTAATCCCCCTAACACTATGGGGCCTGGGACTGAGAAGTTTGGCCTCCAACCACCACAACCATCTCCTTTGTGCTAGGTATGACTCCAGCCAGTGGAGAGTTTTGTCCCGATTCCCATTGACTTTGTTTTGCTAGGGCTCCTTGATGCCACACTCGTCCAAATGCTGCATTGATTTCAAGGGCAGTCACTCTCACCTCACCTCTGGAATTCAGCTCTTTTGTCTATGTTTGGACCAAGGCTGTAATGAGGTCTGGAGCCTAGTGGTCCTGGCAGAACCCAAACTAAGTATTGGCGAGCAGGTTATTGTAAGTAGAGACACTTGATAGCACTTTTGACGACCCCTTCCATCACTTTACTGATGATTGAGAGTAGGCTGATAGGGCAGTAATTGGCCTGATTAGATTTGGCCTGCTTTTTTTGGACAGGACATATCTGGGCAATTTTCCAGCTGGTTGATTAGATGCCAGATTTGCAGCTGTACTGGAACAGCTTGGCTAGATGCATGACTAGTTGTGGAGAACAAGTCTTCAGCACTACAGCCGGGATGTTGTCAGGGCCCTTAGCCTTTGCTGTATCCAGTGTGCTCAGCCATTTCTTGATATCATGTGGAGTGAATCAAACTGGCTGAAGACTGACTTCTGTGATGGTGGGGACCTCAGGAGTAGGCCAAGATGAATCATCCACTCAGCACTTCTGACTGAAAATCATTGCAAATGCTTCAGCCTTGTCTTTTGTCATCTCAGCCCGAGGACATCACTGCAGGAATTCCTCAGGGCAGTGTTGTAGGTCAAACCACCTTCAGCTGCTTCATCAATGACCTTCCCTCCATCATAAGGTCAGAAGTGGGGATGTTCACTGATGAGTGCAAGTGTGTTCAGTTCCATTCGCAACTCCTCAGATAATGAAGAAGTTCGTGCCCGCATGCAGCAAGACATGGATAACATTCAGGCTTGGGCTGATAAGTGGCAGGTAACATTCGTGCCTCACAAGTGGCAGGCAATAACCATCTCCAACAAGAGAAGGTCTAATCACCTCCCCTTGACATTCAACGATATTACCATTGTTGAATCCCCCATCATCAACATCCTGGGGGTCACCACCTGCTGGGCTCTACCACCATTGAGGATGAGGATGTTCATGGAGCCTCCTCTTCCCGTTAGTTGTTTAATTGTCGATCATCAATTACGACTGGATGTGCAGGACTGCAGAGCTTTGATCTGATCCCTTTGGTTGTGCTCTATCTCTAACATGCTGCTCTGCTGTTTAGCATGCATATAGTCCTGTGTTGTAGCTTCTCCAGGTTGGTACCTCATTTATAGGTGCACCTGGTGCTGCTCCTGGCATGCTCTTCTGCACTCCTCATTGAACCAGTGTTGGTCCCCTGGTGTGATCGTAGTGGTAGAGTGAGGGATATGTTGTGCCATGAGGTTACAGATTGTGGTGGAATGCAATTCTGCTGCTTCTGATGGCCTACAGTGCCTCAATGATACCCAATTTTGAGCTGGTAGATCTGTGCTGAATCTATCCCATTTAGCACGGTGGTAGTGCCACATAACACAATGGAGGGCACCCTCAATGCAAAGACAGAACTTTGTCCTAGAAATTCAGTGGGCTTTGCACCCAGTTAAGGCCCAAAGAGGGCCTCTGCGCCAGTAGAGGAGGTTGCGCTGATATTGAGCTCGGCGGTAATGGCGGCGGTAGCCGGTAGCGCTGCGCCGGCACCGATGACGTCATCGGTGTGCGCAGTGCCCCGTTTCCGCCCCGATGCCGGCCCGACCCCCATATTCAGTTGCCACCGCCTCCTCCGTGGCGGCCGCTACTAACATCCGGAGACCAGAGCCTTACTGCAGCCTTAGTGGGGCGCATAAAGGTGGAGGTGCGGCCGGCCGCTTTTTCGGCAGCCGCCTGCCCGCACCTCCTTCCCCGGCCTCCTCCACCAACCCCCCGCGGCATTGCCGGCTGCTTTCCGCGAGCCTGGCACTTCTCCGTGGTGCCGGGCTCATTTGCCGGCACAATCCAGCGGCGATCTCCCCGTTACAGGCACCTCCACCTTAAGAGAAGGAGGAGGCCTGCAGTACCGCAGCCTGCCGCACCGCATCGGGTGGTGCAGCGGCACCTAGAGCGCTGAAATTCAGTTTCAGCGCCCCAAGCGGGGGTGGGCACACCCTGGAACAGCGCCCGGTTCCGACTTGGGGCGCAAAAACTGAATATCTCACGGGCGCAACTGGCTCCTCGCGCAGCGCTAACTTTTGGGCGCAAGCCAGCTGGCGGGCCCAAACTGAATTTCTAGGCCTTTGTCTCTACAAGTACTTTGCGGGTTTCACTCCTACCAATACTGTCATGGAAAGATGCATCTGCAACAGGTAGGTTGGTGAGGATGAAGTCAAGTAGGTTTTTCCCTCGTGTTGTTTCTCTCACCATCTGCCGGAGGCCCAAACTGGGAGTTATATCCTTCAGGACTCGGTCAGTTCACTCAGTAGTGATACTACTGAGCCACTCTTGGTGATGGACATTGAGGTCCCCCACCCAGAGCACTTTCTGTGCTCTTGCTGCCCTCAAGTGTTTTTTCCAAGTGGTGTTCAACATGAAGGAGTACTGAGGCTGAGGAGTATTCATCAGCTGAGGGAGGGTGGTAGGTGGTAATCAGCAGGAGGTTTCCTTGCCCATGTTTGACCTGATACCATGAGACTCCATGGTGTCTGGAGTCAATGTTGAGGACTCCCAGGGCCACTCCTTCCCGACTGTATACCACAGTGCTGCCTCTGATGGGTCTGTCCTGCCAGTGGGACAGGACTTACCCAGGGATGGTAAGGGAGGAATCTGTGACATTGGCTGAAAGGTATGATTCTGTGAGTATGACTATGCCAGGCTGTTGCTTGACTAGTTTGTGGGACAGTTCTCCCAATTTTGGCACAAGTCCCCAGATGTTAGTGAGGAGGACTTAGCAGGGTTGACAGGTAGTGCAAAATGGACGATAACATATCAGCCGGCAGTATTACGCTCCGTCCAATTTTAATTTCCATTGAAGTCAGTGCAGGAGTGTAAAACCGTGATGCACTATCGCCCGTTTTGAGCTACTGCCCAAGACAAATCTCACCCCTGCTTCAATCTAACCTCAGTGCAAAAAGACATATCTTTAATGTAAAGCCCAGAAAACGAAAACACACAAATTGTGTCCTCTCCCTGACATGATGGCAGTCTGGCAACAAATTCCGATAATAAAATTCCGTAGGTGCATCTATTTACTGTTGTGTCTGTGTGTTGATAGAGACACTGAAGACAGGAGTTGGTTTGATAGGTGTTTACTAAACAAAGTCTGGAGGGGAACTAACGGATACAACACAATACTCAGGCTTATATAGCCGAGTGGCCATTACCGGCATTACAGTACACATGGGGCTCTTAAAGGCACATACACTACAATTCCTCCCCTTTTAGCTAACCAGTACATAATATTTTAAGTAATTATTAATTACATGTTACAAGAAAAATAATCTATACATTGCTGCAGTTAATTAATTATACGTCAGTCTCTCTGGAGGCTTCCTGACTCGGTCCGGATAACGCCTCGGTGGTGAAGTAGTTTCTGGTGGTGTAGTAGGTTCTTTTGGCAAGGCTGATTCGGCTTGAATGCCAGTGTCGGGTTCATCGGGTTCCAATATCACTGGATCGGAGGTAGATATGGGTATCTCTACTTCATCGTTAGGCGCATAGAGTTGTGGTGTAGGTTGTCCCTTTTCGGATGACTCTATGATTTGGTCAGCATGGCGCCTTGTTATGCTTTCTCCGATGTCCACGGTATACATCAGCAGTCCTAGTCGTGTGCAGATAGTTCCAGGCTGCCATTTCTCGGTACGGTAGTCCCGGGCCAAAACTTGTTGACCTATCTGGAAGGTTCTAGTTGGCCTTTCATTCATGCCTTGAAATTGCCGGTTCTCCACGTCCCTTCTGATGTTGGGCTTGATCAAATCCAGCCGGCATCTTAGGCTTCTATTGAAGAACATCATGGCGGGAGTTTGGTTTGTAACCATATGTGTTGCATTCCTGTATGCGAACAAGAAGTTATCCACCTTGTGCTGAAGTTTTATGTCTTCATTACCCATGGCCTTTATGGCCTTCTTGAAGGTCTGGACAAACCTTTCAGCCAATCCATTGGTGGCGGGATGGTATGGGGCAGACGTGTAGTGCTTAACCCCATTGTTTTTTAAGAACTTCCTGAATTCTTCGGACACAAATTGCGGTCCATTATCAGAACAGATCTGTTCTGGCAGCCCATTCCTGGCAAATATGGTCCTTAATACTGTGATGGTTTTTTCCGTGGTGGTGGAGGACATCTTTATTACCTCCGGCCACTTGGAGTGTGCATCAACCGCGATTAAGAACATTGAGTCCATAAATGGACCAGCAAAGTCGATGTGTACCCTTTGCCAGGGAGATGAGGGCCACTCCCATGGATGTAGAGGGGCTTGGGGTGGAGCGTTTTGGACCTTCTGGCATCCTAGGCAGCTCTTGGTCATTTCTTCGATGTCTCCATCGATACCTGGCCACCATACAAACGCTCTGGCTAGGTTCTTCATTTTCACTCCACCCAGATGCCCCTCGTGAAGCTCCTTTAGAACTTTATCCTGGAGTTTGGGTGGAATCACCACTCTGGATCCACACATCAAGGTTCCTCGGCACACTGACAGCTGTTCTCTTCTTTGCGAGAATGCTGGCAGCAGTGGTTCGCCATGTGCTGGCCATCCCTTCACCGTTAAGTCGTAGACTCGTGAGAGAGTTGGGTCATTTCTCGTTTCCTTTTCAATGGCAGAATTTGTTACTGGAAGACATTCCACTATGGTTGAGTGGAACATCTCCACTGGGTCTACTGTAGGTGCCTCTTCTACCGTTGGCAACGGTAGGCGCAATAAACCGTCAGCATTCCCATGCTGTTTTGATCCCTTGTATTCTATGTTGTATTGGTGTGCCCCTAGAAAAAGGGACCACCTCTGTAGCCTTTGCGCTGTCATAATGGGAACACCCTTTTTAGGGTTGAATATGGAGATGAGGGGTTGATGGTCAGTCAACAAGGTAAATTTTTGTCCATGTAGGTAATGGTTGAATTTCTTCACTCCCCATACCAGGCTGAGTGCTTCCCTGTCAATTTGGGCATAGTTACGCTCAGCTGAGTTCAATGAGCGTGACGCAAAAGCTATCGGCCGTTCCGAGCCATCAGGGAATTTATGCGATAATACTGCTCCTGTGCCGTAAGGGGATGCATCGCACGCCAGTCTGATTGGCAGTGATGGGTTGTAATGAGCCAAAACTTCTTTGGACGTGATTAAGTCTTTGCATTTATGGAAGGCACGTTTACAGTCTTCGCTCCATTTCCAAATTACTCCTGTTTGTAGCAGTTCATTAAGTGGGTGTAGAAGAGTTGATAAGTTCGGTAAAAATTTATGATAGTAATTTATTAATCCCAGGAATGACCTTAATTGTGAAACATTTTCAGGTGCTGGGGCTTTTATGACCGCTTCAATTTTTTCAGGTGACTTATGCAACCCTTCCTTATTAATTATGTGGCCACAATATGATATTTGATTTTGGAAAAATTCGCATTTGGGGCGATTTGCTCGTCGGCCCCATTCTCTCAGCCTAGTGAGCACCTGCTCCAAATTGGCAAGGTGCTCGTTGTCGTTTTCTCCTGTTACAAGGATGTCGTCTAGGTAGCATTGAGTCCCCGGAATCCCTTGGAGGACTTGTTCCATAGCTCTTTGCCAGATAGCTGGAGCGGATGCTACTCCGAAAACCAGTCGATTGTACTGGTACAGACCTTTGTGTGTATTTATCGTGAGATATTTTTTAGAGGCCTCTTCAACCTCCATCTGTAGATATGCCTGTGCCAAGTCAATTTTGGTGAAACGTTTCCCTCCGGATAGTGAGGTGAAAATATCTTCTATCCTCGGAAGAGGATACTGTACCGTGTGAAGGACCGGGTTTACAGTCACCTTGAAGTCTCCACAGATGCAAATTTTTCTTTGTTCTTCAGATTTATCATTCTTCAATGCTTTCTTCATGATTGGGACGATGGGTGTTGCCCACTCGCTCCAATCTATTTTAGATAATACGCCTGCCTTTTCCAAATTCTCCAGCTCTGCCTCGACTGCTGGACGAATTGCGTATGGCACCGGTCTTGCCTTAAATAACTTGGGAATTGCTGCATCTTCCACTTTTATTGAGGCGGTGATGCCTTTCAAGGTTCCTTGTTTCTCTTGAAGCACTTCCTTGGCGTTGGCCAAGATGTCTTTTAATCGTTCAGGAATGACGTCATCATCATTTTTTTCCTTACTGGTCACCGTCAGTGCCTGAATGGAGTGCCAGTCTAAACGTATTTTCCTGATCCATTCACGTCCCAACAGTGGTGGACCACCATCTTGTAGAACGTATAAATACAACTTCTGTATTTCCTTGCCGTTGTATACAACAGGCACCCTTATTTTTCCTTTGGGGTATACTTTCTGCCCCGTATATGTTTTCAAGATAATGGATGTGTCTTTTAAAGGTATGTGCGGAAATAGCCGCTCGTAATCCCGTCGATTTATGACGATCAGAGCTGATCCTGTATCTAGCTCCATTTTAACTGGGGACCCTGCTATTGTGAGGGTAACCCAAATGGTCTGGTAATCTTCTTTGGCAATTACATTATGTAATTTGAGAGAGCTTAGTCTCTTGTTCCCGGAGTCGCTATCGCTCTTCTGGTCTTCGGAGCTACTGTCCGTCATCATTTGTACCTTTCTGTGCTTTTCTTTATTGATTTTTTTCCTGTTAGTGGATTTTTTGTTTCCAGATCGGCATACACGTGTAATGTGTCCCATCTTTCCGCATTGCCTGCATGCTTTGTCCTTGAACCAGCAGTCCCTCTGGTCATGGGTGGATCTGCCGCAGCGATAACATCTCTCGAAACCCCGTGTCATTTCATGGGTGCCGAAGTCTTGTGGCTTTTGCTGTATCTCTGCAGCTCCTCTTGCACTGAAAGCCTTGTCCAGTGTTAAATCTTTCTCCGAAAGTAGCCTTTTTTGTGTTCCTACATTTAGGAGACCGCAGACGAATTTGTCTCTTAGAGAATCTGCCAGTCCTGCCTCGAATTGGCAGTGTAGGGTATCAACAATCTCCTTAAAATTCTTGTCCATCGGTTCGGCTGGAGTGATTAAGTTTCGTAACAGCTTGTATGCCTTTGCGCCCATTAGATTTAGAAGTACTGAAGCTTTTTTTTCATCTTCTATTCCATTTGTGGTGCAATATACCTCCACTCTTTCCACATATGTGGTCCAATCCTCTATCTCGTTATCAAAAGCATCAATATTGCCAGAATTAGGCATCTTAGAAAAGATATGGCGCTTCCCGCGCTTTTCTTTCTTTTCTGCAGAAAAGATATGGCGCTTTCCGCGCGTTCCTGCCGCTGCTGCCGATGACAACGCTGTTTCCCACGGTTTCCGTTATTTTTTTATTTATTTATTTATTTACAGTTGGAGACTCGTTCCCGCCGGACTCTCTCTCTAGGTCTGAACGCCGACCTGCTTGCAGCGCCGGCCGTCTCCCGAGTGCTCCCTCCCCGTCTGTTACTGCTTGCCTCCGCTTTCGCTGCTTGGCCCAGCTGTAGAGCCAGCCGCTGGAGCCCCAGCCTGACGCCCAGGAAGGATTACCGCAGTACCTGCCACCAGCTTGGCCAGCTGGTGAAACAACAGCTTCTTTCACTTCTTGATTCTTCTGGACGCCAGAGGAATCGATGCCCTTGAGGTGCTGCTGAATTGTAGGTAAGTCCGTTTCCACTTCGTTGCCACTGTTGTGTCTGTGTGTTGATAGAGACACTGAAGACAGGAGTTGGTTTGATAGGTGTTTACTAAACAAAGTCTGGAGGGGCACTAACGGATACAACACAATACTCAGGCTTATATAGCCGAGTGGCCATTACTGGCATTACATTACACATGGGGCTCTTAAAGGCACATACACTACATTTACTTATCTTGTGTATTATGTGAGTTAAGAGTATTTGGCTTCATGGCTACCATTATTGTTTGGCCCCTCTTTCTGAGCAATCACCTCATAAACATTGATTAAAAATGAGAGAAACACAAAGCTTTTGGCATTTGGTTCTATACAGTATTTGATTTGTGCCATTTCAAGTGAAACTATTTACTTGATCATTTGTTTAACAAAATATTCCAGGCTAGTTCCCTACAAAACAACTTGCCTTTAACGTGTTAAAATGCCGCTAGCCACTTCACAGGATCGTAATCAGATAGAAATTGACATTGAGCAAAAGAAGAAGACATTAGGACAAATGATCAAAAGCTTCATCAAAGAGGTTGGTTTTAATGAGCATCTTAAAGGAGGGGAGAGAGGTGGCGAGGTTTAGGGAGAGAATTCCAGAGTGGCGCAACCCTTTCAATGATCTCAGTAGACCACGAAATGTTAGTACAAAGCCACACTCAACCTCATCCTGCTATGCCTCTCATCACATCCCCAACACTCTCCTTCCCTACCCTACTCCTGCACATCCTTACTCACACCAACTTACCTTGCACCTCCACCCATCCCTCTCTATCTACATTATCACTTCCCCATCTCACTAGCCACCCCTCACACTCACCCTCATCCTAGTGCAATCATACCAACTAACAACACACAAGGGTAGACACTTGGATGTTTTATGCAATGTCCATATAAAGTTTCTGTTAATGTGGTGTCAAACATTGAAACCTTTATTTTCAACACTTTGTGATCTTGGACAGATTTATGTGCACCTTTGGAAGTGTCTTAGTGAGTTGCAGTGAATGGTGAGACATAACGGCACTCCCCGCAATGATGATGAGTGTGAAAGGAATGGCTTGGTCATTGTCGGAATGCTTTATTGTGTTAGTGTGAGGTGGTGCCAACCTGGCGTATCATGTGGAAGTTGGGGTGTACAGAATCAAGTGAAGTAAATCTGGCCATGCTGAGTCCATCCCTGGACTTCTGGGCAGCAATGTGGTCGGGTGCTGTGCAGCATCAGTTGATTGCGGAGAAGGTTGGTGTTGTTCTTAGTGCTGCTGGTGTGCCTGATGCTGCTGGTGTTAGGGCTGATCATGGTGGGATTCTGAGGACCAAGCTGAGACAGTTTAAACCGTACCCATTCTTATGTAATAGATGGCAGGTGAACTTCAGATGACAGAAGCGATTTGTCAATGGTGAGAGAGGTTGTTCCAATGAGGTGACACTGGATAGAGAGTTTGCTCCAAACAATTGCAACCTGCATAAAGCTCAATCTGTGTTCCAAATGCAGTAAGCAACAGCTTCTGATCTTGGAAAGTGAACAGCTGTGAGATGGGAGCTTTTATAGCACATTTGCAATTGTCAAGTAATGTGATGTTTCCATGGCCATTCAATCCCGCCCTGCTTACCTGACATGTTCCCTGAGCAGCGTGGACCCTGTTGGCGACCTGGTAAACTCTGAAAGTGAGCTGAAAATAGTTCTTAATCCTTTGTTAGCATGTCATACTGACCTGAATTGCCTCCCCCGCCACTGCATGTCGGGTCTGCTCAGTGATGATAGACCCGACATTTGGGAAAGGCACCTGGTGGCGGGTTGACAGCGGGGTCCTAACCCTCTGTCAAAAATAAACATCTTCCCACCCGACCCGCCACCGATTGCGCCCACTGATCCCCCACAAAATCCCCCCTTGGTTCGCGTTAGGATACAGGCAACAGAGTTTTGGATAAGCTTAAGTTTATGGAATATGCAAATTAACCGGTTATTTGTCTCATTGCTGTTTGTGTAGAATACCTACTGTATTTGCCTACATAACATGACAAAGTAAGTACTGCAACGAGTGAAATGTCTCCATAACATGGCAAGGCTCTGCGTAAATGCAAATATTACCTTTTTGTTTCTTTGTTTGGCTGCAAAGCCATTTTTTTAGATTCATGTGTTACTGCCTTAGCATTATTTACTGATTTACAAATATCCTGAAACTATAGTTAATTATTGGCAGGGGACTAAAATAGGGTGGAAATTCTGTGTAGCCTTGTAGCCAGACTGGCATCGCAGTTACAAGTTGAGGCAAATTATTCCATTGTGAATTGGGCCTAAAATAGTGTAATCTATTGGTACTCACAAAGTGACAGGCCGATAAGTAGCTTTAGCCTCTTAGGAGTAAAGTAGGTCAGAAGCATGTTATCACCAAAGAGTTTAGCAAACAGTGGTGCTGCTAAATCAATAATGTGCAAGACAAACCAAAATCACTCATGAATCAAGAGCTACCTGTTAAGGCCTCAGTGGCACTTCAATTCTTTTGTCTGTTGGTATTTTGATTAAGCTCCTTTTCTTTTCTTGCTATCCTAATGGCTTCATATTGATTACTTCTTGTTGAAAAACAATATAGTCTGAATGTATTCTTGGCCTTACAATTGGCTTTTTTAGGCAAGGCTGTTCAACCAAGTTTTTGATCAGCCCCCCTAATATCTCCTTACCCCCCCTCAGTCCTCCCTTTCTTCCACAGTAAACAGACTTTCAATGGCCCGATATAAATTTTCCTGGTTTCGACTCAAGCTGTCACTATTACCTCTCCAACTGAGATTGCGAGGTTAGCGTCAATCTGCAGGAATCTGTAGGGTTAGGGTTAGGGTTAGGGTTAGGTTTAGGATTAGGGTTAGGGTTAGGATTAGGGCCCGTGCTGAATAGGAAATATATTGAGACTACTTACTGATGTAGGTGCAGCATAAGGAGACTTTAGTCCCGTCAGTCTGGGCTTCAATTTAATCTTGATCTGAGAAGTCAAAGAATAGCGTTCTCAGAACCCACGTCCCAAATTATAAGTCATAAAAACCTCCAAAATTCTATGTTGCCACAAACAAAACACATAACAAGTATGAATGGTAGAGATTATGAATAGCCTCATTCTTTTACTTATCACCTGGAAAATCTGCCTTCTGTTAGATAAAAACAGAGGGACAGACTATATTGTTGATGAAGGCATTTTCAGAGTGCTTCCAGATTTCAGCTGAATGATGATGTCTGCATGTGAGACAACAAGAAGTAAATAAATGGAGCACAAGAGCAGGTGTGAATTGATTTGGATTTATACTACAAGTGTCTATGTAAAGTCAATGAGATATATTTATACGTTTGGTGCTTATTAAGGTGAGAGATGTCTGTGCTGGGATTGCAACATTTTTCAACTCTTTGCATCCAGTGTCAATATTAAGCACTCCTGGGTCAGGTATACCATGGTCCACATCCAGAATAAAGCTCCGGCTACTCTTCCACAACAAATGTACCTTGAGCTTAACTTCAGATACACACTCCTATAGACCACTGTCTTTTCTCCCCATTTTTCTTTTCATTCAAGTAATTTCTATGATCTTTGTCATTGAGAGTGGCAGATTCAAGCCAAATTGTGGGCAGTTCTGTACCTAACCGAATCAGAGAAAAACTTGCGCCTTTCACAACCTCAGAATGCCTAAAAGCATCTTACACCGCCAATATTCCCACTAAACTGCGTGGCCGTGCAGCCCGGGGCTGGCTTTTCCAATGTTAAATTTCACACATGCGTGAAACTGTGAATGGGTTGCGCAGACCCTTAAAGGGGCCACGCAACCCCCCCAAAAAATTAGGGGGAACATTGCTCACAGCTGCTCCCGCCCCATCATCATAACCTCGCCAGATGTACAGCAGATGCTTTGTTTACTCGCATAAATTGGGTTTCCACCAAACATCATCTTTTTTACACATTCTTGGGAAATGGGCGTCACTGGCAAGGCCAGCATTAATTGCCATTCCTACTTTCCGGGAGGCGTCAGAGGGCAGTTAAGAGTCCACCACGTTGGTTTAGGACTTGAGCCACATTTAGCCAGACTGGGTAAAGACAACAGGTTTCCTTCACTAAAGGACATTAGTGAGCCAGTTGGGTTTTTATTACAATCTGACAGCTTCATGGTCATTTTTACTGATACCGTTTTTTTTTATTTCCAGATTTTTAAAAACTGAATTCAAATTCTCAAACTGCCATGCCGGGATTTGAACTCACATTTTCTAGATTATTATTCCATGGGCTCTAGTCCGGTAAGTTTATGGCAGCGGCGCTGCAGCAGTCCAGGGAAATTCTGGCCCTTGTTTAAGAATATAAGTTTGGAAAGAGCTATTGATCCTTTGCAGTGTGCTCTGGGATCCTTTTCCATCGGCAAACCAATATCCCTTTATTCTGTGTGTTAGAAACTAGGGGTGCCTAAAAATATATATGGTTATGCGAATCAAACTGTAACTCGAATAAATTATTGTATGTTTCTGCTCGAGACAAGTAAGGAGTTAATGTATAAGATGTGCCTTACTCCAACTGTGTAAGTTTTGTTTTCTGGAGACTTGTATTAGACTTGGAGAAAATGTCTTCAGTTAGTTAGATTAGATGAGGCATAACATTCCACACAGGGGCCCATAGCATGGCCTTGCCTTGCCAGGCTAGCTGCCTGTTGCTTGTAAGTTAGGGTTTTGACTTTGCTAATGTATCTTTAATTTGGCCAATGAAGGCCCAATCTATGTTTCTTCCATTATTACTAATAACCATGTTATAATGCTAAGGTAGAATTTGGAGTTTGTTTAACAGAACTGCTTGCGAAGATAATTAAAAGTTAATTAGTATAAAGGACATAGAATAGAAGGAATTTATGGGAGTTAAGGTACCATCTTCACCCAGAGAGTGGTGAACCTGTGGAATTCTCTACCACAGAAGGCAGTTGAGGCCAACTTATTAAATATATTCAAGAAGGAGTTAGATATATTTCTTAAGGCTAAAGGGATCAAGGTATATGGGGAGATAGCAGGGACAGGGTAGTGCATTTGGATGATCAGCCATGATCTCATTAAATGGTGGGGCAGGCTCGAGGGGCCGAATGGCCTACTTCTGCTCCTATCTTCTATGTTTCTATCTCAGGATGGAATAATCTGTTAGAGTAAGGGTAGATAATTTGGATGGCAGCTGGTTGAGCAAGACAGCTCTGGATTGGGCCTCTGATTTAATGGCCCAAAGCTGTGCCTGGTACATGTAGTGGCTGCGCCAGGGGGGACAAGACAGGATTAGATAAGAGACTATTGCTTTGGAAGGAAAGGGCCGGATGAGATAAGGGAAGACAGTCCTCAACATACTATAAGGCCATAATTGGACAAGTACAGAAAGCATGTGTAATGGTTGTGAAGACCCCTTGAGGGAGGGTCTTCATCAGTAAGTTAAGGCAAAGAACTCGACATGCCATTGGGCACCTTGTTTTAAGGGGAACCTGTAGTGTATGTAACTGTTCTACCTTTAAGAGAACTATTGTATGTAACCGTCCACCTTTAAGAGAACTATTTTAGGTGTGGCACTACTTTATCTTGGCTGCTGTATACTGTAATACCGACGGTGACCACACCGGCATATAAGTGCTGTGTCAGGATTTATTGGGCAGATTCGCCCTGACCTTCGAATAGTAAAGTCCTGTTAAAGTTACTCTTGTAGTCTGTGTATTAATTCGCCATAATACCTACAGACTTTACAGTGGCGACGAGTTCGATCTTACCCTGCGGCAACAATACTTCCGAAGCAGTTAACGAGCGTCGAGAAGAGGCACCCGCCCTCGTCGTTCTGCTGAGAGAAAACTCGAGTCTGCAGAGCAAGGAAGAAGGAAGAATTCAGACACGAAGCCTTCCATCAGCAACAGGCACTGATTGTCCCTTCTGCCACGGTGGTGAGTGAGCCGATCAGCATGAGAAGCAAGTCGGCCACGGTGACTGTGAGTAAAGGGAAAATAAAAAAAATAAACGGAGGATAAGGGCGGTGAACTCGACCACGGTCGGGGGAAAGGAGCCGGACAGAAGTCGGGCCCAGAGGCGCTGAGACTGGGGCAGCGTGGAGCACGGAAGCCGCGGTACAAGCGGGCTGGGAGACGCAACGGCGTCGTGAGACAGCTAGACCGCGACCGGCAAAAAAGGCCGGGCAGCTACCGAGGCCATGAGGCGCTGCGACCGGGATCATAAGGCGCGGGAAGATATAAAAATAAATAAACCGCGGTGAACTCAGCCGCAGCCGGGGAGGAAAGCACCGGACTGCGAGAGGGCTGGGAGGCGCGATTGGAGTGAAAAAGGCCGGGCAGCGACCGAGGCCACGAAGCGCTGCGACCGGGATCGTAAGGCGCGGGAAGATATAAAAATAAATAAATCGCGGAGAACTCAGCCGCAGCCGGGGAGGAAAGCACCGGACTGCGAGAGGGCTGGGAGGCGCGATTGGAAGCCGCTGAGGGAGAGACAGAGCCCGAGCGAGCGGGAGAGACAGAGCCCGAGCGAGGGAGACTGAGCGAGATCCAGCCCAGTGGCTGAAACTGTTCGCCGTCAACGGGTTGTACCCAGCGCCGGTTGCCCTGCCGAGAAAAGGGAAAAAGGAACGCACTGAAGCCGACGCGCAGGCTGCAAACCCTGAAAGCCAGCGGTCGTCGCCTGAGGGAAAAGCTTACCCCTCCCACCAGGGGAAGAAACGCGGGAAGCCGCCAGTAGGCGGGGAAGAAGACAGAAGCGGGAAACCGCCATTTTGAAAGTGGGCGGGGAAAGAAGACAAGCGCGGGAAACCGCCATTTTGAAAAAAAAAAAGTTAAAGAAATATTTCGTTGTTGTTTCTCAGGAAGAGTGTGAAGATGCCTAAGCGTAGTAACATCAACGGTTTCGATTCCGATGTGGAAGATTGGGCCACGTATGTAGAACGCATCGAGATATATTGTAAGGTCAATAAGATAGCAAATTATGACAAAGCTCTAACCTTACTAAACTCAATGGGTGCGAAGACATACGGGTTATTGAAGCATCTTCTATCACCAGCTAAACCGACGGATCAGTCTTTCGCTAATATTGTTGCTGTCCTGAAGGATCATTTTAACCCCGCACCGCTGATGTTAGCGGAATGATCAAAATTTTACGTGAGAACGCAACGAAAAGAGGAAAGCAACGCGGAGTACCTGGTTGAACTGCGTAGGCTAGCAAAATACTGTCAGTTTGGGGTAAATCTGACAGAGGCACTGAGAGACATGTTCGTGTGCGGGATGTCGAAGGAAGGAACACAAAAACGACTGCTCGAAGAGAACGATCTTACACTTGATAAGGCTGTCCTTATTGCAGCATCGCATGAAGCTGCAGCGAGAGGCATGGCGGAAATGCAGCGGAAGACAGCGGTACTCAGTGTGGATCAAATGACTTCGGGTACAACGAAATGTTATCATTGTGGGAAGACAACACACGACCAGAACCAATGCTGGTTTAAAAACCAGGAATGTAGAAAATGTGGCAAGCTTGGTCACATAGCTAAGGTATGCCGGTCAGGAAAGAAGACCAGCAATAATAAGTCACCGCAGAAGAAGTACAGAAAGGTACATAAGGTGACTGGGAAGAGTCCAGATGAACAGAATTCGGACTCAGACTCCAACAGCAAGGAACTGGGTAGTCTGAGGATTCACAATGTGAGTAAGGAAGCTGACCGACAAACTATCTGGGTCACACTACAGATTGCAAAAGTCCAAGTGAAGATGGAAGTGGACACCGGATCGGCGTTGATGGTCATGAATAAGCAAGATTACAAAAAGCTATTCAAACATATTCCCCTACGGGATACGGAGATAGTATTGCAGACATACACGGGGCACAAAGTATACCCCATCGGAAAGATAAAAGTCAAGGTGAGATACAAGGACAAAGATCACCAAGGGATGGACATGTATGTGCTGCCCAAGGGAGGTCCACCACTTCTGGGACGGGAGTGGATCAGGAAAATAAAGATAGACTGGCATTCACTAAACACAATGACGGTAGATTCCGGAAAGGAAGATGTCAAACCTGAACGGTTGTCCAGAATATTGGACGAAGCTAAAGAGGTATTCCAGCAAGGACTGGGAACACTGAGAGGAATTAAAGCAAAAATCAAGATTGCAGAACATGCAAGCCCAAAATTTTTCAAAGCCAGATCGGTACCTTACGCGATACGACCTGCTGTGGAGGCAGAACCGGAAGAGCTTGAACGTTCAGGGGTACTGTCTAAGGTGGACTGGAGTGAGTGGGCCACGCCCATTGTTCCCGTCATGAAGTCTTCATCAAGTAACAAGCCAGGGGGACCGGGAAAGGTCCGCATCTGCGGAGACTTCAAGATCACAGTTAATCCGGTGCTTCACACGGTACAATACCCGCTCCCGCGGATTGAGGATAT
Organism: Somniosus microcephalus; assembly: GCF_052327205.1. Taxonomy (NCBI): domain Eukaryota; kingdom Metazoa; phylum Chordata; class Chondrichthyes; order Squaliformes; family Somniosidae; genus Somniosus; species Somniosus microcephalus. The sequence goes on along the minus strand of NC_140993.1, from coordinate 46,862,412 downwards.
CTTTGCTTCATTGTCTGGCGGGAAACACTTCACCAAGATAGACCTGGCACAAGCATACTTACAAATGGAAGTCGAGGAAGAGTCGCGCCAGTATCTCACAATCAACACGCACAGAGGCTTGTATCGTTATAATAGACTGGTTTTTGGAGTAGCTTCGGCTCCAGCAATTTGGCAGAGGGCCATGGAGCAGGTCTTACAGGGTATTCCAAGCACGCAGTGTTACTTGAACGATATCCTGATTACGGGAGAAGACGAGGAGGAACACCTCACAAATTTGAAACTGGTGCTCACCAGGTTGAAGGAATATGGCCTTCGAGTTAATCGCCAGAAATGTGAGTTCTTCCAGAAACGGATCTCGTACTGCGGTCATGTCATTGACCGAGAGGGGCTGCACAAGTCACCTGACAAGATAGAAGCTGTCGTGAAGGCCCCCGCTCCGGAAAACGTATCACAGTTAAGATCATTCTTGGGGTTGATTAATTATTATCACAAGTTTCTGCCGAATCTATCCACGGTGCTGCATCCGCTGAATGCTCTGTTGCGGAAAGAAGTACCATGGAAGTGGAGCGAGGACTGTAAGAAGGCCTTTCGCAGAAGCAAGGCGTTGATTACCTCTGAGGAAGTGTTGGCTCATTTCAACTCAACGTTACCTCTTCGTCTAGCTTGTGATGCTTCCCCTTATGGAATTGGAGCAGTACTTTCGCACAAGTTACCAAATGGCTCGGAAAGGCCAGTCGCATTTGCGTCCCGATCATTGACCTCCGCTGAGCGAAATTATGCTCAGATAGATAGGGAGGCCCTCAGCCTTGTGTGGGGAGTAAAGAAATTCACTCATTACCTGCAGGGCAAGAAGTTCACATTACTGACAGACCACCAGCCGTTGGTGTCCATATTCAACCCTAACAAGGCCGTTTCCACTATGACAGCGCAAAGGCTACAGAGGTGGTCCGTGTTACTTGGGGCACACCAATATGACATCGAATACAAAAGGTCCAAACAGCATGGAAATGCTGATGGGTTATCGCGCCTACCGTTGCCAGTAATAGAAGAGGCGGCTACAGCGGACCCGGTAGAGATGTTCCACTCATCCATAGTGGAATGTCTACCAGTAACAAATTCGATGATCGAAAATGAAACAAGAAATGACCCGACTCTCTCACGAGTCTACGATTTAACAGTGGAGGGATGGCCAGCACATGGCAAACCAACGCTGCCCGCATTTTCGCAAAGAAAAGAACAGCTGTCAGTGTGCCGAGGAACCTTGATGTGTGGATCTAGAGTGGTGATTCCACCCAAACTTCAGCATAAGGTGCTAAAGGAGCTTCACGAGGGGCATCTGGGTGGAGTGAAAATGAAGAACCTAGCAAGAGCGTTTGTGTGGTGGCCAGGTATTGATGGAGACATCGAAGAAATAACCAAGAGCTGTCTAGGGTGCCAGAAGGTCCAAAACGCGCCACCACAAGCTCCTCTGCATCCATGGGAGTGGCCCTCATCTCCTTGGCAAAGGGTGCACGTCGACTTTGCTGGTCCATTTATGGACTCAATGTTTCTAATCGCGGTGGATGCACACTCCAAGTGGCCGGAGGTAATAAAGATGTCCTCCACCACCACGGAAAAAACCATCACAGTATTAAGGACCATATTTGCCAGGAATGGGCTGCCGGAACAGATCTGTTCTGATAATGGACCGCAATTTGTGTCCGAAGAATTCAGGAAGTTCTTAAAAAGGAATGGGGTTAAGCACTACACGTCAGCCCCATACCATCCCGCCACCAATGGATTAGCTGAAAGGTTTGTCCAGACCTTCAAGAAGGCCATAAAGGCCATGGGTAATGAAGACATCAACCTACAACATAAGGTAGATAACTTCTTGTTGGCGTACAGGAATGCAACACATGCGGTCACAAACCAAACTCCCGCCATGATGTTTTTCAATAGAAGACTAAGATGCCGGCTGGATTTGATTAAGCCAAACGTCAGAAGGGACGTAGAGAACCGGCAATTTCAGGGCATGAATGAAAGGCCAACTAGATCCTTTCAGATAGGTCAACAAGTTTTGGCCCGGGACTACCGTACCGAGAAATGGCAGCCTGGAACTATTGGGAAAAGGCTAGGGCCGCTGATGTATACCGTGGACATTGGTGACAGCATAATAAGGCGCCATGTTGACCAGATCATAGGGTCATCCACAAAGGACCAACTTACTCCACAACCTTACACGGCTAATGTTGAAGCAGAGATACCCAGAGCACCTACCTCCGATCTGGTAATACTGGAATCAGATGAACCTGACACTGTCCTTCAAGCCGAATCGACCTTGCCAGAAGAACCTACTACCCCGCCGAAAACTACTACACCACCGAGGCGTTATCCGGACAGAGTCAGGAAGCCTCCAGAGAGACTGAATCTGTGAACTGTTTTGCATAAGTTGTATATATATTATGATGTTATGTTAATGGGGAATAAGTATGTTGTAAGCTAAAATGGGAGGATTGTAGTGTATGTAACTGTTCTACCTTTAAGAGAACTATTGTATGTAACCGTCCACCTTTAAGAGAACTATTTTAGGTGTGGCACTACTTTATCTTGGCTGCTGTATACTGTAATACCGACGGTGACCACACCGGTATATAAGTGCTGTGTCAGGATTTATTGGGCAGATTCGCCCTGACCTTCGAATAGTAAAGTCCTGTTAAAGTTACTCTTGTAGTCTGTGTATTAATTCGCCATAATACCTACAGACTTTACAGAACCTCTATAGGTTAAATGGTCTTGTCTGTTATTCTACCTCAGGCCCACCCCTAAGAAGAGAATAAAAGGAAGAGCTAAAGAACTCTTAGCTTAGACCATGGAGCGAGGGGCTCCCAAGAGTGAGTTGGTATTCTAAAACTCTTCAGAGAGTGGACACATGTGGACCCTGTAATGATCAATAACATGTCATTCTATAGTGGACACTAGGTGGAGCCGTAGAGCTGTGTAGAGCTGTATATAGCTGTATGTATAAGACTACACTACCCAGCTGTATGTATATTAAGACTACATTACCCATGAGGCACTAGGCTACCCAGAAGGCAACAGTCAAGATGGAAGCCTTTACAGATACTGTACCTAGTCCACATGTGCTCAATAAAAGTAGCTAGCAAAAGCTAGCTGTGTTCATAATAAGAATGTCTATTTATTAATGAACGTAAGAGACCCTAGTCTAACACTCTTGGGTGGTTCAGAGAGAGAGAGAGAGAGAGATACATGAGACAAGAAGGAGAACAAATAAGAAGAGTTGTTCACGCACACCAGCCGTCTGTCCGATCGGGTCCGGTACCAGCTTCTTGTCACGGTCGTATGTTTCTGCTGTATTACTAGTGTGTTATATTCTGTCCTAAACTCCGATTAAACACAATGGCCTAGAAATTGGGTTGTGGGCTCGCCAGGGCTGTAGCGCCAGAAATTTTGCGCCAGCGTTAATGCGGCAGCGCCCGACGAAAATTCGGTTGCGCCGGCCCCAGACGGCGGCGGGCGCTAAAGGAGGGTTTTAGCGCCTGAAAACGGGCGTTGAATTGGGTTTCCCGGCGCTAATCCCCCGCTGCGGCACCCGATGCGGTGCGGCAGGCTGGGGAACTGCAGGCCTCCTCCTTCTGTTAAGGAGGAGCTGCCTGCAGCCGACAACTGTCCGGCGGATTCCCCCGACATCTGAGCCCGGCACCTCGGGGAAGTGCCGGGCTCGCAGCACACACTCATCAGGGCCGCGGGGGGGGTGATGCAGGAGTCCGGGAAGGGAGGTGCGGGCAGGCGGCCGCCGGGAACGCGGCTGGCCGCCGCTCCAGCTTTATGCGCCGGCGCAAAGGCGTGTAAGAACACTTTTCACATTCGTTAGTTGCGCCTGCCACGGGCGAGGCGGGCGCAACTGAATTTGGGCTTGGGGCCGGGTTACCACGGCAACCGGGACGCTGCGCACACCGATGACGTCATCGGTGCCGGCGCAACGCTACCGGCTAACGCCGATGGTAAGGCCCAAGTCAATTTGCAAAACGGCTATAAGTCCGGCGCAAGGCCCTCTAGCGCCACTAATTGGGCGCTAAGCCCACTCAATTTCTAGGCCAATATACCCACCATTTTGGTTTGCACTCAATCCTGTTTACCAGAGAGACGCAAATCTCTACTGTGCAAATTCAGAATTGGATCCAGTTCTCTTTAGGAATGTTTTAATGGAGTTAATATTTACTGCACTAGGTGGCAGTCAATTCCACAAGTTGAGGCTCTTAAGTATGAAAAAGTTTGTGTGTAGGTTATTGGTGTGGTTGTACAATGAGATATCACTGTAGCCTAGAAAGGACTGTTGCTGATATTAGTGTGCGCATGCTTGATGTGTTCATGTGACATTCCTCTGTCTACTTTTTAATGGGGTCAGTGGACAGAGAAATGTCATACAAATGCTTTAAACCAATACCTCTAATGGTTCAGTGTGATAAGTCTGCTGATCTCAGCTAAAGCTGTGCTGTGGGTGTTACAGTTGTTCTTGCCCCACTACTGCTGTTAGAAAGTGCTTACTTCTGGATGTCAGTTGAGGTCAGGATTGAGCTCTTTATGGACAAATAACCCACCAATACTCATTGGGGTGAATGTTCACTCTTAACACTGGGTGGAAAACAGGTGGTATTGGATTGACTACCCATTTTACACCCTGCCCAATTTACGCTTCCATTGAAGTCACCATCTTCCGGTGTGACAATTCAGGAGAGGAACAAAAGGTGAGTGCAATTTACTTGAAATGCAACAGACAAGAGTGTCGGTGACATAAAATTACCCAAATGCCCAACATAGCAGAGTTCAAGTGATCTGTGACATTCTTGACTGTTTCAGGGATTGAGCCGATCAACAAGTCCTCGTAACAGTTGTTTTCCTTTTGCTGCATCAATGCTGCATCAGTCCCAAAAGTTTGAATACAATGTTTAGAACAATTAACTTGGATTTTGATCTTCAGCGATAGATCTAAGCATTATGCTGCGGCGCTGTAGTGAATGCCGTTGCTAAAATCAAATGCCAAATTTATAATTTATGCCAAAGATAAACTTGACACTGTACAGTGGTGTGGTAAACCACTGTATTGTATATTGCCACCTCTGGGTGGCGCTGTGTATGGAGGCATGCCTCAGCTGACTCCACCCACCACTGTGTGGGTTTCGTTCAGACTTGTTCAGTCACTCACGAAGAAGCATGGTCTCTTCTTAGCTAATAAAAGCCTTATTCATCTCTTCTTTCGACTCATCATCTCTTCTTCGACTCATCACCTTTTATGAAGTAATTGATAAGCGTATCAATTTTATTAGCTAAAAGTTAAATGGCGACACCTGAGGAGCAACAACAGCAACGGATACAGCAGACATTGCTGAGAGCCCTCAGACCACCACGCCTGGACCTCGACCCTCAAGATGTGGGTGCATCAGCCAAGTTTGAACACTGGCTGAGCTGCTTTGAATCCTTCCTCGCAATCTCACAGGTTACAGAAGAGGATCACAAACTGAAAATTTTGACCGCCCAGGTGAGCCATCAAGTATATATGCTAATCCGGGACTCTAATACGTACGTGGCGGCCCTCGAGCTACTAAAAGGGCAATATACGCGCCCAGTGAACACAATTTACGCCCGACACCTCTTGGGATCCCGCAGGCAGCAACCGGGAGAATCGGTAGGGGCATTTGCACGGGCGCTACTGGCACTCTGCAGAGACTGCGATTGTAAAGCGGTAACGGCTGTGGAGCACGCGCAGGGACTCGCCTGTGATGCCTTCGTCAGGGGCCTCCAGTCAGACCACACCCGGCAGAGACTGCTAGAAAGCAAGGAACCCGACCTGAAGACGGCCATTGCCCTTGCGCTCTCGTTAGAGGAGGCCCACCGAAACCTCGAGGCATACCCCCGTAACGGCGCCGAGACATGGCAATCGAAACCGTGGGACACGGGACCGCCGCCCCCGGCACCAACCGCTGCAGCGACCCAACCGAGACAGCAGCCTCCGGTAAGAACTGCTTCGATGCCCAGTAACCAGGCCCAAAAATGCTATTTCTGTGGCCAGTTAAAACATCCCAGAGCGCACTGCCCAGCTAAGACAGCTACCTGCTCGGGCTGCGGGAAGAAAGGCCATTACGCTAACGCCTGCAAGGGGAAGCCAGCCAGCAGCGCAGCGTGCGGGCCGTGGGAGCAGCCATCTTATCCGCCATTTTGTGTACCCCCGGCCGCATGGCATCCGCCGCCATCGTATCCAACGCACTCAACCGCCATTTCGTCACCGGAACCGACCACCGTCTCGGCGGATGACTATAGTGACTCACTAAGCCACATACTGGCCTCCGTGACGCTGGATCAAGGCCACCCTCACCATCTATCCAGCTCCATGATGGATATCGCGGTAAACGGCCGCGCCACCAGTTGCCTGATCGACAGCGGGAGCACAGAGAGTTTCGTCCACCCCGACACGGTACGTAGCCACTCCCTCACGATTCTGCCAACGCACCATCGCATTTCTATGGCGTCCAAGTCCCAGTCAATGGACATCAGCGGCTACTGTGTGGTGACCCTGTCAGTAGGGGGCACTGAATATCAAAAATTTAAACTGCTAGTCCTGCCCCGTCTTTGCGCTGCCGTCCTGCTAGGGTTGGATTTTCAGTGCCACCTTAAGAGTGTCACACTAGCATACGGTGGACCCCTCCCCCCACTCACAGTCTGCAACCAACAACTTTTAAATCGCCCGCTGCAAACCACCTGCAGCCTTTCCACATTAAAAGTCCCCCCCCCTCCCCTGTTCGCTAACCTCACCCGCGACTGTAAACCCATCGCTACCAAAAGCAGGCGGTACAGTGCCGGGGACAGAGCTTTTATCAGCTCTGAGGTGGAGCGGCTCTTGAAGGAGGGCATTATCGAAGGTAGCACTAGCCCCTGGCGAGCCCAGGTTGTAGTCGTTAAAACCACTGCAAAACGCCGCATGGTAATCGACTACAGCCAAACCATAAACCGGTACACCCAGCTGGACGCGTACCCCCTCCCTCGCATATCTGATATGGTCAATCAGATTGCGCAATACAAAGTATTCTCCACCATCGACCTTAAGTCAGCGTACCACCAGCTGCCCATCCGCCATGAGGACCGCCAGTATACTGCCTTCGAGGCAAACGGCCGCCTCTACCACTTCCTTAGGGTCCCCTTCGGCGTCACCAACGGGGTTTCGGTCTTCCAAAGGGAGATGGACCGAATGGTTGACCAGAACGCGCTGCGGGCAACCTTCCCCTATTTGGATAACGTCACCATCTGCGGCCACGACCAGCAGGACCACGACGTTAATCTAGCAAATTTCCTCCGTACGGCCCAACGGCTGAACCTAACGTACAATAAGGAAAAATGTATGTTTCACACCAAGCGCCTGGCCATCCTCGGCTGCGTGGTGGAGAACGGAGTCATCGGGCCCGACCCCGACAGAATGCGCCCCCTAATGGAGCTACCCCTTCCCCACTGCCAAAAAGCACTGAAGAGATGCCTGGGGTTTTTCTCCTACTACGCCCAGTGGGTGCCCCTCTATGCAGACAAAGCCAGGCCCCTCATCAAAGCCACCTCCTTCCCCCTGACACCAGAGGCGTGTGCAGCCTTCACTCTTATCAAGAACGATATCGCGAAGGCCGCAATGCACGCGGTGGATGAGTCCATCCCCTTCCAAGTGGAGAGCGATGCCTCCGACTTCGCCCTAGCCGCGACCCTTAACCAGGCGGGCAGACCCGTGGCCTTTTTCTCAAGGACCCTCCAGGGCCCCGAGACGAGACACTCCTCCGTCGAAAAGGAGGCCCAGGCTATTGTAGAAGCGGTGCGTCACTGGAGGCATTACCTGGCCGGGAAACGATTTACCCTGCTCACTGACCAGCGTTCAGTAGCTTTTATGTTTAATAATAAGCAGAGGGGTAAAATCAAGAACGACAAGATCTTGAGGTGGAGAATCGAACTCTCCACCTACAATTATGATATCTTGTATCGGCCAGGGAAACTCAATGAGCCCCCAGATGCCCTATCACGTGGTACATGCGCCAACGCGCAGAGTGATAGGCTGCAGTCCCTCCACAATGACCTCTGCCACCCGGGGGTCACCAGGTTTTTCCATTTTATCAAATCCCGTAACCTGCCCTACTCCATCGAGGAGGTCAGGACCATGACCAAGAGCTGCCAAATCTGCGCCGAGTGCAAACCGCACTTCTATAGGCCGGACAGAGCAAGCCTGATCAAGGCCACCCGCCCCTTCGAACGCCTGAGCGTTGATTTTAAAGGGCCCCTCCCCTCCGCTGACCGCAATGTGTACTTCCTCAACATAGTTGATGAGTACTCCCGTTTCCCCTTTGCCATCCCTTGCCCAGACATGACCAGTACCACGGTCATCAAGTGTCTGAATGACATCTTCGCTCTGTTCGGGTTCCCCAGCTATATACATAGCGACAGGGGCTCATCGTTCATGAGCGACGAACTTCGGCAGTACCTGCTAACAAGAGGTATCGCCACGAGCAGGACCACCAGTTACAACCCCCGGGGGAACGGCCAGGTGGAAAGGGAGAACGCGACGGTTTGGAAGGCAGTCCTCTTAGCACTAAAATCTAAGGGCCTTCCGACCTCCCGCTGGCAGGAGGTCCTCCCTGCAGCGCTTCACTCCATTCGGTCACTGCTTTGTACTGCCACTAATGCGACCCCTCATGAGAAAATGTTCGTTTTCCCCCGGAAGTCTACATCGGGAACCTCGCTACCGGCATGGTTGACTTCTCCTGGGCCCGTCCTACTGCGGAGGCACGTGAGGACGCATAAAACGGACCCCCTGGTCGAGCGGGTGCACCTCCTACACGCCAACCCCCAGTATGCCTGGGTGACATACCCAGACGGGCGGGAGGACACGGTCTCCATACGAGATCTCGCACCCTCGGGTACCCCTGAATTACCACCGTTATCCCCCTTACCACCGTTATCCCCCTTACCACTGTTATCCCCCACCACCCCTCCCAACCCAACCCCTGCAGACGGCATGCCAAAGCCCCAGGAATCTTCGCCAACCACCCAGACACCAGACCCGACGTCGGATGCTGCAACACCACCGCCGCCACCACGACGATCAGGACGTCAGACAAGGCCTCCTGATAGACTTAACTTGTAGTACCCTTCACCCCGCCGGACTTCACATTAAACAAGGGGTGAATGTGGTAAACCACTGTATTGTATATTGCCACCTCTGGGTGGCGCTGTGTATGGAGGCATGCCTCAGCTGACTCCACCCACCACTGTGTGGGTTTCGTTCAGACTTGTTCAGTCACTCACGAAGAAGCATGGTCTCTTCTTAGCTAATAAAAGCCTTATTCATCTCTTCTTTCGACTCATCATCTCTTCTTCGACTCATCACCTTTTATGAAGTAATTGATAAGCGTATCAAGTGGGATAATAAGATTCAGCCCACACATTTTGCTATGATGGGCATTGCAAGCACACCAGCAGGACAACTGTACTGATTGCTCACCTTAAATGCAAGAGCTGCATAGTCCATGGTTCGGATTTTCAATCTGCTGCTGGAGGCAACGGAAAGCTGGATGCATTCAAAATAAAAACACCATTATGCAGATGTTCTCTCTGATCAGCTGAATGTTATGATTTTGTCATTTCTTTATGCCATTAAGTATGTGCCCAAATTATTACTATGTATCACACTGTTCAGCATTTGGATCACCAGGAAACCCAGGCAAGGTGGGACTGTTATGCACTATAATGTCTCAGAATTCAATAGCATGTTAGAGTCCCGAAGAAACTATAATACCAAAAATAATTAAGCCTCATTGTTAATGGGATCTTTGATATATTGGGTTAGCAATATTTGGGTTACCTTGCGTTATCTTTTCCCCATTCCTTACATCCCTCAATGTTCCCTTCTTCCCTCCAACTTTGAACGGTTACAAATCCAGATTTGGTGAAACATACCAGTGCTTTTGGACTTAATTTGTCATCTCTCCTGCTCTTTTCAACCTTGGTAGTGTCCAGGATTATGGGCCTTCATCCACCAGCTAGGCCTCTCAATAATAAATTTAAGTATTTGTGGACCTTCATCCACTTCAGACTGATGGGCAAGAATCCTGTGTGAAATTAATTTCTATAATTTCAACCTCAGTAACTACTCGACGTGAACCCACAGCACAAAACTCTGCGTAATTTGTCACCAAAAATTGACAATGTCTAAAGTCACAGAGATGGCTGGTGTGAGAAAAGGTGTTCCTGCATTGGGGATAAAACAGGTTGTTGGAACTGAATAGAAGAAGCTTTCTGTCTGCCTAATCTGTGCTATGCTAATGTAGGAGTGATTGATAATAAAACTGGGGCATAGAATTTCCTTCAAATGAATTACACTACTATAGTCCTTTTTAAAATAAGATTGCACCTGCCTGCCAATTAGTTGTTTATTATATTGTGTTGGATAATTGCCAAATTGAAGTTACCAAGATTACAGATGGAATTGACAAAGTTGATCCAGGCAAATTGTCCACTATGATGAAGGGCTCAAATGCAAATTAAAAACGAGGAAGTTAAGTTTAAAAAAGAAAGAACTTGCATTTTTATAGTGCCATTCATGATCTCAGGGCATTCCAAAGTGCTTTATAATCAATTAAGCACTTTTGAAGTGCCAGTCACTGTTGTAATGTAAGCACAGCAAGTTCCCACAAATAGCAATGTGATAATGAACAGTTAATCTGTTTTATATGTGTTGGTTCAGGGATAAATGTTGGGCAGGACACCTGAGAGAACTCCTCTGTTCTTTTTCAAATTAGTGCCATGGGATCTTTTACATCCACCTGAGAGAGCAGACAGGGCCTCATCTGAAAGACGGTACTTCCAACAGTACAGCATTCCCTCAGCACTGCACTGGAGTATCAGCCTAGATTTTGTACTCAAGTCCCTGGAATGGGATTTGAACCCACAACGTTCTGACTCAGAGGTGAGAGAAAACTTTTTCACCTGAAGGATTTTTTTTCATCAAACGAACAAGGAAACTAAGGGATAACAACAGAAAATGCTGGAAAAACTCAGCAGGCCAGGCAACATCCGTGGAGAGAGAAGCAGAGTTAACGTTTCAGGTTGAAGACCCTTCGTCAGAACTGAGAAAAAAGCAGGAAATGAAACAGATTAAAAAGCAAGTTTGGGGGCTGGGAAATGGGGGAGGGGATGAAAGAACAAAAGGGAAGGTCTGTGGGAGGTGAAGAGACATTAAGAGATATTCAAGGTGAGACGAGATGGTAAAAGGATAGGTAAAGAAACAAACAATGGCTCTGGATGAAGTGTGAAATGCACTGGCAGAGTGAAAGACAGCTGCCAAGTGGTAGAGAAAACAAAAGGAAAAGGCACAAACCAAAAGTGTGGATAAAAAATATATAAAAATATGATAGGGGTCGAAGTTCTGGAAAATAAAAGAGGGGCAAGGAAAATAAGGGGTTATTGGTGAATTAGTGCCGCTTGATAGCACAGTCGATGATGCATTCCATCACTTTGCTGATGATTGAGAGTAGACTGATGGGGCGGTAATTGGCTGGATTGGATTTATCCTGCTTTTCCTGCACAGGACATATACTGGGTAATTTTCCACATTGCTGGGTAGATGCCAGTGTTGAAGCTGTACAGGAACAGCTTGGCTAAAGGCACGGCTAGTTCTGAAGCACAAGTCTTCAGCGTGACAGCCGAGATTTTGTTGAGGATCATAACGTTTGCTGTATCGAGTGTGCTCAGCTGTTTCTTGATATCACGTGGAGTGAATCGAATTGGCTGAAGATTGGCTTCTGTGATGGTGGGGACTTCAGGAGGAGGCTGACATGGATCATCCACTTGGCACTTGTGGCTGAAGATGGTTACAAATGCTTCAGCCTTGTCTTTTGCACTCACATGCTGGGCTTCGCCATTATTGAGGATGAGGATGTTCATGGAGCCTCCTCTTCCCATTAGTTGTTTAATTGTCCACCACCATTCTCGACTGGATGTGGCAGGACTGCAGAGCTTTGATATGATCCGTTGGTTGTGGGATCGCTTAACTCTGTCAATACCATGCTGATTAGCACGCATATAGTCCTTTGTTGCAGCTTCACCAGGTTGGCACCTTATTTTTAGTTGCACCTGGTGCTGCTCCTGGCATGCTCTTCTGCACTACTCATTGACCCAGGGTTGGTCCCCTGGCTTGATGGTAATGGTAGAGTGAGAGATATGCCGGGCCATGAGATTACAGATTGTGGTGGAATACAATTCTGCTGCTGTTGGTGGCCCACAGCGCCTCATGGATGGCCAATTTTGAGCTGCTAGGTCTGTTCTGAATCTATCCCATTTAGCACGGTGGTAGTGCCACACAACACAATGGAGGGTGTCCTCAGTGCGAAGATGGGACTTTGTCTCTATGAGGACTGTGCAGTGGTCAGTCGTACCAATACAGGTAGATTGGTGAGAACGAGGTCAAGTAGGTTTTTCCCTCGTGTTGGTTTTTTCACCACCTGCCGCAGGCCCAGTCTGGGAGCTATATCCTTCAGGACTCAGCCAGTTCGCTCACTAATGGTGCTACCGAGCCACTCTTGGTGATGGACATTGAATTCCCACACCCAGAGTAGGTTCTGTGCTCTTGCTACCCGCAGTGCTTCTTCCAAGTGGCGTTCAACGTGGAGGAGTACTGATTCATCAGCTGAGGGACGATGGTAGGTGGTAAGCAGCAGGAGGTTTCTTGCTCATATTTAACCTGATGCCATGAGACCTCATGGGGTTCAGAGTCAATGTTGGGGACGCCCAGGACCACTCCGCCAAACTGTATACCACTTTGCCGCCATCTCTGGTGGGTCTGTCCTGCCGGTGGGACAGAACATACCCAGGGATGGTGATGGAGGAGTCTGGGATGTTGAGTCAAAGGAATGATTCTGTGAGTATGACTATGTCAGGCTGTTGCTTGACTAGTCTGTGGGACAGCTCTCCCAATTTTGGCACAAGTCCCCAGATTTTAGTGAGGAGGACTTTGCAGGTCAACTGGGCTGAGTGTGCCTTTGTCATGTCTGGTGCCTATAGACATAGACATAGAAGATAGGAGCAGGAGTAAGTCATTCGGCTCCTCGAGCCTGCTCCGCCATTCAATGAGATCATGGCTGATCATCCAAATTCAGTACAATAGCAAAATATTGCAGATGCTGGAAATCCGAAATAACAATAGAAAATGCTGGAAAAACTCAGCAGGCCAGGCAACATCCGTGGAGAGAAATTAGAGTCAACGTTTCGGGTTATAAAGGGTTTTGACCCAAAATGCTGTCTCTAATTTCTCTCCACGGATGTTGCCTGGCCTGCTGAGTTTTTCCAGCATTTTCTGTTGTTAATCCAAATTCAGTACCCTGTCCCTGCTTTCTACCCATATCCCTTGATCCCTTTAGCCTTAAGAAATATATCTAACTCCTTCTTGAATATATTTAATGAATTGGCCTCAACGGCCTTCTGTGGTAGAGAATTCCACAGGTTCACCACTCTCTGGGTGAAGAAATTCCTCCTCATCTCAGTCCTAAATGGCTTAGCCCTTATCCTTAGACTGTGACCCCTGGTTCTGGACTCCCCCGCCATTGGGAACATCCTTCCTGCATCTAGTGTGCCTAGTCCTGTTAGAATTTTATAAGTTTCAATGAGATCCCCTCTCACTCTTCTAAACTCTAGCAAATATAAGCCTAATCGACGCAATCTCTCTTCATACGTCATTTCTGCCATCCCAGATATCAGTCTGGTGAATCTTCGCTGCACTCCCTCCATGGCAAGAACATCCTTCCTCAGATAAGGTGACCAAAACTGCACAAAATACTCAAGGTGTGGTCTCACCAAGGCCCTGTACAACTGCAGCAAGACATCCTTGCTCCTGTATTCGAATCCTCTCGCTATGAAGGCCAAAATACAATTTGTCTTCTTAACCGCCTGCTGCAACTGCATGCTCACCTTCAGCGACTGGTGCACAAGAACACCCAGGTCTCATTGCACTTCCCCTTTTCCCAATCTATTGCCGTTTAGATAATAATCTGTCTTCCTGTTTTTGCGACAAAAATGGATACCTCGCATTTAATCACATTATACTGCATTTGCCATGCATCTGCCCAATCACCCAACCTGTCCAAATCATACTGGAGTTTCTCTGCATTCTCCTCACAGCACACACGCCCACCCAGCTTTGTGTCACCTGCAAACTTGGAGATATTACATCTAGTTTGCTCATCTAGATCATTAATATATATTGTGAATAACTGGGGTCCTAGCACTGATCCCTGCGGTACCCCACTAGTCATTGCCTGCCACTCAGAAAAAGACCCGTTTATTCCAACTCTTTCCTTCCTGTCGGCCAACCGGTTCTCTATTCAAATCAGTACCTTACCCCCAATCCCACGTGCTTTAACTTTGCATGCTAATCTCTTATGCGGGACCGTATCGATAGCCTTCTGAAAGTCCAAATACACCACATCCACTGGTTCTCCCTTATCTCTTCTGCCAGTTACATCCTCAAAAAATTCCAGTAGATTAGTCAAGCACGATTTACCTTTTGTAAATCCATGTTGACTTTGTCCGATCCTGTCACTGTTTTCCAAGTGCTCTGCTATTACATCTTTTATAATGGACTCTAGCATTTTCCCCACTACCGATGTCAGGCTTACCGGTCTATAATTCCCCGTTTTCCCTCTACCACATTTTTTAAATAGTGGGGTTACATTAGCTACCCGCCAATCCATGGGAACTGTTCCAGAGTCTAGAATTTTGGAAGATGACCAGCAATGCATCTATTATTTCTAGGGCCACTTCCTTAAGTACCCTAGGATGTAGATTATCAGGCCCTGGGGATTTATCGGCCTTCAATCCCGTCAATTTCCCTAGCAACATTTCCCTACAAATACTGATTCATTCAGTTCCTCCCTCTCATTAGACCCTATGTTCCCTGACATCTCGCGGAGGTTATTTGTGTCCTCCTTTGTGAAGACAGAACCAAAGTATGTATTTAATTGGTCAGCCATTCCTTTGTTCCCCATTATAAATTCCCCTGATTCTGACTGCAAAGGACCTATGCTTGACTTCACCAATCGTTTTCTCTTCACATATCTATAGAAGCTTTTACAGTCAGTTTTTATGTTCCCTGCAAGCTTACTCTCATACTCTATTGTCCCCCTCTTAATTAATCCCTTTGTCCTCCTATGCTGAATCCTAAATTGCTCCCAGTCCTCAGGTTTCCTGCTTTTTCTTGCCAATTTATGTGTCTTCTCCTTGATCTTATGCTATCCCTAACTTCCCTTGTTAGCCACGGTTGAGCCACATTTTTTGTTTTATTTTTATGCCAAACAGGGATGAACAAATTCTATAGTTCATCCATGCGCTCGTTAAATGTTTGCCATTGCCTATCCACCATCAACCCTTTAAGTAACATTCCCCAATCCATCCTAGCCAACTCGCGCCTCATATCATTGTAGTTTCCTTTATTTAAATTCAGGACCCTAGTCTCTGAGTCAACTACTTCACTCTCCATCTTAATGAAGAATTCTATCATATTATGATCACTCCTCTCCAAGGAGCCTCACACAACAAGATTGCTAATTAATCCATTCTCATTATGTAATACCCAGTCTAAGATGGCCTGATCTCTAGTTGGTTCCTCGACATATTGGTCCAGGAAATTTTCCCGTATACACTCTAGGAATTCCTCCTCCACAGTATTGTTACTAATTTGATAGCCCAATCTACATGTAGATTAAACACACCCATGATAACTGCTGTGCCCTTATTGCACGCATCTCTAATTTCCCATTTTATGCCATCCCCAACCTCAGCATTACTGTTTGGGGGTCTGTATACAACTCCCACTAACGTTTTCTGCCCCTTGGTATTTCTCAGCTCTACCCATACAGATTCTACATCATCAGAGCTAATATCCTTCCTTACTATTGTGTTAATCTCCTCTTTAACCAGCAATACTAACCCAGCTCCTTTTCCCTTTTGCCTGTCCTTCCTGAATATTGAGTACCCCTGGATGTTGAATTCCCAGCCTTGGTCACCCTGGAGCCATGTCTCTGTATTCCCAATAATATCATATCCATTTACATCTATTTGCGCAGCTAATTCATCCACCTTATTACAAATGCTCTTCGCATTAAGACACAAATCTGTCAGGCTTGTTTTTTTAACACCCTTAGACCTTTTAGAATTATTATTTACTGTGACAATGTTTGATTTAAACCCTTGATTTCTCTGACTTCCACTTTTGCTTTTCTCCTTCCTGTCTTTTGCTTCTATCCTTGCTTCCCTTTCCTCTGTCTCCCTGCACAGGTTCCCAACCCCCTGCCATTTTAGTTTAAACCCTCCCCAACAGCACTAGCAAACACTCCCCCTAGGACATTGGTCCCGGTCCTGTCCAGGTGCAAACCGTCCAGTTTGTACTCGTCCCACCTCCCCCAGAACCGGTTCCAATGTCCCAGGAATTTGAATCCCTCCTCCTTGCACCATTCCTCTAGCCACGTATTCATCTGAAATATCCTTCTATTTCTACTCTGACTAGCATGTGGCACTGGTAGCAATCCTGAGATTACTACCTTTGAGGTCCTATTTTTTAATTTACCTCCTAATTCCCTATATTCTGCTTTTAGGGCCTCATCCCATTTTTTACCTATATCGTTGGTACCTATATGCACCATGACAACTGGCTGTTCACCCTCCCCCTCCAGAATGCCCTGCAGCCGCTCCGAGACATCCTGGACCCTTGCACCAGGGAGGCAACATACCATCCTGGAGTCTCGTTTGCGACCGCAGAAACGCCTATCTGTTCCCCTTACAATAGAATCCCCTATCACTATAGCTCTCCCGCTCTTTTTCCTCCTGTCCTGTGCAGCAGAACCATCCATGGTGCCAGGAAGTTGGTTGTTCTGCCTTCCCCCGATAAACCATCCTCCTCAACAATATCCAAAGCGGTATTTCTGTTTGAGAGGGGGATGGTCACAGGGGACCCATGCATTACCTGCCTGCACCTACTACTCTGCCTGGTGGTGACCCATCCCTTCCTGCCTGTGCAGCCTTTACCTGCGGTGTGACCAACTCATTAAACGTGCTATCCA
The DNA here is from genome assembly GCF_052327205.1 of Somniosus microcephalus. Lineage (NCBI taxonomy): Eukaryota > Metazoa > Chordata > Chondrichthyes > Squaliformes > Somniosidae > Somniosus > Somniosus microcephalus. The sequence continues at coordinate 46,845,283 of NC_140993.1, read as the reverse complement.
TGAAGTCCTCAGCATCGTGAATGCTCCAGTATGTATCCATTCGCAGCTCCAGCACCACAATGCGGCCTGCCAGTAGCTGCAGCTGGATACATTCCCGCACACATGGTCATCAGGGACACAGGAAGTGTCCCTGATTTCCCACATAGTGCAGGAGGAGCATGCCATGGGACCGAGCTATGCTGCCATGACTCACCCTTTAATTAATTTAAATTCAATTAAATCAAATCAATACCACTAATTACACTACAATTAAATGATATACTCAAGGGCCCTTGTTTACTAGCACTCCCCACTACACAACAGAGACCTTAGAAATTATAACCACAACATTAAGACCTTCTAAACTTTATAAACTATTAACCTTAACTGTTAAACTATAGAGTAGTATAAATAATCACCTGGCCGTACTCACCCAATCAGCTGCTTCCTCTTGCCCGCATCACTTTTTGAATCGTGACGTGGCTCTGGAACGCCGTCGCCGGTCTGTGAGTTTGGTAAGTCTCTGTAAAAAAGCCCGCGAAACTGAGTTTAAGAACTCACTGTACCGCCGCTCTCTGCTCCTCCCGACACCGGTCTCTGTAAAAAAGCCCGCAAAAGTGAGTTTAAATACTCACTGTACCGCCGCTCTCTGCTCCTCCCGACACTGGGCGGGGCAGTGTTTAGGAAGGGCAATCAGTTTGTTAGGCGTCAGCTGGAGTATTGTGTTAAATTCTGGGCTCCACACTTTAGGAAGAATGTCAAGGCCTTAGAGAGGGTGCAGAAGAAATTTATTGGAATGGTTCCAGGGATGAGGGACGTCAGTTATGTGGAAAGGCTGGATAAGCTGGGGTTGTTCTCCTTCGAGGAGAGAAGGTTAATAGGAGATTTGATAGAGGTGTTCAAAATCATGAATGGTTTGAATAGAGTAAATAAGGAGAAACTGTTTCTCGTGGCAGAATGGTCAGTAACCAGAGTACACAGATTTAAGGTAATTGCTGAAAGAACCAGAGGTGAGAAAAGGTGACATTCTTTTACGCAGCGAGTTTTCATGAAAAAAAACGTGCATTTATATAGCACCTTTCACGACCTCAGGACATCCCAAAGCACTTTACAGCCAATGAAGTACTTTGTGTCATCACTGTTGTAATGTAGGAAATATGGCAACCAATTTGCACACAGCAAGCTCCCACAAACAGCAATGTGATAATGACCAGATCATCTGTTTTAGTAATGTTGATCGAGGGATACATTTGGCCAGGACATCAGGGATAACTCCCCTGCTCTTCTTCAAAATAGTGCCATGGGATCTTTTACGTCCACCTGAGAGAGCAGACGGGACCTCGTTTTAACATCTCATCTGAAAGATGGCACCTCAGTCAGTGCAGCACTCCCTCAGCACTACACTGGAGTGTCAGCCTAAATGTTTGCGCTTAAGTCTCTGGAGTGGGACTTGAACCCACAACCTTCTGGAATGCACTGCCTGAAAGGATGGTGTAGGCAGATTCAATAATAACTTTCAAAAGGGAATTGGATAAATGTTTGAAGGGTATAAAATTACAGGGCGAGGGGGTAAGAGCAGGGGAGTGGGACTAATTGAATAGCTCTACCAAAGAGCCAGCACAGGCACGATGGGTGGAATGGCACCCATTTGTGCTGTATCCTTCGATGATTTTATGATGTGTGTGATTGGATTTGGGTTGTGTTGAACAATTGAGCTGCCCTGTATAGGTCTTTCTTCCACTCTGTACACAAATGGCCATCATACTGCTGATGAGGAAACATTGGATGGAGTTTGGTACAACAAAGACTGGAAGGCATAACTTGAAGGCCCGTAAGCAGAGATATGCTCATATATTCAGGAGAACATGATCAAAAGGATACTGTCAATGCATTCATACCTTTTATGATGAGTTATGCTGTTCACCTTTCCAAACAATAGGAGTTCCTGATTTTGCAAGGGTTTACTCTGGGAACAGAAGTTTACTAGCGGTGAGCATGGTAATGGATATAGGGCTATAACATTGCAGCAGATATAGGGCTATAACAATTTTTGATGGATGTTCGCTGCTTGTGCAGCTATGACCCGAGAGTTACCAATTTAAAATTCACTATCAAGATTCAAAAAATTCCAAATAATTTTCAAGGAGTAATTCTCAGCTCCCCGAGGCGGTGAAAACAGCAAATATTTCTACTGAAAATACAGTGGTATTTGAGGCAAATTTATCACACAAAATCTTTTCATCTGGCAAGAAAATGTCAGATTCTGTTTTGTTCCATGGGTATTTATTGAAACAAATGGAGTTTCAGCCCTAGTTTACAACATGTCCTGCCAGTTTAAGCAATCTTACACTTCACCAGTTACATAGAACAGTAAACACATCTCACATGTTATATGCTGGATGATTGCCTTCTACAAGTTCCAAGATCTCCCCCTAAACTTATAAATAATATATTAACCCTCTGATTACCACATTTCTTTGACGCTTATGAAACTGGTAACAATGACACAAATCAGAAATAGCAACAGCACTTTGCCGTCTGACTCTTTAGACCCAATTTTAACCTAACCCGGCCGGAAGAAGACTAAAGCATTGCCTTGAAATTGTGCAAACATACGAGCATCCTTATTTGAATTTACTTCTTCCGCTAAAATAGTGGAGTCATTAACCCATTTGAAGCAACTGGCTCCACGGGAAGGAATTTGTAATAAAAGCTTTACTTGCTTATCTTTGGTTGGTGGCCGCTGATGAATCCTGATCATCAGTCACCAATTTCTCAAAGGGGTCCTTTAACAGGCATTCGGGCTGTAATTTACATAATCAAGGGGCCCAATGCCTGTTTTTGCCGTTCGCCCAGGACACCTAAGAATGGGCTCTATGAATTTGGCAGTGGGACCAGCTCCTGCGCAGACTGGCCGCAGGCCACCCCATTGCTAAATTGGTATGCTTTGTGCCCATTGTACACCTGAAAATTGGCGTAATATGCGTCAATTTCTACCCCTGGATGTCGGACAAGCAGTTTGACAACACAGAGGCAATGGAAATGTCGAGAGATGTGGTGGAGAGGTAAAACTAGATGTTATCAGCAATAATGTAAAAGTTGATCCTGTGTCTGTAGATGACTTCACCAAAGGGCATCATATAAATAAGGAAGAAGAGGGGGCCAATTACAGATCCTTGGGGGACTCTAGTGATAATGGTGCGGGGCTGAGAAAAGAAGTAATTTGCTGGAGATACTCTGGATATGAATGGACAGGTAAGATTGGAAGCAAGCGAGGGCAGTCCTACTAAGCTGGATGACCATGTCAAACAGCAAAGTGGTCGATAAGGACGAGGAGGTTTAGTGCACCATGGTCGCAGTTACAGAGGATGTTGTTTGTGACTTTACTTTTTGCCGTTTCAGTGTTGTGAGATGGACAGAAACAGATTGGAGCAATTGTAAATTAGGGCATACGAACATACGAACAATGACGCTCCGGTCCATCAAGCCTGTCCCACACAATTGCGATACCTTGTGTATCACAATATATACACTCCGCCCCACCTGAAACCATGTGATCTCCTGGGAGAGGCAAAAAAACAGCCAAAAATCCCAGGCCAATTTGGGGGGAAAAATCTGGGAAATTCCTCTCCGACCCATCTAGGTGATTGAAACTAGTCCAGGAGATTACACTGGTCCTGAATTCCCTGCAGTACCTACCTTCTGTAAGAGGTGATCTCCGTCCCAACCAGAAACAGGTCCAGCAGCCAATTTGCATATTGCAAGGTCCCACAAATGACAATACAATAATGACCAGCTAATCTGTTTTAGTGAAATTGGTTGAGTGATAAATATTAGCCAGGACACCAGTCTTTGAAATAGTGCCATGGGATCTTTTACATTCACATGAGAGGGCAGAGAGGTTTAACTTTCAGTCTCATCTGAAAGACAGCACCTCTGACAGTGCAGCACCCCCTCAGTACTACACTAGAGTGTCAGCCTGGATTTTGTGCTCAAGTCTCTGGAGTGGGACTTGAACCCACAACCTTCTGACTGAGGCAAGAGTGCCACTGAGTCATGGTTGACATTGGTTTTGAAAGGAAGGACAGTAGCTGAAGAGAGGGAACCATTAACAATGTTAGGTAGCACTGGAACTACAAAGAGAAATTAGGTGGTCAGCAGTTTAGTAGAACTGAGGTCAAGTAGCAGGTGGTGAGATGATTGCTGGGAATTTCCTTTGACGTTTTCCCGATTAGCGGCCATACTTCAGCGGAATGCCCGGATTAGATGTGTCAGCAGGGTTTCTGCAGAAGTTACAATGGCTGATCGGGAAAACCTCCAAGGAAATTCCCGATGATCGGCACACCACCTAGCTTGTTAGTCGAATCTTTCAGCTCAAAAACCAATCTAGGCAGAACAATAAAGCAAATAATGTGTTTTTATTTCTCATTACTTTTATTTGCTTAGAAGTCACCTTTCAATAAATTGAGGGTGAGAGGAAATCTTAATCATGTATTCTCAGAGTGTTGGCAGGAGGGAAAATTGTGTTTATGTTCCTAGGTTCAGAGATATTCATGGTTAGCCAGCAGAATCAGTATTGAAATTTTGACTTCAGGCGTATCTGAATTTTTGAGTCTCCATAATCGGAAAAACAAAATAAAAAGACCAATTTATTCCTAGTTGAATCAAGTGATAACATGAAATATGCCCTATTACTGAAATGCTGCAATAGTACTTAAAGCGTTAAATTATAAAACAACGGAAGTATCTACAATTATGCATCCCATTTTCTCACGTACTACAAACATCAGATGAATTATGTTTATTACAGTAACTTCAAAAGGATCGATAGTTGTAGTGGCAGTTTATTAAGAGTACCCACGCTTTAGGTGCAGTCTCAACAAGTAATTACTGTTACAACTCTTGGAGCAGATATAATGGGGTTGCATTCCAGTGCACTGCTCCAGGCTCCTGAGTAATGTCACATGCAGTCGTATGAGTCAGTCCTATTTGTGTACTGTAACCTAAAGTAAGAAAACAATTGCTACATTGATTTCTGTGAAGTAACTCATTTTTGCTGTTTGAAACTTTCGCAGTGACCAAAAAGATGGTGAAATTGTTATAACTTCTACTGGAGAGAGCAAAGTAAATGGGTAAAATGAATGCCTATAGAGAGACAGACCTCTTGTAATGGGGTGGGGAGAAAGCATTTGTAAAGAATCTTAAGAACATTCATTAGAGAAGACCATAGTATCCTGCACTCCACAAATGGGGTATCTGCAGGCCTACTTATGAACTTATACATCAATGAGAATAAGATTCTAATAGAGGCAAAGAGCTCAAAACAAACAAATCCCCAGGAAGATTGGGGGCGATTGTCGGCAGCTCGTTCAGGCGCTAAAGATCCTCAGAGGTGGCCAAGGTGGGGTATTGAGCTGAACTGCCAGTTTAACCCGCGTTTAGCGCAAGGCGCCACCTTGGTAAAGGAGTTGAAGCCAGTAATAAAAACAGAAAATGCTGGAAATACTCAGCAGGTCGGGCAACATCTGTGCAGAGAGGAACAGAGTTAACGTTTCAGGTCAATGACACTTCGTCAGAACCCTGATGAAGGGTCATCGGCTTGAAAGGTTAACTCTGTTTCTCTCTCCACAGATGCTGCCTGACCTGCTGAGTATTCCCAGCATTTTCTGTTTTTATTTCAGATTTCCAGCATCCGCAGTATTTTGCTTCTGTATGAGTTGAAGCCAGTGTTAGGAATGGCTGCCCGGAGGCTCATTAAGGGGCTGATTGTGACTTAAAATGTCTGCTAGTGCTCATTAAGGAGGCTGCACGGCATTTTGTTGGCTAGCGCTTGTTCTAATGCCCTCTCCAAACTGTGACCAGCTGTTTGGGAGTAAACAAGGTGTTGATGTGGATTTCAAGTACTACGTAAAGGGATACTCACCATTTCATCCTCACTCGCTGCTGCAGCTGCAAAGAGGACATCTGAAACATATCGGGAAACTTTCTGGGACACTTTGTCAAGACTTCACCAACACTCGAGCAACATTTATTCCGCAAAGTCTCTGAAGACTTCACCTAGAAAGAGTAAACGCTTATTGCACACCTATGTGGAGGCACCAGGAGAAAGGGAGTGCTTGGTCATGGGCATCTTGCTAGGGGTCCGCTTTGGTCTGTAGGAGGAATGGGAGAATGACATGAGGCCAGGCAGAGCAGCACCAGCTGCTGCAGGAGAGAGGGACAGAGGGCGAGGTGGTGTTAACAGGCAGTTAAGTGGCTTTAATCCTCTTCCCGCCGCTAGGAGTCGGGTCCCTGCTCAAATCGGGGACCCAACTCCCGGGAAGATTGGTTGGAGATGGGTTGGGAGCAGGTTTGGGACCATTTTCCCAGCAGTCCCGCCTCCAGACCCGCCTCCTCAGGGCGGGTAAAATTCAACCCAAAGGATGAGATTTGTTGCCGGGTGTAGGCGAGGGATTTTTAATTGCTGCCTGCCTTGAAGAATGGGCAGTCGGCAGAGAAAAATCAGGGTGGTGGGGAGGGGGTAACCTCGACCACCCCTTTTTCAGGTGGACTTGCATGGCAGGTCTGCCTATTTCAGGTGGGTGGTTCTTTAAATTTGCAAATTGGGATCATATGCTGGCTTAAGACCCTGGTTGCAATTTTGAAGTACAAATCAATGAGCGTGCACCACACGCTCTCTGCCCATTTTTACCAGGCGTGAGCGGCTGAACCAGTGGTCCTTAACGAGACTGCTAGCGGACGCTCTACAAAAGGGCTCCAAATATATCTTTGCCTTTTTGTTGAGCCAGGAAAAATGCTCCCGCTGGCTCTACAAAAATACTATGGCCCGCTGCCGGGCCATCCTCACTCCCCACCCCCGTACTCCGGGATCAGCCATTCGTAAAACCCTACCTGCCGGCCAGCTCTTCCACTACCACCCTCCCCCTCCCACTCCCTGAGCCAGTAAGCTGCAGCAGAGCTCCCATTTGCTGCCCACTGCTCATCAGCTGCATTCAAATGAGGCCCAAACTTGAGTGGTTCGGATCTCCCAACGGTGGCCAAAGTCGAGTGGCACAGCTGCTTCGCCAATTTCATGCCCGAACTGGTGAGGTGGCACAGGATTGGAAACAAGCTAACATGACATCCAAATGACGGCAAATCTTATCTGGCAATCAACCGGCCCAGTAATCTTACATCAGTAACCACTAAATGTCTTATTTTCCTGCACCACTTAATGCCCTTTGCGAGCTTAGGTCCATGCACTTTCAATCCAATGTTTGCCAGGAAAGAAAACTATTGCAGAAAACCATCCTTGTTGCAGTAACATTTCCTTTCAGCCTTTCTGCTACCATGCTGATTTCCTTTTATCCTTAAATGCACAACCCTCTTGGTCAGAGACATCTCCAAGCCTAGTGCTATTTTATACGGATCAATATTTTGGGGGATAGAATAACTGACAATGCATTTTCTTCTCCCCCACCAAGGTAGAGTGCTATTAACTTCATGTATCAGTCTAGCAATAATCGCTGAACTTGTCATGGGCTTTGATTGATAGTTGAAACTAGAATTTGAGTCTATACACTCTGAATGGGAGTTTAGAATTGCATTGCTTCTCCCTTAATTACGTAGGTGAAGAATGGATAGTTTTATAGGATTAATCAATATCCATTCAACTAAATGAGATAGCGCATTTGCATTGAAATCATTTTTCTTCATTTGGACTGTTACTTCTAAAAGAATCTAGGGGGCTTGTTATACCACAGATACTGGTCGCGGACTGGTACCTTAAGGAGCAATGTAGAACCAGTAGGCTTGGATCTAGCATGCTGCCCCCATCCCCAGTGGAGACATAAGAAAATTGGCCCCGGCCACTGAAACAGCATCATATTTCTGAAATGATTTATTTTCTGGTATTTTTATGTCATAACTATTACAATCTTCTGCCCTGCCTGTAAAAGTAATGATAAGTTCAATTGATGCTGGGTGGAACGGAATACAAAATATATAACTAATCAGGTAGGAATCAACTGGTAGGAAACACCTTTATGGTTTATGCATGTAAGTATATTCAGTGTCGTGTTTGCATTGAACATGTTGTACAAAAATAAGCACCTTCAATCTTTGTGCAATTAAAGGGGTAACATCACACTTTTGGGATTACAGGGCAGGCTTGGTTCCTTCAAAAGCCTGCGCTACAGTGCCCATTTTACAGTTCTAGGAATACCTGGGGTAAGGAGAGGAAGCAGCAGAGGACGCAAGGCCGCCTTAACGCCTTGCAGCCAGAGGTGTCAGGGATCGGCTCATAGCTCAGCAATTCCCTGCCCTGAAACTCTGCACAACAGTCCTTGTGACATTCCTCCCTATTCTCTTCATCCTGCATTGAAGAAGGTTCAAATCATTCTGAAAGATTTTATATCAATGACATTCTGACAATACAGACTCCGAAGCTGGTATGAAACTACACTACACACCATAGTGGCAAATGTGATTAATTTAATGTCAAGCATCATAATTGTCTTCCATTCACTTCTCAACCAGGTGACCAACATAGTGTTTTTCTTTATAGATGGTTGTCTACATCTGTAACGTCCATGTGTAATTGAGACACGGACTGCAGGAGTTGGTTATAACAGGTGTTTACTGAATGGAGACAAAACTGGAACTACTACACAGGGGTGGTCACTACTGGTACTGCAGTATACAGGGGCTGCAGAATATAGTTCCTTCTTCAAGGTACATACACTACAATTCCTCCCGTTTTAGCTGAACAGTACATAACATTCGATTAATAATTAAATAACATATTTACAATTACAGTTGCTATATACATTAGCTGAAGTTAAGCAATTATAAATTCAGTCTTTGAGGAGGCTTCCTGATTTTGTCCGGATAACGCCTCTTTGGGGTATCAGGTTCTTCTGGCAAAGCTGATTCGGGATCAACGTCGTTGTTTGGTTCGTCTGCTTCCAATATCACCGATTCTGAGGTAGATGCAATTGGTACTTCGGTTTCATCACCAGGTGTATAGGATCGTGGTGTAGATTTGACGTTTTCCAGTGACTCTAGAATCTGGTCAGCATAGCGTCTTACAATGCTCTCTCCAACGTCCACGGTATACATTAGAGGTCCTTGCCGTGTGCAGATCGTTCCTTGCTGCCCTTTCTCTGTGCGGTAGTCCCGGGCCAAAACTGGTTGACCTATCTTGAAACTCCTGGTCGGCCTTTCATTCATATTCTGAAACTGCCTGTTCTCCACATCTCTTCTGATGTTTGGCTTAACCAAATCCAAGCGGCATCTTAGTCTTCGATTGAAGAACATTATTGCTGGAGTTTGGTTGGTAACCGCATGTGTCGCATTCCGGTAGGCAAACAAGAAGTTATCCACCTTGTGTTGTAGGGGTATGTCTTCATTACACATTGCCTTGATAGCCTTCTTGAATGTTTGAACGAACCTCTCAGCCAATCCATTGGTGGCTGGATGATATGGGGCAGATGTGTAATGCTTAACACCATTGTTCTTTAAGAACCTCCGGAACTCTTCAGACACAAACTGTGGCCCATTGTCAGAGCAAATCTGTTCAGGCAGCCCATTTCTGGCGAATATGGTTCGTAAGACTTTGATAGTTTTTTCTGTGGTGGTTGAGGACATTTTTATTACCTCTGGCCACTTTGAATGTGCATCCACTGCAATTAAAAACATCGAGTCCATAAATGGACCAGCAAAATCAATGTGCACCCTTTGCCATGGAGATGAGGGCCACTCCCATGGATGTAGAGGGGCTTGTGGTGGGGTGTTATGGACCTTCTGGCATCCTGTACAGCTCTTGGTCATCTCTTCAATTTCTCGGTCGATTTCCGGCCACCACACAAACGCTCTGGCTAAGTTCTTCATTTTTACCCCTCCCAGATGACCCTCATGAAGCTCATTGAGCACTCTATCCTTCAGTTTGGGTGGAATTACTACTCTGGATCCACACATCAAGGTTCCTCGGCACACTGACAGCTGTTCTCTTCTCGGCGAGAATGCTGGCAACAGTGGTTCGCCATGTGCTGGCCATCCCTTCACCGTTAAATCATAGACCCTGGAGAGTGTTGGGTCATTTCGTGTTTCCTTTTCTATGTTTGCATTCGTCACAGGTAGACATTCGACTATGGTCGAGTGGAATATCTCCACAGGATCCACTGCAGGTGCTTCTTCCACCGTTGGCAACGGTAGGCGCGACAATCCATCAGCATTCCCATGCTGTTTAGTTCCTTTGTACTCGATGTCATATTGGTGTGCCCCTAGGAAAAGGGACCACCTCTGTAGCTGTTGTGCTGTCATTATCGGGACGCCCTTCTGAGGGTTGAAAATGGAGACAAGAGGTTGATAATCAGTTAGTAGAGTAAATTTCAGTCCGTGCAGGTAGTGATTGAACTTCTTCACCCCCCGCACCAGGCTGAGGGCCTTTCTGTCAACCTGGGCATAGATACGCTCGGCTGAAGTTAACGAGCGTGACGCAAAAGCTATCGGTCTCTCTGAACCATCAAGGAATTTATGTGACAGTACCACTGCAATGCCGTAGGGAGACGCATCACACGCCAGTCTTATCGGTAGTGATGGGTTGTAGTGAGCCAATACTTCTCTTGAAGTGATCAGGTCTTTACACTTCTGAAAGGCCCGCTTACATTCATCGCTCCATTTCCATGCTACTCCAGTTTGTAGTAGGGCGTTCAGTGGGTGCAGAATTGTGGACAAATTCATCAAAAACTTATGGTAGTAGTTCACAAATCCGAGGAATGACCTCAGTTGTGACACATTTTCAGGCGCTGGAGCCTTAACTACCGCTTCAATTTTGTCAGAGGACTTATGTAACCCCTCTTCATCAATCACGTGGCCAAAATACGATATCTGTTTCTTAAAAAACTCGCACTTGTGGCGGTTGGCTCGTAGCCCATGTTCTCTTAGTCTAGTGAGCACCTGCTCTAGGTTGGCAAGGTGTTCACTGTCATTTTCACCTGTCACTAGGATGTCGTCCAAGTAACACTGCGTCCCCGGAATCCCTTGCAGGACTTGTTCCATCGCTCTTTGCCATATCGCCGGAGCTGATGCTACTCTGAATATTAGTCGATTATACTGGTAAAGACCTTTGTGAGTGTTTATCGTGAGATATTTCCTAGAGGATTCTTCAACCTCCATCTGCAAATATGCTTGTGCTAGGTCAATTTTTGTAAAATGCTTCCCTCCAGGTAGTGAGGCGAAAATATCTTCTATCCTCGGAAGAGGATACTGTACTGTGTGAAGGAGTGGGTTCACAGTCACCTTGAAGTCCCCACAGATGCGAACCTTCCTTGGCTCCTCAGACTTATTGTTTAACATTTTCTTCATGACAGGAATGATGGGAGTCGCCCACTCACTCCAGTCTACCTTAGATAACATGCCTGCATTCTCCAGATTCTCCAGCTCTGCCTCGACGGCTGGGCGAATTGCATACGGTACCGGTCTTGCTTTGAAAAACTTGGGAATTGCATTCTCTTCTATTTTTATCGAGGCGGCTACGCCTTTAAGAGTTCCCAGTCCTTGTTGAAATACCTCTTTAACGTTAGCTAAGATTTTTGACAATCGTCCAGGTGTGACGTCGTCATCCTTTTTACCAGCCACAGTCAGTGCCTGAATGGAGTGCCAGTCTAAACTTATCTTTCTGATCCATTCACGTCCCAATAACGGTGGTCCACCATCTTGCAGTATGTACAGATACAATTTCTGTATTTCCTTGCCGTTGTATTTGACAGGCACCCTTATTTTCTCCCTGGGGTATACTTTCTGCCCCGTATACATCTTCAAGACAATGGATGTGTCTTTCAAGGGTATGTGTGAGAATAGCCGCTCGTAGTCTCGTTGATTCATGATGGTCAGGGCTGATCCTGTATCCAATTCCATTTTGACTTGGGACCCTGCTATCGTGAGGGTGACCCAAATGGTTCGGTGAGCCTCTTTTGCGACTACGTTGTGTAGTTTGAGACAGCTTAGTCAATTGTTCCCGGACTCACTATCGCTCTTCTGGTCTTCGGAACTACTGTCCGTCATCTTTTGTACTTTCCTGTACTGTTCCTTAGTAGCCTTTTTGTTGTCGTTAGTCTTCTTCCTGGACCTGCAAACTCGTGCAATGTGTCCTATCTTTCCACATTGCCTGCATGTTTTGTCCTTGGACCAGCAGTCCTTCTGGTCATGGGTTGTTCTGCCGCAGCGATAACATTTTTCAAATCCCCGTGTCATTTCATGGGTGCCGTATTCCTCTGGCTTTTGCTGTATTTCCGCAGCTCCCCTTGCTGCTGCTTCGTACGATACTGCCACGCTGAAAGCCTTATCTAGCGTCAGCTCTTTCTCTGAGAGTAACCTCTTCTGGGTTCCTTCACTCAGGAGTCCACAGACAAATTTGTCCCGTAGGGTATCTGCCTGTCCTGCTCCAAACTGGCAGTGCTTCGATAGCCCGCGTAGTTCCGTAAGGTAATCAGCATTGCTCTCATCTTTATGCTGATTTCTCTTGTGGAATTTAAATCTTTCTGCTATCAGCAGCGGTGTAGGATTTAGGTGTTCCTGTAGGATGTCAACAATTTCGTTAAAACTCTTCGCCATCGGTTTGACTGGAGTGATCAGGTTCTGCAATAGGCCATATGTTCTTGCGCCCATTAAGTTTAGTAGTACCGATGCCTTTTTCTCATTGGCTACTTCATTTGCCTTGCAATATACTTCGACTCTTTCCACATACGTGGTCCAGTCTTCTATTGCATTATCGAAGGCAGTGATATTGCCAGTCTTCGGCATCTTGGAGATCTAAGATGGTGCCTCCCGTGCTTTGCCTTCTTCCCCGATTGAACAAAATGGCGCCTCCCGCGCTTTGCCTTCTTGGATGAATTGGCTGCGCAAATAGAGGTAAACGAATACGATTTGGTTGGGATTACAGAAACGTGGCTCAAGGATGGCCAAGACTGGGAACTCAACATCCAGAGGTATTCGATATTCAGGAAAGATAGGCAAAAAGGAAAGGGAGGTGGGGTAGCATTACTGGTTAAAGAAGGGATTAATACAATTGTAATGAAGGATATTAGCTATGATGAAGTGGAATCTGTATGGGTAGAATTGAGAAATACTAGGGGGAAAAAAACATTAGTGGGAGTGGTATATAGACCTCCAAACAGTAAGGTGGAGGTTGGGGATGTCATTAAAAGGGAAATTAAAGAAGTGTGCAATAAGGGCACAGCAGTCATCATGGGTGACTTTAATCTACATATAGATTGGGCCAACCAAATTAGTAACAATACTGTGGAGGAGGAATTCCTGGAGTGTTTACGGGATGGTTTCCTGGACCAATATGTCGAGGAACCAACCAGAGATCAGGCCATCTTAGACTGGGTATTATGTAATGAGAAAGGATTAATTAGCAATCTTGTTGTACGAGGCCCCTTGGGTCGGAGCGATCATAATATGATCGAATTCTTCATTAAGATGGAGAATGAAGTAGTTGAATCAGAGAAAAGGGTCCTCAATTTAAATAAAGGAAACTACGATGGTCTGAGGAACGAGTTGGGTAGGATTGAGTGGGGAATGGCGCTCAAAGGGTTGACGGTGGATAGGCAATGGCAAACATTCAAAGACCGAATGGATGAGCTATAGAATTTGTTCATCCCAGTTTGGCATAAAAATAAAACAAAAAAGGTGACTCAACCATGGCTAACAAGGGAAATTAGGGATAGCATAAGATCCAAGGAGAGGACATAAAAATTGGCTAGAAAAAGCAATAATCCTGAGGATTGGGAGCAATTTAGGAGTCAACAAAGGAGCACAAAGGGATTAATTAAGAAAGGGAAAATAGAATATGAGAGTAAGCTGGCAGGGAACATAAAAACTGACTGTAAAAGCTTTTATAGATATGTGAAGAGAAAAAGATTGGTGAAGTCAAGCGTATGTCCCTTACAGTCAGAATCAGGGGAATTTATAATGGGAAACAAGGAAATGGCAGACCAACTAAATACATACTTTGGTTCTGTTTTCACAAAGGAGGATACAAATAACCTCCCAGAGATGCCGGGGAACATAGGGTCTGATGAAAGAGAGGAACTGAAAGAAATCAGTATTTGTAGGAAAATCGTGTTAGGAAAATTGATGGGACTGAAGGCCGATAAATCCCCAGGGCCTGATGGTCTACATCCCAGGGTACTTAAGGAAGTGGCCCTAGAGATAGTAGATGCATTACTGGTCATCTTCCAGAACTTGATAGACTCTGGAACGGTACCCATGGATTGGAGGGTAGCTAATGTTACCCCACTATTCAAAAAAGGTGGTAGAGAAAAAGCGGGGAATTATAGACCGGTAAGCCTGACATCGGTAGTGGGGAAAATGCTGGAGTCCATTATAAAAGATGTAATAGCAGAGCACTTGGAAAGCATTAACAGGATCGGACAAAGTCAACATGGATTTACAAAAGGTAAATCATGCTTGACTAATCTACTGGAATTTTTTGAGGATGTAACTGGTAAAATAGATAAGGGAGAACCAGTGGATGTGGTGTATTTCGACTTTCAGAAGGCTTTCAATAAGGTCCCACACAAGAGATTAGCGTGCAAAATTAAGGCATATGGGATTGGAGGCAAGGTATTGACTTGGATAGAGAACTGGTTGGCGGACAGAAAGCAAAGAGTTGGAATAAACGGGTCGTTTTCCGAGGGCAGGCAGTGACTAGTGGGGTGCCGCAAGGATCGGTCCTAGGACCCCAGCTGTTCACAATATATATTAATGATCTGGATGAGGGAAATGGATGTAATATCTCCAAATTTGCAGACGACACAAAGCTGGTCGGGAGGGTAAGCTGCGAGGAGGATGTCGGGAAACTCCAGTATGATTTGGACAGGTTGGATGATTGGGCAGAAACATGGCAAATGCACTATAATGTGGATAAATGTGAGGTTATCCACTTTGGTGGCAAAAACAGGAAGGCAGATTATTATTTGAATGGCAATAGATTGGGAGAAGGGGAAGTGCAAAGAGACCTGGGTGTCTTTGTGCACCAGTCGCTGAAGGTAAGCATGCAGGTGCAGCAGGAGTTTAAGAAGGTAAATGGTATGTTGGCCTTCGTAGCAAGAGGGTTCGAGTACAGGAACAAGGATGTCTTGCTACAGTTATACAGGGCCTTGGTGAGACCGCACCTTGAGTATTGTGTGCAGTTTTGATCACCTTACCCGAGGAAGGACGTTCTTGCCATGGAGGGAGTGCAGTGACGATTCACCAGGCTGATACCTGGGATGGCAGGAATGACGTATGAGGAGAGATTGTGTCGATTGGGCTTATACTCACTGGAGTTTAGAAGATTGAGATAGGATCTCATCGAAACCTATAAAATTCTGTCTGGTCTGGACAGACTAGATGCAGAAAGGATGTTTCTGATGGCCGGGGAGTCCAGAACCAGGGGTCATAGTCTAAGGATAAGGGGTAAGCCATTTAGGACTGAAATGAGGAGGAATTTCTTCACCCAGAGAGTGGTGAACCTGTGGAATTCTCTGCCACAGAGGGCGGTGGAGGCTAGTTCATTAAATATATTCAAGAAAGAGTTGGATATATTTCTTGAGGCTAAAGGGATCAAGGGATATGGGGAAAAGGCAGGGACAGGGTACTGAATTTGGATGATCAGCCATGATCACATTGAATGGCGGAGCAGGCTCGAAGGGCCGAATGGCCTACTCCTGCTCCTATCTTCTATGTTTCTATGTTTCCCCGCTGGATTAAGATGGCACCTCCCGCGCTTTCTGTCTTTTCCGCTGCTGCTAGCGCTGTTGCTGGTGTTTTTATGCCTTGATGGCGACGCCGTATGGCCTTCGTGCACTTCCCCCCCGCGCTGCTGCCAACGCCGCGCTCCGCGGTCCCCGTGGCAAACTGCAGCTCCTCGCGGCTTTCTGCGCTTCTAATTTCTTTTATTTCAATTACTGTTCCCGTCGTCAGAGCAGACCCTATGGGACACTTTCCTCCGTCTTCTCGGGTCTGTATGCTGCCCGGCTTCGTAGCACCGGCCGCGCCCTGTGTGCTCCACCCTCTCTCTCTCTCCTCTTCCCGACAACGCTGCTCGGCCCCGTTGAAAAGCCACCCAATCGAGCTCTAGCCCACCGCAGCCCAGGAAGGATCAGTGTACTACCTGCCACCAGCCCGATTAGCGGGAACACCATAAACTGGATAACCAAGCCCAGCTCTCGACAGCATCTCCTGCAAATCTTCGAATTCGATGAATCAGAGGGCGGTTGCCCACGGTCGACGCCCGTTTCTTCTGTTTTTTTTTCTTCCTTCTGGCCTCGACCTCGAACAACTTCGCTTCAGGCATGGATCCCCGTGAGGTGGTGCAGAACTGTAGGTAAGTTCGGATCTGTTCGTCGCCAATGTAACGTCCGTGTGTAATTGAGACACGGACTGCAGGAGTTGGTTATAACAGGTGTTTACTGAATGGAGACAAAACTGGAACTACTATACAAAGTTACTGCACAGGCTTATATACAGGGGTGGTCACTACTGGTACTGCAGTATACAGGGGCTGCAGAATATAGTTCCTTCTTCAACGTACATACACTACAACATCTACTACTCCTACCATGTTCTACCCTAGTGGCTTGAGCAAAGCTGCTGTTCCTCATGTGGGAACTCTTGTGATGCTCTTAGCTAGTGCCTTCTGGGTGCTCAAGCCCGGCCGCAGGCTGCTCCATCTCAGCTGCTGCCGTGGCAGACTCATCCAGCTGACTTGCTGAGACTGTGGTCGGTATTGATTGAGGGGCTGGGAGGATGAACAGATGTGCAGACACACTGACATCCTGAGAGAGGCCAACACACACTGCTCCCATCACGCCACTGCCGCTCGTTTGGGTTTGAGACTCATCACTTCCACTGACCTGCGGGAAAGCAGATTGCAGAAGATGAGTGACCCTTTCATGCCTCACCATTGTGGAGCCCAGAATCTGCATGTCAACCTTTTGAGCTTCCACCAAAGCTGCTGTGAGGACCCTGTTGCAGCCTCCCTGGAGGTGATCACACTCTCCAGGGTAGAAGGCAGAGTAGCGATGCCATGCAAAATGACATTGCAGAGGCTGAATGTGGACTCCCCCACGCTCGCAGCCGTGCTGGGTCTTTCATCACATGCAGGTCTATCTAGTCCAGGCGGAGTGCCAATGTCTGAGCTGGTGATTGGGAGAGTGGTGTGCCTGACAGTGCATCGTCAGAAGGATTGCCCTTCTTTGAGTTGTGCTCCTCTATGGTAGTTTCTTGTTGTTGACAATGCCCTAGAATCAAGAGAAAAGGGAGAAGAGTTAAGATGGGAGAGAGAAGCTGTACATTATCAGATGATAGCCTTGAGAATGTAGGTTGTAGATGCTAAACTTGCTTTTTTTAATTCATTCTTGGGATGAATGGAAGTCCAGTATTTATTGTCTATTCCTAGTTGCCCTTCAGAAGGTGGCGGTGAGCCTTTCTCTTGAACTGTTACAGAAGGTGCTCCACAATGCTGTTAGGTAGGGAGGTCCAGGATTTTGACCAAGATTCTTTTGTTCCTTTCTAGCTGTTTGATACAACTGAAGCCACTCCAGACGCAACCAAGTTGGTGTTCGATTGGCCAGACCAGATAAGGACAGCAGGTTATCTTTACCAGATGGGTTTTTATGACAATCCAACAGTTTCATAGCCACTTTTACGGGTACCAGCTTTACATTTCTAGATTTTTGAATTTGAATTCAAATTTTGAAACTACTATGGTCGGATTTGAACTCAAGGGCTGCAATTTTGCTGACCTCAGCGGGTCCGTGGCTGGCGAAGATGGTGCCGGGACTCGACCCCGCTGCTGGCTCCATCCCGCTGTGTAGAATGAATTTCCCTTGATAGGGATTGTTAAGCCCGACCAGCATGTTTCCCGGCCAATTAGAGGAAGCGGGTCTGGTGACGTCATTTCATGACGCGTCATCAGCCGGTTTCCTTAAAGAGACCACGGCCAACTTTATTTTGACATTTGTGCTGTCAGTGTTCTACAGCATTGAGGTGCTGCAAACACTGACAATGGCTACACCCAGACTCTCCCATGACTGCCTCCATATGCTGCTTATGGAGAGAGTCACAGCATGCAGGGATGTCCTCTTCCCTTCCGATAGGCAGAAGAGACCTCCCCAGGAGATCAACACAGCCTGGTTGTACATTGCACAGGAGGGCACAAGCAGGGATGTGGTCAGGAGGGCCTGGATGCAATGCCGCAAATGTTTCAATGATCTCAGTAGATCACAAAACGTTAGTACAAAGTCACACTCAACCTCATCCTGCTGTGCCTCTTATCACATCCCCATCACTCTGCCTTGCCTACCATACTCCTGCACATCCTTACTCACACCAACTTACCTTGTACCTCCACCCATCCCTCTCTCTCTACATTATCACATCCCCATCTCACTAGCCACACTTCACACTCACCCTCATCCTAGTGTAATCATACCAACTAACAACACAAAAGGGTAGGCACTTGGGTGTTTTATGCAATGTTCATGTAAAAGTTTCTGTTAAAATGGTGTCAAGCATTGAAACCTTTATTTTCAATACTTTCCTTTCTTGGACAGATTTGTGTGCACCTTTGGAAATGGCTTAGTGAGTTGTCGTGAATGGTGAGACATAACGGTACCCCCCGCAATGGTGATGAGTGTGAAAGGAATGGCTTGGGCATTGTAGGGATGCTTTAAGGTGTTGGTGTGGGGTGGTGCCAACCTGGCACATCATGTGGCAGCCAGAATGTACAGCATCAAGTGAAGTAAATCTAGCCATGATAAGGCCATCCCTGGCCACCCAGGCAGCAATGTGATCGGGTGCTGGTGTTGGGGCTGATCGTGGTTGGATTCTGAGGACCAAGATGAGACAGTATAAATCGTACCCATTCTGATGTAATAGATGGCAGGTGAACTTAAGATGAAAGAAACGATCTGTCAATGGTGAGAGAGGTTGTTCCAATGAGGTGACACTGGCTGGACCGTTTGTTCCAAACACTTGAAGCCTGCATAAAGCTCAATTTGTGTTCCAAAGGGAGAAAGATTTGAGGTTAGGATCAGATCAGCCATGATCTTATTGAATGGTGGAGCAGGCTCAAGGGGCCGATTGGCCTACTCCTGCTCCTATTTCTTATGTTCTTAAAGCAACAGCTTCTGCGCTTGGAAAATGAACAGGTGTGAAGTGGGAGCTTTTATACTACATTTCAAGCTGATTCAATGGCCACTCAACTTCCACCTCAGATTATCAGATGGGGTCCAGGAGCAGCGTGGAAGCCGTGGGCGAGCTCTTAAAGTCAAAAGCTAAGGTTAAATTCACTCTCAAGGGCTTGTCAACAAGCCAATAATTGTTTAAATTAGGTCCCCCGCCGCTGCCGTTCGGGTCTGCTCAGCGCTGGCAGACCCAACATTGGGAAAGGCAAGTTTGCGTGATTTGACAGCGGGTTCCCGACCTGCTATCAATCAAATCAAATTTCACTGGCGACCCGCCACTGATCCCATCCGCTGAGCACCGGCAAAATTCCGGCCAAAAATCTCTGGATTATTCGTCCAGATTTCTGGATTACGAGTTCAGTAACATAGCCACTACACTGCTGTACCCATGGTTAGCCATTGGTCCGAGTCTGGGTCTTCATCAAGCCTGGTGTGGTAAAGGTCCGGATACCACCCTTGTAAGCTTTTAACGTCTCTCTCTTTCCCTAATTCTTCTGCTACGCTTGGTGTAAGTGTCCTTTTCAGAACTCAATCACAGCCTCTGTTTGCTGCCTCAGGGCTACCTTTAACTCCACATGCTCCTCCTGAACAGTTTCCTTCAATTTATTACACTGTTGTGAGCACTGTTCTAACTGCTTGATATAGACTTGACAGATTATATATAACCCTTGGACCTTCAGGCCCTTTTACTTTTAGGCTCCTCATCAAAGTTAGCCGTAAGCCATTTAAATTGGTCTGTGTGTATGACCGTAACCAACACAAATTCTAATCCTTGCTGTTTAAGGATAGATTTCTCTACACTCTCATTGAGGCTAGGTTTTAAATCTACCATTACTTTGCAGTAGTTTACTGTAACACACAAGTACGTAAAGTCAGGCTCATAAGGCTCAAAGCATTAGCCCTACATATCGGAGAAATCAGGTTGCAACTTTTACTTCTCCCTTTTACGATATATATCAACGTAATGCAAAGCCAGGCTCTAGCGTGCCAACTGTTAGAGGATGATTTTTATTTATGATTAGATGTTCTCTCTATTCCACAAAATCAATAATGATCTTGAAACGCCGAGGTCAAAAGTTTATAGTTTTATTAAGCATAATAATTGGGGGGCAAAATTCCCATCCTTCGTGCCTCCGGTGGGAAGTGCTAACGGGGCACAAATGTCTTTTTGCCCCCCTCCCTAAAGCGTTAACTGCGCCTCCTGCAAAATTCTGTGGGAGGTGAGCAGCGGCGCTACTTTGTATCGCCCTGAACTTCTGCGCCCAGAGACCATGATGTCATCTCCGGGCGCAGCACCTCGGTAGCGCCTCGGGAGAAAAGTCCCCCCTCGCGCCCCGCAGCCGCGCCGAATGATGTTACCAACTACTGCAGGGGTCGCGAACAGTGAGGCCAGCTGCTCGCGGGATGCAACTGAAGGCGCGGTGGCCAACTGACATGAAAAATGTCACCGATTTGTTTTTAAAAAATTTCTGAGCACCAGACGTGGACTGAGTGCCGCGATCAGTCTTCCCGGCACTCAGCTTGATCGCGCGGCACTCCTGCACCCCGGTACTCCAGCAGAAGCCAAAAACATTGCAGAGCTTGCAGTGGGGAGCCCTTCCCTTTAATGCAGGCAGAGCCCCTGTAACATGACAGCACCATGCGTGGCCACCCGTGGCGCTACTGAGCACATCGCCCTGGATCGGGATGTTCCCAGCCTCTTGCGCTCCAAGAGACAAGTGGAGTGCTTGATTTAATGCTCCACTTCCCTCTTGAAGCAAAAAAAGGGAATTTCTCAAATGTTTGAAAAGATTAGCGTCTGGTGCTAACTTTTCAAACATTTTTGACTTAGCGCCCCAAATGGCCCTCTAGGGGAATTTCTCCCCCTTGATGATTTTAGATTGAGGCTCATTATAGTTTGAGCTCCAACTCCAAATCCACATTACAGTCTATCACTTTTTATACCTATCTGAGCTACAAGATCCTTATTAAAATGTTCATAAATGGCAAACTATAAGGATCTGATCACAACTTGTTCATGTGAATAGCTTTACATCTTTAAACTGCAAGAGTAGTCACTGCTGGGTAATTTTACAATACTGCTGATGATTGACATGGGTGAGGATGTTAACATTTTGCTTTCCACTTTCTCAGGCTTCTTATCGCTTAGCCCCACTATGTAAGATTTGCACACTTCTACATTAACTGATTATACTAAAAGTTATAAGGAGTATTTAATTAGACTTATACCTTGTCAATAACTTCAGTGAATAAGCTGATTTCCTTAATAATAATCTCTTTTTATGTTTGGGTAATGGGATCAAAATAACTCCCTTATGTTGTTATCTTATCAAAATATTCTCTCTTGCTACATACAATGATGTAACTACATTACAACAGTGTCCACACATCAAAACTACTTATTGGCTGTAATGCGCTTTGGGAAGTCCTGAGGTTGGGACAAGCACTATATAAATGCAAGTCTTTCTTTCTTTTCTATAACTGCTATTCCACCAAGTCAACCTTTAATTATGTTTGTCTTTGATTCTTTACCATTCAGCATTGGCTGATTCCCTCATTCTATAGAAACCTTAATTACAGTACAAAGATATTATTTTACCTAGATGTTTTCCTTTTGCAGGACTAACTGTGTCCTTGCATCCATCACATTAATTACAGCCCCCTGAAACTTATGAACCAGCATTCAATGGCACACCTCCAAATAACGTCTCATTAAACAGGAGTTTACTTCATATCAAAGCTTGCCGGTGCTGCAAGGATCAGTGCAAAAGTTCAGTTGTTATTACCTCAGAATTGCTGTGCACTTGTAACTATGTTAAGATATTACAATTTAAGAATCATACTTTCTTGTTAAGAAATAGAGGCTAAAAGCTAACATTATTACAATATAAAGATAAATTAATAGTGGTATTACATTAGCAGATTTCAAGTCAGTCTTATCACCGTCTTTCGGATGAGATGTTATACCGAGGTCCCGTCTGCTTTCTCAGGTGGACGTAAAAGATCCCATGGCACTATTCCGAAGAAGAGCAGGGGATTTATCCCCGGTGTCCTGGCCAATATTTATCCCTCAATCAACATAACAAAAAAACAGATTATCTGGTCATTATCACATTGTTGTTTGTGGGAGCTTGCTGTGTGCAAATTGGCTGCCACGTTTCCCACATTACAGCAGTGACTACACTCTAAAAGTACTTCATTGGCTGTAAAGCACTTTGAGACATCTGGTGGTCATGAAAGGTGCTATATAAATGCAAGTTTTTCTTTCTTTCTATTAATGCTGTCCTTACAGTTTAATATATCCTTGTTAAATATTTGCTTGTTCATTTGCTTTGTAAAATAAATCCACTTCATAATGTAAACTTAAAATGGGGTCTGAAGTTGTGATGCTTTGTTGTTCATCAAAGGTGAGAGAGGGAGGCTCGATTTTTACTCTGAGACAGGAATGGAGCGTGCGAGGGCGGTAGCAGGCAAAACTCCCAAAACATGGCGTGGCATGGAAGCCTGGCTGATTTTAACAGCTAGGTGTCATTTAATTAATACATCTAGATCTCTCATCAGAATCACGCATCTGCAGGTGTGCCGCCCACCTGCATGTCACAATTTCCCGGTTGTTATTTAAAGCCTCAGTACACCTTGCTAAGGGAGGCTGAGGGATAGGAGTACATTGAGTGGAAAGTGTTGTTAAAAAACAGTAATATGTCTGGAAAGGGAAGGAAGGTGGCCCACTGGCTCTCTGATGCTACCCTGGAGTCTTGCTGTGGGTGTTGGCCAGGAGGGATGTGTTATTCCCAACAAATGGAAAAAGAAACCTGCTGCCACCACGAAGAAGGCATGGATTGAGATGGCTGAGGAAGTGAGCAGCAAGACCAGACCCAAAACCTCACCCCATCTTTCTCTTTCAGGTATTGACTGACATGCTGTGAATTTCCAGCATTTTCTCTTTGTATTTCCAGCATTCGATTATTTTCTTTTTTACCTCAAAGAATGTTATTTTAAAATGCTTGCTTTATGTCAGCTGTGGCTCAGTTTGTAGCACACTCACCTCTGAGTCTAGAAGGTTGTGGGTTCAAGTCCCACTCCAGAAATTTTAGCACATAAATCTAGGCTGACACTCCAGTGCAGTGCTGAGGGAGTGCTGCACTGTCGGAGGTGCCGCCTTTCAGATGAGACATTAAACTGAGGCCCCGTCCAACTGCTCTCTCAGGTAGATGTAAAAGATCCCATGGCACTATTTCAAAGAAGAGCAGGGGAGCTATCCCTGGTGTCCTGGCCAATATTTATCCCTCAATCAACATAACAAAAACAGATTATCTGGTCATTATCACATTGCTGTTTGTGGGAGCTTGCTGTACGCAGATTGGCTGCCGCATATCCAACAGTGACGATACTCCAAAAGTACTTCATTGGCTGTAAAGCGCTTTGGGACATCTGGTGGTCATGAAAGGTGCTGTATAAATGCAAGTCTTTCTTTCATTTCTTACGCTGAACAACCTAGGCCCAGTTATATATATTCATTTCATTTTACTCAAAAGAAGACAAAAAATACCTTAATTCGGGGCCTTATATTCAACCACCAGCATATGGAAATTCAACAGCTCCAGGGTTACGATGACATTGGTAGATTTTCCATGCTTGTTATTGTTCTTGATTATGTGACCTAGGGATGTTTAATTCTATCAAGATACATATAAAATAGTGGTTGTTCCATTCACCAGTACAGATGCATTCTTTACCATGATGAGCACAAAAATGCTGTCACATCAAATCTAAATACCCATAGCAGATAATTATCCTTAAAACTGCAGTAAAACAACAGCTTAACTGTGCTTCTATTATTCCCACCAGACTCGGTGACCTTTCCTCACTCAATTATAGACAAAATGCTATGCAGCACGGGATATTTTATGCAGTCATTTCAGGATGAAGATCCCTAGAAGTTACAAGTCACCATCTGCTCAGTTATTGTGTGAGCCTCATAAAGCAAGATAAACATCAGGCACTGGATCTATCACCCCCATCTTGGTGATGCACTCGAACGACCCTCATAGTTCTCTTAAAAACTGCAGGCATGTAAGCAAATTTTTGTCTCTATTCCTCAATGGTAACTTGCTATCTGGACGGGAACAGGCCATACCACATGGGGCACTTAAGCAAGCAGAAGACAGCAACGCTTTCATGGCAGTATGTTTCTTTTTCAGGAAATGGCTCCAGAACAGTCCTTTCTTACCACATGTGTCACAGTGGCAGATTTGTTCTGTCTCGATTTGTACTCCCGATAGAGTAAAGTGTCTTTCTCTTGTCAGACATTTTATTTGGAATTTCTTTACACAGGGTGTGGTGAGAATGCAGAACATGCTGCCACACCAAGTGGTTGGAGCATTTGATGTATTTAAAGGAAGGCTTGATGCATACATGAGAAAGAAGGGAATAGAGGGATACAGGGGTAATGTGGAAAACAGTAATTAGAATGCGAAGAGGCTCATTATAGTATAAATATCGGCATAGACCAGTTGAGCTGACTGGCCTGTTTCTGTGCTATAGATTCTATGTAATTATATATAAATCTATGTAATACTTGGAGTTATATATACATATATATGTAAAAAGGCATATGCTGTACGCCTGTTTGGGGGGCTGGATATCGGGCATCTCTAATGCCACTTAAAAGCAGCCAGAAATTCTTAAAGGGGATGTGCACTCTGGCTGCAGACAACAGGGAAAGTTGAAAAATGGATAGAAGGGGTCCAGAAAGGGCACCAGTACTTTTGATGCCACGTTGGTGGCCAAGCTTCAGGAGGACAGGAGGAGGGAGAACCTGCTCCATCAGGGAGCAGAAAGCCCTCCAGGCAACACCTCCACCCATGGGAAGAGGTCGCTGAAGAGGATAATGCCAAGAGCTTAGCTTCCAGGACATAGCTACAATGCCAAGAGAAGTTCAATGACCTCACCAGAGTTCTCAAGGTTAGAATACTGCTCTCTTATTCTCTGCTCACACCTCAGCCAACTCCAAGCTCACTTCTCCCCTCCCCTGCTTTCCTTCACTATCCTACAGTCACAGCACCATACTTCACTCCACTTCCCTCTCCTCAGACTCACACTCACCACTATTACGACCCTCACTTCCCCACACCTCACATCTTACACACAAATATTAACTATTCTATCCTGACAGGCACACTCTCTAAACACCTCACAAAACTGTCACTAACACACTCCCTCCTATCTTCCAGAAGCAGGTTCCACACAATTTGAGACACGATGCTGCCACTGGAGCAGGCCAAGCCTGCCTGCACGTCCTTTACCTTGTGGAGGAAAAGGTGTTGGCCATAATAAGCGAGAGGAGAGTCATGACCATTGTGACTGGCAATGCTGGAGGCATTTGGCACTCTGCATGACAAAACTGCAGCTGCTTTCACCAACCACTTCTTTATGCTGAAAATGTTGATGTCCCTCTGCCACTTCAGGATGAGTAGGTCAGCCTTCTTGAAAGTGCACCATCACTTGCTCTGACCCTGGCCAGCACAAAAAATAATCATAGAATCGTACAGCACAGAAGGAGGCCATTTGGCTTGTCACACCTGTGCTGGGTCTTTGTAAGAGCTGTCCAAATTAGAGTGCTGAGGTGACATGGGAGAGGTACCTGCTGTCCTCTCTCAAGATGACAGCATGCTTGCTCCCCCACTGTAAGGACAGACAGAGGCTGCAGTCCTTGTTGATGTAACAGAAATGAGAGTTCTAGACAAAGGAGTCAAACACTCACAAGTTTATTAGGGTTAAAGAACTACCCACAGACAACACTCCGGGACTCACGGCGATGCTTTGTTGTCGAAGATCACAAGTTACAGTTGTTGAGATCAACTTTCGAGATAGCTTCCTTCTTTTTCAACTTCTAAACTCTGTAATGATCAGTAACATATCATTCTAGAATGGTACACTAGGTGGAGCTGTATGTTAGTAGGGGGCTACCCACAAGGCAGTAGTCAAGATGGATTCCTGTACACTAGTCCACATGGCTGAATAAATGACTAGCTCAAGCTAGCTGTTCATAATGAAAACGTCTATTTATTTATGAACATAACATGGTACGGTACCAGGAGTGGTAATATCTGCTGAATATTGTGAAATGCGACATGGAGAATTTGAAGCCACTGGAGGGTTTGAAACTCACGGGGAATGTTGACAGCAATTGGCGGACTTTCAAACAACAATTCGAACACTACATTGCTGCCATCGGGTTCGGTACGAAGCTAGATGCAAGGAAAATAGCGTTACTGCTCATGGTTGCAGGCCCGCAGGCGATAGAGGTATTTAATATGTTTGTATTTGATCAAGAGGAGGACAGAGAAAAAATGGACGATGTGCTAAAGAAGTTTTGATACACATTGTTCTCCCAAAAAGAACGAGACCTATGAGAGGTACGTGTTCCGTTCACGGACACAGCAGCAAAATGAGACTTTTGATAGCTTTGTGAGCGATCTGAAACTGAAAGCACAGACATGTAATTTCTCTGAACTGAAATCATCCATGATTTGTGACCAGATTGTGTTTGGTATTCATGATAAAAAGGTCAGGGAACGTTTGTTGAGAGAAGCCGAACTAACATTGGAGGATGCTGCGAAAATATGCCCTGCCAGTAAGCTAGCTCAGAAGCACGCGAAGACTTTCAGTGAAATTAATAATAATGCGACTGTAATGAGTGACTGTGCTGCTGTCGGTGCTGTGTTCTGCAAGGGGAAGAAACATGGGCAGAACAGAAATGCAAAGCAATCGGAGGATGGAACTTTTAATTGTAAATGCTGTGGTTACCAGCACCAGTCAAGACAATGCCCTGCGTTTGGGAAAATGTGCACAAAATGTAATGGAAAGAATCACTTTCGATAAGGTCCCACATAAGAGATTAGCATGCAAAATTAAGGCACATGGGACTGGGGGCAAGGTATTGATTGGATAGAGAACTGGTTGGCGGACAGAAAGCAAAGAGTTGGAATAAACGGGTCATTTTCCGAGTGGCAGGCAGTGACTAGTGGGGTACCGCAAGGATCGGTCCTAGGACCCCAGCTGTTCACAATATATATTAATGATCTGGATGAGGGAATAGGATGTAATATCTCCAAATTTGCAGACGACACAAAGCTGGGTGGGAGGGTAAGCTGTGAGGAGGATGTCGTGAAACTCCAGTACAATTTGGACAGGTTGGGTGATTGGGCAGAAACATGGCAAATGCACTATAATGTGGATAAATGTGAGGTTATCCATTTTGGTGGCAAAAACAGGAAGCAGATTATTATTTGAATGGCAATAGATTGGGAGAAGGGGAAGTGCAAAGAGACCTGGGAGTCCTTGTGCACCAGTCGCTGAAGGTAAGCATGCAGGTGCAGCAGGCGGTTAAGAAGGCAAATGGTATGTTGGCCTTCGTAGCAAGAGGGTTCGAGAACAGGAACAAGGATGTCTTGCTACAGTTGACCAGGGCCTTGGTGAGACCACACCTTGAGTATTGAGTGCAGTTTTGGTCACCTTACCTGAGGAAGGACGTTCTTGCCATGGAGGGAGTGCAGCGGAGATTCACCAGGCTGATACCTGGGATGGCAGGAATGACGTATGAGGAGAGATTGTGTCGATTGGGCTTATACTCACTGGAGTTTAGAAGATTGAAAGGGGATCTCATCGAAACCTATAAAATTCTGTCAGGTCTGGACAGGCTAGATGCAGGAAGGATGTTTCTGATGGCTGGGGAGTCCAGAACCAGGGGTCATAGTCTAAGGATAAGGGGTAAGCCATTTAGGACTGAAATGAGGAGGAATTTCTTCACCCAGAGAGTGGTGAACCTGTGGAATTCTCTGCCACAGAGGGCGGTGGAGGCCAGTTCATTAAATATATTCAAGAAAGAGTTGGATATATTTCTTGAGGCTAAAGGGATCAAGGGATATGGGGAGAAGGCAGGGACAGGGTACTGAATTTGGATGATCAGCCATGATCTCATTGAATAGCGGAGCAGTTTTGAAGGGCCGAATGGCCTACTCCTGCTCCTATCTTCTATGTTTTCTATGCTTTTCAAAAGTAAAACAAAGAAAGGGCAACAAGTCAATGTGATTGAGGACACTGATTTAAGTGGGACATTTTCTGTAGGAATGGTGTCATGTGACAATATCAAAAAGGATACAGAAAATGTGCAGCCATCAGGAATGGACAATGCTGAACATAAAGTTAATGCAGTAAAAGAGGACAAATGGATAATGCCACTGCAGGTAATTGGAGCATTAGTTACATTGAATCTAGACACTGGGGCAAAAGCAAACTTAATCAGTATGAGTGACATTAAAAATATGAAAGAAAAGCCCAAAATACAGAAAAAGTCAGTACTACTGAAGAACTATAATGGACAGAAAATAGATAGCTTAGCTGTATGCAGACTTAAAGTGACAGTCAAAGACAAAGTGCATCATCTCATGTTTTCTGTTGTGGCTGAAGGACTTGATTCACTATTAGGTGACAAAGCTTGTGAGGACTTAGAACTGGTCAAGAGAGTCTACTGTATAAACTGTGCCATAAGCAGACCAGATGACTCGATGGATTCTGTAGTGAGTAATTTCCAGGATGTGTTCAAAGGATTTGGAGTTCTACCATTCATTTACAAGATCCAGCTAAAGGAGGAGGCTCAGCCAGTGGTACATGCTCCACGGAGAGTTCCAGCACCCCTGCGTGACTGGCTCAAGAAAGAACTGGACAGAATGACCACACTAGGAGTCATCAGGAAAGTCGAAGAGCCAACAGACTGGGTTAACTCCATGGTATGTGTAAAGAAAAAGAACAATGATCTAAGAGCATGCATGGATCCAAAGGACTTAAATGCAAACATAAAACGTGAACACTACCAGATTCCCAAGCGAGAAGAAATCACCAGTGAAATGTCAGGTGCCAGATACTTCACAAAGCTCGATGCCTCACAAGGATTTTGGCAACTAAAACTGGATGAAGAGAGCACCAAATACTGTACCTTCAAAACACCATTTGGCAGGTATTGTTTCCTCAGAATGCCTTTCAGGATAATATCTGCATCTGAAACCTTTCATAGAGCGATGGAACACATAATTGAAGGTCTGGAAGGAGTTCGGGTCTATGTTGATGACATCATCATCTGGGGCTCCACACTGAAAGAACACAATGAGAGACTGACTAAAGTGCTACAGAGCATACGCCGGAGTGGACTGAAGCTCAACAAAGCCAAGTGTCAGTTTGGCATCCAGGAAGTCACTTTCCTAGGAGATAATCTATCTGGTAAAGGAATAGAGCCAGATATGGAAAAGGTAAATGCCATACTCAAAATGCCCCGACCCACTGACAAAAAAGGAGTGCTATGCATCATGGGGATGATAAACTTCATTGGAAAGTTCATTCCTAACTTGTCAGCTAAGACAGCCTGTCTGCGAGATCTGTTACATAAAATAATTGAGTTCGCATGGACAGAAGACATGAACAAGAGTGGATGAACCTCAAAACAGTGCTGAAAACCACACCTGTACTCACCCTCTTTGACCCAACAAAGAGAATCAAAGTGTCAACGGATGCATCAAAAGATGGCCTAGGTGCGGTCTTGCTACAAGCAGAGGGTGAAGATTGGAAGCCTGTTGCCTATGCCTTCAGGTCTATGACTGATTCTGAGTGTTGATATGCCCAGATTGAAAAGGAATGTCTAGGCTTGGTAATTGGACTAGAAAAGTTCCATGGCTACATATATGGACTTCCCACCTTCACAGTTGAGACAGGCCACTGCCCACTGGTTGCCATCGTAAAAAAAAATCTGAATGAGATGTCTCCAGGGATTCAATGACTCATGATGAAGCTGCAAAGATATGACTTTGAACTGATCTACACACCAGGCAAATACATAGGCCCAGTAATTCAGGTCCCAATGCGTGAGTACGGACGGGGTAGTCACGCGTGGGCCCGTTGGAAGTGCCGGATTTCAGCATGCACAGCGCATGCACGGAAAACCTGCATTTCCTCTCCTCTGAACCAAGGGGTTAAGAGGCGGTTCCCCTGCGACGTTTCAGGCAGCGCGTACGCGTTGAACTTCGTTTTTTTTGACAGGTTTGTCCGTGCGTGAAGGCCTCCACTTTTTACAAATGAAAAAAGCAGACTTAAGGACTTAGTTTTAAAAGTTAAGTGGTCTATTAATTGAAGTTAGAATTTTTTTTCCACAGGTTTATTATTTAAAAAAATTTACAGTAAGGTAAGTGTATTTTTGGACCCGATTTCTTGAAAAAAAATTTTTGGCAGAAATTTGAATAATTGTTTAAAATAGTTTTGTACAGTTATTAATAGTTCATTTAATTAGTGGGATTTTTAAAAACTTTTATTTAAAGTTTAAGTACTGTTTTGGGCGCCCGGAGTTTTCATGAGTTTGACAGGTCTTATGTCTAACTCATGAATGGGCTTTGCAAACTCCCATTGGTTGCCCAGTGCTCACGTGATCCCAGCCGGCTCATCACACTAAGTACGCCGCTGGATCACTCACGCACAGCGCGCCGGGAGCTGAACCGGGCCACAGACCGGAAATCCATGCAGGCCCAGTCTTCAAATGTCAGCGCGATATGTAAGTTTAGGTCGGGGGCTTGCACCCGTGGGAAGCCCCCGACCCGAATTTCTGGGCCACAGTGTTAGCAGATGCACTACCCCGAGCACCCACAATGAATCATGTGAGCTCTACTGAAGAAGATGTGGATGTTCATGTGAGTATGGTCACTGCTGCGCTGCCCGTGTCAGACACAAAATCAAAGCAAATAGCAGAAGAAACAGTAAAAGATACAGTGTTACAAACAGTAATAGAGAACATTCATCATGGTTGGCCAAAAGGTTCTTGTCCAAAGTACTATCACATCAGGTCAGAGTTGACTGTCGCAAGTGGACTATTACTAAAACAGAACAGAATAGTCATTCCACAGGCTCTACGTTGAGACATGCTCAAAAGGATTCATGAGGGACACCTTGGAATTGAAAAATGCAAAAGGAGAGCAAGAGACACTGTTTATTGGCCTGGCATAAATAAGGACATTGAGAACATGATAGGCGAATGTGAGACATGTCAGAAACACCAAAACAAACAAGCAAAGGAACCAATGATAGTAGCTGACTTACCAACAGCACCATGGCAAAAGGTTGGTATGGACCTCTTTCATTTGAATGGTAAAGACTATCTAATAGTGATTGACTTCTATTCTAACTATCCTGAGATGGCACTGCTCTCAAACACATCGGCAAGCAGTGTCATTATGCATGTTAAATCCATCTTCACCAGACATGGAATTTCCAGGATTGCCATTAGCGACAATGGTCCATGCTTCAACTGTAAGGAGTGGCAACAGTTTGCAGCACATTATGACTTTCAACACATCACACCCAGTCCTCTGTATGCTCAGTCGAATGGTAATGCAGAGAAAGGTGTTCAAGTTCTCAATCAGCTACTGAAGAAAGCAACAGAAAGTAAGTCTGATCCTTATCTCGCCCTGCTGAGCTAGCGAGCCTTCCCTTTGGACTGTGGTTCTTCACCTGCTGAGCTCCTAATGGGTCGCAAGTTGCGCAGCACGCTACCCTGCTGTGCAAAAGAAAAGCAGAGTAAGGAACTGAGACAGAGACTTCAACTGTTAAAGCTGAAACAGAAATCACACTATGACAAGCCATCCAAAACTCTGAAACCATTGACAAGGGATGATGTTGTCAGGATTGAGGATCCAGATGCATGGAACAGGAAAGCTATAGTTCTTGAGGAAGTAGGACCAAGGTCATACACTGTTAGAACTGAGGAAGTGTGGCGGAGCCACCAAGAGACACTGAACAATAATCATTCCTTTAACTACTCTGTAGTGCAGTTGAGGACTGCACCTTTAAGCTGTGTGTAGTTTCTTGTATTTCCGCGTGATGACGTCATGACGCCGATCACGTGACCCCCAGTTGGCGCGGAGAACGTGATGACGTCATGACGTCGGGGTCCAGTATTTAGTGGCAGTCTTGGAGAGGCTGTGTAACTGGACAGACCTGCTTACATCTGCTCTTGTAGTTTTATTAGTTAAAGTTGTTTGTATATTAAAGCTTGATTATTTCGTTTCACTGCGTTGGTCTTCATTATTCGGATAGGAACCTCCGTTCCTACATTGGTGACCCCGAGCTCGTTGGACAACTTTCTTCGAGATACTTACAATGAACACGAACGCCGTTGCCCTTAAATTGCCGCAGTTCTGGGAACAGCAACCAGCAGCATGGTTTTTCCAGGCAGAAGCCCAGTTTGCTATCCGGGACATTACAGCGGATTCAACCCATTATTATTATGTGGTTTCCGCTCTGGACAGCGCCACGGCTTCACGAGTCGTCAGCATCCTGGGGAATCCACCGGCAGAGGGCAAGTATGAAGCTTTAAAAGATCGTTTACTACAGGTGTTTGGTTTAACTAAGTTGGAGCGTGCACGCAGGCTTATCGCTATGCCCGGTCTTGGGGACTCAAAACCATCAGAATTGATGAGCCAAATGCTCACGCTTTTGGGTTCGGAGCCCCAATGTTTTTTATTTCGAGAGCTCTTCCTCTGCCAGCTACCCGAGCCAGTTCAGGCAGTCTTGGCCAGTTCTACGATTACGGACTGTGCCGAGCTGGCTGCAGAGGCAGATAAGACATTTATGGTCACACAGCAGAGTTGCACAGCCATGAGGCGTCTTTCCCCTATGCAAGCAAAGTCCAGCCCTCCTCCAGCAGGCTGGTGTGTGTATGTGGTGATTATTCTTTGGCCTAGAAATTGAGTGCCCTTAGCGGCGATTTGGCGGCGCTAGAGGGCCTAGCGCTGCATTTGGCGCCAGCGCTGAAATTGCCTGGGGCCCTTACGCCGCGGTAGACCGGTAGCGCTGCGCCGGCACCGATGACGTCATCGGTGTGCGCAGCGTCCCGGTTGCCATGCCGACGGGCCCCAGCGCCGAAATTCAGTTGCGGCCGCCTCGCCCGTGACAGCCGCAACTAAGACTCTGGCAACAGAGTCTTACGAGTCTTTGCGCCGGCGCATTAAAGGCCCCGCGGCGGCCGGCCGCTTTCCCGCCGGCCGCCTGGCCGCAGCTCCCTCCCCGGACTTCCCCCCCACCCCCCCGGAACAGAAGCAAGCCCGGCACTTGTCCGAGGTGCCGGGCTCATTTTTTAAAAGATTTTCGCGGGCCGCGATCGGGTGCAGGCAGCTCCTCCTTAAGGGAAGGAGGAGGCCTGCACTTCCCGAGCCTGCCGCACCGCATCGGGTGCCGCAGCGCCGGAATTGCGGCGCGAAACGGCAGTTAGCGCCGATTTACCGCCGCAAAGACCCTTCAGTAGCGCCGGCAGCCGTTTGGGCGCGGCCCTGCTGAATTTTTGGCGCGCGCAGGGGGACTTAGCGCCGGCACTAACTTCCGGCGCTAAAGCCCTGGCTAAGCCAAAACTCAATTTCTAGGCCTTTATGTTTAGTAAGAAGCATTGTGATTGGTTGTTTGTTTCCTGCCTTGGGATATATGTTGTAATCTCATTGGTAGTTGATGTCATGTGATTTGTGGTGGCCATCTTAAATTCAGTTCTTTCCAGCCTTTAGTTGGGACTGGGTGTTGAAGATGTGCTACAGGATTTTTAAGTTAATAAAGCCTAGATTAGAAAGGCAAATCTATTCTTTATTTCAATTTATTAACTTTATGTCAGAATGGAGCGATATCTTCAACCAGAACGATTCAATGCTGACCCTAATTCTGCAGGAGTGGATGATAAATGGAAACACTGGTATTGTACATTTAAAAACTTTTTGGGCGTGTTGGATCAAGAGTCTCTAAATAAGCTGAATATGCTGATCAACTACATTGCTCTGGATGTGTATAAGTATATTTTGGACTGCAAAACTTACGAAGTGGCTATTTCTACATTGGAAAAGATTTTTGTTAAACCAAAGAATGAGGTATTTGCACGTCACCTTCTATCTGCCCGTAGGCAGCAGGTGGGAGAATCTTTGGATACTTATTTACAAGCACTTCGGTGCCTTAGTGTTAACTGTAATTATAAGGCTGTGACGGCTGAAGAATATAAGGAAGAATCGGTACGGGATGCTTTTATTAATGGATTACTGTCTAGATCAATTCGTCAGCGGTTGTTAGAAAATAAGACTTTGGATCTTAAGAGTGCTTTTGAGCAAGCTTCTACATTGGATGTGGCTCAGAGAAGTTTGGATTCTTATGCTCTTTTTAATCGGCCTGTGACTGTGGTTTCGGCAGTTCCGGATGAAAAGGAATTATGTGGATTTAATAGGAGTGGTTTACTAGATTCTGAAACAGTTTCTACTTCAGCGGCTGTTGCCTCTAGGATTCAGAAGTGTTATTTTTGTGGGAACGTCCGGCACCCTCGTCTGAAGTGTCCTGCTCGGGAGGCTGTGTGCAGTAAATGCGGCAAGAGAGGTCATTACGCACATGTGTGTAAATCATCAGGTTCAATTACCTCCTCTGTGACTATTCAGCCTTGAGATAGGGCGTTTATTGCATCAATTTCTGCTGCATTTGCTCATGGCCTAAACAAAGCTATAGTTATGGCCCAAGTTAATGGGTTGGAAGTGAAGGCCCTTATAGATACGGGCAGTACCGAGAGTTTTATAAGTCTTCAGTTTGCAAAGGAGAAGCATTTGAAAATTTCGCCTGTTTCCTATCAGGTGTGTATGGCTCAGATGACTCTCACTTCACAAGTAGCTGGTTGTTGCCTTGTGAAATTGATTCTTCTAGGTAATACGTATACTGATATACGCCTATCTGTTTTGCCTAATCTCTGTGCGGATATTTTGATTGGTCCTGATGTGCTTCAGTTACACGAGTCTCTCAATCTTTCATTTGGAGGGACTAAGCCACCTTTATCTATTTGTGGATTAACCTCTTTATCCATTTCTCCATTATCACTTTTTTCCAATTTGATGCCGGATTGTAAGCCAATTGCTACCAAGTCAAGAAGGTATAGCAGTCAGGATAGAGAATTTATTAATTCTGAAGTTCAACGTCCCTTATTGGAAGGAATCATTGAACCTAGTTGTTCGCCTTGGCGGGCACAGGTAGTTGTCATGACTAATGAGAGACATAAGAAACGAATGGTGATAGACTATTCCCAAACTATTAATAGGTATACTCAATTAGATGCGTACCCTTTGCCTAAGATTGATGAGCTTATCAATAAAGTATCTCAGTATAAGGTTTTTAGCACTATTGACCTAAAGAGTGCTTATCATCAGATTCCTATTGTTAAGAAGGATCAACCATATATGGCCTTTGAGGCTGGTGGAAAGCTATATCAGTTTTGCCGAATACCATTTGGTGTTACTAATGGTCTTGCTTGTTTTCAACGGGCAATGGATGCTTTTATAAGTGATAACTCTCTCTCTGACACCTTCTCATACTTAGATGACATCACGGTGTGTGGCAAATCAAGGGTGGAGCATGATTCTAATTTAGAAAGATTCCTTCAAGCTGCGGAAAAAGTTAGTTTAACTTTCAATAAAGAGAAGTGTACCTTTTCGACCACTGAGGTAAATCTACTGGGGTATATTATCTCAGGAAACAAGATTAAACCAGACCCAGAACGTCTGCGACCATTGATTGATTTACCCTGTCCTACTAATTCTAAGGCTTTGCAACGAGTTGTTGGACTGTTTTCTTACTATTCTAATTGGATTGCAAATTTTTCACAGAAGATCCGGCCTCTTATTCGGGTTACGACATATCCTCTATCATGGGAGGCCAGGATGTGTTTTGATAATTTTAAAAAGGATATCCTTGGAGCAGTTGTGCATTCTATTGATGAGCAGGTTCCTTTTGTGATTGAGATGGACGCTTCTGATTTTGCAATTGGGGCTACTCTGAACCAAAATGGAAGACCTGTGGCCTTTTTCTCACGTACCTTGAACAATAGTGAAAGAAGGCATTCTTCAATAGAGAAAGAGGCGTATGCAATAGTAGAAGCACTGCGTAAATGGAGACATTATTTATCGGGGAGACATTTTACGTTGGTAACTGATCAAAAGTCTGTGTCCTTTATGTTTGATGTCAAACATTTTGGAAAGATTAAGAATGATAAAATAATGAGGTGGAGGATTGAGTTGGCATGTTACCATTTTGACATAGTTTATCGCCCGGGGAAGGATAATGTTGCTGCTGATGCGCTGTCGAGGGCTTATTGTTCTGTGATTCACGGAGATACGCTTATTAATCTTCACAATGCCTTATGCCATCCTGGGGTTACGAGGATGATACACTTCGTACGCAGTAAGAATTTGCCCTTTTCAGTTGAAGACGTCAAGCGGATGACTTCATCATGTTCTATCTGTGCTCGGTGTAAACCAAATTTCTTTAAGCCTCAACGAGCTCATCTTATAAAGGCTATTTCTCCTTTTGAACGTTTGAGCGTCGATTTTAAGTGGACTCTTCCTTCAACTACTCAAAACTGATATATATTTACTGTTGTGGATGAGTTTTCAAGGTTCCCTTTTGCTTTTCCTTGCGCAGATGTATCAGCTGCTACAGTTATCAAATGTCTGACTCAACTTTTTGTCATCTTTGGGATGCCTGCGTATATCCATTCGGATCAGGGAAGTTCTTTTATGTCTTCCCAGTTGAAGGAATGCCTTCAGAGTCGGGGAATTTCTACTAGCAGAACTACCCCGTATAATCCCCAGGGTAATGGACAGTGCGAACGATACAATGGGGTGATCTGGAAGGCAGTTATGTTGGCTTTGACATCCCGGAACCTTAAGAATACACAGTGGGAAATGGTACTGCCTGGTGCCCTGCATTCCATTAGATCATTGCTTTCAACGGCTACTAATGTGACCCCCCATGAAAGGCTCTTTAACTATCCGCGGAGATCTACTACGGGATATTCGGTACCTTCATGGCTTACTATGCAGGGACCTGTGCTGCTTCGACGCCATGTTAGATTGTCAAAATATGATCCTTTAGTGGAGGAGGTGGAGCTGTTGGAGGCAAATTCCCAATATGCTCATATTCGATTCCAAGATGGGAAAGAAAGTACCGTTTCAATTAAAGACTTGGCTCCTTGTGGTGGCCAGCCCTCTTCTGAGGATATTAACAATAGTCATGATTCAGATAATGTGGATGCTGTTACAGATACTGCGAATATTTCCAATCCGACTGCAGATAATTATACTTCTATTAGTCAGCCCTCGATGGATGTTCATGGCTGTCCCACTTTACCTCCTGGTGGGATTTCTAATCCGGAAACCGTTGAAAATCGGGATATGGATAGCCTTCCTGCAGAAGATACTTCTGTGTCTCCTGGTGTGGGAGGGCAAGGAATTTCACCAAGGTTAAGAAGGTCGACACGAACAAGATATCTGGTCGACCGATTGAAAATTGACTTTTAAATTGATAGTAATGTTTTAAAATTGTTGAAATATTATATTATATTGTTTTAGTTGAGAGATACTTAATACTTATGTGCAATGTTACTATTTGTTGTTACTCACTTAGTATTGTGTCATGTTGAATAGTTTTATT
Organism: Somniosus microcephalus; assembly: GCF_052327205.1. Classification (NCBI taxonomy): domain Eukaryota; kingdom Metazoa; phylum Chordata; class Chondrichthyes; order Squaliformes; family Somniosidae; genus Somniosus; species Somniosus microcephalus. Next base: position 46,807,553 of record NC_140993.1, on the reverse strand, counting down.
TTGTCTGTGCATAGTTTTAGTTGTAAATAATTAATTATAAATTGTAAAGGTTATTTAGGTTGGAGTATATTTTAAAAGGAGGGGTGAATGTGGTGATTATTCTTTATGTTTAGTAAGAAGTATTGTGATTGGTTGTTTGTTTCCTGCCTTGGGATATATGCTGTAATCTCATTGGTAGTTGATGTCATGTGATTTGTGGTGGCCATCTTAAATTCAGTTCTTTCCAGCCTTTAGTTGGGACTGGGTGTTGAAGATGTGCTACAGGATTTTAAAGTTAATAAAGCTTAGATTAGAAAGGCAAATCTATCTTTATTTCAGTGTACCATGCCCGTTTTGGTGCCAAGGCTCGACGCTGCCGTCCTCCCTGCAGTTTTGTTGAAAAAAAATCTCCAGCAGGCTCACAAACTTCGATGAAGAAGACAGGGGCTGACAAACACACCCAGTTCACCATGGCAGTCGGTTCAGCAGAAAAACTCCTCTATATTACTGATTCCAGAACAGGGCGACGATTCTTGTGTGATACTGGTTCTCACTGCAGTATTTTGCCAGTTTCAAAGCTAGATCTACAATCCGGCAGTCACAGCCCTTCCCTCGAGGCAGCCAATGGTGCGGCCATTCACGCGTTCGGTAAACGGACAGTTAATTTAACTCTTGGAGGTCAACGTTTTGTTTGGGAATTTATAACGGCTAAAGTATCACAGGCCATCCTGGGGGCTGATTTTTTCTGTGCCTATGGTTTTCTGGTCGACGTCCAACATTGTCGACTCATTAATGCGTCTACTTTCCATGCGGTGCCTTGTCACCGCAGTACTGCTGTCTCCTGGTCGGTTGCCTGTGCGGTTCCATCGCAGGAAGGGTTTAGGCGCCTACTTGGCGAGTTCCCGGGGCTCACCAGGCCTACATTCTCGGCAGCAGTCGCGAAGCATGGTGTGGTGCATTATATCACCACAACGGGGTCGCCTGTTTACGCTCGGGCGCGAAGATTGGAACCCGGAAAGCTTATAGCCACAAAGGCAGAGTTTCAGATTATGGAGCGCCTTGGGATTGTCCGACACTCCGATAGTCCTTGGTCTTCCCCACTACACATTGTACCTAAACCAGGTGGCGGATGGAGGCCTTGTGGGGATTACAGATGCCTTAACGAAGCCACTATGCCGGATAGGTATCCAATACCACATATACAAGATTTTTCGGCTCATTTGGCTGGCAACTCAATATTTTCCAAAGTAGATCTCGTTCGTGGATATCACCAAGTTCCTGTGCACCCTCAAGACATCCCCAAAACGGCGGTCATCACACCGTTTGGCCTTTTTGAGTTCCTTTGCATGCCGTTTGGATTGAAAAATGCAGCTCAGGCTTTTCAGCGACTTATGGACTCTGTGTTACGGGACCTTCCTTTCATTTTCATTTACTTGGATGATATTCTCATTGCTAGTAAGGATAAGGAAGAGCACATGGCTCATTTACGTACACTCTTTGCCCGTCTCAGCCAACATGGCCTCATCATAAATCTAGCCAAATGCCAGTTTGGGTTAACCAGCATTGACTTTCTGGGGCATAGGATCACCTCAGAAGGTGCCGTCCCACTGGCCACTAAGGTAGAGGCAGTTACGGCATTCCCGCGGCCTCATATACTTAAATCTCTTCAGGAGTTCCTGGGGATGGTAAATTTTTATCATCGTTTTGTCCCCAAGGCAGCCCAATTAATACAGCCACTGTACGAAGCGCTTAAAGGGAAGTCGGGTAAAGATGTTATCATTTGGACACCACAGATGGACCAGGCATTCCTGGACACCAAGGCGGCATTGGCAGATGCAACTATGCTTGCACACCCACTCCCGGGCGCGACCATCGTCCTTACTACCGATGCCTCCGATTACGCCATCGGGGCAGTTCAGGAACAATGGGTTGACGGGACTTGGCAGCCATTGGCCTTTTTTAGCCGCCAACTGCGTAAAAATGAGCGAAAATATAGCACTTTTGATAGGGAGTTGCTGGCCTTGTTTTTGGCCATCCGGCATTTTCGTTTTCTCCTAGAAGGGCGTCCGTTTACTGTATTTGTGGACCATAAACGGCTCACTTTTGCAATGGCCAAAACGGCGGAGCCGTGGTCAGCCCGGCAACAGCGCCACCTTACATTTATATCTGAATTTACGACGGATTTACGACATGTGTCTGGCAAAGATAATCTTGTGGCTGATTGCCTTTCGCGTGCCCCAGTCCAGGCAATTCACCTGGGAATCGATTTCGCCGGGTTGGCGAAAGAACAGCTGGCGGATCCTGAAGTTCAGGCGTATCGGACCATGCCTTCCAGCTTGCAGGTAGCCGATGTTATGTTCCAATCAGCAGGAACCACGCTCTTGTGTGACATATCGATGGGAGTGCCCCGGCCCATTGTGCCAGTCGAATGGCGTAAGAAGATTTTTCAGGTTATACATGGCTTATCACACCCGGGGATGCGAGCTTCACAACGACTTATGTCCCGTAAATTTGTTTGGAAGGGAATGCATTTAGACGTTCGGGACTGGACAAACAATTGCGTGGACTGTCAAAAATCAAAGGTCCACCGTCACGTTAAGGCTCCAGTGGCCATTTTTCCAGTGCCTGAACGCCGGTTTGACCATGTACATGTGGACTTAGTGGGCCCCCTCCCCATTTCGCGGGGTTTTATGCATCTCCTGACAATAGTGGACCGTACTACCAGGTGGCCAGAGGCGATTCCCTTGGTTGCTACTACTACAGCGGACGTATCCAGGGCGTTCATTTCGTCGTGGGTGGCCCGGTTTGGAGTGCCATCTGATATCTCCTCTGACCGAGGTCCACAATTTACGTCAGAGTTGTGGAATGCAGTTGCACAGGGCTTGGGTACCAAGCTGCACCGTACCACCGCTTACCATCCGCAAGCAAATGGCTTATGTGAGAGGTTTCATCGGTCTCTAAAGGCGTCCCTCCGTGCCAGCTTGCGTGGTTCCAACTGGGTGGATAGACTCCCTTGGGTGATGCTAGGCCTTCATACAGCTCCCAAAGATGACCTCCAGGCTTCATCGGCTGAGTTAGTCTACGGTCAAGCACTTCGAGTACCAGGGGATTTCCTCCCTCCGCATACAGAATCGTGGTCGCCTGCTCAGCAGCTCCTTCAGCATCAGGAGGTGGCAAAGAATTTCCTGCCTATTCCAACCTCGCATCACAACCTACAGAGGCCTCATGTTCCAGCAGAACTTATGAGTTCCGATTATGTTTTTATTCAGCAGGATGCTCATAGAGATACACTCAGACCACCTTATGCTGGACCGTTTCATGTCATCGCTGCGGGAGAGAAATATTTTACGGTCGAAGTAGGAGGTAAGTCTGATACCATCTCCATCGACCGACTTAAACCAGCCCATCTGGATCGGAGTGAACCAGTGGTTGTTGCTCAGCCACCTCGTCGTGGACGACCACCGTTGGCTGCTAGACCAATTATGCAGCAGTCTACTATTAAACTGCCTGCTTCAGCTTCATCCTTGTCTACACCTCCTGCTACTGTTTCCTCCACCCCAGATGTACCGCTTCAGACACAGCCAAGTATTGGCTCATCTTCCAACGTTCCATCATCTGAAGTTCGTAGTCGTTCGGGCAGAATCATTAAACCTCCTGCTCGTTTGATGCTGTCTGTTAAAGAGAATTCTGGGGGGGCGCCTGTGGCGGAGCCACCAAGAGACACTGAACAATAATCATTCCTTTAACTACTCTGTAGTGCAGTTGAGGACTGCACCTTTAAGCTGTGTGTAGTTTCTTGTATTTCCGCGTGATGACGTCATGACGCCGATCACGTGACCCCCAGTTGGCGCGGAGAACGTGATGATGTCATGATGTTGGGGTCCAGTATTTAGTGGCAGTCTTGGAGAGGCTGTGTAACTGGACAGACCTGCTTACATCTGCTCTTGTAGTTTTATTAGTTAAAGTTGTTTGTATATTAAAGCTTGATTATTTCGTTTCACTACGTTGGACTTCATTATTCGGATAGGAACCTCCATTCCTACAGAAGGACAGATTCTCAGGAGGAACCGCCGTTCCCTCCTGAAAACACAAGAAACTATCCAAGAGCAAATCGACGAAAATGCCGCAACTGAATCTTGTCACTCACCACCAGAACAATCTAACACAAACACACATACAGGATCTCATGAAAACACATCAGACTTACCTGTGCTGAGAAGATCCACATGTGAAGTAAAAAAGCCTGATAGACGTAATCTTTGAGTACAAAGAAAACTATAATAAAAGAATGAAAAGCTTAGATTTCATAAAGTAAAGCTTTGAAAATGTGTTGACTGTTGTGAAGATGCTTATGTTGTTATGATTGATTGATATTGATTGATATTGATTTTGTTTAACCTCTAAGGAAGGGGGGTGTAATGATCAGTAACATGTCATTCTAGAATGGTACACTAGGTGGAGCTGTATGGTAGTAGGGGGCTACCCACAAGGCAGTAGTCAAGATGGATGCCTGTACACTAGTCCACATGGCTGAATAAATGACTAGCTCAAGCTAGCTGTACATAATGAAAACGTCTATTTACCTATGAACATAACAACCTCATGTTACAATCTCGCCCTTTCTATATCTTTCTAACTTCATTGCATTCCATGACTTTTGTACACTTTGCACCAGCTTGTACCCATCTTTTTCAGGAAGTTCCAGGCTCTCTAAAAACATCTGTCATCGGTGGTCCCTAGGCCTGCCAGGAGGTGCTGGTGTTTAGGTTAAGTAAAGCATGGAATGTACCTATTATGGCTATACTATTGCAACTAACTTGGATGTACCTGGATGTAGCACTGCTTAAAGAGTAGTTCCTGCCTGTTAGCGCCACAAGATGCTGAATGAGTTTATCAGGTGGCAAGACCAAACTGACAAAATGGTCCTACAAGGAGCATAGGACCCATATTTAAATATTTTAATGAGAGTTATTAATACTTCTAGCGTACACCCTAGATGTCTACAGAGGATCCCGCTTCAATATGGCCACCTGAGCACTTCCGGTGTGGAAAACCATATTGGGCAATTAGGCGCCCATTTTATGCCTGTAAAACAGGCATGGAGCCAATGAATTGCTAGGCCCTTGAATATAGTTTGTCATGATTATAAAATAATAGACATGTATTTCCTCACATACATAACTTCAGTATAACACTTTATAGATCACATGCTCCTTTTAATCACTTCAATGTACTCCATATCAGTTCTTTATTTCTGCTTCATATATAGGTTAAAAACCAACTATATGTTTGGCTTCTTAACCTTGTTATCTATTACATTTTCGGTAATCTTTTTGCACCTGTGTGCTCATTTATCCTCAAGACTTGCCTTCATTAATATTATCAGCTGGCTGGGTTTGTCAGATGTGAGATATCAATTAATTTTCCCTGTAAAATTTTGCAACTGAAAATTTTTCATAAATGTTCATTCTGAATAATTGAAATGCAACAGTGCTACCCACTATGCCACCGTGCTACCCTGAATGCAATTCAGGGCAGCATGGTGGCATAGTGGTTAGCACTATTGCCTCACAGCGCCAGGGACCCGGGTTGAAATCCGGCCTCGGGTGACTGTCTGTGTGGAGTTTGCACATTCTCCCCGTGTTTGCGTGGGTTTCCTCCGGGTGCTCCGGTTTCCTCCCACAGTCCAAAGATGTGCGGGTTAGGTTGATTGGCCATGATAAAAATTGGCCCTTAGTGTTAGGGGGGATTAAATACGTGGGGTTACGGGGTTACGGGGATAGGGCTTGGGTGGGATGGCTGTCGGTGTAGGGACCGGGTGCTCGGGTTTGGATGATCAGCCATGATCTCGTTGAATGGCAGAGCAGGCTCGAAGGGCCGAATGGCCTACTCCTGCTCCTATCTTCTATGTTTCTATGTTTCTAAATAGGTTTGTTTGGACCAAGAAAACAGTGATTTGTTTTATTGCATTTCCAGCATTTTCTGTTCATTTGCATTTTTTGTCCTTTTTACAAGCATGGCATTAGGATTGCATCATAATGTATCCTATTGTATCAGTGGGATTCATAGGCTCAATTTTAGTGAAAGTTCTGTCAGCTATTAAAGCAAAACACATCCAACATATTGCCTTGTCTATTAGCAGTAATAAAATGTGGTTCAACCATGCCTTAGCATGCTGGTTCAAGGAGTGTTTTGAAATGTTGCAATATGCAGAATGGAAGAAGGAATGTCTAAGGGGAGTATTTTTTATTCAAAATCCCCAATTGCCTATTAAATATCAACTGTGCTTTGATTTATTTTATATTAACCAGCATATCCCACGTTTTATTCCCAGTGTTAGATTCCTCTACGTTATTCGTAGACTTGACCAGTTGCAAGTCCCTTTGCAAAACAAGTTGCAACAGATCCACTGTGTGAGATTGTTTATTCAGTGAACACCCACTCTTATGTCCTCTGCACTATTAGGCCACCCTCTCCTTTTGTATCTGCTGCACTATGAACCCTGCACCTATGCTGCGTGCCAGTAAATTTCTCTATACTATTTAGTCCTGTCAGTGTGATTAATAAAGAACGGATTTGTTAAAGGCAACTTGTGTTTGATAACTTCTCTATTGTTTACATTCTCTATCGCCAAACCCAGTACCATAAAACTTTTCTCACTGGAATTATCTTCACTGTTTACCTCCCTCAGCCTCTGCACCGAGTGACTTCTCATCCTCGGTGGTTTCAACCTCCATCTCAATTCCTAATGCTCTTTCTCCTCTGAGTTCACTGTCCTCCTATCCTCCCTTAATCTCTCCCTCCTTGCAAACTTCCCAACCCATATTCACGGCCGCTCCCTTGACCTTGCCATCTCACATGGCATCACTGCTCTTATCGGGTCAATCACAGATAAGCCACCTCTGGTCACTTCCTTGTAGCTCTCTCCACCAACATCCCCCTTCCCCCTCCCAACCATACTTCCTTCTTGTCCACCATTGGGAAAAACTCTCTATCAATTCACTTACAAAAGCACTTTCAAAATCCCAATTGTCTAGCCTTTGGTCCTCCATTCACCATAACATTACTGCAGCTACTGCTCTGCTCAACCACATGCTCACCTCCACCTTTGATGCCCTAGTCCCCATTAAAACTATTACTCTCTCTCACCCTGGCCATTCCCCTGGTACAGTCCTTATCTCCCCTCCATTAAGTCCAAGGGCCGCAGACATGAATGAATGTGGCGGACAGCTGGTTCAGCCATTCACTGCCAGGTCTGGCTGGACCACTTAAAGCACTGTCGGGTCAACTCTCATCTGCCAAAACTGCTCACTATTCCAGGATCATTCTGGAATGCAAAGATAACCCCAGGCTTATTTTCTCTACTGCTAACCATCTTCTTAAATCCCTCTCCCCTGTATCCTTCACCCTCACATCCAACAAGTGCAAGAAGCTCTTTGTCACTAAGATTGAGATCGCCCAATCATCTGCCTCTGCCACTTCCCTCCCTTCCCCTAGCCCACCGGGCCATACCTCCTCTAAGGTTCCCTCCTGCTCTAGCCCTGAACTCACATCTTTCTCTAGTTGCTCTCCTATCTTCCCTCATGTCTTCTCCGAGGTCAGCTTTTCAATAAGACCTGCTTCCTGCTCCCTTGACCCTATTCCTTCTAAACTGCTGACCACCCATCTTCCCTTACTGGCTCCTATGTAAGGTGATATTGTTAAGGGTTCTCTGTCCCCCCCTCTCCTTAAAATCTGCTGTCATCACACCTCTCCTCAAAAAAAACAACCCTTGACCCCCCCAATCCTTGCAAACTACTGCCCCATCTCCAAACTCCCTTTCCTCTCCAAAATCCTTGAACATGCTGTCGCCTCCCAAATCTGTGCCCCTCTTCCCCTGAACTCCATGTTTGAATCCCTCCAATCAGGTGTCTGCCCTGCCACAGTGCCGAAATGGCTCTTAACCAAAGTCACAAATGACATCCTATATGTAAAACAAAATTTGACACCGAGCCACATAAGGAGCTATTAGGGCAGATGACTAAAAGCTTGGTCAAAGAGGTAGGTTTTAAGGAGTGTCTTAAAGGAGGAAAGAGTGGCAGAGAGGCGGTGAGGTTTAGGGAGGGGAAAAGAAATGGACTGTGATGACTGCCATAAATGGTTTCAGTGGAGAATTTGGAAAAGGGGAAGAAAGTAAGGAGGTGAAGCCTGTTCCATTTTGATCTGAGGAAAATCACTGTTCTCACTGAAGCACATGGAGGGGAGGGAGTTGTGGAGTTCATTGGCATGTTTACTGATTGTGTAATTCTATTCATTTAAAGGGTGCTAGCTTCATAGAGAGGTATTTAACAAGCCCCATGTTGCATGTAGAGATTATTTATTCATTTATGTGAGGACAACAAATTTATTGAACCGCAGTGAGTAAGGTAAATTAGTTATTTTCCAGAGCGCATCAAGAAACACTGTGGTAGATTTTCACCTTCACCACCTGCACAGATTGCCTGCCCATCATAAAACCCCTCAACTTTCATTCTTTGAAACCAATGGAATGAAAATCAGACAGGTTCTACAATGGGGTGATGATCCTCTCTCCCAGATTACTGCGCAGGTGGTGAAGATGAAAATCCATCCCAGTGTTTCTGAGCTCATCGCTTACAAACTTCTTCCTAAATATTTGTGTAGATGTGAACCCCTCTTCCACTCCACATCCCCGTGCAAACAGCATAACCTCTGACTCACCCTGTGCGATGTCACAGGCGTGGTGCTAGTTGTAATGATCAGTAACATTTCATTCTAGAATGGTACACTAGGTGGAGCTGTATGTTTAGGTAAGGGGCTACCCATGATGCACTAGGCTACCCATAAGGCAGTAATCAAGATGGATGCCTGCACACAAAGTCCACATGGCTGAATAAAGTGACTAGCTCAAGCTAGCTGTTCATAATGAAAATGTCTAGTTATTTATGAACATAACATGGTACCAGGATTGGTAAAATCTGCTGAATATTATGAAACGCGACATGGAGAATTTGAAGCCACCGGAGGGTTTGAAACTTACGGGGAATGTCGACTGCAATTGGCGGACTTTCAAACAACAATTCGAACTCTACATTGCTGCCATCGGGTTCGGTACGAAGCCAGATGCAAGGAAAATAGCGTTGCTGCTCATGGTTGCAGGCCCACAGGTGATAGAGGTATTTAATACATTTGTATTTGATCAATAGGAGAACAGAAAAAAATTGGATGATGTGCTAAAGAAATTTGATACACATTGTTCTCCCAAAAAGAACGAAACCTATGAGAGGTATGTGTTCCGTTCACGGACACAGCAGCAAAATGAGACTTTTGACAGCTTTATGACTGAGCTGAAACTGAAAGCACAGACATGTAATTTCTCTGAGCTGAAATCATCCATGATTCGTGACCAGATTGTGTTTGGTATTCATGATAAAAAGGTCAGGGAATATCTGTTGAGCGAAACCGAACTAACATTGGAAAATGCTGTGAAAATATGCCAAGCCAGTGAGCTAGCTCAAAAGCACGCGAAGACTTTCAGTGAAATTAATAATGATGCGACTGTAATGAGTGACTGTGCTGCTGTCGGTGCTGTGTCCTACAAGGGGAAGAAACGTGGGCAGAACAGAAATGCAAAGCAATCGGAGGATGGAATTTTTAATTGTAAAGGCTCTGGTTATCAACACCAGTCTAGACAATGCCCAGCTTTTGGCAAAATGTGCACAAAATGTAAGGAAAGAATCACTTTGCCAAACAATGCTTTTCAAAACTAAAAACAAAGAAAGGGCAACAAGTCAATGTGATTGAGGACACTGATTTAAGTGAGACATTTTCTGTAGGAATGGTGTCATGTGACAATATAGAAAAGGATACAGAAAATGTGCAGCCCTCAGGAATGGACAATGCTGAACATAAAGTTAATGCAGTAAAAGAGGACAAATGGATGATGCCACTGCAGGTAAATGGAGCATTAGTTACATTGAAATGAGACACTGGGGCAAAAGCAAACATAATCAGTATGAGTGACATTAAAAATATGAAAGAAAAGCCCAAAATACAGAAAAAGTCAGTACTACTGAAGAACTATAATGGACAGAAAATAGATAGCTTAGGTGTATGCAGACTTAAAGTGACAGTCAAAGACAAAGTGCATCATTTCATGTTTTCGGTTGTGGCTGAAGGACTTGATTCACTACTAGGTGACAAAGCTTGTGAGGACTTAGAACTGGTCAAGAGAGTCTACCGTATCAACTGTGCCATAATTAGACCAGATGACTCGGTGGATTCTGTAGTGAGTAATTTCCAGGATGTGTTCAAAAGATTTGGAGTTCTACCATTCACTTACAAGATCCAGTAAAGGAGGATGCTCAGCCAGTGGTACATGCTCCATGGAGAGTTCCAGCACCCCTGCATGACCGGCTCAAGAAAGAACTGGACAGAATGACCACGCTAGGAGTAATCAGGAAAGTCAAAGAGCCAACAGACTGGGTTAACTCCATGGTATGTTTAAAGAAAAAGAACAATGATCTAAGAGTATGCATGGATCCAAAGGACTTAAATGCAAACATAAAATGTGAACACTACCAGATTCCCAAGCGAGAAGAAATCACCAGTGAAATGTCAGGTGCCAGATACTTCACAAAGCTCGATGCCTCACAAGGATTTTGGCAACTAAAACTGGATGAAGAGAGCACCAAATACTGTACCTTCAACACACCATTTGGCAGGTATTGTTTCCTCAGAATGCCTTTCGGGATAATATCTGCATCTGAAATCTTTCATAGAGCGATGGAACACATAATTGAAGGTCTGGAAGGAGTTCGGGTCCATGTTGATGAAATCATCATCTGGGGCTCCACACTGAAAGAACACAATGAGAGACTGACTAAAGTGCTACAGAGCATACGCCAGAATGGACTGAAGCTCAACAAAGCCAAGTGTCAGTATGGCATCCAGGAAGTCTCTTTCCTAGGAGATAATCTATCTGGTAAAGGAATAGAGTCAGATATGGAAAAAGTAAACGCCATACTCAACATGCCCCGACCCACTGACAAAAAAGGAGTGCTACGCATCATGGGGATGATAAACTTCATTGGAAAGTTCATTCCAAACTTGTCAGCCAAGACAGCCTGTCTGCGAGACCTGCTACATAAAACAAATGAGTTCGCATGGACAGAAAGACATGAACAAGAGTGGATGAACCTCAGAACAGTGCTGAAAACCACACCTGTACTCACCTTCTTTGACCCAACAAAGAGAATCAAAGTGTCAATGGATGCATCAAAAGATGGCCTAGGCGCGGTCTTGCTACAAGCAGAGGGTGAAGATTCAAAGCCTGTTACCTATGCCTCCAGGTCTATGACTGATTCTGAGTGTCGATACGCCCAGATTGAAAAGGAATGTCTAGGCTTGGTAGTTGGACGAGAAAAGTTCCATGGCTACATATATGGACTTCCCACCTTCAAAGTTGAGACAGACCACAGCCCACTGGTTGCCATCATAAAAAAGAACCTGAATGAGATGTCTCCAACGATTCAACGACTCATGATGAAGCTGCAAAGATATGACTTTTAACTGATCTACACACCAGGCAAACACATTGGCCTAGAAATTCGGGTCCCAATGCGTGAGTACGGATGGAGTACTCACGCGTGGACCTGATGGAAGTGCCGGAATCTTGCACGCACTACGCATGCGCGGGAAACCGGCACTTCCGATCCTCTGAACCAAGGGGTTCAGAGGTCGAACGCGTGTGCGTGGGAGTCTGCGCGTGTGCGTTGAACTTTCTTTTTTTTCAGGTTTTAACGTGCGGGTAAGTCTGTACATTTTAGAAGTATAATATTGTATTTCTTTTCCTAATCTATAGAAATGAACGTGGACTTTTGAGCGACTCAACCAACACACCACAAACACCCACAATAACAGCAGCAGAGAGATCATAATTTGCAATAAGCACAGAATGCGCTGCCACTTGAGAAAAACCTCGCAAGTTGCAACTTCTGCTCGACCAGATGTTCCAATCACACAGCAGGAGGAGGAATTAGCCCTAGGAGTCTCTACATGAACATCAAAGCATCGCTGCCTGCAGGAACTTGAAAGAAAATCAAAGATACATCAGTTACCTGGAACATCAATAGTCTGTTATTCCCTTCAGAGCTCCTGAAAGAACAGGAGGCAAGAAATGTCTACACACAGCCATGTACACTGCCATGACAGACATACATGGCACCATGCAAACTGTTATAATAGAGCAGTATAAGGTTGTTTAATCTGCTGTGACAGACATTCAAACTGACTTGAAGGTTACAATAATTCTGGCTACTGCAGGTTCTTGAGCCTCTAAAGCTAAGGGATTTAATCAATCCTCTAGAGAAATCCATGATGATGCCGTCATGAATATTGTGCAATGTATATGGTACTGCAAGCATGTTATAGAGTTCTCATTCTAGAACGCTTGTCAGACCTACTGAAATATTGGATGCACACCTTCAACATGCCAAAAATATGTTCAATAAACCTGAGCTACATTTTCCCTATTAATCAGAAAACAGGCAAAATGCAAGTTTTTCCTCATACGTTATGACACACTAACAAAATTACAGGCACACGTGAGTTTGGAACAGGCAATTTGAGAGTGTGATTCTTTTAATGACTATGATGAATAGCAGCCGATCATAATATACCTGCAATAATGCTCCTTTAATATTTCTAGAGAGAAGTTAATGAGCCATTTAACCATCACAATACCATCTGATTTGACTGTGCAGCTGCAGAATGCTGGACAGGTTCCTCATTGCAGAATCCCCCATTCACAAGCTCTTAACAAGCAAAAAATAGCTCTTCTCACACTTTACGCAAAAAGGTTTGTTAATCCCTTTTAGGAGGGATAGAAACCCTCACAGCAGCGCTAAATACAGGTGGATAGTCTGTTAGTGCATTCTATTTCCATAAAAGCAGCTCTTTCTGACATCTATCCTCTTATTAATTGGCAGCAAGCATAAAATATACTTCCTTATGAGTGGATTAGTACCCTTAGTTACATATTAACTAAAAGACATAGCAACTATGTTCGAAGAAAGAAAAAAAAAGACTTGCATTTATATAGCACCTTTCATGACCTCAGGATGTCCCAAAGCACTTTGCAGCCAATGAGTTACTTTTGCAGAGTAGTCACTGATTGTAATGTGGGAAATATGGCAGCCAATGTGCACACAGCAAGCTCCCACAAACAGCAATGTGATAACGACCAGATAATCTGTTTCAGTGATGTTGATTGAGGGATTAAATATTGGCCAGGACACCGGGGATAACTCCCCTGCCCTTCTTTGAAATAGTGCCATGGGATCTTTTACATCCACCTGAGAGAGCAGACGGAGCCTCGGTTTGACGGCTCATCCAAAAGACAGCACCTCCGACAGTGCAGCACCCCCTCAGTACTATACTGGAGTATCAGCTGAGATTTTTATGCTCAAGTCTATGGAGTGGCACTTGAACCCACAACCTTCTGATTCAGAGGTGAGGGTGCTACCAACTGAGCCACTGGCTGACATGGCTAAAGGCCATAGTTGCTGTCATAGAAACATAGAAAAATAGGAGCGGGAGTAGGCCATTCGGCCTTTCGAGCCTGCTCCGCCATTCAATATGATCATGGCTGATCCTCTATCTCAATACCATATTCCCGTTCTCTCCCCATACCCCTTGATGCCTTTTGTGTCTAGATATGTCATATATGAATGAACATGACCTCTTTTGTTTGTCACCAACATTTGGGATGTTAAGTGAGACAGCATGGAATTATGTGCATAGACAAAGGGGTAGATTTTCAACTTGCCACCCGGTCTCGCTGCAGGAGGTGTTCGCCAGAGAAGTGGTCCATTTCAACGTGAGAGGAACCTTCTCCACATTCACTTCAGATCACTCTTCAAACTGTCTGACCCCTTGCGAATAAGGCTGACTACATCCATTCTTCACCTTAGCGTGAGTTTATTGGCACCTTTTTGGGGTCTCCCCAAAATTTGACTCACAGACAGTGAGTCTTCTCCCCAGTTACAATCCCTGCTTTAACCACAGCAGCAGCGGAGTGGCCCTCCTCATCGGGTCCCATCTCAACCTGCCCCTTTAACACCTCTGGCACTTTCAATGTGAGTGCTGGATTTGGTAGAGGAAAAGAAGTTCAGACCAAGGGAACAAAGTCAGATGCAATTGCACCTCAGGGGAGTGAAATTGGTCTTCAGTGAAGGCGCGAAATGGATGATAACGAATCGACAGCACCCTTTACACTGCACCAGATTTTATTTTCCAAGCAAAAGTGTAAAATGGGCTGCCGATTCGATATCGCTGAAGACAATTTTCATCCTCCTGAGATGTTTGAGTTCCACATGGCTTCATCCCAGAAGCTGAGTCTTCTCCATAGAAAGGAGGCAACAGCTTGAGAGGGTGCTGCGCTTTTACCAGGAGGCAGACTTTACAAAGTGGAAGGATTTATTGATGGCGTTAGGGGTCCTACCAACAACCCCATGGCATATATAAATAAGAAAAGTTTTCCATAAAAGTTCAGGTGATGTTGGTCCGCAGGAACAAAATAATGCAGATTATATAACGATGCCCTAGCAGCAATCAAGATACTTTTACTTTTTGACAGTCTGCCACCTCACCATTATTTGAAAGAGAAAGTCTTGACTGTTGGCTCCTGGGGGATCAAGAATCCCCACCGCAGCTCTTGTCTACCTGCCACTTCTTCAAGGCTTCGGCTGGATTGGGCACACAACAATACCCTGAGAGGTAGCTCATCCATGCTTCCTCTTTGCATGTTGTGGATGATGAATATTCTTTACAGTGACCAGGGATCTGTGAGGGAACAGACCCTGGACCACAACTTAGGAGGGCGAAGCTCAACATCAAGGTTCTCCCAAGCTGATCTCCCTAGCCTCTTCAAGCCAGAAATGAGAGTCTCCTATAAATTGGAGCCCCAGGTCTCTGTATCTGCAATCATAGTATTCATGAGGGAAACTGCGTTACTTTGAAACTGTGTTACTCAAACCTCAGGGCGCACCTTCATATAACAATGGAGTTGCTACTGTTTCCATGATGGCTTTCAAGTTTCTCACACTAATGAAAATTGTGATGCAGCAATACTGCTGCTGAGTCTCCAACATACCATGCAGGGAGCTCTGAAGTCTCTTAATAAAAGGACTGCATGAAATGCTTTTCCTTATTAATGGGCATCACTCTATAGGCAGATCCCATAAAGTAAGCATTGCAGCAAAGGAAGGTTTAAGCCAGGCCATCCATTCTGATTGTTCCTGTTGTTTGCTGCCAGCTCCACCTGCTCATCCTCACATGCTGTGTACTTCACTAGGTGCTCCCTCCTGACTGTCTCTATCTGATTCCCTTATCTAAGCTGATGCAAGCGTGTTCAGGAGTGTGTGTGGCGAATGCCTTTAAGATGGCCCAGCTCCTTGCTCATCTCTGCTGGCAGGTACATCATTGCAGGAAGCCTTACATCAAGAAAGAAGAAACATATGTTACCATGGTACCTGCATGAAACGTTTGAGCACATAATGCCCATGGCAATACATTGAGTCTCATGCTGCTGCTATTGAATTTGATGGGGAATCAAGAAGAAGTTTAACAGGATATTTGCAATGTTGTGCTACCACTGCCAGCCAATTTCATGCTCTCCCACGCTCTCTATTGCTTTGATTCTTATTGCTTAAAGAGCCACCTCCTCATGGCAATTCAGGAATCGCAGGTTGGCAGGTCAACTAGCAATCCGCTTCCTCTCCCTCTGTTTGGGTGTAGCTATTCACCTTTATGAACAGAAAATATGCTTTCGGCATTTAGATCAACTAGACTGACACCTTCATGCCCAGCCTGCATTCCACCTTGTGTGAATGGATAAATACTTGGAAATCTAAAACTTGAAAAGAGAATGGGGAAAGGGCAAGGGAATGGAACCAAGTAGCTAGTTCTTCCAGAGAGCCAGCATACATGCGATGAGCCAAATGGCCTTCTTTTGTTCTGTACAATTCTATCAGTCTATGATAAAGGAAAAGGCCCCCCTCCGTAGTTGCCCATTTATTTTCTGCCCCACCACATGTGAATGTTGGCTTCCATCATTGCTCTATTTTAATTCAGGACCGTCCCTTTCCTGTTCTCAGGGGATAACACCATGATCAATGTGCCCTTGTAAATTTCAGTACTGTTTACCAGGGGCAGGAGGTGATTATGAATTTTGAAGAGCTGCAAGTATGTATTTTATAGGCAATTGAACTTTAGAAAGAGTTTTCTGGAAATTAAAGTAGGAACACTGTAGTGGCAGATTTAAAACATTGAAGATAGTCAAGAACTATGGAGTTTTGAGTTGGAATTCCCTTGTTCCTCTTCTACAAGGAAAAGGATGATGAAGATCAGGAGGAGCGGTTGGAAGTCAGGGCAATTAGCATCATAGAGTCTACCTCCTAGGCACAGATAAACCCGCAAGATAATGTATGGGCCAAAGCATCTTGTCCAACATCCAGTCTTGGATGATCTGCAATTTCCTCCTGCTAAACATTGGGAAGACTGAAGCCATCTTCTTTGGCCTCTGCCATGAACTTTGTACTCTTGCCACTGATTCCACCCTCCCCCTGGCCATGGAACCAGGCTATTCTCTACCTGAGCATCCCATTTGACCCCAATCTGAGCTTCCGACCCCCATATCCTCTCCATCACAAAGACAGCCTAATTGCACCTCCATAACATTGCACGGCCTCTACCTCAGCCCATCTATTGCTAAAACCCTAATCCATGTCTTTGTCACCTCCAGACTTGACTATTCCAATGCTCTCTTGGTAGACCTTCTGTAATGTATATACCTTTAAGGGGGGAACTACTTTTTACAGCTCATGTATACTGTAGTACCGGCAGTGACCACACCTGTATATAGCACTGAGTAGTAATCTGTACAGTTCAATTCCAGAGTGAGCCACGTTGAGTAAACACCTGTTGTACCATTCTCCTGCAGTCTTGTGTCTTACTACTGACGGACAGAACATTGGCGACGAGGCAAATTCGATCCTACCTGCAACTCTGCATCACCTCCCAGGGATTCGTTCCTGGAGACCAGTAGATTGGAGGTCAAGGCCAGAGACACGGGCGTCAACCACGGGCAACCGCCCAGTCATCCAGCAGAGACTCGAGAATTGCGGGGGAGGCTGTTGAGAGCCAGGCTTGGCTTTCCAGTCGTGGTGGTCCAGCGAAACGGGCTGGCAACAGGTAGTGTGCAGACCCTTCCTGGACAGCGGCGGGCTAGAGCCCGATCGAGCGGCACAGCAAAGGGCCGAGCAGCGTCGATGGGAGAGAGAGAGAGAGAGAGGGCAGAGCGCACAGGGCGCAACCGGTGTTCAGGGGCCGAGCAGCGTCGAGGAGAGGGAGAGAGACACGCAGAAACCCGCGAGGCGCCGCCATTGCCATGAGGACTGCCGAGAGCAGCGTTGGCAACAGCGCAGGAGAAGCGCGCAAAACCTACAGGGCACCGCCATTGCCACGAGGACCGCCGAGAGGGGCGTTGGCAGCAGCGGGGGAGGAAGGAAAGCGCGGGAGACGCCATTTTAAGCCATTTTAAACCACACCCAAAATGCCGAAGAGTGGCAGTATCACCGCATTTGACAATGAAGTCGAAGATTGGACTACATATTTCGAACGAATAGAGGTATACTGCAAGGCAAATGAAGTGTCAGATGACAAGAAAGCGCCAGTATTGTTAAATTTAATGGGTGCAAAGATGTATGGCTTATTATGAAATCTAGTAACCACAGCGAAGCCAGTGGAAAAGAGTTTTGGAGACATAGTGACGATACTACAGGAACATTTAAACCCCACACCGCTGCTGATAGCAGAAAGATTCAAGCTTCACAAATGGAACCAGCATAAAGATGAAAGCAATGCTGAATATTTAACGGAACTGCGCAAACTATCGAAACACTGCCAGTTTAGAACGGGACTAGCAGATACCTTAAGGGACAAGTTTGTGTGTGGGCTTCAAAGTGAAGGAACCCAGAAACGGCTTTTATCTGAAAAGGACCTTACGCTGGACAAGGCTTTCAGCATTGCGGTATCATATGAAGCAGCAGCACGGGGCGCTGCAGAGATACAACAGAGACCGCAAGAATATGGCACAAACGAAATGTCATACAGCACAGAGAAGTGCTATCGCTGCGGCAGAACAACACACGACCACAATGATTGCTGGTTCAAAGACAAAGTGTGCAGACAGTGTGGAAAAGTAGGACACATAGCACGAGTCTGCAGGTCGGGAAAGAAAACCAGCAATAAGAAATCTCCAAAAGAAAAGTACAAGAAGGTACATAAGGTGACGGAGAATAGTTCAGACGAACAAAAGAGTGATAGCGACTCCGAAAGCAGGGAGCTGAGTTGTCTGAAACTACATAATGTGATCAAAACGGAGGATCACCGAACCATTTGGGTCACTCTCAAGATAGCAGGAGTCCAGGTAAAAGTGGAATTGGACACAGGATCAGCCCTAACAGTCATAAACCAACGGGACTATGAGTGGCTATTCTCACACATACCCTTGAGAGACACAAAAGTTATTTTGAAGACGTACACGGGGCAAAAAGTCTACCCCAAAGGGAAAATAAGGGTGACCGTTATATATAACGGTAAGGAAACACCAAAACTAGACCTGTATGTATTGCAAGATGGAGGACCACCATTACTGGGACGTGAATGGATCCAGAAAATACAGCTGGATTGGCATTCCATACAAGCACTGTCTGTGGCTGCCAAAAAGGATGACGATGTCACACCTGGGCGACTGTCAAAGATCCTAACCGATGCGCAAGAAGTGTTCCAGCAAGGACTCGGAACACTAAAAGGCATGACAGCAACAATTAAAATCGAAGAAAACGCAAGCCCAAAATTTTTTAAGGCCAGACCGGTACCTTATGCGATCTGCCCAGCCGTCGAAGCAGAGCTGGAGAGTTTGGAGTGTTCAGGAGTACTGTCCAAGGTAGACTGGAGCGAGTGGGCTACACCCATCATCCCTGTGATGAAAAAGTCGTTGAGCAGCACGCCTGGTGAACCAAGGAAGGTTCGCATCTGTGGGGACTTTAAGGTAACAGTGAACCCAATCCTTCACACCGTGCAATATCCACTTCCGCGGATTGAAGATATTTTCGCCTTGTTATCTGGAGGGAAACGCTTCACTAAGATTGATCTGGCCCAGGCGTATCTGCAAATGGAGGTAGAAGAAGCATCAAAAAAATACCTCACAATCAACACCCATAAACGTCTCTACCAATACAACCAGCTGGTATTCGGGGTAGCATCAGCTCCGGCTACTTGGCAAAGGGCAATGGAACAAGTCCTGCAAGGGATCCCCAGGACCCAGTGTTATTTGGACGACATCCTGGTCACGGGCGAAAATGACAGTAATCACCTCGCCAACCTGGAGCAGGTGCTCACTAGATTGAAGAAATATGCGCTCCGAGCTAACCGCCCCAAATGCGAGTTTTAAAAAAAACAGATCTCGTATTGTGGCCTCGTTATCGATAAAGAGGGGTTACATAAGTCCCCAGAAAAGATTGAGGCAGTAGTCAAGGCTCCAGCACCGGAAAATGTGTCACAACTGAGGTCGTTCCTCGGGCTGGTAAACTACAACCATAAGTTCTTGCCAAATTTGTCTACAATACTACACCCACTGAACACTCTACTGCAAACTGGAGTGCCATGGAAGTGGAGTGGCGAATGTAAATGAGCTTTCCAGAAGAGCAACCCACTAATCACATCGAAAGAGGTATTGGCCCATTTCAACCCAGCACTACCAATTCAGTTGGCGTGTGATGCGTCACCCTATGGCATTGGAGCAGTGCTGTCGCACAAATTCTCGGACAGCTCAGAGAGGCCAATAGCTTTTGCGTCACGATCACTAACCTCAGCCGAGCGTAACTATGCCCAGATTGACAGGGAGGCCCTCAGCCTAGTGTGGGGAGTGAAAAAGTTCAATCACTATCTGCACGGGCAGAAATTCACCTTGCTGACTGACCACCAGCCTCTTGTCTCCATTTTTAATCCGAAGAAGGGCGTTCCGGTGATGACTGCGCAATGACTACAAAGGTGGTCACTCTTTCTAGGGGCGCACCACTATGAGATTGAATATAAGGGCACGAAACAGCATGGAAATGCTGATGGGCTATCACGCCTGCCACTGCCTACTGCGGAGGAAGCACCAGCAGCGGATCCTGTCGAAATATTTCATTCGACTATAGTTGAATACCTACCGGTAACTAACGCTCGTATAGTTTAGGAGACCCGAAATGACCCGACACTGTCTCGGGTATATGATTTGACGGTGAAGGGATGGCCAGCACATGGCGACTCACTGTTGCCAGCATTCTCGACAACAAGAGAACAGCTGTCAGTGTGCCGGGGGACCTTGATGTGTGGATCCCGAGTGGTAATTCCACCCAAGTTAAGGGATAGAGTGCTCAATGAGCTTCATGAGGGTCATCTGGGAGGGGTAAAAATGAAAAGCCTTGCCAGGGCTTATGTGTGGTGGCCAGGAATCGATAAACAAATCGAGGACCTGACCAAGAGCTGCTCAGGATGCCAGAAAGTCCAAAATGCACCACCACATGCCCCTCTACACCCATGGGAGTGGCCCTCATCTCCATGGCAACGGGTGCATATTGATTTTGCTGGTCCATTCATGGACTCAATGTTTTTAATAGCCGTGGATGCGCACTCGAAATGGCCTGAGGTCATCAAAATGTCCTCCACCACCACGGAGAAAACTATTGCAGTCCTACGGACCATTTTTGCCAGGAACAGCTTGCCAGAACAGATTTGCTCTGCTAACGGACCACAGTTTGTGTCCGAAGAGTTCCGGAGGTTTATGAAGAAGAATGGGGTAAGGCATTACACATCCGCATCGTATCATCCAGCCACAAATGGATTGGCTGAGAGGTTCGTACAAACCTTTAAGAAGGCAATAAAGGCTATGTACAATGACAACATTCCGCTGCAGCATAAGGTGGAGAATTTCCTGTTCGCCTACCGGAATACGACACATGCAGTCACCAACCAGGCCCCGGCCATGATGTTCTTTAACCGAAGGTTAAGATCTCGCCTGGATTTGCTCAGACCAAACGTACGAAGAGATGTTGAGAGTAAGCAATTCCAGCACATCCATGAGAAGCCAACAAGGAGCTTCAATGTAGGGCAATCAGTCTTGGCCCGCGACTACCGAACAGAAAAATGGCAGGCAGGAACGATATGCACATGGCAGGGCCCACTAATGTACACAGTGGACGTTGGGGAGAACATCGTGAGATGCCATGCTGACCAGATCCTAGAGTCACAGGAACAAGTCAACCCATACGTACCTGGTGAGGAACCCGACGTACAGGTCGCATCTACCCCAGAAACAGTAGCATCGGAAGCTGTTGACCCAACTGACGACAGGGTGCCAAAATCGCCTCCGCACCAAGAGCGAGACACTCGGGAAAGGCGCTATCCAGAAAGGATCAGAAATCCTCCCCAAAGACTGAATATATAAATGGACTATTTTCAGCTAACGTTGTATGTTAAAAGTGTTAATTGTAATTAGTTTGATATTTAATTGTTAAATGAGTGTTATGGTACTGTTAATCTAAAAGGGGAGGAATTGTAATGTATATACCTTTAAGGGGGAACTACTTTTTACAGCTCATGTATACTGTTTCTACCTGCAGTGACCACACCTGTATATAGCACTGAGTAGTAATCTGTACAGTTCAGTTCCAGAGTGAGCCACGTTGAGTAAACACCTGTTGTACCATTCTCCTGCAGTCTTGTGTCTTACTACTGACGGACACAACACCTTCCATCTTCCATCCTTCATAATTTTCAACTCATTCTAAACTCTGCTGCCCATATACTATCCTACACCTCATCCTGCTCACCCATCACCCCTGTCCCCGCTCACCTACATGGGCTCCTGGTCTCCCAACTCCTCAAATTTAAAATTCTCACCCTCACCTTTAAATCCATTCATACTTCCTACAGCCCTTCCCCCTCGAACTTGCCATTCCTATGACTTTGTGCTCGTGCACCCACCAGCCCCCCCACCCCGCCCCTTCACTCCATCATTGGTGGCCATGTCTTCATCTGCCCAGGCCCCACACTCTGAAGTTCGATCCCTTAGCCCAAGAGCTCTGCACCTCCCTCTCTTCTCTTGCAACCCTCCTAAAAATCCATCTCTTTGACCAAGCTAGGTATTGATTACCTAGATAAAGGAAGCAGCATATCCTTGGACTCATCATGAGCAATGCCATGGGACATCCACTGCTGTACGTTACAGAGATTTAGTTATGACTGATAGTGATTCCTCTTAATATCTACTTCCTTTGCTAGGTTTCCATTTTTTAAATTTTCGTCCCTCTGAAGCACATTGAGATGCTTTTCACCCTGAAAGGCACTATATAAATACAAGTTATTGTCATTTTTGTTGTCTTTATTAGATTGGAAAGCAGTGTGTGAGAAGGCTGCACTTTCTACCTAAGACAATATCTGAATTATGCAAGCTGTTGGCCTCTGAATTGCAGTCCATTTCAACCAGGGATATTGTCCTGTTGGCCGTGATTTTGCCAGTGCTCAGAGGGCGGGTTCAGAGGCGGGTCAGGTGTTAAATTAGCAATGATTGACGGCGGGTCGGAAACCTCCGCGACCCACCTCCGTGTGAGTTTCAAGAGTGTTGGGTCTGTGATTTCACAAAAGACCTGACACCAAGCGGCGGGTAAGTGATCTAAGGCACTTAACTCCTTGTTAAGTGCTTGTTAACTGCTATTTTGAGAGCCTTTTGCGATTTTCCAACATTTGATTCGGGTTTCACGACGTTCGGAGATCAGGCCAGGTAAGTGTGTCGGGAAGGTCAATGAGCTGGAAAATTCACAGCTGCAGCTGCAGTCTAAAGGCTGCACTCTCAAATCTGCTCAATTTCAAATGTCAGAGGTTGCTGATTTCACAATTTGGGAGACAGCCTTGAGGCTGTAAGTGTCCATTGTTAACTCTATATCCACTGTCACCTGCATTGCTGGACATAAAAGGCACCCTCACCCTTCACTGTGCCACCTCAAATTTGGATGACACAAATGGCAACAATGGCAAACGTTCATACAAGATTAATTTATTCCAACATAATAAAAGAACAGAAACTTAACATTGAATTCTATCAGAACACCCAAGTGAGTACCCTTGTGATCATTTATGTGTCAGCTTTCTCTTACGCGTGCTTCTACGTTGTGCTACCCCTGTGGCTTCAGCAGATGCAGAGACAGTCTGCTCACTTCCCTGCTGCACCTGCTTAGATGCCTTTGACACACTCGCCTCTGAGGGACTTGAGCACATAAATCTAGGCTGACACTCCAGTGCAGTGCTGAGGGAGTGCTGCACTGTCAGAGGTGCTGCCTTTCAGATGAGATGTTAAATCGAGGCCCCGTCTGCTCTCTCAGGTGGACGTAAAAGATCCCATGGCACTATTTCGAAGATGAGCAGAGGAGTTATCCCCGGTGTCCTGGCCAATATTTTGCCCTCAATCAACATAACAAAAACAGATTATCTGGTCATTATCACATTGCTGCTTGTGGGAGCTTGTTGTGTGCAAATTAGCTGCCGCATATCCCACATTACAACAGTGACTACACTCCAAAAGTACTTCATTGGCTGTAAAGTGCTTTGAGACGTCCGGTGGTCATGAAAGGTGCTATAGGACAGCACGGTGGCATAGTGGTTAGCACTGTTGCCTCACAGCGCCAGGGACCTGGGTTCGAATCCGGCCTCGGGTGACTGTCTGTGTGGAGTTTGCACATTCTACCCGTGTTTGCGTGGGTTTTCTCCGGGTGCTCCGGTTTCCTCCCACAGTCCAAAGATGTGCGGGTTAGGTTGATTGGCTATGATAAATTGACCCTTAGTGTTAGGGGGATTAAATACGTGGGGTTACAGGGATAGGGTGGGATATGTGTTGGTGTAGGGGTTACGGGGATTGGGTGGGATATGTGTCGGTGCAGGCTCGATGGGCCGAAATGGCCTCGATCTGCACTGTGGGGTTTCTGTGATTTCTGTGATATAAATGCAAGACTTTCTTTCTTTCTTTTGGTAGTCGTTCTCTGGGTTTTGGAGCCTTTGAAGGCCCTGCCAAAGGCTGCTCCTCCTGCGGCTGCACAGGGGCAGACTCGGCCATCTCTGCTCCAGCAGTCATCTGGTGCTCTGACCGAGGGGTTGGCAAGGAGATGGAAGTTGGAACACTTGGAGAGAAGTCCCCAATTGCATGTCGCCTCCCACCATCATCCCTCTCATGGACTACCTGCACTTCTCAGCTAGCAAGTAGCTGGAGAGCAGCTTGCTGCACATCAGTGGAGCCAGGAGGACCCGTCTCTGTCCTGACAGTCCTCATAACAGGGACGTCCATGTACCTCTGGTTCCTATCCACGCTAGATGCCCATCTATCCTCATAGCTGACCATCTATTTAGAAGAGTCACCATGTTCATTTGAGTCTGGCGATTTATTTCCTCCATGGAGGTAGCCATCCTTTCCATGGCGGAAACTACATTCGCCATTGCATGCACCATGGCATTACTCATGTTTGAGATGGACTTCTCCATTCTCTGCACACTCGCAGTCACCGTGGACACAAAGCTGGGTGGGCGTGTGTGCTGTGAGGAGGATGCTGAGAAACTCCAGGATGATTTGGACAGGTTGGGTAATTGGACAGAAGCATGCCAGATGCAATATAACGTGGATAAATGTGAGGTTATCCACTTTGGTGGCAAAAACAGTAAGGCAGATTATTATCTGAATGGCAATAGACTGGGAGAAGGGGAAGTGCAACGGGACCTGGGTGTCCTTGTGCACCAGTCGCTGAAGGTAAGCATGCAGGTGCACCAGGCGGTTAAGAAGGCAAATGATATGTTGGCCTTCGTAGCGAGAGGGTTTGAGTACAGGAACAAGGATGTCTTGCTGCAGTTGTACAGGGCCTTGGTGAGACCACATCTTGAGTATTGTGTGCAGTTTTGGTCACCTTATCTGAGGAAGGTAGTTCTTGCCATGGAAGGAGTTCAGCGAAGATTCACCAGGCTGATACCTGGGATGGCAGGAATGACGTATGAGGAGAGATTGGGTCGATTGTGCTTATACTTGCTGGAGTTTAGAACAATGAGAGGGGATCTCATTGAAGCTTATAAAATTCTGACAGGACTGGACAGACTAGATGCAGGAAGGGTGTTCCCGATGGTCGGGGAGTCCAGAACCAGGGGCCATATTCTAAGGATAAGGGGTAAGCCATTTAGGACAGAAATTAGGAGGAATTTCTTCACCCAGAGAGTGGTGAACCTGTGGAATTCTCTACCACAGAAGGCAGTAGAGACCAATTCATTAAATATATTCAAGAAGGAGTTGGATATATTTCTTAAGGCTAAAGGGATCAAGGGGTATGGGGAGAAAGCAGGGACAGGGTACTGAATTTGGATGATCAGCCATGATCTCATTGAATGGCGGAGCAGGCTCGAGGGGCCAAATGGCCTACTCCTGCTCCTATCTTCTATGTTTCTATGTTTCTATTTTGCAAACCCAGTCATGCACTTTGTCCTGAAACTCCAGCACCGCTCTCTTTCTGGATGTCCCCTTATAGTAATCTGGGATGTTATGATTAAGGTTATCAACCAGGTGGTGCTGTAGCCAATGCTGCTGCTAAGGTCAGAGGTTTGCTTCCTGTTAAGGTCAGAGGTTTGCTTCTGGTCAAGGTCAGCAAGGGTGAAATGCCAGGATGCAGGCATGATGTTTTGTTACTCTGTTTGTTAATAAAGTACTCGTGCTAATTCTACGATATCGCCTTTTCGAGTCCTTGCCTCACTACATGGATTTATCACATTTGTTGATGAGGTAAAACAGAACCCTGGATAAAGAAGAGAAGTCTGCCAGGACGTTTAAACGACAAAATCACGAGCAGCAGTTAGCTACCAGTTGGAAGAGAGCATGGCTGCCACGGTAGGAACAGTTTCCGCTTTTGATAGTCAAGCACAAACATGGGAGGGATACTGTGAAGTGTTGGGTTATTTTTTCAAAGCAAATGAAATAAATGATGCCGGAAAAAGGAAAGCCATTCTGCTTAGTTCAGTGGGAAGCCAAACCTAAAGTTTGAGGAAGAATCTGCTCAGTCCTGAAAAGCCTGGAGACAAATCATTTGTTGAATTAGTGGCTTTGCTAAAAGAACATTTCAACCCTAAGCCTAGTGAGATTGTACAGCGGTTCAAGTTTAATTCAAGGAACAGGAAAGAGGAAGAGAGTGTAATGGACTATGTAGCGGTGTCGCGTAAATTAGCACAAGATTGCAATTATGGGAACAACCTGAAGGAAATGCTGCGAGATAGGCTAGTTTGCGGAATTATGGATGACCGAATGCAGCGTAGATTATTATCCGAGACTGGGCTTACTTATGAAAAAGCATTGGAACTTGCTCAAGCCATAGAGACAGCGAACCGAGATGTAAAAGAAATACAGGGTTGTGATGAAATAACTCTGTGTTCTGGCATTTGTATTGTTGTTGTTGTTGTTGTACTTGCTAATGTCTGGAATGTTCCACCGGTGTAATCACTAATGCTCCTCCCTAGCCCCGCCCCTCTTCTGGAAGGTTCTACCAAGGGCTGGGTCAGTGATGAACTGTGTTAACTCGATGCCATGTTCTTACTTAATAAAAGCCTGTAGTTTCAAGCTTTAACTTCATGGATTCAGACAGTTATTGGGCACTTCAATTTTATTAAGTAACAACTTCTGGAAGATGGATCGATTTTTGAAACCAGAGCGCCTGGATATCGATCCCCATTCAGCAGATGCGTCGAAGAAATTTACGCATTGGCTTCGATGTTTTGAACACTTCATCGCATCGGTCGATTCGACGGTCAACAAGTTGGGTCTTCTAACCAACTTGGTAAGTCATCAAACTTACTCTATAATTGAAGATATCACTACGTATGAAGAGGCCCTCGCAGCCCTTAAGGCCCAGTACCTTAAGTCGGTTAATGAAGTATACGCCAGGTATCTCTTGTCTACTCGTAGGCAATTACCCAAGGAATCTCTGGACGATTTCCTGCAGGACCTTAAGGCTTTGGCTAAGGATTGCAACTACAAGACTGTCTCTGCCATAGTGTATCAGGAAGAAGCCATCCGCGATTCTTTCATATCTGGCCTCCGATCTAATTATATTAGACAGAGACTCCTCGAGAACAACTCATTAGTTTTAAAAACGGTCGTCGCTACTGCTCGATCGTTAGATGTAGCCCAGAAGAATTCAGAAGTGTATGCATCAGCCCATGCGTCTCTCTCAGCCTCGTGTGTTCCGAGTATGGAGGCATCCATAACACCAATGGAGCCTCCACTTAATCCTATTGTTGCGGCTGTACCCCATGGGTCTAAGTGTTATTTTTGTGGCCAATCTAAACACCCCAGGCAAAAATGCCCAGCCAGAGATGCTACCTGTTTTAAATGTAAGAAATGGGGACATTTTAGTAAAGTGTGTAAGGGTAATCCTGTACCCGATGTCTTCTCTGCTGCCGCCTATCATTTTACTCTAGCCTCGGCTACGGTTGACCAGACCATACTGTGTTCCTTGTCGAAATCTATGATGGACATCAAGATTAATGGTCGTCCTACTGGGTGTTTGATAGACTGTGGCAGTACTGAAAGTTTTATACACCCCAACCTTGTTAACTCCTGTTCATTGAAGGTGTATCCTACTGGAAGTGAAATTGTGATGGTGTCCAAGTCCCTTACTTCGGAGGTAACTGGATATTGTAAAGTCACATTGACCGTTAAGGATATGGAGTATAAGGACTTTAAACTCCTCATATTACCTCAGTTGTGTGTGAACTTAATATTAGGCTTGGACTTCCAGTGTCAGCATGAGAGCGTTACCCTTAAGTATGGTGGATCTCAGCCTCCACTCACAGTCTGCGGCCTTTCTACTTTAAAAGTAAGTCCGCCTTCTTTGTTCGTGAAACTTGCTCCTAATTGTAGACCTATAGTGACTAAGAGTCGACGGTATAGTTCAGAAGATAAAACATTTATAAAAGAGGAAGTGGAAAGGCTTCAACGGGAGGGAATCATCGAACACAGTAATAGCCCGTGGCGTGCCCAGGTGGTGGTGGTTAAAACTAATGAAAAGAAAAGACTTGTGGTTGATTATAGCCAGACTATAAACTTGTATACCCAATTAGACGCCTATCCTTTGCCTCGTATTTCTGAGATGGTGAACCAGATAGCTCAGTATCGCGTGATCGCCACCATTGATTTAAAGTCTGCCTACCATCAACTCCCCATTAAAATAGAAGACCGACCTTATACGGCCTTCGAAGCTAATGGGCGCCTATACCAATTCCTTAGGGTGCCCTTTGGAGTGACGAATGGGGTATCCGTCTTCCAATGGGAGATGGATTGTATGGTGGATGAATACGCGTTGGAAACAACATTCCCGTACCTGGACAATGTTACTATCTGTGGGCACGACCAATGGGAGCATGATCAAAATCTTGCGAAGTTCCTAGAGACTGCAAAGGGGTTAAACCTGACCTACAACGAAAACAAGTGTACCTTCAATACTACACGTTTGTGTATTCTCGGTTGCGTTGTGGAGAATGGGGTAATTGGGCCAGGTCCTGAAAGATTACGCCCACTTAAGGAATTACCTTTACCTCACACTGTAAAAGCTTTAAGAAGGTGTCTGGGATTCTTCTCATACTATGCCCAGTGGGTGGCTAACTACTCAGATAAAGTCCGACCTCTTATTAAGTTGACATCTTTCCCACTATCGGAGGAAGCTCAGGAGGCTTTCCTTAATATCAAATGGGACATTGAGAAGGTAGTGGTATGTGCCGTGGATGAGAAGATCCCTTTTCAAGTGGAAAGTGATGCATCAGATTTTGCATTGGCAGGAACTCTTAACCAAGCTGGTAGACCAGTAGGTTTCTTCTCTCGTACATTGCAAGGACCAGAAGTTCGACAGTCTTCAGTGGAAAAGGAGGCACAGGCGATTATCAAAGCAGTCAGGTATTGGAGACATTATCTCGCTGGCCAACGTTTTATGCTCATTACTGACCAGCGATCCGTGGCCTTTATGTTCAACACTAAGCAGAGAGGCAAAATCAAAAATGATAAGATTTTAAGATGGCGAATAGAACTGCCAACATATGACTATGATATTCAGTACAGGCCTGGAGTATTTAATGAGCCATCGGATGCATTGTCACGAGGAGTATGTGCTAGTCTAGGTATACATAAGCTTCAAAGTCTCCACGACGCACTCTGCCACCCTGGGGTTACCAGAATGAACCACTTCATGAAGTCCCACAATCTACCCTACTCTATTGAGGAGGTCCGGACAATGACCAGAACCTGTTATGTTTGTGCTGAATGCAAACCCCGTTTCTATAAGCCATCCGAGCCAGCTCATCTTATTAAAGCAACTTGACCATTTGAGCATTTGAGTCTCGATTTTAAAGGTCCCCTTCCATCGAGCGACCGTAATGTCTATTTTCTTAATATTATAGACGAGTACACTCAGTTCCCTCTTGTTATCCCCTGTCCGGATGTGACCAGTGCTGTTGTAATTAAATGCCTCTGCCAACTGTTTTCCTTGTTTGGCATGCCTAACGCTATACATAGTGATAGGGGTTCTTCCTTTATGAGCGAAGAATTGTGACAGTTTTTGCTATCGAAGGGGATTGCAACGAGTAGAAATACCAGCTACAACCCTCGTGGTAATGGGCAGGTTGAGAAAGAAAATGCGACAGTGTGGAAGGCTATCGTACTGTCTCTGAAGTCGCGAGGCCTGCCGACCTCTCGCTGGCAGGATGTCCTGCCAGACGTGCTGCATTCCATAAGGTCTCTTTTGTGTACAGCGACGAATGCCACCCCTCATGAAAGGATGTTTAGTTTTCCAAGAAAAGCTACTTATGGAGTAATGTTACCCACATGGTTGACGACCACGGGCCCTGTGTTGTTGCGCAGACATGTGAGAGGCCACAAGACTGATCCACTGGTGGAGGAAGTACAACTCCTCCATGCTAATCCCCAGTATGCGTATATTCAATATCCGGATGGGCGAGAGGATACGGTCTCTATTAAAGACCTGTTCGACTCTGAGAGTAGAGTATTCAGTCGCGGTATTGGACCTTCAGAGACACAATCCCTCAGTATGGAAAATACTGATGATTCTGGGAATTCGAATGAACCGGAGTTAGTACTCCGGGAGGAGCCTCAGCAAGAGTTACGTCGTTCCCAGAGGATTATCAGACCTCCTGACAGACTGAATCTATAGCAGGGGGTGAATGTGATGAAATAACTCTGTGTTCTGGCATTTGTATTGTTGTTGTTGTTGTTGTACTTGCTAATGTCTGGCATGTTCCACCGGTGTAATCACTAATGCTCCTCCCTAGCCCCACCCCTCTTCTGGAATGTTCTACCAAGGGCTGGGTCAGTGATGAACTGTGTTAACGCAATGCCATGTTCTTACTTAATAAAAGCCTTTAGTTTCAAGCATTAACTTCATGGATTCAGACAGTTATTGGGCACATCAAGGGTTCAGACAGGGCTAATGCTACGCAAGTTGCAGGTCAGGTTGTTGTGCACAAGTTGAACATGCGTCAGAAACCACAACATGAGCATGTGAAGGCATGTTATAGATGCAAGGGCGATCACCTGGCGAGTGAATGCCGGTTTCTGGAGGAAAAGTGCTACAAGTGTGGGAAACAAGGACACATAAAATGAGCTTGCAGGGCAAAATCACCTGTGGAGGAATCCAAACCAAAAGGGGGAGGACAGCAAAACCAAGGGAGAGAAGTGAAAAAACATGGAGCACACCACATCAGTGGGGAAGCTGAGGAAGAAGAGGACATGTTCATAATGTATAGCATGTTAGAGAACATTCCAAAAGTGGCTCCTGTCACATTGCAACTGACAGTAAATGACTCTAAGGTGAACTTTGAAGTTGATACAGGGTGCGGCATGACCATAATGAACAAGGCAGAGTACTCAAAATTGTGGAACCGTGCAAAAGTTCCAGAGTTAAAGCCTTGCTCCCTGCATCTTAAAACATATACAGGTGAATGAGTAGCGACATTAGGTACAGCTAAGGTAACTGTGCAACACAGGGACACAGTGGAACAGCTACCTGTAGTTATAGTATTGGGTACCGGACAAACCTGTTAGGTCGGGGCTGGGTAAAAGAACTTAAATTAGACTGGGGAGCAGTAGATCAAATAGTTGCGGGCAAACAGTTGACTTTGCAAGAAGTGTTGAGTGAACATGAGAATGTGTTCAAGGAGGAACTTGGCACATTTAATGGCCCCCCAGCTAAGATTTATGTAGACAAGGAGGCACCGCCAAGGTTTTTTAAACAACGACCTGTGCCTTATGCCATGAAGCCAAAGGTAGAGGCTGAGCTTGACCGTCTATTGAGAGAGAACATACTGGAGCCAGTGAAATGTTCGGAATGGGCAGCTCCCATAGTACCTGTTTTAAAACCGGACAATTCGGTAATACTCTGTGGAGACTATAAATTGACAGTCAATCGGGTGTCCAAACTAGAGCAGTATCCAATTCCCAAAACAGAGGATCTCTTTGCAAACCTGGCTGGAGGAAAGAAATTCACAAAGTTGGATATGAGTCATGCCTACTTGCAGATTACACTGGATGATGAATCAAAGAAGTATGTCACCATAAATACATACAAGGGCTTGTTTACATATAACCGCTTACCGTTTGGTGTCTCATCTAGCCCAGCTATCTTCCAGAGGACAATCGAAGGTGTACTGCAAGGGATTCCACACGTTTCCATCTATCTGGATGACATTCTGGTGATGGGAAGAACCGACCAGGAGCATCTGAGCACTCTGAGAGAGGTACTACAGAGATTGGAGAGGGCAGGGTTCTGGCTCAAGAGGAGTAAGTGCACTTTCCTGGGGAATGAGGCAGTGTTCCTGGGACACAGAGTGGACGCCACCGGGCTCCATCCACTCAAGGAGAAGGTACAAGCACTGCAGGATGCCCCTGCTCCTACAAATGTGGCTGAGTTAAAAGCTTACCTGGGACTGCTGAACTATTATAACAGGTTTTTACCAAACTTGTCAACTGTGTTAGCACCTCTTCACAAACTACTGCGCAAGGAGACACAGTGGCAGTGGGGAGAGGAGCAGGGGGTTTCATTAGAACAGTCCAAGAAACTGATGCTGTCGTCGGATGTGCTGGTTCACTACAATGCAGAGAAAGACATCATTCTCTCTTGTGACGCTTCACCTTATGGGGTGGGGGCAGTTCTTTCACACTGCATGGAAGATGGAACCGAAAGACCAATAGGGTTTATATCCCGAACTCTAACACCAGCGGAAAAAAACTATTCCCAGTTAGACAAAGAGGGGTTAGCAGTAATGTTTGGGTTACAGAGGTTCCACAAGTACATATATGGCAGGAAGTTCACCATATACACCGATCATAAACCTCTTCTCTCTCTTTTCAATGAAATGAAAGCAGTTCCACAGATGGTGTCACCCCGGATCCAGAGGTGGGCAGTGACGTTGAGGGCATATGAGTATGTCATCGTCTACAAGGTGGGCAAGTACCATGGGAATGCAGATGCCTTGAGCCGTCTTCCACTGCCAGGCACACATATCTGTGCAGCTCCAGAGGACAGAGTTTTGATGTTGGAGGACACTGACATGGCACTTGTGACTGCAGAGCAAGTAAGAACATGGACAGGTAAAGATCCAGTACTGTCTAGAGTTCGAGAATATGTGGTGAGGGGATGGCCACAGCATCCAGAAGGGGCTGACTTCACACCCTACAGTGTCAGGAAAACAGAGCTGAGTGTGCAGGATGGTTGCGTGTTTTGGGGAGCACGAGTGATTATTCCACAGCCAGCACGACAGTCTATCCTAGAGCAACTACATCAGTGTCATCCTGGGGTCTCGCGTATGAAAGCCTTGGCTAGGAGTTACTTGTGGTGGCCAAAGCTAGATGAGGAGATAGAAAATCTAGTCAAGACATGCAGCACTTGTCAGGAACACCGGAAGGCACCAGCAGCGGCTCCTCTCCACCCCTGGGCGTGGCCGGATAAACCATGGAGAAGATTGCACTTAGATTATGTGGGTCCATTCATGGGGAAGATGTTCCTCATAATCATTGATGCACATTCCAAATGGATAGATGTTTATCCTGTAAATTCTGCTTCCGCCACTACTACTATAGACTGCCTGCGTCGGAGCTTCAGTAATCAAGGGCTACCGGAGATCGTGGTGAGTGACAATGCCACTTGTTTTGTGAGTACAGAGACAAAAGAGTCCTTGAGAAAAAATGGCATAGTGCAGGTGACCTCAGCTCCATATCATCCGTCCTCGAATGGACTTGCGGAGAGAGCCGTACAAACATTTAAGGAGATGATGAAAAAAAGTGCAGAAGGGAGTTTAGCAGCCAAAGTGTCACGGGTTCTGTTCAGCTACAGAATAACACCTCAATCCACCACAGGACTCTCTCCTGCTGAGGTGTTATTAGGTCGTAGACTACGCTCCACTCTTGACCTTGTCCACCCAGACCTAAAAAGGAAAATGGAAAACAGACAAAACAAACAAAAAGAGAACCATGACAAAAGAACAAAGAGCCGAAGTTTTGGAGAAGGAGATGCAGTCCTTACCAGGAATTTCAGTTATGGACCAAAGTGGATTCCTGGCTTCATAGACTCAATGACAGGAGATGGTAGGGTAGTATGCAAATATGTAGATCAGATACTTCCCAGACAAGGGGAAATTGAAATGAAGGTTTCAGATGCAATGACTGAAGACAGGGTTGCCCCCAGTTATCCAAGTGCATCTGTGGTGCCACCACCAGGGACAAAGACAATTCCACAGGAACCTATTCGTCAAGAGGGAACCATCGTTGCAGAGTCAGATACTCTAAGCACTGCTCAGGAGCAGCTGGTGGCTTCACCACAAACAAGCAGGGACTTTACTGTTAGACGTTCACAAAGGTCACGCAAGCCACCAGAGAGATTGATACTGAACTGTTAGATTCATCAAGTATGGAACATGATGAATAGAGACTCCTTATGTGACCCTCAGGAATGGTTGTTTGTTAAGAAATTCATACTGAAATCTTAAGGGGGGAGGGATACAGTAATCTGGGATGTTATGATTAAGGTTATCCACCAGGTGGTGCTGTAGCCAATGCTGCTGCTAAGGTCAGAGGTTTGCTTCCTGTTAAGGTCAGAGGTTTGCTTCCGGTCAAGGTCAGCAAGGGTGAAATGCCAGGATGCAGGCATGATGTTTGTTACTCTGTTTGTTAATAAAGTACTCGTGCTAATTCTACGATATCGCCTCTTTGAGTCCTTGCCTCACTACATGGATTTATCACACCCCTGAGGCTCAGTGTCTACATGCAGCTGAGCAGAGCTAGGAGCGTCCTGCAGCCTCCAGCAAGATCTCTCCACTGCTGTCCCTGTCCCCACCATCAGCTCTTGTTCACTCGTGAGTTGTGATACACCAGGTGACAACACTACTCTATCTCGCGAATGACCCACCGTGGTGTGCGTCACTGCGCTGGTGCTGGGTGCAATCATTTCTGCTGACGCTGCTCCCTCAGAGGATGCAGCATCCTCTGAGGAGTCCTCTGGCTCTTCCGCCTGGACAGTAGGGAGGGGGGCTCCTGATGGTCCTGTGGGAGAGTAAAGCCATGAGCTAGACATGTGATATGTAGATTGCAGATGCAACTCATTGTGCACATGATGAGCATTCGATTTCTAATGACATCAGATGCCATATGTGTCACTCATGAAAGCCAAATAAGATGGATGGGAAGCATTCTGTTACCAGGTTGTTCTGCTGAGCCCGTCTCTCCGTCCCCCACTTCCAGCTGTTCCACTGATCCCACAATTTCCAAAGCGGCCTCCCCAGCGTTGGTCAGCTGTGATAAGGATGGTGGTCCGCCTCCTGTTCTCTCCCTTTCCCTTATTGTGGCCTCTCTTTTCCTGGAAAGAGGGAAAAAAGTGGAGTTTCAGTGAGAGTGATGGAATGAGTGTAAATAATGGATAGGATAGATGTTTAGAGGGAGACTGTGAAGGAATGAGTTGCCATTAAGAAGTTCCCTCCTTTTGAATTGTTAGTTGTTATCAGTGCATAACCTTGAGGGTGGGCATGAGGGGTGCATATTAAGATGGGGTAGTGATTCTGTGCATAGGGAGAGAGGGATGGGGGATGGTGCAAGGGATGTTGGGTAGAGTCCGGATGTGCAGGAGTAGAGTTAGCAATGCAGAGTGATGGGGATGTGATGACAGGCACAGCAGAATTAAGGTAAGTGTGCTTTTATACTCTCTTTTCCAGAGCGCAGGAGATCATTGAGCCTTTATCTGCATTGGACCCAGGTGCGTTTATACTCAGACCCGGCCATTGACCTCCTCAGCTATTCGTAGCCAGTCTGCCTTTGTCTGCTGAGGAGGTTTCCTCCTTCCATCAGCTGGGTATAGGGCCTCCCGACATCCTCTGACTCCCTCCACAAGAACATGGAATGAGTCTTCGTTGAAGCGGGGAGCTGCCTTTTGTTTCTCTGCAGACATCGTGGTGAGAAGCAGCAGTCAGAAGCACCAGAAACGACTTGAGATCTAATGGGGCAATGGCCCCCCTTAAAAGAACCGGCTGCAAACGTGTCAGCATATCAGCTGAACAGACCCGCACCTAGTGATCAGGGTGGGTAACCCACACGGCGGGCTTAACTAGCCCAAGTAACGCAAAATTGTAATAACAACAGAAAACGCTGGAAAAACTCAGCAGGCCAGGAAGCATCCGTGGAGAGAGAAACAGAGGGCCAGAAATTCGGGTCCCCACGGGTGAGTATGCGCTGGGTACTCACGCGTAGGCCCAACAAAAGTGCCGGTTTCGTGCACGGGAAACCGGAACTTCCGTTCCCTTAAAGGAAAGGGTTCACAGGTCGAACGCGTGCGCCGGAGAGGCAATGCGTACGCCTGGAACTTCCATTTTTTTTGCAGGTTTCTCCAGGAGGGTAAGCCTCCAGCAGCTACGCTTTTAAAAAGCAGTCGCAAGGCCTGCTTTTAACAAGGTAAGTGGTGAATTAAGTAAAATTAAAATATTTTTTCCACAGGTTTATTATTTTTAAATACTTTAAAGAAAGGTAAGTTTATTTTTAGCTCTGTTAGAAACAGTAATTAATTTTTACAAAAATTGAAATTATTGTTTAAAATAGTTATTTTATGTAATTTATAGTTATTTTAAAAATGTGATTTATTTTTTAATTTATTTGAAGTTTTAGTTATGTTTTGGGGCTGATCTCTATTTCATAGATTTGGCAGGTCTTCCTGTCAAATCTATGAATAGAGATTCCCTGCTATGATTGGCTCTCCATGGCCCGCGTGATCCCAGGTGACGCTTCGAACTAACTGCACCCCTGGGATACCCAAGCACTGCGCGCCAGCAGTTGGAGCAGGCCCAGGATCGGAATCCCATGCGGGCCCACAGCACAACGGCCGGTGCGCTAGGTAAGTGCAGGTCGGAGGCTTGCACCCGCGGGAAGCCTCCGACCCAAATTTCTGGGCCAATGTTAACGTTTCAGGTCTGGGACCCTTCATCAGAACTGGAAAAAGCTGGATATGTAACAGATATTAAGCAGGTGCAGTGATAGGAGGGGAGGAAGGAATTGAAGGAACATACTGTGCTTTTGCAAGAGGCAGGAAAAATAAGGGGCTGGATTTTCATTGGGCCTTGGAGTCGGGATTGGAGGCGTGTGAGGGTTTAAAATCCCGAAATCGGGGGTCCTGACCCCATCCCGCCCCCAACCTGCCTTCATGCCAGTTTCAAAGGAGGCGGGTACCCACCCCGCATTGGGACCCGCCTCCCCGAGGCGGGAAGGGGATTAGTGCCAATTAACTGCCTGTTAACAGGTAGTTAACAGGCAGTTTTTAGCCTAATATCTATTTTCATTGTTGAAATGTGGGATTCCTGACGGCTCCAAACCATGCCAAGTTAGCGAGGGGGGCCGTCGGGATGAAGGGCTTGGAGGGGTCGAGATGTCCTGTGTTCAGGTGAGCGATGAGTGCATGAGTGCAGAGGTAAGTGTGTTTGGTCTGTGTAAAGTGTTTAAAGAATTTCTACTAACCTTTACTTACCTTTACAGCCTTCCTTCCTTCAGGTCTCGGGAGTCCCTCATCTCACCAGCACAGAAAGCAGAATGGCCGCCAGCTGTCAAAATCAGCAGCCTCTGCTTTCTGTTCCGGGGAGATCTCTAAATCATCCTGAGAGGAAGGAATTAACCTGGAGTACAGATTGTCAGTGTTTGACAGCTTCAAACAGCTGTGAAACGCTGATATTTCATCTGTTAAAAGGTCTTGACAGATGAAATTTCAATCTGTGACGTCACCTGTTGCCGGGTGGCCCTTAATTGGCCTGCTGAGCCTGCTGGGCGGGCTCAACAAGGTCAACAAGGTCAATCAAGTCTAAATCGCCTGGGTTGGTTAGAACTCGATGGAGGCGGAACTACAACCCCAAAAGAGCCGCCTCCTACACGCCTACTCAATGAAAATCCAGCCCCAAATGTTGCAAATGGGAATGGCAAAATCATACAGCATGAAAAATGGGGGCAGGGGTTATAGTTTGAAATTACAAATTTCAAACTATAACCCCTGCCCCATTTATCATGCTGTGTGATTTTGCCATTTCCATTTGCAACATTTTATCTTTCCTGCCTCTTACAAAGGTACAGGATGTTCGTTCAATTCCTTCCTCCCCTCCTAACCGCGCCCCCCCCCCCGTCTCTGCACCTGCTTAATATCGGTACATATCCAGCATTTTCCAGTTCTGATGAAGGGTCCCAGACCTGAAACGTTAACTCTGATTCTTTCGCCATGGATGCTGCCTGGTCTGCTGAGTTTTTCCAGCGTTTTCTGTTGTTATTTCAGATTTC
This sequence comes from Somniosus microcephalus, assembly GCF_052327205.1. NCBI lineage: Eukaryota > Metazoa > Chordata > Chondrichthyes > Squaliformes > Somniosidae > Somniosus > Somniosus microcephalus. Next base: position 46,769,596 of record NC_140993.1, on the reverse strand, counting down.
CAGCATCCGCAGTATTTTGCTATTGTAACACAAAATTGTGTCAGCAGGCCGGCAGGGGCCGGCAGCGGGACAGGAACCCACCCACTACCGTTCCCCACGGAAACCCACCTCCAGGAAGAAAATCACGACTGTTGGTTGTAAACGTTACCATTGGTGTACGTGTTTATACCCCGAGTATTTCCAGACTGTTTCCAGGACTATCAGAATTAAGGTAAGTGTGCTTTTATACTCAATTTTCCAGAATGCCTGTCATCACATCCTCATAAGTCAGTCTGACGTGCACCAGATTCTCTGTTCTGGTAGGTTTGTTTTCTATGAACCCAGCAAAGCAGAGAGAGTGTGCATTGTTACTGAATTCCAGAAACCGCACAAGATGTTTAAAAACCCAACGCCCCTCTCCAGTGCGACCAAACTCCAGGAGTCTCACCCCTTTACTGCTGTACCTCTGGAAGCCCTCAGTGCTGCAAAGTTCCAAGCCCTACACTGCATTGTCGCTGGGTATGGGGTGGGTGGGCGGGAAGTAATTGTGGGGCAATGGATGCTTCCTTAGTGCTACTTACACAGCAACATCCTTCACCCACATCATGCTAAGCTCTAGAGTGTCCTCTGTGTTGCAAAACTTCAGCACCTCCACCATAATCTGCCCATTCCTCAGTTATGCCAAATTCCTGAACCAGTCTTCTAGTGCTGCCAAAGTGCACCCCCACCCCCCTACATTGTTGCTAAACCACATACCCTTCCTATGCCCAGTACCTACCTCCAACTTGGCACCATCTTGTTGTGTATACATTTTAAGTTATGGGAAAGGTGGCATAGTGGTTATGTTACTGGACTAATGATCCAGAGACATGAGTTCTAGATCTCACCACAGCAGCTGGGGAATTTGAATTCCACTAATTAAATTAATCTGGACTATAAAGCTAGTATCAGTAAGGGTGACCATGAAACTACCAGATTGACATAAAAACCCATCGGGTTCACTAATGTCCTTTAGGGAAGGAAATCTGCCATCCTTACTTGGTGTGGCCTATATGTGACTCCAGACCAACAGCAATGTGGTTGACTCCTAACTGCCCTCTGAAATGGCCTAGCAAGCCACTCAGTTGTAACAAGCCGCTACAAAGAAGTATACAGCAGTTCAAGAAGGCGGCTCACCACCACCTTCTCAAGGGCAATTAGGAGCGGGCAATAAATGCTGGCCTTGCCAGCGATGTCCACATCCTGTGAACGAATAAAAACATTTTTTTTTAATCCTGAGATAAAAATTGATTACCTAGATAAAGGACATGGTGTGGAGATGCCGGTGTTGGACTGGGGTGGACAAATGTAAGAAGTCACACAACACCAGGTTATAGTCCAACAGTTTTATTTGAAATCACAAGCTTTTGGAGCGCTGCTCCTTCGTCAGGTGACGTGGAGAGATGCATAAAGACACAGCTTAAATAGTCATAGAATAATTCCAGATGATTACAGGTAATCTTTCTAACTGCCATTTATCACACCACGGCAGAGAGATAATCACAGCAATCAAAGGTGTGAATGGTGTCCAAACAGGTTAGTCAGGAAAACATTACATCAAAGAACAATGAGGTGGGGTCACAAGAGGTCAAATGATGCAGATGCTGGGGTCTGTATGAAAAGTTGATGATACTAGATAAAGGAAGCAGCATATCCTGAGACTTACCCAGAGCAATGCCACAGGACATCCATTGCTATATGTTATTGATACTTAGTAATGACTGGCAGTGAGTTTAAGGGCTGGATTTTGTCAATGGGGACGTGATGGAGGCAGGACTCACACTTTTTTGGTTGTAGTCCCGCCTCCATTGATTTGTGGCCAACCCACGCGATTTTCCCTTGATTGACCTTGTTGAGCCCGCTGGGCGGGCTCAGCAGGCCAATTAAGGGACACCCGGTTACAGGTGACGTCAGGGATTGACATTTCATTTGTCAAGAACTTTTGACAGATGAAATATCAGCGTTTGACAGCTCTGTGAAGCTGTCAAACACTGACAATCTGTCTTCTAACTTGAGTCCTTCTCCACAGACTCAGTTAGAAATCTCTCCAGAACAGAAAGCAGAATGCTGCAACTTTTGACAGCTCGCGGCCATTCTGCTTTCTGTGCCGGTGAGCTGAGGGACTCCCGAGACCTGAAGGAAGGAAGCCTGCATCAGTAAGTAAAGGTAAGTAAAACTTATTTAAACACTTTACACACACCAAACACACTTACCTCTGCACTCATGCACCCATCACTCACCTGAACACCGGAAATCTCGAACCCTCCAAGCCCTTCAGCCCGATGGTCCGCCTTGCTAACTTGGCGTGGTTTGGAGCCGTCGGGCAGTCCACACTTTAGGGCTAAAAATAGGGGATTAGGCCAAAAACTGCCTGTTAACTACCTGTTAACAGGCAGTTAATTGGCACTAATCCCCTTCCCGCCTCAGGGAGGCAGCTCCCAGCACAGGTTGAGTACCTGCCTCCTGGGAAACGGGCATGGAGGCAGGTTGGGGGCGGGATGGGTTTGTACCCCCCGATTCTGCAATTTTCCCCCCACTCCCGCCTCCAAACCCGCCTCCACGGGGCTTGGAAATTCGAACCCTAAGTCTTCAGTTCCAATTCAGTGTTTCACTGAAATTTTTAGCCAAAGCAAGTTTGGTTGTCACAGTTTATTACATCATCTGATTCATTTAATTGAATTACCCTGCATCTTACTGCCAGCCATCTGTTATCCCATAATAATTATTGCCTCAGCAACATCAAAAGACTAACAAACACTATTTTGCTCGTAATACTAAAATCAAACAACCACAATCCTTCATACTGTCACCACACAATCTGCTTCTAATTTGCTTTCATTTGAATCAAACACTATGGGGCCTAAATTCCATGGCGCTCCAAATCATTCGCAATTCCTGCACTGATGCCGTGCCAGAATGGACAGGCCCAAAGACGGAAGTAGGTTCGTCCTCGGACTTCATCAGAATAAATCAGGCGAGCCGCGGGTGCCAATAAGGTGCCCCAATGCAGCTCACCTGCCAAGGCCTGATGAATTTAGGCCCTCACAGGGGCCCAGGACCAATACCAGCATTCATATAGAGCCTTAGCACATTGTCAAAATACAGGCATCCCGCCCCAACCGCGGTTTTGCCATACGCGGATTTCAAGCATACATGGTTTCCTCTCTGCGACAACTTTTGCCAACCGCGGCAGTGAATTTTGCGTATACACAGTTTTTAATTTAAGATTAAGGTAAATAACATGATTTTATTGCTTTTATATTCTTTTTTATTGTGTTATTTGAACATTTATACTGTATTTGCCAACCGAGGTTTTACTAACCACGGGGGTTTTCAGGGACGTATCCCCTGTGGTTGGGGAGGGATTACTGTGTTTTGAAGTGCTTCATAACAACAGATAGAGGGAACGGTAGCATAGTGGCTATGTTACTGGACTAGTAATCCAGATGCCTGGACTAATGATCCAGAGACATGAGTTTAAATCCCGCCCTGGGAGCTGGGGAATTTAAATTCACTTAATAAATAAATCTGAAATAAAAAGCTAGCATCAGTAATGATGGCCATGTAACTACTGGATTCTTGTAAAAATCCCACGTGGTTCACTAAAGTCCTTTAGGGAAGGAAATCTATGGTCCTTACCTGGTCTGGTTTATATGTGATGCCAGACCCACAGCAACGTGGTTGACTCTGAGCAGCATTCAGTTAAGGGCAATTAGGGATGGCAATGAAAATGCTGGCCTTGCCAGTAACACCCACATCCCATGAATGATTAATAAAACAAAATTATATTTGAAGTACAGCCTAGGCAATCTAGGCAATCATTCTGTTACAGGAACATTCCATAAATAGCTATGACTAGTTAATCTGTTTCCAGGAGTATTGGTCGAGGGAAGAATATTGGCCATAACAACATAAGAACATAAGAAAGGTCATTTAGTAGCAGTAGGACATTTGGCCCTTCGAGCCTGCTCCGCCATTCAATAAGATCATGGCTGATCTTCTACCTCATCTCCATTTACCTGAACTATCCCCATATCCCTTGATTCCCTTAATATTCAAAAATCTATCGATCTCTGTCTTGAGTATACCAATGACTGAGTCTCCACAGCCCTCTGGGGTAGAGAATTCCAAAGATTCACCATCCTCTGAGTGAAGGAATTTCTCCTCATCTCAGTCCTAAATGGCCGATCCCTTATTCTGAGACTGTGACCCCTGGTTCTAGACTCCCCAGCCAGGGGAAACATCCTATCCCTGCATCTACCCTGTCAAGCCCTGTAAGAATTTTGTATGTTTCAATGAGATCACCTCTCATTCTTCTAAACTCCAGAGAATATAGGCCTAGTCTACTCAATCTCTCCTCATAGGACAATCCCCCCATCTTAGGAACCTGTCTGATGAACCTTCATTGCACTCCCTCTATGGCAAGTATATCCTTCCTTAGGTAAGGAGACCAAAACTGTACACAATACTCCAGGCGTCGTCTCACCAGGGCCCTATAAAATTGCAGTAAGACGTCTTTACTCTTATACTCAAATCCTCTTGTAATAAAGGTCATCATACCATTTGCTTTCCTAATTGCTTGCTGTACCTGCATGTTAACTTTCAGTGATTCGTGTACAAGGATACCCAGGTCCCTCTGAACACCAACATTTCCCAATCTCTCATCATTTAAAAAATACTCTGCTTTTCTATTTTTCTATTTTTCCTACCAAAGTGGATAACTTCACATTTCTCCACATTATATTCCACTTGATATGTTCTTGCCCACTCACTTAGCCTGTCTATATCCCCTTGAAGCTTCCTTGCATCCTCCTCACAGCTTACATTCCCACCCAGCTTTGTATCATCGGTAAACTTGGATATATTTCATTTGGTCCCCTCACCCAAATAATTGATGTAGATTGTGAATAGCTGAGGCCCAAGCACTGATCCTTGCGGTACCTCACTAGTTACAGCCTGCCAACCCGAAAATGACCCATTTATTCTTACTCACTGTTTTTGTCTGTTAATCAATCCTCAATCCATGCTAGTATAATACCCCCAATCCCATGAGCCCTAATTTTGTTTAATAACCTCTTGTGTGGCACCTTATCGAATGCCTTCTGAAAATCCAAATACACCACATCCACTGGTTCCCCCCTTATCTATTCTGCTAGTCACAACCTCAAAAAACAGATTTATCAAACACAATTTCCCTTTCATAAATCTGTGTTGATCTGCCCAATCTTATTATTATTTTCTAAGTGTCCTGTTACCACATCCTTAATAATAGATTCTAGCATTTTCCCTATTACTGATGTCAGGCTAACTGGTCTGTAGTTCCCCGCTTTCTCCCTCCTTCCTTTCTTAAATGGTGGGGTTACATTTGCCACCTTCCAATCTGCTGGAACCGTTCTAGAATCTATGGAATTTTGGAAAATGACAACCAATGCATCCGCTACCTCTTTCGCCAACTCTTTCAAAACCCTCAAAAACCAAGACACTGGGAGAACTTTCTACTCTTCATTGAGCAGTGTCACCTTTGACATTCACTTATTGAGGCAGATGGGTTCGTAATTTACAATAAGCCAAACAAGAAGTTACATTTCTGTATTGCTCGTCATGTACAGAGAGTCATATCAGTGCAATTTAGAGGGTTGTAGGCAAATGTAGGCAAGTGTAGGTCCTGCTTAACAATGCAGGATACTCTCATTACTGCATTGGAGTGTCAGCCTAGATAACAGAGCAGGAACTGCACAATGAAATGCTGTTCACCTTTCAGTATCAAGGCTGTTTGTTTACCTTCAAGTGGTGGGTTATTTTCTGACCAAAAAGTAAGAGTCCTTTCAGATGGTGCCTACACCCTTTGACGTATCCAGTAAGGTGGGTGTTTGCTGGTACCTTCATTCACACTTTCTATTTAAATCAGCTGTTATATACCTGGGGCTCAGAAATCACTCCTCTGTTTCTTGACTGACTTTTATGGTGTGTAGGTATCCCAGCAACGCATTTATGCATATAGAAAAGGCTAAAAGGTTTCCCTAATGATTCAGTAAGTTCATCTAGTAAGTAACCTTGAAAATCCCTGAAAAAGGGGGCAGAGACTTAGGGCTGGATTTTGCCATTGGGGTCGGGCTGGGGCATGTCAGATGGTTTTCGTGTCAGGACCCCGACTCCAATGTGAAGTGGGAAAAAAGTGCGATTTTCCCCTAATTGGGCACTTGATTCCCAGCATGTGGGAACCTCTGGCCCAATTAGTCTTTCCATCCTGAAAGTCGCCTTCGATGACATCATCAGTGCTGCTGGATTTAAGGCTTACAAGCAGCCTTGCTTCTTCTGGAGACTAGAAACGCTTTGGACATTGTATGAAGGACTTCATTTACTGACCAGGTCCACCAGCAAGCAAAAGTGTGCATCTCACTTTGATGAGCCCTCCCTCCAAGCTCTGGTGCAGGGAGCAAGATCTAATAAGGAGGTGCTCATCCCTTCCTCAGAAAGAAAAAAGCCACCCCAGCAGACTAAAGCTGTGTGGCTGCATGTAGCTCAGGAGGTCAACTCCCTCTCTATGTGCCGCAGAACCTGGCTGCCGTGCAGGAAGAAGTTTCATGAACTTCTCCACACAGGAAAAGTGAGTATGACTTTCCCATCACCCTCAATCTGATCCCCATCACCTCTCCTCACCAGCACTCTGCTTTGCCAACCTCTTCCTCCACATCCCACTTCACACTTGCATCCCTGCACCATTACCCATTCGCTCTCTCTCTATGGTCACATTCACTTAACTATTCGACCATGCAGCCCTCACACGCTCTATCACTGTGATGCAATGACAACTTACAGCACACAGGGAGGGCCCTTTTTCTCCTTCTAAGCATCTATGCTATGGAATCTCACTCCTTCATTCTCACGCAAACTCCACTTGTGTCCCTCATTGCAGGAAAAGAGAGCCCACAATAAGAGGGAAAGAGCGAGGACATAGAAACATAGAAACATAGAAGATAGGAGCAGGAGTAGGCCATTCGGCCCCTCGAGCCTGCTCCGCCATTCATTGAGATCATGGCTGATCATCCAAATTCAGTACCCTGTCCCTGTCTTCTCTCCATATCCCTTGATCCACCCTCAGTAGCCCAGCTCACCACCTCGGAGGGGGAGGCCCTGGAAATTGTCGGGATCGAGGAGGATTCCCAAGTTGGGGACGTACAGGCAGGCACATCACAGCAAGCTGGTGACAGAATAGTTTGGCATCTCTCTCGTTGACATTGCATGAGTCACTGATAATGAATCTGATGCTCTAACAGATTGACTTATGATCATCTGCACTATTCAATGTGCATGTATCCTTGACCTCACATCTCTAACTCTTTCCTTTACTCCCCCACAGGACCATCGACAGCCCCAATCCCCACTGTCCAGGAGGAAGAGCCTGAGCTTCCAGACTCCTCAGAGGAAGCTGCAACATCTGAGGGCGCTGCATCAGCAGAATTAAGCGCACACATTACCAGCGCAGACACTCACACCTCGGTGGGACCTTCGGGACATAGAGTAGAGTTGTCACCTGGTGTATCACAGCTCACAAGTGAACATCAGCAGATGGCGGAGACAAGGACTGTAGTGGAGAGTCCTCGTCGGAGGGCGCAGGACGCTCCCAGCTCGGCTCCGCTGCATGTTGACCCTGTGCTTTCGGGTCCATGCAGAAGGAGAGCGGTGCTGGAACTCCAGGAACAGGTGCAGGAGTCTCTGGCAGGTTTTGTCTCTAGGGTCATTGCAAATATGGAGTGAATGGAGGAGTCCATCGCTAACATGAGCAGAGCCTTTGTGGAGGCATTGGCGCATGAATGCATCACCACGGAAAGGATGGCAACCTCCATGGAAAGGATGGCTACCATAGAGGAGAGGATGCCTATGGTAGAGGAGAGGATGGCTATGTCCATGGAGGAGCTTAGTCACCAGGGTATTGAAAACATGGTAATTGTTCAGAATAGACTGACATCTCTTGAGGAGCGATGGCCAGCTATTGAGCAAACAAACCAGACCTTCATGCAAGTCCTCTGGAGTAGGACTTCCAGTGCAGAAACGGGTCCACATGGACCCCCTGCAGTGCAGCAAGGTGCTGTCCAGCCACTTGCTAGCTCTGAAGTGGGGTTGACCCATGAGAGGGATGTTGATGGCATACAACAAGGAAGTGGGGGCTCCTCTCCAAGCGCTCACATGACCATGCCACTGCAGAGCCCTCGGTCAGAGCCCCACCAGAGTCTCCACCCAACTGAGATCGGCATCTCAACCCCTGCACAGCTGCAGGAGCAGCAGACTGTTGCCAAGCCCTCACAGGCTCACAGCCCCAGAGGACGCCCGCCAAGGTGTCGAGGCAGGAGCAGCAACAAAGTGAGCAGGGGGCCTCCACATCTGCTGAAGCCACAGGGGAAGCATCAAGTAGGAGCATGCGTAAGAGGAAGAGAATGCACAAGTAGTCACAAGGGTAGTCACTTGGGTGTAATGTGTTTATTTTTAAAATGCCATCAGTTGTTTATTGTCATAAAAAATTCTGATGGCAAGCTGTTGCAGTTGTGGCGTGTGTCATTTCGCAAATGGGACTTCCACATTGAGGGCTTAGAGCGACTTGCAACTGTCAGTATGGTGGTCAGAGTGATAGGAATCCGCAGGTTCTTGGCCATTGTCGATGATCTGATAAGAAGGTGCGAGGCCAACGTGTTTGATTGTGCAGGCTAAGCAAATCTGGCCAAGGTGAGTGCGTCCCTTGAATCCTGGGCAACAATGTGGTCGCGCGCTGGCGCCTTCTGGCCTGTGCAGCTTCAGGTGGGTGAGCAGCAGTTTGGCGCTCCTGTTGTTGCTGCTGCTGCTGGTGGTGGTGCTATTGTTCATGGTTCTGCTGCTGCCATGGCTGGACTTCGTCCGAATCCGATGTCCAGGAGTAAAGAAATTAAATGGTTCCCATGCCTCTGGTATATGCCTCAGTTGAGGAAGCGTTCAGTCAAGGTGACGAGAGGGGTTTCCCAGGAGGTCTCACTGGAGATGGGTGTCAGGCTCCAAACTTCCACAACAATGGATATGCCTGCTAAAAGTTCCCCCAGACCTGAGACAACAAAGTTCTCCCACCTGTGATGTGCCTCAATAAATCCGAGACTCGATGTTAGCGAAACAAAACAAGGCTTTTAGTGACTTAGAAGGTAACACACAGAGGAGAATGTATCTTCCATCCAGAGGTCTGCCGTACTGGATGTGCTGCAGGCTGGGCCAGCTTACATAGGAGCCAGGTATGGGCGGAGCCCTACACACAGTACAATACAATGGAAATGAAACTGAAACCAACCACAGTCACAGGCAGAGAAATACTGATGAGTGATGAATGGAATATTTCATCACATTCACCCCTTCTATAGATTTAGTCTGTTCGGGGGTTTGATAGTCCTCTGCGACCGACGTGGCTGTTGTGGTGCCGCGGGTGTCAGCTGGGTGTCCCCGGTGGCCTCCTGGGTCTCTGCCGGGGGTGCCGCCAGGGTTGTTGAAGAGGTAGTTGGTGGGGGTACCATTGGTCGATGTTCTTCCGGGGGTGATGAAAGAGTAGTGGGTGGGTAAGAGTTGCTGTGGTCGTTGTTGCTGCTGTTGTCGTGGTTGTTGTCGTTACCGGCTGGGGCGACGTCTTTTATGGACACGGTGTCCTACCTTCCGTCGGCGTGCCGGACATACGCGTATTGGGGGTTGGCGTGGAGTAGGTGCACTGACTCCACGATGGGGTCCATCTTGTGGCCCCTCACATGCCTTCGCACGAATACCGGACCTGGGGTGGAGAGCCATGACGGCATGGATACGCCTGAGGTGGATTTCCGGGGAAAGACAAACATTCGCTCGTGAGGCGTGGCATTAGTGGCAGTACACAATAGCGACCGTATCGAATGGAGCACATCTGGGAGGACTTCCTGCCAGCAGGAGATAGGGAGGCCTTTGGTCCTTAGAGCTAGAGTGACTGCTTTCCATACTGTCCCGTTCTCTCGCTCCACTTGACCGTTACCCCGGGGGTTGTAGCTGGTGGTACGGCTCGTGGCGATCCCCCTGGACAGCATGTACTGGCGTAGCTCTTCACTCATGAAGGACGCCCCCCTATCCGTATGGATGTAGCTCGGCATACCGAACAGGCAGAACAGGCTGTTGAGGCATTTAATGACCGTGGCGCTGGTCATGTCTGGGCAGGGGAAGGCGAATGGGAAACGAGAGTATTCATCCACAATGTTCAGGAAGTAATCATTGCGGTCGACGGACGGGAGGGGGCCCTTGAAATCTAAGCTGAGCCGCTCAAAGGGCCGTGTAGCTTTGATTAAGTGGGCTCTATCTGGGCGGTAGAACCGAGGCTTGCACTCAGTGCAAGTGCGACAGTTCCTGCTCAGGGACCGAACTTCCTCAATCGAGTAGGGTAAGTTGCGGGACTTTATGAAGTGGAACAGCCGTGTGACCCCTGGGTGGCAGAGGTCATTGTGAAGGGTCTGTAGCCGATCCCCGGTGGCGCTGGCACACATCCCTCGTGAGAGGGCGTCGGGGGATTCGTTAAGGGCCCCTGGCCGGTAAATGATGTCACAATCGAAGGTGGAGAGCTCGATCCGCCACCTAAGAATCTTATCATTTTTAATCTTCCCCCTCTGTTTATTATTGAACATAAACGCTACCGACCGCTGGTCGGTAAGTAGGGTGAAGCGTTTGCCGGCTAGGTAGTGGCGCCAGTGGCGCACTGCCTCCACGATGGCTTGGGCCTCCTTTTCTACGGAGGAGTGTCTGATCTCGGGCCCTTGGAGGGTCCTCGAGAAGAAAGCTACGGGCCGCCCCGCCTGGTTGAGGGTGGCCGCCAAGGCAAAGTCAGACGCATCACTTTCCACTTGAAAGGGAGTGTTCTCATCCACTGCCTGTAGCGTGGCCCGCTCAATATCCTGCTTAATGCTTTTGAAGGCGGCATGGGCCTCAGCAGAGAGCGGAAAAGAGGATGCTTTCAAGAGGGGGCGGGCTTTGTCGGAGTAGTTGGGGACCCATTGGGAATAATAAGAAAATAACCCCAGGCACCTTTTCAGGGCTTTGGGAGTGTTGGGCAGGGGCAGCTCCCGTAGGGGGCGCAATCGGTCGGGGTCTGGTCCGATTTCCCCATTCTCCACCACGCTGCCTAGTATGTAGAGGCGCGTGGTGTTGTAAACGCACTTGTCCTCGTTGTAGGTGAGGTTGAGTTTTTGTGCAGTTTTCAGGAACCTCTCGAGGTTCGAGTCATGATCCTGCTGGTTGTGGCCGCAGATGGTGACATTGTCGAGGTAGGGGAAGGTTGCCTGCAAGTGGTGGTCATCGACCATGCGGTCCATCTCCCTCTGGAAGACCGAGACCCCATTCGTCACCCCAAAGGGGACTCTGAGGAATTGGTAGAGGCGTCCGTTTGCCTCGAAGGCGGTGTACGGGCGGTCCTCTGGTCTGATAGGGAGCTGGTGGTACGCTGACTTGAGGTCGATGGTGGAGAACACCCGGTATTGGGCGATTTGGTTCACCATTTCTGATATGCGGGGTAGCGGGTAGGCGTCTAGTTGGGTGTACCTATTGATCGTTTGGCTATAGTCGATCACCATCCGTTTCTTCTCGCTACCCCTCACCACCACCACTTGGGCGCGCCACGGGCTATTGCTGCGTTCAATAATGCGCTCTTTCAGGAGCCTGTCTACCTCGGTCGCGATAAACCGCCTGTCCTCCCAGCTGTACCTCCTGCTTTTGGTCGCTATTGGCCGGCAGTTAGGGGTAAGGTTCGCGAATAGCGAAGGCGGCTTTACCTTCAGGGTAGCCAGACCGCACACTGTGAGGGGCGGCTGGGACCCACCGTCATTGAGCGTGATGCTTTGGTGGTAGCACTGGACATCCAGGCCCAAGATCACGCTCGCACATAGATTCTTCATGATTAATACTATAAAATTATCGTATACAGTTCCGTTAACGGACAATTGTACCGTGCAGTAACCCATAATGGTCGATGTCTGGGTTTTATCAGCCATAGAGATGGTACCCCGAGTAGGGACCACCTTTAGGGAGAGTTGTTGTACCAGTTCAGGGTGGATAAAACTCTCCGTGCTTCCACTGTCAATTAAACATTTAACCCTGCACCCGTTTACCTCAATGTCCACCATTGATTTGGATAGCGGGTGCGGCCTGGTCTGGTCCACTGTGACCGATGCCACTGTAGGGCCCTGATCGAGACAAGATGGCGTCCACGCTGTCTGCTCACAAGATGGCGGACCCCACGAGGTCGGGCAAGATGGCGTCCAAGATGGCCGCTCCCACGGCGCACACGCGGCGGTGGCGGGTTTTCGGCGGGGTTCCCTCTGCACACCTTCCCGAAGTGCCCCTTCTTACCGCACTTAAAGCAGGCGGTGCCTTTCACCGGGCACAGGTTTCTGGTGTGCTTCGGCTGCCCGCAGAAGTAGCAGTTGGGTCCCCGACGCGTCACGGCTGTCGTAGGGCTTCTGGGGGGAGAACGGGGGCCCGACGGTGTCGGGCTGCCGGGCGGGGAAGATGCCTTCCAAGATGGCGGTGCCCTTGGTGCACACGTGGCGGCGTGGACGGCGCGGGCTGAAGAGTAGGCGTCCGAGTTTCTCTGGGCCACATCCAGGGATCGTGCTTTGTCCGCAGCCTGTTTCAGGTCCAATCCCGTTTTTTCCAGCAGTCTCTGCCGGATGTAAGTGGAGCTGAGGCCTGTGATAAAGGCATCGCGAATAAGCTCGTCAGTGTACACTGCGGCTTTTACATCTTGGCACTTGCAGTCTTTGCCAAGCGTTTTCAGGGTGCCTAGGAACTCCTCCACCGATTCCCCAGGTCGCTGTGCGCGAGTAGCGAGCAGATGCCTAGCATACACCTCATTCGTAGGCTGCTGGTAATGCGCCTTTAAGATGTCGCAGGCGGCCGGGTACGTGTCGGCGTCTTGGATGAGGGGGTAAACCCGGTGGCTTACCCAATTCCGCAGAATTCCGAGTTTCATACTCGCAGCGTCCGTAGCGTCTTTGACGGCTGCGGAATTGTCCAGGAAGAATTCCATACACATAAACCAGTGTCCGAAGCGTGCCGATGTGTCCAAAGCATGCTGGTCCAAATCCAAACGTTCGGGTTTCAAGAGTTGATCCATTGTGTTGAAAATTAAGTCAATAAAATTGATGTGCCTCAATAAATCCGAGACTCGATGTTAGCGAAACAAAACAAGGCTTTTATTGACTTAGAAGGTAACACACAGAGGAGAATGTATCTTCCATCCAGAGGTCTGCCGTACTGGATGTGCTGCAGGCTGGGCCAGCTTATATAGGAGCCAGGTATGGGCGGAGCCCTACACACAGTACAATACAATGGAAATGAAACTGAAACCAACCACAGTCACAGGCAGAGAAATACTGATGAGTGATGAATGGAATATTTCATCACAACCTGCAAATGATGATTGCTGAAAACTCCTTTTTAATGGTGGAGCTGCAGCTGTTAGTAAGCAGTCCACTTGTGAGGCTGCCAGGATTCACTGGCATGTTCCAGAGGAGACGTGCAGCAGGTAGGAAAAGTGGGAAAATCAGAAAGGCCTCTCAAAATGGGATTATAGAGGTAATTAAGTGGTTGTTAAGGGCCTTAAGGGCCTATCCCACCTCTTAGAGGCGGGATGGAAACGGGGTCAGAAAACACGCATTTGGGAAAATTGTTCGGAGGTGGGATGGAGGCGGGATCGGACCCGCCCGCCATTTTTTGCGATTTTACCCTACCACCTCACACGCCTCCAATCCCGCCTCCTCGGGCCTGGCAAAATCGAGCCCTTAGTGTCACGAGTCTCCACTATTTTTTTGCTCCTTGGAACTGAACATTCTCTGCGTCGAGAGAGGAAATCAATTCTGTTGTCTCTTGCAATGTTCTTGAGCGAGAACTGCACAATGAAATGCAGTTCACCTTTCATTATCAAGGCTGTTTGTTTACCTGCCAAAGTTCCAAACAATTAAGAGCAGATTGAATTTGAATAATCTTGTTACTGAGGCACAATGTGTATCACTTTCAATTTATTGCGGTAGCTTCTAACATGAAGAAGCCATTTGGCACAGGCAGTTGAATAATGAGACTGTGAGAGAGAGGTTAGAGGAGAGAAAATGGTTATTGATTGCCAATAAACATAATGGGCTGGGTCACCTTATCTGTAGGCTTTTACCAAATTGTTAAATTCCCATATGACTGTGGATCCAACAGGTAAATGTTGAATTAGGTAGTTTAAAAGTAAGCAGGCTTGAAGCATCATTAGGATGGACTTATAGGATGCCAAGAATAATTTGAAGGCAATTATAGAAAAGGTCCGAGAGAGAACAAGGTGAAACTGAGTGTGACACTCGCAATGCAGTGCAGAATCGGTCTGTGATACTGCAGAAAGATTGAGAGAAAGTCCTTCACTGTCTTTTTCACTTTAAACAAAAAAGGCAGCTGCAACCACTGTTGTGGCAATGGGATTACCCATGAAACCTTTAAAATTGATTGTGTATAAGGTTTCAAAACAGACATTTCTTTCCTATCATGCATAGCTGTGAAAATAATAAATGTTACAACGCTGATTATTACTGAGCAGGCTTTGAAGGTTTCCTGGTAGCCTAGCAATTACAGAGCTGACTTCCCACACAGTCACTGTAGGATTGGGCTGTAGGGCTCTCTCTGTCACTCAAACCCTCCTGTCACAGTTGGATTGAGTTTTGAAGGTTTCTTGCCTGGGACAGTAGATGTTGTGCCCCATTGTAAATTATATAGTTAATTAACTTGAACTTATATTCATTTTAGGCAATCCCATTCCTGTGTTAGCTTCGAGCGGTAATCCTTCATTTACTTTTCCCCATCAGTTCAAAGAGCCTTATCGTTCCTCTGTTTTTTGCCTTTTGGCACACTGCTTTTTCATCTTCCTACACATTAGTTTTAAACAATCGTACTTTGCACTGCTTACTAAGTTAAACTTACCCTCCAAAAATTCTCTGAGCAATTTAACCAGGACGTCTAGCTTTTAAGAGGGAATGTTAACTCCCGGGAAGGCCGGCTCTGTTTTGACAACCAGGCCTCGTTTAAATGGATCTGGGGAGCTGCCTGCCCCAAACAGGCATCCTGAGGCCGCCTGCTCAGCAGCAAGTTAAGTCATCTGGGCGTGGTGGGTTATGGGAGGATTTTGGGGGAAGACGGATGGGGGGTGCAAAGGAGGACCAAGAAATTGATAAAGAAAGGGAAAATAGAATATGAGAGTAAACTAGCAAGAGACATAAAAACAGATTGTAAAAGCTTCTATAGTTATGTAAAAAGGAAAAGATTAGTGAAAGAAAATGTAGGTCCCTTACAGGCCGAGACAGGAGAGATTATAATGGGGAATAAGGAAATGGCAGAGAAATTAAATAAATACTTTGGCCGGAATTTTGTCGGTCCTCAGAGGATTGGAGGCGGGACCGCTGTCAAAATAGCAAAGATTGACAGCGGGTAGGAAACCCGCTGTCAACCCACCTCCAATCAATCTTCCCAAGTGTCGGGTCCCTGATTTGCGCATGGACCCGACACCTAGCAGCGGGAAGAGAATTATAGCCACTTACCTGCCTGTTAACAGGTACTTGATACTTGTTAACAGGCTCATTTTCAATTTTGCCGCTTCTGCCTCTGGGTTCCCGGCGTCCGGACACCACGCCAGGTAAGTGTGGCATGTTGTGAGTCTGCTGTAATGTTTCTGCATTGATGACAGCTGCAGAAGTGGTGTGAAGGATCCAATGGTGCACTGGTGAGTTTCAGAGGTAAGAAAATGTTGGGAAAATCATTTTTAATGCATTTACACTTTTCTGTAGGTAACAAGTTTTGAATTGGATGTCTAGACCCACCTCATTGGGAGAATCTCTTTCACCAACGACAGATCGCTTCTGTAACCTCACCTGCAGCTGCCATCTGTTCTAGTCTAAGGAGGGAGTCATTGGAGAGCCTAGGTGCAAGAGCTCACCTTTGTACAGTGATTGTCAGTGTTTGGAGCACCTCAATGCTGTCAAACACTGAGAAATAAGCTTAAAAAAAAATTGTGTGTGGTCCCTTTAAGAAAACTGGCAGATGACGCGTCATCAAATGACGTCATCTGACCGGCTTCCTCTTAATTGGCCAGCAAGCCCACAAGGCAGGCTTAACAAGGTCAATCAAGGGAAAATCACGTTTGTGGGCCAGATGCAATTGAGGCGGGACTGGAACCCAAAAACCAGCTGACCCGCTCCCAAATCGCATCCATTTGCAAAATCACGGCCATAGTGTCTGTCTTCATGGAAGAAGGTGCAAAAAGCTTCTCGGAAATAGTGGAGAACCAAGGGTCTAGCAATAATGAGAAACTGAAAGGAATTAGTATTAGTAAAAAAAATTACTGGAGAAATTAATGAGACTGAAAGCTGATAAATCCCCTGAATCTGATGGATTACATCCTAGGGTTTTGAAAGAGGTGGCTATAGAGATAGTGGATGCATTGGTTGTCATTTTCCAAAATTCCATAGATTCCAGAACGGTTCACGCGATTGAAAGGTAGCAAATGTAACCCCACTATTTAAGAAAGGAGGGAGAGAGAAAACGGGGAACTACAGACCAGTTAGCCTGACATCAGTAGTAGGGAAAATGCTAGAATCTATTATTAAGGATGTGGTAACAGGACACTTAGAAAATAATGATAGGATTGAGCAGAGTCAGCACAGATTTATGAAAGGAATATACACATGTTAAGTGAGTGGGCAAAAACATGGCAAATGGAATATAATGTGGGGAAATGTGGAGTTATCCACTTTGGTAGGAAAAGTAGAAAAGCAGAGTATTTTTTAAATGGTAAGAGATTGGGAAATGTTGGTGTTCAGCGGGACCTGGGTGTCCTTGTACACAAATCACTGAAAGTTAACATGCAGGCACAGCAAGCAATTAGGAAAGCAAATGTATGTTGGATTTTATTACAAGTGGATTGAGTATAAGAGTAAAGACAGCTTACTACAATTATATAGGGCCTTGGTGAGACCACACCTGGAGTATTGTGCACAGTTTTGGTCTCCTTACCTAAGGAAGGATATACTTGCCATACAGGGAGTGCAACGAAGGTTCACCAGACTGATTCCTGGGATGGGGGAATTGTTCTCTGAGGAAAGATTGAGTAAACGAAGCCTATATTCTCTAGAGATTAGAAGAATGAGAGGTGATCTCATTGAAACATACACAATTCTTACAGGGCTTGACAGGATAGATGCAGGGAGGATGTTTCCCCTGGCTGGGGAGTCTAGAACCAGGGGTCACAGTCTCAGAATAAGGGGTCGGCCATTTAGGACTGAGATGAGGAGAAATTTCTTCACTCAGAGGTTGTGAATCTTTGGAATTCTCTACCTCAGAGGGCTGTGGAGGCTCAGTTGTTGAGTATACTCAAGACAGAGATCAATAGATTTTTGGATATTAAGGGAATCAAGGGATATGGGGATAGTGCAGGAAAGTGGAGTTGAGATAAAAGATCAGCCGTTATCTTATTGAATGGCGGTGCAGACTCGAGGGGCCAAATGGCATACTCCTGCTCCTGTTTCTGATGTTCCTATGTTCTTATAGGAGGACTTTGGGGGAACACGGATGGGGGGAAGCCCAGGGCAGCAGTAGCCCAAATTATTTTTGTGGCGTCCAGAAGAGCACTTCTACAGAGCAGTGCTCCCACAACGGACACTCGCCTAGTATGCTGTTAAAGTGGCTTTGGGTTCCTAGTTACATAATAGGACCCCGACAAGCATCAATTCATGAGGCACCCACCTGAGTCAGGTGGGCGAGTTGGCAGCTCAGCTTGAAAATATCTGTGGGATGGAAAAAGAGCGGTAAGTGGACCACTTTAATTTTAACTCCCCTACCGCCCAGTCTCCGTCAGGCTGAGGGAATGAATGTCTCTCCTTTAGTGTTTCTCCAGTTCCAGTTCTTATATTTAATCATTTCAGTAATTTCGTAGCAAGGTTACTATAGAAAGCTGAGCTTGGTTAGCACTCTTCTTTCTGAGGCATATTTTATACGTTGCATCTTCTCCAAGATTAACCGTGTTTTTTTAATGAGGAAAAATTATTTAACATATCAAGCACAGAAAGGTTCACGTGGGTGATACCAAGTCAGAATCTGTATGCTCTGATTAATATCACTGGTGCTAGGAGGCTCAGTGGCCTAGAAATTGGGTCTACATGGCCTCCTAAGGCCCCAAAATGGTGGGCAGGAAGCGCGCGCACACCTCCGACTGAAAGTGCGCTGTCCACCAGATTGGGTAAGAAAATAAAAGAGGAATCCTTCGCCCTTCCTTGAAGCAAGCATTAGGCCATTTGCATATGCAAATAAGGGACCTAACGCCTGCTTCCGGTCCCCGCTGCAACACTGGTTTGCTCTGAGGCCCAAGGTTCAGAAATCACCATTTGTGTGTAGGGTAATTAACCTGCGCAGGTGGGTTGGGGGGGAAGGGGGAGCGGTGGGGTCCAAGTGTCTAGCACAGTATCTCCCTGACATGAAGGCAGATGGGAATAGTCTGGCAGCTGCCCTTTTCATCTTGCATCATCCCTTTCCTTCCTGAGCTCACCTTGTCAGTTTTGGGGACAGATAAAGCTTAAGGAAGGTAGCCGCAATCAATCATTGATAAGGTTCATTCCCATTCCTTCTGTGACTTCTGACTCTCTAGAAACTGACTTGTTGACTATAAGTTATGCCAAGGAATGATTTCATTCAATGTGCCAGAATGTGTGGCTCATGTTACTTTATTGCTGTGTGAGGTTCACTGGCTCAGAAGGACAAAATATTCAAACCTTTGAGTGGCAAGTTTTGCTAGTTTCTGTAGAAAAAACATTTATTTTCAAGCACTCACATCTCTGAAACTAGAATCACGATAAGTATCCTGTAAACATTATGAATGATAATGGCAATAAATAATTCAACATGCAGAATGTTTGCTGTGCATCTAAATTGGCTGAATTATTTTTAAGACAAATTTATATGGTAATGTATTCACATCACAGATCTAATTCTTACAGACATCTAACACAGTAATCTGTACAGATTTATATAGACTTCCAGGAGTGTGGGCATTCCAAGCATTGGTCTTTTTCTGTTTGCTTTCTAGAGGGCCCTCACCCTGACTCAGGCACGTGCTACAAGCCTGTCCGAGTAGCCATTCTTTAAATGTGAGTTCACACCAACAAGTTTTCAAATTGGGCTTCGTAAGGAATCTGTGAGAGGATGCTAGTTGTCCTGAGGCCTGCAAATCTTTGTCTGTCTGGAACAAAGAACACCATGCACCACAATAGTGTCTCAACCATTGTGTATTCTTTATTTGTTTCTGTATTTTTATAGAATCATGGAACCATAGAATACTTCAGCACAGAAGGAGGTCATTCGGCCCATCGAGTCTGCAGCAGCTCTTTCGAAGAGCATTCCAATTAGTCCCACTCCCCTGCTCTTTCCCCATATCCCTGCAATATTTTCTTCTGCAAGTATTTATCCAATTCCCTTTTGAAGGCTACTATTGAATCTGTATCCTCCACCCTATCAGGCAGTGCATTCCAAATCCTAATCGCTCGTTGCTTAAAGAAGCGTTTCCTCATGCCGCCTCTGGTTTTTTTGTCAATCATCTTAAATCTGTGCTTTCTGGTTATCGATCCTTCGGCTGTTGGAAATAGTTTCTCTTTATTTACTCTATCTAGACCCTTTATGATTTTAAACACCTCTATCAAATCTCCTGTTAGCCTTCTCCGCTCCAATATATATAGGGATATATTTGCATTGGAGGCAGTTCAGAGAAGGTTCACTAGATTGATTCTTGAGTTGAAGGGGTTGTCTTATGAGGAAAGGTTGAGCAGGTTGGGCCTTTACTCATTGGAGTTTAGAAGAATGAGAGGTGATCTTATTGAAACATATAAGATTCTGAGGGGGTTGGACAGGGTAGATGCTGAGAGGATGTTTCCCCTCATGGGGGAATCTAGAACGAGGGGACATAATCTTAGAATAAGGGTCGCCCGTTTAAGACAATGATGAGGAGGAATTTCTTCTCTCAGAGGGTTATGAATTTTTGGAATTCTTTACCCCAGAGAGCTGTGGAAGCTGAGTCATTGAATATATTCAAGGCTGAGTAAGACAGATTTTTGAGCAACTGGGGAGTCAAGGGTTATGGGGAGCGGGCAGGAAAGTGGAGTTGAGGCCAAAATCGGATCAGCCATGATCTCATTGAATGGCGGAGCAGGCTCGAGGGGCCAAATGGCCTGCTCCTGCTCCTATTTCTTATGTTCTTATGTTTTTATGTTCTAAGGAGAACAGTCTTTACTTATAGCGCTATCTTTCTTTGTTTGGTTGACAATGTCTTATAGAAGTTAAGAAGTTGTCAGTTTTCAGGGGATCCCGAGGAGTGTGTCAATATTTGTGGGGAGCCTTCAAAAGCATTTAATTATTTGAAGGAGTGTCCCACAGCGAGGTTATTCAACTGCAGAGGATTACACAAGCACCATTTTGTTTACAAAAATGCTCTTCACCTGAAGCACCTCAAAATGTGCCATCAACGGCTATTTTATACAGATGGAAAATTACCCAGTGAAGTCCACATCAGGTTGAGTGCTAGTAATATTAACTATAAATAAGGTTTCAGGTCGTATTGCTAAGACCAGTGAGTATAAAGTAAAGGGTATTATAACTCAGATATGAAAGGCTTTCATACATCTGCACTCAGAGTATTCCATACAAATTCTGGTCCAACAGGTAGCAGAGAATATTCGACTCTAGATGAGGTGCAAGGGAAGCTGACCAATATGATAGGGCTCATTAGGGCTTATTATTAGGGTGTGGCAAAGCCACCAACAGACTCCTGTATAAATGTATAACTGCCTTTAACAGAGTGCTACAGCACCTATGTTTGTTTACTGTATGTAAATAGCTGTTCTGGATAAACCCCAGAATCAGCGCGATGACGTCATCACGTTGGTCACGTGATGCCCCGAACGGCGGGAAACGTGATGACGTCATGACATCAGAGAGTGGGAGGTTCCCAACTCAGACCTCGTGAAACCAGCACCAGAAAAGACCTGTTGATTATTTCTCCTGCATGCAATTGTTTGTTCTCTAGTTTCTATTAAACTTCGTTTTATTATCGGACTGACTCGACCTCAGTGCTTCAGTTAGGGATCTGTCGATTCCTACATTGGTGACCCCGAGACTTCGCGAACGAATTTTGCGGAGGACGCGCAGAACAAAACGATAGATGTTAATGCAGCGACTTTGAAGCTCCCTCAATTTTGGAACAACAGGCGGCCTCCTGGTTGATCCAAGCAGAGGCTCAGTTCCAGCTTCGGAACATCATGCTGGATCAGACCCGTAATCTTTACGTGGTGTCCGCACTGGACAGCTCATCGTCTGACCAGTCCATTCCTCTCCGGGAATATCGGAGTCATTCGGATAGGCTTGTCCGATCTCCTCTGCGTTTGACTTTTGAGGTTAAAGACACTTCTGGGGGGGCGGATGTGGCAAAGCCACCAACGGACTCCTGTATAAATGTATAACTGCCTTTAACAGAGTGCTACAGCACCTATGTTTGTTTACTGTATGTAAATAGCCGTTCTGGATAAGCCCCAGAATCAACGCGATGACGTCATCACATTGGTCACGTGACGCCCCGAACGGCGAGAAACGTGATGACGTCGTGACGTCAGAGAGTGGGAGGTTCCCAACTCAGACCTCGTGAAACCAGCACCAGAAAAGACCTGTTGATTATTTCTCCTGCATACAATTGTTTGTTCTCTAGTTTCTATTAAACTTTGTTTTATTATCAGACTGACTCGACCTCAGTGCTTCAGTTAAGGATCTGTCGATTCCTACAAGGGCATATTTTAAGAGTTGGAGTATTTACTTCAGAGGAATATAAGGTCAGAGGGTATATGACTGAGGTTTGCGCCTTGGGATGTTTTACTACATTAAAGGTGCTATATAAATGTAAGTTGTTGTTGTTGTTTTCAATAAAACAAAGGGATTGGATTCAGTCTATATGGATAAGTTAATTAAGATGAATATGGATGCTAGGACTGGAGGAAGTCTTAATACAACTGTACAGGGCTTTGGTGAGACCACACCTGGAGTACTGTGCACAGTTTTGGTCTCCTTATCTGAGAAAGGACATACAGGAAACTCTTTTTTATCCGGCACCGACGGGACTGGCGTGGTGCCGATTGATCATAAAGTCCGGATTACAGAGAGGTATACTTACCAAGGTACGAGAGCCCCATACACAGTCACAGGTGCAGGATCCCCAGTTACACGGCACTTGTGCAGGAGTCCCAGTTACACAGCCACTAATATATAATAAAACTTACCTGAATCTACTCCAGAATTTTGTCGGTTAAGAGAGATTTCCAGATATTTAGTGCTAGTTAAAAGAGAGTTGCTTTAGAGGCGGGCAATGAAGGTTCTCTAGATTGATCCCTGGGATGAGAGGATTGTCCCTTGAGGAGAGATTGAGTAGATTGGGCCTATACTCTCTGGAGTTTAGAAGAATGAGATGTGATCTCATTGAAAGATATAAGATACTGAAGGCAATTGACAGGGTAGATGCTGAGAGGTTGTTTCCCCTGGCTGGAGAGTCTAGAACTAGGGGGCATTGTCTCAGGATAAGGGGTCAGCCATTAGATGACTGAGATGAGGAGGAATTTCTTCATTTTAGTGTGAGGTCAGCAGAGAGTGCTGTGAGTTTGGGGGTGACTCATTTGGATGTAAACAAAAAAACAGTATAAAAAGACCATTGCTAGTGCGAGCAAGCACTGAGTGCGAGGTCAGCAGAGAGTGCTGTGAGTTTGGGTAAGTGTGAGAGTTCTTTAATTGTTATTTCTCTTTAAATCATTCTTGATAAGATTACTTAAGCAGTTTAAGTAAAGGGGAAAAGTTAAGTATTTGGGATTCTGTTGGTTTAAGAAGAGTAAAACAAGGTTACACTGCAGTAGGAGTAAATTGGCACAGCAGGCAGTGAAAACCAGTTTTCTAACCAATCAGCAGGGGTGACTCATTTGGCTGTAAACAAAGAAACAGTATAAAAATGCCATTGCTAGTGCGAGCAAGCACTGAGTGCAAGGTCAGCAGAGAGTGCTGTGAGTTTGGATAAGTGTGAGTTAGGGTAAGTCGGGTGTTAGGTGCTCTTTTCAAACTTTAACTCTGTGGGTTGTAGTTAATAAGGCCTTTCTGGTGCAGAGTGACTGTTGGTAAACCATTTAACTGGTGTAACTAGAGGGATTGATTTAATTTAAATCCAATTAATTAAAGGGGATACTAGCATCTAAAATTGGGCAGAGGGTGTCCATAACTAACAATAAAAAATATAATTAATTACATAGAATGGAGCAGGTGATGTGTTACTGTTGCGAGACGTGGGAGCCGGTGAACCCCATTGAGGCTCACGGTGATTACGTCTGTGACAAGTGTCTGCTGCTACAGGATCTCCAGCTCCATGTTGATGAGCTGGAGTCTGAGCTTCAGACACTGCGACACATCAGGGAGGGGGAGAAGTACCTGGACTCTGTGTATCAGGAGTTGGTCACACCTATGAAGTTAAGTAATTCAGATGTAGCCCATGGTCAGGGACAGGACGGTGTGACTACGAGTGAGGCAGGTACGGGGATCCAGGAGGTAGAGCTGGAGGAGCCGCAGCCCTTGCTCTTGACCAACAGGTTCGAGGATCTTACTCCCTGTGGGGACAGGAGCAGGGACTGCAGGGAGGATGAGCAACTTGGCCACAGCACCGTGGAACAGGGGGCCATTCAAGAGGGGGGAGTAAATAGAAATGTTGTAGTGGTAGGGGATAGTATTATTAGGGGGATAGATAGAGTTCTCTGCAGCCGAGAGCGAGAGTCCCGAAGGCTGTGTTGCCTACCCGGTGCCAGGGTTAAGGAAATCTCCTCTGGCCTGGAAAGAAACTTGCACTGGGAGGGGGTGGATCCAGTTGTCGTGGTCCATGTTGGTACAAACGACGTAGATAGGACTAGGAGGCCGGTTCTGTTAAAGGAGTATGAGCAGCTAGGGGTCAAATTAAAAAACAGAACCTCAAGGGTAATAAACTCTGGATTATTACCTGAGCCACGAGTGAATTTGGCTAGGACAAATAAAATTAGAGAGCTAAATGCGTGGCTCAAAGACTGGTGTGGGAGAAATGGGTTTTGTTTCCTGGGACACTGGCACCAGTACTGGGGCAGGAGGGAGCTGTTCCGTTGGGACGGGCTTCACTTGGCCAGTGCTGGGACTAGAGTCCTGGCGGATCATATAACTAGGGCTGTAGAGAGGGCTTTAAACTAACTAGTGGCGGGGAGGTTCCTAGAGAGCAAATAATAAAAACGACAACAGAGAAGGTCATAGACTTAGGTAGCAGTGGGGAAATTAAAAACCAGAGCGTGTCAGGAAGGGGCAGAAGGTATGGAGTAAAAGGTAAAGTAATAAAAAGGGCAAAAGCAGGAACTAAGTTTCACAAAACATATTTGAAAGTTCTCTATCTGAATGCACATAGCATTCGTAACAAAATAGACGAGTTAATGGCACAAATAACTACATATGGGTATGATCTTGTGGCCACTACAGAAACATGGCTGCAGGGTGACAATGCCTGGGGATTAAACATACCAGGTTATTTAACGATCAGGAAGGACAGGCAGGAAGGAAGGGGAGGTGGAGTGGCTATGTTAATAAAGGAAGGAATCACTGTAATACAGAGAAATGATATTGGGTCAAAAGATCAGGATAATGAAACAGTTTGGGTGGAGATAAGGAATAATAAGGGAAAAAAAACACTAGTGGGGGTATTCTATAGGCCTCCAAACAGTTGCAACTCGGTTGGACGGAGTATCAATCAGGAAATAGTTGAGGCTTGTAATAAGGGAACATCTATAATTATGGGGGATTTTAACTATCATATTAATTGGACAAATCAAATTGGGCAGGGCTGCCTTGAGGATGAGTTCATTGAGTGTATTAGCGATGGGTTTCTTGAGCAGTATGTAACTGAACCGACCAGGGGGCAAGCAACCTTAGATCTGGTCCTGTGTAACGAGACAGGATTAATTAAAAATGTCCTAGTAAAGGATCCCCTTGGAATGAGTGACCATAACATGGTTGAATTCCATATTCAATTAGAGGGTGAGAAGGTTGGATCTCAAACAAGCGTGCTAAGCTTGAATAAAGGAGACTATGAAGGTATGAGAGCGGAATTGAGTAGAGTGGATTGGGAAAATAGATTAAAGGGTAAGATGATACATGATCAGTGGTGTACATTTAAGAAGTTATTTTACAACTTCCAAAAAAAATATATTCCACTGAGAAGAAAAGGGTGTAAAAGAAAAGACAGCCATCCGTGGATAAGTAAAGAAATTAAGGATAGTATTCAACTAAAAACAAGGGCATATAAGGCAGCCAAATCTAGTGGGAGGATAGAGGATTGGGAAAACTTTAAAAGACAGCAAAAAATAACAAAAAGATTGATTAAGAAAGGGAAGATAGATTATGAAAGTAAATTAGCAAAAAATATAAAAACAGATAGTAAGAGTTTTTATAGTTATATAAAAAGAAAAAGGGTGGCTAAAGTAAATGTTGGTCCCTCAGAGGATGAGACCGGGAAATTAATGGTGGGAAATATGGAGATGGCAAAAACACTGAATGAATATTTTGCATCAGTCTTTACAGTAGAGGACACTAAGAATATCCCAACACTGGACAAACAGGGGGCTATAGTGGGGGGAGGAGCTAAACACGATCAAAATCACTAAGGAAGTGGTACTTGGTAAAATAATGGGACTCAAGGCGGATAAATCACCTGGACTGGATGGCTTACATCCTAGGGTCTTGAGGGAAGTGGCGGTAGGGATTGTGGATGCATTGGTAATAATTTTCCAAAACTCCCTGGACTCGGCAAAGGTCCCGGCAGACTGGAAAACTGCTAATGTAACGCTCTTTTTTAAAAAGGGCAGTAGACAGAAGGCTGGAAACTATAGACCGGTTAGCCTAACATCTGTGGTAGGTGAAATTTTGGAGTCCATTATTAAGGAGACAGTAACAGGACATTTGGATAATCATAATTTAATAGGACAAAGTCAGCATTGTTTTATGAAGGGGAAGTCATGTTTGACAAATTTGCTGGAGTTCTTTGAGGAAGTAACATATAGGGTGGATAAAGGGGAACCAGTGGACGTAGTGTATTTAGACTTCCAAAAGGCATTTGACAAGGTGCCACACAAAAGACTATTGCTTAAGTTAAAAAATCACGGGATTGGGGGTAATATTCTGGCATGGATAAAGGATTGGCTATCTAACAGAAGGCAGAGAGTTGGGATAAATGGTTCATTCTCAGACTGGCAATCAGTAACTAGTGGTGTTCCGCAGGCGTCAGTGCTGGGTCCCCAACTCTTTACAATCTATATTAACGATTTGGAGGAGGGGACCGAGTGTAACATATCAAAGTTTGCAGATGATACTAAGATGGGGGGGAAAGTAGTGAGTGAGGAGGACATAAACAACCTGCAAGGGGACATAGACAGGCTAAGTAAGTGGGCAGAGATTTGGCAGATGGAATACAATACTGGAAAGTGTGAGGTTATGCACTTTGGCAGGAAAAATCGTAGAGCAAGTTATTATCTTAATGGCAAGAAACTGGAAAGTACTGAAGTACAAAGGGATCTGGGGGTCCTGGTGCACGAAACTCAAAAGGTTAGTATGCAGGTGCAGCAAGTGATTAAGAAGGCCAATGGAATGTTGGCTTTCATTGCTAGGGGGATAGAATATAAAAATAGGGAGGTATTGCTTCAGTTGTACAAGGTATTGGTGAGACCGCATCTGGAATACTGCATACAGTTTTGGTGTCCATACTTAAGAAAAGACATACTTGCTCTCGAGTCAGTGCAAAGAAGGTTCACTCGGTTAATCCCGGGGATGAGGGGATGAACGTATGAGGAGAGGTTGAGTAGATTGGGACTCTACTCATTGGAGTTCAGAAGAATGAGAGGCGATCTTATTGAGACATATAAGATTGTGAAGGGGTTGGATCGGGTGGATGCGGGGAGGATGTTCCCGATGATGGGTGAAACTAGAACTAGGGGGCATAGTCTTAGAATAAAGGGCTGCTCTTTCAAAACTGAGATGAGGAGGAACTACTTCACTCAGAGGGTGGTAGGTCCATGGAATATGCTGCCCCAAAAAGCTGTAGAAGCTACATCATTACATAAATTTAAAACAGAAATAGACAGTTTCCTAGAAGTAAAGGGAGTTAAGGGTTACGGGGAGCGGGCAGGAATTTGGACATGAGTCTAGGTTCGGATCGGTCATGGCCCTGTGGGTAGCGGAGCGGGCCCAGGGGCCGTGTAGCCTGATCCTGCTCCTAGTTCGTGTGTCTAATTCTGTTAGATTCAGGAGATGGTTCTGTGATAGTAGATTGGCGGTTAGGATCAGATCAGCCATGATCTTATTGAATGGCGGAGCAGGCTCGAGGGGCCGATTGGCCTACTCCTGCTCCTATTTCTTATGTTCTTATGTTTTTATGTTCACTCAGAGGGTTGTGAATCTTTGGAATTCTCTACCCCAAAGGGCTGTGCATGCTGAATCGTTGAGTATATTCAAAGCTGAGATAGATAGATATTTGGGGGGAGAAATTCAGTACCGCCCCGTTTGGGGCGCTATTATTGGCGGTGCGCAAAGTTTAGCGCCTGGCGCTAATTATTGCTGCCTACTGGAAAATTCGTCTCTATCGCCCCTGGAGGTGATTGGAGTGCTATATCAGGTGCTACACACCTCTCTTAAGGCGCTAAGCCGGAGGAGCGGGGCGCTACATCACAGCGCTGGCGAAGCTCATG
Source organism: Somniosus microcephalus (assembly GCF_052327205.1). Lineage (NCBI taxonomy): Eukaryota > Metazoa > Chordata > Chondrichthyes > Squaliformes > Somniosidae > Somniosus > Somniosus microcephalus. The sequence continues at coordinate 46,741,730 of NC_140993.1, read as the reverse complement.
TGATTTCAGTCAGCAATGCAACACAGACACACTGCCACCATCCAATTCTTAAAGGGGAGTTTTGACGAATGGTCATCGACCTGAAACGTTAACTCTGTTTCTCTCTTCACAGATGCTGCTTGACCTGCTGAGTTTCTCCTGCATTTTCTGTTTTTATCTTAAAGGGGAGGGTTGATCTTGCCTTGCTCTCCATCCACATCCTACTCATTGCAGCCTTGAATCTCGGCCTGAATCTCAGCCTGGAGAGACCTGCACATCAAATCTGCTGGAAAGAACAATGGAGAGAAGCAGGGAAAGAGCTCAGAGTGCAGACCCCACAGTCTCTTCTAAATCGATACAAGGAAGGGCAAATCAAAACCAACCTGCAAAACTCCTTCACACAGCGTTGAATCTCTCCAGAAGTCTCTCTCTCTCTCTCGCTGAATGTGTGGTGCAAAAATTTCACCGAAAGAAATAGGCAGGAAGTGGTCGCCTTTAAATAGCGCTCCCCTAGTCCCTTTCCGACAGCACAACGCTACCCTCAACCTGTCGTTGCTAGCGGCAGGCGGTAAGGCAGGAGGCGCCACTCAATTTCTGGTCCGGGGCGCTAACGGGGCGTTGCGCACTTGAATGACGTCACGATGTGCCAGCGCAGGAGATTGTGGCGGTATTGTTTAGCGCCACCGCAAAATGTCTGCTCAATTTCACGAGAGGTGCAGGTCTCGCCGCGCCCGGGCGCTAGTTGGTTAGTGCCCCACTTATCGCCCTCTTAAGGCGCTAATGGGTGGCGCTAACAATTGAATTTCTCCCCCTTGGACTCTAGGGGAATCAAGGGATATGGGGATCAGGCGAGAAAGTGGAGTGGAGGTCAAAGACCAGCCATGATCTTATTGAATGGTGGAGCACCCTCGAGGGGGCCGTATGGCCTACTCCTGCTCCTAATTCTTATGTTCTTATGTTGAGAGGACCCAGTTGGGGGAAAGCAATGCTTTTGTCTGCACTTCTGGTCTCTGAAAGGCACACATGCTTCAGATTAAAAAAAGCAGAGAGGAGAAATTAAGATGATTCTGAAATTTAGTTATGATGATGAAGCTTTAAAATGATTTAGAGCATTCACTGAACAAAGAGTCCATTGGATACAAATAATTCAAATCATGAAAGGAATCAATAAACATTGATCCGAGTAGAATCTAAGAAGTGGAACAAGTGGGCATGGTTTCAAGATTCGGGGATACAATATAACAATGGCTTGAGGCAACTATTATTCTCAAGAGGGTTGTAAAAAAAACTGCAACAAATTGGCATTTATACTTAGTATAATAACAAGTAACAAGCTCATTAAAAAAACACACACATTTATTGCCCAAGAGGTTGGAGAGTCCATAGTGGTATCATAAGGGTAATGTATAATAGGAAATTTAGAAACAGAGGTGAATGATTAGGAATAGATAGGGGAAAAGGAGGAAAATGTTAAAATGATACAAATAAGAAATGAAGAAGAGTGACAGGGGGGAAGGGAAGATAGGTCTCGCGGACATAGAGGCCGGGAATTTCCTCAGAGTTCTCCTGATCAGCCGCTGTAACTTCGGTGGAAAGAGAGGTGCGTAAAGGAAGTTTCCACTAATTGAAGTTATGGCAACTGATCAGGAATTTCCTAGAAAAAGTGTTTATTTTAAAATCTGAAATAGTCTTTCAGTGTTTTAGTTGTGCACGGTTAATGTTACAATAATGAAGCTGTTTCTGCCAGTTGAGTGTGCTCAGTTGGCAGCACTCTTGTCTCTAAATCAGGAACAAAGGAATTGGTAGACGAATAAAGAGCAAGGTCCATCTAGTTCGCCTTCTACCATCCTGGTAGTCGCACGATAAAACGATAATGGAGTTGTTGGCTAATTATAGCAATAAATCTCTATCACTTAGTCTACAACAGACCAAGACATGAGGTGAAGAAAACCCCCAGTTGTTGGAAAGTTTAGGGAATTATAGATTCAACCTGTTCCTCCCAAGTGTGCTACACTTACCACATGCCATGTCTCAAAAGGTTTATCTCACTCCAGATTTGAATACAAAATCTAGGCTGACACTACAGTGTTGAGAGAGAGCTGCATTTTGGAGATGCCTTATTTCAGATAAGAGATTCAACTAAAGAAAGAAAAACCTATAGCACCTTTTACCACTCCAGGACTTCCCAATGCACTTTACAGCCAATGAAGTACTCTTGAAGTGTAGTCGCTGTTGTAATGTAAGGAATGCAGCAGACAATTTGCACACAGCAAGGTCCCACAAACAGCACTGAAATAAATTATTTTGGTGGTGTTGGTTGAGGGATAAATATTGACCAGAACGCTGTGAAAATTCCCCTGCTCTTCTTTGAATACTGCCATGAAATCTTTTACATCCACTTGAGAGGGCAGATGGAGCCTTTTTGGTTTAACGTCTTGTCCAAAATACAACACCTTCGACACTGCAGCACTCCCTCAGTACTGCACTGAAGTGCCAGCCTAAATTATGGTCTCAAGTCTCTAGAGTGGGACATAGAATCATAAGTTGAGATTTTCCGGGGGGTGAGCAGGCACGATTGGTGGCGCGTCGCGTGGGAAAGTGTTTTTTTTCCCAGCGGGTCAGGACCCCGCTTTGAACTCGCCAACACACGCCTTTCCCAATGTCGGGTCTGTCAGCGCTGAGCAGACCCAACACGAGGTGGCGGGGCCCAATTCAGGTAATTATGAGCTTGCTTAGAGATCATTAAGAATACATTTGAGCTCAACTTTTGACGCTGGTCGTGGATCATGTCTGTCAAGCTGAGGTGGGAGTTCAATTGCCATTGAATCAGCTGTTTAATTGACAACTTCAAATGTAAAGTAAAAGCTCCCACCTTACAGAGATATCTTCCTTCAGCCACAAGCTCTTCCTCACTGCATTTCCACAACAGATTCACCATGCTGCAAGTCTTTACACAAGTCTCCAATGCAAGAATTTGCAATAATTTACAGTTCTGAAGATTAATTTTTTTGATTAAAGAATCCCTGGGCAATGTGCCTTTAAATTTTCAGGGATAGAAATGGCCGACAGACCGCATGGCCAAAGACAAAAGGACTTGGAAGCAGCTGGTGTGTGCGTCTGTGAAAAAGGGGTGATCAAAGATGGCTGCCCGACCTCGTGTCAGGACACAGAGACAATCGACATGAAAAAGGAGGATCAAAGATGGCTGGCTAAACTGCCAATCAAAGGCAGTTCGGGGAGTTCCCTCCCTGCAGAGACAATCGATGTTTGTTTACAGGAACTGCTACTTTGTGTACACAAGGGATTATCCACTTCAGACTGCGGTTTCAGGTGACCACAGAACAATGGCCTTCTGTTTACATTCCTTCCAAGCTGTTTACATAGTAATACAGCTCCATTCAAAACCCATCAGTATGAATGGAAATGGTTCAATAGCCCATCACACACAATGAAGACACATCCAAACTGCATCTTTACATTCAAAGCTCAGCACAGAAGAGACATTTGAACTAAGAAAAGGAACAGTGTAAAATGAATGGGTTTGGATGAATCACCCATTACTGGACAATGGGGCAGTTGGATCCCTTTTGTTTTAGCCCAGAAACATCCGGAGCTGGGCGGGCCCCAAAAGGGGGTATAAAAGGTAGCTTCCCAGAATCTCTCACTCTCTCTGGCCTTGCCTCCGTGTGCCTCCACAGCATGGGAGTCTGCCTGTGGAAGCAAAACGCCAGCAGTTTACTTTTAAAACACTGGGGTGTTTTTCACTTCGGGGCAGTGAAGATCTAAGTTCGCAGGGCATGGAGCTGGCATTGCAGTGGTAAGCATATATTTTTCTGGCCTTCCACAAGGCAACTTAGGATAGGCATAGGGGTGGGAGTAAAGTGGGAATTTCGTTAGAATTGTGTATTTTAGTCGATTTCCCTCATTGTGTCCGTTTTTCCTCCCCTATTTAAGTAAGACAGTGTTGCACCTAGCAGAGAAGTGCTATAGTGAACACTGGATTCAGTATTTAAAACTGTATTAAAAGGGAGTAGCTGTTTTAAAGTACTGTATTTAAAAATGTATTAAAAGGGGTGTTGCACCAAGCAAAGGAGTGCTGTGGTGAATGCTGTTAGCTGTTTTAAAGTAACTGTATTAAAGTGCTGTGTTTTTAAGTAAAAGCCACTAAGCTAAGGTGCTGTAGTGAGTAAAGGGTCTTTTAAGTAAAGAGTACTGGATTTAAAATAAAAGCAGTGCTGCACTGAGCAGGGAGCCCTCTAGTGGACACTGAGTGTGCAGTGTGTATTACTCAAAGGAGAGTTGCACTGAGTAGGGAGCCCTCTAGTGGACACTAAGTGTACTGCGTTTAAGCAAAAGTGTTGTACCAGGCATAAGAGCCATATTGATTATTTTAAGTTTCTTTCTTTTGTTTTCAATAAATACTGCTCTGTTTTGCACCCAAACCACGAGTCACATTGTTTTCTGTCTACATCGCCACCGAATAAGTCCGGGGGTCCGAACTCAGGAATAGGGGAGCGCTTCAAAACTGCAAGGTGTTCCCTGGAGCAGCTCAGAGGCTTCTGGCTGGCCAGAGACAAATAACCCCAGCCCCACTACTAATTCCTTACACCATCCAGTCTGACCTCATTACCTCTCTCACCATTGACAGATCGCTTCTGTCATCTCTACTTCACCTGTCATCTATCAGCATGGGTGCCCTTTATACTCTCTCACCTTGGTCCTCAGAATCCCAACATGATCAGTCCCAACACTAGCTGCACTAGGCACACCAGCAGCACCAACAACAACCACACAAAGCTTCTCTGCAATCACCTGATGCTGCACAGGACAGAGGGCATCAGCACCCGACCACATTGCTGCCCGGGAGGCCAGGGATGGCCTCACCATGGCCAGATTTACTTCACTTGATGCTGTACACCCTGGCTTCCACATGAGGTCCAGGTTGGCACCACCCCACACCAACACCATAAAGCATCCCTACAATGCCCAAGCCATTCCTCTCACACTCATCACCATTGCGGGGGCTACTGTTATATCTCACCATTCACTGCAACTCACTGAGCCACTTCCAAAGGTGCACACACATCTGTCCAAGAATGCAAAGTATTGAAAATAAAGGTTTCAATGTTTGACACCACATTAGCAGAAACTTAACACAAACAATGCATAAAACACCCAAGTGCCTACCCTTGTATGTTGTTAGTTGGTATGATTGCACTAAGATGAGGGTGAGTGTGAAGGGTGGCTAGTGAGATGGGGAAGTGATAATGTAGATAGCGAGAGAGAGATGGGTGGAGGTCCAAGATAATTTGGTGTGAGAAGGAAGTGATGGGGATGTGATGAGAGACACAGCATGATGAGGTTCAGTGTGGCATTGTACTAACTTCTCAGGATCCACTGACATCATTGAAACATTTATGGCACTTCACCCAGGTCCTCCTGACCACATCCCTGCTTGTGCCCTCCTGTGCAATGTCCAACCAGGCTGTGTTGATCTCCTGGGGAGGTCTCTTCCACCCATAGGAAGAGAAGAGGACCTCCCTGCGTGCTGTGACTCCCTCCATAAGAATATGGAGGAAGTCATGCGAGAGCCTGGGTGCAGCCCTGCACCTTTGTGCAGTGCTTGTCAGTGTTTGCAGGACCTCATTGCTGTAGAACACTGACAGCACAAATGTCAAATTAAAGTTGGCCATGGTCCCTTTAAGGAAACCAGCTGAAGACGCATCATCAAATGACGTCACCAGATCCGCTTCCTCTAATTGGCCGGAAAATGCGCTGGTCAGGCTAATCTAGGGAAATTCATTTCAGAGGCCAGGATGGAGACAGCAACGGGGTCAGGACCTGTACGATTCGCAAAATTGTACTTTATATTATAAAGGGTTGAATAGCAGAAGAGGCCATGATTTTAAAGACTGTTTTAAAAGAAGCCCAGAAAAAGGGGCAAACAAAATGGCCGCCATACCACGTGACCGGCTTATTGGAACATTTTTAAATGGTTCCTGCGAATCCTCAGACAGCTTTGTGGATTCAACCCACAGTAAGTTCTGGAAGCCGTTTCTGAGAGAACGAAACCAGACCCCCACATATACATATGGATTAGATGCAGATCCAGTCAGATCGGCCTGGAGACAGAGGCCATCTAAATGTTAACCCAGACAAAAGGGGACAATGACATATTCATGAGAACAGCACCAAGGACTAGATAACGAGATCAGCAGGACATTAAAAACAATGAAGGTCATTCCAGACCAGAGATGGGCCTTTACCGGCCATCTAAAATATTTTAAAATATAATAACTACCCCGCTGTGCTTCCAGCCCGCCAAAAGTTAAACAAAGACTAACCTGATTTTGGGCGGGAAGTGGAATCTTCTGAAGGAAAAGTATAATTGGAGGAGTTTTGAAGTGGAATTGGAGAGTTGGCTTCGGCGGTTGTTGAGTTGAGTTGGAGTGGAGTCGGAGCTTCTTCGGAGCGATGGGGTGAGCCTCAGCTTTTCGAGCTCAGCCCTGGAGCGTTGGCAGCCGGTCCAGCTTTTGAGCTGGGTAAAGAGGAGCTGGTTTGGGAGAAGATCAGCGAACTCCTCTCCACCATCGGAGGAAGAAGAAGAAGACTAAGCCGCCATCAAGAAGACCGTTCGAGCCGGCGTCCCGCCCCGGGGTTAAAACTTCGGGAGATGATCGACCAACCCCGGGCCATTGACGAAAACAAGAGGCCCTCTCCCGGCTCAGGAGAAGAGACAAAAATAAACTGAAGAAACCTATATGAAGGCCAGCCCAAGGCTCCTCTGACCAGGGTCGAGCCGATGATCCTCGACCCCGCCGACATCCAGGCCAGCCGGTGTCCAGCCGCCCCTGACCCCACCTCAGGAGAGAGGTGTGGCGCAGCTCGCTGGGGTTCCACGATCCACATGGAGACGGGGCGCCTGAAAGGATCAAACGCAGACTGGTTCAAAACCTTGCAATTCCTAGTTGGATTGGTGAGCATGTTTCTGACCCTCCACAATCAGATCTAGATAGGTTTAAGGGGGTGGATTTAAGGGTACAATTAACATGAGTTGTTTTCCCTCGATGGTCCGCGTGTTTCCTTATTTCATGATGATCTTTGTAGAGTATAAGATGCCTGTATTTGCCTCAGTTAGTATTGTGTCGTTATGATTTGTTTGTGTTTTTCCCTCCCATGTACTCTCTTATCTGTTTGCATTTGATTTATTTTTCCATTTGCAATAAAATTTCATTTCGTTTCATCAAACTTGGTCTATAAGAGTTTTCTCTACATTGTAGTTCCTGCCCCAAAGTCCAGAGTATAGAATCTAAGGGGCGAGTGGGTCGAACCACTCAAGGTTTTACTGTGCAAGAGAGAGAGGCCTCTAGAGAGAGAAACCTCTGCGATCTAAAACCCCTTACAGAAAATGGCGACCATGGCAGGACTCTGGCAGCAGGATTGCAATGTAGTAGATCCAAGTTGGAATGGTCGAAATGCAATGGGTGAGAGGATAGCGCATTATGTCTTTGGCAAGGTAAATCTCACTAAGCAGTGGATTTCCGATCTCTTACTGGATGGGCGTCCGGTGGACACAGCCATCAGGTGGACAGAGAGCAAAGAGCATAAGAAGTCAGTGGAGAAGGCAGTGTGGCTGATGTGTTACAAGAAGCAGGTCCAGATCTTGGAACAGGTCGTTGCAGCACAGGCAGCCAGGATCACAACCCAGGCAGCAGAGATAGAGGAAAAGGCCATGGGTGGGGAAAAACTCATCACAGCGCTTCAAGCACTGAATCAGGAACGCCAAGTGGTAGCTAGTCAACATTTGGCTAGGATAGAGTACCTGGAGTGCCAGGTTACTGAGGCAAAGATCAATGAAACGAGGGTACGGGAGAAAAACGCCCGCCTCGCACAATAGCTAAGAGCGCAGGAGGAGAGAGTAGTGAAGGTTAAGGCAGCTTACAAGCTAGCCCTCGAGCACGGGTTTGAGAGCACAGACCACGGCCCCTGCCAAAAGACCATAGAGGACCTAAGAACAGCCCTGGTTAAGGCAAAAGGCATGGTGTGTCTCGTCAGCCCGAAAGCCAGTCACATGGACTTTTTAAAGGAATCAAAACAGCCGATTCCAGCTGAGGTAGTTGTGATACCAGCCACCGAGCCCTCAGCACCGCCGAGCTATAGTGAGACTTGGCCAGAAAAACAGGGGGTGGTAAAAGAGGAGGTAGCCGAGGTGGAATGTGAGAAAGAACAACCACTGGTAGCAAAGCCGGGACCGGCACCAATGTGTCCCGCTCGACACCAGAGGTTCGGTCCTAACGCCGCCAATGGAGATGTCGGACCCCACCAGAACCAGCTCGTGGTGCCCTATGCTGGCCCGCAATTAAGATCCATGGTGAGCCACCTCACACGACTCACAGTGAAGGGAGATCCCTCGATTCATTTCAGGGAGATAGAGGAATCAGCAGCCATTAATGACTGTGATGAACAGGAACAGGTGAAACTGTTGCTTTTCTCCCTGGATTGCACAATCTTTCAGTGCCTCTCAGATGAGAGTAAGAGGGGACGGAAAGGGTATGCGGATCTGCGGGAGGAAGTATTAGAAGTGATGGGAGTGGACGACGGTAGTCCGTTCGACCTTGTAGAAGGGACCGTGCAGCTATCTGGAGAACCCCCATGGGTTTTCGCAGAAAGGCTGTGGCCAGTGTATCGATGCAGCTGTCCGGGTATGCCTGAACGGGCTGCAATGAGCAACGAACAGCGGGTTCACTGGCTCCGTTGCTTGGTTACCAACAGCTTGCCAGAGATACGTGCCCTAGCCAGGCCTTGGTTTGATCCCCAAGGTCCCGGTGTCATGGAGGAGATGGTGCTCCGTCAGCTCAATGTTGCGTACAAGAATTGTAGAGGTCAGGAGACACCTCCCCAGAAGGGAAAGGTGCATGAGGCAAAACCCGCAGCCCCAAGCAAGAAGGAGTGGCGTCAGGAGGGGAATCGCCCTGTCCAAGCCAAGCTGAATTGCTACGGGTGTGGGAAGGATGGACATTGGCGCAAGGACTGTAGAAATCCGTGGAAGGATAATAAAGGGAAATTTCCCGCAGCCCAAGCCCAAGCCCAGACCGCCGCCCCAGCACCAGCCCAAACCCAAGCCATTGCTCCTGCCCCAGCATAAGAAGCTGGTGCGGCTATGGATCCCGCTGCGATTGAATCAATCATAGAGACAATGTGATCTCTGATCATTTCACAGGGGAAAATAGCTGTCACCACCGGTCTTGTCGTGCCCGAAACCCCGACCGTTGTGCCCAAATGACTAGAGTCGGCGCAGCCCGTCTACCTGTGTGCGCTGCGATATGATGCAGGGAGACGACCCCTCATGGACATGGAAGTGGAGGAGGTAAAAGGGACCTATCTGTTGGATATGGGAGCATCGTGCACCGTAATCCACGCAGATAACCCCACCGCCTCGCCTCTGTCCACCGGGGTCCCATACCTCCTGTTGGGCTTCACGGGCGAAGAACAGGCTGGCGCACATTCCCTTCCCCTCTCCATTCGTTTAGGACCACTCCGCACCACGTGGAAGTGTACACTAATGAAGTGGGAGGTGGGAGGTGGAACGGGAGTCCTGGGGTCTGATTAATTGGTGGCCCACAGGATCCACGTGGATCTGAGAAATCATTGTCTCTGGGGAGCGGGTATGAATGTGGAAGAGATAGAGAGTGTTAGGGAAAACCCAACGAAGGCGCGGGTTGGCCGGCGAGAAGTAAAATTCTTGGATCTAACCCTATGCACTGGCGAGAGAGCCGTAGACCAGGAGGATAGACCGGAATCAGTGAAAAATCCACCGGTCCACGCCAGTCACGCAGTGAAGTTGCCCCGGTGCAATAAATGGTTTCACATCAATCAGTGCAAACTGTTTAAACCGGGTGCAAGAGCATCAGCAACCGAAGCCAGGTCTGAGGGTAAAGATCCTCAGCCTGAGGCGTGCGAAGAATCACAGACCACACAAGCTGGCATTGTAGCCTGCTTGGAAGGAGAAGTTGTCCCGCCCACCTGGGGGGGTGGCTTCCCCTATGGCCTGGGACTCGGACGAGGAGGAGCCCGAACAACAAGGTCCCGCCCTCGACACGATTCTGGAGGAGGTGGAGTCGGAGGACGGTGGTCCCGCCCTCGACTCGAGCGTGGGGGAGGTAGAAATTGGGGGCGGAGATCCTCCACCTGTAGGGACAGGTGAGGAGGCATCGTCTGCCACAGACCCAAATCCCAAAGGGGCGGAGCCTGAGGGGAGGGAGCCGAAGCCCACAGTCGTGGAAGAGCCACGGGCTGTGAGAGCTAAAGTCCCACCCGAAGGTCCACTCGCCAAGGGAACCTGCCCGAATCCCAAAGGGGCGGAGCCTGAGGGGAGGGAGCCGAAGCCCACAGTCGTGGAAGAGCCACGGGCTGTGAGAGCTAAGGTCCCACCCGAAGGTCCACTCGCTAAGGGAGCCACGCCCAAAGTACCTTTTCGCAGGTCGACTCGAACGCCTCAGCCTGTAAAACCTTGGCCCGATTCCCTCGCTCCCAGTAAACGATGACTTGAGAAATCCTTGACAAAACGCAGTCCCCGATTAACAGCAAAAGGCTGCAGGGAACCCAAGCCACAGGTCTCTGCAGCCCCGCCACAGGGGGCGGCGAGCTGCAGTCCAATCAGGGATTCGTTAATAATACATAAGTTAAGTTAAGTTTAAGTTTAAGGTGTGTAAATATTAAGGTGATTAGGGCTAGATTTTCAGTTGCTTGCGCCAGCAGTTAGCGCCTTAAGAGAAGTGATTTTCGGGCGCTATTCGTGTAGCGCCCAGGCGCAGCGCAGTTTGTGCCCCGCCCCAAATTAAGTTGCCCGTTAGCGCCGGCGCAAAGTTTAGCGGCCGGCCGGATGCGCGCGCAGAAAATGACGTCACATCCTCGTGCAACGCCCTTTGGCCGCCCCGAATCCAAACTTCAGTCGGACCGCCCCATTCTGCGGCTGGCGTCCAGAGCGTTTGTAAAATGGAACGTAACACACCCTGGGGAGCGCAAATTAAAGGGCACTCCTCCTGCACTATAAACGGCAGTCTGCATGTGTTGTGTGGAAGGATCCAGTGTGTTGTTGTGAACGGTGTATTTATGTTCCTCCTCCTCCTCCTCCTCCTCCTCCTCCTCCTCCTCCTCCTCCTAAAAAAACACATGCACCCTTCCCCTTTAAGAGCTCACTGGCACCAGAGTGTCTGCCGTGCGCTGCGCCCGAGCTCGGGCGCTGCGCTCTGCACCGCCGGCTTAGCGCCTAAAGATAGTAGTGGAACGCCTCTTTTAGCGCTCCACCAACCTCTTAGGGCGAAGCCACTGAATTTCCGGCAACGGGGCGCTACTTTGGGGCGGGCGCTAACTTCGGGCGGGCGCTAAGGTTAGCGCCCCAAAACTGTCTATACTGAAAATCTAGCCCTTAGAATTGAAGTAGTTTTGAAATCTGCCCAGTATGTGTGTAGTTTGGATCGAGGTCGAAAGACCCGATCATGCCGTCACCTAAGCCAGAATCTCTCGGGAGCCTGGCTATATTGTTTAATCTGTTACAGGAGCCAGAAAGGATGAGAGGGATCCTCGTCGCGTTCATGATGATCGGATGGAGCTGGGCCTATCGAGGCCGCACCAAGGACTCCACAATTTACGGGTGCTCTGGCGACTGATGGAACTGGCCCACGGGACGCTGAAGAGACTGCTGTCTACTTCCATGAAGGAAGATGGCCAGGCTGGCTGGGGTCAAACTCTACTGAATACTCCAGCCAGACCGGGTTTGCATACAGAGAAACGTCTCTGATGTGCCCCAGGGTGAGGGTCATCGCACCCAGGATCAGCGTCACCGCTGGGAGGAAGATTTGCCTTGTTTGCAACGGACGGGTACCGAGTCGTTGGTGGTGGCTGCGCAAGTTGAGCAGCACCATGAAGAACTCCACTGTGGAGTGGGAGAGACTGGGTAACAACACCGATCGGACTATTACGGGAACTCATGGCGGGTTGAGTGTCTGTTGGGACAAATGGTGGGAACCAGATGAGGGGATCTACATCTGTATGTGGGGTTCAGAACGCGCTTGCCCCACAGGCGTCTCCATCTTTTTCCAAAGACAGTGGCAGGATGCTGGACAAGGAATGAGGTGGGACGACAGCACATGGGCGTGCGGAGTCCCATACTCACAGATCCCAGTAAACGCCACTGAGCTCATCACCCGACCCCGCAAGCCCCTGCCCACAATTCCGGTAGCTAAAGCCCACAAGGAAGGGTGCCCCACCACAACAAGGGGACCCGGGAACGGATTGGTATTGGTACCCACAGGTCAGGTACTGTACCAAGGGATCCACTACGCGGTGGCTTCGGTGATTTTAAACCTCACCGAGGTGCGCTTGCCCGAGTGGTGCCACAGGGAAACGGAACAATTGTACCAGGTCCTGTTAACAAACATGTTTAAACAGTTTTACGAATTCGACTTTGCCGAGGTCGACAGAGCCGAATTGTACACCACACCACATGAGATCTTGGACAGAATAGGGAGACAAAGAAGGGGTGCAGTAAATGATATTTTCACAGCTTTTAATACAGAAACTTCCGTCATCAACACACTGGATGCTGTCGAGCTCTAAACCCAGATCAATGGTTTGAAAACACAGTTAAGAAAGATACTGACTGACGAGAATAAGGTACTGGGTTCTGAGTTACATGAGGACCAGGCCATGACACTACACTTAAAAGAAATTATAGCTGAGCTGGAAAAACATGCCAGAACGGTAAATGCTCTCATCAGGGAGGATCGGAATGCGTCCGACCAGGCTGCGCAGAACAAAGCTTGTGTGCTATACGGGGCGTGGTTACTGGGCGAGGGCCGCAGTAACCTGGAGGATTTAAAACAAGGTTTAGTTCCCTCCTGGATCAGCAACAAGCACCTCGCAGCCCTCCACCCTTTTGAGAATGCATTGAGTCCGTGCCAGCTCAGACTAGCCTCAGAGGCCTACCCAGTCCCAGTGGGCTGTGGACGGTCTAATCACACCATTATGGGTATAGTGGCAAGAATGCCGGTGATGGGAAAGACAGCTAAACCCGCCCCGGTATACAGGGTGGGGAACATTGGAGGCATTCAGGGGGGTGCGCACATTTGCTACACAGGGGTCCCACCTTACGTCATTCGATGGGAGCATGCAATGACGGGTACCAACCTCTCGGGGTGCCGGAGCCGGGGAGCACACATCATCCTGTGTCCCCAGCACTTGAATGCCCATTCAAAACCACAGTGCGGGTTCAGAACTGCTGGCACGAAGCCTATAAATTGCACCATGGAGGCAATGGCACAAGGCCATGTGCCCCCGCAGGTGGCATATATAGGAGGTGGGACATACTGTGTCACCACTGCAGCACCCCACTACCAGCATGGACAGCATAGTTGGTGTCCGGTGAGTGACAGCAGCTTCTGTTTCAAGCCCAGGGCAGAAGTTCAAGTGGCCCAAGAGCGAATTGTCCCCATCACTGAACCTTCCACTGTTCACGTCACTGTTAAAGAGAATTGCACCGATCTGCAGCGTTTCATTGCACATTTTGGGTATATCATTCCCCCTCTCCCTGAACACCTCACCAAGATATTAAAAGCCGTTGTTGTTTCACAAAAATACTTCTACACACTGGAGCAGAAGACTTTAGAGATAGGGGCAGACATATTGGACATAGTGACCCCACCGTGGTGGGACCTGTTCACTAATATAAAAGTCCCTTCTTGGATTAGGATAGCCTCCCACATTCTTGTAGTGTGCCAGGTTGTCATTGTAGTTTATTTGCTGTTTGTACACTGCAAAAAGGCCAAACATTCGCAAAAGTACGAGAATAGAGGGGAATGGAGGGAGCATTACGTGCGGGTAGAAGAAGAGACACCCGTTTAGATTTTTTTGCTGCTTTGTATAAATTTAAAGTTTTCCCTCCCTCCTCTATTATTTTTGATATGTATGCATTTGATTGTAATTTTCATGTGTGTACTTTATTTTATTATTGTAGTTTATTAGATGTGTTGTTATTTTTAAAAGATAGTGTGTATGCACCAGGTGATGTAGGGGTATAAGGCCCCCCTCCACGCCTGGAAGTAAGTTGTCAGATTTTAACTCCAAGGTATTGCCATCTGTAGATGCTCAATGTACACTAGATATTTTTCTGAAATGGGAAATGCATGTGTTGTGGGGTCATAGATAGGTAAATACTGGGGATGGTTTGATTGTGGAAAGTCAGAAGATTTTGCTCACCCAGAATTATGATACTTCAAGCAAGTTACAGTATCATCAGGGTGAGTGTAGGATTCGCAAAATTGTACTTTATATTATAAAGGGTTGAATGGCAGAAGAGGCCATGATTTTAAAGACTGTTTTAAAAGAAGCCCAGAAAAAGGGGCATACAAAATGGCCACCATACCACGTGACCGGCTTATTGGAACATTTTAAAATGGTTCCTGCGAACCCTCAGACAGCTTTGTGGATTCAACCCACAGTAAGTTCTGGAAGCTGTTTCTGAGAGAACGAAACCAGACCCCCACATATACATATGGATTAGATGCAGATCCAGTCAGATCGGCCTGGAGACAGAGGCCATCTAAATGTTGACCCAGACAAAAGGGGACAATGTCATATTCATGAGAACAGCACCAAGGACTAGATAACGAGATCAACAGGACATTAAAAACAATGAAGGTCATTCCAGACCAGAGATGGGCCTTTACCGGCCATCTAAAATATTTTAAAATATAATAACTACCCCGCTATGCTTCCAGCCCGCCAAAAGTTAAACAAAGACTAACCTGATTTTGGGCGGGAAGTGGAAGCTTCTGAAGGAAAAGTACAATTGGAGGAGTTTTGAAGTGGAATTGGAGAGTTGGCCAGCAGTTGTTGAGTTGAGTTGGAGTGGAGTTGGAGCTTCTTCGGAGCGGTGGGGTGAGCCTCAGCTTTTCGAGCTCAGCCCTGGAGCGTTGGCAGCCGGTCCAGCTTTTGAGCTGGGAAAAGAGGAGCTGGTTTGGGAGAAGATCAGCGAACTCCTCTCCACCATCGGAGGAAGAAGAAGAAGACTAAGCCGCCATCAAGAAGACCGTTCGAGCCGGCGTCCCGCCCCGGGGTTAAAACTTCGGGAGATGATCGACCAACCCGGGCCGTTGACGAAAATGAGAGGCCCTCTCCCGGCTCAGGAGAAGAGACAAAAATAAACTGAAGAAACCTATATGAAGGCCAGCCCAAGGCTCCTCTGACCAGGGTCGAGCCGACGATCCTCAACCCCGCCGACATCCAGGCCAGCCGATGTCCAGCCGCCCCCGACCCCCACCTCAGGAGAGAGGTGTGGCGCAGCTCGCTGGGGTTCCACGATCCACATGGAGACGGGACGCCTGAAAGGATCAAACGCAGACTGGTTCAAAACCTTGCAATTCCTAGTTGGATTGGTGAGCATGTTTCTGGCCCTCCACAATCAGATCTCGATAGGTTTAAGGGGGTGGATTTAAGGGTACAATTAACATGAGTTGTTTTCCCTCGATGGTCCGCGTGTTTCCTTATTTCATGATGATCTTTGTAGAGTATAAGATGCCTGTATTTGCCTCAGTTAGTATTGTGTCGTTATGATTTGTTTGTGTTTTTCCCTCCCATGTACTCTCTTATCTGTTTGCATTTGATTTATTTTTCCATTTGCAATAAAATTTCATTTTGTTTCATCAAACTTGGTCTATAAGAGTTTTCTCTACATTGTAGTTCCTGCCCCAAAGTCCAGAGTATAGAATCTAAGGGGCGAGTGGGTCGAACCACTCAAGGTTTTACTGTGCAAGAGAGAGAGGCCTCTAGAGAGAGAAACCTCTGTGATCTAAAACCCCTTACAGACCCGCCACCGACGTTGCCTGCCACAGACCTGCCAAGGTTAGTAAAATCCCGGCCTTTGTATCATAGAATGGTTACAGCACAGAAGGAGGCCATTCGGCCAGTCGAGCCTGTGCCGGCTCTCTGCAAGAGCACTCCAGTTAGTCCCACTCACCCGCCCTTTCCCCGTGGCCCTGCAATTTTTTTTCCTTCAGGTACTTATCCAGTTCCCTTTTTTAAGCCATGATTGAATCTGCCTCCACTACCCTTTCTCGCAGGGCATTTCTGAACCCACAGCCTCCTGACTCAGAGGTGAGTGTGCTACTACTGAGCCAAGGCTGACACTTACAAAACAAATGTCCTGTCTTCCTGTTCAGATGGTTATTAAAGATCCCACAACACCATTTACGCAAGAGCAGGAATTCTCCTGATGTTCTGGCCAATGGTCCCTCTCAACCAATACCACCAAAACACAAGTTAACACAAGTTATTTTTGGCCAGGGAACTAGGAGAACTTGTGATGGTGGGAGCTTGCCGTGCACACAACGGCCATTGTGTTTGCCTACATCAAACAATGTATTGCATGCTTCGAGATGTTTTGAGATGTGATGAGTCACAAGTCTTTTTGCTTTAGCGCCATGGTATGTGAGCTTGGGGAATGTGCATTTCCTGATCTTGCCTGCAGTCCAAGGGTTAATCAAAGTGCTCTACTGAGATAAAACCTGAGAAAATATGTTTTCTCATCCAGTGAATATGATTTAATTTTAATGATGTGAATAATTTTGTTTCTTTACATGAAAGAGTTTCTCAGCAGATATATTTTCATTTGCAGTTTCTGTCACTTATCATTAATAATGTTTATGTTTTTCATGCATAAAAGAAACAAAATGAGTAAAAAGAAAACTTTTAATGTCAGCCATGGACAAAGTTTCTCACAAGACTGGCTTTCAGTCCTGAAGAGTGTGAATTCCATCAGTGGCTCTGGTGTGCAGTCATGTTGTATGTGGTTCATTGCCATTACTGTACATGCATCAAACTGTTCAGGACAGGAATGGCTCTCTGTTGAGACATTTTGCAAATCTAGCTTTAATACGTATGTTCTTTTATTTGAAAAAAATATGTAAATGTTGATGCCCATTCTTGATCTTTTTTATAAGCATTTTTTGTTGTCTCCAATTTCTTCCTTCGTCTCGTACTCGGGTACAGCTATATATGTGCCATGCCAGCCTCTGAGACTTTGCCCAAGTGACCATTCTTCATGCGCCAGCCGATTCAGTGAATGTCAGCAGACTATTTGACCATGGAAGCACATCACATCTTATGTCCATATATGCTCACTATGCTGCACAGACCCCTGTACAGTGATGAGGAGCAGCAGCCCTGGCTCACTTTGCCCCATTCCCCTCACTAGCCCATTGACATCGAAATCAATTGTGCTGCCATGCATTCTCCCTCCCCCTTTATGTCCTGCCTCAACATTCTGCACAGCTTGAACCAAGTGTTTCTTACAGTGCATAACTCAATACAACAACCTAGAATCATAGAATTATAGAATGACTAGCTGAAGTGCCCGGCGGTGCCGAGGCTTTTTCGAGGGCATGTTGTTGTTGGAAGAGAGAGAGAGAGAGCGACTGGGGGGGGGGGGAGAAGAGAGAGAGAGAGCGCGACTGGGGGGGAAGAGAGAGAGCGACTGGGGGGTAGAGAGAGAGCGACTGGGGGAAGAGAGAGAGCGGGTGGGGAAGGGAGGGCAGGGTGGGGAAGGGAGGGCGGGGGGGAAGGGTGAGGGGGAAGGGAGGGGGGAAGGGAGGGGGGAAGGGAGGGGGGAAAGGGGCGGGGGGGAAGGGAGGGGGGAAAGGGGCGGGGGGGAAGGGAGGGGGCGGGGGGGAAGGGAGGGGGACGGGGGGAAGGGAGGGGGCGGGGGGGAGAGGGGGGCGGGGGAAGGGAAGGGGAAGGGGGGGCGGGGGGAAGGGGGGGAAGGGGGGGCGGCGGGGGGGACGGGAAGGGGAAGGGGGGGGCGGGGGGAAGGGGGGGCGGTGGGGGCACAGGCCGAGAGCCCCGCTCTCCGAGCCCCGCCCCCCCCCCCCGGCCGAGCCCGATTGCGGCTCTGAGAGATGGCCGGCAGCCGAGCCCCGCCCCCCCCCCGGCCGAGCCCGATTGCGGCTCTGAGAGATGGCCGGCGGCCGAGCCCCGCCCCCCCCCCCCCCGCCGAGCCCGATTGCGGCTCTGAGAGACGACCGGTGGCCGAGCCCCGCCCCCCCCCCCGGCCGAGCCCGATTGCGGCTCTGAGAGACGGCCTGCGGCCGAGCCCGATTGCGGCTCTGAGAGACGGCCGGCAGCCGAGCCCCACCCCGCCCCCCCCCCCCGGCCGAGCCCCGCCCCCCCCCCCCGGCCGAGCCCGATTGCGGCTCTGAGAGACGGCCGGCGGCCGAGCCCCGCCCCCCCCCCCCGGCCGAGCCCGATTGCGGCTCTGAGAGACGGCCGGCGGCCGAGCCCCGCCTCCCCCCCCCGGCCGAGCCCGATTGCGGCTCTGAGAGACGGCCGGCGGCCGAGCCCCGCCCCCCCCGCCCGAGCCGAGCGCGGAACAGAGACGCCGCGTCTCACCTGCTCCTGCTGCGCGCGCACCCTGACCCTCGTGGCTGACGCCGTTGCCCCGGGTAACGTGACGCGTGGGGGGGGGTGAGGAGCTTAGCAGAAGCCCTAGCTCGGGCCTGGCTGGGCAAGAAAGGCCCAGGCTTTCAGGGCCTAACAAAAAATCGGGGAAAGGTAGCAAAAAGAATGTTGAGGTTAGAAAAAATATTTACAAATGAATGAAGTTTTTTTTAAAACAGTTTAATAAATTCAATTTTATTTTGCTGGAAATGTATATTTGAAAAGAAAGATGCAGAAAGCAGGAAAAAGAACGGAAGCAAGATGGCAGCGACTCACCTCGGTTCAGAATGATAAGGCCCGCCCACACACGCACCGATTGGTCGACCGTCAGGTCACCAAAGCGTAGGATTGGTCAATCGTCCCGTCACTCGACCGTAGGAGGGCCCGGCCGCACGCAGCAGCAAGCCACCGTACGATTGCTCGACCTCGAGGTCACTCTGTCGCTAATGAGCGGATAATGAGACGCTAATGAGCGGTACGTTGAAGGTTTTTGGGATACCGCGGGCGCGATTTTAGCCCGGCTGAAACGTAAATACGCTTAAAACCGTCTCGGAAGCGTAAGCTTTCTTTGGAGGTAACGCGCGCGTAGGTACGCCCTGTAACTTTCGAGCGCATAGCCCGACAGACGCACAGGCGATGACAGACAGAATGACAGAATGACAGAATGACAGACAGAATGACAGACAGATGTACCGATTTATATATATAGATACAGCACAGAAGGAGTCTAATCGGCCCATTGTGCCTGTGCCGGCTCTTTGGTAGAGCTGTCCAATTAGTCTCACTCCCTGCTCTTTTTCCATACCCCTGTACTTTTTTCTCTTCAAGTATTTATCCAATTCCCTTTTGAAAGTTACTATTGAATCTACTTCCACCACCCATTCAGGAGGTACATTTCAGATCACAACAGCTCACTGTAAAAAAAAAATTTCTTCATGTCACCTGTGGTTCTTTTGCCAATCTCCTTAAATCTGTGTCCTCTGGTTACCAACCCTTCTGCCACAGGAAACAATTTCTTCTTATTTACTCTATCAAAATTGTTTATGATTTTGAACACCTCTACCACATCTCCTCTTAACCTTCCCTGCTTTAAAGAGAACAACCCCAGTTTCTGTAGTCTCTCCACATAACTGAAGTCCCTCATCATGAGTACCATTCTAGTAAATTTGCTCTGCACCCTCTCTAAGGCCTTGACATGCTTCTTAAAGTGTGGTGCCCAGAATTGAACACAATACTTCAGCTGAGGCCTAACCAGTGTTTTATAAAGGTTGAGCATAACACAGAAACATAGAAACATAGAAGATAGGAGCAGGAGTAGGCCATTCGGCCCCTCAAGCCTGCTCCGCCATTTAATGAGATCATGGCTGATCTCTTTAGCCTTAAGAAATATATCTAACTCCTTCTTGAATATATTTAATGAATTGGCCTCAACTGCCTTTTGTGGTAGAGTACAACTTCCTTGCTTTTGTACCCTATGCCTCTATTAATAAAGCTAAGGATCCCATATGCTTTTTCAACAGCCTTATCAACTTGTCCTGCCACTTTCAAAGATTTGTGTACATACATCCCCAGGTCTCTCTGTTTCTGCACCACTTTATAATTGCACCCTTTAGTTTATATTGCCTCTCCTCATTCTTCCTACCAAAATGTATCACTTCACACTTCTCTATCTTAAGTTTCACCTGCCAATGTCTGCCCATTTCACCAGTTTGTCCATGTCCTCCTGATGTCTGTTACTATCTTCCTCATTGTTTACTACATTTCCGTGTTTCGTGTCATCTGCAAGCTTTGAAATTATGTCCTGTATACCCAAGTCCAGGTCATTAATATATATCAAAAAGAGCAGTGATCCTAATACCGACCCCTGGGGAACACCACTGTATACTCCCTCCAGTCTGAAAAACAACTGTTCACCACTACTCTTTGCTTTCTTTCCCTTAGCCAATTTGTATCCCAACTGCCACTGTCCCTTTAATCCCATAGGCTTTAATTTTGCTAACAGCCTGCTGTGAATTTACCTATAAACCATTAGGGAAGATTAATGCACATTTTATTAAAAACCTTTGCAATTTCAGGCCAGCCCCAGAAATAGCGGATGCACGACCCAGCAATTAGACACTAGTAGAGTAAATTTATGACTGGTGAAGTACTTGGTGTGCAGTCACCTTGCAGTCTTACATGACCTCTGTGGTAAGGGCAATAATATAACCTGTTTTGCCACCCATCAGTCACGAGATCCAATTCCTATGTTTTGACTGGGCCTGATCACAGATGTATCAAAAAAGAATACGATTCTTTGTTTTGTCACTGATCAATGATTAATCCATAATGTATAATTCATTGTATGTGGTAGTACAATACAGTTCGTTACCTGTTCCAGCATAGTATGCTTTAATATATTTGTTCATCATGAAGGAAATTTATGCTTCAAATAATTCAAGCAAAAAATCCTCTTGCTGATTTATTTCCACCTTTTATTCTTGTTTTTCAGCTAGAGGTTCCTTGTTAGCAGGGACGTGTGCAAGTGCCTTAACATGTGTTTTTGTGTAATAGCTTTATCTTAGATTATTGTACAGGATTATTACTGTACAGGATTAAAAACTAGATGAAATGCAGAAATGATGTTCTTCCACATATGGCTCTCAATCAATAGATAACTGGTGTTCCAGAACTCTCTGCAAACAGTACATTTGTTGTTATGCATTTAACAGCATATAAGAAGAGAACATTAGATAAAGACAAGGATGAAGGGGCAATTTTGAGCTCAACCCTCCAGCCTAGTATCCAACTGCATTTTGAAGCCTTTGACTCCATTACCTAACCTGGCAGATTGTTCCAAACATTTGTCACTCTATGGATAACATCGGCTTAAAATTTACTTTTCACTAATTCAAATTTATGTTTCTTGTCTTACTGGCTTGACTTACCTTAAAGTAATATATAGCTTTCCTGTATTTCAACAGCGACGACACATCAAAAGTATTTAATTGGCTGTGAAGCGCTTTGGGGTGTCCTGAGTTGTGAAAGGTGCTATATAATTACAAGTTCTTTCTTTACAGGTTGAGGATGATAGCTTTATTTATCTCTGTAGAGTGTAAACATTAAGCTTTTCTATATTTTCCTCATAATATATCCCCTTTACACTCAAGGATTTTGATGAGGTCCATATAAAAATAATTTTACTCCACATTTTGCTATTGAATCCCATAAGAAAAATTGTTACAGCATATATTTCATGGAAACAAATTGAATTTAAATGCTGCCTTTAACATAATTTTTTTTTCAAGGTACTTCACAGAATAGTCATATGGAAATGATGCCCAGTCAGGAAAAGAGACATTGGGCTGGATTTTCTCGGCCCTGAGGAGGCGGGCATGGAGGCGGGACTGCCGGTAAAGTAGCAGAAAGTGGAGGCGGATGGCAAACCCGCCCCCATCCCGCCTCCGTGCCCTTTTGCCAGGAGGCGGGAAGATGTGCTGCTTCGGGTCCCGTCTTCTGGAGGCGACAAAGGGATTAAATCCTTTTAACTGCCTGTTAACAGGTAGTTAACAGGCAGAAAAAAGGATTAGAGCCATTTTACCTTCTCAGGTGAAGGCTTCCCGACCTCGGAGAACCCTGCCGGGTGGGAGGAGACGTGAAGTAGGTCTGCGGGGGTCGGAGGTACCTGGAAGTAAGATGTAGAGGTGAGTGATGGGTGCAAGTGTGGAGTGGTAAGTATGTAAGGTGAGTGAAAAGTGTTTAAAAATGTTCAGTTACCTTATTTTCTTCCTGCAGCCTTCATCCACCCTGGATCGGGAGACCCGACATATTCCTTGTCGATTTCACAGATTGGCTGTTGGATCCTCCGAACCAACAGCCATCTGAACTCGACAAAGTTGAAAGGTTTGATGAA
The DNA here is from genome assembly GCF_052327205.1 of Somniosus microcephalus. Lineage (NCBI taxonomy): Eukaryota > Metazoa > Chordata > Chondrichthyes > Squaliformes > Somniosidae > Somniosus > Somniosus microcephalus. The sequence continues at coordinate 46,719,370 of NC_140993.1, read as the reverse complement.
TCCTGAACACAAGGTGTCATCAAACTACACAGAATGTCAATGTTTGACAGCTTCACAGTGCTGTCAAACACTGATATTTCTTCTTTCAAGAAGTCTTGACAGATAGCACGTCAGACGTTGACGTGCTCTGTCAGTGACTTCCTCCCTAATTGGCCTGCTGAGCCCAACGGGCGGGCTTAACAAGGTCAATCAGGGGAAAATCCCTCTGGTTGGTCAGACGATGATGGAGGCGGGACATTGACATGACAAGTAGCAGTCCTGCCTCCAACTCATCTCCATTGAGAAAATCCAGCCCATTAGCTCAGGTGATGAGAAGCTTCATTGAAAAGATAGCTTTTGAAGAGGTTTTTAGGGAAGAAGAGACAGGTGAAGAAGTGGAAAGGTTTAGTCAGGGAATAGGCAGCAAGTAGGACACAGGTGGCTGAAGGCATTGTCACCAATGATGAGGGAACATTTAAAGCGTTGGTGAATGGAGGCCAATGTAGATCTTAGTGCAGGACACGTGCAGCAGAGCTTTGGACAAGTTGGAGTTTACATAGAATGCAGGACAACCAAGAGAGCTTTTGAATGTATAAGTGTTTCAGTGGGCTGAGGTAGGGACAGAAGCAAGCAACAATGTGGAAGTCTGAAGTCTTAGTGATGGAAAGAATATGGATTCTGGAACTCTTTTCAGGGTTGAATAAGATGCCAAGGTTACATCAGTAGCAAGGGAGAAGAGGTGGTGGTGGGAGTAAAAGACGATGATTTATCTTCCCAGTGTTCGACAGAATGAAGTTATTATTCTGGACTGGATTTCAGATAAACAGAGAAGCCCTGGCTACATGTGTAGGAACAAATGGGATTTAGGTGTCCATGTACATAAATCACTAGAAGCTTGCGCACAGTTCATAAAGTAATCAAAGGGCTAATGGAATGTTGGCCTTTAGTTTAAGGTGGCTGGAATACAATGGGGAAGAAGTTATACTTCAGTTGTACAAAGCCTTGGCCAGTCTCCATCTGGAGCACTGTGTTCAGTGCATATCCGGAAAGATACACAGCACAGATTCACCAGAATTATCTACCAGGTCTTAAAGGGTTAAATTATGAGGACAGGTTGCATAAACTTGGCTTGTGCTCCCTTGAGTTTCAAAGGTTGAGGGGTGATCTAATTGAGGTGTTTAAAATTATAAAAGGTTTTGATAGGACAAATACAAAGAAACTATTTCCTCTGGTGGGGAATCCAGTACAAGATGCACAATCTTAAGATTAGAGCTAGGCTATTTAGGAGTGAAATCAGAAAGCTGTTTTTTACACTGAGGGTAGTGAAAATCTGGAATTCCCCCCTTCTAAAGGCTGTAGACATTGGGACATTGAAATTTTCAAGATTGAGATCGATAGATTTTTATTAGGTAAGGATATCAAGGAATATGGCGCAAAGGCCAATAGAAGTCTGCATGGAATAAAAACAGAAAATGCTGGAGATAGTCAGCAGGTCAGGCAGCATCTGTGGAGAGAGAAACAGAGTTAACATTTCAGGTCGATGGCCTTTTGTCAGAACTGGAAAAAAGCAGGAAATGGAACTGATTTTTAAGCAAGTTTAGGGGCTGGGAAATGGGGGAGGGAATGAAAGAACAAAAAGGAAGGTCTGTGATAGGATAGAAGGCAGGAGAAGTTAAGAGACATTAAGAGATATTCAAGGCAAAAGGAGATGGTAATGGGACAGGTTAAGAAACAAAGGATGGCTCTAGATGAAGTATAAATTGCGCTGGCAGAATGGGAGAGAAGAACAGAAGGCACAAACAAAAAGTGTGGATAAAAGGTATACATATGATAGGGGCCGGGTTATGATCTGAAATTGTTGAACTCTATGTTGAGTCCAGAAGGCTCTAAAGTGCCTAATCAAAAGATGAGGTGCTGTTCCTCGAGCTTATACTGAGCTTCCGTGGAACAATGCAAGAGGCCTGAGTGGGAGTGGAGTGGTGAATTAAAGTGACAGGCGACTGGAAGCTCGGGGTCACCCTTATGGACTGAACGGAGGTGTTCCGCAAAGTGGTCACCCAATCTGCGTTTGGTCTCCCCAATGTAGAGGAGACCACATCGTGAGCAGCGAATACAGTATACTAAATACTAAAGAAGTACAAGTAAATCGCTGTTTCACCTGGAAGGGGTGTTTGGGGCCCTGGACAGTGGGAAGGGGGGAGGTATAAGGGCATGTGTTACATCTCCTGCGCTTGCACGGGAAGGTGCCGGGCGAAGGGGAAGGGGTGTTGGGGGTGATAGAGGAGTTGGCTAGGGTGTCGCGGAGGGAGTGGTCCCTACGGAATGCTGAAAGGGTAGGTGAGGGGAAGATGCGTTTGGTGGTGGGATCAAGCTGGAGGTGGCGGAAATGGCGGACGATGATCCGTTGAATGTGGAGGCTGGTGGGGTGAAAGGTGAGGACAAGGGGAACTCTATCGTGGTTCCGGGAGGGAGGGGCAGGGGTGAGGGCAGAAGTGCGGGAGATAGAACGGACACGGTCATGAGCCGTGTCAACCACTGTAGAGGGGAATCCTCGGTTGAGGAAAAAGGAAGACATGCCGGAAGCACTGGTATGGAAGGTGGCATCGTCAGAGCAGATGCGGCGGAGACGGAGAAACTGGGAGAATGGAAGCTCAGCGTAAGCTCGAGGAACAGCACCTCATCTTTCGATTAGGCACTTTACAGCCTTCTGGACTCAACATAGAGTTCAACAATTTCAGATCATAACCCAGCCCCTATCATATATATATTTTTTATCCACACTTTTTGTTTGTGCCTTCTGTTCTTCTCTCCCACATGGCAGCTGTCTCTCATCCTGCCAGCACAATTTACACTTCATCTAGAGCCATACTTTGTTTCTTAACTTGTCCCATTACCATCTCTTTTTACCTTAAATATCTCTTAATGTCTCTTAACTTCTCGTGCCTTCTATCCTATCACCTTCCCTTTTGTTCTTTCATCCCCTCCTCCATTTCCCAGCCCCAAAACTTGCTTAAAAATCTGTTCCATTTTCTGCTTTTTTCCAGTTCTGATGAAAGGTCATCAACCTGAAACGTTAACTCTGTTTCTGTCTTCATAGATGCTGCCTGACCTGCTGACCTCCAGCATTTTCTCTTTTTATTTCAGATTTCCAGCATCAGATTTGCAGTATTTTCTTTTTGTAGAAGTCTGAATGGAGTTGGTCTGAGCGCTCTGTGCAATCTCATCCTCCAAAGATGGTCAAATGCTAAATTTTCTGTTGCATGGGGCAGGCAAGTGATTAAGATGTGCCCACAAGTGGTGATTGTGCCACCTAAATTAGGTGCCTTCCTACCAGTGCCACAAGCTGTCACAATCACCAGGATCATGTCCGGTGGAATGTCAGGGTGTCACTGTCAAGGCTCACAAGAAGGATGACTACTTGGATGAAATACCAGCACCTGCGAACCCTGCCACAGGATGAATCAGTGCCTTCAGGTGAGGTGGGGAGAAAATGGGAGTGGGGCGGACATAATAGTAGAGGAAGTATTCTAGTCTGGGAGTTCATGTGTTTTTTTAATTCATTCTCGGGATGGTTGCGTCACTGGCAAGGCTGGCCTTTATTGCCCATCCCTAGTTGCCCTTAGAAGCTGGTGGTGGTCCTTCTGCTTGAGCCTCCGCAGCATAATGGTTTGATAGAACTGAGTGACCACTTCAGAGGGCACCACGTTGGTGTGGGACTTGAGTTACATATAGGCCAGACCAGGTAAAGATGGCAGATTACCTTGCCTAAAATACATTACTGAACCAGTTGAGTTTTTACCACAATCCAACAGCTTCATGCTCACTTTTACTGATGCCAGTTTTTTTTAATTTCCAGCTTATTTAAAACTGAATTAAAATTCTCAAACTGCCATGGTGGGTTTTGAATTAAAGTTCTCTGGACTATTAGTCTAGGCCTGTGGATTACTAGTCCAGGAATATAACCACTACACTACTGTGCCCATGTGAAACAACCTAGACAGTAAAATATAAATTCATTGATACTGCTCTTGAGATGCACACAAGGAAACCACAGGTTAGAGAATTGGTTCGAGTTAAAAAACAATAGAGGTGCTATTACACAACTAGGTGTATTATATAGTCCACCTACAAATGGGAAGGAGAAAGAGGAGCAAATTTGCAGGGCAATTACAGAGAGGTGCAAACATAGAAACATAGAAGATAGGAGCAGGAGTAGGCCATTCGGCCCCTTGAGCTTGCTCCGCCATTCAATGAGATCATGGCTGATCATCCAAATTCAGTACCCTGTCCCTGCTTTCTCCCCATATCCCTTGATCCCTTTAGCCTTAAGAAATATCTCTAACTCCTTCTTGAATATATTTAATGAATTGGCCTCTACTGCCTTCTGTGGTAGAGAATTCCATAGGTTCACCACTCTCTGGGTGAAGAAATTCCTCCTCATCTCTGTCCTAAATGGCTTACCCCTTATCCTTAGACTGTGACCCCTGGTTCTGGACTCCCCGGCCATCGGGAGCATCCTTCCTGCATCTAGTCTGTCTAGTCCTGTTAGAATTTTACAAGTTTCAATGAGATCCCCTCTCATTCTTCTAAACGCCAGCGAGTATAAGCCCAATCGACCCAATCTCTCCTCATACATCATTCCTGCCATCCCAGGTATCAGCCTGGTGAATCTTCGCTGTACTCCCTCCATGGCAAGAACATCCTTCCTCAGATAAGGCGACCAAAACTGCACACAATACTCAAGGTGTGGTCTCAACAAGGCCCTGTACAACTGCAGCAAGACATCCTTGTTCCTGTACTCGAACCCTCTCGCTACGAAGGCCAAAATACCATTTGCCTTCTTAACCGCCTGCTGCACCTGCATGCTTACCTTCAGCGACTGGTGCACAAGGACACCCAGGTCTCATTGCATTTCCCCTTCTCCCAATCTATTGCCATTCAGATAATAATCTGCCATCTTGTTTTTGACACCAAAGTGGATAACCTCACATTTATCCACGTTATATTGCATCTGCCATGCGTCTGCCCAATCACCCAACCTGTCCAAATCATACTGGAGTTTCTCGGCATCCTCCTCACAGCACACACGCCCACCCAGCTTTGTGTCGTCTGCAAACTTGGAGATATTACATCTAGTTCCCTCGTCTAGATCATTAATATATATTATGAATAGCTGGGGTCCTAGGACCGATCCCTGCGGTACCCCACTAGTCACTGCCTGCCACTTGGAAAAAGACCCGTTTATTCCGACTCTTTGCTTTCTGTCTGTCAACCAGTTCTCTATCCAAGTCAATACCTTGCCCCCAATCCCATGTGCCTTAACTTTACACGCTAATCTCTTATGCGGGACCTTATCGAAAGCCTTCTGAAAGTCCAAATACACCACATCCACTGGTTCTCCCTTATCTATTTTACCAGTTACATCCTCAAAAAAAAACCTTTTGTAAATCCATGTTGACTTTGTCCGATCCTGTCACTGTTTTCCAAGTGCTCTGCTATTACATCTTTTATAATGGACTCCAGCATTTTCTCCACTACCGATGTCAGGCTTACCGGTCTATAATTCCCCGTTTTCTCTCTACCACCTTTTTTGAATAGTGGTGTAACATTAGCTACCCTCCAATCCATTGGTACTGTTCCAGAGTCTATCGAATTTTGGAAGATGAACTATAGAGTAGTGATAATGGGGGACTTCAATTATCCTAATATGGACTATTATCCTAATATAGACTGGGATAGTGATAGTGTAAAGGGCAGAGAGGGGAAAGAATTTCTGAAGTATGTTCAGGAGAACTTTCTTGATCAGTATGTTTCCGCCCAATGAGGAAGGAGGCATTGCTGGATCTGGTTCTGAGGAATGAGGTGGGTCAAGTGGAGCAAGTGTCAGTAAGGGAACATTTAAGGAAGAGTGATCATTGTATCATAGGGTTTAGGTTAGCTATGGAAAAGGACAAAGAGCAATCTAGAGTCAAAATACTTAACTGGAGGAGGGCCAATTTCAGTGGGTTGAGAACGGATTTGGCCCGGGTAAATTGAAATCAAAGATTTGCAGGCAAAACTGTAATCGAACAATGGGCTGCCTTTAAAGAGGAGATGGTTCGGGTACAGTCGAGGTGCATTCCCACGAGGGGGAAAGGTCGGGCAACCAAAGCCAGAGCTCCCTGGATGATGAAAAAGATAAAGAGTAAGATAAAGCAGGAAAAAGGGGCGTATGACAGATGTCAGGTTGAGAATACAAGTGAGAACCAGGCTGAAGACAGGAAGTTCAGAGGGAAAGTGAAAAAGGAAATAAGAGGGGCAAAGAGGTATAACAACAAAAATGTATGTTTTGTCAAAATGATGTTGTGTGATGGACTTGAGGCTATTAATATAAGATGTATGTAATAAAGATGAATTTAATGTGTATGTATCTCCCCTGGGTGGGTGGAGCTCAAGGCAATGGCGCAAAACTTAACAAAAGAAACCTGCATAACAAGGTAACCCCCACAGAGACAGCAGGACTTTCAGGGTAAACAAACCCATCCAATCTCACCATCAAAACTCAGAGCCATTAAAAGGTGTTAACAAAGCGATTAACTTAATCAAGAAATGGCACCAGCCTCCGCAGACAGACACATGAGTAAGGAAAGCCAATCAAGAACTGCCATGAAAGTAAGACCCAATCCTGGGGTTTTAGCAATTTATACTGGAGACAATGGGCTAGATTTTCAGTAGCTTGCGCCAGCAGTTAGCGCCTTAAGAGAAGTGATTTCCGGGCGCTATGCGTGTAGCGCCCGGGCGCAGCGCAGTTTGCGCCCCGCCCCAAATTAAGTTGCCTGTTAGCGCCGGCGCAAAGTTTAGCGCCCGCCCGGATGCGCGCGCAGAAAATGACGTCACATCCTCGTGCAACGCCCTTTGGCCGCCCCGATTGCAAACTTCAGTCGGACCGCCCCATTGTGCGGCGGGCGGCCGGAGCGTTTGGAAAAAGGAACGCAACACAACCAGCGCGGGCCCCGGGGGGCGCTAATTAAAGGGAACGTCCTCTCCAGTATAAAGGCCATCCTTTTTTCAGAAAACAGTCTTGTGCAACGCATTTCTGGAGACACAACAAGGAGGATAGCTAACTGGTTTCAAGCAGCAAGAGCCAGGTATTTTTGGACTCAGGCAACAGCGCTGCAAGTGGCCATTTGGAAATTAGAGTGTTTTCCAGGATTTGATGGGGGTTGCATGGGGTGCCAACGCGGAGCTGCAGCTCCATGTCCGTAGGGCTCGCAGACGCATTGTGAGAGGGGCAGCCCTGGCTAGAGGCAGAGGGGGCTACAGGCGTCGGCCACGTAGGCCTTACCCAGTCAGGCTATACCGCCAGCAGCGCTCCTACCTAAACATGAGTGCCGCGCGATGTGTTAAAAGGCTCCGATTCCGAAAGGGGGTGATTGCAGAGATCTGCCACCTGCTTCGCCGAGATCTGCGGCCAAAGCTCAGGTGCAGGACGTCTCTGTCGGTGGAAGTGAAGGTGATGGTGGCATTGAACTTCTATGCCACCGGCTCCTTCCAATACGCTGCTGGGGACATAGCAAACATCTCCCAGTACGGCGCGCATCGCTGCATCCGCCAGGTGACCGAAGCACTGTTCAGAAGGAGAAGCCAATTCATCTCCTTCCCCATGGCCCTGGAGAGCCAGCATCAGCGCGCATTGGGATTTTCCAGACTCGGGGAATTCCCCTTGGTGCAGGGCGCCATTGACTGTACGCATGTGGCTTTGCGGGCCCCTCTGGAGCATGGCGAGCAGTATCGCAACAGGAAGGGCTACCATTCTCTGAATGTGCAGCTGGTCTGTGACCACAAGCAGCGCATCATGGCAGTCAATGCCAGCTTCCCAGGCAGCAGCCACGATGCCTTTATCCTGCGGCAGAGTACTGTGCATGACATGTTCCAGGCACAGCCTCCCCCAAGAGGATGGCTACTCGGGGACAAAGGCTATCCTTTGTGCACCTGGCTCATGACCCCGCTCCGCGCGCCCAGGACCGCTGCTGAAGAGGCCTACAACGAGAGCCATCAAACCACCCGCAACATCATCGAGCTAACTATTGGGGTCCTCAAGCAGCGGTTCCGCTGCCTTGATCGCTCCGGAGGAGCTCTCCAGTATTCGCCGGACCGGGTCTCCCAATTTGTGGTGGTTTGCTGCATGCTACACAACCTGGCTATCCGCAGGACTCAGGCACTGCCACCTGACATTGGACCAGCACCTCAGGAGGAGGAGCAGGAGGAGCATGAGGAGGAGGAGGAGGAGGAGGAGGAGGAGCAGGAGTACGTTCCCAGGAGGGAGCGACCAGGGCCAAGGGCCGCACGACGCCACCTTATTACACGGTACTTCTAAGCCCCCTGTCAGGGAATGGCCAGGGGCCATGAGGGAAGATGAATGCAGCCGCTCCGCAAGCCCTCAGCCGGCGAAGCCAACAAACACTAAGAAGAACAACCATGGAGACTGCATGAATAAAGATAATTTTTTATTACACAAAAATGAAAAGCCCTTCCCACATGAATCCCCAAAAACAATAAACGGGCCCCACAAAAAGCCCAACAAACGACTCACTCCCACAAACTGGGGAGGTGCCACTCCACCTTTATTGAAACCGGGCCTCAACGTCGGCCTAACGCAAAAAAAAAAGCCCTCCAAAAGCACAACCATGGGCAAAATAAAGATGGCCACCGCCATATTAAAGGAAAGCTGGCCACACCCTCTACTGAGTGGCCCGCGAGGGCGAGACCTTGGCCAGCATTTTGCCTCCCCTGCCCTGCCTGCTGCTCCTTCACAAGCTCTGCCCAGTGGCTGCTGCGAGGCTGGGGGAAGGCGCCTGAGGCTCAGATGCCCTTCCGCCAGATGCCGCTGGGGGGCGGCCTACACGGCGTTTGGGCCTCGAGGGGCCGTCTCCTGAGTGGCGCACCTGAGCCTGGCCACCATCAGCTGCAGCCGCTTGCCCTTGACGCCCCAGAGGGGGAATGGCGGCGACGGATGGCGCAATGTGGGCCAGCTGGCGTCTGGGATGCGCTGGCTGGTACTGTGGCGCGGTGGCACTCGGCCGGGCCCGCACTGCAGGATCCGCAGCAATCAGCCGACGGCCGGCTTGCTGGGATGGTCCAGCGCGGCGCCTGCCCCGGCGATGCCTGCCTGAGACAGCGCGTGTGGCAGCAGTGAGTGGCCCTGTGGTCCTGGTGTGCGCGCGCATCACATCCGCCAGGGTCTTGACGGCATCAGTTAGCATGCGGCCAGTCGCGGCAGTTGCTGCCCCGAACTCGCGCACACTGGTCGCCAGCGACTCGATGGCCTCAGGCATGCGCCCCACCACGCTCATGAGCTCCGTGTGGCGCCGGTCCGAGTCGTCGGCCATCTGATCGAGCTTCCGCACCTCCTCCGAAGTGAAGGTGTCCGGACTGGAGTCGCGACTCTCCCGCTGGGGAGGAGGGGGCCGAACTAGGGGACCCTTGCCGCGTTGGTGACGGCGAGTGTGCCGAGCAGCAGCACTCCCCTCTGATCCTTCCCCCCTTTGGGGGGAAGGCCGCGGGCCACGCGCACGGCTGCTGGGTGGCTGGACGCCACTGGTCCCAGAAGCTGCATTGCCCTGCGACAGTTCCTCCAGGCACTCGTCCAGTGAGGAGGTGTCGAGCATTTCCTCCTCTCCTGCGGGACGTGACTGTTCCCCCGAAGGTCCGGCTTGCTCCTCCTCCTCCTCCTGGTTGGAGGTGCTGTCACTGGCAGCCTCAGGGTCCTGGTCGTCACCAGCTGAAAGCAGGAATGCACAAGAGTAGCTTCAGAGTGAGGAGACGGCGTCAGCGAGGGAGTTAGGACTGGTGGGATTCAGCGCATTGGTGGGATAGTGGCAAAGGAGGTAGCTTGGTTGGGCCAGTGCGACACGAGAGGGCCAAAAGGCGAGGTCCTTACCATTGCCGGGCAGTGGAGGGTCGGATACACCGCACGCTGTGGGGACAATCACACGGGCTCCCATGAGCACACACACGCGCTCCTCCAGCCGAGTGAGCTTCTGCAGCTTGGCGCGGCCACCCCTGGCACGGGCCTGGCGATTAAACGCTACTTTAGCCTGCAAGAGAAAGGACGGGCTGTAAGTGCGCAGTGAAGCCCTGATGTAGTGTGCACTGCCTCCCATGGTGGAATAGCTGGGCCAAAGTGTAGAGTGCCGAATGGCCATTTGATGCTCATGACTGTCCCAATGCTGCTGGCTGAGGGCTGGCCAAAAGGACTTTCAGGTCCCTTTGCCCATCATGTCAGGTGTACATGCAAGAATGAGGAGGAGACTGGAAAGGCTACTCACCCTCACAATCCTGGTCAGATCGTTGTATTTCTTACGGCATTGTGTGTGGGTCCTGGGGGCCTCGCCGGTGAACGTCACCCTCTGGGCGATCTGCTTCCAGGCTTTGGTGTAGTCGTGGTGGGTTGGATTCCTCCCACTCTCTGGAAACAAGATCTTGCGCCTCACCTCCAGAGCTGTGACCATTATGTCCAGATCACCCTCTGAGAAGCGCAGGGCACGCTGACGGGCCTTCTCTGGCGTTGCCATGACTCCCTGGGGCTGAGCAGTAGTGTTGAGGCCTCTTTGCAAGGCTGCAGTGTGCAGGGCGTGGCAGCAGACCAATTCGTCCCTTCCCCCTTTAAGAGCTGGTCGGCACCACGGGGTCTGCTGTCAGTGCAAAAATGACCGCACCCGTGCTGCGCCCCGCCTGGGCGCTATCCCTCTGGACCGCCGGCTTAGCGCCTAAAGAGAGTAGTGGAACGCCTCTTTTAGCGCTCCACCAACCTCTTAGGGCGAAGCCATTGAATTCCCGGCAACGGGGCGCTGCTTTGGGGCGGGCGCTAACTTCGGGCGGGCGCTAAGGTTAGCGCCCCAAAACTGCCTATACTGAAAATCTAGCCCAATAGACTTAAAAAGAAATGAAAGAAGGAACCCAAAAGCTCTCTCGCTCTCTCTCTCTTGCTCTCTCTTGCTCTCTCTCTCTCTCTCTCTCTCGATGACCACGTGGAAAAGCAGGAAGCCCCCCTCTACAGACCAGACCAAAAAGCAAGGAAGACGACCGCGTACGTTGCCTGACTCAGAGGGAAGTATAAGTCTGTTTAAATCTGTAACCCATTACCTTACCTGTTGTAATCAAGTAGAGTCCATAGGATGCCAGCAGACTTTTGCTTTGTCCAGGAGGCTATGTGCATGTGTGTGTGTTTAATAAACTTACTCCAAATTGTTTCAAAAGAATTGGTCTTGCTGTCAATTTAATGCCAGTCGAAATAAAAAGCTAACAGAGGGAGTATGAGAATAGACCGGCAGTTAACATAAACATAATTCCAAAAGTCTTCTATAGGTATATAAATAGTAAATGGGTAGTAAGAGGAGGGGTGGGACCGATTAGGGACCAAAAAGGAGACCTACGCATGGAGGCAGAGGGCATGGCTGAGGTATTAAATGAGTACTTTGCATCTGTCTTTACCAAGGAAGAAGACGCTGCCAAAGTCATAGTGAAAGAGGAGGTAGTTGAGACATTGGATGGGACAAAAATTGATAAAGAGGAGGTACTGGAAAGGCTGGCTGTACTTAAAGTAGATTAGTCACCAGGACCGGAGGGGATGCATCCTAGGATGCTGAGCTAAGTAAAGGTGGAGATTGCAGAGGTACTGGCCATAATTTTCCAATCCTCCTTGGATGCAGAGGTGGTGCCAGAGAACTGGAGAATTACAAATGTTACACCCTTGTTCAAAAAATGATGTAAGGATAAACCCAGCAACTATAGGCCAGTCAGTTTAACCTCAGTGGTGGGGAACCTTTTAGAAACGATAATCAGGAACAATATTAATTGTCACTTGTAAAAGTGTGGATTAATTAAGGGAAGCCAGCACAGATTTGTTAAAGGCAAATTGTGTTTAACCAACTTGATTGAATTTTTTGATGCGGTAACAGAGAAGTTTGATGAGGACAATGCGGTTGGTGTGATGTCCATGGACTTCCAAAAGGCATTTGATAAAGTGCCACATAATAGGCTTGCCAGCAGAATTGAAACCCATGGAATAGAAGAGACAGTGGCAGCATGGATACAAAATTGGCTAAGTGACAGGAAACAGAGAATAGTGTTGAACGGTTGTTTTTCGGACTGAAGGCAGGGGTCGGTACTAAGATCACTGCTTTTCTTGATATATATTAATGATTTGGACTTAGGTTTACAGGGCACTATTTCAAAATTTGCAGATGACACAAAACTTGGAAGTATGGTGAACAGTGAGGAGGATAGTGATAGACATCAAGAAGACTTAGACAGGCTGGTGAAATGGGCGGACACGTGGCAGATGAAATTTAATGCAGAAAACTGTGATGTGACACATTTTGGTAGGAAGAACGAGGAGAGGCAATATAAACTAAAGGATGAAATTCTAAAGGGGATGCAGGAACAGAGAGAGCTGGGGGTATATGTGCACAAATCATTGAAGGTGGCAGGGCAGGTTGAGAAAGCAGTTAAAAAAGCTTACGGGATCCTGGGCTTTACAAATAGAGGCATAGAGTACAAAAGCAAGGAAGTTATGATGAACCTTTATAAAACACTGGTTTGGCCGCAACTGGAGTATTGTGTCCAATTCTGGGCGCCGCACTTTAGCAAGGATGTGTTGGCTTTAGAGATGGTGCAGAAAAGAATTACAAGAATGGTTCCAGAGATGAGGGACTTCAGTTACGTGGATAGACTGGAGAAACTGGGGTTGATCTCCTTAGAGCAGAGAAGATTGAGAGGAGATTTGATAGAGGTGTTCAAAATCATGAGGGGTCTAGACAGAGTAGATAGAGAGAAACTGTTCCCATTGGCAGAAGGGTCGAGAACCAGAGGACACAGATTTAAAGTGATTGGCAAAAGAACCAAAGGCGACATGAGGGAAAACTTTTTTACGCAGCGAGTGGTTATGAGCTGGAATGCACTGCCTGAAAGGGTGGTGGAGGCAATTTCAATCATAGCTTTCAAAGGGAATTAACTAAGTACTGTACCTGAAAGAAAAAAATTTGCAGGGCTATGGGGAAAGGGCGGGGGAGTGGGACTAGCAGAAGTGCTCTTGCAGAGAGCCGGCAAGGGCTCAACGGGCTGAATGGCTTCCTACTGTGCTGTAACCATTCTATGATTCTAATCAGTGCTATAATTTTGCAGCCCTATCTCTAACCCCACTCTCGCTTTGTGGCTGGCTCAAACCTGGGGAGTTTATCCCTAAACGTTGTCAGGCTATTTGACAACTGAAACTTGATCTTGTCCACACCTGAGGGACAATCATAAACACATTCCTTGTAAAGGGATCTTGTTACACAGAGCGCATAGAGTAAACTCTCCCCCCTTTCCACTCCCCGCCACCACCCATCCCCCCCACCACCCCCCACCCCCCCCACTCCCCCCTCCCCCCCCCCCCACCCAAGGTCCATATAAGTATACTTCCCAGCAATGATCACTGTGTCACAATCAAAAGGGAAAACCCTGTATTCCGACAAAGGCTTTCTACCCAAAACATATTTTTTCTCTTTTCAGATGCTGATTGATGCTGTGTATTTCTACAATTTACAGTTTTTAATTTCAGAATGCTTTCAATTGATAGCTTATTATGTATGTTTATAAAATCTATTTAGCTACTTCTATTAATCTGAAGATTACAGTGAGCGATGTGATCATAGAAATGCCTAAGTGCATTCATATCAAATTCTTCTCTCCACTATTTGAATGGATGGAATTAGACAGTGTAATGGCTACGTTAAAATAGCACAGAGAGGAATTTGATACGCACGTATTAAACATTTGCACAATAATATCAATCACACTCATTTCCAGACCATTGAGATTTTGAGAATAATTGACTTTCTTTTAAAAGCAAAAACCATAGTGACTCTAATCAGCTGCATTTATAAAACTCTCAGAAGCCAGCAATTTATAATCCACCTAAATCCCTCACTTGTGTTCTATCTTGGAAACGTATCAACAACAAAGGAGCTATTTTGCTTTTACTGGTCCAAATTATAGACTATTAGGCAGTTACTTCATCATTACCGCCAGCCAGCAAGTCGATGTGTGATTATGTATTTTTAAAAAAAATATGCTTAATTATCTAGAACTTTGTAGTCTATAAAGCATTGTGGAAGTAAATCTGGCAGGTTTCCCAGGACAAATTAGACCTGCTATCATTTACGAACTGATATATTTATACAATAATAACGGAGTGCACATATCTGCTGAAGGGACCCACTGTGGATCTTAATATTAACAGTTACCACAGAGTGGCAGTGTAGGGCAGGAAAATATTGGTGGATATATATAGAAGTGGTGGCTGTTCCTAATTGCACTCTATATCCTTGTAACAGACTGTATGTGCCTACTCTAAAGCCTACTACTTCATTAAATGTTCACATAGTGCTCAATAGACAGAACAGCTTCTCACTTCACAACAGACCACAATGGCTAAGTTGAGAAAGGAGTTGTCCAGTTTTGGAAAGACACTTCATTATGTTGATGATGTGATTCAACCAATCCACAGAAAAGTCCCATAAATACGGTCGAGGAATGATGCTGGGAGAGACGACCCTACAAGTGGTTTGTCTATTTGCATGAAATTACTTTGCTACTTTAACAGAGCTGTGAACCTCTTTATTTGAAATTGGCTAATGCCTCTGTTGTAATAGAAGAAAGAGCAATTTGACATGAATGCTTTAAGTGTCTGTACAATAGTACGGCACAGTCTAATTTCTAGGCTTATGTTTTAAAATCTGAAACGTAAAAGAGAATTAAATCAATGAGGAGTCCTATAGGTAAATGTTTGACATTGATAGCATTTAGCCACAGAATTAGCACCTTCTTAAAGAGAGTTTCTGGATTTATTCAATGGCAAACAATTGATTGAACTGCTCTATTGGTTCATGTGGTGTGATACTGAGCCATGTTGAGTTAGTTGATCCTAGCTAGGGTTTCATTGGTAGTGCAACAATTGGCCTCAGTGTCGTTGGCTTGGAGACAGGGGGGAAAAAACATCTGCCAAGTTTCTGATCACTATCCAGAGACCTGAGTGGAAAGAGTATGTAGATGTTGTCCGGTGAGGACCAAATTAGACTGTGATGCTCCCCTGTGGTAGAAGAGGCTGCCAACGCTGACTGTTAAAGCTCATTTATTTCATTTATAAATGAAAATGAGCATTTTGGTGATCATTCTTCATGTGTGAGCCTTGTCAGTGGCACCATAGTACTGTAGACCAGTATGATTTTTCAGGAGAAATAAAAAAAGTAAGACTTGCATTTATATAGCGCCTTTCACGACCACCGGACGTCTCAAAGCACCTTACAGTCAACAAAGTACATTTGAAGTGGAGTCACTGTTGTAATGTGGGAAACGTGGCAGCCAATTTACACACAGCAAGCTCCCAAAAACAGATAATTATCAGATAATCTGTTTTTGTTATGTTGGGTGAGCTATAAATATTGGCCAGGACACCGGGGATAACTCACCTACTCTTATTCTAAATAGTGCCATGGAATCTTTTATGTCCACCTGAGAGAGCAGACGGGGCCTCGGTTTAACGTCTCCTCCGAAAGACAGCACCTCCGACAGTGCAGCACTCCCTCAGCACTGCACTGGAGTGTCAGCCTAGCTTCATGTACTCAAGTCCCTCGAGTGGGACTTGAATCCACAACCTTCTGCCTCAGGGGCGAGTGTGCTAACATCTGAGCCACAGCTGACATTATAATGGGGAGAGAATGTGTAAAAACAAATAAAATACACTGCAGCATTGATACCAGTTACTATTGGGTGATTGGGCAGAAACATGGCAAATGCACTATAATGTGGATAAATGTGAGGTTATCCACTTTGGTGGCAAAAACAGGAAGGCAGATTATTATCTGAACGGCAATCGATTGGGAGAAGGGGAAGTGCAAAGAGACCTGGGTGTTCTTGTGCACCAGTCGCTGAAGGTAAGCATGCAGGTGCAGCAGGCGGTTAAGAAGGCAAATGGTATGTTGGCCTTCGTTGCGAGAGGGTTCGAGTACAGGAACAAGGATGTCTTGCTGCAGTTGTACAGGGCCTTGGTGAGACCGCACCTTGAGTATTGTGTGCAGTTTTGGTCGCCTTACCTGAGGAAGGACGTTCTTGCCATGGAAGGAGTGCAGCGAAGATTCACCAGGCTGATACCTGGGATGGCAGGAATGACGTATGAGGAGAGATTGTGTCGATTGGGATTATACTCACTGGAGTTTAGAAGATTGAGAGGGGATCTCATCGAAACCTATAAAATTCTGTCAGGCCTGGACAGACTAGATGCAGGAAGGATGTTTATGATGGCCGGGGAGTCCAGAACCAGGGGTCATATTCTAAGGATAAGGGATAAGCCATTTAGGACTGAAATGAGGAGGAATTTCTTCACCCAGAGAGTGGTGAACCTGTGGAATTCTCTGCCACAGAGGGCGGTGGAGGCCAGTTCATTAAATATATTCAAAAAAGAGTTGGATATATTTCTTAAGGCTAAAGGGATCAAGGGATATGGGGAGAAGGCAGGGACAGGGTACTTAATCTGGATGATCAGCCATGATCTCATTGAATGGCGGAGCAGGCTCGAAGGGCCGAATGGCCTACTCCTGCTCCTATCTTCTATGTTTCTATGTTTCTATACTATAAGCAAGACCTACCAGAAGATGGCATAAGCCTGCTAGCTCTATTCCATCAAGCAGAAGCCTCACTATCCAATATGTACCAGAATGTCACGGTGTAATTATGCACATATGTCAACTATGATCAAACTGACAGTCAAAATTTCAACTCGTGTCAGCTTGCTAGTGTGACACAAATAATAAATCAGCTTTCTTCACTGGGATTGGAGGTCATCAATATTAATCAGATGAGTTAGAAGGTGGGACTAGAGTTATCAAAGCCAATTGAACAGTAGGAATAGAGCCTTTTAGGGCCAATCAGATTAGATGTTATGTTCTTCCACTATTGGTTAAGGCAGGGAAACGTTTTAAAATGAGCTGATAGTTTCGCATCTATATGTGTGGTCATTTAGTATTTCTCCCCAAAGAAATAAGCTGCTAAATCAAAGGAGGAGCCTGGGGTGCGCCAAGTTCTTGTCTTAATGCAATAATGAGGCAGTTTTGGCTTGTCAATGTAGAATGTACATTGGGATTATTGTAGGTGCACACAGTGAAAAGTTTCAGTTAGCAAATTCACATGATGTGCCTGGGGTTAGATTCCTCATGAACTGACCCCTGTAAAATTTTATTGAAGTCCCTATAACAAATATATTCTGAAATTTAAAATGTTTGCAATTATTACAGGATAAAAAATATTTTTTCGCTGGGAAAGCAGCATTAGAGTTGTCCCAAAAATACACCTGTCATATAGTCAGTCCAGGCTATTTTTGTCCGGTCAGATTTTTTGGATCTGTGTCAGTCTTGTTGAAGCAATTGGTTAGCTTTTGCTAGTTTTCTAGTTTGACATGTATGAGTACATGAACTGGACCTGCCCTAGCTGGTTACCAGCAAAATGCCAGGCCCCTTTCAGACTAATGTACTTTTACGACATTCAGTGAATCTATCGCTCTTAAGGTTAGATGAAATATACAGCACAGGCTGGATGCCCCAGTTTTAAGACTGATTTCAGCCATAACTCGGCTGTTACGGTTCAAGTGTGATTTCATAGTTGGACAAGCTGTCTCTATCTTATGAATCTGCCTAAGAGTGTGTTTGTCTAGCCAAGTCATTTTATCTGTCTTCATGAGAGGATTTCACATTAATCCTTATACTGCTGCCTTGGATTTGTAGGATTATTGATTATCATATGATTCAGTGTGGAACATTAAGACAATTAACATAATAATTTGAGTATTTGTCTTACAAAATAATGAGAGGAAATAAATGGCATTTCTTTTCCCCCCTTTCTGTTTAAACGAATCACCTATAATCTCAGTTTGGCTGGTTCTACATCAGCCTTCAGGACACTTTGAAGGGTCAGCTCCCATTGAAGTAAATGGAAACAACGTGGGAAGCACATAGGCTATCCATGTAACCTACACCATCGGATCAGCTTAGGGTGGCAGTCTAAAATGTGCAAAATGACAACAGGGCTGAACGTAATTGGCAGCTTTGCTGTACTCCCACCAAACGAAGCAGGGTAATCAGCCAGAACCAGATACGCCGAGTCCTGGCCTGATCTGGGAATTTCCACTTGGCTTTGCAAGGGGCGGAGCCACAGACTCAGAGAAGGCAGGTCCAAGGCTGGGACTGCGGACCCGACATAAATCTGGAGGCCAGTACGCCCAATGAGATAAGGCGTACAGTTTCCAGATGTTAGTCCCAATTGTAGTGTATGTACTTTGCAGAAGGAACTATATTCTGCAGCCCCTGTATACTGCAGTACCAGTAGTGACCACCCCTGTATATAAGCCTGTGTAGTAACTTTGCATAGTTAGTTCCAGTTTGCCTCCACTCAGTAAAGACCTGTTATAACCAACTCCTGCAGTCCGTGTCTCAATTACACGGACATAATACTGGTGACGAGCAGATCCGAACTTACCTACAGTCTGCACCACCTCATGGGGATCCATCCCTGAAGCGAAGTTGTCAGAGGTCGAGGCCAGAAGGAAGAAAGAAAAAAAATAAAACAAACAGAAGAAACGGGCGTCGACCGTGGGCAACCGCCTCTGATTCATCGGAGTTGAAGATTTGCAGGAGAGGCTGTCAAGAGCGGGGCTTGGTTATCCTGTCGATGGTGTTCCAGCTAAGCGGGCTGGTGGCAGGTAGTACACTGATCCTTCCTGGGCTGCGGTGGGCTAGAGCTCGATCGGGTGGCTTTTCAACGGGGCCGAGCAGCGTTGTCGGGAAGAGGAGAGAGAGAGAGAGGGTGGAGCACACAGGGCGTGGCCGGTGCTACGAAGCTGGGCAGCGTACAGACCCGAGCAGAGGGAGGAAAGTGTCCCGTAGGGTTGCTCCGACGACGGGGAAATAAAAGAAATTAGAAGCGCAGAAAGCCGCGAGGAGCTGCAGTTTGCCACGGGGACCGCGGAGAGCGGCGTTAGCAGCAGCGCGGGGGGAAGTGCGCGAAGACCATAGGGCGTCGCCATCAAGGCATAAAATGCCAGCAACAGCGCTAGCAGCAGCGGAGAAGACGGAAAGCGCGGGAGGCACCATTTTGTTAAATCGAGGAAGAAGGCAAAGCGCGGGAGGTGCCATCTTAGATTTCCAAGATGCCGAAGACTGGCAATATCACTGCCTTCGATAATGCAATAGAAGACTGGACCACGTATGTGGAAAGAGTCGAAGTATATTGCGAGGCAAACGAAGTAGCCGATGAGAAAAAGGCATCGGTACTACTAAACTTAATGGGCGCAAGAACGTACGGCCTATTGCAGAACCTGATTATTCCAGCCAAACCGATGGCGAAGAGTTTTAACGAAATTGTTGATATCCTACAGGAACACCTAAATCCTACACCGCTGCTGATAGCACAAAGATTTAAATTCCACAGGAGAAATCAGCATAAAGATGAGAGCAATGCTGATTATCTTACGGAACTACACAAGCTATCAAAGCACTGCCAGTTCGGAGCAGGACTGACAGATACTCTACGGGACAAATTTGCCTGTGGACCCCTGAGTGAAGGAACCCAGAAGAGGTTACTCTCAGAGAAAGAGCTGACGCTAGATAAGGCTTTCAGCGTGGCAGTATCGTACGAAGCAGCAGCAAGGGGAGCTGCGGAAATACAGCATCAGCCACAGGAATACAGCACCCACAAAATGACACGGGGATTTGAAAAATGTTATCGCTGCGGCAGAACAACCCATGACCAGAAGGACTGCTGGTCCAAGGACAAAATATGCAGACAATGCGGAAAGATGGGACACATTGCACGAGTTTGCAGGTCTGGGAAGAAGACTAATGACAACAAAAAGGCTACTAAGGAACAGTACAGGAAAGTACAAAAGATGACGGACAGTAGTTCCGAAGACCAGATGAGCGATAGGGAATCCGGGAACAAGAGACTAAGCTGTCTCAAACTTCACAACGTAATCGCAAAAGAGGATCACCGAACCATTTGGGTCACCCTCACGATAGCAGGGTCCCAAGTCAAAATGGAATTGGATACAGGATCAGCCCTGACCGTCATGAATCGACGAGACTATGAGTGGCTATTCTCACACATACCCTTGAAAGAGACATCCATTGTCTTGAAGACGTATACGGGGCAAAAAGTATACCCCAGAGGGAAAATAAGGGTGCCTGTCGAATACAACGGCAAGGAAATACAGAAATTGCATCTGTACATACTGCAAGATGGTGGACCACCGTTATTGGGACGTGAATGGATCAGAAAGATAAGTTTAGACTGGCACTCCATTCAGGCACTGACGGTGGCTGGTAAAAAGGATGACGACGTCACACCTGGTGATTGTCAAAATCTTAGCTAACGCCAAAGAGGTATTTCAACAAGAACTGGGAACTCTTAAAGGCGTAACCGCCTCGATAAAAATAGAAGAGAATGCAATTCCCAAGTTTTTCAAAGCAAGACCGGTACCATACTCAATTCGCCCAGCCATCGAGGCAGAGCTGGAGAATCTGGAGAATGCAGGCGTGTTATCTAAGGTAGACTGGAGCGAGTGGGTGACACCCATCATTCCTGTCATGAAGGAAACGTTAAACAATAAGTCTGAGGAGCCAAGGAAGGTTCGCATCTGTGGGGTCTGCAAGGTGACGGTGAACCCAGTCCTTCACACAGTACAATATTCTCTCCCGAGGATAGAAGATATTTTCGCCTCACTATCTGGAAGGAAGTGTTTTACAAAAATTGACCTAGCACAAGCATATTTGCAGATGGAGGTTGAAGAATCCTCTAGGAAGTATCTCATGATAAACACTCACAAAGGTCTTTACCAGTATAATCGACTGGTATTCGGAGTAGCATCAGCTCCGGCGATATGGCAAAGAGCGATGGAACAAGTCTTGCAAGGGATTCCGGGGACTCAGTGTTACTTGGACGACATCCTAGTGACAGGTGAAGATGACAGTGAACACCTTGCCAACCTAGAGCAGGTGCTCACTAGACTAAGAGAACATGGGCTACGAGCCAATTGCCCCAAGTGCGAGTTTTTTAAGAAACAGATATCGTATTGTGGCCACGTGATTGATGAAGAGGGGTTACATAAGTCCCCTGACAAAATTGAAGCAGTAGTTAAGGCTCCAGCGCCTGAAAATGTGTCGCAACTGAGGTCATTCCTCGGATTGGTGAATTACTACCATAAGTTTTTGCCGAATTTGTCCACAATTCTGCACCCACTGAATGCCCTACTACAAACTGGAGTAGCATGGAAATGGAGCGATGAATGTAAGTGGGCCTTTCAGAAGAGTAAAGACCTAATCACTTCAAGAGAAGTATTGGCTCACTACAACCCATCACTACCGATAAGACTGGCGTGTGATGCGTCTCCCTACGGCATTGGAGCGGTACTGTCACATAAATTCCTTGATGGTTCAGAGAGGCCAATAGCTTTTGCGTCACGCTCGTTAACTTCAGCCGAGCATAACTACGCCCAGATTGACAGAGAGGCCCTCAGTCTGGTGTGGGGGGTGAAGAATTCAATCACTACCTGCACGGTCAGAAATTTACTCTACTAACTGATCATCAACCTCTTGTCTCCATTTTCAACCCTCAGAAGGGCGTCCCGATAATGACAGCACAACGGCTACAGAGGTGGTCCCTTTTCCTAGGGGCACACCAATATGACATCGAGTACAAAGGAACTAAACAGCATGGGAATGCTGATGGATTGTCGCGCCTTCCGTTGCCGATGGTGGAAGAAGCACCTGCAGTGGATCCTGTGGAGATATTCCACTCAACCATAGTCGAATGTCTACCTGTAACGAATGCAAACATAGAAAAGGAAACACGAAATGACCCGACACTCTCCTGGGTCTATGATTTAACGGTGAAGGGATGGCCAGCACATGGCGAACCACTGTTGCCAGCATTCTCGCCGAGAAGAGAACAGCTGTCAGTGTGCAGAGGAACCTTGATGTGTGGATCCAGAGTAGTAATTCCACCCAAATTGAAGGATAGAGTGCTCAATGAGCTTCATGAGGGTCATCTGGGAGGGGTAAAAATGAAGAACTTAGCCAGAGCGTTTGTGTGGTGGCCGGGAATCGATAGAGAAATCGAAGAGATGACCAAGAGCTGTACAGGATGCCAGAAGGTCCAAAACGCCCCACCACAAGCCCCTCTACATCCATGGGAGTGGCCCTCATCTCCATGGTAAAGGGTGTACATTGATTTTGCTGGCCCATTTATGGACTCGATGTTTTTAATTGCGGTGGATGCACATTCAAAGTGGCCAGAGGCAATAAAAATGTCCTCAATCACCACAGAAAAAACTATCACAGTCTTACGAACCATATTCGCCAGAAATGGGCTGCCTGAACAGATTTGCTCCGACAATGGACCACAGTTTGTGTCTGAAGAGTTCCGGAGGTTCTTAAAGAACAATGGTGTTGAGCATTACACATCCTCCCCATATCATCCAGCCACCAATGGATTGGCTGAGAGGTTCGTTCAAACATTCAAGAAGGCTATCAAGGCAATGTGTAATGAAGACATACCCCTACAACACAAGGTGGATAACTTCTTGTTTGCCTACCGGAATGCGACACATGCGGTTACCAACCAAACTCCAGCCATGATGTTCTTCAATCGAAGACTACGATGCCGCTTGGATTTGGTTAAGCCAAACATCAGAAGAGATGTGGAGAACAGGCAGTTTCAGAATATGAATGAAAGGCCGACCAGGAGTTTTAAGATAGGTCAACCAGTTTTGGCCCGGGACTACCGCACAGAGAAATGGCAGCCAGGAACGATCTGTACACGGCAAGGACCTCTAATGTATACCGTGGACATTGGAGAGAGCATTGTAAGACTCCATGCTGACCAGATTCTAGAGTCACTGGAAAATATCAATTCCACACCACGATCCGATACACCTGGTGATGAAACCGAAGTACCAATTGCATCTACCTCAGAATTGGGAATATTGGAAGCAGACGAACCCAACAACGACGTTGATTCCGAATCAACTCTGCCAGAAGAACCTGATACCCCAAAGAGGCGTTATCCAAACAGCATCAGGAAGCCTCCTCAAAGACTGAACTTATAATTGCTTAACTTCAGCTAATGTATATGACAACTGTAATTGTAAATATGTTATTTAATTATTAATCGAATGTTATGTACTGTTTAGCTAAAAGGGGAGGAATTGTAGTGTATGTACTTTGCAGAAGGAACTATATTCTGCAGCCCCTGTATACTGCAGTACCAGTAGTGACCACCCCTGTATATAAGCCTGTGTAGTAATTTTGCATAGTTAGTTCCAGTTTGTCTCCACTCAGTAAAGACCTGTTATAACCAACTCCTGCAGTCCGTGTCTCAATTACACACGGTCATAATACCACTGGTGGTGGGAGCTAGTCCAGATCAGAGAAGCAGCCTGGAGCCCCAAATATAGTGATTTAAAAAAAAACTTTTGGTATCAGCCTCCTTACACATGAATGGCATCCTGAAACTGCAAGATTCTGCTCTTTATGTGCAGTGTTGCTCGACAGGAGTGAAATTTGGAGAATTGGGCATGGAAGTCAGCAAGCCCAACATACTGTGCTTATTATTTATTTTAATGGCTGGAAAAGCAGATGTGCCGTGTATCAGGCACATTTACCTTCATATTCAATTCTATGATTGCGCTTCTGTTAAGTAGACTGTGTTCTAAGAAAGGAGTTTCACTAATTTGGGCCTTTAGTCTTAGCTTTCAAGATGGCCACAGGGTCAACAGCAAGAAGACATAAACAATCAGTCATCATATTCAGTTTGGCCACAGATACCACAAGGCCTCACCATCATGCTTTCTTTTCCATCAACTTGCCATAACTGTTTGGCTATAGTCATTCTGCCATTACTTATTCCGTGTATA
Organism: Somniosus microcephalus; assembly: GCF_052327205.1. Lineage (NCBI taxonomy): Eukaryota > Metazoa > Chordata > Chondrichthyes > Squaliformes > Somniosidae > Somniosus > Somniosus microcephalus. The sequence goes on along the minus strand of NC_140993.1, from coordinate 46,695,411 downwards.
CCATTTCACTATTTCATCTTTAACATAACAGTGAGTATCAAAGCAGCTTCGGCACCCCTTTCATTAAAACAAAAATTAATTTAACAGGCATAACTTATTTACATACAAATGCACAAACATAGAAAAAGATCAGGAGAAGACCAACTTGTCCATCAAGCCTACCTCAACCCAACAAAGTCCAACCTACGTGTACCATTAACCAGCTCCCCAACTCAGTTATGCAATCACCTGGGAAAAGCAAAAAATATACAGAGAAAGAAAAAATCTTCGTCCACTTTAGGAAAAGGCTCTGGGAAATTGTTCTCTGACCCCTAACGGCAATCAAGCAAGTTTCAGGAGACCACAATGACTGATATCACTAGTCCCAGTTAAACCTTCTACCTTCTATAACTTGAGAGTTTTCCACTCACAGCAACTTGTCCAGCTTCCTTTCAAAGGCTTGCTGCGAATCCAAACCCACCACTGGTAATCTATTTCAAAGTTCAATGAAATACTACCCAGATCTAATCTAACTCATCTAACTTGCTCAGCTAATCTATCCACTTGGATAGATTCTAATCCCTTAGTTACTTTAAAGACCTTAATTGTATTCCTTTGAAGTTTATGCTTTTCCAGAGTAAAAATCCCATTTCCATAAGCCTGTCCTGATAACTAAATGAGCCTTAAATTAGGTATCGATTGAGTGCCCTCCTCTGGACCTTTTCCCGGACCTAGATATCTACTGCCATGTGAAGGAAGCAAAGCTGGGCACAGTATTATGGATGTAGCTGAACCAAGGTCTTATACCAGGTAAGAATTCTACTTCTTGTTCGATAGAATCATGGAATGATACATCACAGAAGGAGGCCATTCAGCCCACCGTGCCTGTGCCAGCTCATTGAAAAAGCAGAACCTCAAAGGTAATAATCTCTGGATTGTTACCTGAGCCACGCACAAATTGGCATAAGGACAAATAGATTAGAGGTTTAAATGCATGGCTCAAAGAGTGGTGTGGGAGGAAAGGGTATCAGTTCATGGGGCAATGACACCAGTACTGGGGAAAGAGGGAAATGTTCCTTTGGGACGGGCTCCACTTAAACTGGGATGGGACCAGTGTCCTGGCAAACTGAATAACTAGGGCAGTAGACAGAGCTTTAAACTAATGAAGTGGAGGGGAGCGTGGGAGGATTCAGGAAAGAGTAAATTTAAAAGCAGCGAGAAAAATGTCAAGGCTCAAGAGTAGAGTAGAGTTTTGGGTAAAAATAAGCAGAGTGGGTCAGGAAGGGGCAGAGAGAGTAACAAAGGTAATAAAGCATCAGGGACTAAGGTGACATCAGGGAAACACAGAAATAAGTCAAAGCTAAAGGCACTATATCTGAATGCACGAAGTATTCACAACAAAATAGATGGATTATTGGCGCAGATAGAAATGAATAGGTTTGATCTAATAGCCATTATGGAGACGTGGTTGCAATGTGGCCAAAGTTGGGAACTGAATATTCTAGGATACTTATCTTTTAGAAGTGATAGGCAAAATGGAAAAGGAGGAGGGATATCCCTGATAATAAATGATGGGATAAAGACAGTAGAGAGAAAGGATCTTGGCTCTGAAAATCAAGAAGTAGAATCAGTTTGGATGGAGCTAAGAAACAGCAAGGGGCAGAAACCATGGGTGAGAGTTGTTTATAGGCCCCCAAACAATAGTTGTAATGTAGGGCAGAGTATAAATCAGGAAATTAGAGATGCATGTAACAAGGGTAACACAGTAATCATGGGGGACTTTAATCTACATATAGACTGGGCAAACCAAATTTGCAGTAATAGTGTGGAGGACGTATTCATGGAATGTATACAAGATAGTTTTCTAGATCAGTATGTTGAGGAACCAACTAGGGAACAGGCTATTTTAGATATAGTTTTGTACAACGAGAAAGGGTGAATTAATAATCTTGCAGTAAAGGGGCCTTTAGGGAAGAGTGACCATAATTTGATAGCATTTTATATTGAGTTTTGGTTCAACGGACCACCTGGAATCAACCTTGGCACCTGCTACAGACACTGCAATGACACACACAGCGCAGTCGACACTGCAAAGTTCTCCTCACCAACATCTGGGGACTTGTACCAAAATTAGGAGATCTATCACACAGACTAGTCAAACAACAGCCTGACATAGTCATATCACAGAATCATACCTGTCAGCCAATGTCCCAAAATCAGATGAATCAGTGCTCCTCCATGTTGAACACCACTTGGAAGAAGCACTGAGAATAGCAAGGGCACAGAATGTACTCTGGGTAGGGGACTTCAATGTCCATCACCAAGAGTGGCTCGGTAGTACCACTACTGACTGAGCTGGCTGAGTCCTGAAGGATATAGCTGTCAGTCTGGGCCTGCAACAGATGGTGAGAGAAGCAACTCAAGGGAAAAACCTACTTGACCACATCCTCACCAATCTACCTGTCGCAGGTGCATCTGTCCATGACAGTATTGGCAACAGTGACCACCGCACAGAACTTGTGGACACGAAGTCCCGTCTTCACACTGAGGACACCCTGCAACGTATTGTGTGGCACTACCACCGTGCTAAATGGGATAGATTCAGAACAGATCTAGCAGCTCAAAACGGGGCATACATGAGGCGCTGTGGGCCATCAGCAGCAGCAACAATCTGTAACCTCATGGCCCGGCATATCCCTCATTCTACCATTACCATCAAGCCCAGGGACGAACCCTCGTTCAATAAGGAGTGTAGAAGAGCATGCCAGGAGCAGCACCAGGCATATCTAAAAATGAGGTGCCAACCTGGGGAAGCTGCAACACAGGACTACAAGCATGCTAAAAAGTGGAAGACAGGGCTAAGCGATCCCACAATCAACAGATCAGATCAAAGCTCTGCAGTCCTGCCACATCCAGTCGTGAATGGTGGTGGACCATTAAACAACTAACAGGAGGAGGAGGCTCCAAGAATACCCCATCCTAAATGATGGTGGAGCCCAGCACGTGAGTGCAAAAGACAAGGCTGAAGCGTTTGCAACCATCTTCAGCCAGATGTGCCGAGTGGATGATTCATATCGGCCTCCCCCTGAGGCCCCCACCATCACAGAAGCCAGTCTTCAACCAATTTGATTCACTCCACGACTGAGCGTACTGGGTACAGCAAAGACTATGGGCCACAACAACATTCTGGCTATCGTGCTGAAGACTTGTGCTCCAGAACTAGCCGTGCCTCTAGCCAAGCTGTTCCAGTGCAGCTACAACACTGTCATCTATCCAACAATGTGGAAAACCAGGTATGTCCTGTCCACAAAAAGCAGGACAAATCCAATCCTGCCAATTACCGCCCCATCAGTCGACTCTCAATCATCAGCAAAGTGATGGAAGGTGTCATCAACAGCGCTATCAAGCGGCACTTACTCACCAATAACCTGCTCACTGATGCCCAGTTTGGGTTCTGGCAAGAACACTCGACTCCTGACCTCATTACAGCCTTGTTCCAAACGTGGACAAAGGAACTGAATTCCAGAGGTGAGGTGAGAGTGACTGCCCTTGACATCAAGGCAGCATTTGACCATGTGTAGCATCAAAGAGCCCTGGTTAAACTGAAGTCAATGGGAATCGGGGGAAAACACTCCACTGGCTGGAGTCATACCTAGCACAAAGGAAGATGGTTGTGGTGGTTGAAGGTCAATCATCACAACCCCAGGACATCACTGCAGGAGTTCCTCAGGGCAGTGTCCTAGGCCAAACCATCTTCAGCTGCTTCATCACTGAACTTCCCTCCAACATAAGGTCAGAAATGGGGATGTTCACTGATGACTGCACAGTGTTCAGCGCCATTCACAACTCCTCAGATAATGCAGCAGTCCATGCTTGCATGCAGCAAGGCCTGGACGATGTTCAGGCTTTGGCTGATAAGTGGCAGGTAACATTCACACCGCACAAGTGCCAGGCAATGACCATCTCCAACAAACCAGAGTCTAACCACCGCCCCTTGACATTCAACGGCATTGCCATCGCCGAATCATCAACCATCAACATCCTGGGGGTCACCATTGACCAGAAACTTAACTGGACCAACAAATAAATACTTTAGCAACAAGGGCAGATCAGAGGCTAGGTATTCTGTGGTGAGTGGCTCACCTCCAGACTCCCCGAAGCCTTTCCACCATATACAAGGCACAAGTACGGAGTGTGATGGAATACTCCCCACTTGCCTGGATGAGTGCAGCTCCAACAACACTCAAGAAGCTCAACACCATCCAGGACAAAGCAGCCCGCTTGATTAGCACCCCATCCACCACCTTAAACATTCACTCCCTCCACCACCGGTGTACCATGGCTGCAGTGTGTACCATCTACAAGGTGCACTGCAGCAACTCACCAAGGCTTCTTCGGCAGCACCTCCCAAACCCGCGACCTCTTCCACCTAGAAGGACAAGGGCAGCAGGTGCATGGGAACACCACCAAGTTCCCCTCCAAGTCACACACCATCCTGACTTAGAAGTACATCACCGTTCCTTCATCATCGCTGGGTCAAAATCCTGGAACTCCCTCTCTAACAGCTCTGTAGGTGTATCTTCACCACACGGATTGCAGCGGTTCAAGAAGGCGGCTGACCACCACCTTCTCAAGGGAAATTAGGGATGGGCAATAAATGCTGGCCTTGCCAGTGACGCCCACATCCCACAAATGAATTTTTAAAAATCTCTTCCGCATCCTCTCTAAGGCCTTGACATCTGTAAAATGAGCAGAAATCTCCCCTCGTCCTGTCCAACAGTTTCCAAAGTTCACACCTGTTGAACAGAAAACACAAAACCCAATGAATCTGTGTAAACTTCTTTTACTTAAAAATCAGCAAGAGATTACAGGTATGCATCCAACAGTTATGTAGCGTATAACAATTCACGATTATACTTTAGCATACACAGAGCTATGCCTTTACTTTAAGCTGAAGCGATTGTTCAATTCAGCGATGACTAGTCGTAAGATTTCTCACAACTGACCAGGTTGCCCGGCTGCAGCCCCGAGTATCTTTTTACAGCATCTTTTATACCGTAAAACCTGGCAACTCTCCCACTGCATATGTGTCCCTAACTATACGGCATTAGTTGTTTTTCGGTTACTCTTATCCGTGGGCCTTCAAGGCCAATTACATTCCATAGTCTGAAGATGTTTCTCTTTTTGCAATGTTCCCACAGCTCAAGGGCTGGATTTTGATACTGGAGGCGCGATGGAGGCGGGACTACAACTTTTGGGGTTGTAGTCCTGCCTCCATCGAGTTGTGGCCAACCCACGCGATTTTCACTTGTTTGACCTTGTTGAGCCCACCCAGCGGGCTCAGCAGGCCAATTAAGGGCCACCCGGCAACAGATGACATCACAGATTGACATTTCATCTGTCAAGAGCTTTTGACAGATGAAATATCAGCGTTTGACAGCTCTTTGAAGCTGTCAAACACTGACAATCTGTACTCCAAGTTAATTCCATCCTCTCAGGCTGATTTAGAGATCTCTCCGGAACAGAAAGCTGAATGATGCAACTTTTGTCAGCTCGCGGCCATTCTGCTTTCTGTGCCAGTGAGATGAGGGACTCCAGAGACCTGAAGGAAGGAAGGCTGTAAAGGTAAGTAAAGGTAAGTAAAACTTCTTTAAACACTTAACACAGACCAAACACACTTACCTCTGCACTCATGCACCCATCACTCACCTGAACACTGGACATCTCGAACCCTCCAAGCCCTTCAGCCCGACGGTCCACCTCGCTAACTTGGCATGGTTTGGAGCCGTCAGGAATCCCACACTTCAGCAATAAAAATAGGGATTAGGCTAAAAACTGTCTGTTAACTACCTGTTAACAGGCAGTTAATTGGCACTAATCCCCTTCATGCCTCGGAGAGGCGGGTCCCAGCACAGGTCGAGTATCAGCCTCCTTTGAAACTGACATGGAGGCGGGTTGGGGCAGGATGGGTTCGTGCCCCCCCGATTTTGAGATTTTAACCCCCCACACGCCTCCAATCCTGCCTCCATGGCCCAATGAAAATCTTGCCCCAATAGTCTGTTCCCACAGAACTTCCAAGATCTGTTTTCCTTATCTGTTGAAAGGCAGTTGGCAGCCTTCACAGCTTACAACTGTAGCATCTTTTATTTTGTTCAGCAACCAGTCTCTTGTCCTTGCAAAGCATGATGGTAGATAAAATGTAAGTTTGGTCAAGTTACAGCAGAATTTACAGCAAATAGCTTATATTTTTATAAGTCCACCCTCAAGTGGTTGTGCACCCGAATGAAGGGTAACACGTAGTTATAACTTGTAGGCGTTGTCTTCTTCCTTTGGCATCTTCTGCAACAGCTTAACCCACTCTTACTGCTTGCGTCTCCTGTTGACTCAACAAGTTATCATTAGTAAATATAACACAATCACCAATTGAACAATGACTGTAATGATCAATAACATGTCATTCTAGAATGGTACACTAGGTGGAGCTGTATGCTTAGTAGGGGGCTACCCAGAAGGCAATAGTCAAGATGGATGCCTGTAAACTAGTCCACATGGCTGAATAAATGACTAGCTCAAGCTAGCTGTTCATAATGAAAACGTCTATTTATTTATGAACATAACATGGTACCAGGATTGGTAATATCTGCTGAATATTGTGAAATGCGACATGGAGAATTTGAAGCCACCGGAGAGTTTGAAACTCACGGGGAATGTCGACAGCAATTGGCGGACTTTCAAATAACAATTCGAACTTCAAATTGCTGCCATCGGGTTCGGTACAATGCCAGACGAAAGGAAAATAGCATTACTGCTCACGGTTGCAGGCCCGCAGGCGATAGAGGTATTTAATACATTTGTATTTGATCAAGAGGAGGACAGAGAAAAAATGGACGATGTGCTAAAGAAATTTGATACACATTGTTCTCCCAAAAAGAACGAGACCTATGAGAGGAACATGTTCCGTTCACGGACACAGCAGCAAAATGAGACTTTTGATAGCTTTGTGACCGATCTAAAACTGAAAGCACAGACATGTAATTTCTCTGAACTGAAATCATCCATGATTCGTGACCAGATTGTGTTTGGTATTCATGATAAAAAGGTCAGGGAATGTTTGTTGAGAGAAACTGAACTAACATTGGAGAAAGCTGTGAAAATATGCCATGCCAGTGAGCTAGCTCAACAGCACGCAAAGACTTTCAGTGAAATTAATAATAATGCGACTGTAGTAAGTGATAGTGCTGCTGGCGGTGCTGTGTCCTACAAGGGGAAGAAACATGGGCAGAACAGAAATGCAAAGCAATCGGAGGATGGAATTTTGAATTTTAAACGCTGTGGTTACCAGCAGCAGTCAAGACAATGCCCAGCATTTGGAAAAATGTGCACAAAATGTAATGGAAAAATCACTTTGCCAAACAATGCTTTTCAAAAGTAAAAACAAAGAAAGGGCAACAAGCCAATGTGATTGAGGATACTGATTTAAGTGAGACATTTTTTGTAGGAATGGTGTCATGCGACAATATCGAAAAGGATACAGAAAATGTGCAGCCCTCAGGAATGGACAATGCTGAACATAAAGTTAATGCAGTAAAAGAGGACAAATGGATGATGCCACTGCAGGTAAATGGAGCATTAGTTACATTGAAACTAGACACTGGGGCAAAAGCAAACTTAATCAGTATGAGTGACATTAAAAATATGAAAGAAAAGCCCAAAATACAGAAAAAGTCAGTACTACTGAAGAACTATAACGGACAGAAAATAGATAGCTTAGGTGTATGCAGACTTAAAGTGACAGTCAAAGATAAAGTGCATCATCTCATGTTTTCTGTTGTGGCTGAAGGACTTGATTCACTACTAGGTGACAAAGCTTCTGAGGACTTAGAACTGGTCAAGAGAGTCCACCATATAAACTGTGCCATACGCAGACCAGATGACTCGGTGGATTCTGTAGTGAGTAATTTCCAGGATGTGTTCAAAGGATTTGGAGTTCTACCATTCACTTACAAGATCCAGCTAAAGGAGGATGTTCAGCCAGTGGTACATGCTCCATGGAGAGCTCCAGCACCTCTGCGTGACCGGCTCAAGAAAGAACTGGACAGAATGACCACATTAGGAGTCATCAGGAAAGTCGAAGAGCCAACAGACTGGGTTAACTCCATGGTATGTTTAAAGAAAAAGAACAATGATCTAAGAGTATGCATGGATCCAAAGGACTTAAATGCAAACATAAAACGTGAACACTACCAGATTCCCAAGCGAGAAGAAATCTCCAGTGAAATGTCAGGTGCCAGATGCTTCACAAAGCTCGATGCCTCACAAGGATTTTGGCAACTAAAACTGGACGAAGAGAGCACCAAATACTGTACCTTCAACACACCATTTGGCAGGTATTGTTTCCTCAGAATGCCTTTCAGGATAATATCTGCATCTGAAATCTTTCATAGAGAGATGGAATACATAATTGAAGGTCTGGAAGGAGTTCGGGTCTATGTTGATGACATCATCATCTGGGGCTCCACACTGAAAGAACACAATGAGAGACTGATTAAAGTGCTACAGAGCATACACCGGAATGGACTGAAGCTCAACAAAGCCAAGTGTCAGTTTGGCATCCAGGAAGTCACTTTCCTAGGAGATAATCTATCTGGTAAAGGAATAGAGCCAGATATGGAAAAAGAGAACGCCATACTCAAAATGCCCCGACCCACTGACAAAAAAGGAATGCTACACATCATGGGGATGATAAACTTCATTGGAAAGTTAATTCCTAACTTCTCAGCCAAGACAGTCTGTCTGCGAGACCTGCTACATAAAACAAATGAGTTCGCATGGACAGAAAGACATGAACAAGAGTGGATGAACCTCAAAACAGTGCTGACAACCACACCTGTACTCACCTTCTTTGACCCAACAAAGAGAATCAAAGTGTCAATGGATGCATCAAAAGATGGCCTAGGCGCGGTCTTGCTACAAGCAGAGGGTGAAGATTGGAAGCCTGTTGCCTATGCCTCCAGGTCTATGACTGATACTGAGTGTCGATACGCCCAGATTGAAAAGGAATTTCTAGGCTTGGTAGTTGGACTAGAAAAGTTCCATGGCTACATATATGGACTTCCCACCTTCACAGTTGAGACAGAGCACTGCCCACTGGTTGCCATCATAAAGAAAAATCTGAATGAGATGTCTCCAAGGATTCAACGACTCATGATGAAGCTGCAAATATATGACTTTGAACTGATCTACACACCAGGCAAACACATAGGCCTAGAAATTCAGTTGGGCGCGCCAGCCGTTAGCACCTTAGGAGGAGTAGATCTCGAGCGCTAGGCGCTTAGCGCCCGGGCGCAGCGCGATCTGCGCCTCGCTCCAACTTCAGTACACATTTAGCGCCGGCGCAAAGTCTTAGCGCGCGCCCTGCTGCGCGCGCAGATCATGACGTCATTTCCTAGTGCAACGCCCTTTGTGCGCCCCGAACCGGAACTTCACTCGCGCCGGCCCATTGTGCGCCGGGCGGCCCTAACGACTGTGAAGTGGAACGGTACACAGCCGAGGCGGGCCGCGGGGAGCGCTAATTAAAGGGCACTTACCCTGCACTATAAAGGCCAGCCATTTTGCAGCATTCACTCTTGTGCAACGGTTTTTTGGAGAGAGACCAAGGAGGAGAGCTTACTGGTTTGGACCAACACTAGGACAGGTATTTTTGGCTCAGGCCAGAGCTTAGCAATTATCTTTGCCTTCATTGAGAGCTCAGTGTTTGCCAGCATATAATGGGGGCTGCATTGGGTGCCAACGCTGACTTTCAGCCTTATGCCAGAAGGGCTTACAGATGCCGTGAGAGAGTGGCAGCCCTGGCTAGACGCAGAGGGGGCAACAGGCGTCGCCAACTGAGGCCTTACCCACCCAGGGTATACCGCCAGCAGTCCTCCTATCTGACCATGTCTGCCGCGAAGTGTGTTAGGAGGCTGCGATTCAGAAGGGAGGTGGTTGCAGACATCTGCCAGCTGCTTCACAGAGATCTGCAGCCACAGCTGATGCGCAGGACGTCTCTGTCGGTGGCAGTGAAGGTGACGGTGGCTCTCAACTTCTATGCCACCGGCTCCTTCCAATCCGCTGCTGGGGACATCGCTACCATCTCCCAGTTCGCCGTGCATTGCTGCATCCGCCAGGTGACCGATGCCCTTTTCAGAAGGAGACATCAATTCATCTCCTTCCCCATGACCCTGGACAAGCAGCAGCAGCGTGCAGTGGGATTTGCAAGAATAGCGGGCTTCCCCATGGTGCAGGGCGCCATTGACTGCACGCATGTGGCTTTGCGGGCACCTCTGGAGCATGCCGAGGATTACCGCAACTGGAAGGGCTACCATTCCCTCAACGTACAGCTGGTGTGTGACCACAGGCAGCGCATCCTAGCTGTCAATGCCCGCTTTCCAGGCAGCAGCCACGATGCCTTTATCCTGCGACAGACAACTGTGGCTGACATGTTCCAGGCACAGCCTCACCCAACAGGATGGCTTATCGGAGACAAAGGCTATCCTTTGTGTACCTGGCTCATGACCTCGCTCCGCGCGCCCACGACCCCTGCTGAAGAGGCATACAACGAGAGCCATCAAGCGACTAGGAACATCATAGAACAAACAATCGGCGTCCTCAAGCAACGGTTCCGCTGTCTCGATCGCTCCGGGGGAGCCCTCCAGTATTCGCAGGAGCGAGTCTCCCAATTCGTCGTCGTTTGCTGCATGCTGCACAACCTGGCTATCCGCAGGACTCAGGCACTGCCACCTCACGTTGGACCACCACCTCAGGAGGAGGAGCAGGAGGAGCATGAGGAGGAGGAGGACGAGGAGTACCAGCCCAGGAGGGAGGCAGAAGGTCCAAGGGCCGCCCGTCGGCGGCTTATTGAACGTCACTTCTAGGCCCCCTGTCAGGGAATGGCTTGTGCCAATGAAAGAACATGATTGCAGCTGCTCCGCAAGCCCTCAGCCGGTTAAGGCAACAAACACTTCAAAGATCAAACATGGACAATGTTAATAAATAAAATGCTTTATTGTACAAACTCAGGGCCCTTCCCACATGAAAACCAAAAACAGACGAAACCCCCAAAAAACACTCAAACACATTACTCGCTCCCACAACCTGGAGAGGATTAACAAAACAGTGCAACTAAAATGGCCGTCATCCTCGGCCTTCGTAAAAACAAACATCACATCCTCGGCCTTCAAAAAACAAACATCCAATTCTCGGCCTTCAAAAAACAAACATCCAATTCTCGGCCTCAAAAAACAAACATCCAATTCTCGGCCTCAAAAAACAAACACAACTGGCCACACATTCGACTTTTTGGCCCGCTAGGGCGATGCCTTGGCCATCTTTGTGTGGCCCCTGCCCGCCCTGCTGCTCCTCCTCAAAGTAAGGCCATTGGCTGCTGCAAGGCTGGGGGCAGGCTCCTGAGGGGCACATGTCGTGACGGCAGATGCCCTTGGGGGTCGGCCTAGTCGAGGTCTGGCCGTCGAGCGGGCGGCTGTTGAATGCTGCAGCTGTGGCTGGCCAGCATCAGTCGCTGCAGCAGCTCCTGGCAGCTCCACTGGGGGAGTGGCAGTGGCGGCTGGAGGAATGGGGTCAAGCTGGCGGATGGCAGGCGCTCGCTGGTCGCCTGATAAACTGGCACTCGCCCGGGCCAGCACTGCAGCATGTGCACCAACCTGCCGAATGACAGACCGCTGTGCTGCTGCAGCGCGCCGGGTGCCCTGGCGATGCCTGGCTGACACAGCGAATGTGGCAGCAGTGAGTGCCCATGTTGCCCTGTTCAGTGACCTCATCAGAGCACCCAGTGACTGCATGGCACCACTGATCAGCTGCCCACTCGCTGCCTGAGCTGCCCCGAATGCCGCCCGACTCGCTGCCTGATCTGCCCCGAATGCCGCCCGACTCGCTGCCTGCTCTGCCCCGAATTCCGCCAAACTGATGGCCTGTGAGGCCCCGACGTCGGTCACACTCCGAGAGAGGGACTCGATGGTCTCAGGCAACCGTGCCACTACCCCCATGAGCTCCGTGTGCCGGCGATCCGAGTCCGCGGACAAGTCCTCGAGGCGTTCCATCTCCTCGGCGAAGACCATCTCCGGACTGGAGGCCGGACTCTCCCTCTGGGGAGAAGGCCGCCGAGCTGGCCGACCCTTCCTGCGTTGCTGGACGCCGCTGGGCCCAGCAATTGGACTCCCCTCCGACCCTTCCCCCCTCTGGGGAGAAGGCCGCTGAGCTTCCATCCCCCTCCCGCGTTTCTGCAGGCCGCAGGTCCCATGAGCTCCCCTCCCCTCCGACACTTCCGCCACGCTCCCCTTCAGGGAAGACGTGTCCCCTACATTCGCATGGGTTGCCGCGGCAGAGGGTTCCCCTGATGGGCCGCCTTCCTCTTGCTCCTCCTCCTCCTCCTCTTCTGAGGGGCTGTCACTGGCAAGTTCAGGGACCTCCTCCTCACCATCTGAAAGCAGGAAGGCACAAGAGTAGCTTTAGAGTGAGGAGAGGGCGTCAGCGAGGGATGCATGAGTGGTGGCATTCAGCGCATTGGTCAGACAGTGGCAAAGAATGTAGATCTGATGCGCAAGTGGGACGAGAGAGGTCCAAAAGGTGATGTCCTTACCATTGGTGCCCAGAACAGGGTCGGCATCTCCACATGCAACGGGGCCAATCACCCGGCCACCCATGATGCACTCCACGCGATGTTGCAGCTCGGTGAGTGGCTGGATCTGGGGTCGGCCTCCCCCGGTCGCAGTCCGGCTCTTCTTATTATTGACCAGCTTGGCCTGCAAGAGAAAGGACGGCCTCTAAATACAGTGTGTAGCCCTGATCTTGTGTGCACTGCCTCCCATGGTGGAATAGCCTGGCCTGTGTGTCGCCCTGATCTTGTGTGCACTGCCTTCCATGGTGGAATAGCCTGGCCAGTGTGTTAAGTGCAGAATGTTCATTTGATGTTCATGCCTGTCCCATAGCTGCTGCATGAGGGCTGGCCATTAGGGCTTTCAGGTCCCTTTGCCCATAATGTGAGGTGCACATGCAAGGATGAGGAGGACACTGGAAAGGGTACTCACCCTGACAATCCGAGTGAGGTCATTAAACTTTTTGTGACATTGGACACCGCTCCTGGGGACCTCGCTGTTGGCTGACACCTTGCTGGCGACATGCCTCCAGGCTCTACGGTAGACGCGGCCCGGCGCCTTCCTGCCATTGTCCGGGTACAAAATATGGCGCCTCTTCTCCACAGCACCAACCAGCACACTCAGATCAAGCTCTGAGAAGCGCTGCGCTCGTTCACGGGCCTTCTGCATGGCTTCAGGCGCTATTTGGGTCCAGCAGCAGTGTTCAGACCTAGCTGGAGGGCTCCACTATCCAGGGCGTGGCAGCAGACCAAGTCGACCCTTCCCCCTTAAGAGCTGGCCGGCGCCAGGGTGTCTGCTGTCAATCACGAGATGGCCGCACCTGCGCTGCACCCGGCCTCGGCGCTCTCACTCAGCACCTCCGGCTTAGCGCCTAAAGAGAGGCGTGCAGCGCCAGTTTTAGCGCTCGAGCAAACTCTTAGGGTGAAGCTAATGAATATCGGAGAAGTGGCCTCGATTTTGCGCCGGGCGCAAACTTTAGCGGCCGCCCGACTTTACCGCCCCAAAAGTGGCTACAATGAATTTCTAGGCCATAGTGTTAGCAGATGCACTATCCCAAGCACCCACAATGAGTCATGTGAGCTCTACTGAGGAAGACGTGGATGTTCGTGTGAGTATGGTCACTGCTGCGCTGCCCTTGTCAGACACAAAATCAAAGCAAATAGCAGAAGAAACAGTAAAAGATACAGTGTTACAAACAGTAATAGAGAACATTCATCATGGTTGGCCAAAAGGTTCCTGTCCAAAGTACTATCACATTAGGTCAGATTTGAGTGTCACAAGTGGACTATTACTAAAACAGAACAGAATAGTCATTCCACAAGCTCTACGTCGAGACATGCTCAAAAGGATTCATGAGGGACACCTCAGAATTGAAAAATGCAAAAGGAGAACAAGAGACACTGTTTATTGGCCTGGCATAAGTAAGGACATTGAGAACATGATAGGCAAATGTGAGACATGTCAGAAACACCAAAACAAACAAGCAAAGGAACCAATGATAGTAGCTGACTCACCAACAGCACCATGGCAAAAGGTTGGTATGGACCTTTTTCATTTGAATGGTAAAGAATATCTATTAGTGATTGACTACTATTCTAACTATCCTGAGATAGCGCTGCTCTCAAGCACATCAGCAAGCAGTGTCATAATGCATGTTATATCCATCTTCGCCAGACATGGAATTCCCAGGATTGCCGTTAGCGACAATGGTCCGTGCTTCAACTGTATGGACTGGCAACAGTTTGCAGCACATTATGACTTTCAACACATCACATCCAGTCCCATGTATGCTCAGTCGAATGGTAAGGCAGAGAAAGGTGTTCAAGTTCTCAAACAGCTACTGAAGAAAGCAACAGAAAGCAAGTCTGATCCTTATCTCACTCTGTTGAGCTACCGAGCCTTCCCTTTAGACTGTGGTTCTTCACCTGCTGAACTCCTAATGGGTCGCAAGTTGCGCACCACACTACCCTGCTGTGCAAAAGAAAAGAAGAGTAAGGAACTGAGACAGAGACTTCAACTGTTAAAGCTGAAACAGAAATCACACTATGACAAGTCATCCAAAACTCTGAAACCATTGACAAGGGATGATGTTGTCAGGATTGAGGATCCAGATGCATGGAACAGGAAAGCTACAGTTCTTGAGGAAGTAGGACCAAGGTCATACACTGTTAGAACTGAGGAAGGACAGATTCTCAAGAGGAACCGCCGTTCCCTCCTGAAAACACAAGAAACTATCCAAGAGCAAATCGATGACAATGCCGCAACTGAATCTTGTCACTCACCACCAGAACAATCTAACACAATCACACATACAGGCTCTCATGCAAACATATCAGACTTACCTGTGCTGAGAAGATCCACACGTGAAGTAAAAAAGCCTGATAGACTTAATCTTTGAGTACAAAGAAAACTATAATATTAGAATGAAAAGCTTAGAGTTCATAAAGTAAAGCTTTGAAAATGTGTTGACTGTTGTGAAGATGTTTATGTCGTTATGATTGATTGATATTGATTTTGTTTAACCTCTAAGGAAGGGGGATGTAATGATCAGTAACATGTCATTCTAGAATGGTACACTAGGTGGAGCTGTATGTTTAGTAGGGGGCTACCCAGAAGGCAGTAGTCAAGGTGGCTGCCTGTACACTAGTCCACATGGCTGAATAAATGACTAGCTCAAGCTAACTGTTCATAATGAAAACATCTATTTATTTATGAATATAACAATGACCAAGACATGGGAGATAATTCTTATCCAGGATGAACCTCAATACTCATACTGATATCCCACCAGGAAGTATCATCCCCGACCTTAAGGATTGCTTTACGCAGTTCACGATTTTTCTGGGCTTTTGGGACTGACTAACACGTCTCATTAACTCTGCCAAGTGTTCTGGCAGAGGTGGAATGTCATAGCTGAATTGAATCATGTACTGGTGTAAGTGTTCCTTTAACTCATCTTCTACAACGATATCTACTTGTCTATGTGAATAAATGTTTAATAAAACCCACGCCCCACGTCGCACAGGTTGGATTGGGGTAATTCAAAAAGGTTCCCGCTGCAACAGGACAAGTCAGGTCATTACCGTACTGGCACTCCCGGTGCATTGTAGTGACACAATATTCACCCTTCCCTCGATACGCAGATTATACGGGGAAATGCTGCCCCGCAATCACTTTCATGGTGCAGTTCCATTCTATACCATCCCAATCAAACCCGCACGCAGGGGCTGCGTGTGCTACCACATCATAAGGGTAGATGAATGTGTCCCGAGCTTGAGCACACCCGGTAAGATCTGGGGTCACCCATGTGGTCCCATCCACCCAGGTCACATTCTTCAGG
The DNA here is from genome assembly GCF_052327205.1 of Somniosus microcephalus. NCBI lineage: Eukaryota > Metazoa > Chordata > Chondrichthyes > Squaliformes > Somniosidae > Somniosus > Somniosus microcephalus. Next base: position 46,679,442 of record NC_140993.1, on the reverse strand, counting down.
GGTTCGTCATACCTTATTAAGTGGTCTCCCTGACGTACTCCTATATTCCCCATGCGGAATAGAGGATTTAGGGTCGCCCTTTTGGGCAAAATGGGATAATATAATACCATCCATAACAGGGTGGTGTTGTTCTGTTCCTGCAAATGGCATTCTTGTTTCACTGGGTACACCTGTACCAACCCCCTGACTTTACACATATTCATGGTAAATTGGTAAATGGACATTGCCCTCAGGTGTTGATCAGTCACCACCGAGGGAAGCTTCCCCTCAGCAATGCACCGCAGGTTTTCTCGGGCTTGTTCCACTAACCAAGATCCATACATTACACACACATCATTTCGCATGGCCTCCCTAGAGGCATTCCGATCCTCCATTAAAATCTGATTTATCTTTTTAGCATGGGTTATAAATATTTAACCACTTCCTGCAGATGAATGGTCATAACTTGGTCCTCCTTCAATTCCTCTTGTTCCAGACCATTCATTTTATTCAAAATTTCCCTTAGACGATTTCTAACTGCCTTCACAGATTGATCCAGGCTGACCAAATCTAAGCTATTAACGAGGGAGGTTCCAGAGTTAAAAGCAGTCGCAGAATCATTTATCAGACCCCGTCGCCTTCTGATATGGTTCTCTTTAATCCCGTAACCTACATTGTTTTCTTCAATGATCTCGGTACTATTTTTCCCAAAGGTATCGTTAAATCTATTACCCTTTTTAGGGCCCTTGCACTATAACGGCTCTAATTCCGATCCCATCAGTGTTGTGCTGGCCCTCTCCCAAAATTCCTCGATTCATTTTCGCATCATCCTCCCATATAACTGCGCTGTCTCTGGCTTGCATCAGTTCGGCAGTCCCACCTCAGTCAGATTCATTGGCCCAGAAATTCCAGAACGGGGCTTGCAGCGCGTGCAAGCCCCGTATTTACACTTACCCCGCGCTACTGACGATCAGCTCCAGGGACGCCTGGACTTGGTGAATGAAAAAGAAGAATCCCGGCCAGCGTATGACGTCACGCCGCCCAGGAGTGCAGCCAGCGCGAAGCCAGGAGCGTGCAGTGTAAGTGAGACACGCCCCTTGAGGTCTCAGTTTCACTGGACACGCCCCCAATGTTTCTGTCAAGCTGCTAAGGATTTTTACATGCAAAGCAGCAGTTAAAATAGGTTTTTGGAAGTTTTTTGAAGATTTTGGTAACTTTTATAAACTTTTTAAAATGTTTACATTATTTTGAGTAATCTGAAGTAGTTTTAAAGAGAATTAAAGCAATTTAAAGACTTTTAAAAGCCCTAATAGAATTTTTTAAATTCCATTTATTTATTTAGCAATGTCGCCGTCATACGTGTCTTCACACTGTTCCCTTTGGGGAACTGTATGAAGTGGTGGAAGGATTTATGGCCGTGATTAACGCTCATTCCGTGACCGTAACCATCTTTGAACCAGCCATTAGGGCGGTTAGTCCTATGGCGGGAGGGTTTTACGGGCTCCCACAAGCTATACAAGGAGGGGGGCCACCCACACCCACGGACGCAAATATCCCACTGGATGTCAACCCAGAATTTAGAACCGGAGCTCCGACTCCACTTGCCGGGACTGTCTGGAGCGGGGTTCGAAACCCTACCCTGATCTGGCCCAGCGGCGGGGATCCTACCGCTATGACAAAGGCCCAATCCGATTAGCAACGTGAAATGGCAGCATAGGGCTCCAGTCACGGGGAGGGAAAAGGCGCAGGAAACGTATGGGTGTCACCTTTTGTGCGGAGTGGGCCTTTTGCGTAGCAGTAAGCATCCCCGCCGCTGGGCCAGAAGGAGTAGGGTTTTGAACCCCACTCCAGACAGTCCCGGCAAGTGGAGTCGGAGTTCCAACTTTAAATTCTGGGTGGACATCCAGCGGGATACTTGCGTCCGTGGGTGTTGGTGGCCCCCCCCCTCAGATGGGTTGTGGGAGCCCGTAAAACCCTCCCGCCATAGGACTAACCACCCTAATGGCTGGTTCAAAGATGGTTACGGTCACGGAATGAGCGTTAATCACGGCCATAAATCCTTCCACCACTTCATACAGTTCCCCAAAGGGAACAGTGTGAGGATACGTACGATGATGACCTCTTGCGCAATGCACCTCCTTGGACCCTCAGTCGCAGATGCGAGGGGGCAAGTCGTGCAATTGTTAAATTTTTCATTTTATTGACATGTAAAATGTTGGCCCAGTAATTCCCTTCCAACTGCGCGAGTACGGTCGGGGTACTTACGCATCTGGCCGGATGAAATGCCGGTTTTCAGCATGCACAGTGCTTTTGGGGAAAACCGGCATTTCCTGTCCTCTGAACGAAGGGGTTCAGAGGCAGAACGCGTGCGACTGCACAGGCAGCGCGTGCGCAGTATAATTCGCCGCTTTCATTACTGCTTTCAGTGAGGTCAAGTCCTTACAACTTACACATGAAAAAAGCATGAGTACAGTTGCTCCAGAGGCTGCGGAGGAAGATATTTCTTATCGTGGAGCTTCTGAAAGTATGTATGTCTGTATATATTCCTTTGCGTGTTATGTATATATTCCTTTACTTATGTGTATGAATGTATTATTTAATTATGACTTTCAGAGAAAGTAACTTATTTGAAAATCATAATTAAAAACATACATTCATACACATTAGTAAAGGAATATAAAACATGCATACATATACGTAAAGGAATATATGTGGACATACATACATAACTCATTCTCACATTCCATTCACACAGCCACAATTGCTCCTTCTACCTACCGTTCTGAAAACCCTTTAAAAAAAAAAAAATTTTAACTTTAAAACTTACTTAAAATTTCTTAAAATAACTTCCCTCCCTTTCCCAAACAAAAATATTACATTTCAGAAGCTCCACGATAAAATGTTTCTTCCTCCGCAGCCAATGAACCACTTTACACTTGCTTTTTTCAAGTGTAACTTCTGAGGACTTACCCTCACGGATTTCATGAATGAAATCTACGAAGTTCACTGCGCAAGCGCTGCCTGTGCAGTCGCACGTGCTCGAGGTCTGGAAATGCCGGCGTTCCCCGCATGCGCTGTTCATGCTGAACGCTGGCATTTCCAACGGCCAGATGCGTGAGTACCCCGAGCGCACTCACGCCTTTGGCCGCGAATTTCTGGCCCAATATTACAGGAACCACCTCGTGATGCACACCATGGTACAATATCATCCGAGTTGGGATTACCACTAACCCATTTGACGGTCCCAGGGTGTGTTTAGGGCAAATTACCTGGGTTGTATGTTGTCCTTCCCATGATTGTGTTTTATTCATACGGAGGGGAATTTTCGGTCGAACTTTTAATTCTACTGTGTAGGAACGGAGGTTCCTATCTGAATAAGGTATTCGACTTGATGAATCAAATCAACAGGTTTTAATGAACAACGAAGTTAACAGGGAAACTACAGGAGAAACGGTACACAGGTCTATTCAGCTTGCTGGGCACTCGATGACTACTGGAAGATTCTGGAAGCTGACGTCATGATGTCATCGCGTTCTTCGCGCCACTGGGGGTCACGTGATCGGCGTCATGACGTCATCATGTGGAGTGCAGGAAAACACAATACAGTACAGTTAACAGGCATTTTAAAGGTGCAGTCCGTGGTTGCACTACACTGTAGTTAAAGGGATTATTACCAATTGTTCTGAGACCCTTGGTGGCTCCGCCACAACTGCATGTATAACCGCACTTCCGTCACCACAACATGATAGGTGCTAATAACGGTATTGTTGCTATACCATTGATAGAGTTCCTTTGCTCTATTATGGGCAAACATCGTACAACTGGTCACATCCCTGGAATTCATCTGTTACCCCACTTGGGCTTACACATCCGTAAATTTCCTCATGATTTTTCCACCATCGGGGCCAACACAATAGAGTGTCTTCCGCTGCTCGGGATTGGGTCGGGCTTCCTACATTCCCTCGAGGGTTCCCTATTTGATAGTACCTTGAATGGCCACCTGGTTCTGATGTAAGAACCGCACCCTTGGCCCGGCGGGGCAATCTTTGCATTTTATGCATACCCCCGTACCTTCCTGGACCTCACACATGGTAACCCACACTGTTCCTGAACACGCGGTTTCGCCATCGCCCTTGATGTACTGGAGGGTAATGTTTCGAGTGGCATACCGGGGTAGTGTCTCCGGGGCAACTACAATTGAACTATTGTAGGGAAAATAGTTAGTGGTGGTCCAGTATGACGAATAGGCTGTTGTGGAATCTTCAAGATAGAGCAGAATCCCGATCATTGGCCAGAATAATTCCTTCATTTTATATATCTTCTTGCCTGTGGGGATAAGGGTCAAAAACAGAGTGTTACTCCCGCCCTTGCACCCTATGTCCACTCATTCGTTCAGGCTCTCATTACTGAAACAAAACAAAATGGGGCTCCCTACTTTTCTTTTCCTGCTTTGGGCAATTTTCTCACTCCTACCACTGATGATATTTCAAGGGTGCCGTGTGGTAGGAGGGTTCTGCTGAACTCATCTGCGGTCAGGAGGTGGTTCCGGACCTGGAGATGAGGAGGTTTCCACAGCTCCTATGTCCTGTCCACCTTCATTTGGATCATACTGTACCTGTGGAGGCACTACTTCAGGTAAGGGCACCTCACTGAGTGAGGGTGTCCCATTAGGCACTCCTTCTTCATCATCCCACTGGAGAGGATAAATCCGGCTCACCTTGCTCATGATCATGGCTTGTTGTCTTCTGGAACTGCTGAGCTGAAAAAGCTTCATTTGGTTAATATGAAGCCACTTAACTTTTTTAGGTAACTGAACTGCAAACACCATAGGACTAGCTTTGTCAACAATACTATACGGTCCCTTGTAAAGACTCCCACCCTCGTATTGTTTCGTACCATTACCTGGCTCCCTACTTCTCATTCCTGGAGTTTACTCAGAGCCAAGTGTAGTCAGTTGCATTGGTGTACCTTCCCAATGTTGTGGGCGGCCCTCAAGTTCAATTCCTTTAAAGTTCCTCACAGGTCGCTCAGGAATTTGTCCCGAGTCACCTCCTTAATTTGTTTATCAGTCAGAGTGGGAACCAACAGGTGAGTGGGGGTTCGCATGGGTCTCCCCGTTACTAATTGATGAGGGGGCGTGACCCATTCCTTTGGATCTGTTACTACGTATCCCCATAAGGATATGGGGAAGTCCCTCATCCCACTTAGTGTGCTGTTTGTTTAATTCCTTTCGCAGGGCCAACTTCAACGTACGGTTCATTCTTTGCACAATCCCTGATGATTGTGGGTTGTGGGTCACATGCCATTTCTCTTCAATTCTAAGCATTTTCAGAGCGGATTGCATTACCTGACCTGTAAATTAACTTCCCTGGACTGACTCTATCATGCGAGAAAGTCCCCATCTGGCGAACACCTCTCTAACTAGGGCCTTGGCTGTCCACAATGCTGACTTGCATGGGAAAGCTTCTACCCACTTTGTGAAATTATCCAACAAAGCTAAACAGTATTTATTGCCTTTCTTAGTGGTGGGCAAGGGTCCGATAAAATCTATCTGGATACACTGCCATGATGCCTCTGGTCGAATGAGTATGTCCGAGGGGGCGCCTTCCTTTTATGTGGGTCAAGATTGTTAGCAGCACACACTAAACAGTTTTTACAGTAATCCTCTACGTCTTCCCTCAGATGAGGCCACCACCCCACCTCTTCAACCCGCTTCCAGGTCGTCTCGGGTCCGGGGTGTCCGGCCCCTGGTCCCCCATGGGTAAGCTGCATAAATTCCTACCGATATCCCTCGGGCACTGTCCCTTTGAACAACATGCCTTCCCTAACCTGCACATCGCTGGCGCCATAGAGTCCTTCCACTGTCTGCCCTGTCTCCTTTTCTCTAAGGACAGCCTTTAATACTATATCGTCTAATGGTACCATTTTAAGATCCGGAGGGAGCGGGACAGTATTGGCTACCGGGGTTACGGTTGCCTCCATTCCAGATTGATACGGATCCCACGGGACACCTCGTTCCGCCCCCACCCTCGCTAATTCGTCTGCTCTCTTGTTCCCCTCCCATCTTTGTTTTAGAATGCGCTTCTACTTTATGTATGTAATACTCCTTCCCTCCCTTTCCTATGGCTTCCACGATAGTCGCCAGCATTGGTGTGGTAACTAACAGATTGCCATCCGCGGAGGTAAAACCTCTTCTAGCCCAAATCGTCAAATATTCCATACAGGCATTACAGGGGAACATGGAGTCAGAACAGATCATACACGGGGGGGGGGGGGGGGAAACTCGGTGGGATGTGTTACTACATAAGTTAAGGCTGCCAATTCTGCCTGTTGAGCACTAAGAGTGGTGGGCAACTTAATCGCCACTCCCATCCCCTTTTGTGGGTCATAAATTCCACATCCTGTTTTATATTCCCCCTTCTCCACAAAACTGGACCCGTCCACATAGACCTCTCTCCCCTCAGGGTGGATAGTGGATTTAAATCCACCCTCTGTCTCCCACACCCTCTCTACTGTACAGGTGAGAGATCCACCCTGATGATTAAGGTTAGCTGCTAACTTTGGCTCGCTTAGTACTCTTACTCTCAGATCCATTCCTTCTAACTGTAGGGTCCACGCAGCTACCCAAGTGCTTGACACTGTTCCCTCTTTAATTCGGCCTTCTAACAGGAGACGGGTTGGCATGTGGTGGGTGAGGAGAGTGATGGGCTGGGTTCCCATGAATAAGGCAAAATGTCTTACCGTCCAAAACGTGGCTAGCAAGTGCCTCTTTCCTTTTTCAACCTCGGTTATTACTCTGGAGGCATAGGCTAACGGTCTCAGCTGAACATTTACTTCCTGCATTAAAACAGTGCACAGACTGGCATCTGTTGCTGCTACCTCAAGAAAGAAGTCCTTTGTATGGTCTATTAGAAACATAGAAGCACAGAAGATAGGAGCAGGAGTAGGCCATTCGGCCCCTCGAGCTCGCTCCACCATTTAATGAGATCATGGCTGATCATCCAAATTCAGTATCCTGTCCCTGCTTTCTCCCCATATCCCTTGATCCCCTTAGCCTTAAGAAATATATCTAACTACTTCTTGAATATATTTAATGAATTGGCCTCAACTGCCCTGTGTGGCAGAGAATTCCACAGGTTCACCTCCTCATCTTAGTCCTAAATGGCTTACCCCTTATCTTTAGACTGTGACCCCTGGTTCTGGACTCCCCCGCCATTGGGAACATCCGTCCTGCATCTAGTATGTCTAGTCCTGTTAGAATTTTATAAGTTTCAATGAGATCCACTCTCATTCTTCTAAACTCTAGTGAATATAAGCCTAATCGACCCAATCTCTCCTCATACGTCATTCCTGTCATCCCAGGTATCAGTCTGGTGAATCTTCGCTGCACTCCCTCCATGACAAGAACATCCTTCTTCAGATAAGGCAACCAAAACTGCACACAATACTCAAGGTGTGGTCTCACCAAGGCCCTGTACAACTGCAGCAAGACATCATTGCTCCTGTACTCGAATCCTCTCACTATGAAGACCAGCATACCATTTGCCTTCTTAACTGCCTGCTGCACCTGCATGCTTACCTTCAGCGATTGGTGCACAAGGACATCCATGTCTCATTGCACTTCCCCTTCTCCCAATCTATTGCCATTCAGATAATAATCTGCCTTCCTGTTTTTGCCGCCCAAGTGGATAACCTCGCATTTATCCACATTATACTGCATTTGCCATGCATCTGCCCAATCACCCAACCTGTCCAAACCATACTGGAGTTTCCCTGCATCCTCCTCACAGCACACACACCCACCCAGCTTTGTGTTGTCTGCAAACTTGGAGATATTACATCTAGTTCTCTCATCTAGATCATTTATATATATTGTGAATAGCTGGGGTCCTAGCACCTTTCCCTGCGGTACCCCACTAGTCACTGCCTGCCACTCGGAAAAAGACCCATTTATTCCAACTCTTTGCTTCCTGTCTGCCAACCAGTTCTCTATCCAAGAAAGTATATTACCCCCAATCCCATGTGCTTTAACTTTACACGCTAATCTCTTATGCGGGACCTTGTCGAAAGCCTTCTGAAAGTCCAAATACACCACATCCACTCGTTCTCCCATATCTATTCTATCAGTTACATCCTCAAAAAATTCCAGTGGATTAGTCAAGCATGATTTACCTTTTATAAATCCATGTTGACTTTGTCCGATCCTGTCATTGTTTTCCAAGTGCTCTGCTATTATATCTTTTACAATGGACTCTAGCTTTTTCCCCACTACTGATGTCAGGCTTACTGGTCTATAATTCCCTGTTTTCTCTCTACTACCATTTTTAAATAGTGGGGTTACATTACCTATCCTCCAATCCATGGGAACTGTTCCAGAGTTTATAGAATTTTGAAGATGACCAGCAATGCACCTACTATTTCTAGGGCCACTTCCTTAAGTACCCTAGGATGTAGATTATCAGGCCCTGGGGATGTATCGGCCTTCAATCCCGACAATTTCACTAACACTATTTCCCTACAAATACTGATTTCATTCAGTTCCTCCCTCTCATTAGAACCTATGTTCCCCGACATCTCTGGGACGTTATTTGTGTCCTCCTTTGTGAAGACAGAACCAAAGTATGTATTTAATTGGTCAGCCATTTCTTTGTTCCCCATTATAAATTCCCCTAATTCTGACTGCAAGGGACCTACGCTTGACTTCACCAATCTTTTTCTCTTCACATATCTATAGAAGCTTTTACAGTCAGTTTTTATGTTCCCTGCAAGCTGACTCTCATAATCTATTTTCCCCCTCTTAATTAATCCCTTTTTCCTCCTTTGCTGAATCCTAAACTGCTCCCAATCCTCAGGTTTGCTGCTTTTTCTGGCCACATTATATGTCCTCCCCTTGGATCTTATGCTATCCCTAACTTCCCTTGTTAGCCATGGTTGAGTCACCTTTTTTGTTTTATTTTTATGCCAAACAGGGATGAACAAATTCTGTAGTTCATCCATGCGATCTTTAAATGTTTGCCATTGCCTATCCATTCCCCAATCCATCCTAGCCAACTCGAGCCTCATACCATCGTAGTTTCCTTTATTTAATTTCAGGACCCTAGTCTCTGACTAGGGTTGGGGCCATTTGCAGGCCCCATTTCAACTGTACAAAAGGCTCCTCACAGTGCTCATCCCATTCCTAATCTACTCCTTTTCTAAGAAATCTCAGCAGAGGAGCCACTGTGGCCTCATAATTCTCAATGAATTCTCTACAGTACCCCGTCAGACCCAGGAATGATTGGAGAGCAGTTATCGACCCGAGGCGGGGCACTTCCTGGACCATTTTGTGCTTCACATCATCTATAGCGCACTCTCCTGGTCGAAGAGTTAGCCCAACAAACTGAACCTCCTTTTGTCCTTTCTGTGCCTTCTTGGGGTTTATTTAAAACCTGCTGCTGCAGCCGGGCAACCTGGTCAGTTGTCAGAAATCATGGGGGAAAAATTTAATTGTTTGCGCCTCCCGTTAGCGCCTTCAGTGGGCGCTAATGGGGCGCAAAGCAACTAGCGCCTAGGCGCGGCGTTATTTGCGCCGCTCGTGAAATTAACTAGACATTTTGCGGCGGCACTAAACACTACTACCATGGTCTCCTGCGCTGGCAGATCGTGACGTCAGTCGAGTGCACAACGCCCCGGTAGCGCCCGGGACCGGATATTGAGTGGCGCCCCCTGCTTTACCGCCTGCTGCTAGGAACGACAGGTTGAGGGGAGCGTTTTGCAGTCAGAAAGGTACGGGGGAGCGCTATTTAAAGGCGACCGCTTCCTGCCTTTTTTTGTTGCTGACATTTTTGCACCACGCATTCTGAGAGAGAGCGAGAGAGACTTCTGGAGAGATTCAACGCTGTGTGAAGGAGTTTTGGGTACTGAGCAGTACTTTGTGTAGTGTATGTACCTTTAAGGGGAGAACTACTTTTTACAGCTCCTGTATACTGTAGTACCGGCAGTGACCACACCTGTATATAAACCCTGAGTAGGGATCTGTACTGTTAGTTTTAGAATAACCCTCATCCAGTAAACACCTGTTGATTGTTCCCTGCAGTCTCTGTCTAGTTATTGAAGGACACACAACATCAAGAGACACGGATTTAACATTGGCGACGAGTCGATTCGAACCTACCTGCAACTCTGCAGAAGAAGGCCGATTCCAGAAGCACGGGCATCGACCATCCAACGGAGACTCCAGCGAAACGGGCTGGCAACAGGTATGGCGCAGACCCTTCCCGCACAGCTGCGGCTAGAGCTGACCGACGGCACAGGAAAAGGCCGAGCAGCGTCAACGGGAGCAGAGAGAGGGTAGAGTGCACAGGGCGCAGCCTGTGTTCAGGACCGAGCGGCGTCGACGGGAAAAGAGAGAGGGTAGAGCGCATAGGGCGCAGCCGCTGTTCAGGACCGAGCGGCGTTGACGTGAGAAGAGAGAGGGTAGAGCGTACAGGGCGCAGCCGCTGTTCAGGACCAAGTGGCGTCAACGAGAGAGGCACGCAGGAAAATGCGCAGAGCGCAGCCGGTGTTCAAGGGCTGAGCAGCGTCCGCGGGGAAGAAAGGAAGCGCGGGAGACGCTATTTGAGCCGCAGCAGAGAAGAAGGGAGAGCGCGGGAGACGGCATTTTTTTTGAGCCGCAACGGAGAAGAAGGGAGAGCCGCGGGAGATGCCATTTTGAGCCACAGCGGAGAAGAAGGGAGAGCGTGGGAAGAAAGGAAAGCACGGGAGACGCCATTTTGAGCCACAGCGGAAAAGAAGGGAGAGCGCGAGAGACGCCATTTTGAGCCACAACGGAGAAGAAGGGAGAGCATGGGAGACGCCATTTTAAGCCAGTCTAACCACACCCAGGGATGCCGAAGAGTGGCAGTGTCACAGCGTTCGACAATGAAGTCGAAGATTGGGCGACATATGTCGAACGCATAGAACTGTACTGCAAGGCGAATGAAGTGCCAGATGACAGGAAAACACTGGTATTGTTGAATTCAATGGGTGCAAAAACGTATGGCTTACTGCGAAACCTAGTAACCCCAGAGAAGCCAGTGGAAAAGGATTTTGAAAACATAGTGTCAATCCTAAAGGACCACTTAAACTCCACACCGCTGCTGATAGCAGAAAGATTTAAGTTTCACAAAAGGAACTAGCATAAAGGTGAAAGAATGCTGAGTCTTTAACGGAACTGCGCAAGCTATCGAAACACTGCCAGTTTGGAACGGGACTAGCAGATACTTTAAAGGACAAGTTTGTGTGTGGGCTTCAAAGTGAAGGAACCCAGAAGCGGCTTCTATCAGAAAAGGATCTTACGCTGGACAAGGCTTTCAGCATGGCAGTATCACATGAAGCAGCCGCACGGGGCGCTGCAGAGATACAACGGAGACCGCAAGAATATGGCACAAATGAAATGTCATATGGAACAGTGAAGTGCTATCGCTGCGGCAGAACAACACACGACCATAAGGATTGTTGGTTCAAGGACCAAGTGTGCAGACAGTGTGGAAAAGTAGGACACATAGCAAGAGTCTGCAGGTCGGGAAAGAAAACCAGCAGCAAGAAATCTCCACAGGAGAAGTACAAGAAGGTACATAAGGTGACGGAGAGTAGTTCAGACGAATAGAAAAGTGATACAGACTCCGGAAGCAAGGAGCTGGGTTGTCTGAAACTACATAATGTAATCAAAATGGAGGATCACCAAACTATCTGGGTCATGCTCAAAATAGACGGAGTCCAAGTGAAAATGGAATTGGACACAGGATCAGCCCTAACAGTCATAAACCGAAGGGACTACAAGTGGCAATTCTCATATATACCCTTGAGAGATACAGAGATTGTCTTGAAACATAGAAACATAGAAGATAGGAGCAGGAGTAGGCCATTCGGCCCTTCGAGCCCGCTCCGCCATTCAACGAGATCATGGCTGATCATCCAAACCCTAGCACCCGGTCCCCACACCGACAGCCATCCCACCCAAGCCCTATCCCCGTAACCCCACATATTTAATCCCCCCTAACACTAAGGGCCAATTTTTATCATGGCCAATCAACCTAAGCCGCACATCTTTGGACTGTGGGAGGAAACCGGAGCACCCGGAGGAAACCCATGCAAACACGGGGAGAATGTGCAAACTCCACACAGACAGTCACCCGAGGCCGGATTTGAACCCGGGTCCCTGGCGCTGTGAGGCAACAGTGCTAACCACTATGCCACCGTGCTGCCCACGGGGCAAAAAGTCTACCCCAAAGGAAAAATAAGGGTGAACGTTATATATAACGGCAAGGAAACACCAAAAATGGACCTATATGTATTGCCAGATGGAGGACCACCACTACTAGGACGTGAATGGATCTGGAAGATACAGCTAGATTGGCATTCCATACAAGCACTGACTGTAGATGCTAAAAAGGATGAAGATGTCACACCTGGACGACTGTCAAAAATGCTAACTGACACACAAGAAGTGTTCCAGGAGGGACTCGGAACACTAAAAGGCATAACAGCGATGATCAAAATAGAGGAAAATGCAAGCCCAAAGTTTTTTAAGGCCAGACCGGTACCTTATGCGATCCGCTCAGCTGTCGAAGCAGAGCTGGAAGGTTTGGAACGTTCTGGAGTACTGTCCAAAGTGGACTGGAGTGAGTGGGCTACACCCATCGTTCCTGTAAGGAAGAGGTCATTGACTAATACGCCTGGGGAACCAAAGAAGGTTCGCATCTGTGGGGACTTTAAGGTGACAGTGAACCCAGTCCTTCACATGGTACAATATCCGCTTCTGCAGATTGAAGAGACTTTCGCCTCGCTATCTGGAGGAAAACGCTTCACTAAGATTGATCTGGCCCAGGCGTACCTACAAATGGAGGTAGAAGAAGCCTCGAAACAGTACCTCACGATCAACACTCATAAAGGTCTCTACCAATACAACTGGCTGGTGTTCGGGGTAGCATCAGCTCCGGCTATTTGGCAAAGGGCAATGGATCAAGTCCTGCAAGGGATTCCAGGGACCCAGCGTTATTTGGACGACATCCTGGTCATGGGCGAAAATGACAGTGATCACTGGGATAGTCAGAGTGTGAAAGGCTTAGAGGGTGCAGAATTCTTAAAGTGCATCCAGGAGAGCTTTTTGAGCCAACATGTAGAAAGTCCTACAAGAGAGGGGGCGGTACTGGACCTAATTCTGGGGAATGTAGCCGGGCAAGTGGTGGAAGTGTCAGTAGGAGAGCATTTTGGCGACAGTGACCATAATTCGGTGAGATTTAAGGTGGTCATGGAAAAAGACAAAGACGGCCCGGAAATAAGGGTTCTAAATTGGGGGAGGGCCGATTTTAATATGATAAGGCAGGATCTGGCCAAAGTGGACTGGGAGCAGCTACTTATAGGAAAATCCACATCAAAACAGTGGGAGACTTTCAGAAGGGAAATAGAGAGAGTACAACACCAACATGTTCCTGTAAAGGTCAAGGGTGGGACCAACAAGCAAAGGGAACCTTGGATGACAAGGGATATACAAAAATGCATTAGAAATAAAAGGGGGGCTTTTGGCAGTTACAAAAGACTAAAGACGGAAGAAGCCCTAGAGGAGTATAAAAAATGCAGGGGCATGCTTAAAAAAGAAATTAGGAGGGCGAGGAGGGGCCATGAAATAACACTGGCGAGCAAAATAAAGGAAAATCCTAAGATGTTTTATAAGTATATTAAGGGCAAGAGGATAACCAGGGAAAGGGTAGGGCCCATTAGGGACCAAAATGGCAATCTGTGTGTAGAGCCAGATGATGTAGGCGGGGTTTTAAATGAATTTTTTGCATCTGTGTTCACTCTGGAGAAAGACGATGCAGACATAGAAATCGGGCAAGGGGACTGTGACATACTTGAACATATTAGCATCGAGAGGGAGGAGGTGCTAGCGGTTTTAGCAGGCCAAAAAGTGGATAAATCCTCAGGCCCGGACGAGATGTATCCCAGGCTGCTGTGGGAGGCAAAGGAGGAGATTGCAGGGGCTCTGACACAAATTTTCAGAACCTCTCTGGCCACAGGGGATGTACCAGAGGACTGGAGAACAGCTAACGTAGTACCATTATTCAAGAAGGGTAGCAGGGATAAACCAGGGAATTACAGGCCAGTGAGCCTAACATCTGTGGTAGGGAAATTATTGGAAAAAATTCTGAGGGACAAAATTAGTCTCCACTTGGAGAGGCAAGGATTAATCGGGGATAGTCAGCGTGGCTTTGTCAAGGGTAAATCATGTCTGACAAATCTGATTGAATTTTTCGAGGGGGTGACTAGTGGGGTGGATGAGGGAAATGCTGTGGATGTGGTTTACATGGACTTCAGTAAAGCTTTTGACAAAGTCCCACATAGGAGACTGGTCAAGAAGGTAAGAGCCCATGGGATCCAGGGTGCCTTGGCGCGTTGGATCCTAAACTGGCTGAGTGGCAGGAGGCAGAGGGTGATGGTCGAAGGTTGCTTTTGTGACTGGAAGCCTGTGTCCAGTGGGGTACCTCAGGGATCGGTGCTGGGTCCCTTGTTGTTTGTGATCTACATAAATGACTTGGATGAGAATGTAAAAGGTATGATCAGTAAGTTTGCAGATGACACGAAAATTGGTGGGGTGGTAAATTGCGAGGAGGAAAGCCTCAGGCTACAGGACGATATAAACGGGTTGGTCAGATGGGCGGAAAAGTGGCAAATGGAATTTAACCCTGAAAAGTGCGAGGTGATGCATTTTGGACGGACAAATAAGGTAAGGGAATACACAATGAGTGGTAGGACCCTAGGAAGTACAGAGGGTCAGAGGGACCTTGGTGTACATGTACATAGATCCCTGAAGGCAGCGGAACAGGTAGATAGGGTGGTTAAAAAGGCATATGGGATACTTGCCTTCATTAGCCGAGGCATGGAATATAAGAGCAGGGAGGTTATGATGGAGCTGTACAAAACGCTGGTGAGGCCACAGCTGGAGTACTGTGTGCAGTTCTGGTCGCCTCACTATAGGAAGGATGTGATTGCTTTGGAGAGGGTGCAGAGAAGATTCACCAGGATGTTACCTGGGATGGAGCGCCTCAGCTATGAAGACAGGCTGGACAGGCTGGGGTTGTTTTCCTTGGAGCAAAGAAGGCTGAGGGGGGACCTGATTGAGGTGTACAAAATGATGAGGGGCATAGATAGGGTAGATAAAGAGGAACTTTTCCCCTTAGTAGGGGGGTCAATAACAAGGGGGCATAGATTCAGGGTAAGGGGCAGGGGATTTAGAGGGGATTTGAGGAGGAACTTTTTCACCCAGAGGGCGGTTGGAATGTGGAACTCAATGCCTGAAAGGGTGGTAGAGGCAGGAACCATCACAACATTCAAGAAGCATTTGGATGAGCACTTGAAATGCCATTGCATACAAGGCTATGGACCAAATGCTGGAAAATGGGATTAGACTGGACAGGGATGGATGGGCGGCGCGGACACGATGGGCCGAAGGGCCTCTTTCTGTGATGTAAAACTCTATGACTCTATGACTCTATGACCTCGCCAACCTGGAGCAGGTGCTCACTAGATTGAAGGAATATGGGCTCCGAGCTAATCGCCACAAAAGCGAGTTTTTCCAGAAGCAGGTCTCGTATTGTGGCCACGTTATTGATGAAGAGGGGTTACATAAGTCCCCTGAAAAGATTGAGGCAGTAGTCAAGGCTCCAGCACCAGCACGGTGGCATAGTGGTTAGCACTGTTACCTCACAGCGCCAGGGACCCGGGTTCGCATCTGGCCTTGGGTGACTGTCTGTGTGGAGTTTGCACATTCTCCCCGTGTTTGCGTGGGTTTCCTCCGGGTGCTCCGGTTTCCTCCCACAGTCCAAAGATGTGCGGGTTAGGATGATTGGCTATGATAAATTGACCCTTCGTGTTAGGGGGATTAAATACGTGGGGTTACGTGGATAGGGTGGGATATGTGTTGGTGTAGGGGTTACGGGGATCGGGCGGGATATGTGTCGGTGCAGGCTCGATGGGCCGAAATGGCCTCTATCTGCACTGTGGGGTTTCTGTGATTTCTGTGATTCTGTGAACTGAGGTCGTTCCTCGGGCTGGTGAACTACTACCATAAGTTCTTGCCGAATTTGTCTACAGTACTACACCCACTGAACACCCTACTGCAAACGGGGGTACCATGGAAGTGGAATGATGAATGTAAACAAGCTTTCCAGAAGTGCAAAGAATTGATCACATCAAAAGAGGTGTTGGCTCATTTCAACCCAGCACTACCAATTCGGTTGGCGTGTGATGCATCACCCTATGGTATTGGAGCGGTGCTGTCGCACAAATTCCCGGACAGCTCGGAGAGGCCAGTAGCCTTTGCGTCTCAGTCATTAACCTCAGCCGAGCGTAACTACGCCCAGATTGACAGGGAGGCCCTCAGCCTAGTGTGGGGAGTGAAAAAGTTCAACCACTATCTGCACGGGCAGAAGTTCACCTTGCTGACTGACCACCAACCACTTGTCTCCATCTTTAATCCAAAGAAGGGCGTTCCGGTGATGACTGCGCAACGGCTAAAAAGATGGTCCCTTTTTCTAGGGGCAAACCAATATGAAATAGCGTATAAGGGCACGAAACAGCATGGAAACGCTGATGGGCTATCACGCCTGCCACTGCCTACTGCGGAGGAAGCACCAGCAGTGGACCCTGTCGAAATATTTTATTCGACTATAATTGAATGCTTGCCAGTAACTAACGCGGATATAAAGAAGGAGACCCGAAATGACCCGACACTGTCTCGGGTATATGACTTGACGGTGAAGGGATGGCCAACACATGGTGACTCACTGTTGCCAGCATTCTCATCCAGAAGAGAACAGCTGTCAGTATGCCAGGGGACCTTGATGTGTGGATCCCGAGTGGTAATTCCACCCAAGTTAAGGAAGAAAGTGCTCAATGAGATTCACGAAGGCCATCTGGGAGGGGTGAAAATGAAAAGCCTTGCTAGGGCTTATGTGTGGTGGCCGGGGATCAATCAGCAAATCGAGAACTTGACAAAGAGCTGCTCAGGATGCCAGAAGGTCCAAAATGCACCACCACATGCCCCTCTACACCCATGGGAGTGGCCCTCCTCTCCATGGCAACGGGTGCATATTGATTTTGCTGGTCCATTCATGGACTCAATGTTTCTAATAGCCGTGGATGTGCACTCGAAATGGCCTGAGGTGATCAAAATGTCCTCCACCACCACAGAGAAAATGATTGCAGTCCTACGGACCATATATGCCAGGAACGGCTTGCCAGAGCAGATTTGCTCTGATAACAGACCACAGTTTGTGTCCGAAGAGTTTCGGAAATTTATGAAAAGGAATGGGGTAAGGCATTACACATCCGCCCCGTATCATCCAGCCACAAATGGATTGGCTGAGAGGTTCGTACAAACCTTTAAAAAGGCAGTAAGGACCATGTGCGATGACGACGTTCCACTGCAGCATAAGGTGGACAATTTCCTGTTAGCCTACAGAAATGCGACACATGCAGTCACCAACCAGACCCCGGCCATGATGTTCTTTAACCGAAGGTTGAGGTCTCGTCTGGATTTGCTCAGACCAAATGTATGAAGAGATGTTGAGAATAAGCAATTCCAGCACATCAATGAGAAGCCGACAAGGAGCTTCAATGTAGGGCAACCAGACTTGGCCCGCGACTACCGAACAGAGAAATGGCAACCAGGAACGATATGCACACGGCAGGGGCCACTAATGTACACAGTGGATGTTGGGGAGAACATTGTGAGACACCATGTCGACCAGATCCTAGATTCACAGGAACGAGTCAACCCCATGTCTCGCGTACCTGCTGATGAACCCAACATACAGGTAGCATCTACCCCAGAAACAGTAGCATCGGAAGCTGATGAACCAACCGACGACAGGGGGCCAGACTCGCCTCCGCACCAAGAGCAAGACACTCAGGAAAGGCGCTATCCAGAAAGGATCAGGAAGCCGCCCCAAAGACTGAATTTATAAATGGACTATTTTCAGTTAATGTTGCATGTTAAAAGTGTTAATTGTTAAATGAATGTTATGGTACTGTTAATCTAAAAGGGGAGGAATTGTAGTGTATGTACCTTTAAGGGGAGAACTACTTTTTACAGCTCCTGTATACTGTAGTACCGGCAGTGACCACACCTGTATATAAACCCTGAGTAGGGATCTGTACTGTTAGTTTTAGAGTAACCCTCATCCAGTAAACACCTGTTGACTGTTCCCTGCAGTCTCTGTCTAGTTATTGAAGGACACATAACATCAAGACACACGGATTTAACACTTTGCAGGTTCATTTTGATTTGCTCTTCCTTGCTTCACCAGCGCTCTGAGTTAGCACCTCACTCCTCAGCCTTTGCTCCTTAAGACAGGTGTGTAGCACCTGATTTAGTGCTCCAATCACTTCTGGGGCGATAAAAGTCAAGTTTGCTGTCGGAGGCGATAATTAGCGCCAGGCGCTAAACTTTGCGCACGGCCGATAGTGGCGCCCCAAATGGGGCGATACAGAATTTTTCCCCCCATACGTCTAGTCATCGCCGAATTGACCAGTAATTGGTGTTAGCACGTATGTGGTGTTTTGCTTATTAGCACCTGAGTTTAAAGTAAAGGGATAGCTCTGTGTATGCTAAAGTATAATCAGGAGTTGTTGTGCGCTACATAACTGTCAGATGCTTACTTGTAATATCTTGCTGATTTTTAAGTAAAAGAAGTTTTTCACAGATTCATTGGGTTTTGTGTTGTCTGTTCGACGGGTCTGGACTTTGCAAACTGTTGGACAGGGCGAGTTCCGCACATCTTACACATCCTTCCTAAAGTGTGGTGCCCAGACCGGGATACAATACTCCAGCTGGGGCCTAACCTGTGATTTATAAAGGTTTAGCAGAACTTCCTTGCTTTTGTACTCTCTGCCTCTGTTTATAAAGCCAAGGATCCCATATTTTTATTTTGTTGTCTTATCTGTACACCATAACATCCTATTCTCTTAAATTTAACTTAATTTAAACACTACATAAATATTTGTATAATGCACTACAAAGGGCAATGAAATATAATTCTGATTCTCAAAAAAGAGAAGCAAACAATAGCTCATTTTCACCGTTCCTTTTTGAGTGTCAGCCTGGACTTCTATTTTCAAGTCACTGGAGCAGGACTTAAACCCACAACCTTCTGACTCAGAGGCAAGAATGCTATGAACGGAGCCAGAGCTGACACATTTATGTTGCCCTAGGTTAGTTTGACAAGACAAATTGCACACAGTGCACTTCATGCCCTCAAAGTACAAATGTGCCCGGCCTTAACGTAATATAAGAAGTCTCAGCTCAGTATATTCAGCTGAATACAAATGTATGGAAATGAAGGCCCCTAGTGAGAAAAGTGGAAAGAAGATGGATATCAAAAAATCAAGGGAGAGAAAGAAATCGGCAAGCAAATTACACCACTGGATATTAGATTCAACAGGCACCCACCGCCCCCCACTCCCCAACAAAGCTTCTGAATTGTTGATTCTTACCTGCAACTTAAAGCCTAGGAGCTAGGTCAAGTCTTTACTGCACTGAGTATCATATCCAACATATTTTATTAGCTTTTGATTGGGATGGAAACAATTTTTCAATGAAAATCTTGTGCTGGAGAGTAACTATATTGCAGTTTGCCATACGTCAAGAACTTCTGCAATTTTATAAGCTTTCGTATTAAAAAGCCTCATTACCCTTCATTACTCACAGCTTGTGATCCCATGGAGTGCAGTCAAAAAGAACCGCAGTACTCCCTGCACTTACTATTTCAGTTCTGCATCACAATTTCTCATCAGAAGATTTGTTTTTCTTTAATGTCAGGGGGTTTTGTTGAAATATAATCTGTTCCTTTCTCCTCCAGTTTTCTCCCCATCTCTCTTGATGGCACTGATTCATGTTGCAGTATGGTTTCACGGATATCAGACACTCTCCAGTACCTCACTCAGAGCGCTGTTATTCATGTTGCGGCCCAAGCTGTTTTTATGTGGCACTATAAACCCTGCTGGTGACACTAGCTGCTGATGCAAAGTTCTCCTGTAGCTGGCTACATGTTACTGCTGCTGTCACAGGTTGGTGCAGTGCTTGACAATGAGACTGTTTGACCTCATTTGACCTTGAAGAACGTCAAAGCTCAGTCTGATCCTATCCCTATCCAGCATCCACACACAAACTTTCCAACACGGGCTACTGGATAGTCAATGGGAACTGGAACACAAGTTCATTTTTCTCCTCCCTAATGAAGGCTTTTGGACTTTTCATTCTGAACTTTTGATACTTGTTTCAAAGAAAACTAAAATAATGGACTTGGAAACCCATCGGTTTCTTGGTTAAAGAAAGGAGAACTGTCAGCTTGACCAAAAATCAGGATGCTTAACATAGAAAACATAGAAAAATAGGAGCAGGAGTAGGCCATTCGGCCCTTCAAGCCTGCTCCGCCATTCAATATGATCATGGCTGATCCTCTATCTCAATACCATATTCCTGCTCTCATAGAAACATATAAAAATATTGTCCAGGATGCTTGGAGAGAGTAACATATGTGTCAGCAGGATGAAATGGAGCCTTCTGAAGTAACTGATAAGAAGAAATAATGCTGAGAGTGGCAAAGATAAGGAAGCTAGGCCTGCAAAACAAAAAGGTTTTTTTGGCTGCATGGCCACGGTACCAGAAATATTTTAAATTGCTGCTCCTGTTGAGATCAGGTAATTCGCCAGAGATTGCGATCAAACCTGCAACCTTCTTGGCCTGTTTGGCGCAGTCGCACACCAGGTGATACATCTACCTACAGGGGCCTCTGGATTGTACAACTTCAGCCAAATTTTCACCGATTGTTGAGACATTCAAATTGAATGCTGCTCTATAGACCTTATCGATGCAGCACTGCACATCATAAGAGGGCAGCAGTCTGTAAACAAAAGAACATGGTGTAATTACTGTACCCACACAAATTGGTTGAGCTCAATGCAATTGC
Source organism: Somniosus microcephalus (assembly GCF_052327205.1). Classification (NCBI taxonomy): domain Eukaryota; kingdom Metazoa; phylum Chordata; class Chondrichthyes; order Squaliformes; family Somniosidae; genus Somniosus; species Somniosus microcephalus. The sequence continues at coordinate 46,658,476 of NC_140993.1, read as the reverse complement.
AAAGTACTCACAATTATGCAAATGTTTTGAATAAAATGTAACATTTGTAACAATTATGCAGTCTCGTGCTCAAAATCAGAGATTAAAATGGTGAAATCTAAATAGCACGTTTCTGGTATCAACCACTGCTGTGATAATTTATCACATATGCATTTTAAAAAAATCTCCCAGTGTTGTTTTCCTCTTATTCGCCTAAAGGTGTTGAACATTATTGATAATGAATGCCCAAGATTCTGGGAGTCCTGCTGTTCCGGTGAAATGGAACTCCCGACTGTCTACCCCTAAAGATGCCAATTTGCGGGCATGGGGTCATTAGCATTGTTGGGACAAACCTCTGGCACCTTCAAGGATGCTTCAATGGAATGAACCCTTTTCAGGTGGAGCAATCTGTGGCAGCTCTGCCTAAGGTCACTGAGCCCTTCCTGGGCCAAAGGTAAAAATCTTCAGAGGAAGCCATTTGCTGGCCGGATAAAGGTGACCAATCCCCTCTCGGTAAGGCCTGGGACCAATGTTCCCCCTTATTTTTTTAAGGGGATGTGCAGCCCATTCACAGTTTTGTGTTTGCGTGAAACTTTACACTGAAAAGCCGGTCCCGGGATGTGGCCACGCAGCTTATAGTTAACGATGACTGGCACCTTTCCAAAGGTGTCAACAGTACTCATGCCATCTCTTAGTTGACAAGAGTTTTTTTGAGGCCTTATAGGAGTGTAAAGAACAAAATTCTCCAGGTAGCTGGGAATTCCCTCAGACACGCCTCCACTTGGTAAGGGAAGATGGAGGAATTGTTCTTCCCGTCACTGTAAAATGGCAATTATAAAGAAGTGGAGCACAATCTTTGTTCTGGCCATCAGTGGATGATTTGCCTGCTCTTGCCCTTGACCCCGACCGGCAATGTGACAGGCAGGGAGGCTGGAGGGGTGGGTAGAACCTGTATCAGAGCCTGATCCTGACCTCACTCGATATGCCTAATATGGATTGTCTAACAAAAATTATTGGATGGTGAACAGGAGCAGGAAATCAGCAGATGGATTGCATCTGAGAAAGTTCTGTACTATTTTGCACCAGATGAAGCTTTGACTTCCTTGGTCCATTGTTGGATCGCTCATCAATTGAACTTTTAGAGCATGCTAAGCATAATTTTCCCATGTCCTGACCAACATTTGCCTCTTAACTAATACAACCAAAAAACAGATTAACTGATTATTCACCTCATTGCTCTTTGTGGGACATTGCTAGTGTAGAATGCCTGTTGCATTTACCAACAGTCATTGCATAAGGGAATTCACTTTGTGAAGCACTAAAAGAACATAAGAAAAAAGATCAGGAGTAGGCCTTATGGCCCCTCGAGACTGCTCCATTCAATAAGATCATGGCTGATCTACCTCAACTCCACTTTCCTGCCCTATCTCCATATCCCTTGATTCCCTTAGTGTCTAAAAGACGCTCCTCTTAGTCATCTACCTATGAGACATTTTGGCATGATAAAGTGCGATATAAATGTAAGTATTCCTTAAGTCACTACAAGTGAAAGCTGATTTGAATACTGAAAATGAGCAATGATTTGTATTGTGTCTAAACTGGGAGATGTGTTGGTGATACTGAAAATGGCCTGATGAATGACAGTGATTTCAACTATTCATATCAATAAATACAGAAATTGAATATTACTGTTGTCATGCCAGTCTTTTGGTACCATGACTAATTTATGTAATATGCATTTTGGAAGTGGTGCTGAATTTTTCGTACATTCCTAATGCATTTAACTATTTTGTGTGAATTGTTTTAAACAAAGTTTGCTCCCTCCCTGCAATTTTGTTTTCTCCTGCTTTTTATTGATTGCCATTGAAACATGAACCATTCCCTGCCCTGATCCAGAGCTGCCTCACCAATTACTCCCAGTTATCTACCAATGGCACTTTAAAGTGATTACAATTGCGTTTGTACTGCTTATGGTTAATTTTAGATCTCCATTGATTACAATTTTCTCATGAGTCCTTTAATTTTCAGAAGACTTTAACATTCATGATTCATACAAAGATATTAAGATACAGCTTTGTACATTTTTAGCCTTTCTCGTGAATTGTCAGTAGAAAAACAATTAGGAGTTTTGCAAGTGTTGATAGCACCGTAATAGTAATAAAGGTACTCCTGGTCTTTGTGTAACCATTACAGTAATGTGAACAATTATTTTCAGTGTCACGGTGGATAGCTGAAAACAAATAAAAGCAGTTAGCCCAGGGAAACGGACTGTCCCTGGACCTGCCGGGTTACAAATACACAGTGGATTCTCCATTATCCGTACACTAATTATCTGCTGTGCCAATTATCTACCAGAATTTTCACAGAACTCGCACAGCTTCTCTTGTTATTTGAACAGCATCTCTTGGTAAATAAAACAAATGTTCCCTTTATTTCAGCATCGACCCTGAGTTGAGTTATCAACCCCACATCCTCTCCATCACCTACTTCCACCTCTATAACATCACCTGCCTCTGTCCCACTTTAGTCTATCTGTACCGAAACTCTCATCCATGCCCTTGTCACCTCCAAACTCGATTATTCTAATTCTCTCCTGGCCACTCTCCAATCCTCTGTATTCTGCTAACTTCAGCTCATCCAAAAACTTTGCTGCCCATATCCTCTCCCACATCAGGTCCTGCTCACCTATTCCCTCTGCCCTTCCTACTTCAGTCCCCGAATGCCTCCAATTTAAAATTCTCATCCTCATATTTAAATCCCTTTGTGGCAATGGCCCCATTATCCATAATAGCCCTACAACCCTCTCCCAAACTCTTATTTCCCCTGACGCGGGCACTTTGTGCACCCCCACCCTCCTCTCTTTGCCACATCATTGAACATAAGAACATAAGAATTAGGAGCAGGAGTAGGCCATACGGCCCCTCGAGCCTGCTCCACCATGCAATAAGATCATGGCTGATCATCGACATCAAATCCACTTTCCCGCCCAATCTCTATATCCCTTGATTCCCCTAGAGTCCAAAATTCTATCTGTCTCAGCCTTGAATATACTCAAAGTCTCAGCATTCACAGCCTTCTGGGGCAGAGAATTCCAAAGATTCACAACCCTCTGAGTGAAGAAATTCCTCCTCATCTCAGTCTTAAATGGCCTACCCCTTATCCTGAGACTATGCCCCCTAGTTCTAGACACTCTAGCCAGGGGAAACAACCTCTCAGCATCTACCCTGTCAATCCCCTTCAGAATCTTGTATGTTTCAATGAGATCATCTCTCATTCTTCTAAACTCCAGAGAATATCGGCCCATTCTACACAATCTCTCATCATAGGACAGCCCTCTCATCCCAGGAATCAATCTAGTGAACCTTTGTTCCACCGCCTCCAAGGCAAGTATATCCCTCCTTAGATAAAGAGACCAAAACTGTGCACAGTACTCCAGGTGTGGTCTCACCAAGGCCCTGTACAATGCCTTCAGATGCTTAGGCCCCATCGCCTGGAATTCCGTGCTAAACCCCTCCGCCTCTCCACCTCCAGTTGTCCTTTAAGACACTCCTTAAAACTCACCTCATTGACCAAGCTTTTACTCACCTCTCTTAATATTTCATGCTTTATCTTGACATCCAGTTATTTCTTATAATGCCTCTGTGATGCACCTTGGAACATTTTTCTATGTTACAGGCGCTATATAAACACACATTGTTATTATTTATATTGTATTTGTTCTCATTCCCATGCCTAGAAAGTATTGTTGTTCCATAGTGGTAAGACCAAATTTAAGGGGCTCCAATTTATCTGCCAATTTCCATTATTCACAATGGTGTGGGCTCCACTATTTAAAATAATGGCAGTGTGGGCGGTGTGTATTGTGAGAATGTATAGGTCATGTTAAAAAAAAAACACTATTTTCGATTTGAAAGAAATATTAAAGAAAAAAGTTAAAAGTAAAACCAGAGGAAGATTTTTGTTTAATGGATGTGAAAGACCCATAAGTCATGAGCACTGCAGATACCAGTGAATTATGGTGTTATTTCAAATGGCCAGTCTTTATTGTCCATCCCTAGTCACCCTTGAGAAGGTGGTGGTGAGCAACCATTTCAGAGGGCACTTAAGAGTCAACCACATTGCTGTCTGCCTGGAGTCACATATAGGCCAGACTGGCTATAGACAGCAGGTTTCCTTCCCTAAAGAACATTAGTAAAACAGATAGGTTTTCATAACAATCTGATAGTTCCATGGTCACCATTATTGATACTAGCTTTTTTATTTCAGATTTATTTAATTAACTGAATTTAAGTTCACTGGTGGGATTTGAATTCACATCTCTGGGACCATTAGTACAGGTCTCTGGATTATTAGACCAGTAACATAACCACTATACTACCGTCCTTGATATGTAATGAATGAAATCGCAGTGAGGCAGGTTTTCCTGTTATTGCATCTAGGAAGGGCACATAGAGGAAATTCAGGCAGGGAAGATTGCATGCCCACACAATTATCTGTCCAGGCAGGCTCCTTTATGATATTAACCTTCTTTTCGAATGAATTCAAACAATGTTAGAATATTATTTCTGGCCCTGCTGGAATAGACTTTACTTTGCCTCTGACTGGATTCTGGAGCTAAAAGCTCAGTACAGATTTTGCACACTCTCAAAGTGAAGAATCACTGAGCAGAATTGTTACTGTTCCTACTGGGATGGGGGGATTGTCCTATGAGGAGAGATTGAGTAGACTAGGCCTATATTCTCTAGAGTTTAGAAGAATGAAAGGTGATCTCACTGAAACATACAACATTTTTACAGGGCTTGACAGGGTAGATGCAGGGAGGATGTTTCCCCTGGCTGGGGAGTCTCGAACACGGGGTCACAGTCTCAGAATAAGGGGTCGGCCATTTAGGACTGAGATGAGGAGGAATTTCTTCACTCAGAGGGTGGTGAATCTTTGGAATTCTCTACCCCAGAGGACTGTGGAGGCTCAGTCGTTGAGTATATTCAAGACAGAGGCCGATAGATTTTTGAAGATTAAGGGAATGAAGGGATATGGGGATAGTGCAGGAAAGTGGAGATGAGGTAGAAGATCAGCCATGATCTTATTGAATGGTGGAGCAGGCTCAAGAGGCCAAATGGCCTACTCCTGTTCCTATTTCTTATGTTCTTATGCTCCATGGAGCATAAGCAGTTTTTGTTAGAATGGAAAGGAAGAAGATATAATAGAAGGCTGTACATGGCTTGGAGGAAGCTTGGAGCCACAGTACAGACCAGTCACAATGTGGTTCCAGTCAGTTCATTGTCTGTTAAGAATATTGGATCACATTGGCTATCTAATTGACTATCTTTATAATCAGGAGCATCAGTTTTCCATGCACATACTATTTTGTTATATTGCAACTTAAATAAAATGACAAGAGAAACCCAAGGTTTTATAATTAGTGACAAAGATTAGTGGAAATGGGAACTCTCTGCACCAAAATGCTGTGGATGTTGGATTAATTGAGGAGATTGACAGACTTATGTTAGGTAAGGGTATCAAGGAATATGGAGTAAAAGGTGGTAAATGGAGTTGAGGTAGAGATCAGTCATAATCTAAATGAATGGTGGAACAGGCACAAGGGGTTAAATAGCCTACTAATTACCTATGACACTCTCTGCGGGATATATTGGAGGAATCCACCAAACGTGTCCAGGCTTCTGAAGCATTTACAGGGCAGGCGCGGGGGAGCATGTTTGCAGTGAGTTTGGGGGGGGGGGGAACTTGGATGTCCCGGTATGGCGGAAGTCTTGCCAAATTTAGCAGCAGGATCTCATTATCATTTTGTTACTCCAATTCCCACCCGACAGCTGGGCAGATTGACAGACTGACTGGCTGCCGCGTGGGAAAGCCAATGGTGGAAGACTGCAGCCAGGGACATTGAGGGTCCTTGGCAATCAGCAAAGATCGGGGGTTGTTGGGGGAATGGGGAGGTTGGACCAGTAATTGGGAAGGTGCAGGGACAGGGGGAGATCAGAGGGCAGAATATGGGGGTCAGGCCGCCAATCAGGAGTGAGGGGGAACCAGGAGAGATCACGTGGCAGAAGAGGGGGAGGGGTCAGGCCGGCAATTGTGAGTCGGGGGGAAAAACCAGGAGAGATTGCAGGGCAGAAGTGGGGGTGACCGGCAATTGGGAGGGAATTCCAGAGTTTAGGTCCTAGGCAGCAGAAAGCATGGTCGCCAATGGTGAAGCAATTAAAATAGGAGATGCGCAAGAGGCCAGACTTGGAGAAGCGTAGCAATCTCGGAGGGTAGTAGGACTGGAGGAGGTTGCAGAGATAGGAAATTGCGAGGCCATGGAGGAATTGGAAAACAAAGATGAGAATTTTAAAATTGAGGCGTTGCTGGACCGGGAGCCAATGTAAGTCAGCGAGCACAGGGGTGATGGGTGAACAGGACTTGGTACGAATTAGGATACAGGCAGCTGAGTTTTTGATGAGCATCAAATTTATGGAGGTTGGAAGGTGGGAGGTCAGCCAGGAGAGTGTTGGAATAGTCAAGTCTAGAGGGAATAAAGCCATGGATGAGGTTTTCAGCAGCAGATGAGCTGAGGCAGGGCAGAGTCGGGTGATGTTACGGAGGTGGAAGTAAGCGGTCTTGGTGATGGCGTGGATATGTGGTCGGAGGCTCATTTTAGGGTCAAATAGATTTCCCTTCCTCCACAATCTACATGCTTTTAAAATCCAACCTTGGTGTTATCTAGTTTCATCTTTCTTCAATTATCACAGCTTTCTTTCCTACTATTGTCAGCCTTAGTGTTATTCTTTTGGTCTCCTTTCTTAATTAGAACAAACTTCCACAAAGCCACTGATTCATTTCCCTTTCTGAAATCATCTATGTCCATCTCCAGGGATTGGTTCAACTGGAATCATCTACTTTGCCCACATGGTCATTCTTGACATGCAAGCTTGGCCAGTGAGTGTTGCCAACCAGTTTTAATGCTGAGTGACATCACACCTAGGGGTAATCCTGAGGTCACATGAATGTACTTTTGAGCAAAGGTCACTGGTTAGCAATCAGCCAAGGAGCCTGCCTGATATTTGTACTCACTAGGCTTGTATGCTAATGCTACACCTGGAATACTGCGTACAGTTTTGGTTTCCATATTTAAGAAAATATATACTTGCTCTCGAGGCAGTTCAGAGAAGGTTCACTCGGTTGATTCCGGAGAGGAGGGGGTTGACTTATGAGGAAAGGTTGAGTAGGTTGGGCCTCTACTCATTGGAATTCAGAAGAATGAGAGGCGATCTTATCGAAACATATAAGATTGTGAGGGGGCTTGATCGGGTGGATGCTGGGAGGATGTTTCCACTGATGGGTGAGACTAGAACTAGGGGGCATAATCTTAGAATAAGGGGCTGCCGTTTCAAAACTGAGATGAGGAGAAACTTCTTCACTCAGAGGGTAGTAAATCTATGGAATTTGCTACCTCAGAGAGCTGTGGAAGCTGCGACATTAAATAAATTTAAAACGGAGATAGACAGTTTTCTAGCTGATAAGGGAATTAAGGGTTATGGGGAGCGGGCAGGGAAGTGGACGTGAGTCTAGGTTCGGCTCAGCCATGATCCTATTGAATGGTGGAGCAGGTCCGAGGGGCCGTATGGCCTACTCCTGCTCCTACTTCTTATGTTCTTATGTTCTTATGTACTTGTAGCACACTTGCTACTGCCCTGGCTGATACTGGCTAACATAGCATCAAATCTGAGATCTTCCTGCAACACCTGCCCTTTCACCTCCTCCCTTTCCACCATGCAGGGCCCCAAACACTCCTTCCAGGTGAACCGGCGATTTACTTGTACTTCTTTCAATTTAGTATATTGTATTCGTTGCTCATGATGCAGCCTCCTCTACATTGGGAAGATCAAACGCAGATTGGGTGACCGCCTTGTTGAACACTTCCGTTCAGTCCACAAGCATGACCCTGAGCTCCCGGTCGCTTGCCATTTTAACTCTGCATCCCACTCTGGCCTCGACCTCCTACACTGTTCCAATGAAGCATGAGGAACAGTACCTCATCTTTTGATTAGGCACTTTACAATCTTCCAGACTAAACATTGCGTTCAACAATTTCAGATCATAGTCACTGCTCCCATTTTTTTTGGACACCAGATCTGCTCCAATTGTGATATAACACTGATGCCCATGCACAATTTGAAGCTCGGAATGTGCCTTACTTCAGTTAATAAGAGTTGCTTTGAGTTTAACTATGGTAGCTATACATTGTGAATGAACATTGGTGTACTAATCCAACGATTCTGTGGAGCATGTAAGGTCCAGTTTTTTTATTTTTTTTAGTTTGTTTTTATGGGATGTGAGCGATGCTGGCAAGGCCAGCATTTATTGCCCATCCCTAATTGCCCTTGAGAAGGTGGTGGTGAGCCGCCTTCTTGAACCACTGCAGTCCGTGTGGTGAAGGTGCTCCCACAGTGCTGTTAGGTAGGGAGTTCCAGGATTTTGACCCAGCAGCGATGAAGGATCGGCGATATACTTCTAAGTCAGGATGGTGTGTGACTTGGAGGGGAACTTGGAGGTGGTGGTGCTCCCATGCGCCTGCTGCCCTTGTCCTTCTAGGTGGTAGAGATTGTGAGTTTGGGAGGTGCTGCAGAAGAAGCCTTGGTGAGTTGCTGCAGTGCATCTTGTACACACTGCAGCCACGGTACGCTGGTGGTGGAGGATGTGAATGTTTAAGGTGGTGAATGGGGTGCCAATCAAGCGGGCTGCTTTGTCCTGGATGGTGTTGAGCTTCTTGAGTGCTGTTGGAGCTGCACTCATCCAGGCAAGTTTACAATGGTGATTCCTTCTCTCTCACCAAAATCTTTCCATCTGGCTATACCTTCCACTGCTTTTATCTATCATCAGATTTGGCTCAGCAATGTCATAACCATGCTCCTTTTTTTTGGACAGCAGGTGCTGGTAACGGTTCTGCTGTTGCCATTTACAGCTCCTCTAGACCCATCTTTTGTTTCTTTACTTGTTCCATTACCACCCCTTTTGCCTTGCACCATCATCCCTTTTTTCATTTAACCCCTCCTGTCTTCCACACTATCACAGACTTACCCTTCTGTTCTTACCTCCCTTCCCACACCACCTTTCCCTATCTCTGTACTTGCTTAAAAACTGTTGTATCTCTAACTTTTGCCAGTACCAACAAAAGGTCATCGACCTGAAACCTTAACTCTGTTTCTCTTTCCACAGATGCTGCCTGACCTACTGAGTATTTCCAGCATTTTCTGTTTTTGTATCTTCCTGGCTTGCATTGCTCAGCAGTAAACCAGAAGAAATCATTTACCACTAAACTATCATAAGAGTCTTCGCCATGTACCAGTGATCCCTAACAATCAATGACTGGGCATGGGCCAGTATACCATTTACTTTTGATTGGAGAATTGAAGAGAGACAGCAATGGGTTATGTAGAAAGAAGGAAAATGTGTTAGAAGAGAGAAACTTTGCTTCATGTAAACAAGATGAGCTTTTGGTTTTGACGGTGGGCAGCTAGCCAACATCATTATTGTAACTGATTGCTTCTGAAGTTCAAACACATTACACTTGCTCTGTGCATCCTTTATTGGGACCATACACTGTCAGCAAACCCAACTAAGCATTTAATATGGCACGAGCTAGTAGAACATTTGCTGCCAGTTGGCTCCCATTAATAATTATTAGGTTGTGATGGAAAATGTCACACCTCACTGCAAAATGAACCTTACATGTTCCACAGAATCATTGGGTCAGTATAATAAGCCACAGATACGTGATAGTGGGGGGAAAAATTATACAATGAGCCTTTCGACTGCTGTGACATAACACCACATGCGGATAGCAGAATCAACAATGATGGACATCTGACCAGATCACGTGTCAGGTGCCACTCTTTCTCTGCAGAAACAAATACCTGAACTAAATAGTAACAAGCAAAAAGAAAAAGATGGTGAAAGTCAGTGTTCAATGCTATGACAGCAGTGACATCTTTCGATGTTATCATTTTAGAAATTGTACACTGGATGTAATCTTCTTGAGACAAATCATTGGTTGTGGAAACAAAATGAAACTGGGACTCACTGGTTGCTGCAATGCCATCGTGCATTGAAGCCCCAGCACATATCACTGGGCAATGGTGAGATGCAGGCTTTGCACCTGTGATCCCCACACAGCTGACTTCTTTATCCTAAGGAAGCACCAAGCAGCGGCCAAGAATGCCAATTTAACACCGATTAGGGGTAGTTTTATGCCTACACACTCTAGGAAGTGGGTTCAGACTTCTACTCCAAAAGGCTGGACTAAATTCAAAGCTGAGTCTCAGAAGGGGAAAGGAGAGTGTTCCAACACACTGCACTATCCAGCCCTCTACAACATTACTGTTCAGAATCATGGGTCTCAGACCCAATTTACCAAACTGGCAATGCCCCTTTAAAAGAGAAAGTACATAATGCGTTTTTTAAAAAGCCAAGAAATAGAAAAGGCAATTCAGCTCACTGAAGCTCACCCCTCTATTACATTAAAGGCGCAAAATTCGGTAGTACCCCATTTGCTAACTTTTAACTTTTTGAAAAGTTAGTGCCCGGGGAAATCCATTGAAAAGTGAAGCAAAATTGGGCATTTTCGCCCCAGGAGTGAAGCGGGGCAGTAACTGAGGCGGTAATGGTCTGAGTGGAGTGCTGCAGGGGCACTATACTGCAGGGGTGCTGTTACCAGAGCTCTACCCAATTTCAGCTGACTTGTGTTCAGCAGTCAGTCTTCAAGCCTTGACTCGAGCTTATTCCAGCTCTTAAAAGGAAGGTAATTTCAAGCTGCAGCTGCTCATTACCAGTGTTGCTGCGCTTGAGTGCGGCCTCTCAGCTACTGAAACAGCTTTGTGCCATGGCTGCTGCAAGGGAGAGGGAGAGGGCTGCTCGATTCAGCGATGTGGAATTGGAGACATTGGTGGGGGCAGTGGAGAGGAGGGAATCGCTGTTTCCTTCATCTGGCAGGAGGCCATCGCCACAGATATTTAGGACCATCTGGCGAGAAGTGGCCAAGGAAGTGTTGGCCAGCACTGTTATACACTGAACCCTTACACAGTGCTGGAAGAAATTCAACGACCTCGGTCAGGTGGTGAAGGCGAGTACTTGCTTGCAGACCTCCTACATACCAGCCTCTGAACCTCTGTCTGTGTACACTGTGCAAACCACCACTTCCCCACCATGCAACCACCAAGCATTTGCATCTACTCAAACTCACATCCTTATCTCACGCCTTGCCTACATTCAAAGCTATTTAACCACAGCAGGCATATCTTCCACAGACATAGCTGGCCTGTCACTCACACAAGTTCCTTTCTTTTGTAGGCCAAGATGGCACATAATACGAGGGAGCAACAATGGACTGGAGGGGGGGAACCTCAACTGCGAGATCTCTCTGACATTGAGGAGCAAGTGCTGAAGCTCATTGGCCCACAGGTGGTGGTCGCCGTGGCCAGCGGAGACGTCGACCCCACTGGGTTCAGCAACAGCTGTGAAGGAATAAGCCATATAACATATTCAGAAAAATACACCATTCTATGAAATAATTCTGGCCTTATTAAAACATGACAAACTGAGTCTGGAAATCTAGAAACCTAACGATGAAAAAGCTGTGAAAGTATTCTGGCTATAGAGATAAGATAGTTGTTGACACTGAATCAATAACCTTATTGAAACAGAAGGTTAAAGGCTCCCGACAGTCTGAATCTTTCGGAACAAGACAATGGTTCACTCTGGTTAAGGTGTTCTAATTTACACTTTGTAAAGAAGCACATAAAATTAAGAAACATCTGCCTTTGTAAAAATGACATCAAGTAAAATGCACCTGCCGTTACACCATTTTTTATGGTAAACTTAGAACACCTAGAGAAGAGACATAATTCTGTAATGCTACCAGCTGCGGTGACTGTAAGAATTGCAGGGGTCAGCAGAAAAATGACTAGAGATAATTAGCTTACATCAGCAGAAAATCTTAAAGGAAATACCACTGGAAAAGGGTATAAATATTGAACTCTCAAATGGGATAGTAGACTCGCTTTAAAGGGGCAAGGTGATTCTCAGCTTCAGAGGTGGCTCTGTAAGTCTCCAACTCTTTGTACCTCGGTTATCAAAGGTATTTGATTTTGGTGGATAGCCTGTAGAAAGCTAAGAACTGTAAAACTGTAGTGAAGTTAAGATTTGAGAGTAAGGATCTCTGATAATAGAATTGTAAGCTTTCTCTTTTTGGAACTGTTAATGTTGTGATTGACTCACCAACTGTAAATTACATGTCGGTTCTTTAATAAATCTATATATTTTTAGAATTGTCTCACATAAGACTTCTGTATCAAACTCGCAAACTCAATCTCTGTGCACTCTTTGGTGAGGAGTTGCAGAATTCTGGGGGAGTTTCCCGGACCCTCATAATATCCAGAATGTTACAGTTTAGTTAAACTTATTAAAAGTGCTATCTGGAGGACGGTAACATTTTCAGGTTGTTCCTTTCCTTTAGGGAGAGATAGTCCAGACCTTTAGACCCAATTAAGCGTCTTTAGGATTCGGCTACCTCAGACTTTAGTTGAAAGTGAACGTCTGAGGAATACGCCTGCTCCGGGGTAGCCCTAAAGGGGCAAGGACTAGTAATTATCCCTTCACAGTATCTTTATCCCCTCTCCTTTTCTCATCCCAGATCCCCGTCAAAGCAGAAGCATTTAACGCTTTCCTGATACTGTCTGCCATCCTTGCTCCATACCTGCCCCCCCCCGCCCTCACCTTAATGTGAATCTTGTTCTGTTTATGCTTTCTGATAATCTCCCAGCAAATGTGGAGCCTGTACCTGAGCCCCCCACAGCACACTCAGGAGAGAGAGGAAGAGGAAGAGGAGGAGGAGGAGGAGGAGGAGGAAGAGGAAGAGGAAGAGGAGGAGGAGCCAAGCAATGCATCACTGCATTTCTCACCTGCAGGCACCAGCTCAGAGACTGGCACTAGAGGTTATCTTAGCACAAGACTCTACACTGGGTGATGCACTGGGGTCTAGCAGGCTGCAGCAATGCCAAGGGAAAAGGGTAGCTTGGCAGCCACGTCCCCAGAGTGAGAGTTTGCGCGCAAGTTCTGCTGCACAGGACTCAGATGAGAACCTCGATGGGGAGGCCTTTAGAAGAACAGTGATGGTCATGCAATCTGAGATGATAGGTGCAATGGCAAGGGTGCCCAAGAGCCTCTCGGCAGTGGTAAGGAGCATGGAGGAGATCGCCTCCAGCATTGCACAGAGCTTGCACACACCAAGGAGCCCATCATTGCCAGTCTGCAGATGATGGCGGTCTCCCAGAGAAACCATGTGGATTCAGACCTCATGGCATGTGTCATGATTGATGCGGCAGATTCCATTACAACACAGGCAGAAGCAATGCAGATAATGGTTGGTGGCATCAAAGCTCAGAATGCTCTCGTCCAGTCTCGGCTGCATGCCACACAACGTCTTGGTGCTGCCATGCAGTCTCGGCTGGATGCCACATGTGCTCTGACTGCTGCCATCGCCGCTGGGACCTCCACAGTCCACTGGGGATCTCACGGCGTCCCAGCAGCCTACCAATCTGTGCTGCAGTAGATTGATGGGGATGCTGAGGTGCTGTCCTGGGGCAGTGTCAGTAGGTCAGTGGAGCAGGAACCTGCTGTGTCTCTCAGGATGACAGCATTCCTGATCCCACCACATGTACTCTGCCATTGCACTTGTCGCTGCCTGTCATCCAGCCAGCCCAGACTGCCGCCGCCCAACCTTGCCACCCGCCCACCAAGACATTGTGTGGCATGCAGCCGAAACTGGATGAGAGCAGTCTGAGCTTTGATGCCACCAACCATTACCTGAGGTGGTGTAGTCTACAGCTGTGCTTTCCAGGCCCACAGCTGGTCGAGGGCATCCTGCAAGGTCATCTGAAGTCTCTAGTCCTCACACACAGCAGCCTTCCACCAGCTGTGCTGCAGCCACAGGGGACACACGGCGGAGGAGCACGAGAATAGTTAAGCAAAAGAGGGGATATAAGGAAATGCACAAGGGTGATTCTTAAATAAATGTTTTATTATACAATCAAACATTGTAACATAAATTTAAATTGAAAAGCTAAATGTTTACTGTTGTGTTTCATGTAACTTATGGGGCTTGGTTATGGATGTCTTGTTTTGCACACTTTGTACAAAAATAATAAATTACAGGACAACGGAGTATTACAACTTAAACTATTTTAATGAAGCATCAAGTCTGTAAGCTTTCTCATATCAGTACAGCACCGTGTGGACAAAATGGAGTAAGGATCCCTGGGTCTTCCAAACAATAGCAGTCCTTACAGATGCCTGCAGGCCAATGACAACTCAGCATGTGATCACATGTGAATATAATAGGTATTCCTTACAGATGCCTGTGGGCTAATGATAATTCAATATGCAAAAGTTACATCCCCTTTCTTTTAAAAGAAAAATGTTATGCATTACTTTTGAACCTTTCTTCTACATAATGTTCTCAGTAGCATCAACATATAAGTAAACTCAACATTTAACTAGCACTAAAAACATCTCAACGTTTCAATAACAATGTACAGTTTGTTTATTAGGGCAGCGATCCGCCTACACCCTTTGACAGTTCACAGGTCAAGGATAACTCTAGGCTTGACCTCTCGTCCCGACCTTGTGTGTTATAAAACTGAGCATGCTCCTGAATCAGTCAACAAATGAGGTTCAGGTTTAGGTTCAGGTAAGTATGATGTGTTTTGTGTATTGCTCTGTTCATCACACTCTGTTGCACTGATCCTCTCGTCGGAATGACGATGTTGTTCCTTGGTGTTCAGGAGGTGCCTGCGATTGCGGCGGTACACCTGTCCTTCTGGGGTGCGGACATAATACGATCGCTCAGTGTCAGCTGGCTGGTTGACGACTGCTGGCTTCCAGTAGTCATGCTCCTGGATTCTGACGGATTCTCCATTGTGCAGTGGCAGCAGTAGTCTAGCTGACCTGTCATAGTATCTCTTTTGGTGTTGCTGTCTCTGTACACGTTTTGCATGCACTTGCTTGCAGCTGCAGGTTGGTGCTTGGAAGGATTGAGCGAAGTCTGCGGCTCATCAACAGCTGTGCTGGTGACTTGAAGTTGTCAACCAGAGTGTTGCGGTACTCAAGGAGACTGATGTAGGGGTCTCTTGTCCGCTTTGGCTTTGTCCATGAGTGTTTTTGCAATCTGGACAGTTTTTTCAGCAAGGCCATTACCTTGAGGGTAATGTGGGCTTGATGTGACATGTGTGAAATCCCATGCCTTGGCAAATGACTCAAACTCTTTTGATTTGTATTGGGGGCCATTGTCTGAGACTAAAGTCTCTACAATGCCATGCTTGGCAAAGGCTGCCTTAGCTTGTGGATCACAGCTGCAGATGTGGTGCTGTGAAGCTTGTCCAATTCAAAAAATCTGCTGTAGTAATCAACAGTCACTATGTAGTCCTCGTTGTTCCATGTGAACAGATCCGTTGCCGCGACCTGCCAGGGCCTGTCTGGGATACGGTGAGGTATCATGGGCTCTTTGACATTTGATGGGCGATGTTCTAGACAAATGGAACATTTTCCGACAATGTCCTCAATGTGTTTGCACATTCCGGGCCAAAACATAATCTCACGTGCTCTTTGTTTGCATTTTTCCATGCCCATAGGTCCAGCATGAATTTTTGTCAACATCTCTTCTCTGAGACTGGTAGGAATGATGATTTTCTCCCCTTTGAAGATGATTCCGTTGATTTGTGACAGTTCGTCTCTGTGGTTCCAGAATTCAGATATGCACTGAGGGCATTTCCTCCTTTCCTCAGGCCATCCTTCATGTATGACTTTGCTCAGCAGTGTGAGTTGTGCATCTTTCTCTGTTTCTGCTCGGATCTCCTTCAGTTTTGAGTCACTCACAGGTAAGCTGTTGTACACCATGTGCACCTGCACATCCATGCCTTCACTGAGGCTGCTGTCTTGGTAGCTAAGAGACTTTCTGGAGTGCGTGTCTGCGACAGGAATATCTTTGCCTGGACGGTGAATGATTGTGAAGTCGTACTTCTGTAGCTGAAGGATCATTCTCTGTAGCCTTGGTGGGGCTGCGGCTAGTGGTTTCCTCATGATTGACTCGAGGGGCATGTGGTTGGATTCCACAATGACTTGTCGGCCATAGACGTACTGGTGGAAATGCTTACATCCAAACAGAATTGCATATAGCTCTTTCTCGATTTGAGCATAGTTGATTTCACTGTCTGAGAGAGATCTGGAAGCGTAGCCGATGGGCTTTCCTTCTTGCAGCAATACTGCACCTAGTCCGTACTTTGACGCGTCCACTTGTATTCTGAGCTCTTTGTTGGGGTCGAAGTAGGCAAGAACTGATCCTGGTTTTCTGGTGATTAGGTCTTTCATTTTCTGAAATGCTGTGTCATGTTGTTTGTCCCACAGGAACTCATTGGATTGTTTGAGCAACTGACGCATGGGTGCGTTGATTTCGGAAAGGCTCGGGGCAAACTTGGCTAAGTAGTTAACCATGCCTAGTACTGTCTCTAGCTCTGTGCGGTTCTTCGGCGGCTCCATCTTCTTGATGGCGGAGATTTTCTCTGGATCCGGCTTAATGCCATCAGTTGAGAGGCAATGCCTGAAATAACTGATCTCGGTGGATCCGATTATGCTTTTCTCAGGGTTGAGCCGGATACCTTTCTCCCGTGATCTTTGTAGCATCGCACGGAGGTTCCTGTCATGTTGCTCTCTATTCCTGCCATAGATGAGGATGTCGTCTACGATTGCGACTACTCCGTCGCGGCCTTGATAGGTTTTGTCAATCTTCCGCTGGAATTCATCCTGAGCTGAGATAAGACCAAATGGTAAATGCAGAAATCGGTAGCGTCCAAATGGTGTGTTGAACGTTGTTAGCTTAGATGACTCTTCTGTGAGCTTGATAGTCCAGTATCCTGATCGTGCCTCCATTACACTGAAGTAACGTGCTCCCACTAGCTTGGGTGTGATGTCATCTAGCGTTGGTAGAGGGTAGTGAGGGCGTTTGATAGCCTTGTTCAAATCTCTGGGGTCGAGACAGACTCTGAGCTTGCCTGTACGTGGTTTCTCAAACACTCATAACGCGTTGCCCCACTCTGTCGGTTCTGTTTCCCGGATGATGATTTCTGTATTCTCCATGCACTGCAGCTCCTCCTTCAGGCAACTACATAGAGCAAGGGGTATCCTTCTTGGTGGGCAAACCACAGGGGTTGCTGCTGGTTCAAGGTGAATAGTGCATTAACCTGGGAATAGTCTGGTTCCTTTGAAAACGTCAGCAAACTCCTCCATGACTGTCTGCTTATCAACTGGTGCTGTCAATGATAGCACTAGCTTGACGAGGTCCATGTCTAAACATGCCTTTAGACCTAGCACTGGAGGAGCTTGAGTGTCAATAATGTAAAAGTCCAACATCATGTTGCTTTCTTTGTACTTGCATTTCATCACGCATGTGCCTTTTACAATGAGCTGCTCACCCCCATAGCTGATCAGTCTGCATGAGGTGGGCTGTAGCTCACATTCATCCTTCAAGCCGTGATACTCACTCAGAGGAATTACATTAACCTGAGAGCCAGTGTCTAGTTTACACTTAAGCTCTTTGCCCTGTTTTCCTATCTCAATATTGGCAAAAGCTTGCTCAGTCTCTGAAATCTGTTTTTTCTGTGTCACAGAATCAATAAACAGTTCTTCTGCATTTGGCTCACTATCTGGCATTTGGCTGTCACTCACTGTGTGTACTGCTTTTCCGAAAACAGTCTTGCAAACTTTAACAAAGTGGTTCCGTTTACCACATTTAGTACATTGCCTTCCTTTGGCAGGGCAGTACTCCTTTTCTCCATGCCAGTTGTTTCCACAATATCCACAGTTTTTGAAGCGTTTTATGTCTGTGTCACCCATTTTTAGAACTCTCGCTGTTCTTTCTGTTCTGAAACACGCTCTCTGGGCAGTGTTCTTAGGTGTGTATCTATTAACTGCGTGCACTGTCTGTTCACTCGAGCTGCTCGTGGCGCCGGTTATGGTTTTCAACTGTGCTTGGGCTATCTCGTGTGATCTAGCTATGTCTATAGCTTTGTCCAGCGTTAGCCCGGACCCAACATTCAAAAGTTTCTCTCTCACTTTAGCTGAATGTATTCCAAACACGATGTGGTCTCTGACCATCTCATCTTTATCTGCATATGCACAGTCTTTTACCAGCAGTTTTAACTCAGTCATGAACTGTTCAAACGACTCACTAGCTCCTTGTACTTTCTCCTGAAACTTGTACCTAGCGAATATCGTATTTGTCTTGGGCATCACATATGCTTCAAAACGGTCAAAATAACTTTTCAGTACCTTTGCTTCATCCGCGGTGAGAGACCATGTGTTAAAAATGTTTCTCCCTTTTTCTTCGAACCACAGGAGTAGGTAGCTGCATTTTTCTTCCTCTCCTTTTCTTTTCAACGGACCCGAGAACATCAATTCCACGTGTTGCTTGAACTTGCACCATTCTCTATGTAAGTTCAAAGATCCCCAATTTATTCGAGGTAAGGGAGCGCCAACGATGGCCATTTCAATCCCTGTTCTGACACCATGTCTTGTTTTGCACACTTTGTACAAAAATAATACATTGCAGGACAACGGAGTATTACAATTTAAACTATTTTAATGAAGCATCAGGTCTGTAAGCTTTCTCATATCAGTACAGCACTGTGTGGACAAAATGGAGTAAGGACCCCTGGGTCTTCCAAACAATAGCAGTCCTTACAGATGCCTGCAGGCCAATGACAACTCAGCATGTGATCACATGTGAATATAATAGGTATTCCTTACGGATGCCTGCGGGCCAATGATAATTCGATATGCAAATGTTACAATGGAAGGCCATATTGATGTGGTTTTGGGGAAGTCCAGAGGTACATGGGAGTGGGATGGCATTCAGTTGAACCAAGCTGCTATGAGACGGTTGCAGAATGCCCTTACAGAATCCTTATTGACTGGATGCCTCCTCCATTGCTGCTGTTGCTGTTGCTGCTGCTCCTCCTTTTCCTACTCCACATTCTCCTCCTGCTCTTGGTCCTCCTCCTCCACCTCCTCCTCTTCCTCCTCATCCTCCTCCTCCTGAGGTGGTGCGTCTATGCCTGGTGGTAATAGCGAAGTTGTGCAGCCTGTAAGGGGTTCTTAGATCGCAGAGGTCTCTCTCTCTCTCCAGAGGCCTCTCTCTCTTGCACAGTAAACTTTCGAGTGGTTCGAACCACTCCCCCTTAGATTCTATACACTGGACTTTGAGGCAGGAACTACAATGCAGAGAATACTCTATAGACCAGGTTTAATGAAAGCGAAATGAAATTTTATTGCATATAGAAACAAATCAAACTGCAAGCCAATAAGGTACATGGGAGGGAAAAACAAATCATAATGCAGTACTAACTAAGATATATATACAGGCATATTATACTTTACAAAAGTCATCACAAAATGGGGAAACACATGGAACATCGAGGGACAACAACTTATTGTTAAAATGACCCCTTAAATGCCCACCCCCTAAGCCTATCTAGATCAGATTGTGAGGGGCCAGAAACATGCTCACCAATCCAGTTGGAAAGTATTGAGTTTTGAAAAGGGTCTGCGTTTTGATCCTTTCAGGCATCCTGTCTCCACGTGGTCAGCGGAACGCAGCGGGCTGCGACACACCTTCTTCTCCCTCGAGGTGAAGATCACGGACAGGCTGGATGTCAGCAAGCCTGGACGTCGGTGCGGGGAGAAACCAACTGTTTTACCATTTTCGCATGGGTTTCGTCGCACAGCCCAGTTGGTTCACCGTTTTCATATAGGTTTCTACCTATCTTTGTCAGCGTCTCGGGGTTGGTCGATGATCTCCCGACAGTTACCCCGGGGCTAGATGCTGACTTGATCTCCCATCTCGAACCTCGATCCTCCGTCATCTCCACTTGAACTCTGCACCGATACCGAAAAGGACTTCGTTTTCGATGGCTGGCGATGTAAAGAAGCAGAAGAAGATCCCTCGATCGCTACCCTGGGTCCCCAGATATACTTCTCAAAAGAGGCCCTTATCTCCCACCAGATCAAGGTCAGTCTTTGGTTAACCTTTGGCGGGCTTGTAGCACAGCGGGGTAGGTATTATGTTTTAAACTACGTTGGGATGGCCGGTAATGGCCATCTCTGGTCTGGAGTGACCCTGTATTGTTTTTAATGTCCTCTTGATGTCTTTAGCAGTTCTTGATGTTCCCCCTATGAATATGAAACTGTTTCCCTTTGCCTGGGTAAACATTTAGATGGCCTTTATCTACAGGCCGATCTGACTGGATCTGCATCCAATCCATATGTATGTGGTTCTGTCTGGTTTAGTTTTCTCCGAAACGGCCTTCCAGAACTTACTGTGGGCTGAATCCACAAAAGCTGTCTGGGGACTGCAGGAACCATTTTAAAGTGTCCCAAAAGCTGGTCACGGGGTCTGGCGGCCATTTTGTGTGTCCCCTTTTCTGGGCTTCTTTTAAAACAGTCTTTAAAATTAAGGCCTTTTCTGCCAATAGACCCTTATAGGACAATGTTCAAATTTTGTGAATCTTACAGTCCCCCCTGATGATGCTATAACTTGCTTAAAGTATCATAATTCTGGGTGAGCAAAATTTTCTGACTCTCCATAATCAAACCATCCCCTGTATTTTCCTGTCTACGACCCCACGACACATGCATTTCCCATTTCAGAAAACCCACAGTGTACATTAAGCATCTATAGATGGGAATACATTGGAATTAAAATCTGACACACACATTTCCAGGAGTGGAGGGGGGCCTAATACCCCTACACCACCTGGTTCATACATATTCTCTTTTATTAATAGCAACACATATAATAAAACTTCAATAAAAATACCATAAAGAAAGGAAAATGCACACAAAATCATATATGGATACTATCCAAAAATAGAGGAGGGAGGGAAACTTTAACTTTATTCATAGCAGCAAAAAATCTAAACGGGTGTCTCCTCTTCTACCCGCACATAATGCTCTCTCCATTCTCCTCTGTTCTCATACTTCTGGACACGCTTGTCCCTCTTACAATGTACAAACAGTAAATAAATCACACTAAAAACCTGACACACTACAAGGATGTGGGAGGCTGTCCTAATCCATGAAGGGGCTTCTATATTAGTGAACAGGTCCCACCACTGTGGGGTCACTATATCTAATATATCTGCCCCTATATTTAATGTCTTCTGCTCCAGCGTGTAAAAATGTTTCTGTGAAACGGCAACGGCTTTTAGTATCTTGGTGAGGTGTTCAGGGAGAGGGGGAATGATATAGCCAAAATGTGCAACGAATCGTTTAAGATCGGTGAAATTTTCCTTGACAGTGAGGTGAACAGTGGAAGGTTCAGGAATAGGGACAATTCGCTCTTGGGCCACTTGAACGTCTGCCTTGGGTTTGAAGCAGAAACTGCTGTCACTGACCGGACACCAGCCGTGCTGTCCATGTTGGTAGTGGGGTGCTGCAGTGGTGACACAGTATGTCCCACCTCCTATATATGCCACCTGCGAGGGCACATGGCCTTGTGCCATTGCCTCCATGGTGCAATTTATAGGCTTTGCGCCAGCAGTTCTGAACCCGCACTGTGGTTTCAAATAGGCATTCAAGTGCTGGGGACACAGGATGATGTGTGCTCCCCGGCTCCAGCACCCCGAGAGGTCGGTACCCATCATTGCATGCTCCCATCGAATGACGTACGGTGGGACCGCTGTGTCGCGAACGTGTGCACCCCCTTGAATGAGTCCAATGTTCTCCACCCTGTATACCGGGGCGGGTTTAGCTATCTTTCCCATAACCGGCATTCTTACCACTATACCCATAATGGTGTGATTAGACTGCCCACAGTCCACTGGGACTGGGTAGGCCTCTGAAGCTAGTCTGAGCTGGCATGGACTCAATGCGTTCTCAAAAGGGTGGAGGGCTGCGAGGTGCTTATTGCTGATCCAGGAGGGGACCAAACCTTGTTTTAAATCCTCCAGATTACTGCGGCCCTTGCCCAGTAACCACGCCCCATACAGCACGCACGCTTCGTTCTGCGCAGCCTGATCTGATGCATTCCGATCCTCTCTGATGAGAGCATTTACCGTTTTAGCGTGTTTCTCCAGCTCAGCTAGAATTTCCTTTAAGTGTGGTGTCATGGCCTAATCCTCATGTAACTCAGAACCCACTACCTTATTCTCATCCATCAGTATCTTTCTTAACCGCCCTTTTAAATCATTGATCTGAGTCTGCAGCTCCACGTCATCCAGAGTGTTGATGACGGAAGTCCCTGTGTTAAAAGCTGTAAAAATATCATTTACTGTACCCCTTCTTTGTCTCCCTAACCTGTCCAAGACCTCATGTGGTGTGGTGTACAGTCCGGCTCTGTCAACATTGGCAAAGTCGAACTCTTAAAACTGTCTGAACATGTTTGTTAACAGAACCTGGTACAATTGCTCCGTTTCCTTGGGGCACCACTCTGGCAATCGCACCTCGGTGAGGTTTAAAATCACCAAGGCCACCGCGTAGTGCACCCCTTGGTACAGCACCTGACCTGTGGGCACTAATACCAATCCGTTCCCGGGTCCCTTGGTAGTGGTGGGGCACCCTTCCTTGCGGGTTTTGGCTACCGGAATCGTCGGCAGGGGCTTGCAGGGGCGGGTGATGAGCTCAGTGGCATTCACCGGGATCTGAGAGCACGGGACTCTGCACGCCCGTGTGCTGACGTCCCACCTCATTCCTTTCCCAGCATCCTGCCACTGTCTTTGGAAAAAGATGGAGACGGCTGTGGGGCAGACGCGTTCTGAACCCCACATACAGATGTAAATCCCCTCATCTGGTTCCCACCATTTGTCCCAGCAGACACTCAATCCCCCATGATTCCCCGTAATTGTCCGATGGGTATTGTTACCCAGTCGCTCCCACTCGACCGTGGAGTACTTCATGGTCTTGCTCAGCTTCCTGAGCCACCACCATCGGTCCAAAGGAACATGTCCAGTGCAGACCAAACAAATCTTCTTCCCAACGGTAACGCTGACTCTGGGTGCGATGATCCTCACCCTGGGACACATTAGAGAAGTCTCTCTGTATGCAAATCCTGACGGGCTGGAGTATTCCGTAGAGTTCGACCCCAACCATCATGGCCATCTGCCTTCGTGGAAGTAGGTGACTGTCTCAACGTCACGCACGCCCGACCCATCCGTCGCGATGGGGGCGGTGTCCCCGGAACACCCGTAGACTATGGAGTCCTTGGTGTAGCCCCGATAGGCCCAGCTACACCCGATCACCGCGAGCGCGATGAGAATCTTTTCCATGGTACTTTTGGTTCCTGCAACAGATTAAACGATACAGCCAGGCTCCCGAGAGATTCTGGTCTAGGTGAAGGCATGATCGGATCTTTCGACCTCGACCCAAAACAAACACACATGCTGGGCAGATTCCAAAACTACTACTTATACATACTATCGCCTTAAAATTACACACCTCAAACTTAACCAATCTTAAACTTAACTAAACTTATGTACAGCGCCGCCCATCCCCGGGCGGCCTACCTAATCCCTGTTTGGACTGCAGCTCACCGCTCCCTGTGGCGGGGCTGCACTGATCTGTAGCTTGCGTCCCCCGTAGCCTTTTGCTGCCAATTGGGGACTGCGTTTTTCCAGGGGTTTCCCAAGTCGGTGTTGTAATGTATGTGCTTTAAGTCAGAACTACTTTTTACAGCTCCTGTATACTGTAGTACCGGCAGTAACCACACCGGTATATATGCTGTGCGCATGCCTCTGCACCCCAGTCTAGAGATTACCCTCCTCCAGCAAAGACCTGTTATTTGTTTATGTACAGCATCCGTGTAATTATTTATCCACTGAACCACGGATCTAACAGTGGTGACGAGTGTCGATGCGAATCTACCTGCAACATACAAAAATTTTTTTTTTAAATAGTCGAGTCCAGGAACACGGGCGTCGACCACGAGCAACCGCCCAGCAGTCAGGCAGAGATCCAACTTCGCTGGGGAGGCTGTGGAGAGCCGGGTTTGGTTCCCCAGCCACAACGAGCAGTAAGAGACCGACGACAGGTCGAGAGCAGACCCTTCCCGAGCAGCGGCGGCTGGAGCCGACCGACGGCAGAGAGAGAGAGCCGAGCAGCGTCGACGGGGTAAGAAAGAGGGTGAAGAGAGCAGGGCGCAGCCGGGGGTTGATCACCGAGCGACGTCGAGGAAAAATACTGCAAACCGGAGAGAGAGAGGGTAAGAAACAGCCGGGTTCTAGACTGAGCGGCGTCGACAAATATCAAGAGAAGAATGCGCAGAGCACAGCCAGGGATCACGGGCTGATCAGGAGCCGCAGAGAAGCAGGGAGAGCGCGGGAGACACCATTGAGCTGCGGAGAAGCAAGGAGAGCGCGGGAGGCGCCATTGAGCCACGGAGAAGAAGGAAGAGCGTGGGAGACGCCATTTTGCGAAGCCGCAGCGGAGAAGACGGGCGAGCGCTGGAAGGAAGGAAAGCGCAGGAGACACCATTTTGTGCCAGCGGAGAAGAAGGGGAAGCGCGGGAGGCGCCATTGGTGATAGTTAACGCACAACCAAGGATGCCGAAGAGTGGCAGTATCTCTACGTTCGACAATGAAGTCGAAGATTGGACGACATATGTGGAACGTATTGAGGAGTACTGCAGGGCGAATGAAGTGCCAGATACTAATAAAGCACTGGTTCTGTTAAATTCCATGGGTGCAAAAACTTATGGGTTACTGCGAAATCTAATAACCCCACAGAAGCCGGTAAACAAGAATTTTGAAAGCATAGTAGAAATCCTACAGGACCACTTAAACCCCACACCGCTACTGATAGCAGAACGATTTAAGTTCCATAAAAGGAACCAACACAAAGACGAAAGCAATGCTGAGCACCTAACGGAAATGCGCAAGCTATCGAAATATTGCCAGTTTGGAGCAGGACTAGCAGACACGTTAAGGGACAAGTTTGTGTGTGGGCTACAAAGTGAAGGAACCCAGAAACGGCTTCTATCAGAAAAGGACCTTACGCTGGACAAAGCTTTCAGTATGGCAGTATCACACGAAGCAGCCGCAAGGGGCGCTGCAGAGATACAATGGAGACCGCAAGAATACGGCACCAACGAAATGACCTGTGGAACAGGGAAGTGCTATCGTTGCGGCAGAACAACACATGACCAGAAAGATTGTTGGTTCAAGGACCAAGTGTGCAGACAGTGTGGGAAAGCAGGACACATAGCAAGAGTCTGCAGGTCTGGGAAGAAAACCAACAGCAAGAAATCTCCACAGGAGAAGTACAAAAAGGTACACCAGGTGTTGGACAGTGGTTCAGACGAACAGAAAAGTGACACAGACTCTGGAAGCAAGGAGCTGGGTTGTCTGCAACTACATAATGTAACCGAAATGGAGGATCACCAGACTATCTGGGTTACTCAAGATAGACAGAGTCCAAATGGAAATGGAATTGGACACAGGGTCAGCTCTAACAGTCATAAATCAAAGAGACTACAAGCGGCTATTTTCACAAATACCCTTGAAAGCTACAGAGATTGTCTTGAAGACGTATACGGGGCAAAAAGTCTACCCCAAAGGAAAAATAAGGGTGAAAGTGACATATAAAGGTCAGGAAATACCTAAAATGGATATATATGTATTGCCAAATGGAGGACCACCACTGCTAGGACGTGAATGGATCCGGAAGATACAATTAGATTGGCATTCCATACAGGCACTGAAGGTGGAGGCCAAAAAGGATGATGACGTCACACCTGGACGACTGTCAAAAATGATAACTGATGCAAAAGAAGTGTTCCAGGAGGGACTAGGAACACTAAAAGGAATAACAGCAACAATTAAAATAGAGGATAATGCAAGCCCAAAGTTTCTGAAGGCCAGACCAGTGCCTTATGCGATCAGACCAGCGGTTGAAGCAGAGCTGGAAGGGTTGGAACGTTCAGGAGTACTGTCCAAAGTGGACTGGAGCAAGTGGGCTACACCCATCATTCCTGTAATGAAGAGGTCGTTGAGTAATACGCCTGAGGAACCAAAGAAGGTCCGCATCCGTGGGGATTTTAAGGTGGCAGTGAACCCAATCCTTCACACGGTGCAATATCTGCTTCCACGAATTGAGGATATTTTTGCCTCGCTATCTGGTGGTAAATGCTTCACCAAAATTGATCTAGCCCAGGCGTACTTGCAAATGGAGGTAAAAGAAGCTTCGAAACATTACCTTACGATCAACACCCATAAAGGTCTCTATCAATACAACCGGCTGGTGTTTGGAGTAGCCTCGGCTCTGGCTATCTGGCAAAGGGCGATGGATCAGGTCCTGCAAGGGATTCCAGGGACCCAGTGTTATTTGGACGACATCTTGGTCACGGGCGAAAATGACGGTGATCACCTCGCTAACTTGGAGAAGGTGCTCGCCAGATTAAAGGAATATGGGCTATGAGCTAATCGCCAGAAGTGCGAGTTTTTCCAAAAACAGATCTCGTATTGTGGCCACGTCTTCGATGAAGAGGGGTTACATAAGTCCCCTGACAAGATTGAGGCAGTAGTCAAGGCTCCAGCACCGGAAAATGTGTCACAACTGAGGTCGTTCCTCGGGCTGGTAAACCATTACCACAAGCTCTTACCAAATTTGTCTACGGTATTACACCCGCTGAACACCCTATTGCAAACAGGGGTACCATGGAAGTGGGATGACGAACATAGTCGAGCTTTCCAGAAGTGTAAAGAATTGATCACATCAAAAGAGGTGTTGGCCCATTTCAACCCAGCACTACCAATTCGTTTGGCATGTGATGCATCACCCTCCGGTATTGGAGCGGTGCTGTCGCACAAATTCCCAGACGGGTTGGAGAGGCCAGTAGCCTTTGCGTCTCGGTCACTAACCTCAGCTGAGCGCAACTACGCCCAGATTGACAGGGAGGCCCTCAGCCTAGTATGGGGAGTAAAAAAATTCAACTACTATCTGCATGGACAGAAGTTCACCTTGCTGACTGACCACCAACCACTTGTCTCCATCTTTAATCCTAAGAAGGGCGTGCCAGTAATGACTGCACAGCGGTTACAAAGATGGTCCCTGTTTCTAGGGGTGAATCAATATGAAATAGAATATAAAGGCACGAGACAGCATGGGAACGCTGATGGGCTATCGCGCCTGCCACTGCCTACTGTGGAGGAAGCACCAGCAGTGGACGCTATCGAGATATTTTATTCGTCGATAATTGAACGATTGCCAGTAACAAACGCGGATATAGAGAAGGAGGCCCGCAATGATCCGACGCTGTCATGGGTATATGAATTGACGGTGAGGGGATGGCCAACACATGGCGACTCACTGTTGCCAGCATTCTCATCCAGAAGAGAACAGCTGTCAGTATGCCAGGGGACAGTGATGTGTGGATCCAGAGTGGTGATTCCACCCAAGTTAAGGGAGAGAGTGCTAAATGAGCTACATGAAGGTCATCTGGGGGGAGTGAAAATGAAAAGCCTAGCTAGGGCTTATGTGTGGTGGCCGGGAATCGATCAACAAATCGAAGACCTAACTAAGAGCTGCTTAGGATGCCAGAATTTCCAAAATGCACCACCACATGCCCCTCTACACCCATGGGAGTGGCCCTCCTCTCCATGGCAATGGGTGCACATTGATTTTGCTGGTCCATTCATGGACTCAATGTTCTTAATAGCAGTGGATGCTCATTCAAAGTGGCCTGAGGTGATAAAGATGTCTTCAACCACTACAGAGAAAACGATTGCAGTCCTACGGACCATATTTGCCAGAAACGGTTTGCCAGAGCAGATCTGCTCTGATAATGGACCACAGTTTGTGTCCGACGAGTTCCAAAAATTCATGAAAAGGAATGGGGTAAGGCATTACACATCCGCCCCGTATCATCCAGCCACCAATGGATTGGCTGAGAGGTTCGTACAAACCTTTAAGAAGGCGATAAAGGCCATGTGCGACGAGGAAATTCCACTACAGCATAAGATGGACAATTTCTTATTAGCCTACCGAAACACGACACATGCAGTTACCAACCAGACCCCAGCCATAATGTTCTTTAACCGAAGGTTGAGATCTCGTCTGGACTTGCTCAGACCAAATGTGTGAAGAAATGTTGAGGACAAACAATTCCAGCACATCAACGAGAAGCCGACAAGGAGCTTCAATGTAGGGCAACCAGTCTTGGCCCGGGACTATCGAACAGAGAAGTGGCAACCCGGAACGATATGTACAAGGCAGGGGCCATTAATGTACACAGTAGATGTCGGGGAGAACATTGTGAAACGCCACGTCGATCAGATCTTAGCATCACAGGAATGCGTCAACCCAATGCCTCGAGTACCTGGGGATGAACCCGAAATACCGATAGCATCTACTTCAGACCCAGTAGCAGTGGAACCCGATGAACTACCCGATGAAAGGGGGTCAGAATCGCCTCTGCACCAAGAACAAGAACCTCCGGAAAGGCGCTATCCCGAAAGGGTCAGGAAGCCGCCCCAAAGACTGAATCTATAAATGGACTTTTGTTATTGAATGTACATGTAAAAATGTAATTGTTATTTGAATATTAAGGGGGTATTATTGATCTAAAAGGGGAGGAATTGTCGTGTATGTGCTTTAAGTCAGAACTACTTTTTACAGCTCCTGTATACTGTAGTACCGGCAGTAACCACACCGGTCTATAAGCTGTGCACATGCCTCTGTACCCCAGTCTAGAGATTACCCTCCTCCAGTAAAGACCTGTTATTTGTTTATGTACAGCATCCGTGTAATTACTTATTATTTATCCACTGAACCATGGATCTAACAGGTGTCTGTTGACGTAGGGGGAATCTGGCCAGGGTTTTTTTGGTTGAGGCGTTCGAGACGACCTACAAAGGGGTGTCTTGGGCAAGGCTCCCTTAGCGAGTGGACCTGTGGTTGGGACTTTAGCCCTCACAGCACATGGCTCCTCCACGACTGCCGGCTTCGGCTCCCTTCCCTCAGGCTCCGCCCCTTTGTGATTTGGGTCTGTGGCAGACGACTCCTCCCTACCTGTCCCTACAGGTGGAGAATCTCCGCCCCCAAGTTCTACCTCCCCTAAGCTTGAGCCGAGGGCGGGACCTCCGTCCTCCGACTCCACCTCCTCCAGAATCGTGTCGGGGCGGGGCCTAGCTGTTCGGGCTCCCCCCCAATGGCGTTCGGATCAGGGGGAATGCCCTGGTCTTCGGGCTCTTCCCCATCCGAGTCCCAGGCCAATGGGGAAACCTCCCAGGTGGGCGGGATAGCTTCTCCCCTCAAGCAGGCTGCGGTTCCAGCCTGGGTGGTCTGTGACTCTTTGCACGCCTCAGGCTGAGGAATTTTACCCTCAGACCTGGCTTCAGTTGTTGGCTCTTTTGCACCCGGCTTAAACAGTTTGCACTGATTGATGTGAAACCATTTAATGCGTCGGGGCAACTTCACTGCGTATACCTTGGGGCTGGCTTTATCCACAATACTGTAGGGCCCCATGTACAGTGGTTCTAAACTCCCCACTCGGGCATAGTTTCTCACCATGACCTGATCTCCTACTTCCCACTCCTGTGTCTTACGGGGTTCGAGCAGCAACCGGTTGCCCTGATGCTGCTTTCCCATGTTCCCAGCCGCTTGCCCATAAACCTGTTTCAGGCGCTCAAAAAGGGTCCGGGCAAACTTGTCCCGATTTACCTCTCGGAGCTGACCTTCAGTGAGCACCGGGGCTAGTACATGGGTGGGGGTTCACATGACTCTCCCAGTCATTAATTCGTGCGGGGAGTACCCCGTACTTTTAGACTGGCTAGCCCGGATCCCCATGAGGACTAAAGGCAGGACCTCCGCCCATTTCTGGGGCGAGTCCATCGTCTCTTTCCTCAGTTTTTCTTTGAGGGTGTGGTTCATGCGATCCACAATCCCAGATGACTGCGGTTTGTGGGCCACGTGCCACTTCCCTTCAATGCCTAAGAGCATGAGGGTGTTCTGCATCACTTGGCCGGTGAAATGACTCCCTTGATCGGACTCAATGTATCGTGGTGGTCCCCACCGCAAAAACACTTCCTGGACCAAGATCCTGGCAGTACTAAGTGCCGTGGTTGTTTTGCATGGGAAGGCTTCTACTACTCATTTGGTGAACACATCCACCAGGATAAGGCAATACTTATAGCCTCCCTGGGTGGTGGGCAGGGGCCCGATATAGTCGACCTGTATCGACTGACATGGTCCCTCTACTCTCCTGATGTGTCCCATGGGCACCTTCCTTTTCTGGGGGTCTGGGTTGTTTGCAGCGCACACAAGACAATTAGCACAGAACTGGCGGACATCGTCCCGAAGTCCCGGCCACCATCCCGCCTGTTCTACCCGTTGCCAGGTGACCTCAGGCCCGGGGTGTCCCACTCCTGGACCCTCATGGGCCAGTTGAAGGAATTCCCTCCGGTGCTGCTGCGGCACAACCCACTGTTCCTCTAGGAACAGCTTGCCTTCCTTGATGGAGAGGGCTGCTGTACCGTACGGACCTTCTACTTCCTTGCCCTCAGTGATGGCCTTGAGGACTGTTTTTAGGGCGGGATCTAGGGTTTGGACGGTCTTGAGGTCTGGGGGCAGTGTTACCCCTGTGGTCCCCTGAGTCCCATCCCTGCCTTGGATTACTGCCACAGGTTTGGACCCATAGGGATCCCAGAAAGTGCCGGTGCAGGCACCTTCCCTGGCTAGCGTATCTGCTTGCTGGTTACCCTGGTTGCGGGGTTCCGTGGAGGAATGGGCCTTCACCTTGTGGATAAAGACTTCCCCTTCCTCCCCCACCGCGGCCAGGATCTTTTCTAACAGGGGCTTTACGGTCAAGGGTCGCCCGTCCGCAGCGGTATATGCACGGCGAGACCAGATGGACAGGTATTCCATATATGAATTGCATGTGATCATGCTGTCCGAGCAAATCGTGTATGGGGTGGGGAAGATTTCGGGGTGTGTAACGATGTACACTACCGCGGACAGTTCAGCCTGCTGGGCGCTCATAGTGCTGGGGAGCTTAATCGCCAGGGCAATGTCTGCCACGGGGTCATAAATTCCACACCCTGTGAGTCGTTCTCCAGCAGATACCGTGCTGGAACCGTCTACATAGATCTCGCGGCCCGTGGGATGTATCCCGGCCCGTAAACCTACGTTCACTTCCCATACCCCTTCTACAGAACACCGATGGGCTGTTCCGGGATATACCATGTTGGCCGCGAGCTTGGGCTCACAGAGGCCCTTCACCTTCAGATCCATCTGGGAAAGGAGGAGGGTCCAGCGTGCAATGCGGGCTCTGCTTGCTGTCCCATCCTTAATCCTTCCATCCAGAAGCATCCGGGTGGGTGTGTGATGGGTGAGGAGAGTGATGGGAGAGGTGCCTGTGAAGATCAACGACCTTTTCGCAGCCCAATGCGTGGCCAAAAGATGCCGCTCGCAATTGGAAAAACTCCTTTCCACATCTGTGAGC
Source organism: Somniosus microcephalus (assembly GCF_052327205.1). NCBI lineage: Eukaryota > Metazoa > Chordata > Chondrichthyes > Squaliformes > Somniosidae > Somniosus > Somniosus microcephalus. Next base: position 46,626,963 of record NC_140993.1, on the reverse strand, counting down.
ACCCTGGAGGAGTAAACCACCGGCCTTAGCTTGCCGTGTCGCTCTTGAAGCAGTACAGCGCTCAGGCTATCCCCGCTAGCTGCTAGCTCCAGGAAAAACTCTTCTCCTCCATCTATGGCCCCCAGAACTGGCGCGGTCTGCAAGTCCCCCTTGAGTTTTTCAAATGCTGCCTGGCAACCCTCATCCCAGGACCACTCCACTCCCTTGTGTAGGAGTCAGAGCAGCGGGGCCGCTGTGGCTGCATAATCCTCAATGAAGTCTCTGCAGTACCCGGTCAGTCCCGATTCCTGTCTAGCCTTGTCTATGGCTCTCTCTCCAGCGTGGATGGTCAGACCCAGGAATTTTACCTCCTGCTGGCCGATCCATGCCTTCTTTGGGTGTACCTTGAAACCCTTTCTGCCTAACAGCTCCAATAGCTCGGCCAATAGTGGGCCGTGCTCCTCTCTGGAATCTGTGAACAGGAGCAGGTCGTCCACATACTGCACTAGCTAATTGGGCAGGCTGAATTCTTTTAAGCTTCCTGCCATACATTGATGGAAAATGCTGGGGCTGTTATGGAAACCCTGTGCCAAGCAGTTCCAGGTGTACTGTTGCCCTTTAAAATTAAAGGCAAACTTGTACTGATCCTCCCTCCTTAAAGGGATGGACCAAACCCATTGGAAATATCCAGCACCATGAACGTGGTCGCGGATGCTGGAATACTCCCTATCAGGTCGGCAACTGCTGCTACCATCGGCGCGCAGGCTGGCGTGTTGCTATTGAGGACTCTGTAGTCCACCGTGGCTCTCCAAGAATTGTCCGGCTTCTTCACCGGCCACAAAGGAGAGTTTACATGGGTGGCTATCGGTCTCAACACGCCCTGCTGCACCAGTGAAGACATTGCTGTCTCCATGTCGGGCTCCGCTTCCCTGGGGAAGTTGTACTGTTTTTGGGGTCGGGCCATGGGGTCCCCGTCTACTCTAACCTCAAACCCGGTGACCCTCCCGCAATCGTGTTTGTGAGTGGCAAACGTAGTCAGGTGGTCTGGCACGAATGCCTGCAGATTTTGTGGGACACTTGCGACCATGAGCTCGAGGTCGTAGCCCTCTTTTGGCTTCATGGTACACAGGGTCCCCCTTTCTCCCTTCCCTGGGATGATGACTACCTCGCCCTTCTTACCCTTACCTGCTCCCCAAAGACAATGATTTCTTAGATCCACGAGGATCCCATGTTCTGCTAAGAAATCGGACCCAAGGATCCCTTTTCCACCCCCCACCTCCCACTTCATCAGTATACACTTCCACCTGGTGCGGAGTGGTCCTAAACGAATGGAGAGGGGGATGGAAAATGTGCCAGCCTGTTCTTTGCCTGTGAAGCCCGACAGAATGTATGGGACCCCAGTGGACAGAGGTGAGGTGGTAGGGTTGTCTGTGTGGATCACGGTGCACGATGCCCCCATATCCAACAGATAGGTTCCCTTTTCCTGCTCTACCTCTATCTCCACGAGGGATCGCCTCCATACATCATATCGCAGCGCACACAGGTAAACGGGCTGCGCTGGCTCTAGTCATTGGGGTGCAGCGGTCGGGGCTGCAGGAACGGCAGGACCGGTGGCGATGGCTATCCTCCCCTGCATGATCATAAGAGACCGCATTGTCTCTAAAATTGACTCTATCGCAGCAGGATCCATAGCTGCATCGGTTCCCTTTTCTGGGGCGGCGGTCTGGGCTTGGGCTGTGGGAGATTTTCCCTTATTATCCTTCCACGGATTTTTACAGTCCTTGCACCAATGTCCATCCTTCCCACACCCGTAGCAATTGAGCTTGGCTTGGGTAGGGCGATTCCCTTCCTGATGCCACTCCTTTTTGCTTGGGGCTGCGGGTCTTGCCTCATGCACTTTTCCCTTAGAGGGAGGTGTCTCCTGACTCCTACAATTCTTGTATGCAATGGTGAGCTGTCGGAGCACTGTCTCCTCCGTGACACCGGGACCTTGGGGGTCAAACCAAGATTTGGCTTGGGCCTTTATCTGCGGCAGGCTGTTGGCAACCAGACAACGGAGCCAATGAACCCGCTGAACATCGTTCATTGCAGCCCGTTCAGGCATGCCCGGACAGCTGCGCCGATACACTGGCCACAGCCTTTCTGCGAAAACCCGTGGGGGTTCTCCAGTTAGCTGCACAGTCCCTTCCACACGGAGGAACGGATTACCTTCGTCCACTCCCAGAACTTCCAGGACCTCATCCCTGAGTTCCACATACCCTTTCTGTCCCCTCTTGCTCCCTGCTGAGAGGCACTGAAGGATTGTGCTACCCAGGGAGAATAGTAACATCTTCGCCTGCTCAGGATCATCACAATCATTGATGGCGGCTGTCTCCTCTACCTCCCTGAAATGGACTGAGGGATCTCCCTTCTCGGTGAGTTTTGGGAGGTGGCTCACCATCACCCTGAGTTGTTGGGCACCGTGGGGCAGCACGATCTGGTTCATGTGGGGTCCGTCCGCTCCATTGGCGTCGGTGGGACCGTACCTCTGGTGCCGAGTGGGACACATTGGTGCCAGGTCCGGCTGTACTACCAGGGGTTGTTGCTCCTCCTGTTCCACCTCGGCTTCCTTCTCTTCCACCAAACCCCTTTCGGGCCAAACCTCACTACAGCTCGGCGCCGCTGAGGGCTCAGTGGCTGGCACCACAACTATTTCGCATGGAATCAGGTTTTTGGATTCCTTCAAAAAGTCTATGTGACTTGCTTTTGGGCTTATGAGGCATACCATGCCTTTTGCCTTAACCAAGGCCGTTCTCAGGTCTTCTATCGTCTTTTGGCAGGGGCCAGGGTCTGTGCTCTCAAACCCGTGCTCGAGGGCCAGCTTGTAAGCTGCCTTAACTTCTACTACTCTCTCCTCCTGCGCTCTTAGCTGTTGTGCGAGGCGGGCGTTTTTCTCCCGTATCCTCGCTTCATGAATCTTTGCCTCAGTAACCTGGCATTCCAGGTACTCTCTTCTAGCCTGATGTTGGCTGGCTACAACTTGGCATTCCTGATTCAGCGCTTGGAGCGCTGTGATGAGTTTTTCCCCACCCATGGCCTTTTCCTCTATTTCTGTTGCCTGGGTTGTGATCTTGGCTGCCTACGCTGCAACGACTCTGTCCAAAATCTGGACTTGTCTTTTGTAGCACATCAGCCACACTGCCTTCTCGACTGACTTCTTATGTTCTTTACTCTCTGTCCAGCTGATGGCTGCGTCTACCGGACGCCCATCCCATAAGAGATCGGAAATCCACTGCTTAGTGAGATTTACCTTACCAAAAACATAATCCGCTATCCTCTCATCCATAACATTTCATCCATTCAAACCTGGGTCTAATACATTGCAATCCTGCTGTCAGTGTCCTGCCGCGGTCGCCATTTTCTGTAAGGGGTTCTTAGATCGCAGAGGTCTCTCTCTCCCTCCAGAGGCCTCTCTCTCTTGCACAGTAAACTTTCGAGTGGCTCGACCCACTCCCCCTTAGATTCTATACACTGGACTTTGAGGCAGGAACTACAATGCAGCGAATACTCTATAGGCAAGGTTTAATGAAAGCGAAATGAAATTTTATTGCATATAGAAACAAATCAAACTGCAAGCCAATAAGGTACATGGGAGGGAAAAACAAATCATAATGCAGTACTCACTAAGATATATACAGGCATATTATACTTTACAAAAGTCATCACTAAATGGGGAAACACATGACACATCGAGAGACAAAAACTCATTGTAAAAATTACCCCTTAAATGCCCACCCCCTAAGCCTATCTAGATCAGATTGTGAGGGGCCAGAAACATGCTCACCAATCCAGTTGGAAAGTATAGAGTTTTGAAAAGGGTCTGCATTTTGATCCTTTCAGGCGTCCTGTCTCCACGTGGTCAGCGGAACGCAACGGGCTGCGACACACCTTCTTCTCCCTCGAGGTGAAGATCACGGACAGGCTGGATGTCAGCAGGCCTGGACGTCGGTGCGGGGAGAAACCAACTGTTTTACCATTTTCGCATGGGTTTCGTCGCACAGCCCAGTTGGTTCACCGTTTTCATATAGGTTTCTACCTATCTTTGTCAGGGTCCCGGGGTTGGTCGATGATCGCCCGACAGTTACCCCGGGGCTAGATGATGACTTGATCTCCCATCTCGAACCTCGATCCTCCGTCGTCTCCACTTGAACTCTGCACCGATACCGAAAAGGACTGCATTTTCAATGGCTGGCGATGTAAAGAAGCAGAAGAAGATCCCCCCGATCGCTACCCTGGGTCTCCAGATATACTTCTCAAAAGAGGTCCTTATCTTCCGCCAGATCAAGGTTAGTCTTTGTTTAACTTTTGGTGGGTTTGTAGCACAGCGGGGTAGTTATTATGTTTTAAACTACTTTGGGATGGCCGGTAATGGCCATCTCTGGTCTGGAATGACCCTGCATTGTTTTTAATGTCCTCTTGATGTCTTTAACGGTTCTTGATGTTCCCCCTATGAATATGAAACTGTTTCCTTTTGTCTGGGTAAACATTTAGATGACCTTTATCTACAGGCCGGTCTGACTGGATCTGCATCCAATCCATATGTATGTGGCTCTGTCTGGTTTCGTTTTCTCCGAAACGGCCTTCCAGAACTTACTGTGGGCTGAATCCACAAAGGCTGCCTGGGGACTGCAGGAACCATTTGAAAGTGTCCCAAAAGCTGGTCACGGGGTCTGGTGGCCATTTTGTGTGCCCCCTTTTCTGGGCTTCTTTTAAAACAGTCTTTAAAATTAAGGCCTTTTCTGCCAATAGATCCTTATAGGACAATGTTCAAATTTTGCGAATCTTACAAGCATGCAGCAGACGACAACAAGTAGGGAGAACCGATGAGGGGAGTACAGGAGGACTCCTCCCAACTGTTGTTTCAGCACTCCTATCACCTGCTCAATCGTGCTCCTGGTGGCGGCATGACTGTCATTGTAGGCGTGCTGGGCAGGAGTTTTTGGGTTGCGTAGGGGAGTCATCAGCCAGGCGGAGAGTGGATAGCCCTTGTCACTGAGCAGCCACCCGCAAGCTTGATGTGGTGGCTGGAAAAGATCTGGCACACTGGTCTGTCATAGGGTAAAAGCATTGTGGCTACTTGCAGGACATTGGGCATTGACAGTTAGTAACCTGCATGTGTGGTCGCACACCAACTGAACATTCAGTTAGTGGTAGTCTTTTCGGTTGCTGAATACCTCAGGATTGTTCTGAGGAGCCCGCAAGGTGATGTGGGTGCAGTCAATGGTGCCCTGCACCATTGGGAAGGCCGCTATACTGACAAATCCGCATGCATGCTCGTGCAGCTTCTCTCTGGTCACAGGGAAGGATATGTACTCCCTTCTCCTTCGATACAGTGCATCCATAACATCTCGGATGGAGCAAGGCATGGCACACTGGGACACATTGGAGATGTGTCCTGTTGCACGTTGGAATGAACCGTTGGCATAGAAGTTGAACGTGATGGTCACCTTTGCTGCCACTGAGAGAGCCGTCCTCACCCTAGTCTGAGGCTCGAGGTCTGGCTGGAGGAGGTGGCAGAGCTCTGTTACCACCTCCTTGCTAAAGTGCAGCCTTCACAGACACTGCTCCTCAGTGAAATGGAGGTACGGGAACAGCTGCCACAATACCCTGGGAGAGTAAGGTCTCCTGTTGCCAGCTCTGTTATGCCTTCTCCCTCTGGCCACATGTTGCTGTCTTTCTCTATGCCTCTCTTCCTGCATATCTCCAGGCCTTTGTCCCTGCACATCTCCAGGTCTTTGTCCCTGCACATCTCCAGGCCTTTGTCCCTGCACATCTCCAGGCCTTTGTCCCTGCACATCTCCAGGCCTTTGTCCCTGCACATCTCCAGGCCTTTGTCCTGCACATCTCCAGGCCTCTCTCCCTGCATACCTCCAGGCCTTTGTCCCTGCACATCTCCAGGCCTTTGTCCCTGCATATCTCCAGGCCTTTGTCCTGCACATCTCCAGGCCTCTCTCCCTGCATATCTCTAGGCCTTTGTCCCTGCACAGCTCCAGGCCTTTGTCCCTGCACATCTCCAGGTCTTTGTCCCTGCACATCTCCAGGCCTTTGTCCCTGCAAATCTCCAGGCCTTTGTCCCTGCACATCTCCAGGCCTTTGTCCCTGCACATCTCCAAGCCGTTGTCCCTGCACATCTCCAGGCCTTTTTCCCTGCACATCTCCAGGTCTTTGTCCCTGCAGATCTCCAGGCCTTTGTCCTTGCACATCTCCAGGCCTTTGTCCCTGCACATCTCCAGGCCTTTGTCCCTGCACAGCTCCAGGTCTTTGTCCCTGCACATCTCCAGGCCTTTGTCCCTGCACATCTCCAGGCCTTTGTCCCTGCACATCTCCAGGCCTTTGTCCCTGCATATCTCCAGGCCTTTGTCCCTGCAGTGCTCTCCTCCTAAGAAGCATCTGACGTTCACGATGAAGCAGGTAGTTGGCTGCCAACAAAGCCCCCATTAAAGTGTTTAAATTGTTTTCACAAATATTCACTGAGTTAAATACAGCAATTGTTAACACTCACAACAGGTCTTGGAGCTAAAGTCGCAGTGATATGTTCAGCAGCTTGTCTGACAATGTCTCAGCAGAGTTATGGCCGACAAAAAAGTTTCCCCAAAATGACGCCTTTAAATAGTGTGCGTGGACTGCAACTTGACAGCAGATGCTGTAGTTGTTAGTGCCAGGCGGTAAGTGAGGGGGCGTGAACAAATTTTGCATATGGGGTGCTGCGCATGGCGATGATGTCATCACCCTTGGTGGGCGCGGCCGAGCGGGGCAATTCCTACAGGGACGGGGCGCTAACTCTTAGCGCCTCCACAAAAACCCTGCCCAACTTAGAGTGGGGTGCTAATATTGCCACACCAGGGTGAAAAACCATTTGCGCCACATTAGCGCCCCATGGAGGCGCTAACGGCAGGCACAAAGCAGCTGAATTTCACGCCCTAACTCTCCCATTAGAGCATCCAGCTGCAATTTGACTGTTCCTAATGGTTTTGCTTCTACTACACTGCCTGCTAAATTATTCTAAATATTTATCACTCTTTGAGTGAAGAAGATCTTCCTAACATCTATTTTCAGTCTATTTAAATTGAAACCCTCTGATCCTGCTCTCCAGGCTTACTTTAATGTGATATTCTAAAATACAAATGAGAGCTACGAACAAGTGTACATTTTTCATTCCTTGAAAAACTGGCATCTTTACAATTGTTGCTACATTTGCAGACTTGGCCTGATGGAGCAAATACATTGTGCTTGTCTCATTTGGGCAAAGCTTTGCACACAGAGACAAGCCAGGACAATCAGGTGCAGACATAAATACAGAGCTACGGTGCTATCTGTTAAGTCTGTGTGTTCTAGTTATTGTTAATAAGAATCACTGCACACAGACCACAAGAATAAATTCAACAGGTCTTTGCTAGTCGAAGGTCAGGCTGAACTGCCCAATAAATTATTACACAGCACTTATATACCGGTGTGGTCACCACTGGTATTACAGTATACAGCAGCCAAGATAAAGTAGTGCATCTCTTAAAATAGTTCTCTTAAAGGTGGAACGGTTACATACACCACAATCCTCCCTTTTTAGCTTAACAGTATATATTCCCCATTTAACATAACATAATAACATATATACACAACTTCATGTAAAAACAGTTCACAGATTCAGTCTCTGAGGAGGCCTCCTGATCCGAGACGGATAACGCCTTTCAGGGGTCTCTGGTTCTCGTTGCTGGGGTGACTCATCTAGTTGATCCCCTATGGATAGGACATCATCATCAGGTATATTCACTTCTGAGGTAGATGCTTCAGGTTCACTAACTTCCTCCACGGTTGTCTCTGTCGTAACCATGGGCTCGACCCTTGTTCTTGATCCCACCAGTTGGTCAGCATGACGTCGCATTACGTTTTCACCAACATTTACCGTGTACATCAGGGGTCCTTGTCTGGCCCGAATTGTTCCAGATTGCCATTTCTCGTTTTTATAGTCCCTGGCTAACACCGGTTGTCCTATTTCAAAACTCCGAGTGGGCTTGTTATTGATATGCTGGAACTGTTTGTTTTCGACTTCCCTCCGCACATTTGGTTTTAACAAGTCCAACCTGGACCGCAACCTCCTGTTATAGGACATTATGGCAGGACTTTGGTTTGTTGTTGTATGGGTGGCGTTTCGATATGCCAGTAGGAAATTGTCCACCTTGTGTTGCAGTGGAATCTGATCTTCGCTCATGGCCTTTATTGCCTTTTTGAACGTCTGTACAAGCCTCTCGGCCAGCCCATTCGTAGCTGGATGATATGGGGCAGAGGTATAATGTTTCACCCCATTCTTCTTCAGGAATTTCTGGAATTCCTCTGACACGAACTGTGGTCCGTTGTCTGAACATATTTGCTCTGGCAATCCATTTCTTGCAAATATCGTTCTTAGCACCGCGATCGTCTTCTCCGAGGTAGTGGTAGTCATTTTAATCACTTCTGGCCATTTAGAATGTGCGTCCACCGCAATTAAAAACATGGAGTCCATGAATGGACCAGCAAAGTCAATATGTACACGTTGCCATGGGGTTGAAGGCCATTCCCATGGATGCAGCGGTGCAATTGGAGGTGCATTTTGGACTTTTTGGCTCCCTGAGCAGCTTTTCGTCAGATCCTCTATCTGTTGGTCGATACCCGGCCACCACACATAAGCCCTAGCAAGGCTTTTCATCTTGACTCCCCGCAGATGACCTTCATGTAGTTCTTTTAGAACTCTCTCTCTTAACTCAGGAGGGATAATCACCCTTGTTCCATACATCAATGTTCCCTGACAGATGGACAGCTGTTCTCGTCTTGCTGAGAATGCCGGTAACAGTGGATCACCATGGGCTGGCCATCCCTTTACTGTCAATTCGTAGACCCGGGACAGTGTCGGGTCATTCCTAGTCTCCCTTTCAATATTTGCATTGGTGACAGGTAAACATTCGATGATGGTCGAGTGAAATAACTCCACCGGGTCAATCGTCGGTGCCTCCTCCTCAGTAGGTAGTGGCAGGCGCGACAGCCCATCAGCATTACCATGCTGCTTTGTACCTTTGAATTCTATCTGATATTGATGTGCCCCTAGGAAAAGGGACCATCTCTGGAGCCTCTGTGCTGTCATCACCGAAACACCCTTCTTAGGGTTAAAAATGGATACCAACGGCTGGTGGTCTGTCAGCAGTGTAAACTTCTGGCCCTGCAGGTAATGATTAAACTTCTTAACTCCCCACACAAGGCTGAGAGCCTCCCTATCTATCTGAGCATAGTTGCGCTCAGTGGAGGTCAATGATCTGGATGCAAATGCGACTGGCCTTTCCAAGCCATTTGGCAACTTGTGTGAGAGTACTGCTCCAATGCCATAAGGAGAAGCATCACAAGCTAAACGAATAGGCAGCGTTGGGTTGAAGTGAGCCAACACTTCCTCTGAGGTGATCAATGCCTTGCTTTTGCGAAAGGCCTTCTTACAGTCCTCGCTCCACTTCCATGGTACTTCTTTCTGCAAAAGAGCGTTCAGCGGGTGCAGCACCGTGGATAGATTTGGCAGAAACTTATGGTAATAGTTAATCAACCCTAGGAACGACCTCAACTGGGATACATTTTCCGGAGCGGGAGCCTTCACAACAGCTTCGATCTTGTCAGGTGACTTGTGCAGCCCCTCCTGGTCAATGACATGACCACAGTACGAGATCCGTTTCTGAAAGAACTCACATTTCTGGCGATTAACTCGAAGTCCATATTCCTTCAATCTGGTGAGCACCAGTTTCAAATTTGCAAGGTGTTCCTCATCGTCATCTCCTGTAATCAGGATATCGTCCAAGTAACATTGAGTGCTTGGAATTCCCTGTAATACCTGCTCCATGGCCCTCTGCCAAATTGCTGGAGCCGAAGCCACTCCAAAAACCAGTCTATTATATCGACACAAGCCTCTGTGCGTGTTGATTGTGAGATACTGGCGCGACTCTTCCTCAACTTCCATCTGTAAGTACACTTGCGCCAGGTCTATCTTGGTGAAGTGTTTCCCGCCAGACAATGAAGCAAAGATATCCTCAATCCGCGGAAGCGGATATTGCACCGTGTGAAGCACCGAATTAACCGTGATCTTGAAGTCTCCACAGATGCGGACCTTCCCCGGTTCCCCTGGCTTGTTACTCGATGAACGCTTCATGACGGGAACAATGGGTGTGGCCCACTCACTCTAGTCCACCTTAGACAGTACTCCTGGACGTTCTAGCCCTTCCAGCTCAGCTTCCACAGCAGGTCGTATCGCATAAGGTACCGGTCTGGCTTTGAAAAATTTTGGGTTTGCATGTTCTGCAATCTTGATTTTTGCCGTAATTCCTCTCAGTGTTCCCAGTCCCTGTTGGAACACCTCTTTAGCCTCATCCAATATTCTGGACAATCGTTCAGGTTTGACATCTTTTTTTCCGGAATCTACCGTTATTGCTTTTAGGGAGTGCCAGTCCATATTTATTTTCCTGATCCACTCCCGTCCCAGAAGTGGTGGACCTCCCTCAGGTAGTACATATAAGTCCATTCCTTGGTGTTCTTTGCCCTTGTGTACCACCTTGACTTTTATCTTTCTGATGGGGTATACTCTTTGCCCCGTGTATGTCTGCAATACTATCTCCGTATCCCGTAGGGGAATATGTCTCAATAACCTTTTGTAATCTTGCTTATTCATGACCGTCAATGCTGATCCGGTGTCCAATTCCATCTTCACTTGGACTCCTGCTATCTGAAGTGTGACCCAAATAGTTTGTAGGTCAGCTTCCTTACTCACATTGTGAATTCTCAGACTACCCAGTTCCTTGCTGTTGGAGCCTGAATCCGAATTCTGTTCATCTGAACTCTTCTCAGCCACCTTATGTACCTTTCTGCACTTTTCCTGCGGTGACTTTTTGTTGCTGGTCTTCTTTCCTGACCGGCATACTTTAGCTATGTGACCAAGCTTGCCACATTTTCTACATTCCTGATTTTTAAACCAGCATTGGTTCTGATCGTGTGTTGTCTTTCCACAACGATAACATTTCGCTGTACCCAAAGCCATTTGATCTACGCTGAGTACCGCTGCCTTCAGCTGCATTTCCGCAGTGCCTCTCGCTGCGGCTTCGTGCGATGCTGCAATAGTGACAGCCTTATCAAGTGTAAGATCATTCTCTTCAAGCAGCCGCTTTTGTGTTCCTTCTTTCGACAATCCACACACGAATTTGTCTCTCAGTGCCTCTGTCAGTCTTTCCCCAAACTGACAGTATTTCGCTAGCTTACGCAGTTCAATTAAATACTCCGCGTTGCTTTCCTCTTTCAGTTGCGTTCTCGCATAAAATTTAAATCGTTCCGCTAACATCAGCGGTGTGGGGTTCAAATGATTTCTCAGGACAGCAACAATATTAGTGAAAGCCTGATCCGCCGGTTTAGCTGGTGATAGAAGATGCTTCAATAGCCCGTATGTCTTCGCACCCATTGAGTTTAGTAAGGTTAGTGCTTTATCTTCATCTGATATTTTGTTTGCCTTACAATAAATCTCTATGTGTTCTACATACGTGGCCCAATCTTCAACATCGGCATCGAAATCATTGATGTTACCACACTTAGGCATCCTCGCAATCTTCTTGAGAAACAAAAAGAAATTTTTCTTTTATTTTTTTTATTTTTTTTCAAAATGGCGGTTTCCCGCGCTTGTCTTCTTCCCCCGCCTACGAAAATGGCGGCTTCCCGCGTTTGCCTTTCTCCCCCGCTGTCTGTAATGGCGATTGCCGTATTGCTGCATTCGCCCTCCCCAGCAGTTCTCAAATCGTGCCTCCCAGCCCCTCTTGCAGTCCGGTCCTTTCCCCCGGCTGCGGCTGAGTTCTCCGCGTTTTTTTTTAAATTTTAATTTTCTCCCGCGCCTCGCGGCCTCGGTAGCTGCCCGGCCTTTTTCCCCGGTCACGGTCGAGCTCTCTCTCGACGCTGTTGCGTCTCCCAGCCCGCTTGCAGCCCGGTCTTTTACACCGGCTGCGTTTGCATTCACCGCGGCTCCCATGCCTTACGCTGCCCCAGTCTCAGCGCCTCTGGCCCCGACTTCTGTCCGGCTCTTTTCCCCGGCCATGGTCGAGTTCTCCGCCCTTATATCCTCCGTTTTTCCCTCCCCTACTTCACAGCCAACGTGGCCGACTTGCTGCTCGTCGCTGATCGGCTTACCCACCACCGTGGTAGAAGGGATGATCACTGCCTGTTGCTGATGGAAGGCTTCGTGTCAGGATTCTTCCTTGCTCTTCAGACCCGAGTCTTTTCTCAGCAGGATGATGAGGGCGGATGCCTCTTCTCGACACCCGTTAAACTGCCTTGGATATATCTCTGCCGCAGGGTAAGATCGTCATCGTCGCCACTGTTAAGTCTGTGTATTCTAGTTATTGTTAATAAGAATCACTGCACACAGACCACAAGAATAAATTCAACAGGTCTTTACTAGTCGAAGGTCAGGCTGAACTGCCCAATAAATCATTACACAGCACTTATATACCGGTGTGGTCACCACCGGTATTACAGTATACAGCAGCCAAGATAAAGTAGTGCATCTCTTAAAATAGTTCTCTTAAAGGTGGAACGGTTACATACACCACACTATCTGTCTCATATGTCCCACTCCTGGTACCAAAGCCCTAATGAATAAGCACACGGTGACTCATTCAGCAACTGGGTCCCTTAAATATCACCTCATTAATGTATTAAGGCATTTTATGCTTGGTTGAAAATGTTACGAGAGAATGCACATGACACAGTCTGTGGAATACTTCTGATTGGTCTTTGTGTAGGTCAGGCCTTCAGTGGAATAATATGATTTTTTAGCTGCATTGTAAAAGTGCTCATAAATGTTGGCACTTATTTTATTTGGAAGATTTTGATATGATTTAATGAAATATATAGGGCTAGAAACAGGTGCAAAATAGCCACCGGACGTCTGACCCAATATTGTGTTGGGTCATTTTTCAGGCATTCCAGCAGCTGCCTAAAACAGGGGTTAGTAACTTACATATTTAAGTGAGGGGCACACGCCTGTTTTAGTCTCTCTGAGAAATTGGATATCGATGAGCGGAGCAGAAGGTTGGCCCTGCTCCGCTCAGTATTCTTCAGTACGTTGTCTATTTAGTTCAAAAATCATTTCTGTGGAGTCAGGAGGAGGAGGAGTGCTCCTGCAACACCACAGTAATCTTGACCGCTGCCCCGAACCACCCCCCCCGCGCCCTCGACCCCACCACCTCTGTTGCCACTTCCGTCTCAGAACTTACCTTCGGGTCATTGCTGGCGAGGCAAGAGGCTGGACATTCATCTTTAAATGGGTGAGCTACCTGTGGAGTAAAAAACAGCAGCAGCGTGCCCAAATAATAATAATGGCCTGAGGCCCAATCTCGGGCCGACCTCGAGCCTTCCGGTTAGGGTGCGCACACTATGCGTGGTGCCCATTTCAGACTTGAAAAGTGGCCAAAAGGAATTTTAACCCCATATTCTTATGTGATTAACCAGATGCACTCTTGTATAATGGCATGGTAGCCCAGTGGATATAGTACTAAACTAATAACTCTGAGAATGTGAGTTCCACTCCAGCCCACCCCATAGCAAGCTGTGCAATTAAATTCAATAAATCTAGCACCAACACATGATTTTAAATGGTGCTGGATTGTCATAAAAATGTAACTGCTTCAAGAATGTCTTTCAAAAAGGGAGCTTGCCCCACCTCTCAGTTGGTCAGGTCACACACTAAGGCTGGAATTTTCTGGGGTCCTGTGGGCGCGATCGGAGGCGGGTCAGGTGGAAAATTTGAAAAAGGTTGGAGCGGGTTGGGAACCCGCCATCATCCCGCCCCCACGTGCCCTTCCCTTGGGTGTGTTTGTCGGTGCGGCAGCGACCTGACCAGCAGAGGCGGGCGACCTGATTGAAATCATTATAATCTTGTTTTCAGACACTTAAGAACCTTTTCCCCACTATATTTCAAATTTCCTCGCATGGCCACAGGATTCACGCAGCTCGGGAACCATGTCTGTCAACCTGAGGCATGAGTTGAGTGTCCATTGCTCCAGCTGATTCATTGACAACATCAAATGTAGTATAAATGCTCCCACCTCACAGCTGATCACTTTCCTTAGGCAGAAGCTGTTGCTGATTGCATTCCCAGCACAGACTGAGCTTTGGGAAGGTTGCAAGTCTTTCCAGAAAAGTCTCCATCCCGTGCCACCTCACTGGAAGAACCTCTCTCACCATTGACAGATTGCTTCTGTCAACTCTACTTGACCTGTCATCTATTCCATCTGCATGGATGCCATTTATACTGTCTCACCTTGGTCCTCAGACTCTGATCACAATGAGCCCCAACACCAGCAGCACCAAGCACACCAGCAGCACCAACAATAACACCACCAACCTTCTCCTCAACCATTTGATGCTGCACAGGACAGAGGGCATCAGCACAGGGCTGCACTGCGCCGGAGCCGATACCCCCTGTGACGGAATAAGCCATATTTCAAGAGATACACCATAATATGAATAGAATTCTGATATTTATTAATACATGATATACTGGGTTTAAACATCTAAAGCCTCGGAGACACAGGCTGCAAACAGAAAACAGTCTTCTGAGATGGGATGGTTTGATAACAAAGCTGTAAAAACCACACTAGCTTTTAAATGGGAATTGATTGATAATGCTAATACAAAGGCCCTATTGAAAAAGCAAAGGGTTGCTTCTGAAAGGTCTGTGGTTTGGAACCAACACAATGAAATGACCCAAGTAAAGTGTTAGAAACTGACACTTCGAACAGGAACAGAATATTAAAAAACCTTGGGCTAGAAATTCAGTAGGCTTTGCGCTCAGTTTTCGCCCAAAGAGGGCTTTTGCGCCACTTGCTGAGCTTTCGCCGATATTCAGCGCTGCGGTAATGGCGGCGTTAGCCAGTAGTGCTGTGCCGCCACCGATGACGTCATCGGTGTGCGCAGTGCCCCGCTACCGCCCCGCTACCGGCCCGACCGCCATATTTAGTTGCGGCCGTCTCTTCCGCAGCGGCCGCAAACAGCGATCAGAAAACGGGGCCATCCTGTAGCCTTAGTGGGGTGCTTTAAGGTGGCGGTGCGGCCGGCCGCTTTTTCGGCGGCCGCCTGCCCGCACCTCCTTCCCCGGCCTCCTCCCCCCCCCGCGGCATTGCCGGCTGCTTTCCGCGAACCCGGCACTTCTCCGTGGTGCCGGGCTCATTTGCCGGCACTATCCAGTGGCGATCTCCCCATTGCAGGCACCTCCCCCTTAAGAGAAGGAGGAGGCCTGCAGTACCGCAGCCTGCCGCTCCGCAGCGGGTGGCGCAGCGACGCCTAGAGCGCTGAAATTCAGTTTCAGCGCCCCAAGCGGGGGCGGGCACACCCTGGAATAGCGCCCAGTTCTGACTTGGGATGCAAAAACTGAATATCTGACAGGCGCAACTGGCTCCGCGCTCAGCGCTAACTTTTGGGCGCACGCCAGCTGGCGGGCCCAAAGTGAATTTCTAGGCCCATGTGCCTTTGTAAAAGTAACATCAAATAAGACAGGAAACATGATTAAATATGCAACCAATTGAGATAGCTAGAAAACAAGCAAACACCCTGGTTAAAGTGGTTTTGATTTACATATAGTAAATATGATACCTGCAGAACACTTTGAAGATATGACTTCAATAGATGCACCAAGCAATTACACTGTTTTTGTATTGAACTTGGAACACCACGGAGTCACAACGTCTGTGGTTATAACCAATTAAGCCAATATTAAGAATTGAATGGAAAATTTTCAATAAGAATGACATCAAATAAATACTACTGTCATAGTGTTTTATGATAGGTTTTCGGAACACCTAAAGGTAGAGACATAATTATGCATGCAGCAGCTAAATTGACAATAAGTTCAGTAAGAATTCAACAGAGAATGAATAAGATAATTAGCTTACATCAGCAGGAAACTTCAAAGAATAAACCACTAAAAAAAAGAGTATAAAAGATAGAGCTTTTCAGATGAAGAGTCAGAAGTCGCTGAACAGGCAAGCGTTTCTCAACTTCACAGGCACGCTCTGTAAGTTTACAACTATGAGTCTCGGTATTTGATTTTGGTGGATGTTCTGGATTTAGAAATAAGAAATGTAGAAATGTAATGAAGTAAAGATTTGAGAATAAGGATCTCTGATAAAAAATGTAAGCTATTTGTATTTTGAAATGCTAATGTTGCGACTGACTCAACAGCTGTTAACTGAATGTCGGCTCTTAAATAAAACTATATATTTTTAGAATTGTCTCAAAGATTATTTCTGTATAAACTCGAGAACCCAATTTCTGTACACTCTTTTGTAAGGAGTTGCAGAATTCTGGGGGGTATTCCAGGCCCTCATAATATCCGGAAGGTTACAGTCTAGTTAAACTTATTAAAAGTGCTATCCGGAGGACGGTAACATCTTCGGTCATTCCTTTCCTTTAGGGAGAGATAGCCTGAACCTTTAGACCCATTTAAGTGTCTTATAGAATTTGGCTATCTCTAACTTTAGTTGAAGGTGAACGTCTGGGGAATACGCCTGATCTGGGGTAGCCCAAAAAGGGCTAGGACTTGTAATTATCCCTTCACCCCAACACAGGTTATACAGGCAGAGGATGAGCTTCCTCAACATGACTGAGCAGCAGTGCCAAAGGAGGCTCAGGCTATCACGCCAGGTCATCGCAGACATTTGCGCATTGCTGCAGCAAGACCTGCAGCCCAGAGGAGCGGGTGGACACGCCACCAGTGGCTGTCAAAGTCACCAGTGCCCTCAACTTCTTTGCCTCAGGCTCCTTCCAGGGATCTGCAGCAGACATTTGCAGCATGTCACAGTTGGCCGCCCACAGATGCATCACACGGGTCACTGATGCCCTCTTTGACATGTCAGCCAATTATATCAACTTTGCCACTGATGAAGCCAGTGTTACTGAGCAGCCACTCAGCTTTGCCACTTTGGCTGGCTTCCCATGGGTGCAGGGCGTCATTGACTGCACACATGTGGCCATCAGGGCACCCCATCATAACCCAGGAGTCTTTGTCAACCGCAAGGGCTTCCACTCCCTCAATGTGCAGCTCGTCTGCAACCATAGGAAGATCATCGTGCATGTGTGTGTCAACTTCCCTGGCAGCTGCCATGACTCATTCATCCTTCGCCAGTCTACCCTCCCTCAGCTCTTTGCACCTCCAAACAGACGTTCCGGCTGGCTACTTGGAGACAAGGGCTACCAACTGTAGACATGGCTCATGATACCCTTGAGGAGGCCAAGTACTGAGGCTGAGGAGAAATGTGATGAAAACCACATCGCCACCAAATGTGTCGTCAAGCAGACAATAGGCATGCTCAAAATGCGCTTCCGATGCTGTGACAGATCTGGAGGAGCCTTTCAGTATGCACCAGACAGGGTCTCCAGATTCATTTTGGCCTGCTGCGCCCTGCACAACATAGCGCAGTAGCGAGGAGTCGCTCTGCATAAGGAACAAGACGCAGAGTGCACAGCCTCTTCAGAGGAGGAGGAGGAGGAGGAGCAGGAGCTGGAGGAACCTGCGGTGCAGATGGCAGCAGCACTCGAGCACATTGTTGACCAGGAGGCCAGGGATGGCCTTATCATGGCCAGATTTACTTAACTTTACGCAGTACACTCATATGGCTGTCACATGCTTCACCAGGTTGGCAACACCTCACAGCAACACCATAAAGCATCCCTGAACATGATTGAGCAGCCAACATAGTCAGATCAGTCACGTACATTGTTGTAACTAATCACTTGTGAGAGACACTTCAGCACAAATCATATTTCTCCTGCAACTAAAACTGCAGGTTATGGCTTCCATAATCACAGAATCACAGAAAACCCACAGTGCAGATAGAGGCCATTTCGGCCCATCGAGCCTGCACCGACACATATCCCACCCTATCCCCGTAACCCCACGTATTTAATCCCCCTAACACTAAGGGTCAATTTATCATAGCCAATCAACCTAACCCGCACATCTTTGGACTGTGGGAGGAAACCGGAGCACCCGGAGTAAACCCACGCAAACACGGGGAGAATGTGCAAACTCCACACAGACAGTCACCCGAGGCCGGATTTGAACCCGGGTCCCTGGCGCTGTGAGGCAACAGTGCTAACCACTATGCCACCGTGCTCGTACAGTCAGTAGAGGGGTAGAGGCACTATCCAGTATGCATCTGAGGAATGTGGGAGAATAAGGGCCCAGCCTTAATCACTAGTGTTAGCTGTACACAATAATGAGGGGAAGTGAATTTCAATCATTTCCTCATTTTTTTTCTTCATTTTTAACATATTTTTCTGCTACTTAGCTTTGCAAAAGCCTTTGTATCAATTGTTCAAATTTGTTTCACCATCAACACCACACCTAGCCCCAATGGGTTTCCCAATGGAATCCCCCCCATCTGAGGCGCTTGCAAGAAGAAGGATACAACCAACAAAGGGATGTCAGGCAGGATGTCTCCTGTCTGCCTCCAATTTTAACTTCTGAGTTTTTGGAAGTATTGGAGGCACCCACCACAAGAAGGTGTGGGTCTCCTGAATATGTTAAAGTCGGGGTCCTACGAGGCAGATAGTTGTAAAATGGGACCAATTGAAGGGAGTGATCTGTGCCCGGGGTACAGGTGCTACCATACTGGAAC
Source organism: Somniosus microcephalus (assembly GCF_052327205.1). Taxonomy (NCBI): domain Eukaryota; kingdom Metazoa; phylum Chordata; class Chondrichthyes; order Squaliformes; family Somniosidae; genus Somniosus; species Somniosus microcephalus. The sequence continues at coordinate 46,608,286 of NC_140993.1, read as the reverse complement.
AGGCAGCTGCCCAGGTGCCTGTGGTGCCCGCCTGAAAATTCCAAATGTAAGTGAGGGGGGGGGGGGGTTCTGCTACCTGTTTTAGGATCCCTACAGACACTGGCAGCACGGCGCTATTATTGCAATGAGACCCCAGGTTCAATTCTAACGAGCCTTGGGCCTCCTGATTCGAGCGTGCTGGTAGAGCACCATCAGGATGTGCCTGAAAACGGGCCACAATGAATTTCTACCCCTGTATCTCTGAATTAGCCAATATCTACAGGTGAGAAAGTGGAGGAAATGGGATCAAAAATGTTGACTATCCTAGCTGGCTCATCTCATCTCTGGGTGCTAAGAAATGCAGAGTAGACACTGTTCTTTTCTGTACAAAAAGTGCAACATCCCCACCAACACCTGGGAATACCTGGCCCAAGACCGCACAAAGTGAAGGAGAAGCATCCGGGAAGGCGCCGAACGCCTCGAGTCTCTTCGCCGGGAGCAAGCGGAAGATAAGCAGCGTGAGGAGCGCATGTCAACCCAAGCACCCCACCCACCTGCCCCTTCAACCACCGTCTGCCCCACCTGTGACAGAGACTGTAGGTCCCGCATTGGACTCTTCAGTCACCTGAGAACTCGTTTTTAGTGTGGAAGCAAGTCATCCTTGGTTCCGAGGGACTGCCTAAGAAAAAGATCTCACCTCTGGGTGCTAAGAAATGCAAAGTAGACACTGTTCTTTTCTGTAGCACTCTCCTACCTCATCTTTACTGAGCACAAAACACAATTTAGTGCATTTTGAAATTTGATTGAATGAGATTGCACAACAACAGGGTTATGGGGCGGGAAAGAAAAAAATTGTCACAAACCTCAATGTCAGAATCAGTTTACGTTAAGTTATGTATTTAATTGATTGCTGCCTGCTTTATAGCTTTCAATAGGCACTAGGACCAGTGCTTTTCAGACAAGTATTTTACATTATATTTAAATGGTATTTTTATTCATTTAGCAACATGAATATTTAATATTACGTTTCATTTATTTTCAGGCAGTAAAATCTGACTCCCAGTGATCCTATCATGTTCTTTCTTCAGATCGTTCCTAACAGTACTGAGATAAAGGAGATCCCTCGAATCACTATCTAATATGTAAAATAAAGAAGGAGGGACACTGAAATAGAAACAGAATACTCTGGGAAGACATGACAGGTCTTTCAGCATCTGTAAACAGTAAAGACCAGTGGGGTAAATATTTTCTCTTTTGTGCTTGGGTAAATAATTGTACGGGCAGAATGCATGCAGGAAAATCAAGCTGGAGAGCATCACCCTTTCATAACAGAGCCTCCCTGAATTTTTATCCATTACCCCGTTATAGGACTGGAATCCAACCCTGCACAATTTCATCTATACACTCCAACCAGGTGAAAATTTATGCCCCAACACAGAGATCTGCTCAAAATGCTTTGGTTAGAGTTCTTAGTCGATGTTTTTTGGTATGGGCACAGTTTACTCCCAAGTGACTAGATGTGAGTGTAAATCTCACTTGACGTGTAATTTGCACGTGATTTTCCATGGTCAGCTCATTGCTGTAATTGTTCATAACCTCGGGTGTAGCTTTGGACAGGTGCGAGGTGGTGCTACTGGGAATCACAATTTAAAAGGATGCAAACACTTAAAGGGAGGTAGCAGCATAGAGGGAGAGGGTCCTTTAGCCTTTGGAAAGGAGTGAGGTCCTGATTACCATTCCTCAGCACTATCCAAAAAAATCACCATTACCACAGAGCTGGGTTTTTTGGGAACAAAGGAATTGCAGATGAAGAAAGACCAAGGTCCATCTCGTTCACCTTCTACCTTCTTGGCAGTCGCACGATAAGAATAGTAATGGAGTTGTTGACTAATCATAGAAATCAATCTCTATCAATTAGTCTACAACAGACCAAGACATGAGGTAAGGAAAGGGAAGGGACGGGGGGATTCATTGATGTTTGAAGCAAGGAAAACCCTAGTGGTGGAAAGCTTTGAGAACCATAGGTCCAAAGTCACCTGTTCCTCCCAAGCATGCTACACTTACCATATGTCATGTCTCAAATTATTCTGAAAACAATGGGCTGGATTTTCCCAGGAGATGGTGGGAAACCTGAAGTTTTAACTCCACAGCGTGCATGTGACGTAAAGGGCGGGTTTCCCGCCCGGATGTCAGCCTGATTGACAGGCTGGCTTCCAGTCGTGCAGGGAACGTGGACCAGGAGGCCACAGGACCAGATAGGTGCTGGGTCCAGGCTGGTGGGGGAAGGGTGTGGGTTCCAAGCCAGGGGGCGGGGGGTTTCTCCCCGACCCTGGGGAGGGGCAGGCGGACAGTGGGGGAGCTTGGGGGGTTGGGAGAAGCACTCCTGCTCCACTTGGCCCACAAAGACTGCTCCCCAAGGCTGAGCCCATCTCGTTACAGCTACCGGGAATCCCGAGCCCTCGGATCCATGGCTGCCTGCAATAAAACCTTCAAAGCAGGTTAAAGTAGAGGCTTCAGGCCTCATTATCATATTTAAATTGCCAATCCACCTCCTGGCAGCGGGTTGGCAGCCCGTCACCTGTCCTGCCTGAGTGAAAGATGAAAGTGGGCAGGTTGGAGGCGGGTTAGGGTCAGGTTTTACAGTCTTACAACATTCACTTCCCCCCACGCTTCTAACCCACCCGTTCCTTCCTGTGAAAATTCATAAGAACATAAGAAATAAGAGCAGGAGTAGGTCATACGGCCCCTCAAGCCTGCTCCGCCATTCAATAAGATCTTGGCTGATCATCGACCTCAACTCCACTTTTCCGCCCGATCTCCAAATCCCTTGATTCCACTAGAGTCCAAAAATCTATCTCAGCCTTGAATATACTCAAAGACTCAGCATCCACAGCCCTCTGGGTTAGAGAATTCCAAAGATTCACAAACCTCTGAGTGAAGAAATTCCTCCTCATCTTGCTCTTAATGATCTAGACAAGGGAACGAGATGTAATATCTCCAAATTTACAGACGACACAAAGCTACGTGGGCATGTGTGCTGTGAGGAGGATGCCGAGAAACTCCAGGATGATTTGGACAGGTTGGGTGATTGGGCAGAAGCATGGCAGATGCAATATAACGTGGATAGATGTGAGGTTATCAACTTTGGTGGCAAAAACAGGAAGGCAGATTATTATCTGAATGGCAATAGATTGGGAGAAGGGGAAGTGCAACGAGACCTGGGTGTCCTTGTGCACCAGTTGCTGAAGGTCAGCATGCAGGTGCAGCAGGCGGTTAAGAAGGCAAATGGTATGTTGGCCTTTGTAGCGAGAGGGTTTGAGTACAGGAACAAGGATGTCTTGCTGCAGTTGTACAGGGCCTTGGTGAGACCACATCCTGAGTATTGTGTGCAGTTTTGGTCGCCTTATCTGAGGAAGGATGATCTTGCCATGGAAGGAGTTCAGCAAAGATTCACCAGGCTGATACCTGGGATGGCAGGAATGACGTATGAGGAGAGATTGGGTCGATTGGGCTTATACTCGCTGGAGTTTAGAAGATTGAGAGGGGATCTCATTGAAACTTATAAAATTCTGACAGGACTGGACAGACTAGATGCAGGAAGGATGTTCCCGATGGTCGGGGAGTCCAGAACCAGGGGTCACTGTCTAAGGATAAGGGGTAAGCCATTTATGACAGAAATGAGGAGGAATTTCTTCACCCAGAGAGTGGTGAACCTGTGGAATTCTCTACCACAGAAGGCAGTAGAGGCCAATTAATTAAATATACTCAAGAAGGAGTTGGATATATTTCTTAAGGCTAAAGGGATCAAGGGGTATGGGGAGAAAGCAGGGACCGGGTTCTGAATTTGGATGATCAGCCATGATCACATTGAATGGCGGAGAAGGCTCGAGGGGCCGAATGGCCTACTCCTGCTCCTATCTTCTATGTTTCTATGTAAATGGCCTACACCTTATTCTGAGACTATGCCCCCTAGTTCTAGACACTCCAGTCAGGGGAAACAACCTCTCAGCATCTACCCTGTCAATCCCCTTCAGAATCTTGTATGTTTCAATTAAATCACCTCTCATTCTTCTAAACTCCAGAGAGTATAGGCCCATTCTACACAATCTCTCATCATAGGACAGCCCTCTCATCCCAGGAATCAATCTAGTGAACCTTTGTTGCACCGCCTCCAAGGCAAGTATATCCTTCCTTAAATAAGGAGACCAAAACTGTACATAGTACTCCAAGTGTGGTCTCACCAAGGTCCTGTACAATTGTAGCAAGACTTCCTTACTCTTATACTCCAACCCCCTTGCAATAAAGGCCAACATGCCATTTGTCTTCCTTATTGCTTGCTGTACCTGTATGCTAGCTTTCTGTGTTTCTTGCACAAGGACACCCAAATCTCTCTGAACACCAACATTTAATAGATTCTCACCATTTAAAAAATATTCTGTTTTTCTATTCTTCCTACCAAAGGGAATAACCTCACATTTCCCTACATTATACTCCATCTGCCACCTTACTGCCCACTGATTTAGTCTATCTATATCCCTTTGCAGACTCTATGGGCAGGATTTTCATTGGGCCGTGGAGGTGGGATTGGAGGCATGTGGAGGGTTAAAATCCTGAAATTGGGGGTCCCGACCCCATCCCGCACCCAACCCGCCTCCATGCCAGTTTCAAAGGAGGCGGTTACGCGTCCCGCACTGGTACCCGCCTCCCCGAGGCGGGAAGGGGCTTAGTGCCAATTAACTGCCTGTTAACAGATAGTTAACAGGCAGTTTTTAGCCTAATCCCTATTTTTAATGTTGAAGTGTGGGATTCCCGACGGCTCCAAACCACGCCAAGTTAGAGGAGGCGGGCCGTCAGGTTGAAGGGCTTGGAGGGGTCGAGATGTCGGTGCTCAGGTGAGTGATGGCTGCATGAGTGCAAAGGTAAGTGTGTTTGGTGTGTGTAAAGTGTTTAAAGAAGTTTTACATACCTTTACTTACCTTTACAGCGTTCCTTCCTTCAGGCCTCGGGAGTCCCTCATCTTACCGGCACAGAAAGCAGAATGGCTGCGAGCTGTCAAAAATTGCAACATTCAGTTTTCTGTTCCGGGGATATCTCTAAATCATCCTGCGAGGAAGGAATTAACTTAGAATACAGATGTCAGTGTTGGACAGCTTCAAACAACTGTGAAACGCTGATATTTCATCTGTCAAAAGGTTTTGACAGATGAAATGTCAATCTGTGATGTCACCTGTTGCTGGGTGGCCCTTAATTGGCCTGCTGAATCCGCTGGGCGGGCTCAACAAGGTCAATCAAGTCAAAATCACGTGGGTTGGCTAGAACTCGATGGAGGTGGGACTATAACCCAGAAAGTTGTAGGCCCGCCTCCTACCAGACTCCTCAATGAAAATCCAGCCCTTTGTGTTCTCCTCACAGCTTACTGTCCCACCTAACTTTGTATCATCAGCAAACTTGAATACATTACACTCAGACCCTTTATCTATGCCATTAATATAGATTGTAAATAGCTGAGGGTCCAGCAGTGATCCTTGCGGCACCCCACTAGTTACAGTCTGCCAACCTGAAAAAGATCCGTTTATCCCTACTCTCTGTTTTCTGTCCACTAACCAATCCTCTATCCATGCTACTATATTACCCCCAACCCCATGAGCCCTTATCTTGTGTAATAACCTTTTATGTGGCACCTTATTGAATGCCTTTTAGAATTCCAAATATACTACTTCAACTGGTTCCCCTTTATCTACCCTGCTAGTCACATCCTCAAAAAACTCTACTAAATTTGTCAAACACGATTTCCCTTTCATAGAACCATGTTGAATCTGCCTAATCATGTTATCATTTTCCAAGTGCCCTGATTCTATGGATTCCAGCATTTTCCCGATGACTGATGAATGTCAGACTAACTGGCCTGTAGTTCCCTGTTTTCTCTCTTCCTCCTTTCTTGAATAGTGGTGTTACATTTGCTGCCTTGTAATCTGCTGGGAACGTTCTAGAATCTAGGGAATTTTGGAAGATCAAAACCAGTGCATCCACTATCTCTGCAGCCACCTCTTTTAGAACCTTAGGATGTAGGCTGTCAGGTCCAAGGGATTTGTTAGCTTTAGTCTCATTTGTTTCTCTAGTACTTTTTCTCTACTTATATTAATTACGTTAAGTTCCTCACCCTCATTAGACCCTTGGTTCCCCACCATTTTTGGTATGCTTTTTGTGTCTTCTACTCTGAAGACAGATATAAAATATTTGTTCAACGCTTCTGCCATTTCCTTATTCCCCATAATGATTTATCCTGTCTCAGCCTCTAAGAGACCAAATTTACTTTTGCTACTCTCTTCATTTTTACATACTTGTAGAAGCTCTTACAATCTGTTTTTATATTCCTTGCTAGTTTTCTCTCATATTCTATTTTTTTTCCTTTTTATCAATTTTCTGGTCAGCCTTTGCTGGTTTCTGAAACTCTCCCAATCCTCAGACTTACTATTCTTCACAACATTACAAACGCCTTCTTTCAATCTAATGCTATCCTTAACTTATTTAGTTAGCTACGGTTGGATAATTTTTCCCATGGAGTTTTTGTTTCTCAATGGAATGTATTTTTGTTGCCAGTTATGAAATATTTCTTTTCATGCTAGCCACTGCTTATCTACCTTTTAATCTATTTTTCCAATCTACCTGAGCCAACTTGCCCCTCAAACCTATGTAATTGACTTTATTTAAGTTTAAGACTCTAGTTTCCGACTTAGGCAAGTCACTCTCAAACTTAACGTGAAATTCTATCATATTATGTTCACTCTGCCCCAGAAGATCCTTTACTATGAGACTGCTAATTAACCCGGTCTCATTACACAATACAAGACCTAAAATAACCTGTTCCCTGGTTGGTTCCGTGATGTATTGTTCTAGGAAACTGTCCTGAATGTATTCCATGAACTCGTCCTACAGGCTTCCTTTGCCAATTTGATTTGTCCAGTCTATATGAAGATTAAAGACCCCCACGATTATTGCATTACCTTTGTTACAAGCTCCTGCTATTTCTTGATTAATATTCTGTCCAATGGTACAGCTACTGTTAGGGAGACTACATATTACTCCCACACATGTTTTCTGCCCCTTGTTATTCCTTATCTCCACCCATACTGATTCTACTTCATGATCTTCCAAGCCGAGATCCTTTCTCTCTCCTGTCCTTATGTCATCCTTAATTATCTGGGCTGCCCCCTTCCTTTTCCATTCTGCCTGTCTTTTCAAGTACCCTGGAACGTTTAGTTCCCAACCTTGGTCACCTTGCAACCATGTCTCTCTAATTCCAGCCCATCTATCTAATTTGTATTTGCATGAATCAACACTAAGGGCTGGATTTTGTCAATGGGGTCGAGTCGGAGGCGGGACTGCTGCTTGTCATGTAAATGTCCCGCCTCCATCCTCGCCCGACCGTTCAGAGGGATTTTCCCCTGATTGAGCTTGTTAAGCCCACCCTGCGGGCTCAGCAGGCCAATTATGGAAGAAGTCACTGACAGATCACGTCAACGTCAGACGTGCTATCTGTCAAGACTCCTTGAAAGAAGAAATGACAGCGTTTGACAGCTCTGTGAAGCTGTAAAACACTGATATTCTCTTGAGTTTGATTAGTTTTTGTGCTGAGGACTGAAAAAACATTGTTAAAAAGTAAATTTCAGATGTCTGATGGATCGGAAGGTCCATCAGCCATTACCTGAAATTAACAAGGTGGATGTCCGCTCTCCCGATCCAGCACGGCTAAAGGCGATAGAAGTAAAAAAAGGTAAGTGCACACTTTTTTTTAACTTATCACTCACCTTGCATATTTACCACTCCACACTTGCACCCATCACTCACCTTTACACCTTACTTCCAGGTGCCTCCGACCACCGCAGAACTCCTCCATGTCTCCTCCAACCCGGCGGGGTTCTCCGAGGTCGGGAAGCCTTCAGCTGTGAAGGTAAAGTGGCACTAATCCCTTTTTCTGCCTGTTAACTACCTGTTAACAGGCAGTTAAAAGGATTAAAAGCCTTTCCCGCCTCCAGGAGATGGGACCCGAAGCTGCACATCTTCCCACCTTCTGGCAAAAGGGCACGGAGGTGGGATGGGGGCGGGTTTGCCATCCGCCCCCACTTTCTCCGATTTTATGTGCTGTCCCGCCTCCATGCCCACCACCTCAGGGCTGGGAAATTTGAACCCTAACTGTTTTCATTGTCTCCCTAGGGAGCTTGCTCTATAGATTTACCACTCGCTCACTAAAATAATGTTTCCTTAGATTAATTTTGAATTTACACCCTTCAAACGACAGCCATGTCCTCTAATCCAGAAAAGTGTAGCCTTCCATGAGGTTTGATAGAAGTCTTTAAACTAATGAAAGGATTAAGATTCTATCCACATTGATGGGTTATTTGATATGTTAGAAAGGAACAGGGGACATTATTATGTCATTTAATGTGTTTCACCAAACTGGGAAACAATACCAAATTATATTTTGTGTCAAAAAACTCAGTAATACAGGATTATTATTTTGGATAAGTTGCTACCAATTTCATCACCTTTCAATGAATGGGGGAGTAAATCAGAGCAAAAATTGAAGGCCGAGATTTTCCGGGGAGTCAGCAGGCAAGATCGGTAGCGGGTCGGGTGGGAAAGTGTTCTTTCCCCCAGCAGGTTGGGACCCTGCTGTGAACCTGCCGCTACGCGCCTTTGCTCGATGTCGGGTCTGTCAGCGCTGAGCAGACCCGGCATGCAGCAGCGGGGGATCCAATTCAAGTAATTATGACCTTGTTTAGAGATTATTATTATAATATATTTGAGCTCACCTTTGATTTTACGTGCTTGCCCACGGGGTCCTCGCTGCTCGGGGATCACATCTGTTAAGCTGAGGCGGAAACCAGTGGCCATTGAATCAGCTGTTGAGTTGATCACTTCAAATGTAAAATAAAAGCTCCCATCTTACAGAGATATCTTCCCCCAGCTACAAGCTCTTCCTCGCTGCATTTCCATAACATATTCACTATGCTGCAAGTCTTTACACAAGTCTCCATTAGCCCTCTCACCAGTGACAGATCGATTCTGTCATCTCTACTTCACCTGCCATTTATACCATCAGCATGGGTGCTCTTTATACTCTCGCACCTTGGTCCTCAGAATTCCACCACGATCAACCCCAACACCAGCAGCACCAATAACACCAGCAGCACTGATGTAAGAAAAAGGAGTCTTACCATCAAGTAACTTTAAAGTAAGCTTTAAGTAACTTATAAACACACTATATACAAGAGAGGTCTTTACCATGCCTCTGGTAGAAGCCTCTGACAAAACTGAACAGTCCAGTATTTATACCAGTCCAACAGGAAGTGACATATGACAGGAAGTGAGGTATGTACACAGTTCATAGTTCATAGTTCACAGTTCACAGGAAGTGATGACATAACTTCCCGGAAGTTATTATTATTATCACATTCTTCCCTCCTGCAGGATTAGGAGGCTGTGGTCTACCTTTTGGTCCACAGCCGCCGAACAAGGAAGAGTCGCACCCGTTTGGATTCCCGTCGTAGAGGGTCGCTGGTCCGCTTACATGCGGTTGGCCATTGGTCAGAGTCTGTGTGGCCTGGATTGCCCTGTGAAGGGTCGGGGAGATCATGGCTTCGAGTACGAGCCCCAATAGGTTCAAAGTCGGACTGCCTCTGTTCAGAGGGAGGTGCAGAGCTGGTCTGTGGTGGATCAGTACTTTTATGCGCGGTACTGGGAGGGTCGCAACCTTGAGTACGGTGTTCTACCGGCACCAAGCTAGTTGGTGTCCGATCAGGATCCTGGAGAGGGATACCCGATAGGTCCCAAGAGTTTCCCGGTGAAATGCCATCACTCGATGTCCCACTAGGTCCTGGTGGGCAGGGAGCCAGATCCCGTAATGATACGGTAGATTCTCGGCCATCGGAATATTGTATGTTTGCATAGGTGGGGTTGGCATCGGTTAGTTCGACCTCGTCTACGAGAGGGTCATTTTTAGATGTCCGAACGTATCTTCGGAGTAATACAGGTCCAGGAGTAGTTAGCCATGACGGGAGTGATGTCCCATGAGATGAGCGATGCTGGAATCCGAAGAACCGCTCATGAGGTGTAGTATTTGTGGCTGTAGAAAGCAGGGACCGTATAGAGTGCAATGCATCCGGAAGCACTGTTTCCCATTGCTGGTCTGGTAGGCCTTAGCTGGATTGACCCTCGTAGAGGCCCTTGATAGGCAAACTTTAGCAAAGTGTCCTTTTTTTTTGCAATAACTGCAGATTGCATTGCGAGCAGGGCAGGTTTTCCTAGGGTGAAAAGCATCTCCACAAAAGAAGCATTCCTTCCTAGATTGCCAAGAGGCTGCTAAAGTGGGGTCATCCTCCTCTTCTTCATCAGAATTATCAGAATCCATGATAGGGTTCGCCTGAGACTGCTTGAATTGTCTGGTTGCAGCTACAGCCGCAGATCGAGATCTGGGCAGCTGATAGAGGTCCGCATTTCTCTTTGCCAAATCCAGAGAACAAGCTAGGTCAAAAGCTTTTTGTAGCTCAAGTGTTTTACTTTCTAGTAGATGCTGGCGTATAAATGGAGAGGCAATCCCGCAGATGAAAGCATCACGAATCATTTCTTCACGGTACAGCTCAGCTGAGGCTGCCTGAAAGTTACAATCTATGCTGAGCCTGCGAAGTTCTTGCAGGAATTCGTTAATTGATTCCCCTGGCCCTTGTTGGGCTGTGGCCAGTAGATGTCTAGCTTAGACCTCATTTGGGGTCTTGGCATACAGTTTCTTAAGTGCCCGAATCACCTCATCGTAATTATCCCATTCATCAACATATTCGAACACTTTTGGGGTTACATAGTTGATAAGTATCCTCAATCTAGCAGGAGCATCGGCTTTACATTCATCCAGAAAATTCTCAAAAGTACGGTACCAATGCTTCCATACCCTGCCAGCTGCTGGTGTATTCGGGTCCAAGTCCAGACGAATAGGTCTAAGGATTCTCTCCATGATGGGTGGTTCCCTGGATCCTTAACTCCGAGTTTGTCCGAAGGTCTAGTATTTGTGAGTGTAAATACTAAGTTACTTAAATTGATGTAAGAAAAAGGAGTCTTACCATCAAGTAACTTTAAAGTAAGCCTTAAGTAACTTATAAACACACTATATACAAGAGAGGTCTTCACCATGCCTCTGGTAGAAGCCTCTTACAATACTGAACAGTCCAGTATTTATACCAGTCCAACAGGAAGTGACATATGACAGGAAGTGAGGTATGTACACAGTTCATAGTTCATAGTTCACAGTTCACAGGAAGTGATGACATAACTTCCCGGAAGTTATTATTATTATCACAAGCACCAACAACAACACCAAACATCTCCACAGTCAACTGATGCTGCACAGGACACAGGACATAAGCACCCGATTACATTGCTGCTTGGGAGGCCAGGGATGGCCTCACCATAGCCAGATTTACTTCACTTGATACTGTATGCCCTGGCTGCCACACGATGAGCCAGGTTGGCACCACCCTTGGGGAGGAGCGATCATAATATGATAGAATTCTTCATTAAGATGGAGAGTGAAGTAGTTGACTCAGAGACTAGGGCCCTGAATTTAAATAAAGGAAACTATGATGGTATGAGGCGTGAGTTGGCGAGGATGAATTGGGGAATGTTACTTAAAGGGTTGACGGTGGATAGGCAATGGCAAACATTTAAAGATTGCATGGATGAACTACAGAATTTGTTCATCCCTGTCTGGCATAAAAATAAAACAAAAAGGTGGCGCAACCGTGGATAGCAAGGGAAATTAGGGATAGCATAAGATCCAAGGAGAGGACATATAAATTGGCCAGAAAAAGCAGCAAACCTAAGGATTGGGAGCAGTTTAGGATTCAGCAAAGGAAGACAAAAGGATTAATTAAGAGGGGGAAAATAGAGAATGAGAGTAAGCTTGCAGGGAACATAAAAATGGGCTGTAAAAGCTTCTATAGATATGTGAAGAGAAAAAGATTAGTGAATTCAAGCGTAGGTCCCTTGCAGTCAGAATCAGGGGAATTTATAATGGGAAACAAAGAAATGGCTGACCAATTAAATACATACTTTGATTCTGTCTTTACAAATGAGGCACACAAACAACCTCCCAGATAGTTTGGGGAACATAGGGTCTAATGAGAGGGAAGAACTGAATGAAATCAGTATTTATAGGGAAATGGTGTTCGGGAAATTGACGGGATTGAAGGCCAATAAATCCCCAGGGCCTGATAATCTACATCCTAGGGTACTTAAGGAAGTGGCCCGAGATAAAGTAGATGCATTGCTGGTCATCTTCCAAAATTCTATAGACTCTGGCAGACTTCCCATGGATTGGAGGGTAGATAATGTAACCTCACTATTTAAAAAAGGTGGTAGAGAGAAAACAGAATGACAGACCAGTTAGCCAGACATTGGGAGTGGGGAAAATGCTAGAGTCCATCATAAAAGATGTAATAGCAGAGCTCTTAGAAAACAGTGACAGGATTGGACAAAGTCAACATGGATTTACAAAATGTAAATCGTGCTTGACTAATCTACTGGAATTTTGTGAGGATGTGACTGGTAGAACAGATAAGGGAGAACCAGTGGATGTGGTGTATTTGGACTTTCAGAGGGCTTTTGATAAGGTCCCGCATAAGAGATTAGCGTGCAAAGTTAAAGCGCATGGGATAGGGGGTAAGGTACTGACTTGGATAGAGAATTAGTTGGCAGATAGAAAGCATAGAGTTGGAACAAACGGGTCTTTTTCCGAGCAGCAGGCAGTGACTAGTGGGGTACTGCCGGGATCAGTGCTAGGACCCCAGCTATTCACAATATATGTTAATGATCTAGACGAGGGAACTAGATGTAATGTCTCCAAGTTTGCAGATGACACAAAGCTGGGTGGGCGTGTATGCTGCGAGGAGGATGCCAAGAAACTGCAGTATGATTTGGACAGGTTGGGTGATTGGGCAGATGCATGGCAGATGCAGTATAATGTGGATAAATGCGAGGTTATCCACTTTGGTGGCAAAAACAGGAAGGCAGATTATTATCTGAACGGCAATAGATTGGGAGAAGGGGAAGTGCAACGAGACCTGGGTGTCCTTGTGCACCAATCGCTGAAGGTAAGCATGCAGGTGCGGCAGGTGGTTAGGAAGACAAATGGTATGTTGGCCTTCATAACGAGAGGATTCGAGTTAAGGAGCAAGGATGTCTTGCTGCAGTTGTACAGGGCCTTGATGAGACCACACCTTGAGTATTGTGTGCAGTTTTGGTCGCCTTATCTGAGAAAGGATGTTCTTGCCATGGAGGGAGTGCAGCAAAGATTCACCGGACTGATACCTGGGATGGCAGGAATGACGTATGAGGAGAGATTGGGTCAATTGGGCTTCTATTTGCTGGAGTTTAGAAGAATGAGAGGGGATCTCATTGAAACTTATAAAATTCTAACAGGAGTGGACAGACTAGATGCAGGAAGGATGTTCCCGATGGCGGGGAGTCCAGAACCAGGGGTCACAGACTAATGATAAGGGGTAAGCCATTTAGGACTGAGATGAGGAGAAATTTCTTCACCCAGAGAGTGGTGAACCTGTGAAATTCTCTACCACAAAAGACAGTTGAGGCCAATTCATTAAATATATTCAAGAAGGAGTTAGATATATTTCTTAAGGCTAAAGGGATTAGGGGATATGGGGAGAAAGCCGGGACAAGGTACTGAATTCGGATGATCAGCAATGATCTCATTAAATGGCTGAGCAGGCTCGAGGGGCTGAATGGCCTACTCCTGCTCCTATCTTCTATGTTTCTATGTTTCACCCCACACAAACACCATAAAGCATCCCTACAATGCCCAAGCCATTCTTTTCACACTCATCACCATTACGAGGGTGTAGGATTTGCAAAATTGGACTTTATATTAATAAGGGTCAAATGGCAGAAGAGGCCATGATTTTAAAGACTGTTTTAAAAGGAGCCCAGAAAAAGGGGCATACAATATGGCCGCCATACCATGTGACCAGCTTATTGGGACATTTTAAAATGGTTCCTGCGCAACCTCAGACAGCTTTGTGGATTCAACCTACAGCAAGTTCTGGAAGCCGTTTCTGAGAGAATGAAACCAGACCCACAAGTATGCATATGGATTAGATGCAGATCCAGTCAAGATCGGCCTGGAAACAGAGGCCATCAAAATTTTGACCCAGACAAAAGGGGACAATTTCATATTCATGAGAACAGCACTGAGGACTAGATAACGAGATCAGCAGGACATTAGAAACAATGAAGGTAATTCCAGACCAGAGATGGGCCTTTACCAGCCGTTTAAGACATTTAAAAAATATAATAACTACCCTGCTGTGCTCCCAGCCCGCCAAAAATAAATCAAAGACTAACCTGATTTTGGGTGGGAGACGGGAGTTTCTGGAAGAAAAGTATATCTGGAAGATTTTTCAGCAGTTGGGGCAAGCTAGAGCGGGCAGGCTTGCAGCTTGAGCTCAGATGGAAGACACACCCAGAAGAAGAAGCAGGTACTCGTAGGAGGAAGAAGAAAGCCAACATCGAGAAGGCCATCTCGAAGCCGGCGTCCCGCCCCGGGGAAGCACATCGGGAGATCATCGACCATCCCCGGGCCGTTGCCGGACCGAGAGGCCATCGACCCAACTTGGGAGAAGAGACAAAAAAATAAAGGTCCCAAGAGAAGAAACCTTCCAGCCACCCCAGCTTGGGAGAAGAGAGAAAAGAAAACTGAAGAAGCGATGGGAGCCAGCCCAAGGCTCCTCTAACCAGGGTCGAGCTGATGATCCTCGACCCCGTCGACATCCAGGCCCACCGGTGTGCAGCCGCCCCCGACCCCCACCTCAGGAGAGAGGTGTGGCGCAGCTCGCAGGGGCTCCACGATCCACGTGGAGATGAAACGCCTGAAAGGACCAAACACAGACTCGATTTCAAAACCTTGCACTTCCTAGTGGGATTGGTGAGCATGTTTCTGGCCCTTCACAATCAGATCTAGATAGGTTTAATAAGGGGGTGGATTTAAGGGTACAATTAACATGAGTTGTTGTCCCTCGATGTTCCGTGTGTTTCCTTATTTCATGATGATCTTTGTAGAGTATAATATGCCTGTATTTGCTTTAGTTAGTACTGTGTCGTTATGATTTGTTTGTGTGTTTTTCCCTCCCATGTACTCCCTTATCTGCTTGCATTTGATTTGATATTTTTCCTTATGCAATAAAATTTCATTTTGTTTCATCAAACTTGGTCTACAGGAGTTTTCTCTACATTGTAGTTCCTGCGCCTAAGTCCAGAGTATAGAATCTAAGGGCCGAGTGGGTCGAACCACTCAAGGGCCTAGAAATTCAGTATAGCCACTTTTGGGGCGGTAAAGTTGGGCGGCCGCTAAAGTTTGCGCCCGGCGCAAAGTCGAGCCCCCTTCGCCGATATTCAGTTGCATCGCCCTAAGAGGTTGCTGCTGCGCTAAAACAGGCGATGCACGACTATCATTAGGCGCTAAGCCGGCAGCCCGGGGTGCTAACACCGGAAGTTGGGCGCAGGGCAGGTGCGGCGAGCTGCTGATTGCCGGCAGACACTCTGGCTCCGGTGAGCTCTTAAAGGGGGAGGGTGGATTTGTTTTTTTGAAAGGCCGAGACTAGTGTATTTGTGTTTTTGGGGAGGGCTTCCCTCCATCAGTTTGTTATGTGGTACCGGTCTTCTTCTTCTTCTTCTCCTCCTCCTCCTCCTCCTCCTCCTCCCAAAGAAGGAGTGTTGCAAAATGGCTACCTGTTCTACTGCAGGAGTGCCCTTTAATTTGCGCTCCCCGCGGCCCGCATCGGCTGAGCACCGTTCGACTCAACAGTCACTAGGGCTGCCAGGCGCACAATGGGGCGGCGCGAGTGAAGTTCCAGTTCCGGGCGCACAAAGGGCGTTGCACGACAAAATGACGTCATGATCTGCGCGCGCAGATGAGCGCACGCAATGACTTTGCGCCGGCGCTAAATGTCTACTGAAGTTGGGGCGAGGCGCAGATCGCGCTGCGCCCGGGCGCTAAGCGCCTAGCGCTCGAGATCTACTCCTCCTAAGGCGCTAACGGCTGGCGCAGCCAACTGAATTTCTAGGCCAAGGTTTTACTGTGCAAGAGAGAGAGGCCTCTAGAGAGACAAACCTCAGGGAAACCTCTCGAGGAAAACCCCTTACAGGGGTACCGTTATGTCTCACCATTCACTGCAACTCACTAAGCCACTTCCAAAGGTGCACATGAATCTGTCTAAGAACGGAAAGTGTTGAAAATTAAGGTTTCACTGTTTGACACCACATTAACAGAAACTTTACATGAACATTGCATAAAACACCCAAGTGCCTACCCTTGTGTGTTGTTAGTTGGTTTGATTGCACAAGGATAAGGGTGAGTGTGAGGGGTGGATAGTGAGATGGGGATGTGATAACATAGATAGAGAGGGATGGGTGGAGGACCGAAGTAATTTGGTGTGAGTAAGGATGTGCAGGAGTAGGATAGGTAAGGCAGAGTGATGGGGATGTGATGAGAAGCACAGTAGGATGAGGTTGAGTGTGGCTTTGTATTAAATTTTCATGATCTACTGAGATCATTGAAATGTTTGCGGCACGGCACCCAGGTCCTCCTGACCACATCCCTGCTTGTGCCCTCCTTTGCAATGTGCAACCAGGATTTGCTGGTCTCCTGAGGAGGTCTCTTCCACCCATTAGAAGGGAAGAGAACCTCCCTGTGTGCTGGGACTCCCTCTATAAGCATATGGAGGAAGTCATGGGAGAACCTGCATGGAGCCATGCACCACTGTGCAGTGATTGTCAATGTTTGCAGCACCTCAATGCTGTAGAACACTGACAGCGCAAATGTCAAATTAATTTGGACATGGCCCTGTTAAGGGAACCGGCTGATGACATGTCATCAAATGACGTCACCAGACCTACTTCCTCTAATTGGCTGGGAAATGCGCTGGGTGGGTTTTAACAAGGAAATTCATTTGAGACAGCGGGATGGAGTCAGCAGCGGGGCCATGACCACCACCGACGGACCCGCCGAGGTCAGCAAAATTGCGGCCTAAGTAATATTAGCGGTTGAACATTTAACACAGGTGTATATTCCTCTGTCCTCTAATTGTTTTAACTGCGGTGGTGAAATAAAGTCCCTTTCGCCGCCAAATGCATTCCAGACTCAACCATGAACTAGTTGAAGGTTATAAGAATAAAAAATAAATTAGCTTGTAATCTTACCTACAAACACATTTTTTGTTTGTTTCTGCAGGTTGTAATCTATCACTTGCAGCCAACAGTTTTAGTGTGCGATAATTGATTACTGATCTCGTCTTCCCTTTTCCAGTGTTGCAGTTCTTTATAGTTTAATAACAAAGTTGGCAGCCTGTGATTTATACAACAAAATATGGTGTAAAGCATTAGTTCAAGAATGTGTACATCAAGAAGTCATAAACTGCATAGCACTGTGTACTCTGAAAGATCAATAGGTTATTGAATTAAAAATTGAGGGATCTAATTTGTTTCAATAATAAAGTTATAAATCAAATGATAGCAGAGAGGAAAATCTTCCTTTTCCTCACTCTCTAAATAACACGGCAATAAACATTCCAGGGTTCACTTGCCATTCATCACAACTGTTCATCTTTTGCTCCTTTCTTTTTCTGTGGCGAATGCACTGTAATGGGAATGCTTCTGAATAACAGATGAATCTGCCATTCCTTTCAAGGGTACATGGAGCACATCTGGGACAGGAGTGCTCTGCACAGGATGGACAGGCCTCATTCACCTCAACAGGGCCAGGACCAGTGTCCTTGATCGGAGAATGAATAACGAGTGCTGCGGAGAAGGGTTTAAACTAATATGGCAGGCAGGAAGGAGAAATAAAACAAGATGAGGAAAGAGAAAAGAAAGCAAAAGTGGCATGGGAAAAGAACAAGTGAAAAACCAAAAAGTAATAAAATAAAAGCCAGAGGAGTTTTAAAAAGTAGGATTGATTAAAAAAAATGGAGTCTCCAAATACCTCTGCTGAAAACCCTTCTGCGTCCTCATTGTGTTGAAATCAAGCCTGTCTCCAAATCGATTTTTTTCTTTCCCAGAATCTCCTTACTTTTAAAACTGGCATCGTTTTGGCATTACTTCTTGCTTCATCTTCCGTTATCTTTTACTCGTTTCAATCGTGATCTATGTCCTGCCTCGGCAATTCACCTCTCTGTGAACTTAGGAGGCATAAGCTTTTGGGTAGTGAGGCAAGGCAAAATAAATAACTATATATCTTTATCTGGGCTGGCTGTATAAGCTGTTAGTAGTTGTTAGTATGCTGCTGACTCCTTCGTATGTGTTCTTGGAGGTCTTTATTAAATGGGGCTGATGTTCATCAACAAGTGTAAGTCACTTCTAAGTGATTAAGAACTGGTGAAAATCCTGCTTGAAGAACTGACAGATTCCTGATTACTGATTGCACAATTATCCACAGGTCCAAGTACAAATCTACAGATTCGGAAGGGTTTGTGGACAAAGTAGTGGTGGGAGGGGAAACTGAATGTAAATGAAATATATTGCGATGAAGCTAATTATAGGTGAATGTCAGAATCGAGGGACAACATTTCAGAAAGTCTTTGGAAGGGATTATAAGCCATATCACTCTTTTAGTATCCTTTGCCAAAGCAAAAGAGGCAAGGGATTAAGAGGTGGCAGGCAATAAATGAAGAGAAAAGGAACCCTTGGTACAAGCATGGATCCATAGGTCTGGAGGTGCTGCCTGTTTGATGTCTGCTGATGTCCCCTATAGTACGATCTACATAGAGCAGCAGTCAGCTTGCCTGCAAGGAGGTGAAGACATGTTTCAGGTGGCAGCTGACTGTTACAGTCATTCGATAGCCAAGCCCTATATTCCATGGTAACTGCAGGTGTCATTGCAGCAGATAGCATAGGTCTGCATCTGCTTATCTGCTGACTCAGACCTATAGAAGTTCCCCATAGTCATTGCTAGTTAGGTGTGCCAGGGCCATCAGAAATGGCTGGTGACATTTGAGGGGTGCAGCAGTCAGACAATGCTGTCTGGCTGTTGATCACCCTGATGTGCCTTCTATCATGCCATGTAAAGCATAACATCCAGCATAGTGGTTATCTTAGTAATACCATCAGAGGCCTGTTGACGCAGCTTCCTTTAGGAATTGGAGCTTCCACCAGCACTGTGCCTGCAAAGGAAGGTAATTCCACCTCTGTTTGCAGATGTGGGTACTGAGAATGGGGGCAGAGCAACCTAATTTTCCTCGTAACCCTCTGTATGTCTCCCTCTTCCCGCTCGTCATCTCAGGCTATTCTCATTGGAAAACCCATTGGTGTCAATAATGGAGCAGGGAGAAAAACAATTAAAAAATAGAACAATTGGCTGAAAGACACATAGGAACATGTGCTTGTAGGAAAAAGATACTTTAAGAATTGGGCCAGGAATAGCCTAAGACCACTTACACATGCATTACTAGGCCCTTTAACTGAACTACCAACTACATCTCACTTCATCGCAACCCCAGATGCATTTTCTTTTTTTCACTTCTTTTCAGGTAGTCTGCGGCAGTGAAATGGAAATTGTTGTAGAGACTCGTAACATTGGATCCATCCCCATTTTTTTGGCTGTTGCAAGCTTCTGGTGACATTTCTGAAGTGTCTTGCCCAAGTATAGGTGAGCATATTTAAATAAGGTGATAATAAAATGTTGACATCATACTACCTGCCATTACCTCCTCAGTAATGGGGTAGAAGAGCAAAGGAGTCTAGGGATACAGGTGAACAAATCATTAAAAGCACCATCGCAGGTCAGAAAAGCAATTCAAGATGTATAGAATATAAAAGTCGAGATGTAATGGTGAATCTATTTAAACCGTTAGGAAGACTACAGTTGGAATGTTGCAGTTTTGGGCTCCACACTATAGGGAGAATGTTGAGGTAATAGAAAGGGCACAGCACAGTTTCATTAGGATTCTGTCTCCTGGTATGAGAAAATACAAATACGTGGAAAGACTTGAAACATTGGGGATGTTTTCAATAGATTTAATAGAGGTGTTTAAAATGATGCAGCAATAGGACAGAGTTTATAGGAACGGAATGTTACCAGTGGTTGACGGGTCTAGAATAAGGGGCCTCTTCCACCTAGAAGGACAAGGGCAGCAGGCGCATGGGAACACCACCACCTCCAAGTTCCCCTCCAACTCACACACCATCCTGACTTAGAAGTATATCACTGATCCTTCATCATCGCTGGGTCAAAATCCTGGAACTCCCTACCTAACAGCACTGTGGGAGTACCTTCACCACATGGATTGCAGCGGTTCAAGAAGGCGGCTCACCACCACCTTCTCAAGGGCAACTAGGGATGGGCAATGAATGCTGGCCTTGCCAGCGACGCCCACATCCCATAAACAAAATAAAAAAAACAGATTAAATATAAGAAATTTAGGACAGAAATCAAGAGAAACCTTTTTACACAGAAACTGTAGTTAGTGATTGAAGAGAGGCGATGTCACCATTTAAGAATAGGTTAGATAGTTGATTGAAGAAAAGGGGCTGAAGGTACATGGGGGAAGAGTGGGCACATGGGATTAGGACTATTGCTTGTGTGGAGGATAAGCTCCAGCACAGGCTGATTGGGCTGGATGGCCTGCGTGCATGTGCAATTTCTATGGAATTCTATGTAATTTATGGTATCTATTAGTTGCTTCTTGTTTTAGTGCCTGTACTGTTGAATGGCTGATTAGAGACAGTTGAGAAGCAAATATTTCATTTAAGACTCTCTGAACGTACAACATGAACAGCTTGTGGCATCGTTGTGGATCATTAAAATCATTGTTTTCAATCAATTTTGTCAATAAATCTGTGGATTTTTTGAGGTGAATTAGTAAAAAAAAGATTTCCCCTGAATCTGAGAATAGCCCCCTCCCCACAGAAAAAGGGTTCCCCACACACTTTGCATGTTGTATTGACATCTCAAAACCATGCACACACCTCTCTTGATCTATTTTATAACAGAATAAGAAACTCATGCTGTGTAATTAGGATTGTTAAAAAAAAGAGATCTAGATCTCCTCTAAGTATTGCTGTGAGGACTATGTTTTAGGATGTGGACAACAACAATAACTTCATAGAATCATAGAATGGTTACAGCACAGAAGAAGGCCATTCGGCCCGTCGAGCCCGTGCCAACTCTCTGTCAGAGCACTTCAGCTAGTCCCACTCTCCTGCCCTTTCCCAGTAGCCCTGCAAATATCTTTCCTTCAGATTCTTATCCAACTCCCTTTTGTAGGGGGTTTCTCTTGCTTGCTCTGATCTCCTGCCAGGCTTCTTGCAATAATTACCCGTGAGTGGTTCGACCCACTCGCCCCTACGGTTCTAGACCTTGGACTTAGGTGCAGGGAGCTGTAGTGCAGAGAAAAACTCAATAGACCAGGTCGAATAGCACAAAATGGATGCCTTTATTGAACAGTTTGCAGCATTACAAAATACATGTCATATGTACAGATTAAAGCAACTACAAGCATGCACACATCTATAAACTTAACTCTATAGAAATGGGGAACACACTGCACATCGTAAAAGGGGTAACACATTACAACTACCCTTAACCCCCTCCCCTAAACCTAACTAAGTTTCGATTTGAGGGACTCGGGATTATGCTCACCACTTTAAGAATTGCGAAAAAGGCTTTGCAGCCTTTCGACACAGCTTTCCGTCGTCACGTGGGTTTGGAAGCTTCTGGCGCAGCATGTTTTCCTCTTGGTTCTCCTGCGATGGAGGCAGCCGATACAGCCTTGGTGAGCGCTCACCACGGATGGATCCGTTACCGATGTGATGTTGAAGGACTGGAGTACCCGGGCCCTGAGTGTCTTCTTCTCCGGCCTGGGTCGTCGATGATCTCCCGACAAAAGTACCTGGGCCTCCCTCGTCGTCTTCCCGTCGTGGCCGGGCCTTGCCTGGCCGGGCTGGCTTCCAAGCCGAATTCTTCTCGTCGTCTTCTCGTCGTGGCCGGGCCTTGCCTGGCCGAACCTCCCAAAGTCACGGAACACACGGCTGAACACCCCGCTGGACACCGTTTACCGAACCACGAACCGAAGTACCGAACCGAAGAGAACTCCCCGATGGACTTTACTCAATCCACAGTTATACCTTTTGGAACATTCTTATCTCCCGCCAAATCATAGTCCTGTCTTTGTAATAATTTTGGCGGGCAGAACTCTCTGCAGGGGTGTTTTGTCTTCATAACGGGAGTCGGTGATAGCTTAACTGGCCTTCCTGGGCCGATAATGTCTTTGCTTTGTTACCGTAACTTGGTTTGTATATTGATCAGTCTGGAGATTGCCCTGGATGGCTGTTAAACGGCTTCTCTTTGTACAGTGTAATGGGTTAAAGCGTTCGTTCATTGTCCGCCCATTTCTTGATGGGTCTCATCCTGCCACCCAAATCTGTCCTGTACTTATAATCTAATCAATATGTATGCTCAGTTCCATGAGTTTCGGCTTCCCGAAACTGGTTTTCGCGGGCTTTTAATGTCCTCAATCCACAAGCCTGTCTGGCTTGCAGTAACAGAAATTCAAATGGTCCCAGAAGCTGGTCACGAGGTCTGGTGGCCATTTTGTGTGCCCTTTTATCAAAGGTTTCTCTGTAAAAGCTTCTTTTGGTCAATAAAGCTGTTTTATTAACCCTATTTTCCTACGTGATTATTTAATGAAAATTTCGCGAATCTTACACTTTTGAAAGCCATGATTGATTCTGCCTCCACCACCCTTTCAGGCAGTGCATTCCAGATCTTAACCACTCGCTGTGTAATAAAGCATTTTCTTACGTCGCCTTTGGTTCTTCTGCCAATCACCTTAAGTCTGTGTCCTCTGGTTCTTGACTCTTCTGCCAGTGGGACCTGTTTCTCTCTATCTACTTTGTTCCGACCCCTCATGATTTTGAACACCTCTATCAAATCTCCTCTTAATCTTCTCTGCTCCAAGGAGAACAACCCCAGCTTCTCCAGTCTATCAACATAACTGAAGTCCCTCATTCCTGGAATCATTCTCGTAAATCTTTTCTGCACACTCTCTAAGGACGTCACATCCTTCCTAAAGTATGGTGCCCCGAATTGGGCACACTACTCCAGTTGGGGCTGAACCAGTGTTTTATACAGGTTCATCATAATTTCCACACTTTTGTACTCTATACCTTTAGTTATAAGCCCAGGATCCCGAAAGCCTTTTTAACTACTTTCTCAACCTGCCCTGCCACCTTCAACAATTTGTGCACACATATCCCCAGGTCTTTCTGTTCGTGCACCACCTTCAGGATTGTACCATTTAGTTTATATTTCCTCTCCTCATTCTTTCTACCAAAATGTATCACTTCACACTTTTCTGCGTTAAATTTCATCTGCCATGTGTCCACCCATTTCATCATCCTGTCTACGTCTTCCTGTAGTCTATCACTCTCTTCCTCACTGTTCACTATACTTCCAAGTTTTGTGTCATCTGCAAATTTTGAAATTGTGCCCTGTACACCCACATCCAAGTCATTAATATATTTCAAGGAAAGCAGTGGTCCTAGAACTGACCCCTGGGGAACACCACTGAATACCTTCCTCCAGTCTGAAAAACAACCATTCACCACTACTCTCTGTTTCCTGTCACTTAGCCAATTTCGTATCCAGGCTGCCACGTGGCACTTTGTCGAACGCCTTTTGGAAGTCCATGTACATCACATCAACCGTATTGCCCTCATCTACCATCTCTGTCACCTCATCAAAAATCTCAATCAAGTTAGTTAAACACAATTTGCCTTTAACAAATCCATGCTGGCTTTCCATAATTAACCCACACTCATCCAAGTGACTGTTAATGTTGTCCCTGATTACTGTTTCCAAAAGCTTCCTCACTAACTTGCATTGATATAGTGCCACTAATATAGTAAAACAACCCAAGACACTTCACAGAGGTGTAATCAAAAAATGGACAGCAAGCCAAAGAAGAAGAATTGTTTTTATTCATTCATGGGATGTGGGCATCGCTGGTAAGGCCAGCATTTATTGCCCATCCCTAATTGCCCTTGAGAAGGTGGTGAGTCGCTGCCGCCTTAAACCGTTGCAGTCCGTGTGATGAAGGTATTCCCACAGTGCTGTTAGATAGTGAGTTCCACGATTTTGACCCAGCAATGATGAAGATACAGTGATATATTTCCAAGTCACAATGGTGTGTTACTTGGAAGTGGTCGTGTTCCCATGCTGCCCTTGTCCTTTTAGGTGGTAGAGGTTGAGAGTTTGGGAGGTACTGTCGAAGAAGCCTTGGTGAGTTGCTGAAGTGCAACTTGTAGATGGTACACACTGCAGACACAGTGCTCCGGTGGTGATGGGAGTGAATGTTTATGGTGGTGGATGGGGTGGCAATCAAGCGGGCTACTTTGTCCTGATGTCAAGCTTCTTGAATGTTGTTGGAGCTGCATTTACCCAGACAAGTGAAGGGTGTTCCATCACATTCCTGACTTGTGCCTTGTAGATGGAGGAAAGCGTTTGGGGAGTCAGGAGGAGGCGAGACACTTACCACAGAACACCCAGCCTCTGACCTGCTCTTGTAGCCACAGTATCTAAGTGGCTGGTCCAGCGGGGGAGGCGGTGGCGTAGTGGTTATGTCACTAGACTAGTAAGCCGAGAAGCTCAGTCAAATGCTCTGAGGATATGGGTTCAAATCCCACCACGGCAGCTGGTGGAGTTTAAATTCAATTCAATTTAATTCTGGAATTAAATGTTAGTCTTAGTAATGGCGACCATGATACCATTGTCGATTGTTGCAAAAACCCATCTGGTTCAATAATGCCCTTCAGGGAAGGAAATCTGCCATCCTTACCTGGTCTGGCCTACATGTGACTCCAGACCCACAGCAATGTGGTTGACTCTTAATGCCCTCTGAAATGGCCTAGCAAGCCACTCAGTTGTAAACAACTGCTACGAAAAACAATAAGAATAAAACCGGACGGACCACCCGGCACCGGAAATGACAATGGCAAACCCAGCCCTGTCGACCCTGCAAAGTCCTCCTTACCAACATCTGGGGGCTTGTGCCAAAATTGGGAGAGCTGTCCCACAGACTAGTCAAGCAACAGCCTGACATAGTCATAATTACCGAATCATACCTTACAACCAATGTCCCAGACACCACCACCACCACCATCACCATCCCTGGGTATGTCCTGTCCCACCGGCAGGACAGACCCACCAGAGGTGGTGGCACCGTGGTATACAGTCGGGAGGGAGTAGCCCTGGGAGTCCTCAACATTGACTCAGGACCCCATGAGGTCTCATGGCATCAAGTCAAACATGGGGAAGGAAACCTCCTGCTAATTACCACCTACCACCCTCCCTCAGCTGATGAATCAGTACTCCTTCATGTTGAACACCAATTGGAAGAAGCACTGAGAGTAGCAAGGGCACAAAATGTCCATCACCAAAAGTGGCTCGGTAGCACCACAACTGGCTGAGTCCTAAAGGACATAGCTGCCAGACTGGGTCTGCGACAGGTGGTGAGGGAACCAACAAGAGGGAAAAACCTACTTGATCTCGTCCTCACCAATCTACCTGTTGCAGATGCATCTGTCCATGACAGCATTGGTGGAAGTGACCACCGCACAGTCCTTGTGGAGACGAAGTCCCGTCTTCATGTTGAGGGTACCCTCCACCGTGTTGTGTGGCACTACCACCGTGCTAAATGGGACAGATTTCGAACAGATCTGGCAACTCAAAACTGGGCATCCATGAGATGCTGTGGGGCAGCAGCAGAATTGTATTCAACCACAATCTGTAACCTCATGGCCCGGCATATCCCTCACTCTACCATTACCATCAAGCTGGGAGATCAACCCTAGTTTAACAAAGAGTGCAGGAGAGCATGCCGGGAACAGCACCAGGCATACCGAGAAATGAGGTGTCAACCTGGTGAGGCTACAACACAGGACTACTTGTATGCCAAACAAAGGAAGCAACATGCGATAGACAGAGCTAAGCGATCTCACAACCATCGGATCAAATCAAAGCTCTGCAGTCCTGCCATATCCAGTCGTGAGTGGTGGTGGACAATTAAACAGTTAACAGGAGGAGGCTCCAAAAATATCCCCATCCTCAATGATGGTGGAGCCCAGCACGTGAGTGCAAAAGACAAGGCTGAAGCATTTGCAACTATCTTCAGCCAGAAGTGCCGAGTGGATGATCCATCTCGGCCTCCTCCTGAGGTCCCCAGCATCACGGATGCCAGTCTTCAGCCCATTCAATTCACTCCACGTGATGTCAAGAAATGGCTGAAGACACTGGATACTGCAAAGGCTATGGGCCCTGATAACATTCCGGCAATAGTACTGAAGACTTGTGCTCCAGAACTAGCTGCGCCCCTAGCCAAGCTGTTCCAGTACAGCTACAACACTGGCATCTACCCGGCAATGTGGAAAATTGCCCAAGTATGTCCTGTCTACAAAAAGCAGGACAAATCCGACCCGGCCAATTACTGTCCCATCAGTCTACTCTCAATCATCAGCAAAGTGATGGAAGGTGTCGTCGACAGTGCTATTAAGCGGCACTTACTCAGCAATAACCTGCTAACTGACACCCAGTTTGGGTTCCGCCAGGGCCACTCAGCTCCTGACCTCATTACAGCCTTGGTCCAAACATGGACAAAAGAGCTGAACTCAAGAGATGAGGTGAGAGCGACTGCCCTTGACATCAAGGCAGCATTTGATCGAGTGTGGCATCAAGGAGCCCTAGCAAAACTGAAGTCAATGGGAATCAAGGGGAAAACTCTCCATTGGTTGGAATCATACCTAGCACAAAGGAAGTTGGCTGTGGTAGTTGGAGGTCATTCATCTCAATCACATGACATCACTGCAGGAGTTCCTCAGGGCAGTGTCCTAGGCCGAACCATCTTCAGCTGTTTCATCAATGACCTTCCCTCCATCATAAGGTCAGAAGTGGGGATGTTCGCTGATGATTGCACACTGTTCAGCACCATTCGAGACTCGTCAGATACTGACGCAGTCCATGTCCATATGCAGCAAGACCTGGACAACATTCAGACTTGGGCTGACAAGTGGCAAGTAACATTCGCACCAGACAAGTGCCAGGCAATGACCATCTCCAACAAGCGAGACTCTAACCATCTTCCCTTGACATTCAATGGCATTACCATCGCTGAATCCCCCACTATCAACATCCTGGGTGTTACCATTGATCAGAAACTGAACTGGACCAGCCATATAAATACTGTGGCTACAAGAGCACGCCAGAGGCTGGGAATTCTGCGGCGAGTGTCTCACCTCCTGACTCCCCAAAGCCTTTCCACCATCTACAAGGCACAAGTCAGGAGTGTGATGGAATACTCTCCATTTGCCTGGATGAGTGCAGCTCCAACAACACTCAAGAAGCTCGACACCATTCAGGATAAAGCAGCCCGCTTGATTGGCACTCCATCCACCACCTTCAACATTCACTCCCTCCACTACCGGCGCACTGTGGCTGTAGTGTGTACCATCTACAAGATGCACTGCAGCAACTCGCCAAAGCTCCTTCAACAGCACCTTCCAAACCCGCGACCTCTACCACTTAGAAGGACAAGGGCAGCAGACGCATGGGAACATCACCACCTACAAGTTCCCCTCCAAGCCACACACCATCCTGACTTGGACCTGTATCGCCGTTCCTTCACTGTCGCTGAGCCAAAATCCTGGAACTCCCTTCCTAACAGCATTGTGGGTGTACCTACACCATATGGACTGCAGCGGTTCAAGAAGGTGGCTCACCACCATCTTCTCAAGGGCAATTAGGGATGGGCACTTAATGCAAGCCTAGCCAGTGATGCCCACATCCCATCAATGAATTAAAAAAAAAAAAAAAAAAGTTTCTGGTCAATGGTGACCCCCCAGGATGTTGATGGTGGGGGATTCAGTGATGGCAATGCCATTCAATGTTAAGGGGAGATGGTTGGACTTCTCTTGTTGGAGATGGTCATTGCCTGGCACTTGTGTGGCACGAATGTTACTTGCCACTTATCAGCCCAATTGTGAATGTCGTCCAGGTCTTGCTGCATACGGGCATGGACTGCTTCATTATCTGAGAAGTTGCGAATGGAACTGGACATGATGCAATCATCAGCGACCATTCCCACTTCTGAACTTATGATGGAGGGAAGGTCATTGATGAATCAGCTGAAGATGGTTGGAACTCCTGCAGCGATGTCCTGGGGCTGAGATGATTGGCCTCCATCAACCACAACCATTATCCTTTGTTCTAGGTATGACTCCAGCCAGTGGAGAGTTTTTCCCCCTGATTCCCATTGACTTCAATTTTACGAGGGCTCCTTGATGCCACACTCAGTCGCAATAAAATGCTGCCTTGATTTCAAGGGCAGTCACTCTCACCTCACCTCTGGAATTCAGCTCCTTTGTCCATTTTTGGACCAGGGCTGTAATGAGGTCGGGAGCCGAGTGGCCTTGGTGGAACCCAAACTGCGTATCAGTGAGCAGGTTGTTGGTGACTAAGCTGTTCCGGTACAGTTACAACACTGGCATCTATCCGACAATGTGGAAATCTGTCCAAGTATGTCCTGTCCACAAAAAGTAGGACAAATCTAATCTGGCCAATTACCGCCCCATTAGTCTACTCTCAATCATCAGCAAAGTGATGGAAGGTGTCATCAACAGTGCTATCAAGCGGCACTTACTCACCAATAACTTGCTCACTGATGCCCAGCTTGGGTTCCGCCCAGACCATTCGGCTCCTGCTCTCATTACAGCCTTGGTCCAAACATGGTCAAAGGAGCTGAATTCCAGAGGTGAGGTGAGAGTGACTGCCCTTGACATCAAGACAGCATTTGACTGAGTGTGGTTTCAAGGATCCTTAGTAAAACTGAAGTCAATGGGAATCGAGGGGGAAATCTCTCCACTGGCTGGAGTCATACCTAGCACAACGGAAGATGGTTGTGGTGGTTGAAGGTCAATCATCACAGCCCCAGGACATCGCTGCAGGAGTTCCTCAGGGCAGTGTCCTAGGCCCAACCATCTTCAGCTGCTTCATCAATGACCTTCCCTCCAACATAAGGTCAAAAATGGGGATATTCGCTTATGACTGTACTGAGTTCAATGCCATTCACAACTCTTCAGATAATGAAGCAGTCCATGCCCACATGCAACAAGACTTGGATGATGTTCAGGCTTGGGCTGATAAGTGGCAGGTAACATTCGCACCACAGAAGTGCCAGGCAATGACTATCTCCAACAAATGAGAGTCTAACCACCGCCCTTGACATTCAACAGCATTACCATTGCCAAATCCCCCACTATCAACATCCTGGGGGTCACCATTGACCAGAAACTTAACTGGAAAAGCCACATAAACACTGTGGCAACAAGAGCAGGTCAGAGGCTAGGTATTCTGCGATGAGTGTCTCACCTCCTGACACCCCAATCAACATCACTGGGTATGTCACGTCCCACCAGCAGGACAAACTCATCAGAGGTGGTGGCACAGTAGTAAGCAGTCAGGAGGGTGTATACCCAGGGATGTTGATGGAGGAGTCTGGGACATTGGATGAAAGGTATGATTCTCTAAGTATGAGAACGAGGTCAAGCAGGTTTCTTCTTTTTGTGTTGGTTCTCTCACCACCAGCTGCAGGCCCAGCCTGGCAGCTATGTCCTTGAGGACTCAGCCAGCTCAGTCAGTAGTGGTGTAACTGAGCCAGTCTTGGTGATGGACATTGAAGTCCCCCCACCCAGAGTACACTCTGTGCCCTTGCTATACCTTCAGTGCTTCTTCCAAGCGGTGTTTAACATGGAGAAGTAATGATTCATCAGCTGAGGGAGGGCAGTAGTTGGTAATCAGCAAGAGGTTTCCTTGCCTATGTTTGACCTGATGCCGGAGCCAAAGTTGAGGACTCCCAGGAATGCTCCATCCTGACTGAGCTCGCCCTGCTGGTGGGACATGACATATCCAGGGATGTTGATGGAGGAGTCTGGGACATTGGCTGAAAGGTATGATTCTGTGAGTATGTCAGGCTGTTGTTTGACAAGTCTGTGGGACAGCTCTCCCAATTTTAGCACACGTCCTGTGGTGTATGTACCTTTAAGAGGAACTATGTTTTTTTGAAGCCCCTGTGTACTGTAGTACCGGTAGTGACCACTCGGGTATATAAGCCTGTATAGCGTCTTGTATAGTTAGTTCACCTCCAGACTTTGTTCAGTAAACACTTGTTAAATCAACTCCTGCTTTCCATGTCTCCATTAACACACGGATACAACAGTGGCAACGAGTTAGAAACGAACTTACCTGCAATTCGGCAGCACCTCAAGGAGATCGATTCCTCAGACGAAGGTCGAAGAAAAAAAAAAAAAAAACAAACTGTGGTTTCACCAGCTAAACGGGCTGGTGTCAGGTAGTGCACTGATCCTTCCTGGGCGGCGGGCTGGGGCTCGATCGGGTAGCTCTGCAGCGGGGCCGGGCAGCGAGTTGAAAGGCAGAAACAAACAGAGACAGAGGGTGGAACACTCAGGAGACGGCCGGCGCTGCAAAGCAGGTCGGCGTTCGGACCAAGCAGAGGGAGGGGAAAGTCCCAGAGAGTCCGATGGGAACGATTCTCCAAGTGATGGAGAAACTGATTAAAATATATGTGTAAATAAAAACCGCGGAGAACAGCGTTGGCAGCAGCGGCAGCGGTGGGAAAGCGCGGGAGGCGCCATCTTGACTCGGCAGGGAAGAAGGGAAAGCGCGGGAGGCGCCATTTTTGACTTTCAGGATGCCTAAGACTGGCAATATTACTGCTTTCGATAGTGATATAGAGGATTGGACCACATATGTGGAAAGAGTGGAGGTATATTGCAAGGCGAATGAAGTAGCGGATGATAAAAAGGCATCGGTACTTCTAAATCTGATGGGCGCAAGGACATACGGGCTGTTACGAAACTTGATCACTCCAGGCAAACCGATGGACAAGAATTTTAAGGAGATTGTTGATACCCTACAGGAGCACTTAAACCCAACACCGCTGCTGATAGCGGAACGATTCAAATTCTTCAGGAGGAATCAGCACAGGAATGAAAGTAACGCTGATTACCTCACCGAATTGCGAAAGCTGTCAAAGCACTGCCAATTCGGGGCAGGACTGGCAGATTCTGTACGAGACAAATTCGTCTGCAGTCTCCTAAGCGAAGGAACACAGAAAAGACTACTTTCTGAGAAAGATTTGACACTGGACAAGGCTTTCAGTGTGGCTGTATCATACGAAGCAGCAGCAAGAGGAGCTGCAGAGATACAGCAAAAGCCACAGGACTTCGGCACCCATGAAATGACACAGGGTTTCGAGAGATGTTATCGCTGCGGCAGATCCACCCATGACCAGAGGGACTGCTGGTTCAAAGACAAAGCATGCAGGCAATGCGGAAAGATGGGACACATTGCACATGTATGCCGATCTGGAAAAAAATCCGCTGACGGTAAAAAGGTCAATAAGGAAAAGTACAGAAAGGTACAAATGATGACGGACAGTAGCTCCGAAGACCAGAAGAGCGATAGCGACTCCGGAAACAAGAGACTAAGCTGTCTCAAATTACATAATGTAATTGCCAAAGAAGATTACCAGACCATTTGTGTTACCCTCACAATAGCGGGGTCCCCAGTTAAAATGGAGCTAGATACAGGATCAGCTCTGACCGTCATAAGTCGACGGGATTATGAGCATCTATTTCCGCATATACCTTTGAAAGGCACATCCATTATCTTGAAGACATATATGGGGCAGAAAGCATACCCCAGAGGGAAAATAAGGGTGCCTGTTGTATACAACGGCAAGGAAATACAGAAGTTGTATTTATACGTTCTGCAAGATGGTGGTCCACCGTTGTTGGGATGTGAATGGATCAGAAAGATACGTTTAAACTGGCACTCCATACAGGCACTGACGGTGACAAGTAAGAAAAAAAATGATGATGACGTCATACCTGGACGATTAAAAGAAATCTTGGCTAACACCAAAGAAGTGTTTCAACAGGAACTAGGAACCCTGAAAGGCGCCACCGCCTCAATAAAAGTGGAAGATGCGGCAATTCCCAAGTTTTTTAAGGCAAGGCCGGTGCCATACGCAATTCGTCCAACAGTCGAGGCAGAGCTGGAGAATTTGGAAAAAGCAGGCGTGTTATCCAAGGTAGATTGGAGCGAGTGGGCAACACCCATCGTCCCGGTCATGAAGAAAACGTTGAATAATGATAAATCTGAAGAACAGAGAAAAATTCGCATCTGTGGGGACTTCAAGGTGACTGTAAACCCGGTTCTTCATACGGTACAGTATCCTCTTCCGAGAATAGAAGATATTTTCGCCTCACTATCCGGAGGGAAACGTTTCACCAAAATTGACTTGGCACAGGCATATCTACAGATGGAGGTTGAGGAGGCCTCTAAAAAGTATCTCACGATAAACACACACGAAGGCCTGTACCAGTACAATCGGCTGGTTTTCGGAGTAGCATCAGCTCCAGCTATCTGGCAAAGAGCTATGGAGCAAGTCCTGCAAGGTATTCCGGGGACTCAATGCTACCTAGACGACATCCTTGTAACAGGAGAAAATGACAACGAGCACCTTGCCAATTTGGAGCAGGTGCTCACGAGGCTGAGAGAATGGGGCCTACGAGCAAATCGCCCCAAGTGCGAATTTTTCCAGAAACAAATATCATATTGTGGCCATGTCATTAACGAAGAAGGGTTGCATAAATCACCTGAAAAAATTGAAGCGGTCGTAAAAGCCCCAGCGCCTGAAAATGTCTCACAATTAAGGTCATTCCCGGGATTAATAAATTACTATCATAAATTTTCACCGAACTTGTCAATGGTTCTGCACCCTCTTAACGCACTGCTACAAACGGGAGTAATTTGGAAATGGAGCGAAGACTGTAAACATGCCTTCCATAAATGCAAAGGCTTGATCACGTCCAAGGAAGTGTTGGCTCATTACAACCCATCACTGCCAATCAGACTGGCATGTGATGCATCCCCTTACGGCGTGGGAGCAGTATTATCGCATAAATTCCCTGATGGCTCGGAACGGCCGATAGCTTTTGCGTCACGCTCATTGAACTCAGCTGAGCGTAACTATGCCCAAATCGACAGGGAAGCACTCAGCCTGGTATGGGGAGTGAAGAAATTCAACCATTACCTACACGGACAAAAATTTACCTTGTTGACTGACCATCAACCCCTCATCTCCATATTCAACCCTAAAAAGGGCGTTCCCATTATAACAGCGCAAAGGCTACAGAGGTGGTCCCTTTTCCTAGGGGCACACCAATATGACATAGAATACAAAAGAACAAAACAGCATGGGAATGCGGACGGTTTATCGCGCCTACCGTTGCCAATGGTAGAAGAGGCACCTACAGTGGACCCAGTGGAGATGTTCCACTCGACCATAGTGGAATGTCTACCAGTGATAAATTCTACCATTGAAAAGGAAACGAGAAAAGACCCGACTCGCTCACGAGTCTACGATTTAACGGTGAAGGGATGGCCAGCACATGGCGAACCACTGTTGCCAGCATTCTCGCAAAGAAGAGAACAGCTGTCAGTGTGCCGAGGAACCTTGATATGTGGATCCAGAGTGGTGATTCCACCCAAACTCCAGGATAAAGTGCTAAAGGAGCTTCACGAGGGGCATCTGGGTGGAGTGAAAATGAAGAACTTAGCCAGAGCATTTGTGTGGTGGCCAGGTATTGATGGAGACATCGAAGAAATGACCAAGAGCTGTCTAGGATGCCAGGAGGTCCAAAACGCCCCACCACAAGCCCCTCTACATCCATGGGATTGGCCCTCATCACCCTGGCAAAGGGTACATATCGACTTTGCTGGTCCATTTATGGACTCAATGTTATTAATCATGGTTGATGCACACTCCAAGTGGCCGGAGGTAATAAAGATGTCCTGCACCACCACGGAAAAAACCATCACAGTATTAAGGACCATATTCGCCAGGAATGGGCTGCCTGAACAGATCTGTTCTGATAATGGACCGCAATTTGTATCCGAAGAATTCAGGAAGTTCTTAAAAAACAATGGGGTTAAGCACTACACGTCTGCCCCATACCATCCCGCCACCAATGGGTTAGCTGAAAGGTATGTCCAGACCTTCAAGAAGGCCATAAAGGCCATGGGTAATGAAGACATAAATCTACAACATAAGGTAGATAACTTCTTGTTTGCGTACAGGAATGCAACACATGTGGTTACAAACCAAATCCCCGCCATGATGTTTTTCAATAGAAGACTAAGATGCCGGCTGGATTTGATCAAGCCAAACATCAGAAGGGACGTAGAGAACCGGCAATTTCAAGGCATGAATGAAAGGCCAACTAGAACCTTCCAGATAGGTCAACAAGTTTTGGCCCGGGACTACCGTACCGAGAAATGGCAGCCTGGAACTATTTGCACACGACTAGGACCGCTGATGTATACCGTGGACATTGGAGAAAGCATAATAAGGCGCCATGCTGACCAGATCATAGAGTCATCCGAAAAGGGACAACCTACACCACAACTCTATACGCCTAATGATGAAGCAGAGATACCCATAGTATCTACCTCCGATCCGGTGATACTGGAACCAGATGAACCCGACACTGGCATTCAAGCCGAATCGACCTTGACAAAAGAACCTACTACACCACCGAAGCCTACTACACCAACGAGGCGTTATCTGGACCGAGTCAGGAAGCCTCCAGAGAGACTGAATTTGTAATTGATTAACTTCAGCAAATGTGTAGATTATTGTTCTTGTAAAAATGTTAATTAATAATTATTTAAAATGTTATGTACTATTTATCTAAAAGGGGAGGAATTGTGGTGTATGTACCTTTAAGAGGAACTATTTTTTTTGAAGCCCCTGTGTACTGTAGTACCGGTAGTGACCACTCGGGTATATAAGCCTGTATAGCGTCTTGTATAGTTAGTTCACCTCCAGACTTTGTTCAGTAAACACTTAAATCAACTCCTGCTTTCCGTGTCTCCATTAACACACGGATACAACACGTCCCTAGATGTTAGTGAGGAGTACTTTGTAGGGTTGACTGGGCTGGGTGTGCTTTTGTTGTGTCCGAATCCAGTGCCTAGATCGATGCCGGGTAGCCCGTCCGGTTTTATTCTTATCATTGTTTTTCCTAACGGTTTGATACAACTCAGGCTATTTCAGAGGGCAGATGCTCAGCTATGTTATAGAATGGCTTCTTGCTGTTAGGTCGGATCTGCTCTCAACTGCTGCAAGTATCTAAAATGCAATGGGCTGTAAAACTAATCATGCAGATAGGTGCTACTCAATTATTTATTATTACTAGAATTTTGCATAAAATATCAATGAAAAACTCACAAATAACACTTTACAATTCCAAGTAATTTCCAAATAGAATGATATTCTAACCCCCAACACCAGAAAAACACCCTTCTTTTAATCAAATAGAGCCATCTGTTCTTTAAGATTTACCTTAACAGAAAAATAGGATTTTTATGAACATCTACATCCAAACAGCAGCATCCCTAATCTCTTGTTACAGCACTGGAATGTAAGCCTAGTTTATGTGTTCAGGTCCTGTGGGTAAATTTTTGTCTTCACTGTCTGGAAATCAGTGGAGTGAAAATTGAGCGGGTGCTACAATGGCGTGCGATGCTCTCTGCCAGATTGCCACCCAGGAGTGAAGACAAAAATTAACTGCACTAACTGCACTGAACCCAAAAACTTTTGGCTTAGAGACAAAAGTAGAATTACATACGAACATACGAATTAGGAGCAGGAGTAGGCCACTCGGCCCTTCGAGCCTGCTCCGCCATTCAATAAGATCATGGCTGATCTGATTACTCCACATTCCCGCCAACCCCCGATAACTTTTCACCACCTAGCTTACCAAGAATCTATCTACCTTTGCCTTAAAAATATTCAAAGACTCTGCTTCCACCGCCCTCTGAGGAAGAGAGTTCCAAAGTCTCAACCCTCTGTGAGAAAAAAATTCTCCTCATCTCTTTCTTAAATGGGCGACCCATTATTTTTAAACAGTGACCCCAGTTCTAGATTCTCCCACAAACATCCTCTCCACATCCACCCTGTCCAGACCCCTCAGGATCTTATCTGTTTCAATCAAGTCACCTCTTATTCTTCTAAACTCCAGCGGATACAAGCCTAGCCTGTCCAACCTTTCCTCATAAGACAACCCGCCCATTCCAGGTATTAGTCTGGTAAACCTTCTCTGAACTGCTTCCAACACATTTACATCCTTCCTTAAATAAGAAGACCAATACTGTACACAGTACTCCAATACTGTACACAGGTCTCACCAATGCCCTGTATAACTGAAGCATAACCTCCCTACTTTTGCATTCAATTCCCCTCGCAATAAACAATAACATTCTATTAGCTTTCCTAATTACTTGCTGTACCTGCATAGTAACCTTTTGCGATTCATGCACTAGGACACCCAGATCCCTCTGCATCTCAGAGCTCTGCAATCTCTGCAATTACATAGAGTGTACAGCACAGAAACAGGCCATTCACCCCAACTGATCCATGCCAGTGTTAATGCTGCACACAAGCCTCCTCCCACTCCTCTTCATCTAACTCTATCAACACAACCTTCCATTCCTTTCTCCCTCATGTGTTTATCTAGTTTCCCCTTAAATGCATCTATGCTATTCGCCTCAACTACTCCTTGTGGTAGAGAGTTCCACATTCCAAACACACAACAACAACAACTAGTATTCATATAGCACATTTAATGTAGTAAAATGTCCCAAGGAGCTTCACAGGAGTGTTATAAAACAAAATTTGACACCGAGCCACATAAGGAGAAATTAGGGCAGATTACCAAGAGCTTGGTGAAAGAGGTAGGATTTAAGGAGCATCTTAAAGGAGGAAAGAGAGGTAGAGAGTGGGAGAGGTTTAGTGAGAGAGCTTAAGGCCTTGGCAGCTGAAGGCTGCCAATGGTGGAGCGATTAAAATCAGGGATGTTCAAGAGGGCAGAATTAGAGGGGCACAGATATCTCGGGGGGTTGTGGGGCTGAAGGAGATTACAGAGATAGGAAGGGGCGAGGCCATGGAGAGATTTGAAAACAAGGATGAAAATTTTAAAATTGAGGCGCTGCTTAACTGGGAGCCAATGTAGGTCAGTGAGCACAGGGGTGATGGGCGAACGGAACATGGTGCGAATTAGGACAGAGGCTGCAGAATTTTGGATGACCTCAAGCTTATGTAGGGTAGAAGTGGGAGGCCAGCCAGGAGTGCATAGGAATAGTCAAGTCTAGAGGTAACAGGGGTTTCAATAGCAGATGAGCCGAGGCATGGGCAGAGACAGGCAATGTTACAGAGGTGGAAATTAGTGATATTAGATATGGCATGGATATGCGGTTGGAAGGTAATTTCTGGGTCAAATATGACACAAAGGTTGCGAAGAGTCTGGTTCAGCCTCAGACAGATGTTAGGGAGAGGTTTGGAGTCGTTGGCTAGGGAACAGAGTTTGTGGTGGGGACCGAAGACAATGGCTTTGGTCTTCCCAATATTTAATTGGAGGAAATTTCTGCTCATCCAGTACTAGATGCACGCTGACAATTTAGAGACAGTGGAGGGGTCAAGAGAAGTGGTAGCGAGGTAGAGCTGAGTGTCATTTGTGTACATGTGGAAAATGATGCTGTGGACGGAATTTTCTGGGGTCCATGTGGGTGTGATCGGAGGCGGGTCGGGTGGGAAATTTGAAAAAATCAGAGTGGGTCGGGAACCCGCCGTCAACCCACCCCCACGTGCCTTTCCCTTGGACGCATTTGCCGGTGTGGCAGTGACCCGACCGGCAGAGGCGGGCGACCTAATTGAAATCATCATAAACTTGTTGTCAGACACTTAAGAGCCTTTCTCCCCCTACATTTCAAATTTCCCTGCATGGCCACAGGATTCACGCAGCTCAGGAACCACGTCTGTCAACCTGAGGCGGAAGTTAAAGTTGCCATTGCTCCAGCTGATTACTTGACAGCATCAAATGTACTATAAAAGCTCTGACCTCACAGCTGATCACTTTCTTCAGGCAGAAGCTGTTGCTGACTATATTGCCAGCACAGATTTAATTTGTGGGCTCTCTTTTCCTGCAAGGAGGGAAGGAAGAGAAGGTTGAGTGAGACTGATGGAATGAGTGTAACGAATGGATGGGTTAGATCTTTAAAGGGTGACTATGATGGAGTGAGGTGGCAATGCCTATGACACAGTAGTGCTCATGTTGGAGATGTACTCCTCCATTCTCTGAACATTTGTAGACATTGTACTCGCAAAACCTGTCACAGCCTCCTGCATTTCTTCCTGCACCTCCAGGATCACCCACATTGTCAGCTGTGGCTCAGTGGGTAGCACACTTGCCTCTGAGTCAGAAGGTTGTGGGTTCAAGTCCCACTCCAAACTTGAGCACATAAAGCTAGGTTGACACTCCAATGCAGTGCTGAGGGAGTGCTGCACGCCAGAGGTGCCGTGTTTCGGATGAGACGTTAACCCTGTCTGCTCTCTCAGGTGGACGTAAAAGATCCCATGGCAGTAATTCAAAGAAGAGAGGGGGAAATATCCCAGGTGTCCTGGCCAATATTTATCCCTCAACCAACATAACAAAAACAGATTATCTAGTCATTATCACATTGCTGTTTGTGGGATCTTGCTGTTTGTGGGACCGCAAATTGGCTGCTGCATTTCCCACATTACAACAGTGACTCTACTTCATTGATTGTAAAGCACTTTGAGATGTCTGGTGTTGGTGAAAGGCATTATATAAATGCAAGTCTTTCTTTCTGGATGGCCTCCAAGGCTCAGTGTTTGCTTGCAGCTGAGCAGAGCTGGGAGAGTCCTGTGCCCTCCGGCAAGGAATCTCCACTGCTGTCCCTGTCTCCACCATCGGCACTTGTGAGTTGTGAGACACCAGTTGACAACACTACTCTATCTCATGTGCCAACTACCAAGGTGTGCATCTCTGCGCTGGTGCTGGGTGCGCTTATGTCTGGTGACGCTGCGCCCTCAGAGTCTGGAGGCTCCTATGAGGAGTCGTATTCCTCTTCCTCCTGTACAGGGGTTGGGGGGGGGCTCTTGATGGACCTATGGGAAAGTAAAGAGATGAGTTAGATAGGTCATATGAATAAAGGGTACAGATACCATTATGCACATGACCTGTAGGGGGTGGCGTGTGCCCAGTCAGCTCTGCCCCTGACTGCCTCTGAGCGGTTCGAATCGCTCCCACACCCCTGGGTTCTAGACACCGGACTTAGGTACAGGCGGTGATACAGAAATAGAGTAGACAATTGGTTTGGTACAAGAAAACCGTAATTTTATTAAAAGGCACAACAATATTACAATACTGGAAAAATCACTAGAATAATTACAGGCATATAAAGTTACACTTAGTTGGGAATGGGGAACACATGGCACAACGAGGGAACAATCACATTAATAATCCCCCTACCCTTGTCCCACCCCCAATACCTAACTAGATTGAGCTAAGAGGGGCCAGAGATTTATGCTCACCAATGGGGTTTCCTTGACAGTTCAAAACCTGTCGATTAAGCCGATTGTGGTTTTGGGGTTCGCTCTTTGTGTCCTTTGGGGCCTGCCGTCATCACGTGGTCCAGGGCGCGGCGGTGGAGTCGTCCGGGTAAAGTACCCCCTTTTTCCTCAGTTTGCAGAGTAAAGTCTTTATTGGGTACTTTACCTTGCAGGATGGTTGTTCTTCTGGTGGTGGTCGTTGGATTTCGTTGCGGCTGGGCTCGGTTGGTGGCCTTCGGGGTCGGCTCAGTCTTGTGAGGCTGTGGTTGCGGCCTAATTGTCCTCAGTTATTGCCTCGAACTTGCTATTTGGCTCTATTCCTCAATGTACCCCGATGGCTGGCCCTCTTCTGCCGTGCTGAACCTCGATCTTTCTGTTTGGTTCTATTCTTCAATGTACCCCGGGTGCATACAGGAAACTGATGGGACCGAGCTGGTGCCGTACCATCAAAAGTGCTGGACATACCAGCGTTAATGTTGAAACATACGGAACTGAAAGGCTCCGTGTGAATCAACAAACCCTGTTGCTTAGCAACAGCTTCAAAACAGTCAGCTGCAGCTGCAAGCGTCTCTAGCTGAAGCTGTTGCTATAGCTACAGACCTTGCAGTGCCTGACTGGGAAAAAAAAAGCAACGAGAACTAAAAAAACGTATAGAAAATGGCTCCTGATTTTTGCCATTAGATCGAGTATTCCGGACATATAACCTCCGGATAAACCAACATTTCCTGTACCTACATCCTGAGCTACCAGTGGGCCTATAATTATACAGGTCCTCCATTCCCTTATCTGCACGCCAAATCAGGTCAGTTCTTTGTTTAATTTTTGGCGGGCTCATCTAAAGTGTTTACAGTCATTCACCTTAATGGCTTTTGGGGCGGTTGTCTCCTGGTTTTAACGGCTTCAATATCCTGGCTGTTTGTCATTTATGAATGTTTAATCATCTTTTCCTGGCTTGGTGGCTCTTTTGAGCGGTTACCGATTATGTATGCAAAAAAGTTAATGGCCTCAAGATTACGTCTATCCTGAGTTAACTGTTTCGAAATGAAAGATGCATATTCTGTGTTTACCTAGCTCTCTGGCTTTAGGAAAATGACAAAGTCTTCCACACAGATCCATGCATGTTAGGTTTCATTTCAGGATTTGAATGGGCCTGCCTTTTGCAGGGCCTTGCTTTCTAAAATCCTGCGGGCCTCGGTCACGAGGTTTCAGAAGCCATTTTCTTTCGGGTACCCTTTTTTAATAACTTGTCCAAACAGGGTCCCTTTATCTATAACTTTTGGGGAATGTGGGAATTTTGAGTACCCTACAGACCATTCAGTGGCTGAAAACATCAGTCCCCATATGAGTGACTGATTTATGCCATGTAGCTGTATGATATGTAATTCTGTCACCAGATTGCTGAGATGTCTCCCACCTCGAGCTGCTCGGCGAATCCCGATACTTCTAACGCAGCCTCCTCTGCCGCTGTGATGGTGGCAAATGATAGTGTTCCATCTCCACTTCTCTCCCTCTCCCTCTTATTGTGGACTCTCTTTTCCTGCAAGGAGGGAAAGAAGAGAAGGTTGAGTGAGACTGATGGAATGAGTGTAAGGAATGGATGGGTTAGATCTTTAGAGGGTGACTATGATGGAGTGGAGTGGCAAAGCCAAATGGCCTCCTTGTGTGTTGTTAGTTGGTATGATTGCGTTAGGACGAGGGTGAGTATGAGGGGTGGCTTGTAAGATGGAGGTGTGATAATGTAGATAGAGAGAGAGGGTTGGGTGGATGTGCAAGGTATGTTGGTGTGAGTAATGATGAGCAGGAGTAGGGTTGGGAAGGCAGAGTGAAGCGGATGTGATGAGAGGCACAGCAGGATTAATATGAGTGTGGCTTTGTACTCACCTTTCCTGATCTAATGAGATCATTGAAACATTTGCAGCACTGCACCCAGGTCCTCCTGACCACATCCCTGCTCTTGACCTCCTCTGCAATTTGGAGCCAGGCTATTTTTGTCTCCTGGGGAGGTCTCTTCTGCCGATCAGAAGGGAAGAAGACCTCCCTGCGTGCTCTGACTCCTTCCACAAGCATATGGAGGGAGTCATCAACGAGCCTGGGTGCAGCCCTCTGCCCCTGTGCAGTCATGTTTCCAAGTGTTTGGAACAATCAAAAGCTCCAGTGCAGTGACTGCATGATCATAAATGAACCTTCAAATGCAATGTGGCCAAGGCTCTTTTAATTCTACCAGCCGAAAACGCATCATGGGTGAAGCCATCAGACCCGCACCATTTAATTGGGCCAGGTAGCATGCTCAGTGGGCTTAATAAGCCCCATTGATGCAAAGTCGTTTTCTGCAGCAGGATGGAAGCTGCAATGGGGTCATGACCTGCCACACCAACCGCCTACACCCGACCTGCCCAGGTACAGAAAATTCTAGCCTGTGTTTTCGGATGATGTCGCCGAAGGGCAGCTTGTAGATGCTCTTTGGATAAAGAGGTTACTCCTGAATTCCCTATTAAATTTATTAGTGACTATTGTATATTTATGTCCCCTAGTTTTGGGTGGAATCATCTTCTATACGTCTACCCTATCAAACCCTTTCATAATCTTAAAGACCTCTATCAAGCCTTCTCTTTCCTAGAGACAAGAGCCCCAGCCTGTTCAATCTTTCCTGATAGGCATGACCTCTCAGTTCTGGTATCATCCTTGTAAATCATTTTTGCTCCTTCTCCAGTACATCTATATCCTTTCTATAATATGGAGACCAGAACCAGTACTATCATCCGAGCAAAGATACCACCAAGGGATAATGCACTCCCATTATTGACATCTGCTCTGAAGCCCATGTGCACCATTACTTTATAAATATTTAACTGGCTGACCACTTTTGACTTGCAATGCACTTGAAACCACACCTGCATTGCAGTGAGAAATTATTATTTTTTCTCAAAAAAGTTCTAGTCAACTTTTTGTGTTGTAGATCAGTTTTTTTTTAGCTCTATTTTCTGTATGAAAATCTGTTGCTGACGTATATATAATAACAACAATACTGAAGATAAAATGAAGTAACATTTGAAATGATCTGGGCTAACACACATATATAATCCAATAACTGTCTGTTAATGCATCTCTTGTAGGCACAGCTCAGTGGCTGATAGATGTAGCTGAAAGCAAGACATGAAGGTACTGTGCACCGAGAGCCAGAAGGAATCAATCATTTGGTTTTAAATGCTTCAAAATGTCATCTGAAATGGAAAGGAATATCACTGTTTTTGGAGTTGCTGGCCTCTTCAATGGTTCAATAATTATAGCTTTGAAGTGTGACAGAAAGAAAGTCAGTTCTAATGACTAAAATAAATAGCAAACAATGGAGATTTGGCTCAAGATCCAAGAGTATGCATATTTTTAATAATTATTCATAGATATGTACACTGTTGAGTGGAGGTGAAGGTTGGCTGGTTCCATCAGAGCTGCATTAAAATGTTTGTTATATAGTCCATTGAACCATGGACCATTTACAGATCTTTTCTGTTAAACCCAACATCTGAACAAAATAACAATGTGAAGTCTTATACAGTGCATCTCCTGCATGTATAAATCACTAGTCCCATTGTTATCCCTCAGGGCTCATCTTAAACACAAGGCACTAACTTTTACCAGAGTATGGTTCCATGGGTGCTAATGGCCAGAATATTTTATGGGACATATAGGGGGAAACATTTGTTCCTTAGTGCCTCCCGTTAGCACCAGCAGATGGCGCTAATGGGGAGCTAGACCAGTATCACTGGGGCGAGGCAAATCCAGTGCCTCATGCCAAATCCGGCCCCCCCACCCC
The DNA here is from genome assembly GCF_052327205.1 of Somniosus microcephalus. Lineage (NCBI taxonomy): Eukaryota > Metazoa > Chordata > Chondrichthyes > Squaliformes > Somniosidae > Somniosus > Somniosus microcephalus. The sequence continues at coordinate 46,564,891 of NC_140993.1, read as the reverse complement.
CCGTAGTGCCACCGGTAAGAGGTATTGCTGGGAACGTCAACACCAGGTGGATCATGCCGTCAGTGAGTGTGCAACAAGTTAGCATCTCATCCAAAAGACAGGACCTCCAACAATGCAGCATTCCCTCAATACTAAACTGCAGTATCAGCCTAGATTACATGCTTATGTCCTGCTTTAGGGCTTGAACCCATAGGCAAGAACGCTACAACTGAGCAAAGTTGGCACTTTGTAATGGGGAAAAGCATATTAAGGGATTCAGGATGAAATGATAAGTACTTCAAAGAAATTGGAATTGGAAGAGAAGCACACTGATGTTAGCTGGGAGTTGTTTAGCTTTCTTGTCTCACTAGCTGCGGTGAGCACATATGCCTCCATCCAACCATTTTGACTAGTTGTCAGTCAGTAGACATTTGATTGTAGTTTAATCCAATCTTTAATGTGGTTCACAGTGGTGGTGTGATTGTCATTAACGCACAAGATTACCTCCTGACCTCCAATGTGAACCACATTAAAGATTTCTAAAAAAACTTACCATGAACTTTGGCGCTTACACGGATTGACTGAACTGTTACAAGGAGATATGAGAGCTTTCAAAATAAATGTTCAGGGATCTTGTAGTCCAGGACTGGGAGGATTATGTAATTTTGTCATTATTCTCCTCTGCTGGGAAATTATTTTGCATTTAATTTGAAGAGAGCAATTAAATCCATAGTGCTTGGTTATCGCAGTCCCTCCGTTCTGCCGATTAAAATATCAGTTCATTTCTGAGGCTCAGATAAAACTGCTGCTGAATTAAATTTACATCCAAAGTCTCTGAGCAGTTGAAGGGAGGCAGTTTGTTAATGAACAATTTAATTTGCACGACAGATACTAAAATATTCATAAGAAAAATGCAAAACAGTATGGGCCAGATCTTGCTGGAAAAATAACGGCGTATTAACGATGCACACCATTATTAATGTGCAAATCATCCAGAAAGTTCAGGGATTAAGAAATACAGCGTGAGTTGCAAAACTCCAGAATTTGTTGGTCGATTTACGTCCCTCCGCCATTTACTTAACACAAACGGCATCTCACCCTTAGCCTCCTGGTTATTTAAAAAATTTGCTAGATTTGCCTATTAATTGATCGTGAAACTCACCACAGAAGTTATGTCTAGTAATTAACAGTGTTAGAAGCTTTTTAATTACATGATACTTGTTAATGCAATGCCAATCAACCTCTATGGCCTAGAAATGGAACAATTTAAAAGTGTTCAATCTCATTACTGCATGTGTTAAACTTTTCTTCGAGATTTTAAAATTTTAACATTTTTAATTTTTAATTCTTTTTATTAGCTTTCCTTTCTATCTCTTTCAACTCTCTCTTAATCCAATCTTTCTTTCCCTCTCTTTACTTTTCTTTCTGTACCTGATTTGACTCTTTTTCACCCATTTCCATTTCTGTCATTCTGTTTCTTTCTCAAACCTTAATTTTCATTGGCTAAGGAGATACACTGTTGGTCCCTCCATTCACGAAGGTCCCCGCTGCCCTCATCACGCTGTTATCAGCTGGCTCTTCCAGAAAGTTATGACACAAAATTTTTTGATCTGAAGGGTGCAGAAAACAGTCTAACTAATAGCGTGTGCCGCAAGATGTCCCACTCCAGCAAGATCTGGACCTGTGTAGAAATGAAAATTTCACACTGTTAAGCTCATTTTATTCTTATTTAAATGTTGTACTTTCAGCAGCTACTGCAAGGTCTTTATGGAATTTAATGGATTTGGATTAGTGACATTATCCAAATCCACAATTCACTGACATAGAAACATAGAAACATAGAAGATAGGAGTAGGCCATTCGGCCCCTCGAGCCTGCTCCGCCATTCAATGCGATCATGGCTGATCATCCAATTTCAGTACCCGGTCCTTGCTTTCTCCCCATACCCTTGGATCACTTTAGCATTAAGAAATATATCCAACTACTTCTTGAATATATTTAATGAATTGGCTTCTACTGCCTTCTGTGGTCGAGAATTCCACAGGTTCACCACTCTCTGGGTGAAGAAATTCCTCCTCATTTCTGTCCTAAATGGCTTACCCCTTATCCTTAGACTGTGACCCCTGGTTCTGGATTCCCCGGCCATCGGGAACATCCTTCCTGCATCTAGTCTGTCCAGTCCTGTCAGGATTTTATAAGTTCCAATGAGATCCCCTCTCATTCTTCTAAACTCCATCGAGTACAAGCCCAATCATCCCAATCTCTTCTCATATGTCATTCCTGCCATCCCAGGTATCAGCCTGGTGAATCTTCGCTGAACTCCTTCCATGGCAAGAACATCCTTCCTCAGATAAGGCCACCAAAACTGCACACAATACTCAAGATGTGGTCTCACCAAGGCCCTGTACAATTGCAGCAAGACATCCTTGTTCCTGTACACAAACCCTCTCGCTACGAAGGCCAACATACCATTTGCCTTCTTAACCGCCTGCTGCACCTACATGCTTACCTTCAGTGACTGGTGCACAGGGACACCCAGGTCTCGTTGCACTTCTCCTTCTCCCAATCTATTGCCATTCAGATAATAATCTGCCTTCCTGTTTTTGCCACCAAAGTGGATAACCTCACATTTAACCACGTTATATTGCATCTGCCATGCTTTTGCCCAATCACCCAACCTGTCCAAATCATCCTGGAGTTTCTCGGCAACCTCCTCACAGCACACACGCTCACGCAGCTTTGTGTCATCTGCAAATTTGGAGATATTACATCTAGTTCCCTTGTCTAGATCATTAATATATATTGTGAATAGCTGGGGTCCAAGGACCGATCCCTGCGGTACCCCGCTAGTCACTGCCTGCCACTCGGAAAAAGACCCATTTATTCTCTATAACAGTTCTCTATCCAAGTCAATACCTTGCCCCCAATCCCAGTGCCTTAACGTTACATGCTAATCTCTTATGCGGGACCTTATCAAAAGCCTTTTGAAAATACAAATACACCACATCCGCTGGTTCTCCCTTATCTATTTTACCAGTTACATCCTCAAAAAATTCCAGTAGATTAGTCAAGCATGATTTACCTTTTGTAAATCCATGTTGACTTTGCCGATCAGGTCACTGTTTTCCAAGTGCTCTGCTATTACATCTTTTATAATGGATTCTAGCATTTTCCCCACTACCGATGTCAGGCTTACCGGTCTGTAATTCCCCGTTTTCTCTCTACACCTTTTTTGAATAGTGGGGTAACATTAGCTACCCTCCAATCCATGGGTACTGTTCCAGATTCCATCGAATGTTGGAAGATGATCAGCAATGCATCTACTATTTCTAGGGCCACTTCCTTAAGTACCCTTGGATGTAGATTATCAGGCCCTGGGGATTTATCGGCCTTCAATCCCATCAATTTCCCAAACACCATTTCCCTACAAATACTGATTTCTTTCCGTTCCTCCCTTTCATCAGACCCTATGTTCCCTGACATCTCTGGGAGGTTATTTGTGTCCTCCTTTGTGAAGACAGAACCAAAATATGTATTTAATTGGTCAGCCATTTCTTTGTTCCCCATTATAAATTACCCTGATTCTGACTGCAAGGGACCTGCGCTTGACTTCACCAATCTTTGGCCTAGAAATTCAGTTGCGTGCGCCAGCCGTTAGCGCCTTAGGAGGAGTAGATCTCGAGCGCTAGGCACTTAGCGGCCGGGCGCAGCGCGATCTGCGCCTACGCCCAACTTCAGTAGACATTTAGCGCCGGCGCAAAGTGTTTGCGTGCGCTCAGCTGCGCGCGCAGATTATGACGTCATTTCCTCGTGCAACGCCCTTTGTGCGCCCCAATCCGGAACTTCAGTCGCGCCCGCCCAATGTGGGCGTGGCGGTCCTAAGAACTGTGAAATGGAACGCAGCAGAGGCCATGCGGGCCGCGGGGAGCGCAAATTAAAGGGCACTTACCCTGAACTGTAAAGGCCAGCCATTTTGCAGCAATCACTCTTGTGCAACGGATTTATGGACAGAGACCAAGGAAGAGAGCTTACTGCTTTGGCCCAACATAGGAGAGGTATTTTTGGCTTCAGGCCAGAGCTTGGCAATTCGCCTTCATTGTGAGGTCATTGTTTGCCAGTATATTATGGGGGCTGCATGGGGTGCCAACCTTCAGTTTCAGCATTATGTGCGAAGGGCTCGCAGACGCTGTGTGAGAGGGGCAGCCCTGGCTAGACGCAGAGGGGGCAACAGGCGTTGGCAACGTAGGCCTTACCCACTCAGGGAATACCGCCAGCAGGTGTCCTATCTCACCATGACTGCCGCGCAGTGTGTTAGGAGGCTGCGCTTCAGAAGGGAGGTGGTTGCAGAGATCTGCCAGCTGCTTCACAGAGATCTGCGTCCACAGCTGAGGTGCAGGACGTCTCTGTCAGTGGAAGTGAAGGTCACGGTGGCTCTGAACTTCTATGCAAGCGGCTCCTTCCAAGCCGCTGCTGGGGACATTGCTAACATATCCCAGTTCGCCGTGCATTGCTGCATCCGCCAGGTGACCAATGCCCATTTCAGAAGGAGACACCAATTCATCTCCTTCCCCATGACCCTGGAGAGGCAGCAGCAGCGTGCAGTCGGATTTGCAAGGATCGTGGACTTCCCCATGGTGCAGGGCGCCATTGACTGCACGCATGTGGCTTTGCGGGCACCTATCGACAATGCCGAGGATTACCGCAACCGGAAGGGCTACCATTCCCTCAATGTACAGCTGGTGTGTGACCACAGGCAGTGCATCCTAGCTGTCAATGCCCGCTTTCCAGGCAGCAGCCACGATGCATTTATCCTGCGACAGACTACTGTGGCTGACATGTTCCAGGCACAGCCTCCCCCAAGAGGATGGCTTATCGGGGACAAAGGCTATCCTTTGTGTACCTGGCTCATGGCCCCGCTCCGCGCGGCCAGGACCCCTGCTGAGGAGGCATACAATGAAAGCCATCAAGCCACTAGAAACATCATAGAACAAACGATTGGCGTCCTCAAGCAACGGTTCCGCTGCCTGGATCGTTCCGGCGGATCTCTGCAGTATTCGCCGGAGAGAGTCTCCCAGGTCGTGGTCGTTTGCTGCATGCTGCACAACCTGGCTATCCACAGGACTCAGGCACTGCCACCTCACGCTGGAGCACCACCTCAGGAGGAGGAGCAGGAGGAGCATGAGGAGGAGGAGGAGGAGGAGGAGGAGTACCAGCCCAGGAGGGAGGCACAAGGTCCAAGGGCCGCCCGTCGGCGGCTTATTGAACGTCACTTCTAGGCCCCCTGTCAGGGAATGGCTTGTGGCAGTGAAGGGACCTGAATGCAGCCGCTCCGCAAGCCCTCAGCCGGTTAAGGCAACAACCACTTCAAACATCAAACATGGACAAGCTGAATAAATAAAATGCTTTATTGAACAAACTCAGGGCCCTTCCCACATGAAACCCAAAAACAGACAACACCCCCAAAAAACAGTCACACACATGACTCACTCCCACAACCTGGGGAGGAATAACAAAACATTTCCACAAAAATGGCCTTCATCCTCGGCCTTACAAAAACAACCATCCCCATAAACAAAACAACCATCCCCATATAAAAACAACCATCCCCATATAAAAACAACCATCCCCATATAAAAACAACCATCCCCATATAAAAACACATTTGCCCACACCCTCTACTTTGTGGCCCGCGAGGGCGATTCCTTGTCCAGCCTTTTGCGGCCCCTGGCCGCCCTGCTGCTCCTCCTCAAAATGTGCCCAGTGGCTGCTGCAAGGCTGGGGGATGGCTCCTGAGGGGCACATGGCGTGACGGCAGATGCCCTTGGGGGTCGGCCTAGACGAGCTCTGGCCCTCGAGGGGCCGGCTGGTGACTGCTGCAGCTCTGGCTGGGCAGCAGCAATCTCTCCAGCAGCTCGTCGCAGCTCCACTGGGGGAGTGGCAGTGGCGGCTGCAGGAATGGGGGCAAGCTGGCTAATGGCAGGCGCTCGCTGCTCGCCTGAGACACTGGCACTCGCCCGGGCCAGCACTGCAGCATGCGCAGCAATCTGCTGAAGGACAGACCGCTGTGCTGCTGCAGCGTGGCGGGTGCCCTGGCGATGCCTGGCTGACACAGCGAGTGTGGCAGCAGTGAGTGCCCGTACTGCCCTGGTCTGTGCCCGCATCAGACCAGCCAGTGACTGCACGGCACCACTGATCACCTGGCTACTCGCTGCGTGAGCTGCCCCGAATTCCGCCCAACTCGCTGCCTGTGCTGCCCCGAATTCGGCCCGACTCGCGGCCTGTGCTGCCCTGAATTCGGCCCGACTCGCAGCGTGTGCTGCTTCGAATTGCTCGAAACTCCTGGCCTGTGAGGCGCCGAAATCAGCCACACTATGAGCCAGGGACTCGATGGCCTCAGGCAACCGTGCCACAACCCCCATGAACTCGGTGTGCCGGCGATCCGAGTCCACGGACATTTGATCGAGGAGGCGCACCTCCTTGGCGAGGACCGTCTCCGGACTGGAGGCCGGACTCTCCCTCTGGGGAGAAGGCCGCCGAGCTGGCCGACCCTTCCCGCGTTGCTGGATGCCACTGGGCCCAGCAACTACACTCCCCTGCGACCCTTCCCCCCTCTAGGAAGAAGGCCGCCGAGCTGCCCGACCCTTCCCGCGTTGCTGCACGCCACTGGGCACAGGAGCTACACTCCCCTCTGACACTTCCCCCTGGCTCTCCTCCAGGGAAGACTTGTCTCCTCCATTGGCATCCCCTGGCGTGGCTGAGGGTTCCCCTGATGGGCCGCCTTCCTCTTCCTCTTCCTTCTCCTCCTCCTCCTCCTCCTCCTCCTCCTCCTCTTCCGAGGGGCTGTCACTGGCAGCTTCAGGGACCTCCTCCTCACCATCTGAAAGCAGGAAGGCACAAGAGTAGCTTTAGAGTGAGGAGAGGGCGTCAGCATGGGAGGCATGAGTGGTGGCATTCAGCGCATTGGTCGGACAGTGGCAAAGGATGTTGATCTGAAGCGCAAGTGGGATGAGAGAGGTCCAAAAGGTGATGTCCTTACCATTGGTGCCCAGAACAGGGTCGGCATCTCCAGATGCAAAGGAGCCAATCACCCGGGCACCCATGAGGCTACCCACGCGCTCTTCCAGGTCAGTGAGCTGCTGGACCTGGGGACGGCCTCCCCTGGTCACAGTCCGGCTCTTCTGATTGTGTGCCAGCTTGGCCTGCAAGAGAAAGGACGGCCTCTAAGTACAGTGTGGTGCCCTGATCTTGTGTGCACTGCCTCCCATGGTCGAATAGCTTGGCCAGTGTGGTGCCCTGATCTTGTGTGCACTGCCTCCCATGGTCGAATAGCTTGGCCAGTATGGTGCCCTGATCGTGTGTGCACTGCCTCCCATGGTCGAATAGCTTGGCCAGTGTGGTGCCCTGATCTTGTGTGCACTGCCTCCCATGGTCGAATAGCTTGGCCAGTGTGGTGCCCTGATCTTGTGTGCACTGCCTCCCATGGTCGAATAGCTTGGCCAGTGTGGTGCCCTGATCTTGTGTGCACTGCCTCCCATGGTCGAATAGCTTGGCCAGTGTGTAAAGTGTAGAATGTGCAATTGATGTTCATGCCAGTCCCATAGCTGCTGGATGAGGGCTGGCCATTAGGGCTTTTAGGTCCCTTTGCCCATAATGTGAGGTGCACATGCAAGGATGAGGAGGACACTGGAAAGGGGACTCACCCTGACAATCCTTGTGAGGTCATTGAACTTTTTCCGGCATTGGACAGCGTTCCTGGGGACCTCGCTGTTGGATGTGACCCTGTGGGCGACCTCCCTCCAGGCTTTCCTGTAGACGCTGGTGGCAGGCTTCTTGCCACTGTCCGGGAACAAGAGTTTGCGTCTCCTCTCCAAAGCCCTAACCAGCACCCTCAAATCATGGCCAGTGAAGCGCTGCGCTCGTTCACGGGCCTTCTGCATCTTTCCCGGCGCTATTTCGGTTCAGCAGCAGTGTTTAGGCCTAGCTGGAGGGCTGCAGTGTCCAGGGCGTGGCAGCAGACGAACTCGACCCTTCCCCCTTTAAGAGCTGGCCGGCGCCAGGGTGTCTGCTGTCAATCAAGAAATGACCGCACCTGCGCTGCGCCCGGCCTCGGCGGTTTAGCTCAGCACCGCCGGCTTTGCGCCTAAAGATAGTTGTGTAACGCCAGTTTTAGCTCTCGAGCAAACTCTTAGGGCGAAGCTACTGAATATCGGCGAAGTGGCCTCGACTTTGCGCCGGGCGCAAACTTTAGCGGCCGCCCGACTTTTCCGCCCCAAAAGTGGCTATACTGAATTTCTAGGCCTTTTTCTCTTCACATATCTATAAAAACTTTTACAGTCAGTTTTTATGTTCCCTGAAAGCTTACTCTCATATTCAATTTTCCCCTTCTTAATTAATCCCTTTGTCCCCCTTTGTTGAATCCTAAACTGCTCCCAATCCTCAGGTTTACTGCTTTTTCTGGCCAATTTATATGTTTTCTCCTTGGATCTTATGCTATCCCTAATTTCCCTTGTTAGCCATGGTTGAGTCACCTTTTTTGTTTTATTTTTATGCCAAACTGGGATGAACAAATTCTGTAGTTCATCCATGCGGTCTTTGAATGTTTGCCATTGCCTACCCACCGTCAACCCTTTGAGTGATATTCCCCAATGAATCCTACCCAACTTGCGCCTCAGACCATCGTAGTTTCCTTTATTTAAATTCAGCACCCTGGTCTCTGAGCCAACTACTTCATTCTCCATCTTAATGAAGAATTCGATCATATTATGATCGCTCCGACAACAAGATTGCTAATTAATCCTTTCTCGTTACCTAATACCCAGTCTAAGATGGCCTGATCTCTGGTTGGTTCCTTGACATATTGGTCCAGGAAGCCATCCCGTAAACACTCCAGGAATTCCTCCTCCACAGTATTGTTACCAATTTGGTTAGCCCAATCTATATTTAGATTAAAGTCACCCATGATGACTGCTGTGCCCTTATTGCACGCTTCTCTAATTTCCCTTTTAATGCCATCCCCAACCTCCACATTACTGTTTGGGGGTCTATATACCACTCCCACTACCGTTTTCTGCCCCTTGGTATTTCTCATTTCTACCCATACAGATTCCACATCATGAGAGCTAATATCCTTCCTTACAATTGTGTTAATCCCTTCTTTAACCAGCAATGCTGCCCCACCTCCCTTTCCTTTTTGCCTATCTTTCCTGATTATTGAATACCCCTGGATGTTGAGTTCCCAGCCTTGGCCACCCTGGAGCCATGTTTCCATAATCCCAATCAAATCATATTTGTTTACCTCTATTTGCGCAGCTAATTCATCCACCTGATTACGAATGCTCCTCGCATTCAGACACAAAGCCTTCAGGCTAATTTTTTAACGCTCTTAGACCTATTAGAATTATTATTTACTGTGGCCATGTTTGATTTAAACCGTTGATTTCTCTGACTGCCACTTTTGCTTTTCTCCTTCCTGTCTTTGACCAGTTTCATGATGTCACTTTAGTGGCACTTTGTGAGATCACATTAAGAAGAGTTCTGCGCACAATGGGCTAGATGTTCCTCCATGGCAGGTTTACTGCCACAAGTGTGCCACATCTGCCTTTCCACCCGCTGTGACCCCACCACCTATTTTCCTGGGTCAGCTTCATTTCAATAGCATCGATGGACTCCCAGAGTTGTTCATATCTTCTGCTGGGAGCTCATCTCTAGGGGCGCAGGAAGGAGAGGATGCAGAAACCTGATGCTGCTGTAGCATTAAACAGAACCTGGGAGCAGGTTATAAAAATGTACTAGTCTCAGTCAAGTGAAGCGACTAGAGAAGCTGGGATTGTTCTCCTTGGAGCAGGTAAAAACTAAGGGGAGATTTAATAGAGGCATTCAAAATCATGAAGGATCTTGATCGAGTAAAGGAGAAACTATTTCCATTGGCAGAAGGGTCGGCAATTACAGGAAACAGATTTAAGGTCATTGGCAAAAGAGCCAGAGGTGTGATGAGATTTTTTTTAGGCAGTGAGTTATTATGATCTGCACGGCACTGCCTGAAAGGGTAGTTGAAGCAGGTTCAATAGTAACTTTAAAAGAGAATTGGATAAATACTTGAAAGGGATAAAATTGCAGGGCTATAGGGAAAGAGCAGGGGAGTGAGGCTAATTGAATAGCTCTTTCAAAGAGCCGCACAGGCACGATGGGCTGAATGGCCTTCTTCTGTGCTGTAAGATTCTATGATTCTATAAAGGTTGCCAAGTTAACTGCTATTCACATTTTGCTTCTATTTAAAATGTTGCTTTACAAAGCATATTAGTAAGCTTGCTGCTACATCACAGAGGGACAATGTACAGCACTCAGTCACCTGCTTGTACACTTTCAAATGCACAGACATTTTCCAGACACTCAAGAGTGCTGTTAGGACAAAACATTTGTCTTGTGGCCTATTGGGCAAGACAAACAACAAACACAAAGCATGTAGCCGACAACAGATACTCACACTCAGTACAGATCGAAAATTGGCGGGCTGTATAAAGGCTGGCGATCTGCTCCGCCAGGTTACCGATGGTAAGGTTAATAATTACCCACAATGTGCTTTGATTTTTGGATTCCAATTCTTAGTCATGGTTGATGGCAAAGTTGTAAAATTATTGCAGAGACCCATGGAAAACTAAAACAATAATAAAACATTACATACAGGTAAATTTGTTCCCGCAGATGGCAATTGTTGTCTCCATTCTCGGGGTTAAAAGCAACACACAATAGCTTTTTACTTCAAACCAACAGCTCTACCTTCTCCCACGTGGCACTACGGAAACACTGCCAAGTATACACCAGCAGAAGCCAGTGTTACTGCCTTCACTGAACTACATCAGCTCAAAACACAATCGCTATCATTGTATGTTTGTAGGACGTACATCAATCTAGTGGGAAAAAAACTGCTGAAATTTGTTTTGCCCAAAGCATATGAAGTTATGCACTGTTATAAGGAAGGGGTTAGAGATTTATGTATCTGCTTGAACCCCAGCTGTAGGAAACTGCTCCCTTCTGCACTGGAGTGCCATTTCCTACTTCCCACATGAGCCATATAAGACAATCCAATTAGTGCTAATTAGTGGTGGTTTGTGGGCAGCACTAGACAGTGACAATGCCAATACTTTATGAATCTTCAAAGCTTCAATGATCACAAAATACTTACAGTTCAGGAAGGCCAGATGGTAAAGTTGGCCCAGCCAGAACAACCTTACACTTCCCCTCCATTGCTGCACCTAATTGTTTCTTAAATCATTCCAGAGCTTTCACCTCCACCACACTGCCTGAATGTCCATTCTCTGCATGAAGAAAAATCTCCTAATATCAGTTCTAAAATTTATTTTTACGAGTTTGAATCTGTCCAATTGCCACAGTATTTTTTCAAATGGTATTCTTGTTGTAGTAGTAAAAGTTGTTGTTATGACCTGGAATGCATTGCCTGAACGGGTGGTGGAAGCAGATTCAATAGTAACTTTCAAAATGGAATTGGATAAATACTTGAAAGGGAGAACATTGTAGTGTTATGGGGAAAGAGCAGGGGAGTGGGACTAATTGGATAGCTTTCAAAGAGCCAGCACAGGCACAATATAAATGTTTGTGAGGTAAACAGTTATATTTTCATTAAAGGGCCCCTGAAGTTCTCATCTCTGTCCTCCTCAACAGAGCTGGGAGAGAATCTTGCACTCTGGTGAGCTGTCTCCAGGGCTGTCCCTTCCACCAATACCTGCTCCTGCGCACTTATGTTGGGCGCATCACCACGTGCACATCTCTTTAACTCACTCTGTACCCCAGCCAGGGTGGCAACATTATTGTGCTGGTGTTTGGGTGTGATGGAACATATGATTATCCTCCTCCAAGGTAGTATCTTTCTTGAGGAGGCTCCAACTGTTGAGAAGGACCTAGAGGAAAGAGAAGAGGGACAATAGTTAGCATGGCATTGTGCGACTGCACAGTTGCAGAAGACCAGGAATCACAATGCTAATTGATGTACTCAAGCTGGCTCATTGTGCCTTTTTCTGTGCTTAATGAAAGGGTGGGTGTAGTGTCCGCGCCTTAATAATACACGGACTGCAGGAGAACAATAAAACAGGTATTTACTGAACAGAGGGTAACTTAAGACTGAAGTACAGAAGCCTGCTATGGCTTTATATACAGGGGTGGTCACTGCCGGTACTGCAGTATAGAATCAGTTCTTCTCTTAAAGGTACATACACAACAATTCCGCCCCTTTTAGATAAACAGTACATAACATTCATTTAACAATTAAATAATAACTAATTACAATTACAATTTTCTCTGTACTATATACATCAACTGAAATAATCATTTATAAGTTCAGTCTTTGAGGAGGCTTCCTGATCCTGACTGGATAGCGCCTTTCTCGAGTATCCTGTTCTTGCGGCGGAGTTGATTCTGGCTCATTGTCATTGGTTGGTTCGTCAGCTTCCAATACCACTGCTTCTGAGGTAGACGCAATCTGTACTTCGGGTTGATTACCAGGTGCACCTGCTCGTGGTATGGGTTTGGCTTGTTCCTGTGACTCTAGAATCTGGTCAGCATGGCATCTCACGATGCTCTCTCCAACGGTCCACTGTGTACATTAGTGGTCCCTGCTGTGTGCATATCGTTCCTGGCTGCCATTTTTCTGTTCGGTAGTCGCGGGCCAAGACTGGTTGCCCTATCTTGAAGCTCCTGGTTGGCTTCTCATTTATGTGCTGGAATTGCTTATCCTCAACATCTTGTCTTATGTTTGGTTTGAGCAAATCCAGGCGACATCTTAGCCTTCGGTTGAAGAACATTATGGCTGGAGCTTGGTTGGTGACTGCGTGTGTCGCATTCCGGTAAGCAAACAAGAAATTATCCACCTTGTGTTGTAGTGGTATGTCGTCGTTATACATTGCCTTTATTGCCTTTTTAAAGGTCTGAACAAACCTCTCAGCCAATCCATTTGTGGCTGGATGATATGGGGCAGATGTGTAATGTTTCACCCCATTATTCCTCAGAAACCTCCGGAAATCCTCGGACACAAACGGTGGCCCATTGTTGGAGCAAATCTGTTCTGGCAAGCCATTCCTGGCGAAGATGGTCCGTAGGACTGCAATAGTTTTCTCCGTGGTGGTGGAGGACATTTTGATGACCTCTGGCCATTTTGAATGGGCATCCACAGCGATTAGGAACATTGAGTCCATAAATGGACCAGCAAAATCAATGTGTACCCGTTGCCATGGAGATGAGGGCCACTCCCATGGATGTAGCGGGGCCTGTGGTGGAGCGTTTTGGACCTTCTGGCATCCTGTGCATCTCTTGGTCATATCCTTGATTTCTTTATCGATTCCCGGCCACCACACAAACGCCCTGGCTAGGCTCTTCATTTTTACCCCTCCCAGATGACCCTCATGAAGCTCATTGAGCACTCTATCTCTCAACTTGGGTGGAATTACCACTCGGGATCCACACATCCAGGTCCCCCGGCACACTGACAGCTGTTCTCTCCTTGGCGAGAATGCTGGCAACAGTGATTCGCCATGTGCTGGCCATCCCTTCACCGTCAAATCATAGACCCGAGAGAGTGTCGGGTCATTTCGGGTTTCCTTCCCTAAACTTGAGTTTGTAACATGTAGACATTCGACTATGGTCGCATGGAATATCTCAACAGGTCCACTGCAGGTGCTTCCTCTACTGTAGGCAATGGTAGGCGCGACAGCCCATCAGCGTTTCCATGCTGTTTCGTACCCTTGTACTCTATGTCGTACTGATGTGCCCCTAGGAAAAAGTGACCATCTTTGCAGCCGTTGCGCCGTCATCACCGGAACGCCCTTCTTTGGGTTAAAAATGGAGACCAGGGGCTGATGATCGGTCAGTAGGGTGAATTTCTGCCCATGCAGATAGTGATTGAACTTCTTCACCCCCCACACCAGGCTGAGGGCCTCCCTGTCAATCTGGGTGTAGTTACGCTCGGCTGAGGTTAATGAGCGCGACGCAAAGGCTATTGGCCTCTCTGAACCATCAAGGAATTTGTGTGACAGCACCGCTCTGATGCCATAGGGAGACGCATCACATGCTAACCGAATCGGTAGTGTTGGATTGTAGCGGGCCAATACTTCTTTTGAAGTGATTAGGCATTTACATTTCTGAAAGGCACGCTTACACTCATCACTCCATTTCCATGTTACTCCAGTTTGCAGCAGGGCGTTCAGTGGGTGCAGAATTGTAGATAAATTCGGCAAGAACTTATGATAGTAGTTCACCAACCCGAGGAACGACCTCAGTTGCGACACAGTTTCCGGTGCTGGAGCCTTGACTACAGCCTCAATCTTGTCCGGCGACTTATGCAACCCTTCCTCATCAATCATGTGGCCACAATACAAGATTTGTCTCCTGAAGAACTCGCATTTGTGGCGGTTGGCTCGTAGCCCATATTCCTGTAATCTAGTGAGCACCTGCTCCAGGTTGGCAAGGTGTTCACTGTCATTTTCGCCCGTAACCAGGATGTCGTCCAAATAACACTGGGTCCCCAGGGTCCCTTGTAGGACTTGTTCCATCGCCCTCTGCCAAATAGCCGGGGCTGATGCTACCCCGAATATCAGTCGATTGTACTGGTAAAGGCCTTTGTGAGTGTTTATCGTGAGGTATTTCCTAGATGCTTCTTCCACCTCCATTTGTAGATACGCTTGGGGCAGATCAATCTTTGTAAAGCATTTCCCTCCAGATAGTGAGGCGAAAATATCTTCTGTCCATGGAAGTGGATATTGTACTGTGTGCAGGACTGGGTTCACAGTTACCTTGAAGTCCCCACAGATGCGAACATTCTTTGGCTCCCCAGGCATGCTGCTCAATGATTTCTTCATTACAGGAACGATAGGTGTGGCCCACTCGCTCCAGTCCACCTTGGAAAGCATACCCGAACGCTCCAGACTCTCCAGCTCTGCTTCAATGGCTGGGCGGATCGCGTAAGGTACCGGTCTGGCCTTAAAAAATTTTGGGTTTTGTAGTGTATGTGCCTTTAAGTCAGAACTACTTTTACAGCTCCTGTATACTGTAGTACTGGCAGTGACCACACCTGTATATAAGCTTTGCGCATGCCTCTGTACCCCCAGTCTTGAGACTACCCTCCTCCAGTAAAGACCTGTTTATCGTTAATGTACAGCATCCATGTGATTATTTAATAACAGCAGATCCACTGAACCACAGATCCAACAGTGGCGACGAGTGTCGATTCGAATCTACCTGCAACATAAAAAAATAAAAAAAATAGTCGAGGCCAGTAACACGGGCATCGACCACGAGCAACCGCCCAGCAGTCAGGCAGAGATTGAACTTCGCAGGGGAGGCTGTGGAGAGCCGGGATTGGTTCCCCAGCCACGATGAGCAGCAAGAGACCGACGACAGGTCCAGCGCAGACCCTTCCCGAGCAACGGCGGCTGGAGCCGACCGAAGGCAGAGAGAAAACCGAGCAGCTTCGACGGGGTAAGACAGAGGGTGAAGAGCGCAGGGCGCAGCCGGGGGTTGAACACCGAGCGGCGTCGAGAAAAAGAAAACAAACCGGAGAGAGAGAGGGTAGAGAAACAGCCGGGTTCTAGACTGAGCGGCGTCAAAAAATATAAAAAGAAGAACGCGCAGAGCACAGCCAGAGCTCACGGGCTGAACAGGGTCCGCGGGGCGAAGAAAGGGGAGTGCGGGAGACGCCATTGAGCCGCGGAGAAGAAGAAAGAGCGCGGGAGACGCCATTTTTAGAAGCCACAGCGGAGAAGAAGGGCGAGCGCGGGAAGGAAGGAAAGCGCGGGAGATGCCATTTTGTTCCAGCGGAGAAGAAGGGGAAGCACGGGAGGCACCATTTTTGACAGTTAACTCACACCCAAGGATGCCGAAGAGTGGCAGTATCTCTACGTTCGACAATGAAGTCGAAGATTGGGTGATATATGTGGAACGTATTGAGGTGTACTGCAGGGCGAATGAAGTGCCAGATGCTAATAAAGCACTGGTTCTGTTAAATTCCATGGGTGCAAACACTTATGGGTTACTGCGAAATCTAATAACCCCAGAGAAGCCGGTAAACAAGAATTTTGATAGCATAGTAAAAATCCTACAGGACCACTTAAACCCCACACCGCTGCTGATAGCAGAACGATATAAGTTCCATAAAAGGAACCAACACAAAGACGAAAGCAATACTGAGTACCTAACGGAACTGCACAAGCTATCGAAACACTGCCAGTTTGGAGCGGGACTAGCAGATACGTTAAGGGACAAGTTTGTGTGTGGGCTACAAAGTGAAGGAACCCAGAAATGGCTTCTACCAGAAAAGGACCTTACGCTGGACAAAGTTTTCAGTATGGCAGTATCACACGAAGCAGCCGCAAGGGGCGCTGCAGAGATACAACGGAGACCGCAAGAATATGGCACCAATGAAATGTCCTATGGAACAGGGAAGTGCTATCGCTGCGGCAGAACAACACATGACCAGAAAGATTGTTGGTTCAAGGACCAAGTGTGCAGACAGTGTGGGAAAGCAGGACACATAGCAAGAGTCTGCAGGTCTGGGAAGAAAACCAACAGTAAGAAATCTCCACAGGAGAAGTACAAAAAGGTACACCAGGTGATGGACAGTGGTTCAGACGAGCAGAAAAGTGACACAGACTCCGGAATCAAGGAGCTGGGTTGTCTGAAACTACATAAGGTAACAGGAATGGAGGATCACTAGACTATCTGGGTTACACTCAATATAGACGGAGTCCAAGTGAAAATGGAATTGGACACAGGGTCAGCGCTAACAGTCATAAATCAAAGAGACTACAAGTGGCTATTTTCACACATACCCTTGAAAGCTACAGAGATTGTCTTGAAGACGTATACGGGGCAAAAAGTCTACCCCAAAGGAAAAATAAGGGTGAAAGTGACATATAAAGGCCAGGAAATACCTAAAATGGATATATATGTATTGCCAGATGGAGGACCACCACTGCTAGGGCGTGAATGGATCCGGAAGATACAGTTAGATTGGCATTCCATACAGGCACTAAAGGTTGAGGCCAAAAAGGATGATGACGTCACACCTGGACGACTGTCAAAAATGCTAACTGACGCAAAAGAGTGTTCCAGGAGGGACTAGGAACACTAAAAGGAATAACAGCAACGATTAAAATAGAGGAACATGCAAGCCCAAAGTTTCTGAAGGCCAGACCAGTGCCTTATGCGATCAGACCAGCTGTTGAAGCAGAGCTGGAAGGATTGGAACGTTCAGGAGTACTGTCCAAAGTGGACTGGAGCGAGTGGGCTACACCCATCATTCCTGTAATGAAGAGGTCGTTGAGTAATACGCCTGGGGAACCAAAGAAGGTCCGCATCTGTGGGGATTTTAAGGTGACAGTGAACCCAATCCTTCACACGGTACAATATCCGCTTCCACGAATTGAGGATATTTTCGCCTCGCTATCTGGAGATAAACGCTTCACCAAAATTGATCTAGCCCAGGCGTACTTGCAAATGGAGGTAGAAGAAGCTTCGAAACAATACCTTATGATCAACACTCATAAAGGTCTCTATCAATACAACCGGCTGGTGTTTGGAGTAGCCTCGGCTCCAGCTATCTGGCAAAGGGCGATGGATCAGGTCCTGCAAGGGATTCCAGGGACCCAGTGTTATTTGGGTGACATCTTGGTCACGGGCTGTGGTGATTATTCTTGTTTTATAAGAAGCATTGTAATTGGTTGCCTGTTTTCCTGCCTTGAGATATATGCTGTAAACTTATTGGTTAGTTGATTCCATGTGGCCTGTGGTGGCCATCTTAAATTCAGTTTTCTACAGTTTGGTTGAGACTGGGTGCTCAACATGTACTGCTGGTTTTTTAAGGTTAATAAAGCCTAGCTTTTGAAAGGCAAGCTACTCTTTATTTCAATTTATTAACCTTTTGCTATAATGGAACAATATCTTCAACCGGAACGATTTAATGCTGACCCTAATTCTGCAGGAATGGATGCTCAATGGAAACATTGGTATCGTACATTTAAAAACTTTTTGGGCATGTTGGATCAGCAATCTCTGAATAAGTTGGATATACTAATCAACTACATTGCTCCGGATGTGTATAAGTATATTTTGGACTGTGAAACTTATGAATTGGCTATTGCTACGTTGGAAATTTTTTTTGTTAAACCCAAAAATGAGGTATTTGCACGCCACCTTTTATCTGCCCGTAGGCAGCAGGCGGGAGAATCCTTGGATGCTTATTTACAAACACTCCGGCGCCTTGGTGCTAACTGTAATTATAAGGCCGTGTCTGCAGAAGAACATAAGGAAGAGTCGGTACGGGATACATTTATTAATGGATTACTGTCTAGATCAATTCGTCAGCGGATATTAGAAAATAAGACCTTGGATCTTAAGAGTGCTTTTGAGCAAGCCTCTACATTGGATTTGGCTCAGAGAAGTTCAGATTCTTATGCTCTTTTTGATTGGCCTGCGACCGTGGTTTCGGCAGTTCCGGATGAAAGGGAGTCACGTGGATTTAATAGGAGTGGTTTACCAGATTCCGAAACAGTTTCTACTTCAGCAGCTGTTGCCTCTAGGATTCAGAAGTGTTATTTTTGCGGGAACGCCCAGCACCCCCGTCTGAAGTGCCCTGCCCGGGAGGCTGTGTGTAGTAAATGCGGCAAGGGAGGTCATTATGCACGTGTTTGCAAATCGGTTGCCTCCTCTGCGACCATTCAGCCTTTAGATAGGGCGTTTATTGCATCAGTTTCTGCCGCCTTTTCCCATGGCCTAAATAAAGCTATAGTTATGGCCCAAGTTAATGGGTTAGAAGCGAAGGCCCTTATAGATACGGGCAGTACTGAGAGCTTTATAAGTCTTCAGTTTGTGAGGGAGAAGCGTTTGAAAATTTTGCCTGCTTCCTATTAGGTGTGTATGGCTCAGACGACTCTCACCTCACAAGTAGCTGGTTGTTGCCTTGTGAAATTAATTCTCCTAGGTAATACGTATACTGATATATGCCTATCAGTTCTGCCTAATCTCTGTGCGGACATTTTGATTGTTCATGATGTGCTTCAATTACATGAGTCCCTCAGTCTTTCTTTCGGAGGAACTAAGCCACCTTTGTCTATTTGTGGATTAACTTCTTTATTCATTTCTCCATTATCACTTTTTTCCAATTTGATGCCGGACTGTAAGCCAATTGCTACCAAGTCAAGAAGGTATAGCAGTCAGGATAAAGAATTTATTAATTCTGAAGTTCAACGTCTTTTATCGGAAGGAATCATTGAACCTAGTTTTTCACCCTGGCGGGCACAGGTAGTTGTCACCACTAATGAGAGACATAAGAAGCGAATGGTGATAGACTACTCTCAAACTATTAACAGGTATACTCAATTAGATGCGTACCCCCTGCCTAAGATTGATGAGCTTATCAATAAAGTATCTCAATATAAGGTTTTTAGCACTATTGACCTAAAGAGTGCTTATCATCAGATTCCTATCGCTAAGAGGGACAAACCATATACGGCCTTTGAAGCTGGCGGAAAGCTGTACCAGTTTTGCCGAGTACCATTCGGTGTTACTAACGGTGTCGCCTGTTTTCAACGGGCAATGGATGCTTTTATAAGTGATAACTCTGTCTCTGACACCTTCTCATATTTAGATGACATCACGGTGTGTGGCAAATCAGGGGTGGAGCACAATTTTAATCTAGAAAGATTCCTTCAAGTTGCGGAAAAAGTTGGCTTAACTTTCAATAAAGAGAAGTGTATCTTTTTGACCACCGAGGTAAATTTACTGGGGTATATTATCTCGGGAAACAAGATTAAACCAGATCCAGAATGGCTGCGACCACTGATTGAGTTACCTTGCCCTACTAATTCTAAGGCCTTGCAACGAGTTGTTGGACTGTTTTCTTATTATTCTAATTGGATTGCAAACTTCTCGCAGAAGATCCGGCCCCTTATTCGGGTTATTACATATCCTCTATCATGAGAGGCCAGGATGTGTTTTGATAATCTTAAAAAGGGTATCCTTGGAGCAGTTTTGCATTCTATTGATGAGCAGGTTCCCTTTGTGATTGAGATGGATGCTTCCGATTTTGCAATTGGGGCTACCCTGAACCAAAATGGAAGACCTGTGGCCTTTTTCTCACGTACTCTGAGCAATAGTGAGCAGAGACATTCATCAATAGAGAAAGAGGCGTACGCAATAGTAGAAGCACTGCGTAAGTGGAGACATTATTTATCTGGGCAACATTTTACGTTAGTAACTGACCAAAAATCTGTGTCCTTCATGTTTGATGTCAAACATTTCGGAAAGATTAAGAATGATAAAATAATGAGGTGGAGGATCGAGTTGGCATGCTATCATTTCGATATAGTCTATCGTCCGGGGAAGGATAGTGTTGCCGCTGATGCGCTGTCGAGGGCTTATTGTTCTGTGCTTCACGGAGATACGCTTATTAATCTTCATAATGCTTTGTGCCATCCTGGTGTTACGAGGATGATACACTTCGTACGCAGTAAGAATTTGCCCTTTTCAGTTGAAGACGTCAAGCGGATGACTTTGCCATGCTCTGTCTGCGCCCGGTGTAAACCGAATTTCTTTAAGCCTCAACGAGCTCATCTTATAAAGGCTACTTCTCCCTTTGAACGCCTGAGCATTGATTTTAAGGGGCCTCTTCCTTCAACGACTGAGAATCGATATATATTTACTGTTGTGGATGAGTTTTCAAGGTTCCCTTTTGCTTTTCCTTGTGCAGATGTATCAGCTGCTACAGTTATTAAATGTCTGACTCAACTTTTTGCCATCTTTGGGATGCCTGCGTATATCCATTTGGATCAGGGAAGTTCTTTTATGTCTTCCCAGTTGAAGGAATACCTCCAGAGTCGGGGAATTTCTGCTAGCAGAACTACCCCGTATAATCCCCAGGGTAATGGACAGTGCGATCGATACAATGGGGTGATCTGGAAGGCAGTTATGTTGGCTTTGACATCCCGGAACCTTACACAGTGGGAAATGGTACTGCCTGATGCCCTGCATTCCATTAGATCATTGCTTTCAACGGCTACTAATGTGACCCCCCATGAAAGGCTCTTCAACTATCCGCGGAGCTCCTCTACAGGATATTCGGTACCTTCATGGCTTACTATGCAGGGACCTGTGCTGCTCCGACGCCATGTTAGACTGTCAAAGTATGATCCTTTAGTGGAGGAGGTAGAGCTATTGGAGGCAAATTCCCAATATGCTCATATTCGATTCCAAGATGGGAAAGAAAGTACGGTTTCAGTTAAAGACTTAGGGCTAGATTTTCAGTTGCTTGCGCCAGCAGTTAGCGCCTTAAGAGAAGTGATTTTCGGGCGCTATGCGTGTAGCGCCCGGGCGCAGCGCAGTTTGCGCCCCGCCCCAAATTAAGTTGCCCGTTAGCGCCGGCGCAAAGTTTAGTGGCCGCCCGGATGCGCGCGCAGAAAATGACGTCACATCCTCGTGCAACGCCCTTTGGTCGCCCCGAATCCAAACTTCAGTCGGACCGCCCCATTGTGCGGCTGGCGTCCAGAGCGTTTGTAAAATGGAACGCAGCACACCCTGGGGAGCGCAAATTAAAGGGCACTCCTCCTGCACTATAATAGGCAATCTGCATGTGTTGTGTGGAAGGATACAGTGTGTTGTTGTGAACGGTGTATTTTCTTCCTCCTCCTCCTCCTCCTCCTCCTCCTCCTCCTCCTCCTCGTCCTCCTCGTCCTCCTCCTCCTCCTCCCCAGACTCTGCCTTTGAAAAAAACACATGCACCCTTCCCCTTTAAGAGCTCACTGGCACCAGAGTGTCTGCCGTGCGCTGCGCCCGAGCTCGGGTGTTGCCCTCTGCACCGCCGGCTTAGCGCCTAAAGATAGTAGTGGAACACCTCTTTTAGCGCTCCACCAACCTCTTAGGGCGAAGCCACTGAATTTCCGGCAACGGGGCGCTACTTTGGGGCGGGCGCTAACTTCAGGCGGGCGCTAAGGTTAGCGCCCCAAAACTGTCTATACTGAAAATCTAGCCCTTAGCTCCTTGTGGTGGCCGGCCCTCTCCTGAGGACATTAACAATAGCCATAATTCAGATAATGTTGATGTCGTCACAGATACTACGAACATTTCCAATCCTATTGCAGACATTTACAATTCTCTTAGTCTGCCCCCGATGGATGTTCATGACCCTCCCAGTCTACCTTCTAATGGGACTTCCAATCCGGAAACCGTTGATAATCGGGATATTGATAGCCTCCCTGCAGAAGATATTTCTGTGTCTCCTGGTGTGGGAGGGCAAGGAACTCCACCAAGGCTAAGAAGGTCGACACGAACAAGATATCCGGTCGACCGATTAAAAATGGACTTTTAAAATAATTAATAATTTAATAGTAAAATTTTAAAATTGTTGAAGGCATTATACATGTATTGCTCTAGCCATAAATAACTAATTGTAAACTGTAAAGGCTACTTAGGTTGAAGTATATTTTAAAAGGAGGGGTGAATGTGGTGATTATTCTTGTTTTATAAGAAGCATTGTAATTGGTTGCCTGTTTTCCTGCCTTGAGATATATGCTGTAAACTTATTGGTTAGTTGATTCCATGTGACCTGTGGTGGCCATCTTAAATTCAGTTTTCTACAGTTTGCTTGAGACTGGGTGCTCAACATGTACTGCTGGTTTTTTAAGGTTAATAAAGCCTAGCTTTTGAAAGGCAAGCTACTCTTTATTTCACGGGCGAAAATGACGGTGATCACCTCGCCAACTTGGAGAAGGTGCTCACCAGATTAAAGGAGTATGGGCTACGAGCTAATTGCCACAACTGCGAGTTTTTCCAGAAACAGATCTTGTATTGTGGCCACAACATCGATGAAGAGGGGTTACATAAGTCCCCTGACACAATTGAGGCAGTAGTCAAGGCTCCAGCACCGGAAAATGTGTCACAACTGAGGTTGTTCCTCGGGCTGGTAAACTACTACCACAAGCATAGTGGTTAGCACTGTTGCCTCACAGCGCCAGGGACCTGGGTTCGAATCCAGCCTCGGGTGACTGTCTGTGTGGAGTTTGCACATTCTCCCCGTGTTTGCGTGGGTTTCCTCCGGGTGCTCCGGTTTCCTCCCACAATCCAAAGATGTGCGGGTTAGGTTGATTGGCTATGATAAATTGACCCTTAGTGTTAGGGGGATTAAATACATGGGGTTACGGGGATAGGGTGGGATATGTGTTGGTGTAGGGGTTACGGGGATCGGGTGGGATATGTGTCGGTGCAAGCTCGATGGGCCGAAATGGCCTCTATCTGCACTGTGGGGTTTCTGTGATCTGTGATTCTGAAGTTCTTACCAAATTTGTCTACGGTATTACACCCATTGAACACCCTACTGCAAACAGGGGTACCATGGAAGTGGGATGATGAACATAGACGAGCTTTCCAGAAGTGTAAAGAATTCATCACATCAAAAGAGGTGTTGGCCCATTTCAACCCAGCACTACCAATTCGGTTGGCATGTGATGCATCACCCTATGGCATTGGAGCGGTGCTGTCGCACAAATTCCCTGATGGGTTGGAGAGGCCAGTAGCCTTTGCGTCTCGGTTACTAACCTCAGCCGAGCGCAACTACGCCCAGATTGCCAGATTGACAGGGAGGCCCTCAACCTAGTATGGGGAGTAAAAAAATTCAACCACTATCTGCATGGGCAGAAGTTCACCCTGCTGACTGACCACCAACCACTTGTCTCCATCTTTAATCCTAAGAAGGGCGTTCCAGTGATGACTGCACAGCGGTTACAAAGATGGTCCCTGTTTCTAGGGGCAAATCAATATGAAATAGAATATAAAGGCACGAAACAGCATGGGAACGCTGATGGGCTATTGCGCCTGCCACTGCCTACTGTGGAGGAAGCACCAGCAGTGGACCCTATCGAGATATTTTATTCGTCAATAATTGAACGATTGCCAGTAACGAACGCGGATATAGAGAAGGAGACCCGCAATGATCCGACGCTGTCTCGGGTATATGAATTGATGGTGAGGGGATGGCCAACTCATGGTGACTCACTGTTGCCAGCATTCTCATCCAGAAGAGAACAGCTGTCCGTATGCCAGGGGACAGTGATGTGTGGATCCAGAGTGGTGATTCCACCCAAGTTAAGGGAGAGAGTGCTAAATGAGCTACATGAAGGTCATCTGGGGGGAGTGAAAATGAAAAGCCTAGCTAGGGCTTATGTGTGGTGGCCGGGAATCGATCAACAAATCGAAGACCTAACTAAGAGCTGCTTAGGATGCCAGAAGGTCCAAAATGCACCACCACATGCCCCTCTACACCCATGGGAGTGGCCCTCCTCTCCATGGCAACGGGTGCATATTGATTTCACTGGTCCATTCATGGACTCAATGTTATTAATAGCAGTGGATACTCATTCAAAGTGGCCTGAGGTGATAAAAATGTCTTCAACCACTACAGAGAAAACGATTGCATTCCCACGGACCATATTTGCCAGAAACGGTTTGCCAGAGCAGATTTGCTCTGATAATGGACCACAGTTTGTGTCCGACGAATTCCAAAAATTCATGACAAGGAATGGGGCAAGGCATTACACATCCGCCCCGTATCATCCAGCCACCAATGGATTGGCTGAGAGGTTCGTACAAACCTTTAAGAAGGTGATAAAGGCCATGTGCGACGATGAAATTCCACTACAGCATAAGATGGAGAATTTCTTATTAGCCTACCGAAACGCGACACATGCAGTTACCAACCAGACCCCGGCCATGATGTTCTTTAAACGAAGGTTGAGATCTCGTCTGGACTTGCTCAGGCCAAATGTGTGAAGAAATGTTGAGGATAAACAATTCCAGCACATCAATGAGAAGCCGACAAGGAGCTTCAATGTCGGGCACCCAGTCTTGGCCCGTGACTATCGAACAGAGAAATGGCAACCCGGAACGATATGTACAAGGCAGGGGCCATTACTGTACACAGTGGATGTCGGGGAGAACATTGTGAGACGCCACGTCGATCAGATCTTAGCGTCACAGGAACGTGTCAACCCCATGTCTCAAGTACCTGGGGATGAATCCGACATACCGGTAGCATCTACCTCAGACCCAGTAGCAGTGGAACCTGATGAACTACCCGATGAAAAGTGGTCAGAATTGCCTCTGCACCAAGAACAAGAACATCCGGAAAGGCACTATCCCGAAAGGGTCAGGAAGCCGCCCCAAAGACTGAATCTATAAATGGGCTTTTGTTGTTTAATGTACATGTTGAAATGTTAAATGTTATTTGAATATTAGGGGTACTACTAATCTAAAAGGGGAGGAATTGTAGTGTATGTGCCTTTAAGTCAGAACTACTTTTACAGCTCCTGTATACTGTAATACCGGCAGTGACCACACCTGTATATAAGCTTTGCGCATGCCTCTGTACCCCCAGTCTTGAGACTACCCTCCTCCAATAAAGACCTGTTTATCGTTAATGTACAGCATCCGTGTGATTATTTAATAACAGCAGATCCACTAAACCACGGATCCAACAGGTTTGCGTTATCTTCAATTTTTATCATTGCCGTTTCTCCTTTTAGAGTCCCAAGTCCTTGTTGGAACACCTCTTTCGCGTCAGTTAGAATTTTTGACAGTCGTCCAGGTGTGACGTCATCATCCTTTTTGTCAGTCACAGTTAGCGCCTGAATGGAATGCCAATCCAATTGTATTTTTTGGATCCATTCACGTCCCAATAATGGTGGTCCTCCATCTTGTAGTATATATAGATACAGTTTCTGTGTTTCCTTGCCGTTGTATTCAACTGGCACCCTTATTTTTCCTCTGGGGTAGACTTTTTGCCCCGTGTATGTCTTCAATACAATGGACGTGTCCTTCAAGGGTATGTGTGAGAATAGCCGCTCATAGTCTCGTCGATTCATGACAGTTAGGGCTGATCCTGTGTCCAATTCCATCTTTACTGGGGACCCTGCTATCATGAGGGTGACCCAAATGGTTCGGTGATCCTCCTTTGCGATCACGTTGTGTAACTTTAGACAACTTAGTCTCCTGCTCCCGGAGTCCTTATCACTCTCCTTATCTTCCGAACTACTGTCTGTCAATTTCTTTACTTTCTTGTACTTTTCCTTACTAGTTCTTGTAGTGTTGGTTTTCTTTCCCGACCTGCAGACTCTTGCTATGTGTCCCATTTTCCCACATTGCCTGCATACTTTGTCCTTAAACCAGCAGTCCTTCTGATCATGGGTTGTTCTGCCGCAGCGATAGCACTTTTCTGCTCCATACGCCATTTCATTAGCGCTGTATTCTTGTGGTTTCTGTTGTATTTCCGCAGCTCCCCGTGCTGCTGCTTCGTAGGATACTGCCACGCTGAAAGCCTGTTCTAGCGTCAGGTCCTTTTCCGAAAGTAGTCGTTTCTGGGTTCCTTCACTCTGGAGCCCGCAGACAAACTTATCCTGTAAGGTATCTGCCAGTCCTGCTCCGAACTGGCAGTGCTTCGATAATTTGCGTAGTTCCGTAAGATAGTCAGCATTGCTCTCATCTTTGTGCTGGTTTCTTTTATGGAACTTGAATCTTTCTGCTATCAGCAGCGGTGTAGGGTTATAGGGCTAGATTTTCAGTATAGACAGTTTTGGGGCGCTAACCTTAGCGCCCGCCCGAAGTTAGCGCCCGCCCCAAAGTAGCGCCCCGTTGCCGGAAATTCAGTGGCTTCGCCCTAAGAGAGTGGTGGAGCACTAAAAGAGGCGTTCCACTCCTACCTTTAGGCGCTAAGCCGGCGGTCCAGAGGGATAGCGCCCAGGCGGGGCGCAGCGCGGGTGCGGTCATTTTTGCACTGACAGCAGACCCCATGGTGCCGACCAGCTGTTAAAGGGGGAAGGGACGAATTGGTCTGCTGCCACGCCCTGCACACTGCAGCCTTGCAAAGAGGCCTCAACACTGCTGCTCAGCCCCAGGGAGTCATGGCAACGCCAGAGAAGGCCCGTCAGCGTGCCCTGCGCTTCTCAGAGGGTGATCTGGACATAATGGTCACAGCTCTGGAGGTGAGGCGCAAGATCTTGTTTCCAGAGAGTGGGAGGAATCCAACCCACCAGGACTACACCAAAGCCTGGAAGCAGATCGCCCAGAGGGTGACGTTCACCGGCAATGCCCCCAGGACCCACAAACAATGTCGTAAAAAATACAATGACCTGACCAGGATTGTGAAGGTGAGTAGCCTTTCCAGTCTCCTCCTCATTCTTGCATGTACACCTGACATGATGGGCAAAGGGAGCTGAAAGTCCTATTGGCCAGCCCTCAGCCAGCAGCATTGGGACAGTCATGAGCATCAATTGGCCATTCGGCACTCTACACTTTGGCCAAGCTATTCCACCATGGGAGGCAGTGCACAGTACATCAGGGCTTCACTCTGTCCAAGCTATTCCACCATGGGAGGCAGTGCACAGTACATCAGGGCTTCACTCTGTCCAAGCTATTCCACCATGGGAGGCAGTGCACAGTACATCAGGGCTTCACTCTGTCCAAGCTATTCCACCATGGGAGGCAGTGCACTCTACATCAGGGCTTCACTCTGTCCAAGCTATTCCACCATGGGAGGCAGTGCACACTACATCAGGGCTTCACTCTGTCCAAGCTATTCCACCATGGGAGGCAGTGCACTCTACATCAGGGCTTCACTCTGTCCAAGCTATTCCACCATGGGAGGCAGTGCACATTACATCAGGGCTTCACTGCGCACTTACAGCCCGTCCTTTCTCTTGCAGGCTAAAGTAGCGTTTAATCGCCAGGCCCGTGCCAGGGGTGGCCGCGCCAAGCTGCAGAAGCTCACTCGGCTGGAGGAGCGCGTGTGTGTGCTCATGGGAGCCCGTGTGATTGTCCCCACAGCGTGCGGAGTATCCGACCCTCCACTGCCCGGCAATGGTAAGGACCTCGCCTTTTGGCCCTCTCGCGTCGCACTGGCCCATCCGAGCTACCTCCTTTGCCACTGTCCCACCAATGCGCTGAATCCCACCAGTCCTAACTCCCTCGCTGACGCCGTCTCCTCACTCTGAAGCTACTCTTGTGCATTCCTGCTTTCAGCTGGTGACGACCAGGACCCTGAAGCTGCCAGTGACAGCACCTCCGACCAGGAGGAGGAGGAGGAGCAAGCCGGACCTTCGGGGGAACAGTCACGTCCCGTAGGAGAGGAGGAAATGCTTGACACCTCCTCACTGGACGAGTGCCTGGAGGAACTGTCGCAGGGCAATGCAGCTTCTGGGACCAGTGGCGTCCAGCCACCCAGCAGCCGTGCGCGTGGCCCGCGGCCTTCCCCCCAAAGGGGGGAAGGATCAGAGGGGAGTGCTGCTGCTCGGCACACTCGCCGTCACCAACGCGGCAAGGGTCCCCTAGTTCGGCCCCCTCCTCCCCAGCGGGAGAATCGCGACTCCAGTCCGGACACCTTCACTTCGGAGGAGGTGCGGAAGCTTGATAAGATGGCCGACGACTCGGACCGGCGCCACACGGAGCTCATGAGCGTGGTGGGGCGCATGCCTGAGGCCATCGAGTCGCTGGCGACCAGTGTGCGCGAGTTCGGGGCAGCAACTGCCGCGAGTGGCCGCATGCTGACTGATGCCGTCAAGACCCTGGCGGATGTGATGCGCGCGCACACCAGGACCACAGGGGCACTCACTGCTGCCACACGCGCTGTCTCAGGCAGGCATCGCCAGGGCAGCCGCCGCGCTGGACCATCCCAGCAAGCCGCCCCTCGGCTGATTGCTGCGGATCCTGCAGTGCGGGCCCGGCCGAGTGCCACCGCGCCACAGCACCAGCCAGCGCATCCCAGACGCCAGCTGGCCCACATTGCGCCATCCGTCGCCGCCATTCCCCCACTGGGGCGTCAAGGGCAAGCGGCTGCAGCTGATGGTGGCCAGGCTCAGGTGCGCCACTCAGCAGACGGCCCCTCGAGGCCCAAACGCCGTGTAGGCCGCCCCCCAGTGGCATCTGGCGGAAGGGCATCTGAGCCTCAGGCGCCTTCCCCCAGCCTCGCAGCAGCCACTGGGCAGAGCTTGCGAAGGAGCAGCAGGCCGGGCAGGGGAGGCAAAAGGCTGGCCAAGGTCTCGCCCTCGCGGGCCACTCAGTAGAGGGTGTGGGCAGCTTTCCTTTAATATGGCGGTGACCATCTTTATTTTGCCCATGGTTGTGCTTTTGGAGGGCTTATTTTTTGCGTTAGGCCGACGTTGAGGCCCGGTTTGAAGAAAGGTGGAGTGACTCCTCCCCAGTTTGTGGGAGTGAGTCGTTTGTTGGGCTTTTTGTGGGGCCCGTTTATTGTTTTTGGGGATTCATGTGGGAAGGGCTTTTCATTTTTGTGCAATAAAAAATTATCTTTATTCATGCAGTCTCCATGGTTGTTCTTCTTAGTGTTTGTTGGCTTCGCCGGCTGAGGGCTTGCGGAGCGGCTGCATTCATCTTCCCTCATGGCCCCTGGCCATTCCCTGACAGGGGGCTTAGAAGTACCGTGTAATAAGGTGGCGTCGTGCGGCCCTTGGCCCTGGTCGCTCCCTCCTGGGAACGTACTCCTGCTCCTCCTCCTCCTCCTCCTCCTCATGCTCCTCCTGCTCCTCCTCCTGAGGTGCTGGTCCAACGTCAGGTGGCAGTGCCTGAGTCCTGCGGATAGCCAGGTTGTGTAGCATGCAGCAAACCACCACAAATTGGGAGACCCGGTCCGGCGAATACTGGAGAGCTCCTCCGGAGCGATCAAGGCAGCGGAACCGTTGCTTGAGGACCCCAATAGTTAGCTCGATGATGTTGCGGGTGGTTTGATGGCTCTCGTTGTAGGCCTCTTCAGCAGCGGTCCTGGGCGCGCGGAGCGGGGTCATGAGCCAGGTGCACAAAGGATAGCCTTTGTCCCCGATGAGCCATCCTCTTGGGGGAGGCTGTGCCTGGAACATGTCATGCACAGTACTCTGCCGCAGGATAAAGGCATCGTGGCTGCTGCCTGGGAAGCTGGCATTGACTGCCATGATGTGCTGCTTGTGGTCACATACCAGCTGCACATTCAGAGAATGGTAGCCCTTCCTGTTGCGATACTGCTCGCCATGCTCCCGAGGGGCCCGCAAAGCCACATGCGTACAGTCAATGGCGCCCTGCACCAAGGGGAATTCCCCGAGTCTGGCAAATCCCAATGTGCGCTGATGCTGGCTCTCGAGGGCCATGGGGAAGGAGATGAATTGGCTTCTCCTTCTGAACAGTGCTTCGGTCACGTGGCGGATGCAGCGATGCGCGCCATACTGGGAGATGTTTGCTATGTCCCCAGCAGCGTATTGGAAGGAGCCGGTGGCATAGAAGTTCAATGCCACCGTCACCTTCACTTCCACCGACAGAGACGTCCTGCACCTGAGCTTTGGCCGCAGATCTCGGCGAAGCAGGTGGCAGATCTCTGCAATCACCTCCTTTCGGAATCGGAGCCTTCTAACACATCGCGCGGCACTCATGTTTAGGTAGGAGCGCTGCTGGTGGTATAGCCTGACTGGGTAAGGCCTACGTGGCCGACGCCTGTAGCCCCCTCTGCCTCTAGCCAGGGCTGCCCCTCTCACAATGCGTCTGCGAGCCCTACGGACATGGCGCTGCAGCTCCGCGTTGGCACCCCATGCAGCCCCCATCAAATCCTGGCAAACAGTCTAATTTCCAAATGGCCACTTGCAGCGCTATGGCCTGAGTCCAAAAATACCTGGCTCTTGCTGCTTGAAACCAGTTAGCTATCCTCCTTGTTGTGTCTCCATAAATGCGTTGCACAAGACTGTTTTCTGAAAAAAGGCTGGCCTTTATACTGGAGAGGACGTTCCCTTTAATTAGCGCCCCCCGGGGCCCGCGCTGGTTGTGTTGCGTTCCTTTTTCCAAACGCTCCGGCCGCCCGCCGCACAATGGGGCGGTCCGACTGAAGTTTGCAATCGGGGCGGCCAAAGGGCGTTGCACGAGGATGTGACGTCATTTTCTGCGCGCGCATCCGGGCGGGCGCTAAACTTTGCGCCGGCGCTAACGGGCAACTTAATTTGGGGCGGGGCGCAAACTGCGCTGCGCCCGGGCGCTACACGCATAGCGCCCGGAAATCACTTCTCTTAAGGCGCTAACTGCTGGCGCAAGCGACTGAAAATCTAGCCCTAAATGTTCCTGTAAGATATTAACAATCTCTTCAAAACTTTTCTCCATTGGTTTAGCTGGGGTAATTAAATTCCGCAATAGGCCGTACGTTCTCGCGCCCATCAAATTTAATAATACCGACACTTTCTTTCCATCGGCCACCTCATTTGCCTTGCAGTACACTTCAATTCTTTCCACATACGTGGTCCAGTCTTCTACCTCGTTGTCGAAAGCAGTGATACTGCCACTTTTCGGCATCTTGGGTGATTTAAAATGGCGCCTCCCGCGCTTTTTCTTCTTCACCAATGGATTAAAATGGCGCCTCCTGCGCTTTTCCTTCTTCCCCAATGGAATAAAATGGTGCCTCCCGCGCTTTTCCTTCTTCCCCTTGCTGCCACGCTGCTCCTAGCGTTCTGCAGGGTAATGGCGGCGACCCGCGGCTTCGGCGCGTCTCACTTTTCCTTCCCCTTGTTTTATTTTCGCTACGCTGCCCTGTTCTTGAGCACCGACCGCGCCCTGTGCGCTCCACCCTCTCTCGCTCTCTTTTCCTCCCGACGACGCTGCACAGCCCCTTTGCAGAGCCGCTCGATCGAGCTCGAGCCCGCCGCAGTCCGGAAGGGTCAGCACACTACCTGCTACCAGCACGATTTGCTGGAACACCTTGACTGGGGAGCCAAGCCCAGCTCTCCACAGCCTCTGCTGCAACTCTCCGAACTCCGATGGATCCTTGGGCGGTTGCCCGCGGTCGACGCCCGTTGCTCTGACTTTGACCTCCAAGAAGCTTCTTCTCAGGGAAAGATCCCCGTGAGGTGATGCAGTACTGCAGGTGATTTCGAACCTGCTCGTCGCCACTGTAGTGTCCGCACCTTAATAATACATGGACTGCAGGAGAACAATAAAACAGGTATTTACTGAACAACTTAAGACTGAAGTACAGAAGCCTGCTATGGCTTTATATACAGGGGTGGACACTGCCGGTACTGCAGTATAGAATCTGTTCTTCTCTTAAAGGTACATACACAACAGTGGGAAGGACTGTTGGCAGGTGTTTCTGAGAGAAATGGAGAATGCAGAGCTGTACTCACCCTTCCGACTCTACTGAGGTCATTCAATCTTTCACGACACTGAATGCAGATCCTAGGGTGATGCACCTGAATGTGACCATCTCTGCCACCTCCCTCCAGGACTGGTGGACCTCATGCATAGGCGCCACCCAGTGCTGTGGGAAAGGACATCCCCCTTCTCCCTTACCTCTTCCAGCAAGACCTCCAGAGAGTCTTCAAAGAACATCACTGACCTTCCCCTTCCCTGTTCAGCAAAATGTACCCAGGAGCCAGGAGACAATGCAATCTCACATTAAGAGATACATTGCTGCTTTAAATAGGCCTCTGGCTGACCCACTGGCAATAGTGCTGCCAAAGTGAGTGGATTTCCCATTGTGGCAACCAATTGGGTTGGATTATAAGGAGACTCGGGTGTTCTAATACCTTGCTTCTGCTGCAGTGGATGAATTTCTACCATCCATCTGCCCAAAACCCACCAGAGTTAAAATCAGGGGCTTTGCTTTTAGTCCTTAAATATTTATGTGTTGACGGAGCAGCAACTGGGATAGTTGTAGCTGTAGTAACCTGTTTGGATTGGTTAGTAGCATTCTTGTCTCTGTGTCAGCACGTTGTGGAAATCAAACTCCACATTGGAAGTTTTTGACGTAGCATATTGTCTAGTTGAACTAAGATATTAGATTTTCTTCATATTTTAGTATGTAAATGCTAATTCAGGCCTATGATACCACAGTAATACTTTAACATTTAGAATGGAGTTGCAATCATCATATTCTGCGACTCATAGACTTACTGGGGCTAATTCTCACCGTCACTGCCTGGGTGATAAACGGTCAGAGTGGATCTCCTTTCAGTGTAGAACCCAGCAGAATTTCATCCCACTAAAATCAATGGGCTGAAAATGCATCAGATTCTACAAAAGGTGTGTGATCCAACAGTTTACCACCCAAGCAGGATGAAGGTGAAGATTACCCTTCCCTACCCGCCCACCCTCACAATGTTACAAAATGAAACTGCTTTTCCTTACTTTCATATTTGGTCAATTTATCACTGAGCAACCAAAGTGAAAGGCCAAAGTCAACCAAGCTTGAAATAAGTAGGAGATAAATGAGGAAGCAGTAGTGAGGTGATGCCATGTTTGACTTCCAAAAGCTGTTATAGTGTAGGATTATGATGTGGCAGACAGAGATAAGGGCTGCAAAATTCGGTCGGGGGGTGGGGGTCGGGTGGGTAGCACCAGCAGTTAAGGCTAGTTTGGTTGAAAAAATGGTGGCTGCCTCGCTTCCGCCCGCTTCCAGTGCAGATCATGATGGCTGCCATTTTGGAGAGGTTGTTAGCGCTGCCATTGACTGCGCTCACCTCTCACACATAAATATGCAGATCGTGAC
Source organism: Somniosus microcephalus (assembly GCF_052327205.1). Classification (NCBI taxonomy): domain Eukaryota; kingdom Metazoa; phylum Chordata; class Chondrichthyes; order Squaliformes; family Somniosidae; genus Somniosus; species Somniosus microcephalus. Next base: position 46,531,365 of record NC_140993.1, on the reverse strand, counting down.
GTCAATCGGTGTGCAACGCTTGAATTGACACGCGCCTGCAATTTTGGACATCAACACTCTCCATAGCGCACTCTTCAAACCACGCATGGAAGAATGTGCATGCAGCAGGGAACGGTAGTATAGTGGTTATGTTACTGGACTAGTAATCCAGAGGCCTGGAATAATGATCCAGAGATGTCAGATCAAATCCCAATGCGGCAGCTGGGGAATGTAAGTTCACTTAATTAAATAAACCTGGAATAAAAAGTTAGTATCAGTAATGGTGACCATGAAACTATCAGATTGTTGCTAAAACATCCAGTAGTGAATGGTGGTGGGCAATTAAAGAACTAACGGGAGGAGATTGTTCCATGAACACCCCCATCCTCAACGACTGCAGAAACAAGGCTGAAGCATTTGCAACCAAGTGCCAAGTGGATGATCCATATCAACCTCCTCCTAAGGTCCCCACCATCATAGAAGCCAGTCTTCAGCCAATTGGGTTCACTCCACATGGTATCAAGAAACAGCTGAGTGCACTAGATACAGCAAAGGCTATGGGCCCCGACAACATCCCAGCTGTCGTGCTGAAGACTTGTGCTCCAGAACAAGACGTGCCTCTAGCCAAGCTGTTCCAGTACAGCTACAACACTGGCATCCATCCAACAATGTGGAAAACTGCCCAGGTATGTTCTGCCCACAAAAAGGAGAACAAATCCAATCAGGCAATTACCACCCCATCAGTCTACTCTCAATCATCAGCGAAGTGATGGATGGTGTCGTCGATGGTGCTATCAAGCGGCACCTGCTCACTGATGCTCAGTTTGTGTTCCAACAGGACCACTCTTCTCCAGACCTCATTACACCCTTGGTTCAAACATGGACAAAGAGCTGAATTCCAGAGGTGAGGCGAGAGTGACTGCCCTTGACATCAAGGCAGCATTTGACCAAGTGTGGCATCAAGGCGCCCTAGTAAAATTGAAATCAATGGGAATCAGAGGGAAAGCTCTCCACTGGCTGGAGTAATACCTAACACAAAGGAAGATGGTTGTGGTTGTTGGAAGTCAATCATCTCAGTCCCAGGACATCGCTGCAGGAGTTTCTCAGGGTAGTGTCCTAGGCCCAACCATCTTCAACTGCTTCATCAATGACATTCCCTCCATCATAAGGTCAGAAGCGGGGATGTTCACTGATGATTGCACAGTGTTCGGTGCCATTCACAACTCCTCAGATAATGAAGCAGTCTATGCCCGCATGCAGCAAGACCTGGACGACATTCATGCTTGGGCTGCTAAGTGGCAAGTAATATTTGTGCCACACAAGTGCCAGGCAATGACAATCTCCAACAAGCGAGCGTCTAACCACCTCCCCCTGACATTCAACGGCATTACCATCACTGAATCCCCCACCATCAACATCCTGGGGTCACATCGACCAGAAATTTAACTGGACAAGCCACATAAATCTTTTTCTTAGGCACTCCCTCGGAACCGAGGATGACTTGCTTCCACACTACAAATGAGTTCTCAGGTGACTGATGAGTCCAATGCAGGACCTGCAGTCTCTGTCACAGGTGGGGCAGATGGTGGTTGAAGGGGCGGGTGGGTGGGTGCTTGGTTTGACGTGCGCTCCTTCCGTTGTTTGCGCTTGGCTTCCGCTTGCTCCCAGCGAAGAGATTTGCGTTGTTCGGCACCTTCCCGGATGCTTCTCCTCCACTTTGTGCGATCTTGGGTCAGGGATTCCCAGGTGTTGGTGGGGATGTTCCACTTTTTCAAGGAGGCTTTGAGGGTGTCCTTGAAGCATTTGCTCTGCCCACCTGGGGCTCTCTTGCCATGTCAGAGCTCCGAGTAGAGCACTTGCTTTGGCAGTCTCGTATCGGACATGTGGACGATGTGGCCCGTCCATCAGAGCTGATCGAGCGTGGTCAAAGCTTCGATGCTGGGGATGTTGGCCTGAGCGAGAACAATGATGTTGGTGCACCTATCCTGCCAATGGATTTGCAGGATCTTGCGGAGGCAGTGTTGGTGGTACCTCTCCAGTGCTTTGAGGTGTCTGGTGTATATGGTCCATATCTCTGAAGCATACAGGAGGGCGGGTATCACTACTGCACTGTAGACCATGAGCTTGGTGCTGGGTTTGAGGTCCTGGTCTTCAAACACTCTCTTCCTCAGGCGACTGAAGGCTGCACTGGAACACTGAAGGCGGTGTTGAACTTCGTCATCGACGTCTGCCCTTGTTGACAGTAGGCTCCTGAGGTATGGAAAGTGGTCCACGTTGTCCAAGGCCTCGTCATGGATTTTCATAATCGGGGAGTAGTTCTGTGTGGCAGGGGCAGGTTGGTAGAGGACCTTTGTCTTACGGATGTTTAGTGTAAGGCCCATGCTCTCATACGCTTCGGTGAAGGTGTTGACGATGGTTTGGAGTTCGGCCTCAGAGTGTGTGCAGACGCAAGCGTCATCTGCATGCTGTAATTCGATGACAGAGCATGGGACGACCTTGGATCTGGACTGGAGGTGACGGAGTTTGAACAGTTTCCAGTTTGTTCTGTAAATTAGCTCCACTCCAGTGAGGAGCTAACTGAGGGTGAGATGGAGCATTGCAGCCAGGAAGATCGAAAAGAGCGTTGGTGTGATGACACAGCCTTGCTTGACCCCAGTCCATATGTGAATTGGGTCTGTGGTGGATCCATTGGTCAGGATCACGGCTTGCATGTCGTCATGAAGCAGGTGGAGGATAGTGACAAAATTTTGAGGGCGGGCAAATTTGAGGAGGACACGCTATAATCCTTCACATTTGACGGTGTTGAAGGCCTTTGTGAGGTCAAAGAAGGCCATGTATAGTGGTTGGTGCTGTTCCCTGCATTTCTCTTGTAGTTGATGCGCGGTGAAGGTCATGTCCATTGTGCCCCTTAGTGGGCGGAATCCGCATTGCGACTCTAGGAGGAGCTCTTCAGCCACTGGGAGAAGGTGATTGAGGAGGATTCTTGCGATGACTTTCCCAGTGGCAGACAGCAGGGAGCCTCCTCTGTAATTACCGCAATCAGACTTGTCACCTTTCTTGAGGATGGTCACGATTACGGCATCTCTGAGAACCCCTGGCATGCTCTCCTCCTTCCAAATAAGAGAAATAAGTTCATGTATTTGTGCCAATAGTGCTTCTCCGCCATATTTTAGCACCTCGGAGGGGGTTTCATCTGCTCCTGAGGCCTTGCTGTTCTTCAGTTGTCAGATGCCCTTTTCAACCTCATGCCGGGCTGGGGTTGTGCTGAGGTGGTGGCGGGTAGCATGCTGCGGGATGGAGTTGAGGACACTCGCATTGAAGATAGAATCTTGGTTAAGGAGATCTTCAAGTGGAAACTGACTGCCTCTCTGTCCTTGATGAGTTCCTGGCCCGCAGCGGGGTAGGACCTTGGGTGCTTGGGCCATAGGTAGTCTTGACTGCGCTAAAGAATCCATGCACGTAAATAATGTGGCTATAAGAGCAAGCCAGAGGATGGGTATTCTGCAGCGAGTGTCTCACCTCCCCAAAGCCTTTCCACCATCTGCAAGGCACTAGTCAGGAGTGTGATGGAATGCTCTTCACTTGCCTGGATGAGTGCAGCTCCAGCAACACTCAAGAAGCTCAACACCACCCAAGACATTCACTCCCTCCACCAGCGGCGTACCATGGCTGCAGTGTGTACCATCTACAAGATGCACTGCAGCAACTCGCCAAGGCACCTCTCAAACCCGCGATCTCTACCACCTAGAAGGACAAGAACAGCAGGCACATGGGAACACCTGCAATTTCCCCTCCAAGTTACACATCATCCTGACTTGGAAATATATTGCTGTTCCTTCATCGTTGCTGGATCAAAATCCTGGAACTCCCTCCCTAGCAGCACTGTGGGAGTACCTTCACCACACGACTGCAGCAGTTCAAGATAGCAACTCACCACCACCTTCTCAAGGGCAATTAGGGATGGGCAATAAATGCTGGCCTTGCCAGTGATGCTCACATCCCAGGAAAGAATTTTAAAAATGCAGTACTACAGAGGCTCTGCCAGCTCTTCTTAAAGGGACACACACATCTTTCAGGTGAGTTTTGATTTCATCTTTTGGACTGTTTCTAAAAAAGAAAATTTGAGTAGTGGCTTGGTGCAATGCATTAAAAAATTTATTAAAGTGTGCAGGCAGTGCAGGGAGTGCTGCTGGATGCTTGCAAGACTTTGGATGTTAAAGGACTCTGAGAAGACCACTTGCTCACAGTCCCGGGGACTCTAGCTGCAGTCCCCCTTGGGCTGCAACATCGCATGGAGATGAAGCAGAGGCAGCAAAGGGGATAAGCTGCTCACAGAGGGAAGGGCAGGAAGCAGAAGAGGAAGAAGCAGAACAGGAGAAAGCAGAAGGAAGGAAGCAACTCATACAACCCCTTTCTGGCCGGGATATCCGGGATCAAATCATCTGCCTGCAGTACCACTGATCACTTCCTCAATTCCCCTTTCCACATTTGTACCACAAAGCAAACTATCCAATCCAACTTTATCCATATATGCACCCAATATTACATCAAAAAATCAACTAATCACCCTTGTGCATTCTGTTAGCTTGTAGCGATTACCAATCTCTTTCAAATTATCAGGATCGACTGCAAACCAATATGGTGGGAATATTGTGTTTAATCAGAGTTTAAGATGGAATATAACACATTAGTTATACAGCAAAAACATATGACTGTGACCAGCAGCTGGTACGGGTCTCGATCAGACAGACGGCTAGCGTGCACGAACAGTTCTCCAGCTTACGGCTTTCTCCCTCTCATCTAAAACCTCCAAGAATGGGTTGAGTCCGCTACAGGAAGACTATTAGACCAGCCCCACTCTTGAGTGGTTCTCCCTTCCACCGTCTGTGCTAAGGGCTTTTCAGGTCTTTCTCTTATACCCTTTTTTAGGAGTGAGCCTGATGTAACTTATGGACAGGACCATTTAACTTGTAAGGGCTCTTCCTAAACCAAGATGCCCAATGGCACATCGAGTTCTTTGTCTCAACTTTGAGATGAAGATCCTCCCTCCAGGAGGGGTCTTCACAATCATTGCACATGATTTATTGTTTATACGTTTTGAAGGCCTACCCATCGGAATTTCTTTTATCTCCCTTGTCCCTATCCTCCCTAGTTTAGAGTCAGACATGCCATTCTCGGCCATCAGATGTTAGTAACTGTTTGTTATCAGTTATTTAAGTTCATGCTGTTCATGCAGCTTTAGCTGTGCAAAACTAACTATTTCATTATCAGACTATTGTACCATGGAATGAATCATTAAATTCCCTATTCTATTCTCACACACTGGTTAACTTACACATTTTAAAGCAGTTTTGTTCAACAAAGTCAAAATCCTAACTTAGCATTATAATATGATTATTAGCAGTAATAGAAGAAATATAATGTTGGGCCTTGGTTGGTCAAATTAAAGATACATAAAACAACCTTCCTGGCACATAAACAGCAGACAGCTAGCCTGGAAACAAGGTCATATGTGACCGTCACAGTGAAAAATGTTATAACATCCGCAGGGAACCAAAACATAAGCAGATTCTAAGCATCTATCCTGTTATTCTAATACTAGTCTGAAAAGACTTTTTGTTTCCAGTTCTAATACCATCCTGTAAACACAGCATTACTCACATCACAGTTTTTTGAAGGTGTAACTGGTAGAATAGATAAGGGAGAACCAGTGGAGGTGGTGTATTTAGATTTTCAGAAGGCCTTTGATAAAGTCCCACATAAGAGGTTAGTGTGCAAAATTAAAGCACATGGGATTGGGGGTAATATACTGGCATGGATTGAAAATTGGTTAACAGACAGGAAACAGAGAGTAAGAATAAATGGGTCTTTTTTGGGGTGGCAGGTGGTGACCAGTGGGGTACCGCAGGGATCAGTGCTTGGGCCCAGCTATTCACAACATACAGCAATGATTTGGATGAGGGAACCAAATGTAATATTTCCAAGTTTGCTGAACACACGAAACTAGGTGGGATTGTGAGCTGTGAGGAGGATGCAAAGAGGCTTCAAGGTGATTTAAACAAGTTGAGCGAGTGGGCAATACATGGAAGATGCAGTATAACGTGGATAAATGTGAATTTATCCATTTCGGTAGGAAAAACAGAAAGGTAGAGTATTATTTAAGTGGTGATAGATTGGGAAATGCTGATGTACAAAGGAACCTGAGTGTCCTTGTACACCAGTCACTGAAAGCAAACATGCAGGTGCAGCAAGCAGTTAGGAAGGCAAATGGTATGTTGGCCTTTACTGCAAGAAGATTTGAGTACAGGAGCAAGGATGTCTTACTATAGTTGTACAGGGCCTTGGTAAGAGCACACCTGGAGTACTGTGTGCAGTTTTGGTCTCCTTACCTAAGAAAGGATATACTTGCCATAGAGGGAGTGCAGCGAAGGTTCACCAGACTGATTCCTGGGATGGCAAGACTGTCGTACGGGGAGAGATTAGGTCGACTAGGCCTGTATTCTCTAGAGTTTAGAAGAATGAGAGGGGATCTCATTGAAACGTATAAAATTCTGACAGGGCTAGACAGACTGGATGCAGGGAGGATGTTTCCCCTGGCTGTGGGGTCTAGAATGAATGGTCACAGTCTCAGGATATGGGGTAGTGTGGCAGAGCCACTGAGAGACTCTGAACAAGTGTACATAATTACTTTTAACGATGTGTTAGCTACAGACTAAATCTGTACCATTGTATATACTGTTTGCATGTGCAGGGCGCGGGCCCTTTAATAGCGCGGGCAAACGTGATGACGTCATGCCGCCGATCACGTGATCACTCTAAACGCGGGAAGAACGTGATGACATCATGACGCCATCCACGGGATCACCCAGGCAGTCCTCGTGGAGCCTCCAGCCAGCTAAGACCTGTATTCATAGTTCTCTTGCATCAAACTGTTTAAACTCGTTAGTTTAACATTAAAAACCTTTTTGATTGATTGCCTGTGTCGAACTCAATCTCTGGATAGGAATTTGACCATTCCTACATTGGTGACCCCGGCTTTTGTGAATGGTATTCACAAAAGGAACACAGCATGGAGAACAACGCTGTCTCGTTGAAGCTGCCGCAGTTCTGGGAAAAACAGGCGACCTCCTGGTTTATCCAAACTGAAGCCCAGTTCGCCCTGAGAGGCATCGTTGAGGATCAGACCCGATACTTCTACGTGGTCTCCATACTCGATAGCTCCCCCGCCTCGCGGATCGTCAGTCTTCTGGAAAAACCCCCGACGGACCGCAAGTATGAGACCCTCAAAGCGCAGTTACTGCAGGTCTTCGGGCTCACAAAATCAGAGTGCGCCCGTCGATTGCTCGCTATGCCTGGGATCAGGGACTCCAAACCTTCCGAGCTGATGAGCCACATGCTCACTCTCCTCGGCTCCGAACCGCAATGCTTTCTCTTCAGAGAGTTATTCCTCAGCCAATTGCCGGAGCAGCTGCAAGCGGCCTTGGCCAGGTCTGAGGTCGAAGACTGCGCAGCGCTCGCTGCCGAGGCAGATAAAATATTCGCAGTTACGCAGCAGTACTGCGCTGCCACGAGGCGCCCATCCCCCACAGACGCCGCCCCAGCTACTCAGCCTGCAGGGCTGTGCTTCTACCACGCCCGGTTTGGTGTGAAGGCGAGATGTTGCTGCCCTCCCTGCAGCTTCTCTCAAAATAAAACGACAATTCCGTCCAATGAAGAGCGGATCTAACGGGTGCCCCGCGGCCGCGATGGCAGTGGGCAACGCAGGCAAGCTGCTCTTTATCACAGATTCTCTCTCCGGTCGTCGGTTCCTCTGCGACACCGGAGCGCAGTGCAGCATCTTACCCGCGCCAGCTCTTGATGTACAGGCTGGGAGGCACGGCCTTCCCCTCGAAGCGGCTAATGGCGGTGCTATTCGGACCTTCGGCAGACGGCGGGTCCAGGTGTGCTTCGGCGACCAGTGATTTGTTTGGGAAATTGTTACGGCCAAGGTTTCACATGCCATTCTCGGTGCGGATTTCCTGTGCGCCAATGGCCTCCTGGTCGATGTGCGGAACCGACGGCTGATCAACGCGACCACGTTTCACTCTATTCCTTGCCACCATAGTAACACCATGTCGCGCGCCGTCTCCTGCACTTCCCCAACTCCGGATGAGTTCGCTCGCCTGCTAGGTGAATTTCCAGACCTGACCAGACCTACGTTCTCCTCTACAGCCACGAAACATGGTGTGGGACACCACATCACCACCACCAGCCCCCCGGTCCATGCGCGGGCCCGGCGCCTCGAACCCGGCAAGCTGGCGGTCGCGAAGGCGGAGTTTGCAACGATGGAACGCCTGGGGATTATTCACCAGTCGAATAGTCCCTGGTCTTCGCCTCTCCACATAGTACCAAAACCTGGCCGCGGATGGCGGCCATGTGGCGACTATCGGCGACTAAACGACGCCACCACTCCTGATCGATACCCGATCCCCCACATTCAGGATTTCTCTGCCCATTTGGTAGGAAACACCGTGTTTTCCAAGGTTGATCTTGTCCGAGGCTACCACCAGGTCCCGGTACACCCGCAGGATGTTCAGAAGACCGCAGTCATCACCCCATTCGGCCTTTTCGAATTTTTGAGGATGCCTTTTGGGTTGAAGAACACCGCCCAGGCCTTCCAGCGCCTCATGGACTCCGTGCTGCGGGACCTCAAGTTCATTTTTGTCTACTTAGACGATATCCTCATTGCCAGTCATAATAAGGAGAAACACATCGCGCACCTACGCACCCTTTTTCGACACCTCAGCCAACATGGCCTGATTCTCAACCTGGCCAAGTGTCAGTTTGGTCTGCCCCACATTGATTTCCTGGGACATTGCATTACCTCGGAGGGAGCGGTGCCTTTGCAAGCGAAGGTAGAGGCGGTGACATTCTTTCTGCGTCCGCAGAACACCAAGGCCCTGCAGGAGTTCCTTGGAATGGTAAATTTTTACCACCGTTTCATGCCTAAGGCAGCTCTGCTCATGCAGCCCCTATACGAGGCCCTCAAGGGCAAGTCTGGCAAGGATCCGGTAAGCTGGACAGTTGACATGGATCAGGCATTCACCGACACTAAGAGCATCTTGGCCAATGCGACCATGCTGGTGCACCCGCTTCCAGGAGCCACCATCGCTCTCACGACTGACGCGTCAGATTACGCAATCGGCGCTGTAGAGGAGCAGTGGGTGAATGGGGCGTGGCAGCTGTTGGCATTCTTCAGCCGTCAATTACAGCGCAACGAGCGGGCGTACAGTACTTTCGACAGGGAGTTACTAGCCCTTTTTCTGACCATCTGCCATTTCCGATTCTTGTTGGAAGGACGCCCTTTCACAGCCTTCGTCGACCATAAGCCACTGACTTTCGCCATGGCCAAGACCGCTGAACCGTGGTCATCCCGGCAACAATGCCAGCTGACATATATCTCCGAATTTACTACGGATATTCAGCACGTGGCCGGTAAAGACAACCTGGTGGCAGACTGCCTGTCCCGCGCGACTGTGCATGCGGCCCAGCTGGGCATCGACTATGCCCTCATGGCAGCGGACCAAGTCTCAGACCCCGAAGTGCAGGCTTACCGCACCAACACCACCAGCCTCCAAGTGGCCAATGTCTGGTTTCATTCAGCTGGTACCACGCTGCTTTGTGATGTCTCCGTTCGGGACCCTCGTCCTATCGTGCCGGTCGCCTGGCGCCGCAAGGTGTTTGACGCTGTACATGGGTTGTCACACCCAGGTATGAAGGCTTCTCAGAAGCTAATGTCATCTAAATTCGTTTGGCGGGGCATGCATAAAGATGTCCGCCACTGGGCCAACACCTGCGTGGTCTGCCAAAGGTCCAAGGTACAGCACCACGTCAGGGCTCCATTGACCACCTTTGCAGTTCCGGAGCGACGGTTTGACCACGTCAACATGGACCTGGTAGGACCACTTCCACCTTCCCATGGTTTTACGCATGTCCTGACCATAGTAGATCGCACAACCAGATGGCCAGAGGCGGTTCCCCTGTCATCTACTACTTCGGCAGACATGGCCAGGGCATTCATCTCTTCCTGGGTCGCCCGTTTTGGGGTGCCTGATGACATCTCTTCAGACCGGGGACCGCAATTTTCCTCTGAGCTCTGGAATGCAGTAGCTCAGGGACTCGGGGTTAAACTGCACCGCACCACAGCCTGCCACCCACAAGCGAACGGCCTGTGCGAATTGTTTCACAGATCGCTTAAAGCCATACTGAGGGCCAGCCTCCAAGACGCCGGATGGGCAGACAAGCTGCCTTGGGTCCTGTTGGGCCTTCGCACAGCTCCCAAGGAAGATCTTAGCTCTTCCGTGGCAGAGCTTGTTTATGGTCAGCCTCTGCGAGTGCCGAGGGATTTCCTGCCAACACCAACAGAGCCACGGTCTGCCTCAAGCCAGCTCATCAGCCACCAGGAAGCAGCCAGATGTTTCGCGCCGGTTCCCACCTCGCATCACGGGTTTCAGGGCTCTCACGTTCCAGCAGAGCTGAAAAACGCCGGCTATGTGTTCATCCGCCACGATGCTCACCGGGATCCGCTCAAGGCCACATACACTGGTCCTTTCTGTGTGATAGAGGCAGGAGACAAGACCTTCACCGTGGATGTCGGTGGCAAACCAGACCACATTTCGGTTGACCGTTTGAAACCAGCACACCTGGACCTTGACCGACCCGTTGAAACTGCACAGCCGCCAAGGCGAGGTCGACCACCCACCGACGGTCGTCACGCCGGAACAAGTGCAACCGCCCGCCAGACTGCCCGCCGTCCAACAGCTTCCGCTTCGGGAATACAAGACTCGTTCTGACAGGCTCATCAGACCCCCTCACCGTTTGACTTTTTTCGTCAAAGACAATTCTGGGGGGGCGCATGTGGCAAATGTACATAATTCCTTTTAACGATGTGTTAGCTACAGACTAAATCTGTACCATTGTATATACTGTTTGCATGTACAGGGCGTGGGCCCTTTAAGAGCGCAGGCAAATGTGATCACGTCATGCTGCCGATCACGTGATCGCCCTAAACGCGGGAAGAACGTGATGACGTAATGACGCCATCCACGGGACCGCCCAGGCAGTCCTCGTGGAGCCTCCAGCCAGTTAAGACATGTATTCATAGTTCTCTTGCATCCCAGTGGCTGCAGCACGGCTGGTGGAAGGCTGCTGACTTTCAGTGGGGGACACTGTAAATGGCCTTGCTGGTCGATCTTGAGGAGCTGCTGGCTGGGAGTGTCAAATCGAGTGATGGTGTTTCTTCTTCTTCTTCTTCTTCTTCTGCTTCTTCTTCACTCTCCTCTCCCTCTTCTTGTTCAACCACTGGCTGGGTAGGCTGGATTTCTTAGTCTGAAATTAGGAAGGCACAAGGATAGGGTTGTGGTGAGGAGAGGGTGGGAAAGCAAGAGGTGCATGCTTACACCATTGTAAGGGGTATTCCTGAGAGATGTCCCTGAGGTATCTGTCTCTAGAGGCCTCTCTCTCTTGCACAGTAAAACCTTGAGTGGTTCGACCCACTCGCCCCTTAGATTCTATACTCTGGACTTTGGGGCAGGAACTACAATGTAGAGAAAACTCTTGTAGACCAAGTTTGATGAAACAAAATGAAATTTTATTGCATAAGGAAAAATATCAAGTCAACTGCAAGCAGATAAGAGAGTACATGGGAGGGAAAAACACAAAACAAATCATAACGACACAGTACTAACTAAGGCAAATACAGGCATCTTATACTCTACAAAGATCATCATGAAATAAGGAAACACACGGAACATCGAGGGACAACAACTCATGTTAATTGTACCCTTAAATCCACCCCCTTATTAAACCTATCTAGATCTGATTGTGAAAGGCCAGAAACATGCTCACCAATCCCACTAGGAAGTGCAAGGTTTTGAAATCGAGTCTGTGTTTGGTCCTTTCAGGCGTTTCGTCTCCACGTGGATCGTGGAGCCCTGCGAGCTGCGCCACACCTCTCTCCTGAGGTGGGGGTCGGGGGCGGCTGGACACCGGCGGGCCTGGATGTCGGCGGGGTTGAGGATCATCGGCTTGACCCTGGTCAGAGGAGCCTTGGGCTGGCTCCCATCGCTTCTTCAGTTTGTTTTTATCTCTTCTCCTTCCAACCGGGGTGGCTAGAAGGTTTCTTCTCTTGGGGTTTTATTTTTTTGTTTCTTCTCCCAAGTTGGGTTGAAGGCCTCTCGTTTCGGCAACAGCCCAGGGATGGTCGATGATCTCCCGATGTGTTTCCCCGGGGCGGGACGCCGGCTTTGAGACGGCCTTCTTGTTGTTGGCTTGGTTCTTCTTCCTCCTCCGATGGTGGAGAGGAGTTTGCTGATCTTCTCCCGAAGCGACTCCTCTTCACCCACCAGTTCTCTCTCCGAAGCTGTGTCTGTGTTCAAGCTTGTTGCAACTGCCCAAAAAGTCTTCCAGATATACCTTTCTTCCAGAAGCTTCCGTCTCCCGCCCAAAATCAGGCTAGTCTTTGTTTAACTTTTGGCAGGCTGGGAGCACAGCGGGGTAGTTATTATATTTTAAAATATTTTAAATGGCCGGTAAAGGCCCATCTCTGGTCTGGAATGACCTTCATTGTTTTTAATGTCCTGCTGATCTCGTTATCTAGTCCTGGGTGCTGTTCTCATGAATATGAAATTGTCCCCTTTTGTCTGGGTCAACATTTAGATGGCCTCTGTCTCCCGGCCGATTTTGACTGGATCTGCATCTAATCCATATGCATACGTGTGGGTCTGGTTTCGTTCTCTCAGAAACGGCTTCCAGAACTTGCTGTGGGTTGAATCTACAAAGCTGTCTGAGGTTGCGCAGGAACCATTTTAAAGTGTTCCAATAAGCTGGTCACATGGTATGGTGGCCATTTTGTATGCTTCTTTTTCTGGGCTTCTTTCAAAACAGTCTTTAAAATCGCGGCCTCTTCTGCCATTTGACCCTTATTAATACAAAGTCCAATTTTGTGAATCCTACAAACCCCCCTGATGGTACTGTAACTTGCTTGAAGTATCATAATTCTGGGTGAGCAAAATTTTCTGACTTTCCACAATCTAACCATCCCCAGTATTTACCTATCTATGACCCCACGACATATGCATTTCTCATTTCAGAAAAATCTAGTGTACATTAAGCATCTATAGATGGCAATACCTTGGAGTTAAAAATCTAACAACTTACTTCCAGGCGTGGAGGGGGGCCTTATACCCCTACATCACCTAGTGCATACACACTATCTTTTAATAAGAACATCACATCTAATAAAACTTCAATAATAAAATAAAATACACATGAAAATCACAATGCACATGAATACATATCAAAATAATACAGAGGAGGGAGGGAAACTTTAACTTTATACAAAGCAGCAAAATCTAAACGGGTGTCTCTTCTTCTACCCGCACATAATGCTCCCTCCATTCCCCTCTATTCTCATACTTTTGCGAATGTTTGACCTTTTTACAGTGTACAATCAGTAAATAAACTACAATGACAACCTGGCACACTACAAGAATGTGGGAGGCTACCCTAATCCAAGAAGGGACTTCTATATTAGTGAACAGGTCCCACCACGGTGGGGTCACTATATCCAATATGTCTGCCCCTATCTCTAAAGTCTTCTGCTCCAGTGTGTAGAAGTGTTTCTGTGAAACAACAACGGCTTTTAATATCTTGGTGAGGTGTTCAGGGAGAGGGGGAATGATATATCCAAAATGTGCAACGAATCGCTGCAGATCGGTGAAATTCTCTGTAACAGTGATGTGAACAGTGGAAGGTTCAGGAATGGGGACAATTCACTCTTGGGCCACTTGGACTTCTGCCCTGGGCTTGAAACAGAAGCTGCTGTCACTCACCGGACACCAACCATGCTGTCCATGCTGGTAGTGGGGTGCTGCAGTGGTGACACAGTATGTCCCACCTCCTATATATGCCACCTGTGGGGGCACATGGCCTTGTGCCATTGCTGCCATGGTGGAATTTATAGGCTTCGTGCCAGCAGTTCTGAACCTGCACTGTGACTTTGATGGGCATTCAAGTGCTGGGGACACAGGATGATGTGTGCTCCCCGGCTCCGGCACCCCAAGAGGTTGGTACCCGTCATTGCATGCTCCCATCGAATGATGTAAGGTGGGACTCCTGTGTAGCGAATGTGCGCACCCCCCTGAATTACTCCAATGTTCTCCACCCTGTATACCGGGGCGGGTTTTGCTGTCATACCCATCACCGGCATTCTTACCACTATACCCATAATGGTGTGATTAGACCGTCCACAGTCCACTGGGACTGGGTAGGCCCCTGAAGCTAGTCTGAGCTGGCACGGATTCAATGTATTCTCAAAAGGGTGGAGGGCTGCGAGGTGCTTGTTGCTGATCTAGGAGGGGACTAAACCTTGCTTTAAATCCTCAAGATTACTGCGGCCCTCGCCTAGTAACCACGCCCCATATAGCACACAAGCTTCGTTCTGCGCAGCCTGATCGGACGCATTCCGATCCTCCCTGATGAGAGCATTTATCGTTCTGGCGTGTTTCTCCTGCTCAGCTATTATCTCTTTTAAGTGTAGTGTCATGGCCTGGTCCTCATGTAACTCAGAACCCACGACCTTATTCTCATCAGTCAGTATCTTTCTTAACTGTGTTTTTAAACCATTGATTTGGGTTTGCAGCTCCACGTCATCCAATGTGTTGATGACGGAAGTTCCTGTGTTAAAAGCTGTGAAAATATCATTTACTGCACCCTTTCTTTGTCTCCGTACTCTGTCCAAGACCTCATGTGGTGTGGTGTAAAATTCGGCTCTGTCGACATCAGCAAAGTCGAATTCGTAAAATTGTTTAAACATGTTTGTTAACAGCACCTGGTATAATTGCTCCGTTTCCCTGGGGCACCACGCTGGCAATCGTACCTCGGTGAGGTTTAAAATCACCAAAGCCACCACGTAGTGGACCCCTTGGTACAGTACCTGAACTGTGGGTACCAATACCAATCCGTTCCCGGGTCCCTTTGTCATGGTGGGGCACCCTTCCTTGAGGGCTTTAGCTACTGGAACTGTGGGCAGGGGCTTGCGGGATCGGGTGATGAGCTCCGTGGCGTTTACTGGGATCTGAGAGTATGGGACTCCACATGCCCGTGTGCTGACGTCCAACCTCATTCCTTGTCCAGCATCCTGCCACTGCCTTTGGAAAAAGATGGAGACGCCTGTGGGGCAAGCGCGTTCTGAACCCCACATACAGATGTAAATCCCCTCATCTGGTTCCCACCATTTGTCCCAACAGACACTCAACCCCCTGTGAGTTCCCGTAATTGTCCGATGGGTTTTATTACCCAATCTCTCCCATTCCACAGTGGAATTCTTCATGGTGCTGCTCAACTTGCGCAGCCACCACCATCGATCCAAAGGTACATGTCCGTTGCAAACAAGGCAAATCTTCTTGCCCACGGTGACGCTGATCCTGGGTGCAATGATCCGCACCCTGGGGCACATCAGAGACGTTTCCCTGTATGAAAACCCCGTTCAGCTGGAGTATCCAGTAGAGTTAGACCCCAGCCAGCCTGGCCATCTTCCTTCATGGAAGTCGACAGCAGTCTCTTCAGTGTCCCGTGGGCCGGTTCCATCAGTCGCGATGGGGACTCTGTTGCCAGAGCACCCATAGATGGTAGAGTCCTTAGTGCGGCCCCGATAGGCCCAGCTCAACCTGATCGTCACGAACGCGACGAGGATCCCTCTCAGCTTTCTCCTGTTTCCTGCAACAAATCACACAAGATAGCCAGGCTCCTGAGAGATTCTGGCTTAGGTGACGGCATGATCGGGTCTTTCGACCTCGATCCAAAACTACACACATACTGGGCAGATTTAAAACTACTTAAACTCTAATCATTTTAATATTTACACACCTTAAACTTAAACTTATGTGCAGCGCCGCCCGTCCCCGGGCGGCTTGCCTAATCCCTGATTGGACTGCAGCTCGCCGCTCCCTGTGGCGGGGCTGCAGTGACCTGTGGCTCGGGTTCCCCGCAGCCTTTTGCTGTTAATCGGCTACTGCATTTTGTCAAGGTTTCTCAGGTCGGCGTTTACTGGGAGCGGGGCACTCGGGCCAAGGTTTTACTGGCTGAGGCGTACGAGTCAACCTGCGAAAACGTGCCTTGGGCGTGGCTCCCTTAGCGAGTGGACCTTCAGGTGGGACTTTAGCTCTCACAATCCATAGCCATTCCACGACTGTAGGCTTCGGCTCCCTTCCCTCAGGCTCCGCCCCTTTGGGATTTGGGCAGGCTCCCTTGGTGAGTGGACCTTCGGGTGGGACTTTAGCTCTCACAGCCCGTGGCTCTTCCACGACTGTGGGCTTCGGCTCCCTCCCCTCAGGCTCCGCCCCTTCGGGAATTGGGCCTGTGGCAGACGGCTCCTCCTCACCTGTCCCTACAGGTGGAGGATCTCTGCCCCCAATTTCTACCTCCCCCACGCTTGAGTCGAGGGCGGGACCTCCGTCCTCCGACTCCACCTCCTCCAGTATCATGTCGAGGGCGGGACCTTGTTGTTCGGGCCCCTCCTCGTCCGAGCCCCAGGCCATCGGGGAAAGCTCCCCCCAGGTGGGTGGGACTGCTTCTCCTTCCAAGCAGGCTACAATGCCAGCTTGTATGGTCTGTGACTCATCGCGTGCCTCAGGCTGAGGATCTTTACCCTCAGACCTGGCTTCGGTTGCTGATGTTCTTGCACCCGGTTTAAACAGTTTGCACCGCTTCATGCGAAAGCACTTGTTGCGTCGGGACACCTCCACTGTGTGAGTGGCGTAGACTGGTGGATTTTCCACCGATTCCGGTCTATCCTCCTGGTCTACGGTTCTCTCGCCAGCGGTTATGTAGTGTCCGTGTGTTGATAAAGACACTGAAGACAGGAGTGGGTTCATAGGTATTTACTAAGCAAAGTCTGGGGGGGGGGGGTTCTAAAGGATATACACAATACACAGGCTTATATAGCCCAAGTGGCAATTACCGGCATTACGCACACCTGGGGCTCTTAAAGGCACATACACCACAATTCCTCCCCTTTTAGCTAACCAGTACATCATATTTTAAGTAATTATTAATTACATGTTATATGTAAAATAATATACATTGCTGTAATTAAATAATTATAAGTTAGTCTCTCAGGAGGCTTCCTGACTCGGTCTGGATAACGCCTCGGGGGTGTAGTAGTTTCTGGTGGTGTAGTAGGTTCTTCTGGCAAGGCTGATTCGGCTTGAATGCCAGTTTCGGATTCATCGGGTTCCAGTATCACCGGATCGGAGGTAGATATGGGTATCTCTACTTCATCGTTAGATGTATAGAGTGGTGGTGTAGGTTGTCCCTTTTCGGATGACTTTATGATTTGGTCAGCATGGCGCCTTATTATGCTTTCTCTGATGTCCACGGTATACATCAGTGGTCCTAGTCGTGTGCAGATAGTTCCAGGCTGCCATTTCTCGGTATGGTAGTCCCGGGCCAAAACCTGTTGGCCTATCTGGAAGGCCCTAGTTGGCCTTTCATTCATGCCTTGAAACTGCCGCTTCTCCACGTCCCTTCTGATGTTGGGCTTGACCAAATCCAGCCGGCATCTTAGGTTTCTATTGAAGAACATCATGGCGGGAGTTTGGTTGGAAACCATATGTGTTGCATTCCTGTATGCGAATAAGAAGTTATCCACCTTGTACTGAAGTTTTATGTCTTCATTACCCATGGCCTTTATGGCCTTCTTGAAGGTCTGGACAAACCTTTCAGCCAATCCATTGGTGGCGGGATGGTATGGGGCAGACGTGTAGTGCTTTACCCCATTGTTTTTTAAGAACTTTCTGAATTCTTCGGACACAAATTGCGGTCCATTATCAGAACATATATGTTCCGGCAGCCCATTCCTGGCAAATATGGTCCTTAATACTGTGATGGTTTTTTCCGTGGTGGTGGAGGACATCTTTATTACCTCCAGCCACTTGGAGTGTGCATCAACCGTGATTAAGAACATTGAGTCCATAAATGGACCAGCAAAGTCGATGTGCACCCTTTGCCAGGGAGATGAGGGCCACTCCCATGGATGTAGAGGGGCCTGTGGCGGAGCGTTTTGGACCTTCTGGCATCCTAGGCAGCTCTTGGTCATGTCTTCGATGTCTCCATCGATACCTGGCCACCATACAAACGCCCGAGCTAGGTTCTTCATTTTCACTCCACCCAGATGCCCCTCGTGAAGCTCCTTTAGCACTTTATCCTGGAGTTTGGGTGGAATCACCACTCTGGATCCACACATCAAGGTTCCTCGGCACACTGACAGCTGTTCTCTTCTTTGCGAGAATACTGGCAACAGTGATTCGCCATGTGCTGGCCATCCCTTCACTGTTAAATCGTAGACCCGTGAGAGAGTCGGGTCATTTCTCGTCTCCCTTTCAATGGCAGAATTTGTTACTGGTAGACATTCCACTATGGTAGAGTGGAATATCTCTACTGGGTCTACTGTCGGTGCCTCTTCTATCGTTGGCAATGGTAGGCGCGATAAACCGTCAGCATTCCCATGCTGTTTTGACCCTTTGTATTCTATGTTGTATTGGTGTGCCCCTAGAAAAAGGGACCACCTCTGTAGCCTTTGTGCTGTCATAATGGGAACACCTTTTTTAGGGTTGAATATGGAGATGAGGGGTTGATGGTCAGTCAAAAAGGTAAATTTTTGTCCGTGTAGGTAATGGTTGAATTTCTTCACTCCCCATACCAGGCTGAGTGCTTCCCTGTCTATTTGGGCATAGTTACGCTCAGCTGAGTTTAATGAGCGTGACGCAAAAGCTATCGGCCGTTCTGAGCCATCAGGGAATTTATGGGATAATACTGCTCCTATGCCGTAAGGGGATGCATCGCATGCCAGTCTGATTGGTAGTGATGGGTTGTAATGAGCCAAAACTTCTTCGGATGTGATTAAGTCTTTGCATTTATGGAAGGCACGTTTACAGTCTTCGTTCCATTTCCAAATCACTCCTGTCTGTAAAAGTTCATTAAGAGGGTGTGGAAGAGTTGATAAGTTCGGTAAAAATTTATGATAGTAATTTATTAATCCCAGGAATGACCTTAATTGTGAAACATTTTCAGGTGCTGGGGCTTTTATAACTGCTTCAATTTTTTCAGGTGACTTATGCAACCCTTCATTATTAATTATGTGGCCACAATATGATATCTGATTTTGGAAAAATTCACACTTGGGGCGATTTGCTCGTAGGCCCCGTTCTTTCAGCCTAGTGAGCACCTGCTCCAAATTGGCAAGGTGCTCGTTGTCGTTTTCTCCTGTTATAAGGATGTCGTCTAGGTAGCATTGAGTCCCCGGAATCCCTTGCAGGACTTGCTCCATAGCTCTTTGCCAGATAGCTGGAGCTGATGCTACTCCAAAAACCAGTCGATTGTACTTGTACAGACCTTTGTGTGTGTTTATTGTGAGATGCTTTTTAGAGGCGTCCTCAACCTCCATCTGTAGATATGCCTGTGCCAAGTCAATTTTGGTGAAACGTTTCCCTCCGGATAGTGAGGCGAAAATATCTTCTATCCTCGGAAGAGGATACTGTACTGTGTGAAGGATCGGGTTTACAGTCACCTTGAAGTCATCACAGATGCAAATTTTTCTCTGTTCTTCAGAGTTATTTTTATTCAATGCTTTTTTCATGACTGGAACGATGGGTGTTGCCCATTCGCTCCAATCTATTTTGGATAATACGCCTGCTTTTTCCAAATTCTCCAGCTCTGCCTCGACTGCTGGACGTATTGCATATGGCACCGGTCTTGCCTTAAAAAACTTGGGAATTGCTGCATCTTCCACTTTTATTGAGGCGGTGATGCCTTTCAAGGTTCCTAGTTTCTCTTGAAACACTTCTTTGGCGTTGGCCAAAATGTCTTTTAATCGTTCAGGTATGATGTCATCATTGTTTTTTCCTTACTGGTCACCGTCAGTGCCTGAATGGAGTGCCATTCTAAACGTATCTTCCTGATCCATTCACGTCCCAACAACGGTGGACCACCATCTTGTAGAATGTATAAATACAACTTTTGTATTTCTTTGCCGTTGTATACAACAGGCACCCTTATTTTTCCTTTGGGGTATACTTTCTGCCCCGTATATGTTTTTCAGATAATGGATGTGTCTTTTAGAGGTATATGCGAAAATAGCCTCTCGTAATCTCGTCGATTTATTACGGTTAGAGCTGATCCTGTATCTAGCTCCATTTTAACTGGGGACCCTGCTATTGTGAGGGTAACCCAAATGATTTGGTAATCCTCTTTGGCAAGTACATTATGTAATTTGAGACAGCTTAGTCTCTTGTTTTTGAAGTCGCTATCTCTCTTCTGGTCTTCGGAGCTACTCTCCGTCATCATTTGTACCTTCCTGTACTTTTCTTTATTGATTTTTTGTTTTCTGTCTGTGGATTTATTTTGTCCAGATTGGCATACCCGTGCAATGTGTCCAATCTTCCCGCATTGCCTGCATGCTTTGTCCTTGAACCAGCAGTCCCTCTGGTTATGGGTAGATCTGCCGCAGCGATAACATCTTCCGTACCCCTGTGTCATTTCATGGGTGCCGAAGTCTTGTGTCTTTTGTTGTATCTCTGCAGCTCCTTTTGCTGCTGCTTCGTATGATACAGCCATACTGAAAGCTTTGTCCAATGTTAAATCTTTTTCAGAAAGCAGTCTTTTTTGTGTTCCTTCACTTAAGAGACCGCAAACGAATTTGTCTCGAAGATAATCTGATAGTCCTGCCCCGAATTGGCAGTACTTTGATAGCTTTCTTAATTCGGTTAGGTAATCAGCGTTACTTTCATTCTTGTGTTGATTTCTCTTGAAGAACTTGAATCGTTCCGCTATCAGCAGCGGTGTTGGGTTTAAGTGCTCCTGCAGGGTATCAACAATTTCTTTAAAATTCTTGTCCTTTGGTTTGGCTGGAGTGATTAAGTTTTGTAACAGCCCGTATGTCTTTGCGCCCATTATGTTCAGAAGTACTGAAGCTTTTTTTTCATCTTCTATTCCATTTGCAGTGCAATATACCTCTACTCTTTCCACGTATGTGGTCCAATCCTCTATTTCGCTATCAAAAGCATCAATATTACCAGATTTAGGCATTTCAGAAAAGATATGGCGCTTCCCGTGCTTTTTTCTTTTCTGTAGCAAAGATATGGCGCTTCCCGCGCTTTCCTGCCACTGCTGTCGATAACAACGCTGTTTTACTGCGGTTTCCGTTTATTCACTGTTGGAGACTCGTTCCCGCCAGAGGTCTGAACGCTGACCTGCTTGCCGCGCCGGCCGTCTCCCGAGTGCTCCCTCCCAGTCCGTTATTGCTTGCCTCCGATTTTGCTGCCTGTCTCAGCTGTAGAGCCAGCCGCTGGAGCCCCAGCCTGACGCCCAGGAAGGATTAGCGCAGTACCTGCCAGCAGCTTGGCCAACTGGTGAAACCACAGTTTCTCTCACTTCCTTGAGTCTTCTGGACGCCCGAGGAATCGATGTCCTTGAGGTGCTGCCGAATTGCAGGTAAGTCCGTTTCCACTTCGTCGCCACTGTAGTGTCCGTGTGTTGATAAAGACACTGAAGACAGGAGTTGGTTCATAGGTATTTACTAAGCAAAGTCTGGGGGGGGTTCTAAAGGATATACACAATACACAGGCTTATATAGCCCAAGTGGCAATTACCAGCATTACGCACACCTGGGGCTCTTAAAGGCACATACACCACAGGTTAGACCCAAGAATTTTACTTCTCGCCGGCCAGCCCGCGCCTTCGTAGGGGTTTCCTTAACACTCTCTATCTGCTTTACATTCGTACCCGCTCCCCAGAGACAATGATTTCTTAGGTCCAAGTGGATCCCGTGGGCTACCAAGAAATCAGACCCCAGGACTCCCGTGCCACCTCCCACCTCCCACTTCATTAGGGTACACTTCCACGTGGTGCGGAGTGGTCCAAAAACGAATGGAGAGGGGAAGGGAAAGTGCGCCAGCCTGTTCTTCACCCGTGGTACAGAAGGTATGGGACCCCGGTGGACAGAGGCGAGGCGGTAGGGTTATATGCGTGGATTACGGTGCACGATGCTCCCACATCAAACAGATAGGTTCCCTTCACCTCCTCCACCTCCATCTCCACGAGGGGTCGTCTCCATACATCATATCGCAGCACACACAGGTAGACGGGCTGCGCCGACTCTAGTCACTTGGGTACAACAGTCGGAGTCTCGGGAGCGACAAGACCAGTGGTGACGGCTATTTTCCCCTGCGAAATCATCAGAGACCGCATTGTCTCTATGATTGATTCAATCGCAGCGGGATCCATAACTGCACCAGCTTCTTGTGCTGGGGCAGGAGCTATGGCTTGGGTTTTGGCTGGTGCTGGGGCGGCGGTCTGGGCTTGGGCTTGGGCTGCGGGAAACCTCCCTTTATTATCCTTCCACGGATTTCTACAGTCCTTGCGCCAATGTCCATCATTCCCACACCCGTAGCAATTGAGCTTGGCTTGGACAGGGCGATACCCCTCCTGACGCCACTCCTTCTTGCTTGGGGCTGTGGGTTTTGCCTCATGCACCTTTCCCTTCTGGGGAGGTGTTTCCTGACCTCTACAATTCTTGTACCCCACATTCAGCTGACGGAGTACCGTCTCCTCCGTGATGCCGGTACCTTGGGGATCAAACCATGACCTGGCTAGGGCCCGTATCTCTGGCAAACTGTTGGTAACCAAGCAACGGAGCCAATGAACTCGTTGTTCGTCATTCATTGCAACCCGTTCAGGCTGCATCAACGCACCAGCCACAGCCTTTCTGCGAAAACCCGTGGGGGTTCTCCAGATAGCTGCACGGTCCCTTCCACACGGTCGAACGGACTACCGTCGTCCACTCCCATTACTTCTTAAACTTCCTCCCTGAGATCCGCATACCCTTTCCATCCCCTCTTACTATCCTCTGAGAGGCACTGAAGGATTGTGCAATCCAAGGAGAAAAGCAACAGTTTTACCTGTTCCTGATCATCACAGTCATTAATGGCTGCTGTTTCCTCTATCTCCCTGAAATGAAGCGAGGGATCTCCCTTTACTGTGAGTCGTGCGAGGTGGCTCACCATGGACCTTAATTGCGGGCCAGCATAGGGCACCACCAGCTGGTTCTGGTGGGGTCCGATACTGCCATCGGCAGAGTTGGGACCGAACCTCTGGTGCCGAGCGGGACACATTGGTGCCGGTCCCGGCTTTGCGACCAGTGGTTCTTCCACACACTCCACCTCGGCTACCTCCTCTTTCGCTGCCCCCTCCTTTTCCGACCAAGTCTCACTATAGTTCGGCGGTGCTGAGGGCTCGGTGGCTGGTACCACAATTACCTCAGCTGGAATCGGCTGTTTTGATTCCTTCAAAAAGTCCATGTGACTAGCTTTCGGGCTGACGAGACACACCATGCCTTTTGCCTTTACCAGGGCCGTTCTTAGGTCCTCTATGGTCTTTTGGCAGGTGCCGTGGTCTGTTCTCTCAAACCCGTGCTTGAGGGCTAGCTTGTAAGCTGCCTTAACCTCCACTACTCTTTCCTCCTGCGCTCTTAGCTGTTGTGCGAGGCAGGCGTTTTTCTCCCGTATCCTTGTTTCATTAATCTTTGCCTCAGTAACCTGGCACTCCAGGTACTCTATCCTAGCCTGATGTTGACGAGCTACCACTTGGCGTTCCTGATTCAGCGCGTCCAGCGCTGTGATGAGTTTTTCCCCTCCCATGGCCTTTTCCTCTATCTCTGCTGCCTGGGTTGTGATCTTGGCTGCCTGTGCTGCAACGACCTGGTCCAAAATCTGGACCTGCTTCTTGTAACACATCAGCTGCACTGCCTTCTCGACTGACTTCTTATGCTCCTTGTTCTCTGTCCACCTGATGGCTGCGTCCACCGGACGCCCATCCAGCAAGAGATCAGAAATCCACTGCTTAGTGAAATTTACCTTGCCAAAGACATAATCCGCTATCCTCTCATCCATTGCATTTTGACCATTCAAACTTGGATCTACTACATTGCAATCCTGCTGCCAGAGTCCTGCCGCGGTCACCATTTTTTGTAAGGGGTTTTCCTGAGAGATGTCCCTGAGGTTTCTCTCTCTTGAGGCCTCTCACTCTTGCACAGTAAAACCTTGAGTGGTTCGACCCACTCGCCCCTTAGATTCTATACTCTGGACTTTGGGGCAGGAACTACAATGTAGAGAAAACTCTTGTAGACCAAGTTTGATGAAACAAAATGAAATTTTATTGCATAAGGAAAAATATCAAATCAAATGCAAGCAGATAAGAGAGTACATGGGAGGGAAAAACACAAAACAAATCATAACGACACAGTACTAACTAAGGCAAATACAGGCATCTTATACTCTACAAAGATCATCATGAAATAAGGAAACACACGGAACATCGAGGGACAACAACTCATGTTAATTGTACCCTTAAATCCATCCCCTTATTAAACCTATCTAGATCTGATTGTGAAAGGCCAGAAACATGCTCACCAATCCCACTAGGAAGTGCAAGGTTTTGAAATCGAGTCTGTGTTTGGTCCTTTCATGCGTTTCGTCTCCACGTGGATCATGGAGCCCTGCGAGCTGTGCCACACCTCTCTCCTGAGGTGGGGGTCGGGGGTGGCTGGACACCGGCGGGCCTGGATGTCGGCGGGGTCAAGGATCGTCGGCTCGACCCTGGTCAGAGGAGCCTTGGGCTGGCTCCCATCGCTTCTTCAGTTTGTTTTTATCTCTTCTCCTTCCAACCGGGGTGGCTGGAAGGTTTCTTCTCTTGGGGTTTTATTTTTGTGTTTCTTCTCCCAAGTTGGGTCGATGGCCTCTCGTTTCGGCAACGGCCCGGGGATGGTCGATGATCTCCCGATGTGTTTCCCTGGGGCCGGACGCTGGCTTCGAGATGGCCTTCTTGATGTTGGCTTGGTTCTTCTTCCTCCTCCGATGGTGGAGAGGAGTTTGCTGATCTTCTCCTGAAGCGACTCCTCTTCACCCACCAGTTCTCTCTCCGAAGCTGTGTCTGTGTTCAAGCTTGTTCCAACTGCCCAAAAAGTCTACCAGATATACCTTTCTTCCAGAAGCTTCCGCCTCCCGCCCAAAATCAGGTTAGTCTTTGTTTAACTTTTGGTGAGCTGGGAGCACAGCGGGGTAGTTATTTTATTTTAATATATTTTGAACGGCCGGTAAAGGCCCATCTCTGGTCTGGAATGACCTTCATTGTTTTTAATGTCCTGCTGATCTCGTTATCTAGTCCTGGGTGCTGTTCTCATGAATATGAAATTGTCCCCTTTTGTCTGGGTCAACATTTAGATGGCCTCTGTCTCCAAGCCGATCTTGACTGGATCTGCATCTAATCCATATGCATACGTGTGGGCCTGGTTTTGTTCTCTCAGAAACGGCTTCCAGAACTTGCTGTGGGTTGAATCCACAAAGCTGTCTGAGGTTGCGCAGGAACCATTTTAAAGTGTCCCAATCAGCTGGTCACATGGTATGGTGGCCATTTTGTATGCCCCTTTTTCTGGGCTTCTTTTAAAACAGTCTTTAAATCACGGCCTCTTCTGCCATTTGACCCTTATTAATATAAAGTCCAATTTTGCGAATCCTACACCATGTGCAGCTTATACGTCAGAAGAGATTGTGGGTTGAGGGGGAAATGGTTTGTCAGAATGAGCATAATGTGTGAGGATGCCGGCATCTTGTACACTTTCAGCCTCATCGCTGGCCAAGGGCTCAGCCAGGCCCCTGCCAAGAACGGCCAGCACCATCTCCTCCAAGGGGGTGAGGTGAAGCTAGGAATGTGAGGTGTGCCTCATGTTTGGTTGCGATTGTTGGTAGGTGAGTGATGGAGGAGGGATCACGCATTGAGCAGTGTGTGAGGTTAGTGGTGCAGTTGGTAGAAGACAGCTTTTGAAGATGACCTTTATCAGTCGTCTGAGGTCATGAAACTTCTTTGGGCACTGCTGTCAGTTCCTGGGAGTGACACTGCCAGCACTGATGGGCTCGGTGGTCTGGTCCCACATCCTTCTTTCTGGTGGGCCGCCTTGCCCTGTGTGGGCAGAGGACCACGCTACCTGTGTTGATCCCCCTGCACAAAGCTCGAGTGCTGCATCCAAGACCCTGGGTGCTTTTTCCCTGGCCCATTGAGCCATTTGTGTTAGTGCTGAAGCACTTTTACCATTTTTTACGTGCAGAATCCAGTTCAATTTTAAGAGCTGCAGACTGCCTAGTTTGGAACGATATTTACTTTTTTTTGCAGAAGGCAGTTCAGCTTTATGGGCTAGAGACTGCCTTTGAAACTAACAGCCTTGCTTTAAGGAACTGTGGTGTAGCCCAGCGATGCGACCTTGGGCCTCCTGCTGCGGGCACAGCCTGTCAACAGCACGATAGTCACTGGGCTGTGTGTTAAAATCATTAAATTAGCAGTTAACGTGCTGCCTGCGCTTTCTAAATGGGAGCGAGCAAATCTCGGCCCGCCGAGCTCCCCTTGCCCATTTTCGGGCCTTATCGAATTTTCTGGCCACGCAGTTTCACAGTTTTGAAATCACTGTGAAGTGACTATCGATCTCAAGATGGCAGAGGGAGGAGGAAATGTTTGCAGCGTAGCTTGAATTACAATCATTTCTTATTTTAATAATGTCGAAGGCCTGCTGTGCTTCATTCATTCGGAATAAACCTCATTTATTTTGGTTAAAGAAAAACTAGAATCTGTTTCTATGCCTTTCACTTTTTGAAAGTAAGAAAAATTGGTCATTTGAGTCCAGCTGGATTTGCCTATGGAAGCTGCATTTTCTAATGAGAGTGAGTTAAAAAAAAAAGAGTAGCGGGAGCAAGCCCCAGATTGTAAAGCCCTGTTTCTACCAGCTGGCTCATACTCCAGCTCTGTGGCCCAGGACAAAGCTGTGTGCATCCGTTGTACATGTACATGCACAGAGCTCCTTTTCCAGCACTTGAAAATGAAATGCCATGAAAAGTGTGGTCCCCTGAGCACTTTTGAAACCCCATTTAGCACTGCACTGGAACTGAACTCCGAGCTTTGTGAAAGCCAAATGGTGCGAGACTAACTGCTAGCGGATCTCAAACTGCTTCTGTCTGGAGTCAGGTCAGGATTTATACTGCAAGTTTAACCAGGCTGCGAAGTGGAAATTGCTTTACAGAGATGCCAAAACTATTGTTTAAATTCTCCCTCTCTTTCTAGTAGCCTAGTTATTAAACAAATATATGCTGGCTGGAAAATGTTATAGTGTAGGAATCGACCGATCCCCCACTAAAGTACTGAGGTCGAGTCAGTTCGATAAATAAACGAAGTTTAATTAAAACTAGAGAACAAAACAAAGGCATGCAGGAGCAACAGTAAACAGGTCTTTTCAGGTGCTGGTTTCACGATGTCTGGTTTGGGAACCTCCCACTCTCTGACGTCATGACGTCATCACGTTTCCCGCTGTTCAGGGCATCACGTGACCAACGTGATGACGTCATCGCGTTGATTCTGGGACATATCCAGAAAGGCTATTTACATGCAGTAAACAAACATAGGTGCTGTAGCACCCTGTTAAAGACAGTTATACATTTGTACAGGAGTCCGTTGGTGGCTTTGCCACAATAGTAAGTGAAACTGAATACTTGTCTGATTTGCGACGTGTTGGTTGATTCGAACTTTGTTCTGCCTCTGTCCTGCAGTGGGATTATTATTATGTACTGACCAATGTAATTTGCAGCACAATACATGTGAAAACGTGTAAGGGGTACGTGTGACCAATCCACTTGCTGCTTATTAACAGGCAGTGCCACTAAAGGACTGACACCCATCAGGGGTAATTCTGCGATCCCACATTCTCAGTGGGAATCTGAGTGCTGAGAATTGGGGCAACGATCTTGAACACTTATCTCCTCATCATGCTGCCTGTGAGCATGGCTTGTCAATGCTAACGTGGGATCCTTGATCTCCTTTTCTGTTTTCAGATCAAGAGTTTAGCAGACAGACCGCTGCTACTGACTGTTACTTTAAAATGAAGTGTTAAACACCATCCTGCATTGCATTTCACTGGTTTGTATGGGGAACAGTCATTCAGCCTTAGTGCACTTATATGGTCTTATAAAGTGATAAATACACTACTTTCACCAACCATGTCTGCAATAATTAAAGATAATTTTTATTAACATAGCACGTTACGAACCATTACTCTGTCACCACCAGTTTGTGGAAAAATTAAGACTGGGTCAGTGGACATGATGGTTCTCTGCTGGCTGGCACTTCACCAGGGACAGGCTGCATAACTGATACAGACGGCATTAAACTGATTGAACTGACACTTCAGAAGAAATTGAATTAAAGCTGAATAAAGATGACAGAAAATTGAGCACCTTGGTTTTTTTTGTGCTACCTATATTTGTAGTAATGTTGCATCAATATCAGTTCTAGTTTTTCTGATTCATCCCTAATTTTCACAGAGTTTAGTGTTTGGATGGTACGGTAACTGTCCCTTCACCTCTCATATCCAGATAGGAATCTGTTGTGTATGTACCTTTAAGGGAGTAACTGGTCTCAGACTGCAGTACCGGCAGTGACCACCCCTGTATAAAAGGCACCAGCAGCCTTCTGTAGTTTCAGTTCCAGGTTGTCTCCATTCAGTAAAGTCTTGTTATAATCAACTCCTGCCGTCCGTGTCTCAATTATACACGGACATAATATTGGCGATGAGCAGATACGAACTTACCTACAGTCTGCACCACCTCATGGGATCCATCCCTGAAGTGAAGTGAGCAGAGGGCGAGGCCAGAAAGAAGAAAGAAACAGTAGAAACGGGCGTCGACCGTGGGCATCCGCCTCTGAGTCAGCGGAGTTGAGGATTTGCAGGAGAGGCTGTCGAGAGTGGGGCTTGGTTCCTGTCAACGGTGCTTCAGCTAATCGGGCTGGTGGCATGTAGTACACTGATCCTTCCTCGGCTGCGGCGGTCTAGAACTCGAGCGGGTGGCTTGCAACAGGGCCGAGCAGCGTTGTCGGGAAGAGGAGGGAGAGAGAGGGTGGTGCACACAGGGCGTGGCCGGTGCTACGAAGCCGGGCAGCGTACAGACCCGAGAAGAGGGAGGCAAGAGTCCCACAGGGTTGTTCCGACGACGGGAAAATAATAAAATTAAAAAAAATTAAACGCACAGAAAGCCGCGAGGAGCTGCAGTTTACAACAGAAACCACGGAAAGCAGCGCTAGCAACAGCGGGGAAGAAGGCAAAGCGCGGGAGGCGCCATCTTAATCCAGCGGGGAAGAAGGCAAAGCGCGGGAGGCGCCATTTTGTTAAATTGGGGAAGAAGGCAAAGCGCGGGAGGTGCCATTTTAGATTTCCAAGATGCCGAAGACTGGCTATATCACTGCCTTTGATAATGCAATAGAAGACTGGACCACGTATGTGGAAAGAGTCGAGGTATATTGCGAGGCAAACAAAATAGCCAATGAGAAAAAGGCATCGGTACTGCTAAACTTAATGGGCGCAAGAACGTACGGCCTATTGCGGGACTTGATTACTCCAGCCAAACCGAAGGCAAAGAGTTTTAACGAAATTGTTGCTATCCTACAGGAACACCTAAACCCTGCACCGCTGCTGATAGCAGAAAGATTTAAATTCCACAGCAGAACTCAGCATAAAGATGAGAGCAATGCTGATTACCTTACGAAACTACGCAAGCTATCAAAGCATTGCCAGTTCGGAGCAGGACTGACAGATACCTTACGGGACAAATTTGTCTGTGGACTCCTGAGTGAAGGAACCCAGAAGAGGTTACTCTCAGAGAAAGAGCTGACGCTAGATAAGGCTTTCAGCGTGGCAGTATCGTACGAAGCAGCAGCAAGGGGAGCTGCGGAAATACAACAAAAGCCACAGGAATATGGCACCCACGAAATGACAAGGGGATTTGCAAAATGTTATCGCTGCGGCAGAACAAACCATCACCAGAAGGACTGCTGGTCCAAGGACAAAATATGCAGGCAATGCGGAAAGATGGGACACATTGCACGAGTTTGCAGGTCTGGGAAGAAGACCAATGACAACAAAAAGGCTACTAAGGAACCGTACAGAAAAGTACAAAAGATGACGGACAGTTGTTCCGAAGACCAGATGAGCGATAGTGAATCTGGGAACAAGAGACTAAGCTGTCTCAAACTTCACAACGTAATCGCAAAAGAGGATCACAGAACCATTTGGGTCACCCTCACGATAGCAGGGTCCCAAGTCAAAATGGAATTGGATACAGGATCAGCTCTAACCGTCATGAATCGACGAGACTACGAGCGGCTATTCTCACACAAACCCTTGAGAGAGACATCCATTGTCTTGAGGACGTATACGGGGCAAAAAGTATACCCCAGAGGAAAAATAAGGGTGCCTGTCGAATACAACAGCAAGAAAATACGGAAATTGTATCTCTACATTCTGCAAGATGGTGGACCACCGTTATTGGGATGTGAATGGATCAGAAAGATAAGTTTAGACTGGCACTCCATTCAGCCACTGACGGTGGCTGGTAAAAAGGATGACGACGTCACTCCTGGACGATTGTCAACAATCTTAGCTGACGCCAAAGAGGTATTTCAACAAGAACTGGGCACTCTTAAAGGAGTAACCGCCTCGATAAAAATAGAGGAGAATGCAATTCCCAAGTTTTTCAAAGCAAGACCGGTACCATATGCAATTCGCCCAGTCGTCGAGGCAGAGCTGGAGAATCTGGAGAATGCAGGCATGTTATCTAAGGTAGACTGGAGTGAGTGGGTGACACCCATCGTTCCTGTCATGCAGAAAACGTTAAACAATAATTCTGAGGAGCCAAGGAAGGTTCGCATCTGTGGGGACTTCAAGGTGACGGTGAACCCAGTCCTTCACACAGTACGATATCCTCTTCCAAGGATAGAAGATATCTTTGCCTCACTATCTGGAGGGAAGCGTTTTACAAAAATTGACCTAGCACAAGCATATTTGCAGATGGAGGTTGAAGAATCCTCTAGGAAGTATCTCACGATAAACACTCACAAAGGTCTTTACCAGTATAATCGACTGGTATTCGGAGCAGCATCAGCTCCAGCGATGTGGCAAAGAGCGATGGAACAAGTCCTGCAAGGGATTCCAGGGACTCAGTGTTACTTGGACGACATCCTAGTGACAGGTGAAGATGACAGTGAACACCTTGCCAACCTAGAGCAGGTGCTCACTGGACTACGTGAACATGGGCTATGAGCCAATCACCCAAAGTGCGAGTTTTTTAAGAAACAGATATCGTATTGTGGCCACGTGATTGATGAAGAGGGGTTGCATAAGTCCCCTGGCAAAATTGAAGCGGTAGTTAAGGCTCCAGCGCCTGAAAATGTGTCGCAACTGAGGTCATTCCTTGGATTAGTGAATTACTACCATAAATTTTTGCCGAATTTGTCCACAATTCTGCATCCACTGAACGCCCTACTACGAACGGGAGTAGCACGGAAATGGAGCGATGAATGTAAGCGGGCCTTTCAGAAGAGTAAGGATCTAATCACTTCAAGAGAAGTATTGGCTCACTACAACCCATCACTACCGATAAGACTGGCATGTGATGCGTCTCCCTACGGCATTGGGGCAGTACTGTAGCATAAATTCCTTGATGGTTCAGAGAGGCCGATAGCTTTTGCATCACGCTCATTAACTTCAGCCGAGCGTAACTACGCCCAGATTGACAGAGAGGCCATCAGCCTGCTGTGGGGGGTGAAGAAGTTCAATCACTTCCTGCACGGTCAGAAATTTACTCTACTAACTGATCATCAACCTCTCGTCTCCATTTTCAACCCTCAGAAGGGCGTACCGATAATGACGGCACAACGGTTGCAGAGGTGGTCCCTTTTCCTAGGGGCACACCAATATGACATCAAGTACAAAGGAACTAAACAGCATGGGAATGCTAATGGATTGTCGCGCCTACCGTTGCCGACGGTGGAAGAAGAACTTGCTGTGGATCCAGTGGAGTTATTCCACTCGACTATAGTCGAATGTCTCCCTGTGACGAATGCAAACATAGAAAAGGAAACACGAAATGACCCGACACTCTCCTGGGTCTATGATTTAACGGTGAAGGGATGGCCAGCACATGGCGGACCACTGCTGCCAGCATTCTCGCCGAGAAGAGAACAGCTGTCAGTGTGCAGAGGAACCTTGATGTGTGGATCCAGAGTAGTAATTCCACCCAAATTGAAGGATAGAGTGCTCAATGAGCTTCATAAGGGTCATCTGGGAGGGGTAAAAATGAAAAACTTAGCCTGAGCGTTTGTGTGGTGGCCGGGAATCGACAGAGAAATCGAAGAGATGACCAAGAGCTGTACAGGATGCCAGAAGGTCCAAAACGCCCCACCACAAGCCCCTCTACATCCATGGGAGTGGCCCTCATCTCCATGGCAAAGGGTGCACATTGATTTTGCTGGTCCCTTCATGGACTCGATGTTTTTAATTGCGGTGGATGCACATTCAAAGTGGCCAGAGGTAATAAAAATGTCCTCAACCACCACAGAAAAAACTATCACAGTCTTACGAACCATATTCGCCAGGAATGGGCAGCCTGAACAGATTTGCTCTGACAATGGACCACAGTTTGTGTCTGACGAGTTCCGGAGGTTCTTAAAGAACAATGGTGTTAAGCATTACACATCCGCCCCATATCATCCAGCCACTAATGGATTGGCCGAGAGGTTTGTTCAAACATTCAAGAAGGCTATCAAGGCAATGTGTAATGAAGATATACCCCTACAACACAAGGTGGATAACTTCTTGTTTGCCTACCGGAATGCGACACATGCGGTTACCAACCAAATTCCTGCCATGATGTTCTTCAATCAAAGACTACGATGCCACTTGGATTTGGTTAAGCCGAACATCAGAAGAGATGTGGAGAACAGGCAGTTTCAGAATATGAATGAAAGGCCGACCAGGGGTTTTAAGATAGGTCAACCAGTTTTGGCCAGGGACTACCGCACAGAGAAATGGCAGCCAGGAACGATCTGTACATGGCAAGGACCTCTCATGTATACCGTGGACATTGGAGAGAGCATTGTAAGACACCATGCTGATCAGATTCTAGAGTCACTGGAAAACGTCAACTCCACACCACGATCTGATACACCTGGTGATGGAACTGAAGTAACAATTGCATCTACCACAGAATCTGTGATATTGGAAGCAGACGAACCAAACAACGACATTGATCCCGACTCAACCTTACCAGTAGAACCTGATACCCCAAAGAGGCATTGTCCAGACGGAATCAGGAAGCCTCCTCAAAGACTGAACTTATAATTGCTTAACTTTAACCAATGTATCTAGCAACCGTAATTGTAATTGTAATTAGTTATCATTTAGTTGTTAAATGAATGTTATGTACTGTTTATCTAAAAGGGGAGGAATTGTCGTGTATGTACCTTTAAGGGAATAACTGGTCTCAGACTGCAGTACCGGCAGTGACCACCCCTGTATAAAAGGCACTAGCAGCCTTCTGTAGTTTCAGTTCCAGGTTGTCTCCATTCAGCAAAGACTTGTTATAATCAACTCCTGCCATCCGTGTCTCAATTATACATGGACATAATAGAATCCAACCCAGATAGATGACGTGGAACTTTCTTTCGATGACTGTGAAAGTCATACATGAAATGTGTTTTGGTAGTCTCAATCCAAATCCCAGTTGTCCAGGCACACAAGGCCAGGAATAAATGTATGAGACATGGATCACTGGGTCTCCGCCACTTTAATGTTGCTCCAGAATTTCTAGGGCATTTCTGAGCTTATGGAGTTTGGTCTGCATCTACAGAAGCTGTAGGCCACAAAGAGGCATGCAAATGAGATGTGAGGGGGTGTTTCTGACCTCCTATTTAATTTCCCAAACTGCTTGCTGGCTATGCACCCAGGGCCGGAGTGCTCAAAAAACATGGCACTGTGAACGTCTCCTTGACCCATCAGCCAGAGGGTTCATGGGTCACAGGGGCAAGCAAAATACTTCAGCTTGAAGAGATATTTACTAGCCTAGCCCCTTTGGGGTTATCCCGGATCAGGCGTATTTCTCAGACGTTTACTTTCAACTAAAGTTTGAGGTAGCCAAATCCTAAAGATGCTTAATTGGGTCTAAAGGTCTGGGCTATCTCTCCCTAAAGGAAAGGAACAACTGGAGAATGTTACCATCCTCCAGCTAGCGCTTTTAATAAGTTGAGCTAGACTGTAACTTCCTGGGTATTATGAGGGTCCGGAGAACTCCTTCAGAGTTCTGTAACTCTTCACCAAAGAGTGTACAGAGATTGAGTTCATGAGTTATTGATACAGAAGACTTATGTGAGACAATTCTAAAAATATAGAGAGATTTATTAAAGAACCGACATGCAATTTACAGTTGGTGAATCAGTCAATCGCAACGTTAACAGTTCTAAAAAGAGAAAAAAATACTATCTTATTATTAACAGAGAATCTTACTTTGAAATCTTAACTTCGCTACAGTATTACAGCTCTTAAAGTTTTCTATACAGGATATCCATCAATATCAAATACCTTTGATCCCCGAGGTACAAAGGGTTGGAGACCACAGAGCCGCCTCTGTGGTCGAGAATCACTTTGCCCGATTAAAGCGAGTCTGATATCCCATTTGAAACTTCAATATTTATACCCTTTTCCAGTTGTATTTCCTTTAAGGTTTTCTGCTGATGCAAGTTAATTATCCCTATTCATCTTTCTGCTGACCTCTGCAATTCTTACTGCCACATCAGCTTGTAATATTCCAGAATCTTGTCTCATCTCCAGGTGTTCTGGGGTCACCATATAAAACGATGTGACGGCAGATGTTTCTTATTTTATGTCAAATCTTTACGAGGGCAGATATTCCTTATCGTATATGCCATCTTTACAAAGTTTAAATTAAAACACCTTATCCAGGGTGAACCATTGTTTTGTTCCCAAAGGGTCAGCTTCTCAGAGCCATGCACCTTCTGTTTCAATAAGGTTATTTATTCAGGGGCAACAACTGTCTTATCTCAATAGCCAGAATTCTTTCATAACTATTTCATAGTTAGGTTTCTAAATTTCCAAACCAGTTTGTCATTTTTTAAAGAATTTATAAGGTAGAGTTCCTTATATAGTATATTCCTTCACAAGCTAGGGCCATTGTTTTAAATTAGGAACCTTCTAGAAAGTTGACTACCGAATAATAACCTTATGACTGCCCATCTCCATCAGCAGGCAGAATGTTGCAACGTCTAAGGCCCAGAACGCAGTTGTCCCTCATTTCCATCTCTTTCAAAAAGTGCCATGGGATGGGCTGTTCAATTCCATCCACTGGACAGGAACAGCGTACTTCTGTTGTGCTGCTCCTATCTAGCACATGTAAGATTCTAGAAACCATAATAAAACCGCATCTACCATGTGGAGATTGAAGTTCCGAACAGATTGTGAAATGGTTATGGAATACTAGGAAGTCGACATGTTCCTTTGTTTGTGAGGCCACATGGAAAGGAAGGAGAAACATGAGTGATGAGGAAGTCCCGCCCCACACACCTCACAGGAACATGAACGTGTCATGCAGAAAGAACTCCAATCAGGGAAGGTTTGGAGTGAAACTGACCTATCGGGGGGAGGCAGACAGTGATATATGAGTGGGGCCAGCAGAAAGGCCCTATAAAAGAAATGACCCAGAGGGGGGAAATTCAGAATGAAGAAAGAAGAACGAAAGAACAGAAGAACAAAGAAAGCTGGCCAGTCTATGTTTTTCGCCTTACAACTTTTCCTGGACCGATCACCCAAGAGATAAAGGAATATGTATAAAAGTCGGACATAGAGCTTAGATATTGTTAAAGGGTACTTTTATGTATGGTTGACTTAGGATATAAATCACCAGGGTGTGTATGGGTTACTGGGGGTACTTTTATGTACGGGTAAATTGGGCGTATATTAATTGTGATGTACACTTGAATTTTGAACTGTAGCGTGAATAAAGACCAATTTTATTGATCACATACTTATTTGTCATTGTTACGCTTATTCGTAATTCTCGAAGTCCGAACAGTAATAAGAGAAAGTCTTACACGTGGGAGGGGGGAGTGATGGTGTGGAAAATCTGCCCCAAGAACTTGTTTTGCAAACTAGCAATCAGTGTTTCGAAAGGCAAGCAGTTTGGCGATGAAGGTGGTTTAATGATATTATTGAGACATTAGTGGATAGATTTGGGGAATTAAGGCATTCAGGAGACTCTAATATGATTAATTAACTCCTGTAGTGTACGCAGTCTTCAATTAGCTGTACGCCTGTGTGTGTCTGGAATGAGTCAATAACCATAGATCCAGTGTATCCCTTGTATCGATATTTCTCTAAGTAACAATGCAATTCATTAATCAGATGAACCATCCATGGCAAACTTAGGAAGTTAAGGAGGGTATCAACTTGAAAGAAAAGGCATACAATTTTGCAAAGATTAGTGGTAGGCCAGAAGATTGGGAAATATTTAGAAACCAGCAAAGGATGCCTAAAAAAATAATAAAGAGGGAGAAAATAGATTATGAGAGCAAACTGGCAAGAAATATAAAAACAGACAGTAAGACTTCTACAAGTATATAAAAAGGAAGAGAGTAGCTGAAGTAAACGTTGGTCCCTTAGAGGATGAGACTGGGTAATTAATAATGTGAAACAAGAAAATGAACGTAGGAACGATCAGGACCAGATCACAAAAGAGAGTCTACTGACTACACTGTTTGACTCAGCTGCTGTGACTCTGCTCTGCTTTCCAGTCGCTTCAAGTTTTAATCTGCTGAATTCTTCTCTCAAATTGATTCCTGATCTCCTTGACTTTTCTGGGCATCTAGACTACATTTCTGCTTTGAACTATACTGGATTACACCACAACGCTTCTGCACTGGACTACACTGGACCACACTGTAAGACTTACCTGCTGTGTCTCTGCAGTTAAAAGATTTTTTTTTTAAATAACTTTTAAACTGCGCTTGTGACTCTGCTGAACTGGTTCTACTGGTTTTTCAGCTTTGTTGGTTTTGAGCTTGCAGCTGCTGTTTCACTCGCTGTCCGATGACTCGTTCTACTGGTTTTCAGCTTTGTTGGTCGCTTGTTTGTGGTTTTACTTTTTCTCCACTGCTTTGATCTATGGTGACCTCCAACTTGTGTCAATTTCGCCACCATCTTTCTGCACCCCTACCGACTATCATTCCTATGG
This sequence comes from Somniosus microcephalus, assembly GCF_052327205.1. Taxonomy (NCBI): domain Eukaryota; kingdom Metazoa; phylum Chordata; class Chondrichthyes; order Squaliformes; family Somniosidae; genus Somniosus; species Somniosus microcephalus. The sequence goes on along the minus strand of NC_140993.1, from coordinate 46,494,184 downwards.
TAACAACCTCCATCCTCGAACTCTCTACCCTTCAAATAGCTTCTGGATTTCACTCGCCGGCTTTGTACAGCGGTTCATCAATGCTCCGTGCCGGCTCCATCCTACTTACGTTGGGATTGTCCCTCCACAGGATCCCTGGCTTTGACCCTGGTCTCCCTACTGTTGTCTCCAACCTATTCCATGCTACCATGAAATATGTGCCCCATTAATTACAACGTAACCAGGCCTATGTAACCTGAGCTTTTCCCTGTGTCCATTTGCGTGTGCACTTTGGCTGCTGCTCTGGACCCGAGCTATTCATTTCTTTTTCCACTTTTTCTCCCCCTTTTTCCTTTTCTCTCTATCCCTCCCTGACCACGCTCTCCTGTCATCATGCCTCCTTTCATCTCTCCTCTCTTGGATACTCTGACCTCCCAAATCCCTACCCCAATCCTTCATTACACCTCGACCTTCCTACTCTCCTGCCGCCGTCCCAGGCTTGACTCCCTCTTAGATAAGCCTACAGGTTCCATCTGTGCCTTAATCTCTCCCTCCATGTAAACTCCCCAACCCATATTCATGACCACCCCCTCGACCTTGCCATCTTTCGTGGCTTTGCTACTCCCATCGTGTCAATTGCAGATAAGGCCATCTCTGACCACTTTCTCGCATTGCTCTCCACCCACATCCCCCTCACCACCGCCCCCGCCCCACCCCACCCCCAACCATACTTTCTTCTGTGTTCTCCCCTGGAAAAAACTCTCTCCCAGCTCTCTTAAAACTGCACTTATGAAATCCTAACTGTCCAGCCTTTGGCCCTCCATTCACGAGGACATTTCTGCAGCTACCGATCTGCTCAACTACACCCTCCCCACCACCTTTGATGCCCTAGTCCCTGCTAAAACAACTACTCTCTCTCACCTTGGCCATTCCCCCTGGTACGGCCCTCATCTTTGCCCACTTAAGTCCAAGGGACGCAGACTTGAACGGATATGGCGGACAATTGGTTTAACCATTCAGCGCCAGGCCTGGCTGGATTACATAAAGCTGTCGTCTGCCAAAATTGCTCACCATTTCATTCTGGAATGCAAAGGTAAGCCCCGGCTCCTATTCTCTACTGCTAGCCGTCTTCTTAAACCCCTCTCCCCTGTCTCTTCCACCATCACCTCTGACAACAATTGTGAGGAGCTCATGGACTTCTTTGTCTCTAAGATTGAGATCAACTATTCAGCTGCCTCTGACACTTCCCTTCCTTGCCCTAGCCCACTGGGCCAAACTTCCTCTAAGGTTCCCCCCTGCGCTAGCCCTGAACTCACATCTTTCCCAGTTTCTCTCCGATCTCCCCTCCTGACCTCTCCATGCTAATCTTGTCCATGAGACCCACTTCCTGCTCCCTCGACCCTATTCCAACCAAACTGCTGACCATCCAACTTCCTTTTCTGGCTCCCATGTTAGCTAACATTCTTAACAGTTCTCTCTCCTCAGGTACTGTCCCCCTCTCCCTCAAATCTGCCGTCATCACCCCGTTCCTAAAAAAAAAACAACCCTTGACCCCTCCGTCCTTGCAAACTACTGCCCCATCACCAACCCCCCTTTCATCTTCAAAGTCCTTGAACGTGTTGTTGCCTCCCAAATCCATGCCCACCTTTCCTGCAACTCCATGTTTGAATCCCTCCAATCAGGTTTCTGCCCCTGCCACAGCACCGGACCTGCTCTCATCAAAGTCACAAATGACATCCTTTGTGACTGTAATAAAGGTAAACTATCCCTCCTCATCCTTCTTGACTTGTCTGCAGCCTTTGACACAGTTTACCACTCCATCCTTCTCCAACGCCTCTCCACCGTCGTCCAGCTGGGTGCGACTGCACTCGCCTGGTTCCATTCTTATTTATCTAATCGTAGCCAGAGAATCACCTGCAATGGGTTCTCTTCCCGCTCCCGCATTGATACCTCTGTTGTCCCCCAAGGATCTATCCTTGACCCCCTCCTATTTCTCATCTACATGCTGCCCTTTGGCGACATCATCCGAAAACACAGCATCAGTTTCCACATGTACACTGATGACACCCAACTCTATCTCAACACCACTTCTCTCGACCCCTCCATGGTCACTAAATTGTCAGACTGCTTGTCCGACATCTAGTTCTGGGTGAGTAGAAATTTTCTCCAATTAAATATTGGGAAGGCCGAAGCCATTGGAATGAATTTTGCCAGCGCTCAGAATGTGGGTTTCCAGGAGGATCTGCTGTCAAAATCCCACTATAAACCCGCCTCCTTGTCAGTTTCCCAAGTATCGGGTCTGTCATCCCTGAACAGAACCGACACCAAGTGGCGGGTCAGCCAATTTAGATGGTAGTTAAGAATCATTTTCCCATGCACTTACCATTTTACAAGGTTTTCAACAAGGTTCCCGGAGAGCGGCTATCACATCAGGTAAGTGTGGATTGCTGTGACTAGGTGAAAGCTGCAAAAGTGTTATAAAACCTACCATTTCACAGCTGGTCACTTCCCAATCTTAGAAGCTGGAGCATTAATAATTTGGAACCCACTTTTGAGCTTTATGCACTGTTGAAGTGTTTGGAGTAATCTCTCTATCCACTGTCACCTCCTTGGAACAACCTATCTCAACATTGACAGATTGCTTGTCATCTCAACCTCACCTGCCATCTATTCCATTCGCATCGGTGCCCTTGAAAAAATTTCACCTTGGTCCTCAGAAGCCCAACACGATCAGCCCAAGCATCAGCATCACCAGGCACACCAGCAGCATCAACATTCACACCAACCTTCTCTACAATCAACTGATGCTGTACTGGACACAGGGCATCATCACCTGTGCACATTGCTGCCCGGGACGCCAGCGATGGACTCACTATGCCCAGATTTGCTTCACTTAACGCTGCACACCCTGGCTGCCACATGATGCACCAGGTTGGCACCACCCCACACCAGCACCATAAAGCATCCCTACAATGTCCAAGCTATTCCTTTCACACTGATCACCATTGAGGGGGGGGGCGGGCGGGGGGCGGTGGGACGTTATGTCTCACCATTCACTGCAACTCACTAAGAAACTTTCAAGGGTGCACACAAATCTGTCCAAGAACACAAAGGCCCAGTAATTCCGGGCACAACGCATGAGTACGGACGGGGTACTCAGCGTGTGCCCAGTGGAATTGCCGGTTTTCAGCATGCACAGCGCATGCGCTGAAAACCGACATTTCCTGTCCTCTGACCCAAGGGGTTAAGAGGCAGAGCGCGCGCGACTGCACAGGCAGCGCGTGCGCACTGAAATTCCTTTTTTTTTTCAGAGTTGCGCGCGTGTAAAGGCCTCCGGTCTTTACGCGTGGAAAAACCAGACATAAGTATTTAGTTTTTCAGGTAAGTGGGCTTTTAGTACAATGTAGAAATAGTTTTTTCCACAGGTTTGTTATTTTTAAAGAACTTACAGTAAGGTAAGTTTAGTTTTAGACCCTATTTTTTAAAAATGTATTTTTTTCAAAAAATTGATTAATTGTTTAAAACATTTTTTAAAACTTATTTATAGTTAATATAATCAGTGGGATGTTTTTTAAAATTTTATTTAAAGTTAAAGTAATGTTTTGGCATCCCATACTTTTCATGAGTTTGACAGCTTTTATTGTCAAACTCATGAATGAGTTTCCCCTCCCCTGATTGGCTGCACAGTGCTCACCTGATCCCAGCCGGTACATCGCACTAACTACGCCGTTGGATCAGGTAAGCACAGCGCGCCGACAGCTGAACCGGGCCAGTGACAGGAAATGCGAGCAGGCCCGGGCTTCAGAAGTCGGCGCGCAGGGTGAGTGCACATCGGGGGCTTGCACGCGCGGCAAGCCCCCGATCCTAATTTCAGGGCCAAAGTGTTCACAATAAAGATTTCAATGTTTGACAGCACTTATACCAGAAACTTCACATGAACATTGGCTAAACCATCCAAGTGCCTACCCTTGTGTGTTGTTAATTGGTATGATTGCACTAAGATGAGGGTGAGTGTGAGGGGTGGCTAGTGAGATGGGGAAGTGATAATGTAGATAGAGAGGGATAGGTGGAGGTGCAAGGTAAGTTGGTTTGAGTGAAGATGTGCAGGAGTAGGGTAGGGTAGGCAAAGTGATGGGGATGTGATGAGTGGCACAGCAGGATGAGGTTGAGTGTGGCTTTGCAGTAACATTTCGTGATCTATTGAGATCATTGAAAGGTTTGCGCCACTGCAGCCTGGTCCTCCTGATGACATCCCTGCTTGTGCCCTCCTGTGCAATGTGCAACAAGGCTGTGTTGGTCTCCTGGGGAAGTGTCTTCTGTCCATTTGAAGGGAAGAGAACCTCCCTGTGTGTTATGACTTCCTCCATAAGCATATAGAGGGAGTCGTGGGAGTGCCTGGGTGCAGATGGGCACCTTTGTGCTGTGGCTGTCAGTGATTGCAGCACCTCAATGCTGTAGAACACTGACACCACAACTGTCAAAATCAATTTGGACATGGCCCCTTTAAGGAAACCGGCTGATGATGCGTCATCAAATGACGTCATCATACCCGCTTCCTATTAATTGGCTGAGAACCTCGCAGGGTGGGCTTAAGAAGCCCTATAAATGTAAAATCTTGTTGGAGGCCAGGATCGAGACAACTGCCAGGTCCCCACACGCCAAGATCGTCGCCCGCCACGGACACACCGAGGTTGGAAAAATCCAGCCCATTGTTTTCGGAACCTGCCACAAACTCGTTTCCCTAACCACTGTAGCCACTGACTCCATCCCTGTCCCTAACACCTGTCTGAGGCTGAACCACACTGTTTGCAACCTTGATGTAATATTTGATCCTGAAATGAGCTTTCGACCACATATCCGCAGTACAATTAAGACCACCTATTTCCACCTTAGTAACATCGCCCGTCTCGGCCCTTGCCTCAGCTCATCCGCTGCTGAAATCCTCAACCATGCCTTTGTTACCTCTAGACTTGACTGTTCCAGCGCACTCCTGGCTGGCCTCCCACATTCTACCCTATGTAAACTTGAGGTCATCCAAAAATCGGCTGCCTGTGCCCTAACCCGTACCAAATCCCATTCATGCATCACCCCTGTGCTCCCTGACCTACATTGGCTCCCAGTTAAGCAAAGCCTCGATTTCAAAATTCTCATCCTTGTTTTCAAATCCCTCCGTGAGCCCACTATAGAAGGTGAGGACTGTGTTACAATTGGCTGACCTTTGTACTTGTGTATTGTTAGATCCGTGATTATTTAAATAGGATGTTTCCCCAAGAACTACACGGAGGCTGTAACTTAACAATCAACAGGTGTTTACTAGAGCAGAGTAGTCTCAAGACTGAAGTACAGAAGCCTGCTCCAGCTTTATATACAGGTGTGGTCACTGCCGGTACTACAGTATACAGGAGCTGTTAAACAATTCTCTCTTAAAGGTACATACACAACAATTCCTCCCCTTTTAGATTAACAGTACCATAACATTCATTTAACAATTAACATTTTTAACATGCAGCATTAACTGAAAATAGTCCATTTATAAATTCAGTCATTGGGGCGGCTTCCTGATCCTTTCTGGATAGTGCCTTCCCTGAGGTTCTTGTTCTTGGTGCGGAGGCGATTCTGGCCCCCTTTCGTCGGTTAGTTCATCAGTTTCCACTGCTACTGTTTCTGAGGTAGATGCTACCGGTATGTCGGGTTCATCCCCAGGTACGCGAGACATGGGGTTGACTCGTTCCTGTGACGCTAAGATCTGGTCGACGTGGTGTCTCACAATGTTCTCCCCGACATCCACTGTGTACATTAATGGCCCCTGCCGTGTGCATATCGTTCCGGGTTGCCATTTCTCTGTTCGGTAGTCATGGGCCAAGACTGGTTGTCCTACATTGAAGCTCCTTGTCGGCTTCTCATTGATGTGCTGGAATTGTTTATCCTCAACATTTCTTTGCACATTTGGTCTGAGCAAATCCAGACGAGATCTCAACCTTCGGTTAAAGAACATCATGGCTGGGGTCTAGTTGGTAACTGCATGTGTCGCATTTCTGTAGGCTAACAGGAAATTGTCCACCTTATGCTGTAGTGGAATTTCATCATCGCACATGGCCTTCATCGCCTTTTTAAAGCTTTGTACGAACTTCTCAGCCAATCCATTTGTGGCTGGATGATACGGGGCGGATGTGTAATGCCTTACCCCATTCCTTCTCATAAATTTCCGAAACTCTTCGGGCACAAACTGTGGTCCATTATCAGAGCAAATCTGCTCTGGCAAGCCGTTCCTGGCAAATATGGTCCGTAGGACTGCAATCGTATTCTCTGTAGTGGTTGAGGACATTTTTAACACCTCAGGCCATTTCGAGTGCGCATCCACTGCTATTAAGAACATTGAGTCCATGAATGGACCAGCAAAATCAATATGCACCCGTTGCCATGGAGAGGAGGGCCACTCCCATGGGTGTAAAGGGGCATGTGGTGGTGCATTTTGGACCTTCTGCCATCCTGAGCAGCTCTTGGTTAGGTCCTCGACTTGTTGATCAATCCCCGGCCACCACACATAAGCCCTAGCAAGGCTTTTCATTTTTACCCCTCCCAGATGACCTTCGTGAAGCTCATTGAGCACTCTCTCCCTTAACTTGGGTGGAATTACCACTCGGGATCCACACATCACTGTCCCCTGGCACACTGACAGCTGTTCTCTTCTGGATGAGAATGCTGGCAACAGTGAGTCGCCATGTGTTGGCCACCCCCTCACCGTCAAACCATATACCCGAGACAGTGTTGGATCATTGCGGGTCTCCTTCTCTATATCCGCGTTAGTTACTGGCAATCGTTCAATTATAGTCGAATGAAATATCTCAATAGGGTCCACTGCTGGTGCTTCCTCCACAGTAGGCAGTGGCAAGCGTGATAGCCCATCAGCGTTTCCATGCTGTTTCGTGCCTTTATATTGTACTTCATATTGGTTCGCCCCTAGAAAAAGGGACCATCTTTGTAACCGTTGTGCAGTCATCACCGGAACGCCCTTCTTTGGATTAAAGATGGAGGCAAGTGGTTGGTGGTCAGTCAGCAAGGTGAACTTCTGCCCATGCAGATAGTGGTTGAATTTTTTTACTCCCCATACTGGGTTGAGGGCCTCCCTGTCGATCTGGGCGTAGTTGCGCTCGGCTGAGGTTAGTGACCGAGACGCAAAGGCTACTGGCCTCTCCAACCCGTCTGGGAGTTTGTGCGACAGCACCGCTCCAATACCATAGGGTGATGCATCACATGCCAACCGAATTGGTAGTGCTGGGTTGAAAGGGGCCAACACCTCTTTTGATGCGATCAATTCTTTGCACTTCTGGAAAGCTCGTTTACATTCATCATTCCACTTCCATGGTACCCCCGTTTGCAGTAGGGTATTCAGTGGGTGTACTACTGTAGACAAATTTGGTAAGAACTTATGGTAGTAGTTTACCAGCTCGAGGAACGACCTCAGTTGTGACACATTTTCCGGTGCTGGAGCCTTGACTACTGCCTCAATCTTTTCAGGAGACTTATGTAACCCTTCTTCATCAATAATGTGGCCACAATACGAGATCTGCTTCTGGAAAAACTCGCACTTGTGGCGATTAGCTCGTAGCCCATATTCCTTTAATCTAGTGAGCACCTTCTCCAGGTTGGCGAGGTGATCACTGTCATTTTCGCCCGTGACCAGGATGTCGTCCAAATAACACTGGGTCCCTGGAATCCCTTGCAGGACTTGATCCATTGCCCTTTGCCAAATAGCCGGAGACGATGCTACCCCGAACACCAGTCGGTTGTATTGATAGAGACCTTTATGAGTGTTGATCGTGAGGTATTGTTTCGAGGCTTCTTCTACCTCCATTTGCAACTACGCCTGGGCCAGATCAATTTTGGTGAAGCGTTTACCTCCAGATAGCGAGGCAAAAATATCCTCAATCCCTGGAAGCGGATATTATACCGTGTGAAGGACTGGGTTCACTGTCACCTTAATATCCCCACAGATGCGAACCTTCTTTGGTTCCCCAGGCGTATTACTCAACAACCTCTTCATTACAGGGACGATGGGTGTAGCCCACTTGCTCCAGTCTACTTTGGGACAGTACTCCTGAACGTTCCAACCCTTCCAGCTCTGCTTCAACGGCTGGTCGGATCGCGTCTGGCCTTAAAAAACTTTGGACTTGCATTTTCCTCTATTTTAATTGTTGCTGTTATGCCTTTTAGTGTTCCGAGTCCCTCCTGGAACACTTCTTGTGCGTCAGTTAGCATTTTTGACAGTCGTCCAGGTGTGGCGTCGTCTTCCTTTTTGGCCACAACCTTCAATACCTGTATGGAATGCCAATCTAATTGTATCTTCCGGATCCATTCACGTCCTAGTAGTGGTGGTCCTCCATCTGGCAATACATATAGGTCCATTTTAGGTATTTCCTGGCCTTTTTATATCACTTTCACCCTTATTGTTCCTTTGGGGTAGACTTTTTGCCCCGTGTACGTCTTCAAGACAATCTCTGTAGCTTTCAAGGGTATATGTGGAAATAGCCGCTTGTTGTCCCTTTGGTTTATGACTGTTAGGGCTGATCCAGTGTCCAATTCCATTTTCACTTGGACTCCATCTATCTTGAGTGTGACCCAGATAGTCTGGTGATCCTCCATTTTGGTTACCTTATGTAGTTTCAGACAACCCAGCTCCTTGCTTCCGGAGTCTGTATCATTTCCCTGTTCGTCTGAACTACTGTCCATCACCTTATGTACCTTTTTGTACTTCTCCTGTGGAGATTTCTTGCTGTTGGTTTTCTTCCCTGACCTGCAGACTCTTGCTATGTGTCCTGTTTTTCTACACTGTCTGCACGCTTGGTCCTTGAACCAACAATCCTTCTGATCGTGTGTTGTTCTGCCGCAGCAATAACACTTCCCTGCTCCATATGACATTTCATTGGTGCCGTATTCTTGCGGTCTCCGTTGTATCTCTGCAGCGCCCCGTGCGGCTGCTTCGTGTGATACTGCCATGCTGAAAGCCTTGTCCAGCGTAAGATCCTTTTCTGATAAAAGCCGTTTCTGGGTTCCTTCACTTTGAAGCCCACACACAAACTTGTCCCTTAACGTATCTGCTAGTCCCGTTCCAAACTGGCAGCGTTTCGATAACTTGCGCAGTTCCGTTAAGTACTCAGCATTACTTTCGTCTTTATGCTGGTTCCTTTTGTGGAACTTAAATCTTTCGGCTATCAGCAGCGGTGTGTGGCTTAAGTGGTCCTGTAGGATTTCTACTATGCTTTCGAAATTCTTCTCCACGGGCTTCTCTGGGGTTATCATGTTTCGCAGTAAGCCATAAGTTTTTGCACCCATGGAATTTAACAAAACCAGTGCTTTCCTAGCATCTGGCACTTCATTCACCCTGCAGTACACCTCAATACGTTCCACATATGTCGCCCAATCTTCGACTTCATTGTCGAACGCCGTGATACTGCCATTCTTTGCCATCCCTGGGTGTAATTTAACTATCTAAATGGCGTCTCCCGTGCTCTCCCTTCTTCTCCGCTGGAACAAAATGGCGTCTCCCACGCTTTCCTTCCTTCCCGCGCTCGCCCTTCTTCTCCGCTGCGGCTTCAAAAAAAAATGGCGTCTCCCGCGCTCTCCCTTCTTCTCCGCGGCTCAATGGCGTCTCCCGCGCTCTCCCTTCTTCTCCCCGCAGACGCGGTTCAGCTCTTGAGCCCTGGCTGTGCTCTGCGTGTTCTCCTGTGCGCCTTTCCCGTTGCCGTCGCTCGGTCCTGAACCCGGCTGCTGCTTTACCCTCTCTCTCTCTCTCTCTGCTTGTTTTTCCTCGACGCCGCTCGGTTCTTTAACCCCCGGCCGTGCCCTGTGCGCTTCACCCTCTCTCTTACCCCGTTGATGCTGCTCGGCTTTTCTACGCCGTCAGTCGGCTCCCGCCGCCGCTGTCCGGGAAGGGTGTGCGCTGCACCTGTTGCCAGTCTGTTGTTGGATCGTCGTGGCTCTCAACAGCTACTCCTGCGATGTTCACTTGCTGCCGGATGACTGGGTGGTTGCTCGTGGTTGACGCCCATACTTCTGGCATCGACTTTCTTCCACCGTCCTCCCGGAGCGACTCCTTGACGGGAAATGCAGAGTTGCAGGCAGATTCGAATCAACCTCGTCACCACTGTTAAAGCCGTGATTCTTTAAATAGAATGTTTCCCCAAGAGCTATACGGAGGCTGTAACTTAACAATCAACAGGTGTTTACTAGAGCAGAGTAGTCTCAAGACTGAAGTACAGAAGCCTGCTCCAGCTTTATATACAGGTGTGGTCACTGCCGGTACTACAGTATACAGGAGCTGTAAAACAATTCTCTCTTAAAGGTACATACACAACATGTATCTCATTGAAATCATTCTTAACCTCATCCAAAGTCCAAGAATTCAATAACACAGCATTCACCCTTTTCAGGGTCAGCAGGAGTCATTGGCATGAAGGTTAGTGTTAGGCACACTGGCATTTAACATGCTGAACTGAAAAATGGCTCTCCTTTCCCTAACTACAAGGTTAGAGAGAGACCTGTATATAAAGTGAAGTTTCCTCATGGGCAGGTGAGACAATATAGGTCAATAACTTCACTCTCTGCAAGTTACCAGATGCTACATATACTAGTTCTGTTGCCATTTTGGAAGTGTGGAACCAAGATTATCAAATGTAAAAGTCACCTTGGTTTCCACTGTAGCATTAATACCAGAGAGATAAAAAGATTCCATGCAGTGGAAAACACTGGAATACTGACACTGAGTAATAAGTCTGATGCGCCACTCCTTGTTATATTCTGACAGCATATATGGCAACACTGCACACTCCTAACCCACGATTTTCCCTCCATTAAAGTTAATGGAGGAAGAATTGCAGACTGGCAGTGTGCAATTTTACAATATGCCTTAAAGAAGTTTTACCACTTTGTGGAAAATTAAGGCCATTTGTATGTTGCAATCCTATGTCACTAGGACTCTCACAGCCAGCAGTTTGAGGAAATGTTTCTATTAATCCAGGTGGGCTTGAACCCAGGTCCCACTGTTCATTGTTTGAGTGGGGAGCTAGTAAAGCGGGATGACCGATACTACCAATACAGAAATAATCTGAACAACAGTGAGAATACAACAAAGTCTCTGTAAATGACTAACCCATAAGTGACAACATCTATATATATAAAAGGATTGACCTGTCTGTCTGTCTGTCTGTCCTTCGGTGTGTCTGTCCGGCTATACACTCTCAAGTTATCGAGCGTACCTACACGTGCGTTACATCAAAAGAAAGCTTATGGTTCCAGAACGGTCGTAAGCGTATTTACGTTTCGGTGAGAGAAAAATTGCGCCCACGGTATCCAAAGAATGTTCAAAATTCCGCTCATTATCTGCTCATTAGCATTGAGTGACGTCGAGGTCGACCAATCGTACGGTCGAGCGACCCAACGGTCGACCAATCGCTGCATGGCGGGGGCGGGTTCCTGGCGCGTGCGGGCGGGCCCTCCTAGTGTCGAGTGACGGGACAATTGACCAATCCTACGCTTCAGTGACCTGACGGTCGACCAATCGGTGCGTGTGTGGGCGGGCCTTATCGTTCAGAACCGAGGTGAGTCGCCGCCATCTTGATTCCAAACTTTTCATTTCTTTTTCCCGCTTTCTGCGTGTTTCTTTTCAAATCTACATTTCCACCAAAAAAAAAGTTGCTTTTAAAACACAAAGGCCTAGAAATTCACAATAGCCACTTTTGGGGCGGTAAAGTCGGGCGGCCGCTAAAGTTTGTGCCCGGCGCAAAGTCGCGCCCCCTTCGCCGATATTCAGTCGCAACGCCCCAAGAGGTTGCTGCTGCGCTAAAACAGGCGATGCACGACTATCTTTAGGCGGTAAGCCGGCGGTGCTGAGCGATACCACCGAGGCCGGGCGCAGCGCAGGTGCGGCGAGTTTTTGATTGACGGCAGACACTCTGGCGCCGGTCAGCTCTTAAAGGGGGAGGGTCGATTTGTTTGCCTGCCACGCCCTGCACACTGCAGCCCTCAACCTAGAACTGACCACTTCAGCTTCACCTGTACAACGCCCAGGACTATGGAGAAGGCCAGGGAGAGAGCGCAGCGCTTCAGCGACGGTGACCTGAGGGTGCTGGTTGGCGGAGTGGAGCGCAGGCACCATGTTTTGTACCCAGAAGGTGGCAAGAGGCCGCTGCCCAGCGCCTACCAGAAAGCCTGGAGGGAGGTGGCCAACAGGGTCTCTTCCAACAGCGTGGTTGCCAGGACTGCTGTGCAATGCCGGAAGAAGTTCAACGACCTCACTCGGGTTGTCAGGGTGAGTACCCTTTCCAGTGTCCTCCTCATCCTTGCATGTGCACCTCACATTATGGGCAAAGGGACCTGAAAGCCCTAATGGCCAGCCCTCATCCAGCAGCTATGGGACTGGCATGAAAATCACTTGCACATTCAGCACTTTACACACTGTCCAAGCTATTCGATCATGGGAGGCAGTGCAGACAAGATCAGGGCTACACACTGTCCAAGCTATTCGACCATGGGAGGCAGTGCAGACAAGATCAGGGCTACACACTGTACAAGCTATTCGACCATGGGAGGCAGTGCAGACAAGATCAGGGCTACACACTGTACAAGCTATTCGACCATGGGAGGCAGTGCAGACAAGATCAGGGCTACACAATGTACTTAGAGGCCGTCCTTTCTCTTGCAGGCCAAGGTTGCGCACAACCGGCGCAACCAAACTGAGACCGGGGGAGGCCGTCCTGACATCAAAGAGCTCTCCGACCTCGACCAGCGTGTGGAGCGCATTATGGGAGGCCGGCTGATTGGCCCCGTCGCCACTGGAGATGCCGACCCTGTTCTGGGCACCAATGGTAAGGGCATGACCTTTTGGACCTCTCTCGTTCCACTTGCGCATCAGATCAGCATCCTTTGCCACTGTCCGACCAATGCGGTGAATGGCACCACTCATGCCTCCCTCGCTGCTGCCCTGTCCTCACTCTAAAGCTACTCTTGTGCCTTCCTGCTTTCAGATGGTGAATCGCCAGGTGAGGAGGCGGGCCCTCAAGCTGCCACTGTCAGCCCTTCGGAAGACGAGGAGGAGGAAGAGGAAGCCGGCCCATTGGTGCCACCCTCAGCCGCGCCAGCCCATGCCGATGTAGGGGACACGTCTTCCCTGGAGGGGAGCCGGGGGGAAGGGTCGGAGGAGAGTGAAGCTCCGGGGCCCAGCGGCCTGCAGCAACGCGGGAGGGGTGGGGAAGCTCGGCGGACTTCTCCCCAGAGGGTGAGTGCGGCCTCCAGTCCTGCGATGGTCAGCGAAGAGGAGGTGCGCCTCCTAGAGGAAATGGCCGTCCAGGCTGAGCGCAGGCACACTTAGCTCATGGCTGCAGTGGCACCGATGCCTGACTCCATAGAGTCACTGGCAAGGAGTGTGCAGGAATTCGGGTCAGCACAGGCCAGGAGTCTGCAACAATTCAGTGCAGCACAGGCCAGGAGTCTGGAACAATTCAATGCAGCACAGGCCAGGAGTGTGCAGGACATTAATGCAGCACAGGCCAGGAGTCTGCAGGACATCGCGGCAGCACAGGCCACGAGTCTGCAGGACTTCACGGCAGCACAGTCGGCTTCTAGCCAAGTGCTCAGTCGTGCCGTCCATTCACTGGCTGGTGTATTGCGGACACAGACCAGGGTCACACGGGCACTAACTGCTGCCACCCTCGCTGGATCAGCCAGGCCTCGCCAGGGCACTCGCCGCGCAGCAGCAGCCCAGCAATCTGTCCTTCAGCTGGTTGCTGCGCATGCTGCACTGCTGGCCCGTGCGAGTGCCAATGTGTCAGGCGACCAGCGAGCACCTGCGAGCTGCCAGGTTGCCACCATTCCTGCAGCCGACACTGCCACTCCGCCATTGCAGCTGCCACGAGCTGCTGGACAGACTGCTGCCGCCCAGCCACAGTTGGAGCAGTCAGCAGCCGGCCCCTCCAAGGCCAGAGCTGGTGCAGGCCGACCCCCAAGGGCATCTGCCGTCTCGCCATCTGCCCCTCAGCAGCCTTCCCCCAGCCTTGCTGCAGCCACTGGGCTCCCATTGAGGAGGAGCTGCAGGGCGGGCAGGGGCCAGGCAAGGATGCGCAAGGCATCGCCCTCGCAGGGCAAAAAGTAGAGGTAAGCACAAATGCCTGGTGCTTGTTGGAAGGCCGACACTTGTGCAGTTGTTTGGGTGTAAGGCCGAGACTGGTGTCTATCTGTTTTTGTGTAAGGCCGAGACTGGTGTCTATCTTTATTTGTGTAAGGCCGAGACTGGTGTATATCTTTATTTGTGTAAGGCCGAGACTGGTGTCTTTCTTTATTTGTGTAAGGCCGAGACTGGTGTCTTTCTTTATTTGTGTAAGGCCGAGACTGGTGTCTTTCTTTCTTTTTGTAAGGCTGAGACTGGTATTTTTGTGTTTTTGGAGGGGGCTTCTCCACATGAGCATGTAATGTGGGAAGGGCAGAGGTTTTCAATAAATTTTTGTTGTTAAATTGCAGTGTGCATGGTTTTTTGGTTAAGTCCTGGTTGCCCTGCTCGGCTGAGGGCTTGTGGAGCGGCTACATTCATCTGCTGACATTGGCACAAGCCAGTCCCTGAGAGGGGGCCTAGAACCGACGTTCAATAAGCCGGCGACGGGCGGCCCTTGCACTTTGTGCCTCCCTCCTGTGCTGGTCCTCCTCCTCCTCCTCCTGCTCCTCCTCCTCAGGCGGTCCTCCAATGTGTGGTGGCAGTGGCTGAGTCCTGCGGATAGCCAGGTTGTGCAGCATGCAGCAAACGACGACGAAATGGGATACTCGCTCCGGCGAATACTGCAGTGCTCCCCCGGAACGATCGAGACAGCGGAACCGTTGCTTCAGGACGCCGATTGTTTGTTCGATGATGTTCCTGGTCGATTGATGGCTCTCGTTGTATCGCTCTTCAGCAGGGGTGCTGGGCGCACGGAGCTGGGTCATCAGCCAGGTACACAAAGGATAGCCTTTGTCCCCGATAAGCCATCCTCGTGGGTGAGGCTGGGCCTGGAACATGTCTGCCACAGAAGTCTGTCAGAGGATGAAGGCATCGTGGCTGCTGCCTGGAAAGCGGGCATTGACAGCTAGGATGAGCTGCCTGTGGTCACACACCAGCTGTACGTTCAGCGAATGGTAGCCCTTCCGGTTGCGGTAATCCTCGGCATTCTCCAGAGTTGCCCGCAAAGCCACATGCATACAGTCAATGGCGCCCTGCACCATGGGGAAGCCCGCGAATGCTGCAAAGCCCATTGCACGCTGTTGCTGCTTGGCAAGGGCCATGGAGAAGGAGATGAACTGATGTCTCCTTTTGAAAAGGGCATTGGTCACCTGGCGGATGCAGCAATGCATGGCGAACTGGGAGATGTTGGCAATGTCGCCAGTAGCGGCTTGGAAGGAGCCGGTGGCATAAAAGTTGAGAGCCACCGTCACCTTCACTGCCACCGACAGAGACGTCCTGCACCTCAGCTGTGGCTGCAGATCACTGGCAAGCAGCTGGCAGATCTCTGTGACCACCTCCCTTCTGAATCGCAGCCTCCGGACACACTGCTCCTCAGACATCTGGAGATAGGAGAACTGCTGGCGGTATACCCTGGGTGGGTAAGGCCTCCTTTGCCGACGCCTGTTGCCCCCTCTCCGTCTAGCCAGGGCTGCCAGTCTCTCATGGCGTCTCTGAGCCCTTTGGATGTAATTGAGAAAGCCAGCGTTTACACCCATTGCAGCCCCCATAATATGCTGGCAAACAATGAGATGTCAATGAAGGCAAAAACTTTTTGAAAGCTGTGGCCTGAAGCCAGAAGTACCTGTCCAAGTGTTGGGCCAAAGCAGAAAGCTATCTACCTTGGTCTCTCTCCAAAGATCCGTTTCGCAAGAAGGTGTGCTGCAAAATGGCAGCGTTTTATATTGCAGGATGAGTGCCCTTTAATTTGCGCACCCCGCATCGGCTGAGCACCGTTCCACTTCACAGTCGCTAGGGGCGCCAGGCGCACAATGGGGCGGCGCGACTGAAGTTCCGGTTGGGGGCGCACAAAGGGCGTTGCACGAGGAAATGATGTCATGATCTGCACGCGCAGCTGAGCGCGCGCAAAGACTTTGCGCCGCCGCTAAATCTCTAGTGAAGTTGGGGCGAGGCGCAGTTCACGCTTCGCCCGGGCGCAAGCCGCCTCGCGCCCGGAATCTACTCCTCCTAAGGCGCTAACGGCTGGCACAACCAACTGAATTTCTAGGCCAAATTGTTTTTAAAAAAGTTAATTCATTTGTAAATCTTTTTTCTAACCTCGATAATTTTCCTACCTTTCACCGTTTTTCCAGGCAGGCCTCGAAGCCTGGGCGTCTGTTGCCCAGCCACGCCCGAGCTACGCACCGGCCATCCCGCTGGGCCCGATTCCGAACCAGCGGCCAGCCATCTTGGTAAAGGCTGGCTGGGCTCACTGCAAGCTCCTCGCGCTTCATTTGCGCTCGCGCTGCACGGCGCATGCGCACCTCCACACAGAGCGCTGCCGGAGGGAAGCGAGCAGGTTGTGGGGGGGCGGGGCTCGGGAGGGGAGGGGGAGCGGAGAGGGTTACCCCGGCAACCGGCCTCGCCAGCCGCAATCGGCGGTCTCAAGCCACTCAGGCCCAGGCCCGGTCCCGGAGATCGGGAGGCGGTGAGGGGAGGACGGTTACCAAGGCAACCAGGCCCGGCCAGCCGCAATCAGCCATCTCAGGTCCAGCCTCGGGAGGGCGGGGCTCGGGCTCACTGGGGCGCTGCGCTCAGCATGTCAGTGCGTGGGGCGGCACGGAGCTCAGCGGAGCCATCGCCGGCAGAGGGGAGAGGGTCTGCTGGCTCCCCCACTCCCTTTCGCCCCCCCTCCTCGAGAGAGAGAGTGACTGGGGGGGAAGAGAGAGAGCGACTGGGGGGGAAGAGAGCGAGCGACTGGGGGGAAGAGAGAGCGCGACTGGGGGGAAGAGAGCGAGCGACTGGGGGGAAGAGAGCGAGCGACTGGGGGGAAGAGAGCGAGCGACTGGGGGAAGAGAGCGAGCGACTGGGGGAAGAGAGCGAGCGACTGGGGGGAAGAGAGAGCGCGACGGGGGGAAGAGAGAGCACGACTGGGGGGAAGAGAGAGCGCGACTGGGGGGAAGAGAGAGCGCGACTGGGGGGAAGAGAGCGAGCGACGGGGGAAGAGAGCGAGCGACGGGGGGAAGAGAGCGAGCGACTGGGGGGGAAGAGAGCGAGCGACTGGGGGGAAGAGAGCGCGACTGGGGGGAAGAGAGAGCGCGACTGGGGGGAAGAAAGCGAGCGACTGGGGGGAAGAGAGTGAGCGACGGGGGGGAAGAGAGCGAGCGACTGGGGGAAGAGAGCGAGCGACTGGGGGGAAGAGAGAGAGCGACTGAGGGGAAGAGAGAGAGTGACTGGGGGGAAGAGAGAGAGCGATGGGGGAAGAGAGAGTGCGACTGGGGGGGAAGAGAGAGAGCGACTGGGGGGGAAGAGAGAGAGCGACTGGGGGGAAGAGAGAGAGCGACGGGGGGAAGAGAGAGAGCGACGGGGGGAAGAGAGAGGGCGACGGGGGGAAGAGAGAGAGTGACTGGGGGGAAGAGAGAGAGTGACTGGGGGAAGAGAGAGAGCAACTGGGGGGAAGAGAGAGAGCGACTTGGGGGGAAGAGAGAGCGAGTGACGGGGGGAGAGAGCGAGCGACTGGAGGGAAGAGAGATTGCGACTGGGGGGAAGAGAGAGAGCGACTGGGGGGAAGAGAGAGAGTGACTGGGGGAAGAGAGAGAGCAACTGGGGGGAAGAGAGAGAGCGACTTGGGGGGAAGAGAGAGCGAGTGACGGGGGGAGAGAGCGAGCGACTGGAGGGAAGAGAGATTGCGACTGGGGGGAAGAGAGAGAGCGACTGGGGGAGGGAAGGGGGGAAGGGGAGGGAAGGTGGGGGAAAGGGGGTGAAGGGGACGGAAGGGGGTTGAAGGGGAGGGAAGGGGGGGAAGGGGAGGCAAGGGGGGGAAGGGGAGGGAAGGGGGGTAGGGGTGGAGAGAAGGGGGGAGGGGGGAGAGAAGGGGGGGAGGGGGAGAGAAGGGGGAGGGGGGAGAGAATGGGGGGAGGGGGGGAAGGAGAGAGAGACAGAGGGAAGGAAAGTGAGAGGGCGAGTGGCCCGTGGCCACAAATGAAGCCAAGCCCAGGGAACAGGCGTGAGCCGGCTTGAGGCGGTGAGAGACGGCCACGCCCGGTTGCCGGGGTAACCCTTCCGCCCCTTCCGAGCCCCCGTCCTCCCGAGCACCGGCTGCACCGCCCCGCCCCGCCCCACACTCCGAGAGCCCCACTCTCCCAGCCCCGGCTGCCCTGCACTCCCGAGAGCCCCGCTCTCCGAGCCCCGGCCGCCCCGTCCCGCACTCCCGAGAGCCCCGCTCTCCGAGCCCCAGCCGCCCCGCCCCACCCCGCCCCGCACTCCTGAGAGCCCCACTCTCCGAGCCCCGTCCCGCCCTGCAATCCCGAGACCCACCCCGCCCCGCACCACACTCCCGAGAGCCCCGCTCTCTGAGCCCCGCCCCCCCGCCCGAGCCGAGCGGGGAAGAGAGAGAGACGCCGCATCTCAGCTGCTCCTGGTGCGCGCGCACCCTGTGTATGTCCCGTGACCCTCGTGGCCGACGCCGTTGCCCTGGGTAACGTGACGGAGGGGGACTTGGGGGGGAGGAGCTTACCAGAAGCCGTGGGACAATTACCTAGCTCGGGCGTGGCTGGGCAGGAGAGGCCCAGGCTTTGAGGCCTAGGTTCTGAGGCCTTACAAAAACGGGGAAAGGTAGGAAAAAGAATCATCAGGTTAGAGAAAATATTTACAAATGAATGAAGTTTTTTTTAAAACAATTTAATAAAAGCAATTTTTTTTTGCTGGGAATGTAGGTTTGAAAAGAAACACGCAGAAAGCGGGAAAAAGAATGGAATCAAGATGGCTGACACTCACCTCGGTTCAAAATGATTAGGCCCGCCCACACACGCACCGATTGGTCGACCGTCATGCCACCGAAGCTTAGGATTGGCCAATCGTCCTGTCACTCGACTCTAGGAGGGCCCGCCCGCATGCGCGACGAACCCGCCCCCGCCATGCAGCGATTGGTCGACCGTCGGCTCGCTCGACCGTACAATTGGTCGACCTTGATGTCACTCTATGCTAATGAGTGGATAATGAGCGGAATTTTGAACGTTTTTTGGATACCGCGGGCGCAATTTTTGTCTCGCCAAAATGTAAATATGCTTATGACCATTCTGGAATCGTAAGCTTTCTTTTGATGTAACGCACGTGTAGGTACGCTCTATAACTTTAGAGTGTATAGCCGGACAGACAGACAGACAGACGGAAGGACAGACAGACAGATCGACCGCTTTATATATTTTGATAAGATATATATAAATAAATGAGAGCAAGAGAGCCCCCAATTAATTCCCACCACTTGAATACAATTAACAGGGACTGTAGAACTTTGTTGGGACAGAATAGTGTGAAGCTTTAATCTGCACCTCAATGTGCTTTACCTGGCCTGGGAGTGTTTGATAGGTACCCAAAATGTTCAATTGTCCAGCTCTCTCAACATGAACAACACAAAATTCACAAAGAAAACTTTGCTTAAAAAAGAATGGGTGGAAACCTAGTGGCAAATTTTCCTGACCAGGAAATTCTCATTCCCTCATGTGGAAAAGCCAGGAAAAAGTGGGTGGAGATCCATTACCTTTGGCCTACGTCCCATTTGCTCAAGTATTTCAAAGGCTTCCCCAGACAGGTCAGAACTGGGTCTGAGCCTGCAATAGGTGCAGACCCAAAATGCACGTGTTACTGAGGTGGGAGGTAGCACTCCTGACTCTCCCAGCTCTTTTTCCTGGAGTTGCGGCCACAGAGTGCCTAGATTCAGGGGCGCCATGAAAAGCTGCCATTGGTCTTGTATTTAGAAGCCCCTCAGATTAGCGGGCTTTAAGGGGTTGAGGAGCAGGACTAAGAAGCCATATATCTTCATACCTCGGGGCTAGAGTTTCCTCCCCATTTTAACAAAGTATAGTCTTGCCAGGGGACTGAGCTTCACTGTGATTGCCCTTGTCCGTCTAAATGGCCTGGGGCAGGATCTACTAGAACTCCCAGGATGACATAGAAGCAGCACACGTCAGCTATGCTGCTCCGGTCCAGCACCGCAGTAGAGGAGAGCCAGGCCCTTGTATCAATAGTTGTGATATATGGTAAAGGCTGCGTCTATGACTAAAAGCCTTACTGAGTTCTCTGTGAACCACAGGCAGAGGCAGTGTACTGTGAACAGGTTTCAATGTTATTTGTTTTTTTGTAAATTGTTTTTTACATAAAATGTGAAAATGGCAATTACAGCAGATGTAATTATTGAGGTCAATCAATACAGCAAACAATGCTTCGGCTTGTGGCCTTCAGGGATTACGAAGTAAGAGAGGCAGTAGATATAATCTTTTCCAATACTGGTCAGAATGTAAACTTGGATGCTTGACCTTGAGTTAGACTGCTGGAAAGTAAGTTTAAAAAGGTTCTATCCAGTTAAACGTCACCTTATTATCAGTCTGCTCACCAAGTGTATTCATGCTCATCAATTATCCCTATGCAAATGAATGATTTTGGTCAAAGAATGAATGATTGATGAGGTCTAAGATGTAGAAATAGTTCTTCCTTAATCTTTCATTAGTCTACAATCTGCTTGCAAATAAGGAGAGATTTGCAAATTAGATTTTTAGCTGGAGTTGCAGTAAAAAAAGGAACAGTGCTTGATGTAGCGTTTATAAAATTATCAGTGCTACTTTATGGTAAGCATATACCATTATTTATTCTAATTTCTCAAAGTCGCCTCCCTCTGTTACTAATGAGAGACATTGGCCTTGAAATTACACTGTGGGATAATAAGTGTATGAATATTTAACTTATTTGACTGAAATCCCTCTCGCTGCTATTTTTAATGGATGCTTAAGCAATTTATTTTAAACAGGTTAATGCTTCCGCTGAAATAGCGGAGAAGAGGAGTTTCAAATGAATACGTGTTTGTGTGCTTGTATCTCACAGTGTTAGTTCAAGGACACAGTTGTTGTCCTGGTCGCCCTCAATCCTTAAAGGAATGGTAGCTCTCCCATTGGAAATGTGAAGATAAGGAATTTGGACATTCAGTACCTCGCCACTTATACAGCCAACTTCTCTCTCTCTCTCTCTCTCTGTCTCTCTCTCTCTCTCTTTCTCTTTCTCTTTCTCATTAAAGAAACCACTGACAGAAAGAATGAAGCATGCTTTGAGGCCTGTTACTGTACCTTTCCTCTCATGGGAGACAATTAAATGCTAAATCAGGGGTCAGTACAATATACTGAACATAATAAATAGAAGAATCACCTTATTTTGTTTAAAGTAGTTAGGAAGTAACTCTCTAACTAGAAGGTAAAAGAAGTCAGAGGTATTGAAAAAAGGATGGCATGGTGATTCATAAAGCAAAAGGTACTGAGAGCTATTTTAAGACTGTCAGGAATTAGGTGCTTGAGACAGTTAACTGGAAGGAGGCATATATATTTAAGCCCAGCTGTGAATATTTCATATACATTTTGACTCACTTATGGTTAGATGCATAAAAAAAGCCTCTACTCCTTAAAATATGTTATAATATTCTATATTACTTAAGGCTAAAGGGATCAAGGGATATGGGGAGAAAACAGACAGGGTACTGAATTTGGATGATCAGCCATGATCTCATTAAATGGCGGAACAGGCTTGAGGGGCCGAATGGTCTACTCCTGCTCCTATCTTCTATGTTTCTATAACATAATTCATAAATCTTAAATCCGTCTGTGACTTGATTACTACTAACAGTGTTAGCCATGACTCAGCGATGGCACCTGGGCTCTGCATCAGAAGGTTGTGGGGTCAAGCCCCACTCCAGGCACAGCTGACACGCCAGTGCAGTGCTGAGGGAGTGCTGCACAGTGGGAGGTGCCATCTTTCAGATGAGACATTAACCCAAGGCCCCACCTGCCCTCTCAGGACGTAAAAGATCCCATGGCACTATTTGAAGAAGAGCAGGGAAGTTCTTGCCAGTGTCTTGGCCAATATTTATCCCTCAACCAACATAACTAAATCAGATGATCTGGTCATTATCACATTGCTGTTTGAGGGCCTGTGATGTGCGCAAACTTCAAAAGCACTTCATTGGCTGTAAAGCACTTTGGGATGCCCTGAGTTCATAAAAGGCGCTATAAAAATGCAAGTTCTTTCTTTTTATATACGTTGAGGCTCTTCTGGCACCTTTTGGTCTTCTGGATAGGATATTAAAAACAATAGACATAATTGGAGGCAGCGCGCAGTTGAGGGAGTCGTTTGACCCGATTGCCTGTCTCTGTTCCGTGGCTATGTTTGTGTCTGGGTGACCCTGGAGAGGGAGCATGCAGTGTCCAGCAGTACACTTGAGGCCTTCTGCGACCGGTGGGCACCAGAGGGACTGGAGTGCATCATCGACCCCTGAGACCAAATTTTACTTTAATTTGATAAGTTTCCTTTAAATATTTTATGATTTAAAGTTTATTGGTTGTGCCCCTTTAAAAATGGGTCACTTGCTAACTCGTTGGTGACACAATCATCCTAATTGGAAAATTAACATAAAAGATTTAGACATAAATGGCTTCCACTCTGGCCTGGCAGTGGAGATATGGAAGACCCTGTGCTTTCAGTGTGTTTAGGAGAAATTATACTTTTTCTTCTTATACACTAACTACTGATGTCCTCCTGAGAAATCCACAAAGCAGCTGATTAAGATTGAATACTGCTCAAGCACAGCAAAGTTAACAGTACTGTGCATTATTTCCCTCTACAGTCTGTAAGGCTGCTGACAGCAGAGATCA
This sequence comes from Somniosus microcephalus, assembly GCF_052327205.1. NCBI lineage: Eukaryota > Metazoa > Chordata > Chondrichthyes > Squaliformes > Somniosidae > Somniosus > Somniosus microcephalus. The sequence continues at coordinate 46,471,336 of NC_140993.1, read as the reverse complement.
TTGCTGAAGAGCAAGACTTTGCAAAGCCCTTTACCTCTAGCAACACTGGAGACCACTAACCCACGCCATTATTCCCCTGCTCCTTACACTCCGACACCCACTCAAGGGGGTTCAAACAGTTTAGAGGATGAACTGATATGTGGTGAGATACAGAGCAAAATGAAGCCAGCAGATGCACATGTTGCCTCCTTTAATACCCTTTTTAAAATCTACTTCTTTGAGCAAGCTTTTAGTCACCCTTCCTAAAATTTCCTTCTTTTGCTCGGCATCCATTTTATCCTTACACCTCTATGAAGCACCTTGGGACTTGCTTTTCATATGGCATGGCACTATATAGGCTTGGCTTCATCTTGTTGCTAGTTCCTGAATTATCTAATCTGATTTATTTATCCCCTACTCTTCTCAACCTTGGTGGAGTCTTGCAATTTGTGCCTCGGCCTTTCCCCTGATTCTTCAATAATTAAAAAAGAAGGGAGTGACTTGCTATCTGTGACATTAACTCTAGGATTAAGAGGTATTGCTGAACTCAAGAAAAGCCAAATAGCCAGTCCTACTGCCTTCAACTTATGATTAGTACTATTGTATTTAATTCCCTGTGTGTGCCTGATGTAACTGTCACGGTCTCACAGCTAAGCCAGATGATCCTGACATCAGTTCATAGCAATTCCTGTAGCTAAACCAGATGCTGTCATGATGTAAGTCTAAGTCTGAACTTCTTCAAACGGTTGTATCATAGGATGTCACAATCAATTTCACACTGTGTGCTGTAAATTGTTAATGAGTGGAAACCTTCCTTAATTTTTGCTATTAATAATCAAGTGACTTTGAACATTGCCTACTTGGATCAGATGTGTAAGAAAAGTTGTTTGGAAATTCAGATTTCTATTACTTCATGTAGTAGATTTTACAAATGAACGCTCCCAACGTAGAGATTTGTGTGAAGGGAGTTCATGCCAAGAGTTCGCAGATGGAGGTCAGCATGCCCCATATAATTTTCCGCCCGTTTATTAGATTAATGACAAGAATATTAACCTTTGCTCACCGGTTCCCGATATGTGTGCCCGATGCAGAAAATCTAGCCCATAATTCCTAAATATTAATGGGGTAAGGAGAAGAAAAGAAAGACTTTTGCATTTATATAGCACCTTTCATGATCTCAGGACATCCAGTGAAGTACTTTTGAAGTGTAGTCACTGTTATATTGTCGGAAACACGGCAGCCAATGTGTGCACAGCAAGATCTCACAAACAGCAAAGAGATAACGACCAAATAATCTGTTTTAGTAATATTGGTTGACGGATACATATTGGCCAGAACACCGGGACAACTCCCTGCTTTCCTTCAAATAGTGCCATGGGATCTTTTACATATAGACAGGCAAAAAGGTGATTGTTTTTTCCTTACCGTCCCGTTTGCACTTAAAAATGAGGTGGTAGCAGGCAGAAAATAAAGTGCCTGTTCCTCCCACCCATTTGCCACTGGCTTGGCTCTTTAAAGGTCATTAATCCTGGCCACCAGATCACCCATCTGAAACAAGTGGAAGCCTCATGAATATATGAAAATCGGGGTCAAATTATGCCATTACAACGTCGACACCAAAGCCAGTTTCCGACATTACACCTGACTAATGCCACTTTCTGTTCCCGCCCACCAACCATGGGCAGTACAAATCCTGAAGCAACCATTTCAAATGCTATTGAAAGGGATCGGCAGCTCTGTAGAGCTTTGGTAAAGTTATGTAAAACTTATGGAGACATTTTTCTTGCAGTAGCTTGTGGGCTTTTTGACCTTAAATGATTTGAAAGTACTTATAGTTGCTATTTTTTGGTCCTGACCTGTTAAGGGGCTTTTGGCGTTGCAGTCGTTTCTTGACGGGGATCGGTCTTGGAATCCCACTCTGGAGGAGAAGGGGGAAGAGAAGCAGCAGGAGGAAGGTTCAAATAGAGCTCTAGCTGCAGGGAAAGCAAATAGAAGGAGGCGTGCTCAGAGAATGTTTACCCTCCCAACAAAGATTATAGGCCCAGAACAATATACCTGTAGTTCTCTGTACAATAGTGCATGAACGTGCCTACTTCTGGTTTAAACGCAGCGGGTTTGAAGGCATCTGAGTAACCCACTCTGGAGAGGTGGGTCCATCATCATAATATTTCAGTGATTTAGATATTGGGAACCATTTGAATGTAATGGCTGCAGGTTGGATTTCCCAAGGCTTGGGAAACCAGGGAGCTAAAGGGAGACGGGAGCTGTTAGATACAGCAAATAATGCTTTTCCTGCACTGCTCGTGGGCCAGGAGGAGCAGAATTGCTTCCCTCCGGCCCCTCAAGCAAATGCACTGCCGCGTTCTCTCCCCTCCCCGCAATCTCTCCCTCCCTCTCTCCTCGCTGCCATGCTCCGAACACCCCCGCCATGCCCCAACCTTTGCCGATTGCCAGGGACTATCTCCAACAGTTCCCGGCTATAGCCTCCTACCGCTGGCTTTCCCACACAGCAGCCAGCCAGCCTCTCAATCTCAGCTGCAGAATGGGAAACAGAGTAAAAAAATGCTTACATTTGGCAGAACCTCCACATTCCCAGCATTTCCAGGTTTTCCAGCCACAAATACATGTCCCTGCTCCCTCTCCACCTTCCTGTAAATATCAGGGCCAATGATTTAGATGTTTGGATAGGTTTGGTCGTTTCCTACAATACAGCCCTGAAAGAGTGGTTTTGCTGGATGATGCATAGTGTTGCTTTGTAAGGTTTGAAAATTTCTGCACAACTCCAGAACAAAAGGAAAGGTCAATTTTAATGTGATTTTGGAACATCACAGAAGAAATCTGTAAAAAAGGACAACAGTGTGGTTGGGCCAAACAGAAGGATTTCAAAGAGTTTAATTTAAGGAAGAGATTTTTGGACTGGTTTCAGAGTTATTGGGCAAAAAGGATTTAAATCAAAATCCCAGGAAGATTTGGCTGGTTTAAAAAAAAGACATGTTCAGGCTTGTAGGAAAAGGCTGCGACAGGAATGTGGGATTGACCTCTGCAGAGGAACGGTTTGTGTGTTCGAAAGTAGCCAGACTGTCTGGGAGGAACAATAAACGAAACTCAGCCCCTATCTGGGAATTTGCATTCAATCAATAAATCAATGAAAACCCCAGCCTCACCTAAAGCCCAAAGCCCATTAAAACCCATGGATAAAAGAACCTGCACAGAATTTGAAGGCCTTACAGGAAATCTAAGATTAATAAGACTTTGAGACATTCAAAACCACTTTACACCTTCTTCAACTACTCAGGAAGCTATCCAAAAACCAGTTAACTAAATGGGACCAATCAAGTGGCTCTTAACGAGCCAGCCAAAAACCTAACACGATTAGTAGGTTTCGTTTTCGTATAAACTAAAGATCTGTCTCCACAAGAAAGCAGTTCATTCGATGGGTTCGATCAGTACAGTTCGGACAGACACAGCTCATTCGAAAGACATCAGCCCCAGGACAACAGAAGGAGAACGGAAGGAATCACAGCAACCAAGGGCCCCATGAAACAAGCAACCAACAATATTAACAACAACTAGGTAATATTGGGCCACCGCGACCAACAAGAAACCAACCTGGAAGAAACCGAATATCTGCAAGTTTTTCCCACTCTACAAACTATTCCTGCGTTTGGTGAGCATTTCCGGGTCCTCTGGAATTCAACCTAATTAGTATAGTGAGATTGGGAGGGGTAAGGTATTTTTGTCTATTGTCATTCTCCCTCGCATATTCCGAGTGTTTCCCCTTTTAGAGTGATAAGATTTATTGGCCTAGAAATTTGGTTGGTAGCGCCAGTGATTAGCGCCTAAGGAGCCCGAGAATTGGGGCGTTACCCAATTTTCGGGCGGGCACAGTGAATATAGCGCCACCTCCCATATTGAGTATCGTTTTAGCGCCAGCGCTAACACTTTGTGCTCGCCCGTGGGCGCAGGCAGATCATGACGTCATTTCAGTGTGCAACGCCTTTTTTGCACCCCGGATCGGATATTCGGTGGCGCCCGCAACCTTTCCGCCTGGCGCTATTAGTGACAGTTGGATGGAGCGTTCCCAGGCCCTTCTTGGACTCGGGGGGGGGGCTATTTAAAGGGGACAGCACTAGTATAAAAGTTGCAGCCATTTGGGCTGGCCATTCTGATCGTTGCTGGAGAGAGTTGCTGACCGTAATTTTCTCATTGAGCCTTCGGAGGCACTGGCACTGGTAGCTTGAGGGCCCGGCTCCCGAGCTGGTGATGCAGCATCTGAAAGCAGGGAGGTGGAAGAGTGGCTTTAGCAAAAGGACAGCTTGGCAGCAAGGGATGCCAGATTGCGGCAAGGCTATGACATGGGTCCACAGTGAGAAAGCATGCTGGCGGGTGGAACAAGTGGAAGGAGACAGTTATAAAAGGTGAGAACCTTACCATCGCTGTCGACAATGGGGTCGGCAGCTACAGTGGTTACAGGACCACTCTGACGTCCTCCAAGAATCTGGTGGACGCTCTCCTCGAGATCCGTGAGAGTGACCACTTGTGGAGGTCCTCCACCGGTGCGATGCTGGTCTTTGCCAATCCTCGCCAGCTTGGACTGCAGGGAAAAGGAGGGGAAGTTATGTTACCTGATGCCCTGAGTGATCATCTCATGCCCCCCATGGTGGAAGAGCCCTTACATGATGCCCTGAGTGATCATCTCATGCCCCCCATGGTGCAAGAGCCCTTACATGACGCCTTGAGTCAAATGTGCATGTGTGTACCCAGAAAGGGCCATGGGTGCTTGCTGGCAGATGGCCAATGGGGCACAGCCCACCCTGTAGCCATAAAGTCAGGTGCAAATGAAGGGATGCAGAAGTTTGCAGAAACAACACTCACCCTCACGACCCGAGTGAGGTCATTGAATTTCTTTCTGCATTGGACAGGGCTCCTGGTCACCATGCTGCTGGAGTTGACCCTCTGGCATACATCCCTGCAAGCTCGTCGGTAGTCCTTATGATTCGGCCTCCTGCCATTGTCTGGGTAGAGAACATCTCGCCGGTGCTCCACTGCGGCCACCAATTGCTCCAGAGCCTCATTGGTGAAGCGCTCTGCTCTCTGTCTCACCTTCTCCATCTGGTCCAAGTTTTTAGCGCCAGAGAAGGGCCTGCGCCGATTCTGAGGCCTGCAAGGTGCAGAGTGTGGATGCTGAAGCTGACTGACCCACCCCTTTAAGAGCTGGTCGGCGCCTGGAAGTCTCGTGGTCATCAGTAATTGAGAGCACCTGCGCTGCGCCCGTCCGCTCCGATATTGGGTTGCGCCGGAAGTTTAGCTCCTTAGGAGTCCCGTGTAACGCCTGAATTCGCGCCTCAATCACCTTTAGGGGCGATGCAACCCAATATCGCGCCAGGTGGCGATAAGTTGCGTCTGGCTATAAACTTTGCGCTGCGCCAATTCTAACGCCCCAAGCGGGGCTATACCCAATTTCTAGGCCATTGTGTTTTGTATATTTTCTTGTCTCAAATAAAATCTAAGTTCTTTTCACCTACTCAGTTGTCTGTTGCAATTTCATTACAACCCCCAAATATGTCCAGGTCTAGAACCAAGGGAGTGGGCGTGATTTGAACCGCTCAAAGGAGTCAGAGGTGAAACTGACACACACACCACCCCTTACAGAATGGCGACCATGGCACGAGCTTGGCAAAAGGGATGTAATGCAGTAGACACTGTTTTTGAGGACGGAATGAAGATGGAAGAGAGGATTTCCTCTTACGTTTTTGAGAAGGTGAATATCACCAAGAAATGGGTGACCATTCTGTTGCGCGCCGAGCGTCCCATGGACGCTGCAGCCAAATGGACTGAGAGCAAGGATCATAAGAAGTCAGTGGAGAAGGCCATCTGGTTGGTCTGCGCCCTACGACAGATCCAGCTTTTAGATCAGCACATTAAAGTGTTAACAGCAGAGCTGCAGGAGGCAGCCAAACAGTCTCAAGTAAGGGCTCTAGCAGGGGAACGATTATTGGAGCAATTAAACACCCAAAATCAGGAAAGACTGCAGATAGTAGAGAAACATAGGAACAAACAGGAATACTTTCGGTGTCAAGTCACCAAGGCCAAGAACAATGAGCTGAGTTTGCGGGAAAAGAATGCCCACCTAGCAAGACAAGTAAGTGAGCAGGAGGAGAAAGTAAAAGAAGTAAAGGCAGCTTATAAGTTAGCGAGTGAGCAGGGGTTTGAAGATGCAGATCATGGCCCCTGCAAGGAACAGATAGAGAATCTGAGCCTTGCCCTAAGGAGGGCAAAGGGCATGGTGTGCCTCATAAGCCCGAAGGCAGCCCAGGTCGACTTTACAGGGAAGGAGGGGAGAACGGTTCAGACACCACAGGTAGTGCCAAGGGGTGACTCGGTTGAGGAACAGGAGGTCCCGCGACCACCACCCATAGCGCCAGGTTTTAGCGAGGTTTGGCAGCAAGTGGGGGTGCAGTCAGGGGTCAAAGTGGAGGTGGAACAACCCCCGCGGGAGAGGCTAGAACCAGGACCGATGTGCCCAGCCCGGCATCGGAGGTTCGGCCCACCCGTAGATGGCGAGGAAGAGGGACCCCTCCAAAACCAGTTTGTATTACCCTATAGCACCCAACAGCTTAGGGCTATGGTGAGCCATATCCCAAGGCTCACCGAGAAATGGCACCTCTCGGTCCACTTCAGGGAAGTGGAACAGGCCGCCAGCATCAACAAATGCGATGATGCTGAGCAGGCTAAAATGCTGCTGTTCTCTTTGGAGAGTAGGCTCTTCCAGTCCCTCTCTGACGAGTTTATGAGGAGCTCAGGGATGAAGTTCTGGAGGCCATGGGGATGAATGAGGGAAGTCCTTTCTTCCGTGTGGAGAAGACAGTGCAGCTCGCAGGGGAAACCCAGCAGGCTTTCGCAGACAGGTTATGGCCGGTATATAGGAGTGCCTGTACAGGGGCACCTAACCGGGCGTTCCTGGACCGGGATCACCTGGCCCACTGGCTCTGCTGCCAGGTGGCAAACAGCTTGCCACAGTTCCGGGCCAAGGCGGAAGTCCGGTTTGACCCTAGGAATCCCCTGACCACCGAACTTACCGTGATCAGACAGTTGACCCTAGCCTATAAGAACGGTAGAAGAACCGATGCACACCCACCTAAGGGGAAGGTGCATGAGGTAAAACCCGGACAGGGTAGGAAAGAGTGGCATCAGGAAGGGAATAACCCTGCTAGCAATAAGCTCAATTGCTACGGGTGTGGGAAGGATGGTCATTGGAGGAAGGAGTGCAAAAACCCTTGGAAAGATAGCAAGAGAAAGAACTCCACAGCCCCAGCCCAAAAGGTAGAGGCAGGGGTGCCTCCCGCAGCGATCGAGTCATTTTTGGACACCATGAGGTCCTTATTGACTGGCCAGGGGAGAGTAGCTGCCGCTACCGGTGCTCTGAGCCCGTCAGCCCCATCCAACCCACAGCCATGACTAGAACCAGTGCAGCCTGTCGACCTGTGTCCCCTTGAAAATGACGAGGGGAGCAGGCCCTGTGTTAAGATACGGGTGGAGACGGTGCAGGGGAGATATTCGGTGGACACTGGAGCTTTCAGCACGGTGGTCCATTCGGAAGACCCGACCAATCCACCCAGGTCTAACAAGGTCCCATTTAGCCTAATGGGAGTCGCAGGGAACAAGCAGGCTGGGGAAATGGCCAAACCTTTGGCCATAGTTTTAAGACCCCTCCCTACCACGTGGGAGGGTAACCAAAAGACCCACGAGATGGCCAAGCAGGGGGCCCGGGAAGGAGAGTTCTGGGATCCCTGTAGAGCAGGCCCAGTAGCCGCAATCTGGGGCAAGGGAGGCACACAGGGGGTAGCTTTGGCCCCGGACCTAAAGCAGGTCCAAGCCCAAGATCCCACCTTTAAGGCCGTCCCGGTAGGGAGAAAGAGTGGGGAGTCCATGGAAGGCCCGTTCGGGGCAGTGGACGAGACTTTAAAACAAGCTGCTAGTTACATTAATCAGTGTAAACTGTTTAAGCCCAAGAGGAGGGAACAGTCAGTTGGGGTAAGGTCTGAGGACAGAAATCCTCAGCCTGCAGCGGGAACAAGTTCACAGACTGCACAGGTAGGCGCTGTGGCTTGTTTAAGGGGAGGGGCCATCCCGCCCACCGATTGGGACACTCCCCCACTCTTCTGGGATCCAGATGAGGAGGGACCCGAGGACGAAGACTCCATCCCTGACCCAGGTTTAGAGGAGGAGGAACCTGAGGGCGAAGACCCCGCCCCGGACCCAGGTTTAGAGGAGGAGGGACCCGAGGGTGAAGACCCCGCCCCTGACCCAGGTTTGGGAGCTGAGGGCGGAGACTCTCAGCCTGCAGCAACAGGCTGCGAAGAGTTACCTGCCCCTAGCCCAGTTTCAGGAGGGGTAAAGCCTGAGGAAGAAGATCCCCAGCCAGTGGTAGTGGTAAGTCCACAGACTGCACCGGAGGGGGCAGTGGCTCGGGTTAAAGGCCCACCAGCCAGAAAACCCCCACGTGCCAAAGTCCCTAGAAGGTCCCCACAGATGCCCCAGCCGAGGAACCCGTGGCCACCGGCTCCCCAGTTAACAAGGGCCGCCTCTCGAGTGAGGGATTGGTCCGAAGGCAGAGGTCCCCAGCCAGCAGCCACATTCTGTGAGGGACCGAAAGTACAGGACAGTGTGGTCACGCCAAAGGGAGCGGTGTGCCGCAGCCCAAACAGGAATTAGGCTGGCCTCCCTCCTGTGCCCCAGGGTACAGGTCGTTACCACGAGGGTCAGCGTCACCGTAGGGAAACGTGTATGTTTAACGTGCAAGGGACACATTCCTCTGGATAGGTGGTGGTGGCTCAGAAAGCTGAGCAAAGACATGAGAAACCCCGCAGTCGAGTAGGAATGGTTGGGGAACAATACCCACCGGACTATTACAGGGACTCACGGGGGATTAAGTGTGTGCTGGGACAAGTGGTGGGAACTGGATCACGGGATTTATGTCTGCATGTGGGGGTCAGAGAAGGTCTGCCCCACAGGCATATCCATAATTTTCCACCGGCAGTGGCGAGACGCCGGGAAGGGGATGAAATGGGATACCAGCCGGAAGGAATGCGCAGTCCCATACTCCCCGATCCCAGTGAATGCCACTGAACTTGTGGCCCGCCCCCGAAAGCCCCTGCCCATCACCCAGGCAGCAAGGACACCCAGGGAGGGGTGCCCCGCCACCACCAAGGGACCAGGGAATGGGCTGGTACTAGTGCCTATGGAACTAGTACTATACCAAGGGGTACACTACGCAGTAGCGACCGTGATTTTAAATCTCACCGAGGTACACTTACCGGAGTGGCGTCCCAAAGAGACAGAACAGCTATACCAGGCCCTGTTAAAGGAGATGTTTAGGAAATTCTACGAGTTCGATTTTGCCAATGCAATAGGCAAAATACTAGAATTCCGAAACCAAAGGATTTGGAAGGAGCATTATGTTAAGGTTGAGGAAGATACACCTGTTTGAGTTTTTTTATTTTCTATTTCAGAATAAAGATGTTTTTTTTGTGTTTTTGTTATTTTTAATGAAGACTTTGATTTGTTATTTTTAATAAAGATGTATGAGTACCAAGTGGTGCAGTGGTGTTGGACCCCCTCCATGCTTGGATGTATGTAAATAATTGTATTTTTGCCTATGTATACTTATGTACACTGCATTTTTAAAGAATGGGAGAGTGTTTTGTTTGGGTATTATTAGTTTAGGTAATGCAGGGGAAGGTTGGCTCCCGAGGATCAGAAATTTTGCTCACAACTGCATGAGACTGTAGTGTTATAAAGTATCACGGGGGGTGTGTAAGGCTTGAAAATTTCTGCACAACCCCAAGACAGAAGGAAAGGTCATTTTTAAAGTGATTTTGGAACATCACAGAAGAAATCTGTAAAAAAAGGACAACAGTGTGGTTGGGCCAAACAGAAGGATTGCAAAGAGTTTAATTTAAGGAAGAGATTTTTGGACTGGTTTCAGAGTTATTGGGCAAAAAGGATTTAAATCAAAATCCCAGGAAGATTTGGCTGGTTTAATAAAACGACATGTTCAGGCTTGTAGGAAAAGGCTGCGACAGGAATGTGGGATTGACCTCTGCAGAGGAACAGTTTGTGAATTCGAAAGTAGCCAGACTGTCTGGGAGGAACAATAAATGAAACTCAGCCCCTATCTGGGAATTTGCATTCAATCAATAAATCAATGAAAACCCCAGCCTCACCTAAAGCCCAAAGCCCATTAAAACCCATGCATAAAAGAACCTGCACAGAATTTGAAGGCCTTACAGGAAATCTAAGATTAATAAGACTTTGAGACATTCAAAACCACTTTACACCTTCTTCAACTACTCAGGAAGCTATCCCAAAACCAGTTAACTAAATGGGACCAATCAAGTGGCCCTTTACGAGCCAGCCAAAAATCTAACAAGATTAGCAGGTTTCGTTTTCGTATAAACTAAAGACCTGTCTCCAAAAGAAAGCAGTTCATTCGATGGGTTCGATCAGTACAGTTCGGACAGACACAGCTCATTCGAAAGACATCAGCCCTGGGACAGCAGAAGGAGAACGGAAGGAATCACAGCAACCAAGGGCCACACGAAACAAACAACCAACAATATTACCAACAACTAGGTAATATTGGGCCACCGCGACCAACAAGAAACCAACCTGGAAGAAACCGAAGATCTGTAAGTTTTTCCCACTCTACAAACTATTCCTGCATTTGGTGAGCATTTCCGGGTCCTCTGGAATTCAACCTAGTTAGTATAGTGGGATTGGGAGGGGTAAGGTATTTTTGTCTATTGTCATTCTCCCTCGCATATTCCGAAGTGTTCCCCCTTTTAGAGTGATAAGATTTATTGTGTTGTGTATATTTTCTTGTCTCAAATAAAATCCAAGTTCTTTTCACCAACTCAGTTGTCTGTTGCAATTTCATTACAACCCCCAAATAAGTCCAGGTCTAGAACCAAGGGAGTGGGAACGATTCGAACTGCTCAAAGGAATCAGAGGTGAAGCTGACACACACACCACCCCCTACACTTTGCACCAGGAGAGCCACCATTGGAGGAGAATCTTCAGCATGATAAGGATGACCGAGAGAATGGTAAGGAAGAAGAGTGGGGCCCAGTAGTTTCATGCAGCCGGAGCTCTTTGGCAGCTGTTCATTGAAGAGAACTTCAGCTGAACATTCTCCCCTGCATATTCACCATATGTTCCACTCCTTCAACCCTACAATAAACAGCTTCTGCCAAAATACCAAAATTGATATTCATCTCAACTCACATCGCAAGATCACCAGATGCTACAGGAACACACTCTGCACATGAAGATTTCAAACAACATTGTGGTTTTACTGGCTTACAGAAAGACCTGCAAAATATTTCTCACCGTGGTGTGAGCTCCTAGTGTCTGTCTGAAATGCACTTTTATCTACTCTAGTGCTTCTACGAACAACTTGGGAGGAGGGAGGCGGCTATGGCTTTTTCAAGGGGGTAATGGTTAGTGATCTTCAGGACTGAGGCCTGAGAAGGCCCAGCTGCTGATTGTAACAACATAGCATCTGCCGGATGGTCTGGTCCAGCTGGCTCTCTGGCACCAGGAAGTCATGATGGTACAGAAGCATTGTCACCATGATCGATGGCATCATGTTCCATTTCCAATGCACAACTGACCAGGTTGCGGCTCAGCACTCTTGCTGATCTGCGGGAGAGCAGACTCTAGGAAATCCATGATCCTAGTGAAGCCCCTATACAGGTGCTCCCTCAGCTTGTTCAAGGCGGAGGAGTTGGTTGAGCCCAGATGCTGCATTACTGCAGGATGGTCATCCCTGAGAGATGCTATTACTGGTGTTACAGAGCCTACGGGGGGGGGGGTGGGTGGGGGCTGTGGGGAGATCAGCTGTAATTGCCATTGAGGTGACCACATACTCCATAGTTGTCTATAGAGTGTTGATCCCATGTCTGAGAACCCCACTCAAGTTGGTAGTGGACTCCAGCATACAATCCAGCAGCTTTAGGAAACTCCCTGGCAGGCAGTCTACTGCATTCAGCAATATATGGTGCACTGACATCTTTATTTTAAGGCCCTTGTAGCCTGCATCTCTCTCTTATCTTCAGCAGAGCTAAGAGGTGAGCTGGCCCTCCGGTTAGCTCTTACCTTGTCCTTCCTTGATATCGCCACCTGCTGCTGCTCACTTGTGCTCAGTGCAGTCCCTTCAAAGTCACTATTTAAGTCACACAGGACACAAATATCTGTGCTGATGCTTGGCAGGGTATGATAGAGTGATGGTACATTGTCATCAAGATTTTCCTTATCAGACTGTCTGGTACAATGACTGAGTTGTCTGACTGACCTAGAAAAAGGGGAGAGAGAGAGACATGGGTTAGCATGTAATGGCAAGAGTAAGCAGTAGCAGATGAGTAGATGGGCAATGCACCGTTAGGTTGTCATGCTCATTGTGTGACTGTGTGAATGCGTCACTGAAAGTATTAAGTAGGAAGGGAAGATGCCAGGCATCCAGTCTTGCCATCTCTGATGCTGATTGCTGTGTGTCTTCTAGGATGTCAATGGCCACCTTGTCCGTAGATGTTAGTGTTTGCAATGTAGCGAGACCTCCTCCTGAGCTGGTTTGTATGAAAAAGTGCTTCTTGATTTCAGACCTAAATGGCTTAACTCTAATTTTAAGAATATGCCCTCTTGTTCTGGATTCCCTCTGTATCTACCCTTTCGAATCTCTTCATGATTCTAAATACTTCAATTAGATCACCTATCAACCTTCTAGATTCAAGCGAATACAAGCCAGGTTTATGCAACCTGTTCTCATAATTTAACCCTTTAAGCTCCAGTATCATCCTGATAAATCTGCGCTGTTCCCCTTCCAAGGCCAATATATTTTTCCTGAGGTTCAGTGTCTAAAACTCCAATTGGGGTTTGATCAAGACCCTTTGTAACTTCCATCCACACAACTTACTGTGCCTCCTAACTTAGTGTTATTCGCAAACTTGGATATACAATTCTCTACTCTTCAATTAATTCTGAATGATCGGATAAGGCAATTGCAAACAGTCATACTGGCCTTCTGATTCGATGAATATGAGGATAAAAAATGTGAGTGATTAGAAACGTTATCAACCAGCTCAGGTTAAGTGGAAAGAACACAGTTATTTATAATGTGCTGTAAAGACTGGTAACGGATGGAAATGAAGAATCATTAGATGGAACCAAGAGCTTGACGGACAATATTGGTAAGCTAGAAAGAGTTTTAGCAGAAGTAAAGTTATGTTAGACTCAAATATGGCAGGGCGCTTGTAGGTTCATCCAGGGAGTAACTGAGTCATGCAGAGTAGGAAGGTCCCAGGTTCAATTCCCATTCTGTTCTGAGATAGTTAATCTCAAATGTGGTGATAGGAACCCCACTTACCCTGGGCACAGTGAATGTTTGGCAGCACTCCGTTCTCTCAGATCCAGCCCCAACATTGTCATTAATCCTGCTGACAAGGGTGGTGCTGTTGTTGTTTGGCGAACCGACTTCTACCTAGCGGGGGCTGAATCCTAACTCTCTGACACCTCCTCCTACCTCCCCCTGGACCATGACCCCACTACCGTACATCAAGCCATCATTTCCAAGGCTGTCAGTGACCTCAGCTCCTCTGGAGATCTTACCTCCTGTAGGGGGGCATCTTTTACCTGGTTTATGGTAATTTACCTAGTCAAGCAGCTTTTTGCTGCTATACTCTGACCAATCCCAATCAGCGGTTTCGAATCGCTAAACCCACCCTTCCAGTTCTGACTGGAGGAACTTATAATTAATGATATATTAAAACGGACAAATGGTCTGGATGTGAGAAAGTCAAATTTTATTGAACTAAAGAAACTACACCACACGATTAAAGTACAACAGTTAAAATTGCTTAACAGGGGAAGGCAGACGGCAAAAACGAGGGATAAATGGCTACAATCTTACAATCTTAACAACATTTCCCTTAAATTACCACCCCTTTACTTCTCACTAGGTTGCCTTGTGGAAGGCCAGAAAAATATATGCTCACCACTTGCAATGCTAACTCCATGCCCTACGAGATCTTCACTGTCCCGAAGTAAAGAAAACACCCCAGTGTTTTAAAAGTAAACTGCTGGTGTTCTTACTTCTTCAGACAGACTTCCACGCTGTAGAAGGCACACGGAGGCAGGCGAGAGAGAGAGAGATGCTTCTCAGAAGCTATCTTTATCTACCCCAATTTTGGGGCCGAGATGTTCCCGCCCAAATCCAAGTTCATCTGGCTAAAACAAAAGGGATCCAACTGCCCTATTGTCTGGGATGGATTTCGAATAAAGCTTGGGGTGGTTTGAATGTGTCTTCATTCTGGGGCCGAAATGTTCCCGCCCACATCCGGAGTTTTCTGGGCTAACAAAAGGGATACAACTGTCCCATTGTCGAGTAATGGGTGATTCAAACCCATTCAATCTTAAACTGTTCCATTTCTTAGTCTAAATGGTCTCTTCTGTAGTTTAGGTGTGTCTCATGGTGTGTGATGGGTTTTGAATGGAGTTGAATTACTAGGTAAACAGAAGCCATTTGTCCTGCGGTCACTGAAACCGCAGCCTAAGTGGATAATCTTTTATGTCAACATAAACAAACATCGATTGCCTCTGAAGGGAAGGGAAACTCCCTTTTTGATTGACAGAATCTGACTGCCTCTGCTTCGATCCTCCCCCTTTTCACAGACATCCACGAGCTGCTTGCAAGCCTCTTTGTCCTTGGCCATGCGTTTCTGATGGCCATTTTTAAACCCCTTTGCAATTTACCAAACTCAAGGGTACAAATTTTAATAAAATGTACTGTCTTAAAGTGTGCGAATTTTTCCACCAAGTTCCTCGATTCCGGTGTTGCCCACGCACCGCCAGCGCAATGTAGCTTTTCTGCGATTCTGGGTATGTTTTAAAACATTGTCCAACCCAGAGGCAATTTAAAACATGCAAAGTCTTCGTCCATGATGTAGGTTAATATTTCCCGATCTTCGGGGACTGAGGGGATTTTTGCGAGCCCCTACACTCCACAGCCGCCAACCTCATAGTTCCCTAACCCCGCACAGCTCGCTTCTACCTCCTTCCCAAGATCCACAAACAGGACTGCCCTGGTAGACCCATCGTTTCAGCCTGTTCTTGCCCCTGTGAAGTTATCTCTTCCTATCTCGACACTATTTTCTCTCCCCTTGTCCAGTCTCTTCCCACCTACATCCGCAACTCTTCTGACGCCCTCCGCCACTTTAACAGTTTCCAGTTTCCTGGACCCAACCATCTCCTTTTCACTATGGACGTCCAATTCCTCTACACCTCCATCCCCCACCAGGATGGCCTTGAACAGAGGCCCAACCAGTCCCCATCCACCACCACCCTCCTCCACCTGGTTGAACTTGTTCTCACATTGAACAACTTCTCCTTTGACTCCACTCACTTCCTCCAAATTACAGGTATTGCTATGGGAATCCACATGGGTCCTAGATAAGCCTGCCTTTTTGTGGGGTATGTGGAACATTCTTTGTTCCAATACTACTCAGGTCCCCTCCCTCACCTCTTTTTCTGGTATGTTGATGACTGTATCGGTGCTGTTTCCTGCTCTCGCCCTGAACTAGAAAATGTCATTCACTTTGCTTCCAATTTCCACCCTTCCCTCACCTTCACATTTCCATCTCCGACTCTTCCTTTCTCTTCCTCGACTTCTCTGTCGCCATTTCTGGGGATAGGCTATAGACAAACATTCACTATAAACCCATTGACTCCCACAGCTACCTGGACTACACTTCCTCCCACCCCGCTTCCTGAAAGGATTCTATTCCATTCTCCCAGTTTCTCCGTCTCCGCTGCATCTGCTCTGACGATGCCACCTTCCACACTAGTGCTTACGATGTGTCTTCCTTTTTCCTCAACCGAAGATTCCCCTCTACCGTGGTTTACACAGCCCTTGACCGTGTCCATTTTATTTCCTGCACTTCTGCTCTCACCCATTCCCCTCCCTCCTGGAACCACGATAGGGTTCCCCTTGTCCTCACCTTTCACCCCACCAGCCTCCACATTCAACGGATCATCTTCCACCATTTCCGCCACCTCCAGCGTGATCCCACCACCAAACACATCTTCCCCTCCCCTCCCCTTTCAACATTCCAAGGGACCGCTCCCTCCGCAACACCCTGGTTCACTCCTCTATCACCCCTAACACCCCTTCCCATAGCACCTTCCCGTGCAAGCGCAGGGGATGCAACACCTGCTCTTTTACCTCATCCAATGTCCAGGGCCCCAAACACCCCTTCCATGTGAAGCAGCGATTTACTTGTACTTCTTGCAATTTAGTATACTGTATTCGCTGCTCACGATGCAGTCTCCTTTACATTGGGGAGATCAAACGCAGATTGGGTGACCGCTTTGCCGAACACCTCCATTCAGTCCGTAAGCATGACCCCGAGCTTCCGGTCGCCTGTCACTTTAATTCTCCGCTCCACTCCCACTCTGACCTCGCCGTCCTCGGCTTCTTACACTGTTCCAACAAAGTTCAACTTAAGCTCGAGGAACAGCACCACGTCTTTCAATTAGGCACTTTACAGCCTTCTGGGCTCAACATCGAGTTCAACAATTTCAGACGATAACCTCTGCCCTATTTTTTCTTTTTTTTCTCTATTTTTTTATTCTCACATGGCAGCTACTGGTGATTCTGCCGTGGCCATTTACACCTCATCTCGAGTCATCTTTTGTTTCTTAACTTGTCCCATTACCATCTCCTTTTGCCTTGCACCATCATCCCTTTTGCCTTTTAATCTTTCCTGCCTTCCATCCTATCGCAAACCTTCCCTTTAGTCCTTTCCCTTGCTTAAAAATCTGTTACATCCCTCATTTTTTCCAGTTCTGACGAAGGGTCATCGACCTGAAACGTTAACTCTGTTCCTCTCTCTACAGATGCTGCCTGAACTGCTGAGTATTTCCAGCATTTTCTATAGTTATTTATTTCAGATTTCCAGCATCCACAATATTTTGCTTTTGCCATAGTACTGTGAGTTGGAAGATAAAGGAAGATGCTAGCTGGAGGGTTGAGCTGTATTCTTCTGCAATGTATGATCTGGGTGTTGGCCGTAAGTATGTTCAGGTTGATTTAACCCTTAATAAACCTTCAAGTGTTTGACTGTGTGCAAATTTATTGTTGGCATACAGGCACAGAGCTTCAGCCTTTGTCTGTATTATAAAAATACACTTCCTAAAAAGGGCTTCGTGGCCCGTTAGACTGTAGACACTCATGTGTACGTGATGAGTGCTTGTGGCCTTTAGGAAAGGGTGAAAAATTCAAGAGGAAAATTTAAGATCAAAATTACACTAATTTATTATCCGTTTCACCTATAATTTGCAGCACTTCTCTAATTATTGCAAAGCAGCAGCCACAATTAATAGTCAATTATTTCCTCCTAGAATATGCATTGCACTAATTAGATGCCATCATTCACAATAATAGGACTCTGAAAACAGGCTTACAGGACTCAACTTGTTTTCACCTTGTGAAGAAAGATTGAGAGGGGACAAGGTTCAGGACTTTAAAATGATGAGAGGCACAAGTAATACGTATGTCAACAGATTATTAAACTTGGACCATGAGTGCTACATTTAGAAAAAATAAGCCTTAAGTAAGGGAGGAGATAAGAATTGTTTTTTTTACACTGCAGTAGTGGAATCAAGGAATCGATCTGCTAAAGCAATTAATGTGATGTTTATTAGTTCCTTTCACCCCCTCCTACACCCCTAAGTGGCAATAACACATTTCACATCAATGAAAAAAGTGCCGAGTAGATTTATAAAGATGTTACTACAGACGAGGAGTTATTGTTATAAAGAGAGACTTGAGAAATTAGAGCTTTTTCATTGACCGGATAGAGATCTTCATGATTATGAAGGATTCTGATAAGGGAAATAGTGATAGATTGCTTTCACTGGTTGGCAACACAGGAGCAGAGGACACAAATTGAAGATAATCACAAAAAGAATTAAAGGGGGGATTACAAAAGGATTCTTTATCCAGAGAGAAAGGCGGAACTTGCTGCCAGAAACTGTTATCGAAGCAGGGTCTGAAGTTTTTTTTAAAAGGCAATTAAAATAGTGCTGGAATAAAAGGAAGAGAGTGAGCACAAGAGTGGCATTAGACTAAATAAGACTTATGGAGAAAAGTACTGGGGCATATTTGATGCAAAAAGTGACCTGTTTCTGTGAACATTCTACGATTCGATATTCTGCTAGGGGCTCCTACCCAGGCCCTTGAAGATTATTACGTGTTAGTTAGTAGTACTCTTGAATCCGGATCAGGATTATGAAGACTTATGAAGACTCAAAGTTTTAGCTCATAATCTAAATGAAGAATTCAGTGCAATATTAAGAGACTGCTTCATTGCTGCAGGTAACATTGCTCCCTCAGCCCTCAACATACTTCATAAAGTCTATCGTCTGCCCTCTTGATACATAGAAGTTACCCTCCATGCAAGCAACTAGTTCCAATCATATTTACCCACCCTGTTCCCATATCCCGTCAATGCCTTTATCTTCATCCACCTATCAAATCTAATCTTGAATGTGGACATAGTTTACGTCTCAACCACTAACCCTGGAAGTGCATTTCACAACTTCATAACTCTTTGTGTGAAGAAAGGTCTTCTACCCTCTATTCTAAATCTCTTACATTTAATCTTGTAGCTATGGCTCCTCATTCTTGACCCTTCAACGATTGGAAGTAGTCTGAATATATTTACCCCATTCTATCCTTCCATAATTTTAAACATGTCTATCATATCGCCCCTTAATCTGTGTTGTTCTAACGATATTCTGCCATCTTAACTCCTGACCACGTCATTTCACTTCCTTAGCTACATGCTTGTTGACACCATCATTCTGTCTCATGAGATTGTTCCCCTCTGCTCCAAGACTCCAAGCCATTATCACAGATGTCATCAGGAAATCCACCATTAGCCTCTCCACAACTGTTGTCTTATTTCCAAACTTCCCTTCCTTTCCAAAGACCTGGAACACAGTGTTGCCTCCTAATTTTAAACTGCTTCGAAACATCTTTCTGCAAGATAAATGAAACGAGGATGTGTCCTTCAGATAGGTGTAATTCAGCCCCATTAAGAGGTGGGGCAAGGTTCAGGCCAGAGGAGCAACCTGGAACCCCTGAAGAAATAGTAACTGTTTATTTTTTTAAATGGATCCCAGGGGCCTGAGGGAGGTCATATAGTGTCTTGGTGAGGGGAGCTTGGACAACCCCCTCCAATGGTGAGCAGGCGCCAGATCTTCCTGGCTGTATGTGGCAGGTGGGCACTGGAGATGTGCCCATAGTGGCACAGGCATCTGCCAGTCCCATGCAAATTAAGTGCCCTTGCACTCACCCTGCAAACCCCAACCGGGTTAGCGCTGGAGGGCACCGGGAGCACGATCATGCCAGAACTTCTGGGATCGTAGCCCACTAATGTTTGAGGCCCATTATTTAGTCAAGCAGAGGCACATTTTCAGGAATATGAAGGTAGAGTTCTCAGACAGAGCGGAAAGCAGCAGTCAGCTAGCGGGGATGAAGATCAGGTGGTCTGAATAGCTAGATGGATAGCAAAATACTGCAGATGCTGGAAATCCGAAATAACAACAGAAAATGCTAGAAAAACTCAGCAGGCCAGGCAACATCCGTGGAGAGAAATTAAAAGTCGACGTCTCGGGTTGAAACCCTTTTTCAAAACTGGAAAGGAAATAAAATAGATCGAAGGCAGGGCTGCGATAGAACAAAAGAGAAGTAAAGAGACATTAAGAGGTATTCAAAACCAGACGAGATGGTAATAGGACAGAGGAGACAAAGACGGCTCAGATTAGGTGTGAAGTGTACTGGCAGGATGAGAAACAGCTGCCATGTGGGAAAGAGAAAAAGAAGGAAAGGGGGGGAAGGGGAAAGGGTCTGAATAGCTACTTGCTATAGGAATCTGCTGAGTGCTATTACTTTAGCACCTTTTCTCAGGTGTGCCATTTCCAGATTTGCTTCCATGAACTCTGGGTGTTGCAGAGAACAATCACTCTGCTATTTTTTGACACACATTTCAAGCAAATCCCTGGGGGAATGCTCTTAAATACCAACCAGAGCAATCCTCCTATGCCTCACTACTTACATGAGCACCTGAAGAACACCATGCTCAAATGCGCCCTTTGCTTTCAGGAACCCTCCCTTAGTGAGAAATAGTGTGAATCTTTAAATCCGTCAGTTCATATGAAATAGAAGCTTAATCAAGAGGGTATTGACCTAAATTTCAGAATGTGCAGGTAAAATTCATTTTCAGTAGCGCACAAAGGCCGATAGCAAATTGTCAGCCTGTTTTACACCCCATCCGATTTTCTCTTCCATTGAAGTCAATGTGTAAAATTATCACTGAAGGGTCACTGCTACTCCTCCAGGCCTTACAAAGATAACTCCAAATTTACCTTGGCTGGGCCTCTTCAGCATCATCGCCCATGGAACTGATCAGACCAGTCCCAACCTGAAAAGGCAATCGGGGTTCAGTATATCAACAAACGCCTAGCCCCTGAGACAGGCAGGTGCTTCAGGCACCCAGGGGTAGGCCTCTTTCAAAATGTCACCGGCTTCTTCGTCGCTGGGAGGTATGGCTACTGACCCTATTTTGAGGCTGTTTCTGTCTGTTAATGGCAGATAATAGAAGCAAAAATTGGCCCCTATTAAAGTGAGAAGAGAGGTTATGAGAAATTCATTTACACAGCGAGTTAGAGGATAGAATGCTTTACCACATAGAACAGTCAAGGCAGAGATCATTGTGTCTTTTAAGGAAAGAGCAGATAAACATTAGAAGTAGTGGAAGATGCAGAACGATGGGGAGAGAGCAGGGTAGTGGCATTAGTTTTGAATTTGTCCAGCAAAGAGCTGGCACAGGCATAATAGGCTGAATGGCCTTCTTCTGTGTCTTAAATGTTTTAATTTCTATTACCTCATCTCTGTATCTTTATTTTATTGCAATTAAGATTCACCACACTACCTTCCATATTAACTTGCTCTTTCCCAATATCTCAGAATTCCTTATTTCCTTCAGTCTTCCCTTCTGTCTACAATCATTTGTCTTATCTTTTCCCCTACTCTTTTCAACCATGGTAGTTCTTGTACTATTAGCCTTGGTTCATCACCTAGGTTTCTCAATAATAATGGAAAAATGCCTTTATATAAAGCTCAAAAGAGCAACTAATACTGTGCCAGCATGCTGTTTACATTTCCCACATATTTCATTCGTAAAACCTCTCAAGTGAGACTGCCCAATTATTGCTAATTAGTGCTGCATTCCAGTCAGTTTGGTACAGTGGTCTCGAAACCATTGGGAACAGGGCTGGGCCTGCCTCAAATTCAGGTCACTATGGGACTCTTTAACAGCTGCTAGAGAGAGATGTTTGTGCTTCTAATATATTCATCTCCACACTCCCAAAATAGCTGTAAAAAAGTAAAATACAATAACTGTGATAAGCAATTAATTTTGCTTCAGTCACTTCACTTTGTCTGCTGCTGGGGGAGATTATGCAATTGTTGTGAAATGTATGTAAATTAAATTATTTTGTTTGCTGCCCACGGTGGATAATAGATGAAAGATGTTGGATTAATTTCTTGGGTTTTATTAACATTGAGAAAATAAATACCTCCGCTACTTGAAGGAATGTATGAGGCAACCAGCTAAAACACAACACCGTGTTTGTGGGCACATTGCGTGGAAAGAACCGATGGCGGTGAAGTAGCATTTCTCCTCTTTCAGTCGTTTTCTCAGCATGGAAAGGTGAACAGGTGAGATGATTATACGAACGCTTAACATAAGTGCATCAAGTTCCATTATCCACTATTTTAACAGTTATTAATCCATTTTTAAAAAAACAGGCCAGCACCCAGTTTAAAATGAAGTGGAGATACTGACATGAGAGCATTGAGTCTGCCTGGTAATATCTACCCTCTAGTCATTTGAAACTGTTCCATCTGTATTAATACTGAACAGTGCTCTAGCAGAGTTGAAAAAATCAGTTTTTACATAATTTTATTTTGAAACTCCAATGCACTTTCCTCAAATAAATCAATTTCATACAAACATACAAATAATGATGGACAGGAAAAGACCCTCTGGTCCATCCTATTTTTCCCAAACAACTGAGATGCCTTGTGCATCACAATATATACACTCCCCACACCACCCGAAAGCCATGTAATCTCCTGCGAGAGGGGAAAAAACTAATAAAAAACCAGGCCAATTTGAGGGGAAAAAAATCTGGAATATTTCTCTCCAACGCCCCCCCACCACCACCCCTCTTAGGCAATCATAACTAGTTAAGCACACCATTCTGGCCCTGACTAATGTCATGCAGTACTTATCTTTAGCATGAGGTTGCTTTGAATTTATTTTTCAATCTAAGAAAACAGAGAGAAAATGTTGTGCTAAATTTGCTAAAACAATAACGGTGCCTGAACGATGCTTGCCGTATTAATGTGCAAATCAGCCAGCAACTTGTGGTGAGGAGGAGATACCCCAGGAATTGCGAATCGCCAAAAGTTGCAGGACGATTTGCTCCACTGCACGAAAATGCTTCACGAAAATGACATCTCACCCTTAACCTCTTTGTGAGTTTCATAAACTTGCTGCATTTGAACATTAATTGTCCATTAAGCTCACCACAGAAAGTTAAGTCTAGTAATTAATAGCGCAAGTACACTTTTAACAATACGGTAATTATTAATGAACGCCAATCAACCACCCTGGCACAGAAAATTAACATTTAAAAGTGTAGGGGGAAACATTCATTTATAGCCCCGTTTGGGGTGCTAACTTTTAAAAGTTGAGAAAATTAGCGCCAGGCACTAATGTTTCTCAACTATTAAAAAATTTGTTTTTGCGCTCCAGGAAGGAAGTGATATGCTAAATCAAGTGCTCCGCTTCCTTCCTAGAGCGCAACAAGCAGCAGGCGGGGCAGTAGGTGTGCAGCACTGCACACTGGGAGTGCTGCCATGTTGGAAGGCTCCTTCCCTCCCTTAAAGGGAAGGGCCATCGCTGCAGGGTCTGCAAAGAAATCAACTTACCTAGTCGCCAACGGTAGCCACGATCCGGCCCGATCAGCCCGATGCACTGCAGTAGAGTGCCAGGCTGGGGAGGGAAGGAAAAAACCAGAAAACGAGCATTTGATTATTTTTTTCTCTATTTGGGTCTGGGGCACTACCGGGGCAATGCACATGGCGATGACATCATGATCTCCGGGCGAAGGAGATCGGGGCACAATGCCATACCGCTGCCGCAAATCTCCCACCAAATGGGAGGCGATATTCTCGCCGCGCCCCGGCGATAACTGGTTAGCGCCCTGTTATCGCCCCCCAGAGGCAATAATGGAAGGTGCAAGCATAACCAATTTCTCCCCCCAAGAGTCTTATTCCTTCAGGTAGTGACTTGTTGGAGATTTAAAAATGTTACATTAAAAAAAAAATTTTGCTTTTTTTCATTTCTGCCTTTTTTTCTCTCTTAATCTAATCTTTCTTTCCCAGTCTTTAGCCGAGATTTTCAGGGGTGTCGGAGGGCGGGATCGGTGGCAGGTTGGGTGGTTTTTTTTGACAGCAGATCGGGAACCCGCTGTCAACCCGCCACAATGCGCAAACCCGACAGGCAATGGCAGGTGACCCAATTAAACTCATTAGCATCTAGTTGACAGATGATTAACAGGCATTTTTAACTTTCCTTTTGACTTTAACTTCATGGCTACAGGAACCACACTGTTCAGGGACCACGGTTGCCAACCTGAGGCAGGAGTTCAGTGGCCATTGTTCCAGCTGATTACTTGACAGCTTCAAATGTACAGTAAAAGCTCCCACCTGACAGATCATCACATTTCTCAGCCATAAGCTGTTTCTCAGTCCATGTCCAGCACAGATTCTGCAGGCTTTCCATTTTCCACTCTCCATCCAGTCTCACCTCATTGGACAAAATCTCTCACCATTGACAGAATGCCTCTGTCATCTCTACTTCAACTGCCATCTATTCCATCAGCATGGGTGCCCTTTATACTCTCTCACCTTGTTTCTCAGAATCCGACCATGATCAACCACCAATTCAGCAGCACCAGGCACACCAGCAGCAGCACCAACAACACCAACCTTCTCTGCAATCACCTGATGCTGCACAGGACAGAGGGCATCAGCACCCAAGCATATTGCTGCCTCGGAGGCCTGGGATGGCCTCATCATGGCCAAATTTAATTAACTTGATGCTGTACATCCTGGCTGCCACATGATGCATCAAGTTGGCACCACCCACACAACACCATAAAGCATACCTAGAATATCCAAGCCATTCCTTTCATACTCACCACCATTGCAGGGGGTACCGTTATGTCTCACCATTCACTGCAATTCACTAAGACACTTCCAAAGGTGCACAGAAATCTGTCCAAGAACAGAAAGTGTTTAAATATAAGGTTTCAATGTTTGACATTAACAGTAACTTTACATGAACATTGCATAAAACACCCAAGTGCCTACCCTTGTGTGTTGTTAGTTGGTATAATTGCACTAGGATGAGGGCGAGTGTGAGGGGTGGCTAATGAGATGGGGATGTGATAATGTAGATAGAGAGAGGGATGTGTGGAGGGGCAAGGTAATTTGGTGTGAGTAAGGATGTGCAGGAGTAGGGTAGGGAAGGCAGAGTGATGGGGATGTGATGAGAGGCACAGCAGGATGAAGGTGAGCGTGATTTGTACTAATGTTTCGTGGTCTAATGAGATCATTGAAAGGTTTACGTCACTGCACCAGGTCCTCCTGATGACATCCCTGCTTGTGACCTCCTCTGCAATGTGCAACCAGGCTGTGTTAATCTCCTGGGGAGGTGTCTTCTGCCCATCAGAAGGGAAGAGGACTTCCCTGCATATGAAGGGAGTCATTGGAACGACTGGGTGCAGCCCTGTGCCTCTGTACAGTGATTGTCAGTGTTTGCAGCACTTCAGTGCTGTAGAATACTGACAGCACAAATGTCAAAAGAAAGTTGGCCATGGTCCCTTTGAGGAATCTGGCTGATGGTGCGGCATGAATGACGTTGCCAGACCCACTTCCTCTTATTGGACTGGGAAACGTGCTGGGCAGGCTTAACAAGCCCTATCAACGTAAATTCATTTTCCAGAGTGGGATGAAGCCAGCAGTGGGGCCGGGACCCCTCACCGACCCCGGCAAGGTAAGGAAAATCTTGGCCTTTATTTCTCTTTCCGTATCTGATTTGACATTGTATTCTCTCACTCTAATTTACCCTCCTTCTCAGTCCATCTTCTATTTATTTCTCAATCTTTAAATCTCATTGGTTAAGGAGATAGACTGCTTGTCCCATCATTCACCAAGGTCCCAGATGCCCCTTTGCCCTTGCATTAGCAGCTCGCACTACCAACAACTTACAGGGCAAAAACATTTGTGCAGGAAAAAGTCTAACTATCCAGCCTTGTGTGAGATGCCCCGCTCCAGCCAATTCCGACCTGTTATGTTGTCTTAGTACAGCCCACAATGACTCATGGTGAAGCTGCCACATTTCTGTCATCACTGTCTCTGCAGTAGTTTCAAATACAAATGATTTCAAAACAATAGAAAAAAACATGGGTTCAGATTTTCTTTTTTCCTCTGCCAACTTTTCTTCAGTTCTCAGCTGAATAATTGGGGAAGATCTCCTCTGTGCACTCAGTATAACTGCATTGTCAACGTGTTTATATAAAGAACAAGCTTGCCCTTTCAGTACATATTTCATGCGGAAGAAATCTTCCCCCATGGTGACTCATGCTACGATACTGTTCCACGTGCAACAGCGTCCCCCAGTATCTCAAGAGAGAATATTCTTCAAACAGGCAGATGAACCAGAGGGGAGATGAGAATTTTTTTAACACTGCGAGTTGTTATGATCTGGAATGCACTGCCTGAAGGGATGGTGGAAGCAGATTCAAAAGAAACTTTCAAAAAAGAATTGGATATTGTAAGGGGTTTTAGATCGCAGAGGTTTCTCTCTCTAGAGGCCTCTCTCTCTTGCACAGTAAAACCGTGAGTGGTTCGACCCACTCGCCCCTTAGGTTCTATACTCTGGACTTTGGGGCAGGAACTACAATGTAGAGAAAACTCTTGTAGACCAAGTTTGATGAAACGAAATGAAATTTTATTGCATATGGTAACACAAATCAAATGCAAGCAAATAAGAGAGTACATGGGAGGGAATAACACAAACAAATCATAACGACACAGTACTAACTAAGGCAAATACAGGCATATTACACTCTACAAAAATCATCATGAAATAGGGAAACACACGGAACATCGAGGGACAACAACTCATGTTAATTATACCCTTAAATATCCACCCCCTTAAACCTATCTAGGTCTGATTATGAAGGGCCAGAAACATGCTCACCAATCCAACTAGGAAGTGCAAGGTTTTGAAACAGATCTGCATTTGATCCTTTCTGGCGTCCCGTCTCCATGTGGATCGTGGAGCCCCAGCGAGCTGCGCCTCACCTCTCTCCTGAGGTGGGGATCGGGGGCAGCTGCTCGACCTCGGCTTCTTCTGTTGTTTTTTCTTGTCTCTTCTCCTGGGCCTTGCTGGGTCGATGGCCTCTCATTTCGTCAACGGCCCGGGGTTGGTCGATGATCTCCCGATGTTTTACCCCGGGGCGGGACGCCGGCTCGAACGACCTTCTTGATGGCGGCTTAGTCTTCTTCTTCTTCCTCTCTGACGATGGAGAGGAGTCACGCTGATCTTCTCCCAAAGCAGCTCCTCTTTACCCAGCTCAAAAGCTGGACAGGCCTGCAAGCCGGAAAGCTGAAGATAACCCCCTTCCTACCCGTGTGTTCTCTCAATTATACTTCTTTCCAGAAGCCCTTATCTCGCGCCAAATCAGGTTAGTCTTTGTTTAACTTTTGGCGGGCTTGTTGCACAACGGGGTAGTTATTATATTTTAAACTGTTCTTGGATGGCCGGTAACGGGCCATCTCTGGTCTGGAATGACCTTCATTGTTTTTAATGTCTTGGTGATGTCCTTAACGGGCCTTTGATGCTCTTCTCATGAATATGAAACTGTTCCCTTTTGTCTGGGTCAACATTTAGATGGCCTTTATCTACAGGCCGATCTTGACTGGATCTGTATCCAATCTATATGTATATGTGGGTGTCTGGTTTCGTTCTCTCAGAAACGGCTTCCAGAACTTACTTTGGGCTGAATCCACAAAGCTGTCTGAGGATTTGCAGGAACCATTTTAAAGTGTCCCAATAAGTTGATCACGGAGTCTGGCGGCCATTTTGTATGCCCCTTTTTCTGGGCTTCTTTTAAAATAGTCTTTAAAATCATGGCCTCTTCTGCCATTCGACCCTTTATAATATAAAGTTCAATTGTGCGAATCCTATAGTATATACTTGAAGGGGAAAACGGTGTAGGACTATGGGGAAAGAGCAGAGGAGTGGGGCTAATTGGATAGCTCTTTCAAAGAGCCAGCACAGGCATGATGCGCCGAATGACCTCCTTCTGTGCTGTATGATTCTAAGTCATTCCACAATCTGCCGCACCCAGCAGGGCGCCGTGCTCCCTGGGAGTGTTGTCCAGGAAATCATGGACACACAGGCCATGGTTTTCTGCCCATTCATTTATAAAGGATGTAAAATCATGGGCTGAGTACCCGCCATTTCCTGAAATTCACTCCCTGTGAGCTCCCCTCCCAGCTGGGAGCACTGGCTCACAGAATCACCGTTCATGCATGAACCTAGATGAAGTGCATTATTAGGCTATCAGATCATGGAGAGACAGCACAGCCAAGTCTAATCCTAATCCTGTGGTCAACTGATATTCTTACTCCTACGCATTCTGCATATCCCACTGGATACTGCTCAGGCAGCACAAAGATGATGGTTGTAGGACTGCCAATGCATGACAACAGAAAATGATGTGACACGATGATGCAACCATGATTTTCGGAACCCAACTACATGCTGTGGGTAAATGCTTAAAGGAGATCAGAGGGGAGAAAAACATTTGCAGGAATGGCTGTCTTTCGGCCTCCTCAGCTGGAAAGAAAAACTGCTAGAAGTCTGAAACCATCGATACTACAAACCTGCTGAGTAGCCACAAGGTCAGAGTCTACCTGCAGTGAAGACAACAGTCAGATTCACACAAAGAAGAAAGGGACTAGCAGCCATGGCAGAAACGTCACCAAGGGATGGGTAGGTTTCAAGACATATCTGTAGATTCAGTGATCTAAAAATAGTTCTTTTAAACAAGGCAAGCTGCCAGTTTTCCAATTTATTCAACAATATCAAACTGGCATTTTCAGCAGCATTGAATTGCTTGTCTGGTAATTAGGAGATCAAGGGGCACAATTCTATTCTGTTCTGGTCTGCTTAATAACATTTAATCATTAATATGCAGAATTGAAGGGAAAGGCATAAGTATCCCAAGGGACAGTGAGAGGAAAGCTGTAACCTTTCTCCATAATCCCTTTCTCACAGATGTTTCCGATGCAGATATGACAGTGTAGCCTACAGTCCGCTACAACACGAATGCTAGTGATTAAACACGCGGTGTTGTTTAAAACTAGGTTAGATTTTTAGATGAATCAGCCAATATTGGTCAATTCCTATTCAAAGTATTTTAAAGCAAGAAGAAAGGACTTGCATTTATATAGTGCCTTTCATGAACTCGGGACGTCCCAAAGCACTTTACAGCCAATGACGTACTTTTGAAATGTAGTCACTGTTGTAATGTAGGAATCACAGGAGCCAATTTTATGCATAGCAAGGTTCCATGAACAGCACTGTGAAAATGACCAGATAATGGCCCGTATTTTCCGATCGGAGGCTTCCTGATCTGAAAAAAATCTATGCCCTCACCCAAGGGCTCCAAAGGTCCGGCCATTTCCGCTCCTGGGCTTCTCCACAACGAAATTATTTTTTTTACGCGGCTAAAATTAAACTTACCTTATTTAAAAGTATTTTAAAATTATAAATGAGTGAAAAAAAATATTTTTTACTTTTTAAACTCTTATGGGGAGACCAAACGCAGATTGGGTGACTGCTTTGCAGAACACCTCCGTTCAGTCCATAAGGGGGACCCCGAGCTTCCGGTGGCCTGTCACTTTAATTCACCGCTCCATTCCCACTCAGACCTCACCGTCCTCGGCCTCTTGCATTGTTCCACGGAAGCTCAGCATAAGCTCGAGGAACAGCACCTCATCTTTCGATTAGGCACTCTACAGCCCTCTGGACTCAACATAGAGTTCAACAATTTCAGATCATAACCTCAGCCCCTATCACGTATATATATTTTCTTCTTTTTTTTATCCACGCTTTTTGTTTTTTCTTCCCTCCCTTCAGCTGTCCTTCATTCTACCAGCGCAATTCACACACCATCTAGAGCCATCCTTTGTTCCTCAACCTGTCCCATTTCCACCTCCCCTTGCCTTGAATATCAATTCAATTCAATTAATGCCTCTCAATGTCTCTTAATCTCTCCTGCTTTCTATCCTATCACTGGCCTTCCCTTTTGTTCTTTCATCCCCTCCTCCTTTTCCCAGCCCCCAAACTTGCTTTCCATTTCCTGCTTTTTTTCCAGTTCTGACGAAAGGTCATCGACCTGAAACGTTAACTCTGTTTCTCTCTCCACCGATGCTGCCTGGCCTGCTGAGTTTTTCCAGCGCTTCCTGTTGTTATTCCAGTCAGTCTAACTTCAGTGGTAGGCAAGTTGTTGGAAAAAATTCTGAGGAACAGATCGTCATTTAGAAAGGCACAGAATAATCAAGGACAGTCAGTATGGATTTATTAAGGGAAGGTCATGTCTGACTAATTTGACTGAATTTTTTGAGGAGGTAACAAGGAATGGTGATGAGGGTAATGCGTTCGATGTAGTCGACATGAATTTTAGCAAGGCTTTTGACAAGGTCCCACATGGCAGACTGGTTGGAAAAGTAAAAGCCCATGGGATCCAAGGAAAAGTGGCAAGTTGGATCCAAAATGGGCTCAGTGGCAGGAAACAAAGGGTAATGGTTGAAGGGTGTTTTTGTGATTGGAAGGCTGTTTCCAGTGGGGTTCCGCAGGGCTCAGTGCAAGGTCCCTTTTTTTTATGTGGTATACATCAGTGATTTAGACTTCAATGTAGGGGGCATGATTAAGAAGTTTGCAGATGATAAAAAATTAGCCGTGTGATTGATAGTGAGGAAGAAAGCTGTAGACTGCAGGAAGATGTCAATGGACTGGTCAGATGGGCAAAAAAGTGGAGTGTGAGGTAATGCATTTGGGAAGAGCTAACATGGTAAGGCAATAAACAATAAATGGTAGGATACTGAGAAGTGTAGAGGAACAGAGGGACCTTGGAGTGCATGTCCACAGATCCCTGAAGGTAGCAGGACAGGTAGATAAGGTGATTAAGAAGGCATACGGGATACTTTCCTTTATTAGCCTAGGCATAGCGTATAAGAGCAGGGAGGTTATGCTTGAACTGTATAAAACACTAGTTAGGCCACAGCTAGTGTACTGTGTATAATTCTGGTCACCACATTATAGGAAAGATGTGATTGCACTAGAGAGGATACACAGGAGATTTACAAGGATGTTGCCAGGATTGGCGAATTTTAGCTGTGAGGAAAGATTGGATAGGCTGAGGTTGTTTTCTTTGGAACAGTGGAGGCTGAGGGGAGACTTGATTGAGGTGTATAAAATTATGAGGGACCTAGATAGAGTGGAAAGGAAGTACCTATTTCCCCTAGCAGAGAGGTCAATAACAAGGGGGCATAGATTTAAAGTAATTGGTAGATGGATTAGAGGGGAGCTGAGGAGAACATTTTTCACCCAGAGGGGTTAGGGGTCTGGAACTCACTGACTGAAAGGGTGTTAGAGGCAGGAAAGCTCATCATATTTAAAAAGTACTTGGATATG
Organism: Somniosus microcephalus; assembly: GCF_052327205.1. Lineage (NCBI taxonomy): Eukaryota > Metazoa > Chordata > Chondrichthyes > Squaliformes > Somniosidae > Somniosus > Somniosus microcephalus. Next base: position 46,440,395 of record NC_140993.1, on the reverse strand, counting down.
CACTTGAAGTGACGTAACCACCAAGGCTATGGACCAAGAGCTGGAAAGTGGTATTAGGCTGGATAGCTCTTTTCGGCCGGCACAAACACAATGGGCTGGATTTTCATTGAGGAGGCGGGAAGGGGGCAGGACTACAACTTTCGGGGTTGTAGTCCCGCCTCCATCGAGGTGTGGCCAACCCACGTGATTTTCACTTGATTGACCTTGTTGAGCCCGCCCGGTAACAGGTGACGCCACAGATTGACATTTCATCTTTGGAAAGGTCTAGATATGAGGAAGATAAGGATCAAAGAAAGTATGGCAGGTGAGTTTGCATATATTCCATGCGGATACATCTTTACGTTAACTTTTATTTATATATATACAGGGCCAGAATCTCATACCTGGACCTCTCCAAAGATACCCACCAGCAACACCTTAGATTTGAAAGGGAAATAATCACTGATTCCATATGATTTCTGTGGATGTATTTTTTAGCTCTTTCCCATCAGGGCAGTCTGGGATTTTCTCCTATCTGTCACTGTATGCATTTGTCCCACGAGCTACTTTTTTTGTCTATTTTGGGTCACTTTCTACATCTTCCAATTCTTTTGCTGTCCTAACCAGTTCTGACAAGCAAAATGTATACTTGTATTATCGGAATTCCAAGGGTGTGTAAGTTTGCATAAGGACTCACAATGGGCCTTTAACAAGGCCATAACAAACTAAACAATACTCACTGACCTGCTGTGGATTACCGTGCATCAGAAACAGTTACACATAGGAGTGATTTACTGAGCAGCACTAACACATTGTGAGGTGAATGTCACGATGGCATCATCATTAACTCAGTTTGATCAAATTAATGAAGAGAGGAATTTTTACAGTCTGATCATGCTGTAAAGCACATGGGGTAGATTTTCATCTTCAACACCTAGGCGCATTGACTAGATGGAGCATAAAACGTATCATTGGTGAAGAGGAGCAGAGAGGTCAATAACCAGGGGGTGAAGATTTAAAGTAATTGGTAGAAGGATTAGAGGGGAGTTGAGGAGAACTTTTTTCACCCAGAGAATGGTGGGGGGTTGGAACTCACTGCCTGAAAGGATGGTAGAGGCAGAAACCCTCAGCGCATTTAAAAAATACTTGGATATGCACTTGAAGTGCCATAACCTACAAGGCTACGGACCAAGAGCTGGGAAGCGGGATTAGGCTGGATAGCTCTTTTTCGGCCAGCACAGACACGATGGGCCGAATGGCCTCCTTCTGTGTCGTAAATTTCTATGAATCTATGATTCAATGATTCACAAGCCCTTTATAGAACCTGTCAGACTTTCCTTCCATTCATTTCAATGAAAGGAATATTAGGCAGGTCCTGTTACAACGTGCAATTCTCCCCACCTGACTGTTTTCACCTGTGCTTCACCTGGGAGGTGATTAATGTCCAGGTGGCAAATATGCAGGTCTACTCAACACACAGGGCTGGATTTTGCCAGTGGAGGCGGATTTGCAGCGGGAGAGGTAGTTAGCGGGTTCCGGTCCCATTCCCGACTTCAGCCGCTCTGTGAAAAGGATTTTCCGTTAATAGGGATTGTTAAGCCTGCCCTGCGGGATTCCCAGCCAATTAAAAGGAAGTGGGTCTGATGATGTCATTTGATGACGCATCATCAGCCGGTTTCCTTAAAGGGACCATGGCTATACTCATTTTGACAGTTGTGCTGTCAGTGTTCTGCAGCATTGAGGTGCAGCAAACACTGACAATCACTGCACAGAGGTGCACGGCTGCACCCAGGCTCTCCCATGACTCTCTCCATATGCTTATGGAGGGAGTCACAGCATGCAGGGCGGTTCTCTTCCCTTCCAAGGGTGGAAGAGACCTCTCCAGGACACCAACGCAGCCTGGTTGCACATTGCACAGGAGGGCAAAAGCAAGGATGTCGCCAGGAGGACCAGGCTGCAGTGGCGCAAACCTTTCAATGACCTCAGTAGATCACGAAACGTTACTGCAAAGCCATACTCAACCTCATCCTGCTGTGCCACTCATCACATCCCCATCACTCTGCCTTCTCTACCCTACTCCTGCAAATCCTTACTCACACCAACTTACTTTGCACCTCCAGCCATCCTCTCTATCTACATTATCACTCCCCCATCTCACTAGCCACCCCTCACACTCCCCCTCATCCTACTTCAATCATACCAACTAACAACACACAAGGGCAGGCACTTGGGTGTTTTATGCAATGGTCATGTAAATTTTCTGTTAATGTGTTGAAATCTTTATTTTCAACACTTTGCCTTATTGTACAGATCTGTGCTCACCTTTGGAAGTGTCTTAGTGAGTTGCAGTGAATGGTGAGACATAACAGTACACCCCACAATGAGTGTGTAAGGAATGGCTTGGTCATTGTAGCGATGCTGGTGCTGAGTTCCAGTTTGGAAGGGAGAAACTTTGCAGAACCTTTTCTCGTGAGATTAAACAGGTTTCTGACAGGCCGTCAGTTGCTCATGGCCTGTGGAAGTAATATCTTGATGATAAAGATGAACATTTACCACCATGCGTGTGAGGATAGGATCGGGCTTGGGTCTGATGTCTTTCATGGGTGAATAACTTGCTTGTATTTGTAGTGTATGTAACTGTTCTACCTTTAAGAGAACTATTGTATGTAACCGTTCACCTTTAAGAGAACTATTTTAGGTGTGGCACTACTTTATCTTGGCTGCTGTATACTGTAATACCGACGGTGACCACACCGGTATATAAGTGCTGTGTCAGGATTTATTGGGCAGATTCGCCCTGACCTTCGAATAGTAAAGTCCTGTTAAAGTTACTCTTGTAGTCTGTGTATTAATTCGCCATAATACCTACAGACTTTACAGTGGCGACGAGTTCGATCTTACCCTACGGCAACAATACTTCCGAAGCAGTTAATGAGCGTCGAGAAGAGGCACCCGCCCTCGTCGTTCTGCTGAGAGAAAACTCGAGTCTGCAGAGCAAGGAAGAAGGAAGAATTCAGACACGAAGCCTTCCATCAGCAACAGGCACTGGTTGTCCCTTCTGCCACGGTGGTGAGTGAGCCGATCAGCACGAGAAGCAAGTCAGCCACGGTGACTGTGAGTAAAGGGAAAATAAAAAAATAAACGGAGGGTAAGGGCGGTGAACTCGACCACGGTCGGGGGAAAGGAGCCGGACAGAAGTCGGGCCCAGAGGCGCTGAGACTGGGGCAGCGTGGAGCACGGAAGCCGCGGTACAAGCGGGCTGGGAGATGCAACGGCGTCGTGAGACAGCTAGACCGCGACCGGCGAAAAAGGCCGGGCAGCTACCGAGGCCACAAGGCGCTGCGACCGGGATCGTAAGGCGCGGGAAGATACAAAAATAAATAAGCCGCGGAGAACTCAGCTGCAGCCGGGGAGGAAAGCACCGGACTGCGAGAGGGCTGGGAGGCGCGATTGGAGTGAAAAAGGCCGGGCAGCGACCGAGGCCACGAAGCGCTGTGACCGGGATCGTAAGGCGCGGGAAGATATAAAAATAAATAAATCGTGGAGAACTCAGCTGCAGCCGGGGAGGAAAGCACCGGACGGCGAGAGGGCGGGGAGGCGCGATTGGAAGCCGCTGAGGGAGAGACAGAGCCCGAGCGAGCGGGAGAGACAGAGCCCGAGCGAGGGAGACTGAGCGAGATCCAGCCAGTGGCTGAAACTGTTCGCCGTCAACGGGTTGCACCCAGCGCCGGTTGCCCTGCCGAGAAAAGGGAACAACAGAGCCCGAGCAAGGGAGACTGAGCGAGATCCAGCCCAGCGGCTGAAACTGTTCGCCGTCAACGGGTTGTACCCAGCGCCGGTTGCCCTGCCGAGAAAAGGGAACAAGGAACGCACTGAAGCTGACGCGCAGGCTGTGAACCCCGAAAGCCAGCGGTCGTCGCCCGAGGGAAAAGCTTACCCCTCCCGCCAGGGGAAGAAACGCGGGAAGCCGCCAGTAGGCGGGGAAGACGACAGAAGCGGGAAACCGCCATTTTGAAAGTGGGCGGGGGAAGAAGACAAGCGCGGGAAACTGCCATTTTGAAAAAAAAAAGTTAAAGAAAAACTTCGTGTTTGTTTCGCAGAAAGATAGTGAGAGATAGTGAAGATGCCTAAACATGGTAACATCAACAACTTCGATTCCGACGTGGAAGATTGGGCCACGTACGTAGCACGTATCGAGATATATTGTGAGGCCAATAAGATAGCAGATGATGATAAAGCTCTCAACTTATTAAACGCAATGGGGGCAAAGGCATACGGGCTATTGAAGCATCTTCTATCACCAGCTAAACTGGCGGATCAGACTTTCGCTAATATTGTTGCTGTCCTGAAGGATCATTTGAACCCCACACCACTGATGTTGGCGGAACGATTCAAATTGTATGCGAGAACGCAACGGAAAGAGGAAAGCAACGCGGAATACTTGGTCGAACTGCGTAGACTAGCGAAATACTGCCAGTTTGGGAAAATCTGACAGAGGCATTGAGAGACAAGTTCGTGTGCGGGTTGTAAAGTCTGTGGGTTGTATAGCGAAGTAATACACAGACTACAAGAGTAACTTAAACAGGACTTTACTATTCGAAGGTCAGGGCGAATCTGCCCAATAAATCCTGACACAGCACTTATATACTGGTGTGGTCACCGTCGGTATTACAGTATACAGCAGCCAAGATAAAGTAGTGCCACACCTAAAATAGTTCTCTTAAAGGTGAACGGTTACATACAATAGTTCTCTTAAAGGTAGAACAGTTACATACACTGCAATCCTCCTTTTTTAGCTTACAACATACTTATTCCCCATTAACCATATCCTTAGAACATATATACAAATTATGTAAAACAGTTCACAGATTCAGTCTCTCTGGAGGTCTCCTGACTCTGTCCGGATAACGCCTCGGTGGTGTAGTAGTTTTCAGCGGGGTAGTAGGTTCTTCCGGCAAGGCCGATTCAGCTTGAAGGACAGTGTCAGGATCATCTGATTCCAGTATTACCAGATCGGAGGTAGGTGCTCTGGGTATCTCTGTTTCTACATTAGCCGTGTAAGGTTGTGGAGTAGGTTGGCTCTTTGTGGATGACCCTATGATCTGGTCAACATGGCGCCTTATTATGCTGTCACCAATGTCCACTGTATACAGCAGCGGTCCTAGCCTTTTTACAATAGTTCCAGGCTGCCATTTCTCGGTACGGTAGTCCCGGGCCAAAACTTGTTGACCTGTCTGAAAAGATCTAGTTGGCCTTTCATTCATGCCCTGGAATTGCCGGTTCTCTACGTCCCTTCTGACGTTTGGCTTAATCAAATCCAGCCGGCATCTTAGTCTTCTATTGAAAAACATCATGGCGGGAGTTTGATTTGTGACCGCATGTGTTGCATTCCTGTACGCCAACAAGAAGTTATCTACCTTATGTTGAAAGTTGATGTTCTCATTACCCATGGCCTTTATGGCCTTCTTGAAGGTCTGGACAAACCTTTCAGCTAAGCCATTGGTGGCGGGATGGTATGGGGCTGACTTGTAGTGCTTGACCCCATTGCTTTTTAAGAACTTCCTGAATTCTTCGGACACAAATTGTGGTCCATTATCAGAACAGACCTGTTCCGGCAGCCCATTCCTGGCAAACATGGTCTTTAATACTGTGATGGTTTTTTCCGTGGTGGTGGAGGACATCATTATTACCTCCGGCCACTTGGAGTGTGCATCCACCGCTATTAGAAACATTGAGTCCATAAATGGACCAGCAAAGTCGATGTGTACCCTTTGCCAAGGAGATGAGGGCCACTCCCATGGACGTAGAGGAGCTTGTGGTGGCGCGTTTTGGACCTTCTGGCATCCTAGACAACTCTTGGTTATTTCCTCGATGTCTCCATCAATACCTGGCCACCACACAAACGTTCTTGCTAGGTTCTTCATTTTCACTCCACCCAGATGCCCCTCGTGAAGTTCCTTTAGCACCTTATGCTGAAGTTTGGGTGGAATCACCACTCTCGATCCACACATCAAGGTTCCTCAGCACACTGACAGCTGTTCTTTCCGTTGCGAAAATGCTGGCAGTGTTGGTTCGCCATGTGCTGGCCATCCCTCCACTGTTAGGTCGTAGACCCGTGAGAGTCGGGTCATTTCTTGTTTCATTCTCGATCATCGAATTGGTTACTGGTAGACATTCTACTATGGATGAGTGGAACATCTCTACCGGGTCCATTGTAGCCGCCTCTTCTACTACCGGCAACGGTAGGCGCGATAACCCATCAGCATTTCCATGCTGTTTGGAGCTTTTGTATTCAATGTCATATTGGTGTGCCCCAAGTAACACGGACCACCTCTGTAACCTTTGCGCTGTCATAGTGGAAACGGCCTTGTTAGGGTTGAATATGGACACCAACGGCTGGTGGTCTGTCAGTAATGTGAACTTCTTGCCCTGCAGGTAATGATTGAATTTCTTTACTCCCCACACAAGGCTGAGGGCCTCCCTGTCTATCTGAGCGTAATTTCGCTCCGCGGAGGTCAACGATCGGGACGCAAATGCGACTGGCCTTTCCGAGCCATTTGGTAACTTGTGTGAAAGTACTACTCCAATTCCATAAGGGGAAGCATCACAAGCTAGACGAAGAGGTAACGTTGGGTTGAAATGAGCCAACACTTCCTCAGAGGTAATCAATGCCTTGCTTCTGCGAAAGGCCTTTTTACAGTCCTCGCTCCACTTCCATGGCACTTCTTTCCGTAACAGAGCATTCAGCGGATGTAGCACCGTGGATAAATTCGGCAGAAACTTGTGATAATAATTAATCAACCCCAGAAACGATCTCAACTGTGAAACGTTTTCCGGAGCGGGGGCCTTCACGACAGCTTCTATCTTGTCAGGCGACTTGTGCAGCCCCTCTTGGTCAATGACATGACCGCAGTACGAGATCCGTTTCTGGAAGAACTCACATTTCTGGCGATTAACTCGAAGGCCATATTCCTTCAACCTGGTGAGCACCAGTTTCAAATTTGTGAGGTGTTCCTCCTCGTCTTCTCCCGTAATCAGGATATCGTCCAAGTAACACTGCGTGCTTGGAACACCTTGTAAGACCTGCTCCATTGCCCTCTGCCAAATTGCTGGAGCCGAAGCTACTCCAAAAACCAGTCTATTATAACGATACAAACCTCTGTGCGTGTTGATTGTGAGATACTGGCGCGACTCTTCCTCGACTTCCATTTGTAAGTATGCCTGTGCCAGGTCTATCTTGGTGAAGTGTTGCCCGCCAGACAACGAAGCAAAGATATCCTCAATCCGCGGAAGCGGGTATTGTACCGTGTGAAGCACCGGATTAACTGTGATCTTGAAATCTCCGCAGATGCGGACCTTCCCCAGTCCCCCTGGCTTGTTACTTGATGACGACTTCATGACGGGAACAATGGGCGTGGCCCACTCACTCCAGTCCACCTTAGACAGTACCCCTGAACGTTCAAGCTCTTCCAGTTCTGCCTCCACAGCAGGTTGTATCGCGTAAGGTACCGATCTGGCTTTGAAAAATTTTGGGCTTGCATGTTCTGCAATCTTGATTTTTGCTTTAATTCCTCTCAGTGTTCCCAGTCCTTGCTGGAATACCTCTTTAGCTTCGTCCAATATTCTGGACAACCGTTCAGGTTTGACCTCTTCCTTCCCGGAATCTACCGTCATTGTGTTTAGTGAATGCCAGTCTATCTTTATTTTCCTGATCCACTCCCGTCCCAGAAGTGGTGGACCTCCCTCGGGCAGCACATGCAAGTCCATCCTTTGGTGATCTTTGTCTTTGTATCTCACCTTGACTTCTATCTTTCCGATGGGGTATACTTTGTGCCCCGTGTATGTCTGCAATACTATCTCCGTATCCCGTAGGGGAATATGTTTGAATAACTTTTTGTAATCATGCTTATTCATGACCGTCAACGCCGATCCGGTGTCCACTTCCATCTTCACTTGGACTTTTGCAATCTGTAGTGTGATCCAGATAGTTTGTCGGTCAGCTTCTTTACTCACATTATGAATCCTCAGACTACCCAGTGCCTTGCTGTTGGAGTCTGAGTCCGAATTCTGTTCATCTGGACTCTTCCCAGTCACCTCATGTACCTTCCTGTACTTCTTCTGCGGTGACTTATTATTGTTGTTCTTCTTTCCTGACCGGCATACCTTAGCTATGTGGCCAAGCTTGCCACATTTCCTACAGTCCTGGTTTTTAACCCAGCATTGGTTCTGGTCGTGTGTTGTCTTCCCACAACGAGAACATTTCGTTGTACCCGAAGTCATTTGATCCACACTGAGTACCGCTGTCTTCCGCTGCATTTCCGCCGTGCCTCTCGCTGCGGCTTCGTGCGATGCTGCAATAAGGACAGCCTTATCAAGTGTAAGATCGTTCTCTTCGAGTAGTCGTTTTTGCGTTCCTTCCTTCGACAATCCACACACGAACTTGTCTCGCAATGCCTCTGTCAGATTTCCTCTAAACTGGCAGTATTTCGCTAGTCTACGCAGCTCGACCAAGTACTCCGCGTTGCTTTCCTCTTTTCGTTGTGTTCTCCCGTAAAATTTAGATCGTTCCGCTAACATCAGCGGTGCGGGGTTAAAATGATCCTTCAGGACAGCAACAATATTATCGAAAGACTGATCCGCCGGTTTAGCTGGTGATAGAAGATGCTTCAATAACCCGTATGTCCTCGCACCCATTGAGTTTAATAAGGTTAGAGCTTTTTCATAATTTGCTATCTTATTAGCCGTACAATATATCTCGATGCGTTCTACATACGTGGGCCAGTCTTCCACCTCGGCATTGAAACCGTTGCTGTTACTATGCTTAGGCATCTTCACCCTCTTCCTGAGAAACAACAACAATATTCTTTAACTTTTTTTTCCAGATGGCGGTTTCCCGCGCTTATCTTCTTTCCCCGCCCACGTTAAAAATGGCGGTTCCCGCTTCTGTCTTCTTCCCCGCCTACTGGCGGCTTCCCGCGTTTCTTCCCCTGGCAGGAGGGGTAAGCTTCCCTCGGGCGACGGCCGCTGGCTTTCGGGTTTGCAGCCTGCGTGTTGGCTTCAGCGCGTTCCCTTCTCTCGGCAGGGCAGCCGGTGCTGGGTACAACCCATTGGCGGCGAACAGTTTCAGCCGCTGGGCTGGATCTCGCTCAGCCTTCCTCGCTCGGGCTCTGTCTCTCCCGCTCGCTCGGGCTCCCAATCGCGCCTCCAGCCCTCTCGCAGTCCGGTGCTTCCCTCCCCGGCTGCGGCTACGTTCTCCGCGGTTTATTTATTTTATATCGTCCCGCGCCTTACGATCCTGGTCGCAGCGCCTCGTGGTCGCGGTAGTTGTCCGGCCTTTTTCGCCGTCGCGGTCTAGCCGTCTCACGACGCTCCCCAGCCCGCTTGTACCACGGCTTCTGCTCCACGCTGCCCCAGTCTCAGCGCCTCTGGGCCCGACTTCTGTCCGGCTCCTTTCCCCCTCGACCGTGGTCGAGTGCACCGCCCTTATCCTCCGTTTATTTGTTTCTATTTTCCCTTTACTCACAGTCACCGTGGCCGACTTGCTTCTCATGTTGATCGGCTCACTCACCACCGTGGCAGAAGGGACAATCCGTGCCTGTTGCTGATGGAAGACTTCGTGTTTGAAATCTTCCTCCTTTCTTGGTCTGCAGACTCGAGTTTTCTCTCAGCAAAACGACGAGGGCGGGTGCCTCTTCTCGACGCTCGTTTACTTCTTCAGAAGTATTGTTGCCGCAGGGTAAGATTGAACTCGTCGCCACTGTAAAGTCTGTGGGTTGTATAGCGAAGTAATACACAGACTACAAGAGTAACTTAAACAGGACTTTACTATTCGAAGGTCAGGGCGAATCTGCCCAATAAACCCTGACACAGCACTTATATACCGGTGTGGTCACCGTCGGTATTACAGTATACAGCAGCCAAGATAAAGTAGTGCCACACCTAAAATAGTTCTCTTAAAGGTGAACGGTTACATACAATAGTTCTCTTAAAGGTAGAACAGTTACATACACTACACGGGTTGTCGAAGGAAGGAACACAAAAGCGTCTGCTAGAAGAGAATGATCTCACACTTGATAAGGCTGTCCTTATTGCAGCATCGCACGAAGCCGCAGCGAGAGGCACAGCGGAAATGCAGCTGAAGGCAGCGGTACTCAGTGTGGATCAAATTACTTCGGGTACATCGAAATGTTATCATTGTGGGAAGACAACACACGACCAGAACCAATGCTGGTTTAAAAACCAGGAATGTAGAAAATGTGGCAAACTTGGTCACATAGCTAAGGTATGCCGGTCAGGAAAGAAGACCGACAACAACAAAAAAAAGTCACCGCAGGAAAAGTACAATAAGGTACACAAGGTGGCTGAGAAGAGTTCAGATGAACAGAATTCGGATTCAGACCCAACCGTTCAGGAACTGGGTAGTGTGAGAATTCACAATGTGAGTAAGGAAGCTGACCTGCAAACTATCTGGGTCATGCTAGAAATAGCCGGAGTCCAAGTGAAAATGGAATTGGACACAGGATCAGCCCTATCAGTCATAAATTGAAGGGATTACAACCGGCTATTCTCACACATACCCTTGAGAGATACCAAGATCGTATTGCAGACATACACGGGGCAGAAAGTATACCCCATGGGAAAGATAAAAGTCAAGGTGAGAGACAGGGGCAAAGAACACCAAGGAATGTATTTATATGTACTACCTGAGGGAGGTCCACCACTTCTGGGACGGGAGTGGATCTGGGAAATAAACATGGAATGGCACTATTTAAAAGCAATAATGAGTGAGAACTCGGTGAAGACAATCAGCTTAGACTCTGAAACGGATGACGATAAGACCAGCCCAGGTGCGAAAGACAAGTTTAAAATGGACTTGCTGACTAAGGTTGGAAAAACGAAGGAGTGCATAAATGCTTATGCTTCAGAGGAGAACAAAGTTTCAGAACAGAATTCCACTGAACAACAACAACATAGTTTGACAGAGAATTCTGAGTCTGTCCAGTTTACAGATATGCACAATTCTGAGGAACACCGGGCTCGAACTCAACTCCATTTCAAATTACAACAGCAATTAGAACAATTGAGTTGCCGTCTCGAACAAGAGATGAAAGCAATGAAAAAGTTCTGTGACACAGAGTGGGAGAACCTGGAAAGACAACAGAAACAGCTGATGGAGAAAAAGGAGCAGGAGCACACAAACCGTCGGGGCAAGGAGGCCAAATGAATCAAAGCTGATTCGGTTTCAGAAGGTGCGTGCTTTAATCTGGTGGAGCAAGAGGTTCAGCAACTGAAAGCGCTTGTTAGCGGATTGCAGGCAGAAAAGACTGATTTGGTCGCCATGAACTCCGAGCTCCTACTGAAGTTGAGTGCAGCATCACCGGGCGATTCAAGTGGGGAAATTCGAATGGTGGAGGCTGCGGATGATGGCGAAGTAGAAACAGCAAAGGAGCCCCAGGGCAAGGTTATAAACAGCCCTGCAGCTACTGGGAAACGTATGAGGTCAGAAGAGTTAACGGTCAGCCAACTCTTTCATATGCTGAAGGACAAGACTCTGAAATGGGAACAAATTGAACATGAGTTTAAACCTTCAAAGGAGAGGGGTTTGGAGTTAACGGTCAGCCAACTCCTTCATATGCTGAAGGACAAGACTCTGAAATGGGAACAAATTGAACAGGAGTTTAAATCTTCAAAGGAGAGGGGTTTGGAGCTCCCAAAAGTTAATGAAATAGCTGAGTTTGCAACACAGACTGAGAAGATGGCAGCAGAGCAACCCTTGGATGCCAAAAGTACGCTGACTCACGTCAATGTTGAACAACAGAAGGTTGAAACAGCTGCTGCAGTAGAGGGATTGAATAGTCCGATCAACCAATCTCCGAATGAAGTTGAAGTATTGAAATCACAAATGACGTCATTAGTAAAAGACTTGCAGGAAGCCCAGAAAAAGCTGGATGAAGCTGAACGCCTGAAGAAGTCTCTTCAGGAAAGATGTCTGGATTTGGAACAAAAGCTGGCAAATGTCCAGCTGGGTATGGAGGAAATAGAAGACCCTCTCACTGGCCTAGCTCAAGATGACACTGAATATTACCATGACCTGTTGGACGACATCGAATATTACGATGACCTGTTCTGCCCAGCTTGTGATGAAAACTCCCAAAGTGCAGAAAGCATGAAGAATCACAAAAAGTCTAAGGAACATCGGGAGATGGTGGCGCTACTACGGAAAAAGGAGCACGAGAGGGAGGAACTGTGCATGCAGCTGGCAGCTGACAGTGGAGCCCAGAGAGTCTCCAAGAAGCAGAAAAGGAAAAGACGAAGCAGAAGATGATGATCATCTGGACCATCATCATCACTACTAGATCACGCACAGGGTCCCTTCGAACGGAGCCAAATCAGTTTGGAAGTAGAAAAACTTCCCAAGGTACTCAAGTTTTTACAAGCCAACAATGCTGGTTCAGAAGGACGGAAGTTCAAGCTGTTAAGTCCAGTGAAGGACTATTGGATGAGTCACTCCAGCAACGTGAACCGACTACACCACAGGGACCTGCTACACCACTGAGGTGTTGTCAGGACCGAGTCAAGAAGCACGGAAGAGGCATCCACCGAGATTGAATCTGTGAACTGTTTTCCGCAGAGACTGAATCTATGAACTGTTTCCCGCAGAGACTGAATCTGTGAACTGTTTCCGCAGAGACTACATCTGTGAACTGTTTTAACATGAAGTTGGATATATGTTATGATGTTATGTTTAATGGGGAATAAGTATGTTGTAAGCTAAAAAGGGAGGATTGTAGTGTATGTAACTGTTCTACCTTTAAGAGAACTATTGTATGTAACCATTCACCTTTAAGAGAACTATTTTAGGTGTGGCACTACTTTATCTTGGCTGCTGTATACTGTAATACCGACGGTGACCACACCGGTATATAAGTGCTGTGTCAGGATTTATTGGGCAGATTCGCCCTGACCTTCGAATAGTAAAGTCCTGTTAAAGTTACTCTTGTAGTCTGTGTATTAATTCGCCATAATACCTACAGACTTTACAGTATTCGCCATCAGAAATCAGCTCAGAAGAATGGCCATTCGAATGAGGTAGCAGAGGCTGCTAGCACACACACAGAGTCATGTTTTCATATGAGTCGACAATGCTGCAGTAACCTGGGAGGTTATGAGTAACCTGATCCACCAGGTGGTGCTGTGGCAATTGGTCTCCTGAGTTAAGTCTGGTCTGTACTGGTTGTACTTTTTGTTTTTGCTGCCTCATGGCAGAAGCTTTTATGTGCAAGTGTTGATTAAACCATGTTACGGAGTTAACCTGTGTCCGTCTCCATCTATGGCCACCTCAAGATACCACAAATGCCAAAAGTATGGCCTACTTCTGCTCCTATTTGTTAAGAGGGAAGAATATTGGGATGATCAACTTATAAAGATCGGTCAAGTTTTATATCAGAGGTTGCTTCCCTAATTATTGTCTTTGAAGAGATCTGAATGTGCCAGAGAAATTAGATATTTTCAGTCTAAAAGTTTCATTCAAAAGATCGAAAGGAAAGCAAAACCTGGGATACAGATCTGCTAAAGTAGATATATTATAGACCTTCTAAGAGATTGTACAATCCATCAAGTAAGGATTTACAAAGTTTGTCCCTGTTTCACAAAGGCAAATCAAACAAAATCTAAACCTATCTAAGTTTATATTGCACATTATTTATGCTTGACCAATTGGCTTTCTTGGCATGACATTTCTCGCATCCCAGCAGCTCAGGAAGCATTCTGTACCTCACAGCAATCAATCATCACCATTCCACAACACATTCAATCATTGGCTGTAAACTAAGCTAAAATAGCAGGTTTCGATGAAACCAGCTCCCTGCCACAGTTGTAATTGCAGAAAGCCACAAAAGTAGAAGTTCTTTGGAAAGACAAGGAATTAAGATGATTAGTAGGTGCATGTTATCTTTGATTGACTGTACAGCTATTTCAAACTAAATCAAGATTTTTTTAAATATTTCTGATGTGTGTTGTCGAACAACAATAATAACTTGCATTTATATAATGCCTTTAATGTAGTTAAATGCACACAGGCATTTTACAGGAGCGTTATCAAAGAGAATTTGACACCAAGCCACATAAGGAGATATTAGGACAGGTGGCAAAGAGCTTGGTCAAAGAGATAGCATCTTCTGTAAGGGGATGGGGCTCTGCTCTGCCCAATTGCAGGGGTCTTTAGTGCCTGTTGATGTATTGGGCCTCGGTCTCCTTTATACCCTTGCAGCTTATGTTAGCCTGCAGGTCGGGTGTCACTAAACACCCTCTAAGGAGATAGAGAACAACAGCTTATAGAGGAGGACTAAAATATGGTGGCGACCCGCACAGTTTATACCTAATCTGTGGGGTACGCCTGAGCCCAAGTGCTCCTGGAGTCCTCTCTCTTTTCCCTAGTCTGCTGTTCTCTTGTTTGGCGGATTCAAAGCGCCCTAATGTCCCTATCTGGTTCTAACTCCAGAATTTGGGTGGAGAACGATGCACTTTAAATAGACACTCGGAGACAAGTAGCTCTTGGAAAAAGAACAGGTGACAACCAGTTTTATTTGCCAAGGTAAGTTCCACCACAAACGTAATAAACACACACACACATTTATAACTATATAAATAAAATGAGAGAGAACGGACACAATGAGAATGTTTACACAGTTTTATCTTTACCAAGTCCAATCCCACCAACCCACTTTCCTACCTAAACTAGACTGACAGTCGCAGGCCCTTGGATTATACTCACAGCCTCCTCCCTTGACAGGTGGAATTTTGAGTGCGGTTGTTGGGTTGTTGTTGTTGCTGTCGTCGTCGGTATTCGACCTGTGCCTCGGGGTTCGCCGTACCCCGAACCTCGGAGAGGACCTTGCTGTGTCTGGTCGGGTTTTCTCGAAGTTTGGTTTTGTTGATTGCGCTTTCGGTCGGTTGTCATTGGTTGGTTCGTGCTTGATGGAAAAGGTTCCCGAAATGACTGGAGTGAATGTCGTCTTCCACAGCCACTTCGGCCGTTGGTGTCTTCTTGTCGAGGTCCCCGGAACGGGAGTTGGTATACGGTACGGCTTCTTGCGGCGATGTTGCACCGTCTGGTAGCAGAGTAAACCTTCAGTATACCGATTGAGCCTGGGGCCTGATGGTGGATCTTCTCCTCAGCGCGGTTGGAGTTCTTTAGATGTTAGTTCGCCCCAGCTCGTCCCTCCCGGGCTCGTCTTTTCTCTCAGCATCTTAACTCGCTCTCCTGTTCGTTCTTCTGGTAATCGTTCTCTCTCAGCGTTGGTCCTTCTTGTGTTCCATATTTATACAGGTAGGTGTGAGGACAGGGTTGTTTTGAGTGCACATTGGCTCCTCCAAGTCTGCTGCCCCATTGTGTCAGTCCTGGGACTTGATTAGTTTGGGCCACCTCTTAACTGTAGTGATCCCAGGACTATTGTCCCTAGTCCGAGTTGATTAAGGTGATGATGGCTTGTATTCATAGCCCAATTAGGGGTGAGTCACATATTCAAACCCGGACCGGGTGGTCCCCATTGGCCGGGGGTTTCCTCGCTTCAGGTCTGACTCAGTCCCCTGATTGGCCTTTGAGAATGCACTCTGCTTCGATTGACCGACATCTATGGCTCGCCTCTGAGCCACAGTCCCTTGTATTCGGATGTCCCAGGCATATCCCAGCCTGCTTGTCGGGACCTCTGCCTTGGCCGAAAATGTTGGTTTTAAACTGTATAGGGCAATCCAATTTTTGGTAAAACGTGGTTGTGGATTTTCAAACCCTACACTTCGAGGAGGAGAGAGAGGTAGAGAAAGAGATTTATTGGAACCCAGGCGCGCGCAAGAACCAAGAGGCCTGAGGATTACCAGGAATCAGTCGTCGGTGAATGTTAACGATCCCTGGCACTGTTCAGATAAGAGCAGATGGTTGTTTAGTGTCTGGTCAACATTCCTCCATCAACAAAAACAGACTGACTGATTATTTATCTACTTGTTGTTTGTCGGATATTCTTTATGATTGCTATGTCTGTTTATATAACAACTTTCACCGCACTTTAAAAAGTAATTTCATATGTGAAGCATTTTGATGATTTGTTAAGGCACTAACAGCAGCCAAGCACTTAGTTTTGATGTACAATATTCACAAACTCACTAGCTTTAACCCAAGTGCCTTATGGTTTCTTCTGATTGTTCCATTTCCTTTTATTTCTTCATATTCAAATATTGTCATTTTGCTTTTTTTTCCCCTTTACGCAGTATTTTTTGTCCTTCATGGCTGTTCAGTATTTCTCCTTCACATGGCACAAATCAAGCATAAAAGCAGCTTTAAATATTTCAACTGCAACTTTGACGAATGTATCATTTCTTTCCAGGTGGTTGTTGGTGTTGTAGATGTAAACAAGAATTCCCTGTCATCAGTCCGAAATTTATCTCTTACTAGTTTAAATCTATGTTACCTTGATTTAGTCTCGCTACATAAAGTAATATTCCAGGTTTTATGGGCCGGATATTCCGATCCCTACGGGTGGGTATGTGCTGTGTACCCACCCGTAGGGACATTGGAAATGCCGGTTTCAGGCAAGCACTGCGCATGCGCTGGAAACCGGCATTTCCGTACTGTCAAGAAAGCTCTTGACAGATCCTCCGGCTGCCCTGGAGAAGGACCTCTGCGGGCGGATAGTTCTGCTCTTTGGAGACCCTCCGCCCGCAGAATACACTTACAGTTCTTGTGCCTGGTAAAAGCAGGCGTAAGGCCTGCTTTTACCAGGATAAGAGTAGAAAAAAGTTTAAAAATCAAAAAAACTTTCTCTGATTTATCATTTAAAAATACTTTAAAGAAAGGTAAGTTTATTGTTAGCCCTGTTAAAAACTTTAATTTAATTTTTTCAAAAATTTAAATTTTTTTGTTTAAAATAGTTAATTTATGTAATTTCAAGTCATTTTGAAAATGTGATTTAAAAAAAAATTTATTTGAAGTTTTACTATGTTTTGGGGGTGATCTCCATTCATATATTTGACAGGTCTTCCTGTCAAATGTATGAAGGGAGATTCCCTTCTCTGATTGGCTCCCCATGGACCACATGATCCCAGGGACGCTGCGAACTACCTGCACCTCTGGGATACGTGGGCCCTGCGCACCGGCAGATTGGAGAGGCCCAGCAGCGGAACTGTGGGCCTCTCGGGAGCCCTCAGGTAAGGGCGCAGATTTTTCCAGATTGCAGCCCTCTGCGATCAGAATATCTGGGCCATTGTTTCCATTCATTAACTATCTTATAAACCTTATTTCAGCACCTCTCAGATGACTCCTATCTAAGCTAAAAAGTCCAAGGGACGATTTTGACTTTTCTCGCCTGGTGTTAACGTGAATGTAATAGTCTCAAAATGGGGTCGGTAGCCTTCCCGCCCCATTAACACCGGCAATGCAGCCGACTTCATTTTGAAAGGGGCCTACCGTCGGGTGTCCAAAGTGCCCGCCTGTTTCAGGTGATAGGCCCCTTTTTTAATATGCTAAATATTGTCCTATGACGTAAATTCTTTTGGATGAGACGTTAAACCGAGGCCCCATCTGCTCTCTCTCAGGTGGACGTAAAAGATCCCATGGCACTATTTCAAAGAAGAGCAGGGGAGTTATCCCCGGTGTCCAGGCCAATATTTATCCCTCAACCAACACAACAAAAACAGATTGGGCCAGAAATTCGGGTTGGAGGCTTCCCGCGGGCGCAAGCCCCCGACCTGCACTTACATAACGCGCCTGCCGTTGTGCTGTGGGCCCGCGTGGGATTCAGATCCTGGGCCTCCTCCAGCTACCGGCGCGCAGTGCTCGCGTATCCCAGGGGCGCAGTTAGTTCACAGCGTCACCTGGGATCACGTGGGCCATGGGGAGCCAATCGGAGCAGGGAATCTCCATTCATAGATTTGACAGGAAGACCTGTCAAATCTATGAATAGAGATCGGCCCCAAAAGTAAAACTTCAAATATTTTTTTTTTTTAAATCACGTTTTTAAAATAACTATAAATTACATAAATTAACTATTTTAAACAAAAATTTCAATTTTTGAAAAAATTAATTAAAGTTTTTAACGGGGCTAAAAATAAACTTACCTTTCTTTAAAGTATTTTAAAATGATAAACCTGTGGAAAAAATGTTTTAATTTTACTTACTTCACCTCCTACCTTGTTAAAAGCAGGCCTTGCGACTGCTTTTTAAACGCGCAGCGGCTAGGGACTTACCCGCACGGAGAAACCTATAAATAAATCGGAAGTTCCAGGTCTACGCGCTGCCTCTCCAACGCACACGTTTTGACCTCCGAACCCCTTCCTTCAAGGGAACGGAAGTTCCGGTTTCCAGCGCATGCGCAGTGCATGCGCAAAACCGACACTTCCGACAGTGCGTACTCACCCGTGGGGACCCGAATTTCTGGACCATTATCACATTGCTGTTTGTGGGAACTTGCTGTGCGCAAATTGGCTGCTGCGTTTCCCACATTACAACAGTGGCTCCACTTCAAAAAGTGTTTCATTGGCTGTAAAGCGCTTTGAGACGTCCAGTGGTCATGAAAGGTGCTATATAAATGCAAGTCTTTCTTTCTTTCTTTTAACTAGGAGCCCGATTGCCACTTTTGGTTGGAGCCTGCGCAGTGCAAGCTCCGACAAGTTTCACGGGTGATGGAACCGCATAGGCTCGCCAAAGGTAAGTGTTGATTTCCTGGAAAGGGAAAGGATTGAGAGATAAAGTGAAACGAGTAACTGCGGTCGATCTATCGAACAAGGATTGCAGGGCCTCCTGGTCTTTACCTGTTTCAAAAATTCCTCTGTTTTCATGAATGTTTATCTTTGTAAGTAACTGGATCTTCAGCTAATACAACAAATGACAAAATAAAAATCTGTGATAATAGAGAGCCGATTTTCCTCTTCTGGAACAGTTCTTAAGTGAGGTATGTGCACTGTGCTCAGGGAAACATTGCAGCATTTCCTGCTGGGCCTTGTTACCATGGGTGCTGTTGGAGGTGTTCCAGTGCAGGAGGAGTAAAATCAGGGCCTTAAAGGCCACAACACTGTTAAAGGGGCAGGTACAGTTAATACCCTGTGGCAGAGCCAGATCTTTACTTGTTTTTGTTGCGAGTGGTCCAGGATAAAAATCTGGAAACATTCTGATAATTTGTGGCAAGTTTTTAATTTAATTTACGTGTGCTAGAAGCCTGGATTTACAGCCAGTGGTCTTCATGTTAATTTAAAGGTTCTGAACTCTGAGAATGAATCAATCATTCCAACCTCCAGTCACCCCTCTAAATCATTGTTTATCACCAATTCTCTGGAAGGCCTCATTGATTATTGGGGTATTTCTTACAAAGAAAATGAATTTGTATCACGACGGTTACAGTGAACTGTAAGATCCAACAATCAACTGTGGGCTCGTCTCTGATGGGATGAATCTTCCACACTGACTACCACTCAGGTAGAATTTCTAGGAATTGTCGAATGTAAATCCTTCTAAGGACACTCCCCCAAAGAGTGGATCAATTGGTAAGGGCTCTACTCACTTTGGAAGTGGGCCATACAGGTCAGGAAGATCCCAGCTTTATCCTTGGCCTGTGCTGAATTAGCTCATCTCCGCTAGTCCAGATTAGTGGGCTCTACATTTCATTTCGTACCCGTGGACTAGTGGAAAAATCAGCCAAGCCTCCCTCTCCTGATTCCTATTCAGAGACTGTGGGCTGAATCTTAACTACCAAAAACGGGGGTGGGTTGGGGTCGTGTCAGAGGTTAAAATGCAAAAATTCCAGAACAGGAGCCGAACCCGCCCACGCCTGGTTTTAAGAGGCGGAACAAGGGATGGGCAACCAATCTGCTCGAGGGAAGCAGTTGGTCATTTAACCATTAAAAATGAGGCGGTCCGTCTTCATTTTAACAGTGATTCTATGTTTAGCTCATATCAGCAGGGGTTCCCAGGCCTCGGGAAACTCAGCAACTTAAAGGAGGCGAGAAGAGCTGAATCCATGAGGTAAGTGCTTTTACTGCACTGCTTATGGGCCAGGAGGAACAGAAGTGCTTCCTCTAGGCCCAACAAGCTATCCAGTAAAGTGCCCACCATGATCTGTCTGCTCCTCCCATCATTGGACTCCCCAACCCCCCATTGGACTCCCCAACCCCCCATTGGACCCTCCCCCCAACCACCATCAGACCTCCCCAACCCCCATTAGACACCACCCCAACCACCAGCAGACCTCCCCAACCACCATTGGGTCCCCTAACCACCATTGGGCCTTCCTCGAATACCAAAGGAACCCCCTGGACCACCATTGGACACCCCCCCCTCGCAATTGAGATCTCTGGACCACCATCGGACCCCTACACGATCGGGACCCCCCGGACCACCAATGAACTCCCTACCTGCAATCAGGAGTCCCAGACCCCCATCGGATTCCCCCCCACTGCGATCGGAACCCCGGACCACCATTGGACCCCCACTACCCACAATCAGGTTACCCCCCCATCGGACCTCCCCCACAATCCAGACCCCCATACAATCCCTCTCACTCCCCCAATACACCACCTGCTGTTGAAGGCTTCGGCCTTGTGAAGCAGGCTTCCCACCCGAAATCAGGCTGCCTGTGGGCGGGAACCCAACAGAAGAAAATCTGAAGCAGCCCCGCAGTTAAATTCTGCAGGACATTCAGGAAAGCCATTCTTCCAGGATTCCCGAATTCACAACAGCCCCCCCCCACCCCCCCCCCCCGCTGTACAGAGCTTGCCTCCAGATTAAAATCCAGGCCTCTGTGTGTGTGCATCTGGATGGCAGGAGGAGACTCTTGTGGTAAAATAGCCTGCCAACACTCACTCTCGTGGTTTATAAATGAAGACTGGCTACTTGGGCAATGTAAAGAATATCTGCTACAGCCGATCCAACTGTATGTTATACTCCCTAGTGTGAAATAGCCTGCTGACACTCACTACCTAAGTTTGCGCGTGACTAAGAATGGGCAACTGGGTGAGGTGCCAGAGGGTCCACGCGCAAACATCTTCCCTAATGTCAGCCCCTTGTGGAGAGGTTGGTAGGAAAGTGAAGGAAACAGAGAGAAAAACTAAATCCTTCTTAGACAAGTACTAGTCAGAGAGCCAAGTCTAGTCCCTGGCCTATGCTTTGGGACTCTGCAATTATCAAAAGTTACAGTATTAGAAAGGGAGGGCTGATGTAATGGCAGCCCATGGTGCTGCAGCTTTGCAAAGCTCCCTCATTTCTAGTCGCTTCACATACGCTGGATGGCTCACGACTTAAGTCTCTGTGGAGGTAACCAATCTAATAAAGTTTTTCAACTTTCAAAACAAATCATACCTTTAGAAAGCTTAATGCACAGTTCATTAATTTCAGTCACTTTTCCAGAACCAGCCATTTATTTCTGCAGCACTATGATTGGAAAATAAATTCACAGACAACATTCCAATTATTGCCCCTTTAAAGCCCATGCATATGGCATTGGTGCGTGTGAGTTTGTGTGTGTGTGTGTGAGTGCGTGCATATCTGTGTGTGAATGTGCACGTATATATTTGTTTCTCGGGAACTGGGAGTGGGGAAAGTGTCAAAACAGAACTGAGTGTCTCCCATCTGTCTGGGTTTTAAATTTTGCACAATGTGTTCTCTAATCTTTTCATTGCTAGCTGCATCGTTTGATTTAGCCTGAATTGTGTCTATAAATCACTCCCAACCTCAACAGAACTGTGGCGAGTCTGCAGTGTGAAGCATGGAATAAGTGATGAATTGAAAGCTCATTAAGATGCACATGGTTTGTCCAGGCAACTGAGAAATGGGTTCAGTGCCATCACGTCAAATAACATTGTCCATTCATCTTCCTTTGCTTTGGCCCAAGGCGTGACCACTGGCTCAGAACTAAATAAGCCCATGATGGTTCATCGCACATGCACCCCCACTCCTTCCCCCGCACCCCCCTCTTCCCAACAGGTCAGTGACAAACACTAATTTTCCTGCAACTGATCTGTTCTTCCTTGACTATCATTAAAATTCAATTTTTTTGTATTCATTCACGGGATGTTAGGTAGGGATTTCCACGATTTTGACCCAACGACGATGAAGGAACGGAGACCTATTTAAGAAGGTTATATTGCTTGCAAAGGTTCATAAAGTCTGAGATACAGGAACATATATACCTTATAATCTGCTTGTGATTTCTAGCTTCAAACTACATCCTTGGCAACAGCAAGTGGACATTCGTCATCGCCACTGGAATAAATAGTTCGGTTCAATTAAACAGAAGTTTAAAATCCCCAACCAATTATTTTTCCAATTTCCTTCCCTTCACTTCCTTCCTCCCTTTTCTAGAGGTAGATTTTTGTGAAGAAGGCTACAATTTTCACACAAAAACGGGTTGAAATCCAAAATACGATCTCCAATAACCCTTGCCCCCACCCCACCCACCCCCTAAAATCTGGTAATCCCTCATGATAAAAAAATCATTCAGCCAGTATAAAACATTCGGCCTGATTATAAACAGAAGGTAGCACGAGATGTCATCTCAAAACATAAATAAAATTGCAGGAATGCCATGAGGCAAAACTGGAACTTGACTTTGTCAGTCTCTGTAAAATGATGGTCCTGTTCATGACTTATGACAGACAAGAGCCCTCCAGTACCTCATCTAGGGTTTCCAACTCTCCACGATTGGCCTGGAGGCTACAGCAATTCAAGATTAATCTCCAGGACACTGCTACGAGTAACCCAGGAGAAAAATCATTGGGTCATTAAAAAACATAGGGGTTGATTTTGCCGAACCTGTCGGGAAGAAGGCGGGACTTCCCCTTTCGGGTTTCTGACCCGCCTACTTCGACGTCCGGCCAATCCGCGTGATTTTCCCTTGATTGACCTTGTTGAGCCCGCCCAGCGGGCTCAGCAGGCCAATTAAGGGCCACCCGGCAACAGGTGACGTCACAGACTGAAATTTCATCTGTCAAGATTTCTGACAGATGAAATATCAGTGTTTCACAGCTGTTTGAAGCTGTCAAACGTCTGATTTCTAAGATGAGTCCTTCTGCGCAGACTCATTTAGAAATCTCAGCAGCACTAAAAGCTGAAGGCTGTCACTTTTGACATATCGCAGCCGTTCAGCTTTCAGTTCCGGCTGAGTGATGCGCTCCCGACGGCTACAGGAAGAAAGGCTGTTAAGGTAAGTAAAGGTAAGTAAAAGTTCTTTACACACTTTAGACACACCCAACACACTTACCTTTACACTCATGCACCCATCACTCACCTGAGCGCCGATATCGCGACCCCTCCAACTCATTCAACCTGACGGCCCGCTGCTCTAACCTGGCATGGTTTGGAGCCATCGGGAAACCCATACGAAACCCCTCAAAATGGAGATTAGGCTAAAAACTGCCTGTTAACTACCTGTTAACAGGCAGTTAATTGGCACTATTCCCTTCCCGCCTGATTTTGGCGGGTCCCAGTGCGGGGCAGGTACCCGCCGCCCCTGAAACTTACGTGGGGCGGGGTTTTGGGTGGGATGGTGTCGGGACCCTCAAAGTCGGGATTTCCCCCCCCCACACACCTGAAACCCCGCCTGACAGCTCCCCGAAAATCTAGCCCATTCATTTTCTTTGAACACTTCTGTGTATTAGTTACAAAATTATTGGAGATGGGAAAAAGGCTGTTTGACTGACAGTCAAGAATCATCCAATTGGGTAATGAAGAGTCTTTTTGCTTTCCAATTGACTGCAGAAATTATTATTTTATTCTTATTTAAAGATGCGCCACAATACATCTAAACAAGCATAGAATACGAGAGCAGGGAGGTTATGCTTTAACTGTATAAAACATTAGTTAGGCCTCAGCTAGAGTACTGCGTGCAGTTCTGGTCACCACATTACAAGGAAGATGAGATTGCACTAGGGTACAGAGGAGATTTACAAGGATGTTGCCGGGAGTAGAGAATCTTAGCTATGAGGAAAGACTGGATAGGGTGGGTTTGTTTTCCTTAAAACAGAGACGGCTGAGGGGAGACCTTATTGAGGTGTATAAAATTGTGAGGGGCATAGATAAAGTGGATAGAAAGAACGTATTTCCCTTAGCAGAGGGGCCAAAAACCAGGGGGCACAGATTTAAAGTAATTGGTGGAAGGTTTAGAAGGGATTTGAGGGGAAATTTCTTTACCCAGAGGGTTGTGGGGGTCCGGAACTCACTGCCTGAAAGGGTGGTAGAGGCAGGAACCCTAACCACCTTTAAAAAGTACTTGGATGTGCACTTGGGATGCTCTAACCTGCAGGGCTACGGACCAAGAACTGGAATGGGGGACTGATTTGATTTGCTTGCCCTGTCCTTGCAGCACACAAATCAGACTCCCCTGTTTGGTTACCCACCCTAATTTTCCAGTTCTCAGGCGGGTGACTTTAAAAGGCTAGAGCTAACAAAGACAGCTTCTTTGTAATTTCTTATCAGCTAAAGACTGTCTCTGACTGATAGAACTTTTAATTCCCACTGACTAAGCTGAACATTGAAACTCAGTTAACAGGTAGAAGCTAAAAGTTAATGGCCCGGATTTCTGCAGTCAGCAGCGATGTGACGGCGCTTGCTGCTGTCCTCGAAAGGAGCTACCCACAAACTTTTAGTGGGCTCTGTGGCGTCGATTTTACCTTTTCTGACGTTAATTTCCTGCTGGCGCCATCTCGAGGGGATCTCTGGCATCCAGCAACAGTGATGTCATCAAGCAGACGAAGCAGCCAATCACATTGAAGAATTCTCAGACAGCAAACCAGGAAGTAGCAAGCGGGTTTTATCATTCACTTGTTATAATTTTACAGGAAGCAAAATAAAAATTGGGACAGACACATGGGATTAATGTAAAAGATGAAATATCATAAACAAACTTGTAAAAAATAAAATAAAAATGTATTTATTATTTTAAAAATCTATAGTTTTTATCATGGAATGGAGAAAATGACACTCCACAAATATAAAATTCGTTTTTTAGGGCCAGAGAGGTTGTTCAGCAGTAATTATGACTTAGTACGCTGTTAAAAACACATTTACACCTAATTCAACAAGGCTTAACTTTTTCAAGGGTTTTTACAGTGATAGTAGAGCGTAAAAAGTGGAAGTTCATGTCAATTCAGTGATTTCTAATTGATTTCCATCTGCAAGGACTGCAACAGTGAACCCTGTGGAGGAGCAGGGTATCATTGCCAACAACTTCAGGATTTCCGCATTTAAATGTGCATGTTCAGACTCCAGAAGTTGCTGTCAGTAATGATGGTGAACGCTGACAGTCTCACCGTTATTACAATCGCAAATTCTGGGCTACTTTTACGCCAATATAAAGAGAATGAACCCTTTCCTTACACTTACAACCCTCAAAAGAGGAGGAGGCTTTTCTCAGCATCGACACATATCATTCTGAGTCAGAAGGGATTGGGTTCGAGCTCCTCTTCTGAACTTGACTACACCATCTAGGCTGATACTCCAGCATGATACTGAGGGAGTGCTGCATTGTCAGACATGCTGTTCTTCAAATGAGATACTGCAGAGCGGCTTGAAGACAAGCAGAGAGTTCTCTTTGGCCTAGAAATTGGACCGTGGTTGAAGTGTGGGGCACGTTGCACACTGCTAAAAGAGGCAGGCGGAAGGACCACGGCAGTTGGTCCTCTGGCCTCATTTGCCTCTTATCAGTAAGCTGCGGGCACCTGTCAGCAGTCCACAGTTTTAATGTGGAATCAGGACGAGCACCGTTAACTTACCTTTAGGATGGTAGTCTCTGGCGGCCCCTTTAAGGACCGCGGGATTGCCTGTGTGTCTAAGAAAACTGGCCGCATACACGACGCATGCGGCACTCTGTCGGGATCCAATTTCACAACGGGGCCTGAAACGGATGTTTGGCTCCCAATTTGCATAAGCAATGGGCCTGATGCCTCTTTCAGGTCTGAGAGATGTGATAAGGTGATAATGTTTTTTTCGGAATGCCCAATACCAAAACTAGGGCAGCATTGAAAAGCTGGGAGAGAGTTGCTTGGTGCTCACATCGAGTTTTTCAGTTAAATTTTCAAAGGGAAGAATTTCACTAGGTTCCAAAAATCAAAAAAATACTTCATTCCCATGTATTGATGAGGGAAAACATTAACCATAATATCAAAATTAAAAAAAAAATACTTGAAGTTCGGTCAAGAGGCGTTACAAGCAGATGGAGCAAACTGTCCCAGGCACTGTTTTATTTAGATGCACCTGCCCGACAGTGCTATGAGATTTTCATACCCATCAAAGAGCTGCTGTCACAATAAAAATAATGTTCCATTCACAACTGCAGCCTATAATGTATAGTAACACTGGCTAAAAGCTGATAATTCACCCACATCTGGCGTTGTTCGGCTCAGTGCATTTCTGTGTCAGCTCCCACACATATGCCTGCTGTAAAATGAACAGGTTCGATGCTCAGACCAGTGGAAGGGCTGGTGTTTGAAAGCATGCCAAGCTGTGCCATTGACAGGTGCGTCTGAATTCATTCGCTTCATATCTCAGGGAACTGCAGCAGTTCAATTTACAAGTGAAGTATAGCTCCCATTGCACTCCTACTTCTTACTATACCTCTCAGTCCTTTCCCTCCAGAAGTCCACCTATTTGCCACTTGAATTCATTCATGCTCAATCATCTTCCCTGGTCACAACTGTCTAGAATCAGAAATTGCAGCACAGAAGCCATGCCAGCTCTGTAACTGCAGCTAGCTACTCTAATAAAAAAATAACAACAGAAAATGCTGCAAACACGCAGCAGGTCAGGCAACATCCGTGGAGAGAGAGAAACAGAGTTAACGTTTCAGGTCGATGACCCTTTGTCAGAACTGGAAAAAGGTAGAGATGTAACAGATTTTTAAGCAAGTGTAGGGGCAGGGAAAGGGAGGAGGGGAGGAAAGCACAAAAGGGGAGGTCTGTGATAGGCTGGAAGACAGGAGAGCTTAAAAGACAAAAGGGATGATGGTACAAGGCAAAAAGTGATGGTAATGGGACAAGTTAAGAAACAAAAGATGAGTCTAGATGAGGTGTAAATTGCCATTGCCATTTACACCACATCTAGCTACTCTAATCTTGTGTTCTACCCTTTTCTGTATCCATTTATATTCTTCCATTTCAAATACTTATTGAATTCTTTTTGAAATGATAAACATTATTATCCATTGGGTGAAAACTTCCATCCATATTGAATCATAGAATCATACAGCACATAAGGAGGGAATTCAGCCTGTTGTGTCTGTACCGGCTCTTTGAAAGTGCTATCCTATTAGTCCCACTCCCCTGCTCTTTGACCACAGCTCTGCAAATGTCTCCTTTTCAAGTATATATCCAATTCCCTTTTGAAAGTTAATACTGAATTTGCTTTCAACATCATTTCAGGCTGTGCATTTTAGATCATAATAACTTGCTGTGTAAAAACAATTCTTCTCATTTGCCCCCTATAATTTTTGCCAATTATCTTAAATTTGTGTCCTTTGGTTACTGATCCTCCTGCCAGTGGAAACAGTTTCTCCTTTTTATTTATTTATTTATTATTATTTCACCATCTTCCTTTATTATTCCTAATTTTAATATGTTTAATGTGTTCCCTTAGTATTTGGTCCCTGTGCCACACTGACCAATTTGTCTGGCTGGTACAGATGTTTTGTACACCTGTTCCTACATGATTTAAAGGCAAAAGAAATAAAAACATTGGAAAGCATAAAATTATTGAGCTCATCAAGCCTGTTCCATCCACTATACCACAGCCTCTACCAATGATCCATATCGGCCTACTGCTGAGGTCCCCACCATCACAAAAACCAGACTTCAGTCAATTCGATTCACCCCGCATGATATCAAGAAACAGCAGAGCGCACTAGATACAACAAAGGCTATGGGCCCTGAAAACATCCCGACTATCGTGCTGAAGACTTATGCTCCAGAACTAGCCGCACCTCTAGCAAAGCTGTTCCAGACAGCTACAACACTGGCATCTATCCGACAATGTGGAAAACTGTCCAGGTATATCCTGTCCACAAAAAGCAGGGCAAATTCAATCCGGCCAATATCCGCCCCATCAGTCTATTCTCAATCATCAGCAAAGTGATGGAAGGTGTCATCGACAGTGCTATCAAGCAGCACTTACTCACCAATAACCTGCTCACTGATGCCCAGTTTGGGTTTCGCCAAGACCACTCGGATCCTGACCTCATTACAGCCTTGGTCCAAACATGGACAAAGGAGCTGAATTCCAGAGGTGAGGTGAGAGTGACTGCCCTTGACATCAAGGCAGCATTTGACCAAGTGTGGCATCAAGCCCTAGTAAAACTGAAGTCAATGGGAATCAGGGGGGAAAACTCTCCACTGGCTGGAGTCATACCTAGCACAAAGGAAGATGATTGTGGTGGTTGAAGGTCAATCATCACAGCCCCAGGACATCGCTGCAGGTGTTCTTCAGGGTAGTGTCCTAGGCCCAACCATCTTCAGCTGCTTCATCAATGACCTTCCCTCCAACATAAGGTCAGAAATGCAGATGTTCGCTGATGACTGCACAGTGTTCTGTGCCATTTGCAACTCCTCAGATAATGAAGCAGCCCAGGCCCACATGCAACAACACCTGGATGACGTTTAGGCTTGGGCTGATAAGTGGCAGGTAACATTCGCGCCACAGAAGTGCCAGGCAATGACTATAGCCAACAAACGAGAGTCTAACCACCACCAATTGACATTCAACAGCATCACCATCGCCGAATCCCCCACCATCAACATTCTGGGGGTCACCATTGACCAGAAACTTAACTGGACCAGCCACGTAAATACTGTGGCAACAAGAGCAGGTCAGAGGCTAGGGATTCTGCGGCGAGTGTCTTACCTCCTGACTCCCCAAAGTCTTTCCACCATCTACAAAGCACAAGTCAGGAGTGTGATGGAATACTCTCCACTTGCCTGGATGAGTGCAGCTCCAACAACACTCAAGAAACTCAGCATCATTAACACAATAGTAAGGAAGGATATTAGCTCTGATGATGTGGAATCTGTATGGGTAGAGCTGAGAAATACCATGGGGCAGAAAACATTAGTGGGAGTTGTATACAGACCCCCAAACTGTAATGCTGAGTTTGGGGTTGGCATTAAATGGGAAATTAGAGATGTGTGCAATAAGGGCACAGCAGTTATCATGGGTGACTTTAATCTACACATAGATTGGGCTAACCAAATTAGTAACAATACTGTGGAGGAGGAATTCCTAGAGTGTATACAGGATGGTTTCCTGGACCAATATGTCGAGGAACCAACTAGAGATCAGGCTATCTTAGACTGGGTATTATGTAATGAGAAAGGATTAATTAGCAATGTTGTTGTGCGAGGCCCCTTGGGGAGGAGCAATCGTAATATGATAGAATTCTTCATTAAGATGGAGAGTGAAGTAGTTGACTCAGAGACTAGGGTCCTGAATTTAAATAAAGGAAACTACGATGGTATGAGGCGCGAGTTGGTTCGGATGGATTGGGGAACGTTACTTAAAGGGTTGACGGTGGATAGGCAATGGCAAACATTTAAAGATCGCATGGAAGAACTACAGAATTTGTGCATCCCTGTTTGGCATAAAAATAAAACAAAGGTGACTCAACCATGGCTAACAAGGGAAATTATGGATAGCATGCGATCCAAGGAGAGGACATATAAATTGGCCAGAAAAAGCAGCAAAACTGAGGATTGGGAGCAGTTTAGGATTCAGCAAAGGAGGACAAAGGGATTAATTAAGAGGGGGGAAATAGAATATGAGAGTAAACTTGCAGGGAACATAAAAACTGACTGTAAAAACTTCTATAGATATGTGAAGAGAAAAAGATTGGTGAAGTCACGCGTAGGTTCCTTGCAGTCAGAATCAGGGGAATTTATAATGGGGAACAAAGAAATGGCTGATCAATTAAATACATGCTTTGGTTCTGTCTTCACAAAGGAGGACACAAATAACCTTCCAGAGATTTCAGGGAAAATAGGGCCTAATGAGAGGGAGGAATTGAATGAAATCAGTATTGTTAGGGAAATGGTGTTAGGGAAATTGACGGGATTGAAGGCCGATATATCCCCAGGGCCTGATAATCTACATCCTAGGGTACTTAAGGAAGTGGCCTGAGAAATAGTAGATGCATTGCTGGTCATCTTTCAAAATTCTATAGACTCTGGAATAGTTCCCATGGATTGGAGGGTAGCTAATGTAACCCCACTATTTAAAAAAGGTGGTAGAGAGAAAATGGGTAATTATAGACCTGTAAGCCTGACATCAGTAGTGGGAAAAATGCTAGAGTCCATTTTAAAAGATGTAATAGCAGAGGACTTGGAAAATAGTGACAGGATTGGACAAAGTCAACATGGATTTACAAAAGGTAAATCATGCTTGACTAATCTACTGGAATTTTTTGAGGATGTAACTGGTAGAATAGATAAGGGAGAACCAGTGGATGTGGTGTATTTGGACTTTCAGAAGGCTTTCGATAAGGTCCCGCATAAGCGATTAGCGTGAAAAGTTAAAGCACATGGGATTGGGGGTAAGGTACTGTCTTGGGTAGAGAACTGGTTGGCAGACAGGAAGCAAAGAGTTGGAATAAACGGGTCCTTTTCCGAGTGGCAGGCAGTGACCACAGGGATCGGTGCTAGAACCCCAGCTATTCATAATATATTTTGATAATCTAGACGAGGAAACTAGATGTAATATCTCCAAGTCTGTAGACGACACAAAGCTGGGTGGGCGTGTGTGCTCTGAGGAGGATGCAGAGAATCTCCAGTATGATTTGGACAGGTTGGGTGCTTGGGCAGATGCATGGCAGATACAGTGGCCCAGTAATTCGGGTCGGTGGCAAGCCCCGTATATGCACTTACCCGACGCGCTGACATTTCACCTCCAGGGACGCCTGGAATTCATGTTTAAAAAAGAAGAATCCCGGGCAGCGTCTGACGTCACGCCGCCCAGGAGTGCAGCCAGCGCGAAGCCTGTAGCGCGCTGTGCAACTGAGACACGCCCCTTGAGGTCTCAGTTTAACAGGACATGCCCCCAATGTTTCTGACAAGCTGCTAAGCATTTTTACATGCAAAGCAGCAGTTTAAATAGGTTTTTGGAAGTTTTTTGAAGATTTTGGTAACTTTTATAAACTTTTAAAAACGTTTACATTATTTTGAAGAATCTGAAGTAGTTTTAAACAGAATTAAAGCAATTTAAAGACTTTTAAAAGCCCTAAAAGAATTTTTTAAATTCCATTTATTTATTTAGCAATGTCGTCGTCATACGTGTCTTCACACTGTTCCCTTTGGGGAACTGTATGAAGTGGTGGAAGGATTTATGGCCGTGATTAACGCTCATTCCGTGACCATAACCATCTTTGAACCAGCCATTAGGGTGGTTAGTCCTATGGCGGGAGGGTTTTACGGGCTCCCACAAGCTATACAAGGAGGGGGGCCACCCACACCCACACCCACGGACGCAAATATCCCACTGGATGTCAACCCAGAATTTATAGTTGGAGCTCCGACTCCACTTGCCGGGACTGTCTGGAGCGGGGTTCGAAACCCTACCCTGTCTGGCCCAGCGGCGGGGGTCCTACTGCTATGCCAAAGGCCCAATCCGATTAGCAACGTGAAATGGCTGGAATGAGCACAATTCACGGCATTAAAAGAACTCACAATTGAACTGATGATGACCTCAGCAATCTCCTCAAAGAGGTGGAGGTGCAGCGCCTGCTCATCATTGGTAATGAGAAGTCAAAGGTGCCGCAAAAAGGACAGATGCTAGCTTGGTCTTTCAAGTGGCAGCATAGGGCTCCAGTCACGGGGAGGGAAAAGGCGCAGGAAACGTATGGGTGTCACCTTTTGTGCGGAGTGGGCCTTTTGCGTAGCAGTAAGCATCCCCGCCGCTGGGCCAGAAGGAGTAGGGTTTCGAACCCCACTCCAGACAGTCCCGGCAAGTGGAGTCGGAGCTCCAACTATAAATTCTGGGTGGACATCCAGCGGGATATTTGCGTCCCTGGGTGTGGGTGGCCCCCCCTCCTTGTATAGCTTGTGGGAGCTCGTAAAACCCTCCCGCCATAGGACTAACCACCCTAATGGCTGGTTCAAAGATGGTTACGGTCACGGAATGAGCGTTAATCACGACCATAAATCCTTCCACCACTTCATACAGTTCCCCAAAGGGAACAGTGTGAGGATACGTACGA
Organism: Somniosus microcephalus; assembly: GCF_052327205.1. Classification (NCBI taxonomy): domain Eukaryota; kingdom Metazoa; phylum Chordata; class Chondrichthyes; order Squaliformes; family Somniosidae; genus Somniosus; species Somniosus microcephalus. Next base: position 46,408,209 of record NC_140993.1, on the reverse strand, counting down.
TGATGACCTCTTGCGCAATGCACCTCCTTGGACCCTCAGTCGCAGATGCGAGGGGGCAAATCGTCCAATTGTTAAATTTTTTATTTTATTGACATGTAAAATGTTGGCCCATTAATTCCCTTCCAAACGTGCGAGTACGGTCGGGGTACTTACGCGTCTGGCCGGAGGAAATGCCGGTTTTCAGCATGCACAGCGCATGCGGGGAAAACCGGCATTTCCTGTCCTCTGAACGAAGGGGTTCAGAGGCAGAACGCATGCGACTGCACAGGCAGCGCGTGCGCAGTAAAATTCGCCGCTTTCATTCATGCTTTCAGTGAGGTCAAGTCCTTACAACTTACACATGAAAAAAGTATGAGTACAGTTGCTCCAGAGGCTGCGGAGGAAGATATTTCTTATTGTGGAGCTTCTGAAAGGCAATATTTATGTTTGGGAAAGGGAGGATAGTTATTTTAAGAAATGCTGAGGTAAGTTTTAAAGTTTATTTTTGTTTTTTAAAACGGGTTTTCAGTACTGTAGGTAGAAGGATCAATTGTGGCTATGTGAATTGAATTTGCTGTGTTTATTAAATGTAAAAATGACTCCAACATTTTTAAGAAAGAAACTTTTCATCAGTAATATATTCTTTTAAGTAATTATGTATGTATGTCTGTATATATTCCTTTGCGTGTATGTATATATTCCTTTACTTATGTGTATGAATGTATTTATTTAATTATGACTTTCAGAGAAAGTAACTTATTGGAAAATCATAATTAAAAACATACATTCATACACATAAGTAAAGGAATATAAAACATACATACATATACGTAAAGGAATATATGTGGACATACATACATAATTACTTATTACTGATGAAAAGTTTCTTTCTTAAAAGAGCTGGAAATGTTACATTACTCATTTTAGAACACTCATTTTCACATTCAATTCACACAGCCACAATTGCTCCTTCTACCTACCGTACTGAAAACCCATTTAAAAAAAAAAATTTAAACTTTAAAACTAACCTCAGCATTTCTTAAAATAACCTTCCTCACTTTCCCAAACAAAAATATTGCCTTTCAGAAGCTCCACGATAAAATATATCTTCCTCCGCAGCCTTGGAACAACTTTACACATGCTTTTTTCAAGTGTAATTTGTAAGGACTTACCCTCACTGAATCCATGAATGAAATCGACGAAGTTCACTGTGCACGCGCTGCCTGTGCAGTCGCACGCACTGTGCCTCTGAACCCCTTCGTTCAGAGGACCGGAAATGCCGGCGTTCTCCACATGCACGGTGTTTCCTGAACACCGGCATTTCATCCGGCCAGATGCGTGAGTACCCAGACCGTACTCACGCATTTGGACCCGAATTACTGGGCCATTATAATGTGGATAAATGCGAGGTTATCCACTTTGGTGGCAAAAACAGGAAGACAGATTATTATCTGAAGATCAATAGGTTGGGAGAAGGGGAAGTGCAATGAGCCCTGGGTGTCCTTGTGCACCAGTCGCTGAAGGTAAGCATGCAGGTGCAGCAGGTGGTTAAGAAGGCAAATGGTATGCTGGCCTTCATAGTGAGAAGATTCGAGTACAGGAGCAAGGATGTCTTGCTCCAGTTGTACAGGGCCTTTTTTGGTCGCGTTATCTGAGGAAGTATTTTCTTGTCATGGAGGGAGTGCAGCGAAGATTCACCAGACTGATACCTGGCATGGCAGAAATGACGTATGAAGAGAGATTGAGTCGATTAGGCTTATATTCGCTGGAGTTTAGAAGAATGAGAGGGGATCTCATTGAAACTTATAAAATTCTAACAGGACTAGACAGACTAGATACAGGAAGGGTGTTCCCGATCACGGGGAGTCCAGAACCAGGGGTCACAGTCTATGGATAAGGGGTAAGCCATTTAGGACTGAGATGAGGAGGAATTTCTTCACCCAGAGAGTGGTGAACCTGTGGAATTTTCTACCACAGAAGGCAGTTGAGGCCAACTTATTAAATATATTCAGGAAGGAGTTAGATATATTTCTTAAGGCTAAAGGGTTCAAGGGATATGGGGAGAAAGCAGAGACAGGGTACTGAATTTGGATGATCAGCCATGATCTCATTAAATGGTGGAACAGGCTCGAGGGGCCGAATGGCCTACTCCTGCTCCTATCTTCTATGTTTCTATCATCCAGGACCGGAGTACCATGGCTGCAGTGTGTATCATCTACAAGATGCACTGTAGCAAATCGTCAAGGCTCCTTCAGCAGCACCTGCCAAACCCGCGACCTCTTCCAGCTAGAAGGACAAGGGCAGCAGGCACATGGGAACACCACCACCTTCAAGTTCCCCTCCAAGTCACCCACCATCCTGACTTAGAAGTGTATCGCTGATCCTTCTTCCTCACTGGGTCAAAATCCTGGAACTCCCTACCTAACTGTGCGAGTACCTTCACCACACAGACTGCAGCGGTTCAAGAAGGCGGCTCACCACCAACTTCTCAAGGGCAATTAGGGATGGGCAATAAATGCTGGCCTTGCCAGTGATGCTCACATCCCAAAAACAAAAAAGCAACATTTAAACTTACAAGGAAAGCCTCTGTTGAGTTTCTCCCTGGGATGGTGTAAACAGCACACCAAGAATAACTTTATTGGGGTAATTTTACAAGGCTCTATCTTCACTGGAGGAGCACAAGTCACCGAATTGACTCTATAGTGGAAAACCCTATCTCCGGCCACAGTCCCGTTTAGGGATGTTCCGTGCCGGGAACAATGCCTTGAAAAATTACACTGTATATATATATGTTTTAGAAACATTGGGTTAATTTTTACTTTGGGCATGGGCGGAAGATGAGTGGTTGCTGATTGGCTGCCCATTATACGCTTGGCTCAGTTTTCCTTTCCATTGACTTCAATGCAAATGAAAATGAGGTTGGGTGTATAATGACTGACTGATTCATAACTGCCAGTTTTAGGGCCATGCCCAAAGTGAAAATTATCCTCATTGACTACCAATATGGGCAGTATTTTGGAGGTGTAGTTAAAATTGAATTTATTGAAAAATAGAATTGGGAGTCCCTATTTTTTCCTTATTTTTGCAGGAAGTGGAGTACATTAGCATAGGAGGCATATGAATTAGTGGAGTAAGCGGGCCCCAAAACTGGCTGTGCTATAAGTGACCTTTCAACTTTGACACCATAATTGAAAATATTAACTTTGGCATGCCAGACAGCCTGATTTTTCATTAAATCTTCATATAAATAGTAATGTGGTGATGCTAAATTGTGCACCTGTAAGGCAACAAACATGCAACATGTGTTGTGTTCCGAGTGCAACCACATTAAGGGAGGCCTTGAGCCTTAGAGTAATAATGAGCAATGCCACTGGAGATCAGCTAATGCTGATTTTTCAGGCCAACTTTCATGGCATGTTTCAAAGAAATTCAACTTCTGTATCTTCTTTTATCCTGGTTCACTATTCATCAGCTTTATACTGACTATCCAGTCATAAATGTTCACCAAACAATAATAAAAGAGCGCTGTGAGTTTGTTATTCCTAGTTTTGTTCTGTAATCTTCCCTAATTAACCACAACCAGAAATGCCAGCAACCTGTAATGAGATCCAGAACATGCCAGAGCTAAACTATTAAATTGATTAATAGGCAGTTACAATGATACAAATCATCAATGAATTAAAGAACGTAAAAAAAGAGGTGCAATTAAAAGAAATTTCAGCAGAAATGTTAAAATCAAGTCACAGTGAGACTAGGAATGATTTACTGGACTTGATGGCCTAGTGGGTTAAGGCAACAGTCGTTGTGGCATTGAATCATGCAGATGAGGAGGACCTCATATGTGGTCTTATTTGGTTCTGAGCTGGAGAGCTACAATAGGCCTCAGCACTGTTAAACTAAAATGGTAAAAAAAAATGAGCCAAGGTTAGTGTTCATGACTCTTCTCTAGTGGCCCCTGTTGGGAAGTGTGCTCACGTGGAAGTTGGCTGAAAAGAGGAGCAGGCTTGGCCTTCAATGTCCTCTATGGCTGTGCAGCCTGGCAACATAGAAACATAGAAGATAGGAGCAGGAGTAGGCCATTTGGCCCCTCGAGCCTGCTCCGCCATTCAATGCGATCATGGCTGATCATCCAAATTCAATACCTGGTCCCTGCTTTCTCCCCATACCCCTTGATCCCTTTAGCCTTAAGAAATATATCCAACTCATTCTTCAATATATTTAATGTATTGGCCTCTACTGCCTTCTGTGGTAGAGAATTCCACAGGTTCACCACTCTCTGGGTGAAGAAATTCCTCCTCATCTCTGTCCTAAATGGCCTACCCCTTATCCTTAGACTGTGACCCCTGGTTCTGGACTCCCCGACCATCGGGAACATCCTTCCTGCATCTAGTCTGTCCAGTCCTGTCAGACTTTTATAAGTTTCAATGAGATCCCCTCTCATTCTTCTAAACTCCAGTGAGTACAAGCCCAATCGACCCAATCTCTCCTCATACGTCATTCCTGCCATCCCAGGTATCAGCCTGGTGAATCTTCGCTGAACTCCTTCCATGGCAAGAACATCCTTCCTCAGATAAGGCGACCAAAACTGCACACAATACTCAGGATGTGGTCTCACCAAGGCCCTGTATAATTGCAGCAAGACATCCTTGTTCCTGTACTCAAACCCTCTCGCTACAAAGGCCAACATGCCATTTGCCTTCTTAACCGCCTGCTGCACCTGCATGCTTACCTTCAGCGACTGGTGCACAGGGACACCCAGATCTCGTTGCACTTCCCCTTCTCCCAATCTATTGCCATTCAGATAATAATCTGCCTTCCTGTTTTTGCCACCAAAGTGGATAACCTCGCATTTATCCACGTTATATTGCATCTGCCATGCTTTTGCCCATTCACCCAACCTGTCCAAAGCATCCTGGAGTTTCTCGGCATCCTCCTCGCAGCACACACGCCCACCCAGCTTTGTGTCGTCTGCAAATTTGGAGATATTACATCTAGTTCCCTTGTCTAGATCATTAATATATATTGTGAATAGCTGGGGCCCAAGGACCGATCCCTGCAGTACCCCACTAGTCACTGGCTGCCACTCGGAAAAAGACTCGTTTATTCCAACTCTTTGCTTTCTGTCTGCCAACCAGTTCTCTATCCAAGTCAATACCTTGCCCCCAATCCCATGTGCCTTATCTTTACATGCTAATCTCTTATGCGGGACCTTATTGAAAGCCTTCTGAAAGTCCAAATACACCACATCCACTGGTTCTCCCTTATCTATTTTACCAGTTACATCCTCAAAAAATTCCAGTAGGTTAGTCAAGCACGATTTACCTTTTGTAAATCCATGTTGACTTTGTCCAATCCTGTCACTGTTTTCCAAGTGCTTTGCTATTACATCTTTTATAATGGACTCTAGCATTTTCCCCACTACCGATGTCAGGCTTACCGGTCTGCAATTCCCCGTTTTCTCACTACCACCTTTTTTGAATAGCGGGGTAACATTAGCTACCCTCCAATCCATGAGTACTGTTCCAGATTCCATCGAATGCTGGAAGATGACCAGCAAAGCATCACCTATTTCTAGGGCCACTTCCTTAAGTACCCTAGGATGTAGATTATCAGGCCCTGGGGATTTATCGGCCTTCAATCCCATCAATTCTTTTCTTCGGGGTATTTGAATGTAATTCTGCGCAGTCATTTTGGACAACACCATTGTCAAGTCTTACATGTAAAGAATAGCCAATTGAACAAGGAAAGAGAGGGGCTAGAGGCACACATAAAACTGTATTCCATCACGAATCAGAACCTTTAGCAGAAGTGGGGAGAGAAAGAAAATACTCAAGGCTATGGAAGGAACAACCGTTCTCCAAAATGACTGCGCAGAATTACATTCAAATACCCCGAAGAAAAGAATGCCAGCTGAATATGAAGATTGGGACAGGATTATTCCATATGCGCTGGATGAGGCCTTATATTAAGAGTAACCCTGAACCACTTGAGAAAGCACGACAATTTGTGTTAATAGAAAGGCAGTCAGACATCTCAGAAACTTCACTCATGCATAGATCAAATTTTCATGTTGCGTAATACCCTGAATTAAATGGATTTTCAGCAATTTTTAATGTTCAATTTCATTAACTTTATAAAGGCTTTCAAAAACATCCACAGGCTAGTTTATAGATGATGTGCGCATTTCATGGTGTGCTGGTTCCATAGGATGGATGATAAAAAAAAATACTTAAGTGGAAAGTTGTAAAGTCTTGAGTTTTACAGGATTCTTCCAGAAAGAAAATAAATCAGGCTACAAATAAATTTAGTGGAGATGAAAGGAAAAGCACAAACACCAGAAATCTGAACCAGAACAAGAAGTTATGATGTTATGATCCTATCACGGACCTTACCTTTTGTTCTTTCTTCCCCTCCCCCCTTTCCCAGCTCCTACACTTGCTTAAAAATCTGTTCCGCTTCCTGCTTTTTTCCAGTTCTGACGAAAGGTCATCGACCCGAAACATTAACTCTGTTTCTCTCTTCACAGATGCTGCCTGACCTGCTGAGTATCTCCAGCATTTTTTGTTTTTATTTCAGATTTCCAGCATCTGCAGCATTTTCTTTTTGTAAGAAGTTATGATGTGCATTCCTGATATTGTACTGTGTTAGGATTCCAAATAATCTAGCATTAAATGCTAAAGGAACATTACAGTTGGAAACGAGGTGGCAATTTGCCCTCACAGTCTGTGTGGGTTGAAGAATTGGGTTACAATATTGTAGCCCTGTCTCTGATCCATGAGCACAGCTCCCTGCTGGTCGTGCAGTCACCCCATAACTTCACATTCAGTAGCTCCTGTTGGCTTGCAAACTCCATCTTGCAGGCTAACTGATTTACCCAGTATGAATCTAACCTGTTGGCATGCACTTACTATTGTGAGGGCAATGGGTGAGGTATCAAAAGGAAGGGTCCATACTTGTGGAACTATATTGTGTTTGTCTTCTCAATAATGATTTTTATTTGCAGGAAAAGCCCTTAATTCTTGCAATCACAGCATGGTCCTTGCGCCAATGGAAAACACCTAGTCCTCCCTCTAATACCTTGATGAATGTACTACATCCCTCCCTTCCTTTAAGATAGACTGACAGCTTATCTGTAAAAAGCAAATAAACAGACATTCTAACATATAACATGCAAAATTTTGAACAATTTAGTCCTTTAGGTATGATGGGGAAACCTCCTTTTCCTGAAAGAGAGGCCCGAATTGACGTTGATTTTGAGGCCATATTGCTAGTAGAATTATATTACTACTCAGCTGGATACCAATATCTGGGATACAATGGCTCCATCGTTATTGACTCATTCCATACATTAGCCTACAGCTGGGCAAAGCTTGCATACCCTACATGAGTTAATTAATCATATCTGTTCCTCCTAAACGCATCCTTATTTCCCCAGAACTGATTCATGAATCTCTCATTAATATTTTTGAACCATTGTCATTGCCAGAATGTCATGTTTCTCTTTTATTGGCAGGAAAACCCATTGATTCTTACAGTCTGAGCATGATACCTAGTTCTCCCTCTGGCGGCTGGACGACTACACTACAGACCATATGTGGAATGAGTCAGCACCTTTAGGGAGCGGAGGGCTAAAATAGGTGTGGTTAGAGCAACAAATGGGAAATAGTGTTGGTGTTGTGAGCAGTAAATTTCACTCAAAGGAACTTCCGAGTTAGAGTTTAGCACAAAAGCCAGCAAAGTGCATCAATGTTGCATTTTCCAGATCTATTTTAGATAGCAAGCAGGAACTATAAAATCCTGCAGCAGCAGATATGAAACTTCAGTAGTTCCCTACAAGGAAAAAGGAGATAGGCTTCAAAATGACGCAAAGGACATTAGCATACAATTTCCTGGGGGGAAAAATTCAGTTGTTTGCGCCTCCCATTAGCGCCTTAAGAGGGCGCTAATGGGGCGCAAAGCAACTAGTGCCCGGGCGCGGTGATGTTTGCGCCGCTCGCGAAATTAACTAGACATTTTGCAGCGGCGCTAAACACTACCGCCACGATCTCCTGCACCAGCAGATTGTGACGTCAGTCGAGTGCGCATCTTATTGAAACATATAAGATTGTGAAGGGGCTTGATCAGGTGGATGCGGTGAGGATGTTCCCAATGATGGGTGAAACTAGAACTAGGGGGCATAATCTTAAAATAAGGGGCTGCTCATTCAAAACTGAGATGAGGAGAAACTTCTTCACTCAGAGGGTGGTAGGTTTGTGGAATTTGCTGCCCCAGAAAGCTGTGGAAGCTACATCATTAAATAAATTTAAAACAGAAATAGATAGTTTCCTAGAAGTAAAGGGAATAAAGGGTTACGGGGAGCGGGCAGGAAATTGGACATGAGTCTGGGTTCGGAATGGTCATGGCCCTGTGGGTAGTGGAGCGGGCCCAGGGGCCGTGTAGCCTTGTTCTGCTCCTACTGTGTTCTAATTCTGTTAGATTTCAGGAGATGGTTTTATTCCTGTTCCTGGCTGGGGTGGAGATCGCCTTTACAGAAGGTAAGTACTGTAGAAAATATAGGGACAGAGTGATCTCCTGGAAGAATTTCGATCGCCTAGATGGGTCGGAGAGGAATTTCCCAGATTTTTTTCTCCCAAATTGGCCATTGGGTCTTTATCTGGTTTTTCGCCTCTCCCGGGAGATCACATGGGTTCGGGTGGATGCAGAGTGATAGAAGATTTGAGGTTAGGATCAGATCAGCCATGATCTTATTGAATGGTGGAGCAGGCTCGAGGGGCCGATTGGCCTACTCCTGCTCCTATTTCTTATGTTCTTATGTTCTTATGGACCGGATATTGAGCGGCGCCCCCTGCCTTACCGCCTGCCGCTAGCAACGACAGGTTGAGGGGAGCGTTATGCTGTCAGAAAGGGACTAGGGGAGCGCTGTTTAAAGGCGACCGCTTCCTGCCTTTTTTTGTCGGCGACATTTTTGCACCATGCATTCTGAGAGAGAGAGAGAGACTTCTGGAGAGATTCAACGCTGTGTGAAGGAGTTTTGAGTACTGAGCAGCACTTTGCAGGTTTATTTTGATTTGCCCTTGCTTGCTTCGCCAGCACTCTGAGGTAGCGCCTCGCTCCTCGGCCTTTGTGCCTTAAGACAGGTGTGAAGTGCCTGATTTAGCGCTCCAATCACCTCCAGGGGCGATAAAAGCCAAGTTTGCTGTCGGAGGCGATAATTAGTGCCAGGCGCTAAACTTTGCGCACGGCCGATAATGGCGCCCCAAATGGGGCGATACTGAATTTTTCCCCCCTCGTGTCTGAAACACCTCTCTCTGCTATTTCAGTGGAGATGTTAACCCATTTCAAATGAATAGGCTAAAAGCGCTGCTAGAATAGAAGGGGTGGGGGGGATTTCAGGTGAATGCATTATTTGTTCGCTGGTCATTTCAAGGTCCACGGCTTTTGCTGGTTATTTTTGGTTTAATTAACAGAAATGGTCTTTCAATCCTAGAAGCTCTTTCTCCAATGCAGCAATTATGAGATTAATTAACACTGCAAATGAGCAGTTCGAGAGAGAAAAATATAATGTGCGTCAAAAAACTTACATAGTTTCTGTCTATGTAATATGTAAATACCATCATTTCTACAGTCAGCATAATATGTGAGCATTTTTGTGCTTAATTTATCATTTCATATTGTGGGTCTGAATTAATATCTTTACATATTAATTAAAAAATGATGGCAATAGCATTTTCCTGAGTGATTTACATGCTTGTGATGCTGGAAAAAAAACTCAACGTTTAATACAAATCTCTGAAAATTTGCCCTGTCTGCTATTATGAGTGCTGTTACCAAGCTGTCAGTTCTTTGAGCAGCATTGACTTTCTGGGAAGAGTAATGTTTTCATATGCAAGCAAAAAATTCCTGACGACACATATGTTTTGAAGTTTGTGGTAGCGGATTTTGCAACAAGATGACTATGACCTTCCTCAGAAGGCTCTCTGTATCATAACCTCCTCTGTAAAGTATTTCCTGTCCTCACCAATAAGAAAATCTATAAAATAAAATGTCATTACAAGCTCGAAATCGAGCATCCCCTGGCTTAGTAAGTAACAGCACAGTTCTAATAGTTATAGTTAGTCATGCAGATCAGGAAGTCCCAGGTTCAAACATGGTCCAAGCTAATTATCTGATCTCAGGTAGGACATCTGCAGGGGCAGTGTAGTCAGCTGCAGTGCCACTAGGCGAAGTTCCTGAAAACTATCCTGAGCGTGCTCGTGTGATTGGGCATGCAAGCATGGGCATGCACGTGTGAGTGTGGTATGGATATCAAGTTTGGGTTCAACTGTGAGGGTGCTCACAGTCAAACAGCCTAATGACATTAATGCAATAGCAAAATGCTGTGGATGCTGGGAATCTGAAATAACAACAGAAAGTGCTGGAAACACGCAGCAGGTCAGGCAGCATCTGTGGAGAGAGGAACAGAGTTAACGTTTCAGGTCGATTGCCTTTCGTCAGAAAGTTTGGTGGTTGGTCCTGAGTCTCTCTCTCTATCTATCTATCCCAATGGTTAATTGTCCCATTCACCTGAGCAGCAGTCAGAGTTCTGTTAATTTATGGCAGAGCTCGTGATCTTCAACTGTAAAATCAAAGATTCGATATATCTGATTTATTGTAGATGAGCCATGCCCTGTTGCACAAGCATCCCAAACACCAGTTTATTATGGATGGGTTTCAAAGAGAATACAACCAATAAAGGATAACTAAACAGCTAAAAGGCAGCTTGATGACCTCCATGGCCTTGCCCCTCCCTATCCCTGTACTCTCCTGCATGCCATAACCTTCTGAGATCCCTGCACTTCTTCAATTCTGGCCTCTGGCACATTCCCGATTTTAATCGCTTCACCATTGGTTGCCATACCTTCAGCTGCCTAGGCCCTAAACTCAGGCATTCTTGTTCTAAACCTCTCCGCCCCTCTACCTCTCCCTCCTCCTTAAAGACACGCTTTAAAACCTACTTCTTTGGCCAAGCTTCCCTCTTGTCCTAATATCTCCTTATGTGGCTTGGTGTCAAATTTGATTTGATAACGCTCCTGTGAAGCGCCTTGGGACCTTTTACTATGTTAAAGGTGCTCTGTACATGCACGTTATTGTTGTTATTGCCTAGCATTCTATTGCTTCTTTATCCAGGTCTTAGAGCCTTCCCTTTTCTGACTGTTTCCAAATCTTTCACCCCCGAGTTGCCTTTCAGCTTGGAGTGGAGAAAGCTTTCTCCAAAACAAGGTAGCTGCAGTGTCAGTGCTAAAATTTTTCTATCATTTGTCCACTTCCCCTTTAACAAATTGCCAGTCTCTTATTGTGGCAGAGCCACCAAGGGACTCTTATATCAATGTACATAATTATCTGTAACAGAATGAATCTGTACCTGTATTCGTTTTACTACATGTAAGTATCGCAGTCCCCAGAGGGTTAAGACCAAACGCGATGACGTCACCACGTGGGTCACATGACATTCCCAATGGCGGGAAACGTGATGATGTCATGACGTCAGAGGGAGGAGCTCTCTCTCTCAGTCCTCGTGGAGCCAGCATTGAGCATAGACCTGTTTGTTAGTTCTCCTACGTTTGATTGTTACTTCTGCAAAACAGTATTCAACTTCATTTGGTTAACAGACTGACTCGATCTCAGTCTTTTGATTAGGAATCTGACAATTCCTACAGTGGTGACCCTGAATTTTCGTGAACGATCTTCGCGGAGGAAGCGATGAGCAACGAGATGATGGAAGCGAACGCGGTGGCTTTGAAGCTCCCTCAGTTCTGGGAACAACAGGCGGCCTCCTGGTTCGTGCAAGCGGAAGCTCAGTTTGAACTGAGAAACATCGTGGAGGATCAGACCCGTTACCTGTACGTGGTCTCCGCACTCGACGGCTCCACGGCTTCAAGGATCATCAACCTGCTTGAAAACCCCCCGGTCAACGGCAAGTACGAAATGCTAAAAGCGCGGTTAATTCAGGTTTTCGGCCTCATAAAGGCGGAACGCGCACGCCGTTTACTTACGCTGCCCGGGTTAGGCTACTCCAAGCCATCAGAGTTAATGTGCCAGATGCTCACACTCCTTGGCTCCGAACAGCAATGCTTCCTCTTTCGAGAGTTGTTTTTGAGCCAATTGCCCGAGCAGCAGCCCTCACAAGATCGGATGCTACAGATTGCGTCGCACTTGCCGCTGAGGCAGACACCATTTATGCGGTCATGCAGCAGAACTGCGCTGCCACGAGGTGACCCCCCTCGCGGATCCCGCCCCGACGCCTCCATCGCCCGGCTTGTGCTTTTACCACGCCCGTTTCAGCGCGAGAGCCAGATGCTGCCGGCCTCCCTGCAGTTTCACGCCTCAACCGAAGAAAAAACACCAGCGCCAAGTCCGGGAAAGGAAGCCCGAGCCTGAGGGATGTCCCGCGGCCGCGATGGCGATCGGCGATTCCGGGAAGCTCCTTTATATTACTGATTCCATCTCCGGCCGACGGTTTTTATGCGACACAGGGGCGCAGTGTAGCATCCTGCCCACCTCCGTCCTCAACATCCGGACTGGGAGGCGTGGTTTTCCCCTCCAGGCCGCCAACGGCGGTGCTATCTGTACCTTCGGTAAACGGTGAGCCCAGGTGTGTTTTGGCAGACAGCGTTTTCAATGGGACTTCATCACCGCCAAAATCTTGCAAGCCATCCTCGGCGCAGACTTTTTATGCACCAACAGCCTTTTGGTGGACGTGAGAAATCGCCGTCTGATTGACGCGGCCACTTTCAACTCCATCCCTTGTTTCCGCAGCACAGTTGTGTCGCACACGGTCTCCTGTGCTACGCCCGCGCCTAATGAATTCACTCGCCTGCTCGGGGAATTTCCGAAGCTAACCAAGCCCGCTTTCTCCTCATCCACCGCCAAACACAGCGTGGAGCACCACATCGCAATGACCGGCTCTCCGGTTTACACATGAGCTCGGCGCCTGGAACCTACCAAACTCGCGGCCGCTAAGGCAGAATTTGCCGCAATGGAGCGGTTGGGGATTATTTGCCAGTCGAATAGTCCCTGGTCCTCACCACTCCATATCGTCCCGAAACCCGGTGGCGGCCATGCGGTGACTACCGACGCCTTAATGACGTTACAACTCCCGGTCGGTACCCAATACCGCATATACAGGATTTCTCCACGCATTTGGCGGGAAAGTCAATATTCTCGAAGGTCGACCTCATACGGGGATACTATCAAGTGCCTGTACACCCCCAAGACATCCAAAAGATGGCAGTCATTACTCCTTTTGGCCTCTTCGAGTTCCTCCGAATGCCGTTTGGGCTTAAGAATGCGGCGCAGGCGTTTCAGCATCTGATGGATTCGGTGCTGCGAGACCTTCCCTTTTTATTCGTCTACCTTGACAATATTCTGATCGCCAGCTCCACCAAAGAGGAACACATCTGCCAGTTGCGCATCCTCTTTCGCCGCCTCCATCAACATGGTTTGATAATCAACCCAGCCAAATGTCAGTTCGGCCTACCACATATCGACTTCTTGGGCCACCGCATCACTTCGGGGGGTGTGATGCCGCTTCAGTCGAAGGTAGAGGCGATTACAGCGTTCCCACGGCCGCAGTCCATCAAGGCCCTCCAGGAGTTCCTGGGTATGGTAAATTTTTACCACCGTTTTGTTCCCAGGGCTGCTCAACTTATGCAACCACTCTATGAGGCTCTCAGGGGAAAGCCGGGTAAAGGGCCCGTGGTTTGGACGCCCGAGATGGACTGCGCCTTCAGCGACACGAAGACCGCTCTTGCAAATGCAACTATGTTGGCACACCCACTGCCAGGTGCCACTATCGCTCTCACGACCAACGCTTCGGACTATGCCATAGGCGCCGTGAAAGAACAGTGGGTCGGCGGCATGTGGCAGCCACTGGCGTTTTTTAGTCGCCAACTACGACGTAATGAGCGCAAATACAGCAAGTTTGACAGGGAGTTGTTGGCGCTGTTTCTGGCTATCCGCCATTTTCGATTTTTATTAGAGGGACACCACTTCACCGCATTCGTGGATCACAAGCCACTGACGTTTGCTATGGCCAAGACCACCGAACCGTGGTCGGCTCGACAGCAGCGACAACTTACCTTTATTTCGGAGTTTACTACCGACATCCAGCACGTGGCCGGAAAGGACAACGTGGTGGCTGATTGTCTTTCGCGTGCGACCATCCAAGCTGTTCAGCTGGGGATCGACTACTCCCAACTGGCTGCCGACCAAGCCACCGATCCGGAAACACAAGCGTTCCGTTCCGACTCCTCCTGTCTCCGGCCAGCAGATGTGCAGTTCCACTCAGCAGGCACCTCCGTGCTCTGCGACGTCTCCTTGGGGGATCCCCGCCCGATCATTCCGACCTCCTGGCGTCGCAAAGTTTTCGATGCCATACACGGACTTTCGCATCCTGGTGTGAAGGCATCTCAAAGATTAGCGGCATCTAAATTCGTCTGGAGAGGGATGCGTAAAGATGTTCGCGACTGGGCTAACACCTGCATCGTGTGTCAAAAATCTAAGGTTCAACGATATGTAAAAGCCCCCTTGGCCACTTTCGAAGTGCCAGAACGCCATTTCGACCATGTCCACATAGACCTCGTTGGGCCGCTTCCGCCGTCACAAGGGTTCACACACCTCCTGACCATGGTCGACCGCACTACAAGATGGCCAGAGGCGGTTCCTTTGGCGTCTACTACCTCCGCTGATGTCGCCAGGGCTTTTATCTCCTCGTGGGTCGCACATGTCGGTGTCCCGTCAGATAGTTCGTCTGACCGCGGTCCACAGTTTTTGTCTGAACTTTGGAACGCTGTCGCCTCAGGTTTGGGCACCAAGCTCCATCGCACCACGGCCTACCACCCGCAGGTGAACGGGTTGTGTGAGCATTTCCATCGGTCACTAAAAGCGTAGCTAAGGGCCACCCTTCAGGGCACTGCATGGGTAGATCGACTCCCGTGGGTTCTGCTTGGTTTGCGCACGGCGCCTAAATAAGACCTGCAGTCATCTTCTGCGGAACTGGTGTACGGCCAGCCACTCCGGGTGCCGGGCGATTTCTTGCCATCACCAACTAAGCCGTGGTTCGCGGCTGATCAACTCAGCACCCACCGAGAAACGGCCGACTCCTTTAAGCCGTTTCCGACGTCGCACCACGGCCTTCCTTCCTCTCATATTCCAATGGAGTTAAGACAGGCCGAGTTTGTCTTTGTTCGCCATGATGCCCATCGCGGTCCACTTCAGCCTTCTTATACAGGCCCCTTCCGGGTACGGGAGGAAGGCGACAAGAGTTTTTTGGTTGACATCGGGGACAAACCCGACTACATTTCGATTGACCGCCTCAAGCCTGCGCACCTGGACCTTGACCGGCCGGTCGAAACTGCGCAGCCATGGTCGACCGCCCGCTGCTACTACGTCCGAATGGATCATTCCACCTGTCAGCCCATCTACCGCTCAACAAATTCCTCTCCGGGAATATAGGAGTCGTTCGAACAGACTTGTCCGACCTCCTCTTCGATTGACTTTCACTGTTAAAGACAATTCTGGGGGGGCGCATGTGGCAGAGCCACCAAGGGACTCTTATATCGATGTACATAATTATCTGTAACAGAATGAATCTGTACCTGTATTCGTTTTACTACATGTAAATAGCGCAGTCCCCAGAGGGTTAAGACCAAACGCGATGATGTCATCACGTGGGTCACATGACGTTCCCAACGGCGGGAAACGTGATGACGTCATGACGTCAGAGGGAGGAGCTCTCTCTCTCAGTCCTCATGGAGCCAGCATTGAGCATAGACCTGATTGTTAGTTCTCCTGCGTTTGATTGTTACTTCTGCAAAACAGTATTAAACTTCGTTTGGTTAACAGACTGACTCGATCTCAGTCTTTTGATTAGGAATCTGACAATTCCTACATTATTACTAGCTGAAAAAGGATTGGGTTTGTACACATCCAATGTAACACATAGATACACTGGGTGAATATGAGTATTGAGATCACATGCCCAACAATGGTGTCTATTACTCATTTTTTTAATTTACAATGTAATTAGCCACATCTGGATTTCCAGTTAGCCACATATGGCTAGTGGCTAACGTATTGAACAACACTGCCCTAGTTGACTGCCTACCACTCTACTGCTCCACGCTGTCTTGGGGATGTCCTGAGGCTGTAAAAGACAATGGGCAGGAGTTTCCGCTCAGTTGCTATGTTATTTTCAGCGCAAATCGCCCCAAATCAGCCAAACCAGCACAAAAGATCACGGAATTTCAAGTGCAAAAATGACATCCAGCGCAAATCGAGATTCCGCGATCTTCTGCTTTAGTTTAAAATACATCACGCTAGAAGCCAGCCCTGCCCACAAAACTGGCCACGGCCCCAGATCGAATTAATCACCATTGCAAGTTTTCGCTAATTGCGCCCGTTTGCGGGCCTTCAGGTGGCTCAAAAACGAATCTGTTATTTTAGGCACAAGGACACTAATAGGCACCTTTTAAAAGCTTTTACATATATATATTTTAATTTACTAAGAAACTGACTACTGCATACCAATGGAACTATTAAATGGTTCTGAAGAGTTTTTTTAAAGTAATTTTCAGTTATTTAAAATTGGGTTACTAACAAGCGGTGAATTAGATTCTCTGATAAAAAATGCGTATTTTTTGTGATAAGCCCATCTTTACTCTATTAATAAAACTGCACCAGGTTCCCACTCTTAAATATATCAATTAATATTTATTAAAGGAAAATAAAAAAAAAGAATTACATGCTAAAACACTGCCCGATTGCGCTGATTCATGGAAGATTTAACATTCCGTGATATGAAAATGATTTTTAGCAGAAACGTCTTAAAACTAGCGCAATTTTGAGGGCGATTTGCGCTCGAATTGCCGATTGCACCCAAAGCAGAAACGCGAGTTCTTTATTTGTTATGCCACCAAAATGAATACATGAGAAGTGAAATTTAAAGCTGCACTTTTTCAATCATTCGTAATAAATGAAATATCATTCTCTTGAGAAAGCATTGGTTAAAAAAAAACGAGTTTAAGGCCAGATTTTATTCTTGCTGTTAACGCCATGTTAACAGTGCTCTGGAATCCATCCTATTTACACTGCAGAAATCAGAATACAGACAGCAATAGAGATACTGTAGGGGGTTTTCCTTGAGAGATTTCCGCGAGGCTTCTCTCTCTAGAGGCCTCTCTCTCTTGCACAGTAAACCTTGAGTGGTTCGACCCACTCGCCCCTTAGATTCTATACTCTGGACTTAGGCGCAGGAACTACAATGTAGAGAAAACTCTTGTAGACCAAGTTTGATGAAACAAAATGAAATTTTATTGCATAAGGAAAAATATCAAATCAAATGCAAGCAGATAAGGGAGTACATGGGAGGGAAAAACGCACAAACAAATCATAACAACACAGTACTAACTAAAGCAAATACAGGCATCTTATACTCTACAAAGATCATCATGAAATAAGGAAATACACGGAACATCGAGGGACAACAACTCATGTTAATTGTACCCTTAAATCCACCCCCTTATTAAACCTATCTAGATCTGATTGTGAAGGGCCAGAAACATGCTCACCAATCCCACTAGGAAGTGCAAGGTTTTTGAAATCGAGTCTGTGTTTGGTCCTTTCAGGCGTTTCGTCTCCACGTGGATCGTGGAGCCCCTGCGAGCTGCGCCACACCTCTCTCCTGAGGTGGGGGTCGGGGGCGGCTGGACACCGGTGGGCCTGGATGTCGGCGGGGTCGAGGATCGTCGGCTCGACCCTGGTTAGAGGAGCCTTGGGCTGGCTCCCATCGCTTCTTCAGGTTTCTTTTCTCTCTTCTCCCGAGCCGGGGTGGCTGGAAGGTTTCTTCTCTTGGGACCTTTATTTTTTTGTTTCCTCTCCCAAGTTGGGTCGATGGCCTCTTGTTCCGGCAACGGCCCGGGGACGGTCGATGATCTCCCGATGTGCTTTCCCGGGGCGGAACGCTGGTTTTGAGACGGCCTTCTCGATGTTGGCTTTCTTCTTCCTCCTGCGATCGCCTGCTTCTTCTTCTGGGTGTCCGGATTCAAGCTGTGTGTTTGAGCTCAAGCTGCAGGCTTGCAACTGTCTGTGTTCCAACTCGCTTGCTGTCTCTCTCCACTGCCGAAAAGTCTCTCCAGATATACCTTTCTTCCAGAGGCTTCACTTCCCGCCCAAAATCAGGTTAGTCTTTGTTTTATTTTTGGCGGGCTGCGAGCACAGTGGGGTAGCCATTATATTTTAAAATGTCTTAAACGGCTGGTAACAGGCCCATCTCTGGTCTGGAATTACCTTCATTGTTTTTAATGGCCTGCTGATCTCGTTATCTAGTCCTGGGTGCTGTTCTCATGAATATGAAATTGTCCCCTTTTGTCTGGGGCAACATTTTGATGGCCACTGTCTCCAGGCCGATCTTGACTAGATCTGCATCTAATCCATATGCATACGTGTGGGTCTGGTTTCGTTCTCTCAGAAACGGCTTCCAGAACTTACTGTGGGTTGAATCTACAAATCTGTCTGAGGTTGCGCAGGAACCACTTTAAAGTGTCCCAATAAGCTGGTCACATGGTATGGCGGCCATTTTGTATGCCCCTTTTTCTGGGCTTCTTGTAAAACAGTCTTTAAAAATCATGGCCTCTTCTGCCATTTGACCCTTATTAATATAAAGTCCAATTTTGCAAATCCTACAATACAACATTTGTAAACTTGCAGATTGAATAATGGCAATTGTGACTTTAAGTTTGTAATAGCTAATGAACTGTAGTAGGTTTCGCAGCATTTCTTAATGTCATCTTCTTTGCTGGCTTTTTTAACAGTCTATTTTTTATTAAATTACTCAGAAAGCAAGGGGCTTTGCTCATTAGTTTGTCTTGTGAAGTAGTATGCAAGTCATAAAATGTTTCTGATATCTATAAAATATATCCTGAAAAATGACCAAGATCGACATTTTTTTGAGGAGGGGGGCAGCAAAGGTCATGTCCACAAACTCCTCTACAAAAAACAAATCTTAAGCCTTCAGTGCTCAAATCTTTCTCCCGGAACGTTTAAATCAGTCAATGCAACATTTAATTTTGCATACTTTAATAGTTTTCTCTCTGCAAGACAAGTGATGGGTTGTTGGGTATGCCTTCATTTATGAAAAGTCTGACTCACTGCACTTTCAGTGTAATACTTGTTTTACATGTCATAGACTTACATTAAGGGTTGTTTCAGGTTGTCAGCTTTAACAGGCTGTGGCAGCTTTTTTCTAGTTGGTGGTCAGCATTTGCGAATTTTCTAGTTTGACATGCATTCTCAGAAGAAAATTGGAGCATCTTTAAATTCTGTCCTCTCTTTTTGTCATCACTTTAATGAATCTCATGTAGAGAAGCACGAGAGTAAATAAATAGCATATACACATCCAGGGATCTGTTGCACATGGATGAATATGACCGTCCAGCTCAATCCATTTATTTAGATCAGGAAGATCTTCTTCATTTAAATAGAAGTATATGCTTGAAATAATGTGCTAGGCAGTGCAGTGAAAAAATAATATTGGGTTATTCAAATGTAGTAAGGTGCCACAATTTGAGATTTAGGGTGCAATAGACATAAGCAATAACCTCAGAAAAACTGGGGAAGCAGAACTGAGGCACCCTGTAAATGCACAATGTATCCTGTGGCCTGGGACGCCATGGTGATTGAATGGGGCAGCTCCCAGGGGCATGAGAGATTTGAATTCTCAGATTTAATTGTAAGGGCGGAGTTCTGTGGTCATGGGGACAACCTTGAAACTGTCCTGTTTTATGTGCTCCTCCAGTAAGGAGTGCACTACAATTCCCTATTATTGTCTTTGCTTTACTCCTTGCTTGAATTTGCCACTGACAGGCCTCCATCAGTCACTGTGCTTCTCAGGACTGTGGTAGCTTTAAATCTCAGATTTTACTGGCTGCCCAATGTGGAAATGGCACTCCCAATATTATCAATAGGGTCTCAAATATCCATTACTTTGATGATTGAAAGTCATACACAAATCTTTTGTTTTGCCTCTTTTCCTTCTTAGCACAGTCCTTCTTTGCCAGCATACATCCATCCACTGTACCTCCTGGTGGGTCTACTTATGTGCCTGGCTAAGTCTTCCAACCACAGCTCCCACATTCATAAGATCACTGGGACGGGGTTCTCTGATTGCTTGTCTACGTTTTTCAGCTCTAGTTTGCATGGGCGTGACCCTTGAATACCAAGATGTAATGCCTGCTGGCTCAATTAGCAGACAACACAAAAGCAGGATGCGTGGTTAATTGTGAAGATGATTGTAAGTGACTTCAGGAGGACAAAGACAAGTTAGTAGATTGTGCAGATGAAAATAATGCAGCAAAACTTGTCTGCATATAGCCGAGTTCTGAAGAAACTAAGGAAAAACCGCACATGGATGAGATAACAATCTCTCCTTTACTCCCACTGTTGCAACAGTACACAGCCACCTACGGATTTACAAGGCCCAAGAAAGAGTTTGCCAAATACAGGAAACTATTTTTTATCCGACACCGACGGGACCGGCGTGCTGCCGGTTGACCAAAAAGTCCAGATTACAGAGAGGTATACTTACTAAGGTACGAGAGCCCCGTACATGGCCACAGATCCAGGCATCCCTGTTGCATGGCAACAGGTGCAGGAACCCCGGTTACACGGCCACAGATCCAGGAATCCTGGTTACGCGGCCACTAATATGAAATAAAACTCACCTGAACCTACTCCTGAATTTTGCCGGTTAAGAGAGATTTCCGGTTATTTAGGTGCCGGTAAAAAGAGAGTTTCCTGTAGCTGCATTGCATCTGTGAATAGCCCCCTCTGATAGACAGATATACAATTACACTTTATTACAACTCTTATAATTAAAGGGGAAATTTTCTACTTTTGTGCATCAGGCACAGAGCATAGTACTATAGCAGTGTATATTGGCGAGGGGGATCGTGTGCTCAGTGCACAAACCATCTAATTTTCTGTCCATTTCTGTCCAGCCTTCCAAGTCCAATATTCTGATTTGCACTCCTGGCATGTGATGCTCTGTGCTGGGAATGCAATGGCAAATTTACTCTTACACTGCTAAAACTGTGAAATGGGCCTCATTGCCTCAGAGAGATCCAATTGCCACACCTTACTGAACCGGACGGGTTTAATTCAGCGTCTAGCTAAAGCACAATATGAAGGCAACTGAGGGCTTTCCTTAGCTCCCTACTCACAAATACTGCAGCAACTGAAGCATTCTACATTTTCAGCATGTTTTTGAAATAGGTTTTGTGGCAGACAATCGGCATAAACATAAATCTGGCACATTTCAAAAGTAACAGCTAAATAAACTGACAAAGTTTAAAAGCTGCAGACCAGTACACTACTCAGCATTGTCAAAGCACAAATTAAAACATTTTCAACAAAAGTTGCTAATCATTTATTGCTGAAAAAGCTGATTTTTTTCTTTTGGAAGTTATACCCTCCAGTTCTACATTGGCCAACGGCCCCTTCAGCCACTATGGAACTCTGTTCCTCAGCACCTCTGACTTTTCACCCCTTTCCCTTCTGAACCCCTTAAAACCCTTCTCTTCAATTATACCTTCCTCGTCCACCAACCCTCGTTTTCTTTCTCCCTTCTGCTTATGTTTGACTTTTTATCCACTTTCACTTGAGATAACCCTCGCTGCATGAGAAAGGCAATAGAAATATTCGTTGTTGTGTTAGAGAGAAGTTTAAAATTAAAATGGGATATTTCTGGTTATAAAGTAGAAACAAAGATCAATTTTGTCCTTCTTCTTTCACACAATCAGTGGACATCAGAGATTTTAGGGTTAAATTTTGTCTTCAGCTCTGCATCAGGAGCAATAAAGATGTAAATTTATGAAAATATTTCCTCTCAGCACTGGTCTTCTTTATTTAGTGCATATTCCTTCCCCACACACGTTACCCCCAACCCCACAATTTGAAGCATTTAAGGGGAAACTAGATAAGTACGTGAGGGAGAAAGGAATAAAAGGATATGTTGATAGGGTGAGGTGAAGTAAGATGGGAGGATGCTCGTGTGGAGTATGAACACTGGCATAGACCTGTTGGACTGAATGGACTATTTCTAAAATTCTATGTAATTCTATGTTAGAATTATTCCCCTCCTTACCAGGAAACTGAGAAACCATGGACTCGTTCAATGAGAGCCTTGTCGAAGTGTGTTTCTAGCATGAGTTAACACAGTGAGTGTCAGCAGGCTGTTTGCGCTTGAGAATCATCACAATTGGCTTCAGTCCAGTCCTCATTCTAATGTCTGCACACGTGCTGGTTGATATGCTCCCTCCCTAGGCTAAGGGGCACTGAGGACAATTTGAAGTACCCTTGCTCAGCACAGACTGGGCATCACACCCAGCACCTTGCTGGGCTGAAAATCCTTGGCTCCACTCCACTGGAAAAAATGCCACAGAGTAGGCACCAGTGAATTTGCTGTCTGATTCTGCCGAATATCCAAAGTCATTTGATTAGAATACGATCAGTGAGTGCCTGTGCCATCATGGGTGCACCTTAGGCACCTGCCAGTGGAGAGGATGTGGGAAATACAGCACACGGATCACCAGAGCCGCTGGCAAGCTCCTGTCACAAGTGCTGCCATATAGCAGAATAGGAGAATATTTTCTGATCAGGCAAAGTTACAATTTCTAAAGACACCTGGTCCAGGACCCTTGCCTGGAGATGCAGGTGGGCCCGACTTCTGCTGTTCAGAAGACTTACATGCCTGCTTCTTCCTGATGTCCAGGTCAGCTGGCATTAAGAAGGCCTGGAGTGCGGAAAGCCCTAGTGAGGCAATCCCCTCCCCAGCTCTGTCCCCCTCAAGGATCATGTTTGTGCTGGATGGCGATTCTGCCCCAAGAAGGTCCTGACAGAATCTTGCAGCCTGGACGTATTCGAGTCCCGGCTGATTTCTCTGCCACCACACAACTGAATTATGCCAAGAGTGCACCACTGACACTGTGGAAATTCCGGGCCTGGGTCTGTATGATTGAGATGCACCTTGGGTAATGCCTTCATAAGCTGAGCCACTGGAGGGCTCAGCTACTACATTTGAAACACATTTCTGTTATTGTTGAGCTGGGAGGACATGTCATCACATATTGCTCTTCTCAGCAGCTTCTTATTTTAGAGACCAAAAGAGTGCAGTTTATCTTAATTAACATCGATGGTGGCAGAATCACAAACAAGTCAACCACCCACAATCTGCCAATTAAAAATATGAGCAATAAAATAAGTATGAAATTTATTTTAATTGCTATCTTATCAGGGTTTAGACATAACATTGGGTGTCAGCCCTGGTTCAGTGGTAGCACTCTCACTTCTGATTCAGAAGGTTGTGGGGTTTAATCCCACTCCAGAGACTTGAGCACAGAAATCTAGGCTGATGCTCTCATGCCGTACCGGGGGAGTGTTGCACTGTTGGAAGTGCCATCTTTCGGATCAGACATTAAACCGAGGCCCAGTCTTCCTTCTCGGATGGATGTAAAAGATCCCATGGCACTATTTCAAAGAAGAGCTGGGGAATTGACCTTGTCAATATTTATCCCTCAACCAACATCACTGAAACAGATTATCGGATCATTTTCACATTGCTGTTTGTGGGAGCTTGCTGTGCGCAAATTGGCTGCCGCCTTTCCTACATTACAACAGTGACTACACTTCAAAAGTACATCATTGGCTGTGAAGCACTTTGGGACACCCTGGGGTCATGAAAGGCACTTTATAAATGCAAGTGTTACTTTTTCTCTTTCTTTTTCAAGAAGTGTTGATGGTGGATACCTAAATATTTTTGTGACAATTTAATGCAGATTTGGCCAGAGTGATGCTGGCAAACATATATGCGCATAAAAGAAAGTCTCCTAGTTTTGTTTAGAAAAATCTTCGACTGCTTTATTGTGGGTATGTGGTGTAGGGGATATGATAATAGATAATGTTAGATCCGTGATTCTGAGAGTATGATGTTTTTCAATAACTACATGGATGCTGTAACTTAACAATCAACAGGTGTTTACTGGAGTAGGGTAGTCTCAAGACTGACAGTACAGAGGCATGCTCAAGGCTTATATACAGGTGTGGTCACTGCCAGTACTACAGTATACAGGAGCTGTAAAAGTAGTTCTCTCTTAAAGGTACATACACTACAATTCCTCCCCTTTTAGATTAACAGTACTCATAATATTCAAATAACAATTAATACTTTAAAATGCACATTAAACAACAATAGTCCATTTATAGATTCAGTCTTTGGGGCGGCTTCCTGATCCTTTCGGGATAGCGCCTTTCCTGCGGTTCTTGTTCTTGGTGCGGAGGTGATTCTGGCCCCTTTTCGTCGGTTAGCTCATCGGTTTCCACTGCTACTGGTTCTGAGGTAGATGCTACCGGTATGTCGGGTTCATCCCCAGGTACGCGAGACATGGGGTTGACTCATTCCTGTGACGCTAAGATCTGATCGACGTGGTGTCTCACAATGTTCTCCCCGACATCCACTGTACATTAATGGCCCCTGCCGTGTGCATATCGTTCCGGGTTGCCATTTCTCTGTTCGGTAGTCACGGGCCAAGACTGGTTGTCCTACGTTGAAGCTCCTTGTCGGCTTCTCATTGATGTGCTGGAATTGTTTATCCTCAACATTTCTTCGCACATTTGGTCTGAGCAAATCCAGACGAGATCTCAACCTTCGGTTAAAGAACATCATGGCCAGGGTCTGGTTGGTAACTGCATGTGTTGCCTTTCTGTAGGCTAATAAGAAATTGTCCAACTTATGCCGTAGTGGAATTTCATCGTCGCACATGGCCTTTATAGCCTTTTTAAAGGTTTGTACAAACCTCTCAGCCAATCCATTTGTGGCTGGATGATACGGGGCAGATGTGTAATGCCTTACCCCATTCCATCTCATAAATTTCCGAAACTCTTCGGACACAAACTGTGGTCCATTATCAGAGCAAATCTGCTCTGGCAAGCCGTTCCTGGCAAATATGGTCCGTAGGATTGCAATCGTTTTCTCTGTAGTGGTTGAGGATATTTTTATCACCTCAGGCCATTTAGAGTGAGCATCCACTGCTATTAAGAACATTGAGTCCATGAATGGACTAGCAAAATCAATATGCACCCGTTGCCATGGAGAGGAGGGCCACTCCCATGGGTGTAGAGGGGCATGTGGTTGTGCATTTTGGACCTGCTGGCATCCTGAGCAGTTCTTGGTTAGGTCCTCGATTTGTTGATCGATTCCCGGCCACCACACATAAGCCCTAGCAAGGCTTTTCATTTTCACCCCTCCCAGACGACCTTCATGAAGCTCATTTAGCACTCTCTCCCTTAACTTAGGTGGAATCACCACTCTGGATCCACACATCACTGTCCCCTGGCATACTGACAGCTGTTCACTTCTGGATGAGAATGCTGGCAACAGTGAGTCGCCATGTGTTGGCCATCCCCTCACCGTCAAATCATATACCCGAGACAGCGTCGGATGATTGCGGGTCTCCTTCTCTATATCCGTGTTAGTTACTGGCAATCGTTCAATTATTGACGAATAAAATATCTCGATAGGGTTCACTGCTGGTGCTTCATCCACAGTAGGCAGTGGCAGGCGTGATAGCCCATCAGCGTTTCCATGCTGTTTCGTGCCTTTATATTCTATTTCATATTGATTCGCCCCTAGAAAAAGGGACCATCTTTGTAACCGTTGTGCAGTCATCACCGGAGCGCCCTTCTTTGGATTTAAGATGGAGACAAATGGTTGGTGGTCAGTCAGCAAGGTGAACTTCTGCCCATGCAGATAGTGGTTGAATTTTTTTACTTCCCATACTAGGCTGAGGGCCTCCCTGGTAATCTGGGCATAGTTGCGCTCGGCTGAGGTAAGTGACCGAGACACAAAGGCTACTGGCCTCTCCAACCCGTTTGGGAATTTGTGCGACAGCACCGCTCCAATGTGATGCATCACATGCCAAACGAATTGGTAGTGCTGGGTTGAAATGGGCCAACACCTCTTTTGATGTGATCAATTCTTTACACTTCTGGAAAGCTCATTTACGTTCGTCATTCCACTTCCATGGTACCCCTGTTTGCAGTAGAGTGTTCAGTGGGTGTAATACCGTAGACAAATTTGGTAAGAACTTATGGTAGTAGTTTACCAGCCCGAGGAACGACCTCAGTTGTGACACAATTTCTGGTGCTGGAGCCTTGACTACTGCCTCAATCTTTTCAGGGGGCTTATGTAACCGCTCTTCATCGATAACGTGGCCACAATACGAGATCTGCTTCTGGAAAAACTCGCACTTGTGGCGATTAGCTCGTAGCCCATATTCCTTTAATCTGGTGAGCACCTTCTCCAGGTTGGCGAGGTGATCACTGTCATTTTCGCCCGTGACCAGAATGTCGTCCAAATAACACTGGGTCCCTGGAATCCCTTGCAGGACTTGATCCATCGCCCTTTGCCAAATAGCCGGAGCCGATGCTACCCCGAACACCAGCCGGTTGTATTGGTAGAGACCTTTATGAGTGTTGATCGTGTGGTATTGTTTCTAGGCTTCTTCTACCTCCATTTGCAAGTACGCCTGGGCTAGATCAATTTTGGTGAAGCGTTTACCTCCAGATAGCGAGGCAAATATATCCTCAATTCATGGAAGCGGATATTGTACCGTGTGAAGGAGTGGGTTCACTGTCACCTTAAAATCCCCACAGATGCGGACCTTCTTTGGTTCCCCAGGTGTATTACTCAACGACCTCTTCATTACAGGAACGATGGGTGTAGCCCACTCGCTCCAGACTACTTTGGACAGTACTCCTGAACATTCCAACCCTTCCAGCTCTGCTTCGACGGCTGGTCTGATCGCATAAGGCACTGGTCTGGCCTTAAGAAACTTTGGGCTTTCATTTTCCTCTATTTTAATCGTTGCTGTTATGTCTTTTAGTGTTCCGAGTCTCTCCTGGAACACTTCTTTTGCGTCAGTTAGCATTTTTGACAGTCGTCCAGGTGTGACGTCGTCATCCTTTTTGGCCTCAACCTTCAGTGCCTGTATGGAATGCCAATCTAATTGTATCTTCCGGATCCATTCATGTCCTAGTAGTGGTGGTCCTCCATCTGGCAATACATATAAGTCCATTTTAGGTATTTCCTGGCCTTTGTATATCACTTTCACCCTTATTTTTCCTTTGGGGTAGACTTTTTGCCCCGTGTGCGTCTTCAAGACAATCTCTAGCTTTCAAGGGTATATGTGAAAATAGCCGCTTGTAGTCCCTTTGGTTTATGACTGTTAGGGCTGATCCTGTGTCCAATTCCATTTTCACTTGGACTCCGTCTATCTTGAGTGTAACCCAGATAGTCTGGTGATCCTCCATTTTGGTTACCTTATGTAGTTTCAGACAACCCAGCTCCTTGCTTCCGGAGTCTGTATCACTTTTCTGTTCGTCTGAACTACTGTCCATCACCTTATGTACCTTTTTGTACTTCTCCTGTGGAGTTTTCTTGCTGTTGGTTTTCTTCCCTGACCTGCAGACTCTTGCTATGTGTCCTGCTTTTCCACACTGTCTGCACACTTGGTCCTTGAACCAACAATCCTTCTGGTCGTGTGTTGTTCTGCCGCAGCGATAACACTTCGCTGTTCCATAGGACATTTCATTGGTGCCATATTCTTCCGGTCTCCGTTGTATCTCTGCAGCGCCCCTTGCGGCTGCTTCATGTTATACTGCCATGCTGAAAGCCTTGTCCAGTGTAAGATCCTTTTCTGATAGAAGCCGTTTCTGTGTTCCTTCACTTTGAGGCCCACACACAAACTTGTCCCTTAACGTATCTGCTAGTCCCACTCCAAACTGGCAGTGTTTCGATAGCTTGCACAGTTCCATTAAGTACTCAGCAATGCTTTCGTCTTTATGTTGTTTCCTTTTATGGAACTTAAATCTTTCTGCTATCAGCAGCGGTGTGGGGTTTAAGTGGTCCTGTAGGATTTCTACTATGCTTTCGAAATTCTTATTCACGGGCTTCTCTGGGGTTATTAGGTTTCGCAGTAACTCATAAGTTTTTGCACCCATGGAGTTTAACAAAACCAGTGCTTTCCTAGCATCTGGCACTTCATTCGCCCTGCAGTACACCTCAATACATTCCACATATGTCGCCCAACCTTCGACTTCATTGTCGAACGTAGAGATACTGCCACTCTTCGGCATCCCTGGGTGTGATTTAACTGTCAAAAATGGCATCTCCCGTGCTCTCCCTTCTTCTCTGCTGGCACAAAATGGCGTCTCCCGCGCTTTCCTTTCTTCCCGCGCTCGCCCTTCTTCTCCGCTGCGGCTTCTAAAAATGGCGTCTCCCGCGCTCTTCCTTCTTCTCCGCGGCTCAATGGCATCTCCCGCACTCTCCCTTCTGCTCCCCGCGGACACTGTTCAGCCCTTGAGCCCTGGCTGTGCTCTTTGCGTTTTTTGTCTGTGCGCCTGTCCCGTTTCCGCCGCTCAGTCCTGAACCCGGCTGCTGCTTTACCCTTTCTCTCTCCGTTTTGTTTTTCCTCGACGCCACTCGGTTTTCAACCCCCGGCTGCGCCCTGTGCGCTTCACCCTCTCTCTTACCCCGTCGACGCTGCTCGGCTTTTTTTTCTGCCGTCGGTTGGCTCCAGCCGCCGCTGTCTGGGAAGGGTCTGTGCTTTACCTGTTGTCAGTCTGTTGCTGATCATCGTGGCTGGGGAACCAAGCCCGGCTCTCCACAGCCTCCCCTGCGATGTTCACTCTCTGCTGGACGACTGGGCGGTTGCTCGTGGTCGACGCCCGTGCTTCTGGCCTCGACTTTCTTCCACCGCCCTCCCGGAGCGAATCCTCGAAGGGAAATGCAGAGTTGCAGGTCGATTCGAATCGACACTCGTCGCCACTGTTAGATCCGTGATTCTGAGAGTATGATGTTTTTCAATAACTACACGGATGCCGTAACTTAACAATCAACAGGTGTTTACTGGAGTAGGGTAGTCTCAAGACTTGGGGTACAGAGGCATGCTCAAGGCTTATATACAGGTGTGGTCACTGCCGGTACTACAGTATACAGGAGCTGTAAATGTAGTTCTCTCTTAAAGATACATACACTACAGATAAGCAATCCAGAAGTCATGGTAAGTTTTGAAATTGGCTTGAATTCAATGGGAATAATTTTGACTTTGGGCCATAGTCTAAAACAGGCGACATCAGATCAGTCGCTTGTCATTCATCTTTCCAGATTTTCATCTCTATTGACATCCTATCATCTAAAGTCAAACCCAATAAATCTTGTAATTTTTTGGCTGGTCCCAGAATGACAGCTGCCAGGTTGTTGTTTAAAATAAAACCTACTGAAGTCCTTGAGGATAGGTAACCTGCCATACTTACTCAGTCTGTCCGACATGTGACTTTCGTCCCACACTATGTGGTTGATCCTTGATGCCGTCTGAAGTGGCCTAGTTGTGAAAGCAATCGCTAGCAGAAGGCCCACCATCACATCGTTTGGGCAATTAGGAATGGGTAATAAGTGTAACCTTGCCAACACCTACCCATCCTGAGAACAAGTATAAAACAGCTCATAGCTCAAGATGGCATCCTTATCATGGTCAGAAGGGTATGTCAGCCAACTCAGTAATTATGAATGAGACCCTCTAGAACATAGTATAGGATACTTAGCCAGAGCCTGGCAGAGATTGAGAGCAGAGAGAGAAAGGGAGATTGGCTTGTTGACTAGTAGAGGCAAAATCCAGTTGATGACAACAAGGAAGGAAATGATGGGCTGAATCTTAACTCCCAAAAATGGTTGGGTTGGTGTTGGGTCAGAGGTTAAATTTAAAAAATCTGCAGAAGGAACCCAACCCACCTCGAGCCCGCTCATTTCAGGCTTTAATGGAGGCGGGACGAAGGGTGGGCGACCAATTCGCTCGCGGGAGGTGGTTTGGTCATTTAAGTATTATACTAAGACTGCCTGCCTTCATTCTAAAAGTGATTCTATTTTTAACTAATATCGGCCGAGTTTCCCGAGCCTCAGGAAACCTGGCAACTGAAAGGAGGCGAGAAGGGCTGAATCTACGAGGAAAGTGCCTTTGCCGCACTGCTTGTGGGCCAGGAGGAGCAGGAATGTTTCCTCCAGGCCCAAAAAGCTACCCAGCAAACCTGCCCCCATCCCCCTCACGATCTGTCTGCTCCCCCCCACACCCCACAACCATCGGATCCGCTGACCACCATCGGAATCGCCGATCACCACCTACTACTCCCAACCACCATCTGCTCCCCCCAACCAACATCAAACACCCACCCCGTGATCGGAAACCCCCAACTACAATCAGAACCCCCTTCCCGTGATTGGGAGTACCCGCGATCGGGAATCCCCCCTCGCAATCGGGACACGATCCCTCCCACTCCCACACTACACCTACATGATCTTCTTTCTTCCGGATTTCCTAACCTCAAAACAGCCCCCCAACACCTAACTCAGCCTCCGGGCTAAAATTCAGGCCTATAGCATGAACAGATATGTCAATGCTTTTAATGGATGAGGCCATAATAGAGCGAAGCAGAGCATTGGATACTTAAGAACGAATCAATATGAGAGGCCAATCAGTTGGAGAGACTGGCTCACAGAGAAACATGGGAGACACTAAAATCGCCTCCATATTTAGGATAGCCATGTTTTAAATAGAATGGATGTAGCAATAATTCTGTTAATAGCACCATTGAAACAACACTCGATGGTCAGAGGCTTAAGATTTTGTCTGCAGCATCCATGAATGTTTGGTCACCTTACATTTGGGATAAAGTCTGAAAACAATAGCTTGCTTTTGAATATCCTCTATCTAGCCTGTGCTGCAAATCAATGTCTTATCCCCAACTTGTTACTGGAAAGCAGCAAAAATCTATGAAGTAGAAATTCCGATCTCGTACTTGTCAGCCTGTGATTCTCGCTCCCATTAAAGTGAATGGGTGAAAAATTGTGTACTGGCAAGCGAAGAATTGGAATGTCCACCTATATTGATTGAAAGAAGGAACCATGTATGAGCTCGAATCCAAACTAGCATTTAACTTGCTGTCTGAGTTTAAAGCTGGTGTTGCAGATGGGCCTCCTGTTACAGAAACTGCCTGATTTACATTTCCATTCAAGTCAATGGCAGTGAAAATTGACGGCTCCTATATTGGACAACTGATCCACAGTGCCAGTTTTACTGTTGGGCAGCAAGTTGAAAATCTATCTCATGGATTTCCTGCGAGAAAGGTTCTACTAAGATTCTCCAGAACTCCCAAGATAAACTGAGCAACACTCTAAGTTTACTCAGTACATTATTCATTCTTGACCAATTGCTCCCCATAATACAACTTTCCCATTGTCCCAGGAGCTCAGCAACCATCATGATCCACAGCTTAGTTGGTTATTTTTAACTATACTTGGCTCAGTGGTAGTACTCTCTGAATGAGAAGGTTGTGGGTTCAAGTCCCTCGCCAAAGACTTCAGCACATAATCTAAGCTGCGGAGTGGTGTACTGTCAGAGTTGCTGTCCCTTTTCTGCATCTTTTGGATTCTATCCTCCGTAAACTTCAGATCATCCAAAACTCGGTTGCCCGTGTCCTAACTTGCACCAAGTCCCATTCACCCATCATCCCTGTGCTTGCTGACCTACATTGGCTTCCGGTTAAGCAACGCCTCGATTTCAAAATTCTCATCCTTGTTTTCAAATCTCTCCAAGCCCTCGTCCCCTCCCTATTTCTGCAATCTCCTCCAGCACTACAACCCTCCGAGATATCTGCGCTCCTCCAATTCTGGCCTTTTGAGCATCCCTGGTTTTAATCACTCCACCATTGGCGGTCATGCCTTCAGCTGCCAAGGCTTTAAGTTCTGGAATTCCCATCCTAAACCTCTCAGCCTCTCTACCTCTCTTTCCGACTTTATAGAATCATAGAATCATAGAAACTTACAGCACAGGAGGAGGCCATTTTGGCCCATCGTGTCACCGCCGGCCAACAAAGAGCTATTCAGCTTAATCCCCCTTCCCAGCTCTTGGTCCATAGCCCTGCAGGTTAGAGCACCCCAAGTGACCATAACATGGTTGAATTCCATATTCAATTAGAGGGTGAGAAGGTTGGATCTCAAACAAGCGCGCTAAGCTTGAATAAAGGAGACTATGAAGGTATGAGAGCGGAATTGAGTAGAGTGGATTGGGAAAATAGATTAAAGGGTAAGACGATACATGATCAGTGGTGTACATTTAAGGAGTTATTTTACAACTTCCAAAAAATATATATTCCACTGAGAAGAAAAGGGTGTAAAAGAAAAGACAGCCATCCGTGGCTAAGTAAAGAAATTAAGGATAGTATTCGACTAAAAACAAGGGCATATAAGGTAGCCAAATCTAGTGGGAGGATAGAGGATTGGGAAAAATTTAAAAGACAGCAAAAAATAATAAAAGATTGATTAAGAAAGGGAAGATAGATTACGAAAGTAAATTAGCAAAAAATATAAAAACAGATAGTAAGAGTTTTTATAGTTATATAAAAAGAAAAAGGGTGGCTGAAGTAAATGTTGGTCCCTTAGAGGATGAGACCGGGAAATTAATGGTGGGAAATATGGAGATGGCAAAAACACTGAATGAATATTTTACATCAGTCTTTACAGTAGAAGACACTGAGAATATCCCAACACTGGACAAACAGGGGGCTAAAGGGGGGCAGGAGCTAAACACGATCAAAATCACTAAGGAAGTGGTACTCGGTAAAATAATGGGACTCAAGGTGGATAAATCACCTGGACCTGATGGCTTACATCCTAGGGTCTTGAGGGAAATGGCGGTAGGGATTGTGGATGCATTGGTAATAATTTTCCAAAACTCCCTGGACTCGGCAAAGGTCCCGGCAGACTGGAAAACTGCTAATGTAACACCCTTATTTAAAAAGGGCAGTAGACAGAAGGCTGGAAACTATAGACCGGTTAGCCTAACATCTGTGGTAGGTAAAATTTTGGAGTCCATTATTAAGGAGACAGTAACAGGACATTTGGATAATCATAATTTAATAGGACAAAGTCAGCATGGTTTTATGAAGGGGAAGTCATGTTTGACAAATTTGCTGGAGTTCTTTGAGGAAGTAATGTAGAGGGTGGATAAAGGGGAACCAGTGGACGTAGTGTATTTAGACTTCCAAAAGGCATTTGACAAGGTGCCACACAAAAGATTATTGCTTAAGATAAAAAATCACGGGATTGGGGGTAATATTCTGGCGTGGATAGAGGATTGGCTATCTAACAGAAGGCAGAGAGCTGGGATAAATGGTTCATTCTCAGACTGGCAATCAGTAACTAGTGGTGTTCCGCAGGGGTCAGTGCTGGGTCCCCAACTCTTTACAATCTATATTAACGATTTGGAGGAGGGGACCGAGTGTAACATATCAAAGTTTGCAGATGATACTAAGATGGGAGGGAAAGTAGTGAGTGAGGAGGACATAAAAAACCTGCAAGGGGACATCGACAGGCTAAGTAAGTGGGCAGAGATTTGGCAGATGGAATACAATACTGGAAAGTGTGAGGTTATGCACTTTGGCAGGAAAAATTGTAGAGCAAGTTATTATCTTAATGGCAAGAAACTGGAAAGTACTGAAGTACAAAGGGATCTGGGGGTCCTGGTGCACGAAACTCAAAAGGTTAGTATGCAGGTGTAGCAAGTGATTAAGAAGGCCAATGGAATGTTGGCTTTCATTGCTAGGGGGATAGAATATAAAAATAGGGAGGTATTGCTTCAGTTGTACAAGGTATTGGTGAGACCGCACCTGGAATACTGCGTACAGTTTTGGCGTCCATACTTAAGAAAGGACATACTTGCTCTCGAGTCAGTACAAAGAAGGTTCACTCAGTTTATCCCGGGGATGAGGGGATGGACATATGAGGAGAGGTTGAGTAGATTGGGACTCTACTCATTGGAGTTCAGAAGAATGAGAGGCGATCTTATTGAAACATATCTGATTGTGAAGGGGTTTGATCGGGTGGATGCGGGGAAGATGTTCCCGATGATGGGTGAAACTAGACCTAGGGGCATAGTCTTAGAATAAGGGGCTGTTCTTTCAAAACTGAGATGAGGAGGAACTACTTCACTCAGAGGGTGGTAGGTCCATGGAATATGCTGCCCCAAAAAGCTGTAGAAGCTACATCATTACATAAATTTAAAACAGAAATAGACAGTTTCCTAGAAGTAAAGGGAATTAAGGGTTACGGGGAGCAGGCAGGAATTTGGACATGAGTCTAGGTTCGGATCGGCCATGGCCCTGTGGGTTGCAAAGCGGGCCCAGGGGCCGTGTAGCCTGATCCTGCTCCTATTTCATGTGTCTAATTCTGTTAGATTCAGGAGATGGCTCTGTGATAGTGGATTGGCGGTTAGGATCAGATCAGCCATGATCTTATTGAATGGCGGAGCAGGCTCGAGGGGCCGATTGGCCTACTCCTTCTCCTATTTCTTATGTCCTTATGTTCTTATGCATATCCAAGTACTTTTTAAATGTGGTTAGGGTTCCTGCCTCTACCACCCTTTCCGGCAGTGATTTCCAGACCCCCACAACCCTCTGGGTGAAGAAATTTCCCCTCAAATCCCCTCTAAACCTTCCACCAATTACTTTAAATCTGTGCCCCTTGGTTTTTGACCCCTCTGCTAAGGGAAATATGTCCTTTCTATCCACTTTATCTATGCCCCTCATAATTTTATACACCTCAATAAGGTCTCCCCTCAGCCTCCTCTGTTCCAAGGAAAACAGGCCCAGCCTATCCAATCTTTCCTCATAGCTAAGATTTTCTACTCCCGGCAACATCCTTTTAAATCTCTTCTGTACCCTCTCTAGTGCAATGACATCTTTCCTGTAATGTGGTGACCAGAACTGCACGCAGCACTCTAGCTGAGACCTAACTAGTGTTTTATACAGTTGAAGCATAACCCCCCTGCGCTTGTTATCTATGCCACGGCTAATAAAGGCAAGCATTCCATATGCCTTCTTAACCACCTTATCTGCTTGGCCTGCTACATTCAGGGATCTGTGGACATGCACTCCAAGGTCCCTTTGTTCCTCTACACTACTCAGTGTCCTACCATTTAATGTGTATTCCCTTTCCTTGTTAGCCCTCCCCAAATGCATTACCTCACACTTCTCCGGATTGAATTCCATTTGCCACTGTTCTGCCCTCCTGACCAATTTATTGATATCTTCCTGCAGTCTACAGCTTCCTTCTTCAGTATCAACCACCCACACAGCCGATTTTAGAATCATCTGCAAACTTCTTAATCATACCCCCTATATTCAAGCCTAGATCATTGATATATACCACAAAAAGCAAGGGACCTAGTACTGAGCCCTGCGGAACCCCACTGGAAACAGCCTTTCAGTCACAAAAACACCCATCAACCATTACCCTCTGCTTCCTGTCTCTGAGCCAGTTTTGAATCCAACTTGACACTTTGCCCTGGATCCCATGAGCTTTTAACTTCGTGACCAGTCTGCCATGTGGATCCTTATCAAAAGCCTTGCTAAAGTCCATATACACTACATCTAACGCACTACCCTCATCTACCCTCCTTGTTACCTCCTCAAAAAATTCAATCAAATTTGTCAGACACGACCTTCCCTTAACAAATCTGTGCTGACTATCCTTGATTAATCCGTGTCTTTCTAAATGAAGATATATCCTGTCCTTCAGAATTCTTTCCAATAATTTTTACACCACCGAGCTTAAGCTGACTGGCCTGTAATTACTCTGCCTATCCTTTTCTCCCTTTTTAAATAAGGGTACCACATTAGCAGTCCTCCAGTCCTCCACACCTGAAACCAGAGAGGATTGAAAAATGATGGTCAGGGCCTCTGCAATTTCCTCTTTTGCTTTGCTTAACAGCCTGGGATTCAATTAATCCGGGCCTGGAGATTTATTCACTTTTAAAACTGCTAAACCCCTTAATACTTCCTCTCTCACTATGTGTACTGGCCGCGATAGACGTGCTCCTATCTAGCTATCCAGCAAGTTAAACACTCTATTCAAAATAATTCTTCGTGAAGCCGTTTGCTGTTTGAAGCCTTTACTTGAACAAATTTGTGAAACTGTAAACAAAGACAAAGTATGTTTTGTACATAAACTGAGTACTATACATTCAATATTACATAAGATATAAACATATTTACAACAGTAGAATAGACTAATTGTATAACTAACTAAAATTTAGACTAACTTCTATAACTATCAAATATTAACCTTTTATAAACATAGTATTATCAAAATATTACTCTGACAACGTTGCTATTATGCTAAGGAACAAAGATACTCACAGATATTGCGCTTGGCCCAACATATGAAATCAGATTACATTGGATTGTGAATGGAACCTCTCATGGCAGATTCTCCATTACTCAAGTCATGTTCTTCCTAGCAAAACTGCTTCCTGGGGTCAACAGGAAGAAAGGTAGGAAGGTCAAATGACCTCTCACAGGAAGAAAGATCAGATGACCTTTCCAGCATACAAACTGTTAACACAATAACACCACGGTGGCATAGTGGTTAGCACTGTTGCCTCATAGCACCAGAGACCCGGGTTCGAATCCGGCCTCGGGCGACTGTCTGTGTGGAGTTTGCACATTCTCCCCATGTTTGCGTGGGTTTTCTCCGGGTGCTCCGGTTTCCTCCCACAGTCCAAAGATGTGCGGGTTAGGTTGATTGACCATGATAAAAATTGACCATTAGTGTTAGGGGGATTAAATACGTGGGGTTACAGGGATAGGGTGGGATATCTGTTGGTGTAGGGGTTACGGGGATCGGGTGGGATATGTGTCGGTGCAGGCTCGATGGGCCGAAATGGCCTCTATCTGCACTGTGGGGTTTCTGTGATTCTGTGAATAACCACCACCAGAGGGTGCTATCTGCACACATAAAATGTTCATTGGTCCAGAACACTCCCCGTCTGGCGTCGTTAATGACTCCACATAGTCCGAGCTCTACTTGTCACTGGAGTGCTCTGGCGACAAAGAAGAACCACCTCAGTGACAGTCCGTTGGTGTTGACGATAGGATGCAGCTTCCGTAGACTGCTGTGAGGGGGTAGGTTGCGTTCTGCTACGCACAGTTCCAATCTGGGTATGGTGAGGTCTGGCTGGGGCGCCAACTTGCCTCTGTCAAAGACGAAGCCGATTTTGCTTTGTCCTTCTTGAGTGGTGACCTTCAGATAAGCCACACTTGCAATGGCCTTAGCGGATGCGTCTGCAAAGACACAAAGCTCTTTGAATTGGGCATTTAAGGGAGAGAAAGACGAATAGCAGCGAGGTATTCGGATCTCCTGTAAGTCTTGGAGTGAGTCTCTCCATCTGTCCCACTCTGCTTCCATCTCTTCAGGGAGAGGCGAATCCCACTCTTCAGCGCGTGTGGAGAGTTCCCTGAGGAGCAGCCTGCCTTGTATGGTGACAGGGGCTAAGAAGCCGAGAGGGTCGTATAGGCTGTTGACTGTAGAGAGCACTCCTCTACGTGTGAAGGGTTTCTTGACGTCTAAGACTTGGAATGTGAACGTGTCTGTTGCTATGTTCCACGACACCCCTAGGCTACGCTGTAAGGGGAGGTCATCAGTGAAGAGGTCTAGGTCCTTGATGTCCTTAGCACGATCTTCAGGGGGGAATGCCTCCATCACTGCTGGTCTGTTAGAGGCTATCTTATGCAGCCTGAGGTTGGATAGTGCAAGTAGTTCCTGGGCTCGTCCGAGGGTACTGATGGCCTCTGCTTCGGTCGGGAATGACTTCAGTGCGTCGTCGACGTAGAACTCTCGTTCGATGAACCCTCTCACATCACTGCCAAAGTCGTCGTCTTCTTCCTTGGCTGCCCTCCTTAGTCCGTATATGGCGACAGCAGGGGATGGGCTATTCCCAAAGACATGGACACGCATTCTGTAGTCCACAATGTCTCTATTGGGGTCATTGTCCCGATACCACAGGAAGCGGAGGAAGTCTCTGTGGTCTTCTCTCACCACGAAGCAATGAAACATGTGCTGGATATCGGCAGTGATGGCGACGGGCTCTTTCCTGAATCTCATGAGCACTCCCAAGAGGCTGTTGTTAAGATCGGGCCCTGTGAGGAGTACGTCATTGAGAGAGACGCCCTGATATGGTGCATTGGAGTCAAACACCACGCGGATCTGTCCACTGCATGGGGTAAGGTAGCTTGGATGACCATTCTCCAAGATAGAAGTCTTGAGTGTGCTCACCTGAGATGGCTTCTTCTCAGATTCTTGGTGACATCCTGCAGGGTACACATTAACGAGGCATATCTTGGAGCATGCTCTTGCGCTCACTCCTTCTCCACACACCTTGGTGCACCTGGATGTAATCTCTGGACCAGCAGCTCCCTCTCTCTCCCCGCCGTGCTCTGAAGCGGGAGGAGGCGTCTCTGACTGCCAAGGAGCTGGGCCTGGGTGTAGTGCTGAAACGTGCCGATCACTTTCGCCTTCTGTGCTTTTTGCATCTACCTTGCAGTTCTTGGCGAGATGGCTCGTGGACGAGCAGCACTTGAAACATATAGAGCTCTCTTTAAGATATTGTTTCCGATCTTCCAGGGACATCTCCCTGAAGCCTCTGCACTTCTTTAAAGGATGGGGCTTGTTGTGGATAGGGCATTGTTTGCTCATATCCTCAGGTTTCTTCTGAATCTTTGTGTGCTCAGTTGAGGACACTTGCATTTGGTGGACAGATATTGGTGTCTTTCCATGTCTGTCGAACTTGTCTCTTCTGGCAAGTGCTGGGTGGGAGGAGAAGAAGTTGAAGCTGGGGTCGTTCCTGGCTTTGGCTTCTTTACGGATGAATTTAACGAACGCGGAGAATGGTGGGAACGCCACGTTGTGCTTTAGCTTGAACTTTGATCCAAACGTTATCCACTTCTCCTGCAGGTTAAATGGAAGCTTCTCAATGATGGGACTTACCCCTCTGGAAGTGGCTAAGTACGATAGACCGGGTAGGTAGCCGTCCTGCTTTGCGGCTTCGAGTTCCGACAACAGATCTCCAAGGTCGCGGAGCTTCTGGGGTTCCTTACTCGTCAACCTCGGAAAGTTCTCCAACCTGTCAGAGAGCCCTTTCAATGGCTTCGGGCGAGCCGTAGCTTTCTTCCAGCCTCACCCAAGCCTTCTTCAACCCCTCTGGCATCTGCCCCACATTGGCCGCTTTTATCCTGCAGGCCTGTCTGGCGGACTCTGGGCCGAGCCATTTGATAAGGAGGCCGAGCTCTTCTCCTGCCGACAGGTCTAAGCCCGATATGGCATCGTGGAAGCAGGACTTCCAAGCCCGATAATTCTCTGGCCTGTCATCAAACTTGATTAACCCTGAAGTCACCAGCTGGGTGCGTGCAAGGTATTTGGCGAGGTCGTAGGTGCTGGGACCTGTGCCGGGGTTGCCTTGGCAGGGGGCTCTGTTGGGGGTCTCAAGGGACCGAGAGGGGATTTGCCTCTGACTTTCTCTATTCAGCGTCCTATTCCTTTGCACCGTGTCTTCCGTTCTGCTGGCGGAGACTCTACGGCTTGAGGCACGCCGTCTGCTTTGACCTTGGTTGGCAACTTGTGGCATGTTATACGAAGTGTTTGCATCTGTAGAGATGTGCGGGCCTCCATCCCTTTCTCCTGTAAACTGTATGTCGGCATGGTCGCTCACGTAATCTATGGTGCGCTGTCGTGGACTCTGCCACGGAATGGGAATTAAAGGTTTATAAGCTGTCTCGGGATCAGCTCCCTCCAAAATTGCCTCGAATACTTGTGTCTCGGCTAATGCAGCATCTATGTCTTTTTGTTGCTGCAGAGCGTCTAATGTGGCTTGGAGATGGGCCTGTTCAGCCTGGCGTTCCACTTGGTGATGGGCCTGTTCTGCTTGGGGTTCAGCTTGGAGATGGGCCTGTCTTACTTTTATTTCTATTTCACTGTCCGTATGCGCAGCTCTGGCTTGAGCTGCTATTAGCTTAGCCCGTGCTTTGGCGATGGCTATGCTTACTCTAGAACCACCCAATGACCGTGAACCAACTTGCGATCTGTAGTAACCGGAGCTTATAGACCGATTGTCACGTTCTACAGTTTCGTCTGCCTGTTTAAGGTCTTCTACTTGCTGCAAAGCATTTTCGTTATTATCTTCTGACATGTTGACGTGAGGTAGATGTGCTCTACGAGGTTAAGGCTTACTCTGGGTTCCTCCTGCTCCACTCTTCACAGCTAGCCGTATTGCTATCTTTTCACTGATATCTTTTCACTGATATTTTTTCACTGTACTGGCCACGCTAGACGTGCTCCTATCTAGCTATCTAGCAAGTTAAACATTCTATTCAAAATAATTCTTCGTGAAGCCGTTTGCTGTTTGAAGCCTTTACTTGAACAAATTTGTGAAACTGTAAACAAAGACAAAGTATGTTTTGTACATAAACTGAGTACTATACATTCGATATTACATAAGATACAAACATATTTACAACAGTAGGATAGACTAATTGTATAACTAACTAAAATTTGGACTAACTTCTATAACTATCAAATATTAACCTTTTATAAACATAGTATTATCAAAATATTACCCTGACAACATTGCTATTATGCTAAGGAACAAAGATGCTCACAGATATTGCGCTTGGCCTAACATATGAAATCAGATTACATTGGATTGTGAATGGAACCTCTCATGGCAGATTCTCCATTACTCAAGTCATGTTCTTCCTAGCAAAACTGCTTCCTGGGGTCAACAGGAAGAAAGGTAGGGAGGTCAAATGACCTCTCACAGGAAGAAAGATCAGATGACCTTTCCAGCATACAAACTGTTAACACAATAACCACCACCAGAGGGTGCTATCTGCACACATAAAATGTTCATTGGTCCAGAACACTATGTTTATTTCATCTAAAATTTCACACTCCTCACCCCTGATAGCAATGTCTGCTTCACCCCTCTCCTTTGTGAAAACAGACGCAAAGTATTCATTAAGAACCGTACCGATGTCTCCCACCTCCACACACAGATTACCCTCATGGTCTGTAATAAGCCCTACCCTTTATTTTTTCTCTTACTCTTAATATATTTATAAAACACCTTTGGGTTTTCCTTGATTTTACTTGCTAAGAATTTTTCCTGCTCACTCTTTGCTTTCCTAATATCCTTTTTAATTGCGCCCCTACACTTTCTGTACTCCCCTAAAGATTCTGGAGTATTTAACCCTCGATATCTTTCATACGCCTCCTGTTTTTTCTTTATCCTACCCTGTATGTCTCTAGACATCCAGGGGGCTCTAGATTTGTTAGTCCCACCTTTTTTCTTTCAGGGCACATATTTGGTCTGAACCCTCCGGATCTCCGCCTTGAATGCCTCCCACTGCTCTGACACTGATTTACCTTCAACTAGCTGTTTCCAGTCCACTATGGCTAAAGCCCCTCTGAGCTTAGCAAAATTTGCTTTTCCCCAATTTAGAATTTTTATTCCTGATCTATCCTTGTCCTTTTCTATAACTACTTTAAATCTAACAGAATTATGGTCACTAGCACCAAAATGCTCCCCCACTGATACGCCTTCTACCTGCCCAGCTTCATTTCCTAAAATTAAGTCCAGAACCGCCCCCTCCCTTGTTGGGCTTGCTACATACTGGCTAAAAAATTCTCCTGGATGCATTTTAGGAATTATGCACCCTCTATACTCATCACACTAATTTTATCCCAGTTAATATTGGGGTAGTTGAAATCCCCTACTATTACTGCCCTATAGTTTTTAAACTTCTCAGAAATTTGTCTACATATTTGTTCTTCTATCTCCCTCTCACTATTTGAGGGTCTGTAGTACACTCCCAGCAGTGTGATCGCCCCTTTTTTGTTTTTCAATTTGACCCATATGGCCTTGTTTGATGATCCCTCCAACATATCCTCCCTCCTCACAGATGTAATAGTTTCTTCAATCAATACCGCGACACCCCCTCCCTTTTTACGTCCCTCTCTATCCCATCTGAAAATCCTGTAACCAGGAGTCTTGAGCTGCCATGCCTGCCCCTCTTTCAGCCACGTCTCTGTAATAGCTATAATATCATAGTCCCAAGTATCTAGCTGTGCCCTCAGCTCATCTGTCTTGTTTGCTAAACTCCTTGAATTGAAGTATATATCATTTAGTACAGGCAAACCTCCTTGTTGACTACTATCTAGCCCTTGATTCCTCTGTCCTTTCAATTTACTTTCTACGTTTTTGTTTTCCAATTCCAGTTTTTCTTCCCTCCCTATTGACTCTATACTTAGGTTCCCATCCCCCTGCCAAGCCAGTTTAAACCCTCCCCAACAGCACTAGCAAACCCTCCCACAAGGATAATGGTCCCGTTTCCATTGAGGTGCAACCCGTCTGGCTTGTAGAGGTCCCACCTCCCCCAGAAACGGTACCAATTCCTCAGGAATCTAAAGCCCTCC
This sequence comes from Somniosus microcephalus, assembly GCF_052327205.1. Classification (NCBI taxonomy): domain Eukaryota; kingdom Metazoa; phylum Chordata; class Chondrichthyes; order Squaliformes; family Somniosidae; genus Somniosus; species Somniosus microcephalus. The sequence goes on along the minus strand of NC_140993.1, from coordinate 46,365,785 downwards.
CTCCTATAACATCTCTCCAGACATGCATTAATCGGCTCTATCTTCCTATTTCTGTACTCACTAGCATGTGGCACTGGTAGTAATCCAGAGCTTACTACCTTTGAGGTCCTGCTTTTTAACCTCTTTCCTAGCTCCCTAAACTCTACCGGCAGGGCCTCATCCCTCTTCCTACCTATGTCGTTGGTACCGATATGTACCATGACCTCTGGCTGTTCACCCTCCCCCCTCAGAGTGCCCTGCAGCCGTTCAGTGACATCCTTGACCCTGGAACCAGGGAGGCAACATAACATCCTAGAGTCACGTCTGCGGCCGCAGAAACGCCTGTCTATTCCCCTAACTATTGAATCCCCTATCACTATTGCTTTCCCTCTCCTCTTCCCCCCCGCTTGTGCAGCTGAGCCTTCCATGGTGCTGTGGACTTGGCTCTGGCTGCACTCCCCAGAGGAATCATCACCCTCACCAGTACTCAACACCGAATACTGGTTGGTGAGCAAGATGGGCTCAGGGGACTCCTGCACTACCTGCCTGGTCCTCCTCTTCTGTCTGACGGTCACCCATTCCCTCTCTGCCTGTGCACTCTTAAGCTGCAGGGTGACCACCTCCTGAAACGTGCTATCCACGTAGCTCTCAGCCTCGAGAATGCAGAGCAGTGACTGCAGCCGCCACTCAAGCTCTGTAACCTGGTGCTCGAGCTGCTGTAGCTGGCGACACTTCCCGCCCATGTGGTCGTCCAGACCACGGGAGGTGTCCAGGACTTCCCACATGGCACAGGTTGTGCATTCCACGGGTGTGAGCTGCCCTGCCATTCTTCTAATTAACAGACTATTTACTAACCTAGCTGGAATAAACTTAAAAAACTTTAAGAATGCCAAGTAAAACCACTTACCAGATACTCACCAATCAGCTCCCTCTTTTTGAATGTTTAGTTTTTAATCCTCGCTCTTAATTTAAACCAATGCCCAAGAGAGAAATACTGACCAACCAATCATTTCTCTGCTTTCCTGTGACGTCACTCCTTGTTTTTTTGACTCCTGGATTTTTTCCTCTCTGCTCCGGTTCCCGGCTAGGTCCATTCCTCTTTGGCTGCTCGTTAAAACCTACCTCTTTGACCAAGCTTTTGGTCATCTGCGCTAATATCTCCTTATGTAGCTCGGTGTCAAATTTTGTTTCATAACACTCCTGTGAAGCGCCTTGGCATGTTTTACTACGTTGAAGGCACTATATAAATTCAAGTTGTTGTTGTTGTTAAGACATTAGCAGGTAATTACAGACCTGTAAGCCTTACATCAGTTGTGGGCAAAATGCTGGAGTCCATCATTAAGGATGAAATAGCGGAGCACTTAGCAAATGGGGACAGGATAGGACAGAGTCAACATGGATTTACAAAGGGTAAATCGTGCTTGACTAATCTATTGGAATTTTTTGAGGGAGTAACTGGTAGAATAGATGGGGGAGAGCCAGTAGATGTGGTGTACCTGGACTTCCAAAAGGCCTTCGATAAGGTCCCACATAAAAGATTAGCATGGAAAATTGAGGCTCATGGGATAAAGGGGAAAGTTTTGGCGTGGATAGGGAACTGGCTGTCAGATAGAAAACAGAGAGTTGGAATAAACGGCTCATTTTCTGAATGGCAGGCAGTAACAAGTGGGGTACCACAGGGATCTGTCCTGGGCCCCCAGCTGTTCACAATTTACATTAATGACCTGGATCAGGGAGTCGGATGCAGCATTTCCAAATTTGCAGACGACACTAAACTAGGAGGGGGGGTGGGCTCAGAGGAAGAGACCAGGAAGCTCCAGAGCGATTTGGACAGACTGGGCGATTGGGCGGATAAATGGCAGATGCACTATAATGTGGACAAGTGCGAAGTTATCCACCTTGGGTGCAGGAACGGGAGGGCAAATTATTATTTAAATGGCAATAGATTGGGAGAGGGGGAAGTACAGAGAGACCTGGGTGTTCTTGTACACCAGTCACTGAAGGCGAGCATGCAGGTGCAACAGGCGGTCAAGAAGGCAAACGGTATGCTGGCCTTCATAGCAAAAGGGTTAGAATACAGGAACAGGGATACCTTGCTGCAGCTGTACAGGGCACTGGTGAGACCACACCTCGAGTACTGTGTACAGTTTTGGTCGCCTCATCTGAGGAAGGATGTTCTTGCCATGGAGGGGGTGCAGCGGCGATTCACCAGGCTGATACCAGGAATGGCGGGAATGACCTATGAGGAGAGACTATGTAGTTTAGGGATGTACACACTGGAGTTTAGAAGATTGAGAGGGGACCTCATAGAAGTGTATAAAATTCTGACAGGTCTAGACAGACTGGATGCAGAAGGAATGTTTCCCTTGGCGGGTGAGAACAGAACTAGAGGACATAATTTAAGGATAAGGGCTAAACCATTTAGGACAGAGATGAGGGGGAATTTCTTCACTCAGAGAGTGGTGAACCTGTGGAACTCATTGCCACAGAGGGCAGTGTACGCCAGCTCATTAAATATATTTAAGAGGGAATTAGATATATTTCTACGGGCAAAAGGGGTTAAGGGTTACGGAGAGAAGGCGGGGACGGGATACTGAATTAAAGGATCAGCCATGATCTCATCGAATGGCGGAGCAGGCACGAAGGGCCGAATGGCCTACTCCTGCTCCTATCTTCTATGTATCTATGTATCTATGTATTAAACCGAGGCCTCCTCTGCCTCTCAGGTAGACATAAAAGGTCCCGTGGTACTATTTCGAAGAAGAGTAGGGGAGTCCTCCACAGTGTCCTGGCCAATATTTCTGAACAGACTCGAGGGGCTGAATGGCCTACTATTCCCATGTTCCTATATTGTTTGGATACTTTTCCTTATAGCCTTCATGTGAAATCCAAATTAGATATCGATCCAGCTTTTTTATCATTTGCTTTTGCTACAGTGGTGCAGTGGTTATGGTACTGGATTAACAACCCAGAGTGCTTGTGAGTTCAATTCTCAACATGAAAGTTGTAAAATTGCACCAGAAAAATGATCAGATTATTGTAAATACCCAACAGGTTCAGTAATATCCTTCAAGAAAGAGAACTCACCACCCTAGTATGACCTCCAGTTCCACACTGGGCGGTTGACCCTTAACACCCTTTGAAGTATCCTATCAAGCCACTCGGTTGTACAATTGCTATGAAGTAAAAAGCCCACCAACGCAATCTCATTAGAAGGCTTGCTTGGCAATAAAATGCAGCCATATCAGTGTTGCCCACAACCAGAGAACAAAAAGAAACTACCATTGAATTCTACGACAGTAGCATTTAGCTAACCTTTTCTCGACTCACTTTATTAATATATATGCCCTTTAGCTTGTAACATATGTATTATTTTTTGTGCTAATATATCTATTACTATACATGGCTCAGAATAACATCATTTTTGAAACATTTGTCATCGGAACAAGAGTTGGTCATTTGGCCCCTCAAGCCTGCATCGTCATTCAATTAGATCGTGGCTGATCTGTACCTCAACTTCATTTACCCGCCTCAGCTCCATATCCCTTGATACCCTTACCTAACAAAAATCTATTGCTTTGGCCAATTGCTTCATCACTGTAGATATGATTGAATGTAATCATTTTCCTCTGAAAATCATGACTTAGTTGACGGACTTATGTTCCACTGAGTTGTCAATGTTTGATGACCCCTCCCTTCCCCCCGTCATATGAATGGAGCAGATCTCAGGCAAGCTGACCTGGGTTTAATTCCAGCCAAGAGGGCAGATAGTCCAAGGTTACCAACCCTCCAATACAATGAGACAAACAGTGAGAGAATTTGCAAACCTACTGAAATGAATAGAACTGTGTTTCTTTTTAGAGCCAGAGAGCTAAAATATATGTTGATGAGTCTCACTCAAAATATACAACATTGGGTGAGTGGCTTAACTTCATGCACCATAAGATTATTTCAAAAGCACAGGCAGGGCTATTTAAGTAACATCTACATGATAAAGTATCAGACAAATCTTTTCTATGTCTATTAAAGACAGTGTGGCAAATGTCATTAAATTACTTGTGGATAGAAGGGCAAAAAGCCTGCACTCTATACTGTCTCAAAGTGCTTTACATGCATCAAATTTATTTGAAGCACATACTGTGGTTATGTAGATGAACATGGCAACCATTTAGCACAAAGCAACCGCTCCAAATGGTAATGAGATGAATGACCAGTTAATCTGTTTTTGGTGGTCTTGGTTGAGGGAAGAAATGTTGACCAGGACTCTGGGTGAACTCCCTGCTCTTCAAATAAGGCTGTGGGTTCTCTACTGTCCACATAAACCACTGGAATAAACAAACAGGCCTTTGATTTAACATCTCTTCCAAAGGGCAACGCCTCTGAGAATGCAGAACTCCCTCAGAGCTGCAATTGAATGCTAGGCCAGATTATGTGCTCACCGCGATGTAAATGTGATGAAATGTTGCACAGGCTCTTTTTCCTCCTCATCGATGAAACAGTCAGATCTCCCGAAATAATTAACCTATTTACCTGTAAGCGACATAATAAAGAATCTGAGTATTGAAGATAAAGTTATATTTGTCATTGGATCTACTTTCTACTAATTTTCTATTGAACTTTTCAGAGTGGCAGGTTTATATCATTTGTCTTTATTTATTTTGACAATACAGAATGATTGACTGTTGTCATGAAACAGCATTAAGTTATGAATTAGAAAAAAAATCTGTTATACTTTCATTAAAGTTCATATTTGTTTTTAAGCATGAATTTTAAGACAGCTAGCAATAATTTTTTTGCATGCTTTCTGCAATTGGTTCTATTTGCTGAAGGAAGCATTGATTTTTGTGCGCAGTAATGTTAAGGTTGACCAATTTCTAGTGATGACCCATTCTCTGTTTTCAGTTTGTTGATGGTGCAAGGCAGGACCAAGGTCAAGCATTGAAACAGTGAAAGTGCCAGCTAGCTCTTTGTTTACCGGATTGATTAACGTTATCTCAGTTGGGATAATATATAACGGTTTGTACACTTATACGCTTACCTGATTTTCAAAATTCCTTTTCCAAAAATTTGCAGAATAAATGTTCATATATTGAATGAGTATAGAGAAGAATCGTGAAGGTAATACCGAGTGTCAGCGGACTGCATTATGGCAAACAGCAGGAGACACTTCAGTCTTGAAAGGAGACAATTGAGAAGGGTCTTTTTAGAGGTACATAAGCTATCAAATGTGATGCTTAATGTAAATTGGGAGCATTACCTCATGGTATGCCAGTATATGAGAGTAATATAAGGGGAATTTAACCCCCCTCCTGCCCTATTAGATTTGACGTAGATACCTGCTCAACTGTCTGCTTCCAGAGAGATTCCTGTTGTTCAGATAATTAAAGACAAAGGGGAGTAGCTTCCCATTCAAAACTGTTAATGGAAGGAACTCAATTATTTCCAAATTGTCTTGGCCACTCTCTGAAATTGTCCCCTTTAATTCTGGAACTTTTGAAGATGGCTCTTTTGGGAATTATAACTCACAGATGCGACATAAAGTGGTGTAGTCTGTCTTCATGCTGGGCCTTCAGGGAGAAAACAAACACTACCAGTTTTATTTTCCCTGAATATACCAATCAAGAAGCACAGTTCCAGAGAGTCTCTTAGGCTTAGTCTCAGCCCCAAAAATATGAGTAGCTATGTGCAAGCATATGCAGAGTCGCTTTAAGTCATGCGATGTGCATTGCTTAAAGAGAAGAGTTAGGGGTTCTGTCCCTGCTGACAAGGTAGTGCTATTTCATACGTAGCTGTGTGTGAGTGTTGTGCGGAACATGTTTCAGCCATGTTTCTTACCAAGTCCAAGGCCAATACCCATGTGTCCATGTGTCATTGAAGTGAGGGTTATATCCATATAACTGGAAGTCAGGTTAAAAGTACGTGTTAATATCAAGTTAAGCCATAGGTAGTCATACATAAATACTGTATGATTATGGGATGTACTGTACTCTGGATCAGCTACCTGCTGAAAAGGTAACAAGCAGTGATGCACCTGCTACTGATGCCAGAAACCAAGTTAGAACCCAACAAGTCAGACCAGAAAGGATGTAAATTTAAGGCTATGCACAACAATGATGTGTGTCAATGGTTGGCAGCAGAGCATGTGGTCAGTACTGTACATCAAGTGGAAAGGGGTCAAGCTGCTGCCCATTAATTTAAATGCACTGCTTTTGTTGGTACTACAATTGGGGTATAAGTTCATCTCGGGCGGGAACACATAATGAGCAATAGATAGCCAATCGGCAGCCTGTTTTGCACCCCACCTTACTTTCTTTACCATTGAAGTCCACCGATCCAATAGGGAATTCAAAAGAAACTTCTTTACCCAAAGAGTGGTGAGAATGTGGAACTCGCTACCACAGGGAGTGGTTGAAGCAAATAGTGTAGATGCATTTAAGGGGAGGCTGGACGAGCATATGAGGGAGAAGGGAATAGGGGGTTATGCTGATAGATTTAGATGAGGAAAGATGGGAGGAGGCTCAAGTGGAGCATAAACGCTGGCATGGACTGGTTGGGCCGAATGGCCTGTTTCTGTGCCGTATATCCTATGTAATCCTATGTGATTCGCTATCACCCGTTTTGTCTTACCAAGACAAATTTATACCCCATTGTGTCTGACATTGCATCTAAATTTGGCAAAGGATTGTGGTAAATACCAAAGCATAGTGTGTGGCAGAGGTCTACCTATTACCTAAAGCCCCCACTATAAAAATTATAATACCTCTGTGAAAACAAAAGCTAATTGAAACAGAAAAGCAAATGCATATTGTGGAATTTTAACATTTACACTTAAAGGGGTAGAAAGTGGAACATAGGAACAGGAAAAGGCCACTCAGTCCCGCAAACCTTTTCCACCATTCAATTAGATCCCGGTTGATCTGTATCTTAACTCTATCTACCTGCCTTAGTTTTGTAACTCTTAATACTCTCGCCTAACAAAAATCTATCAATCTCAGTTTTGAAATTTTCAATTAACAACAGCATTTTGTGGAAGAGTTCCAGATTTCCACTACTCTTTGTGTGAAGAAGTGCTTTCTGACATCACTCCTGATCGGCCTAGTTCTAATTTTAAGGTTATGGCCTCTTGTTCTGGACTCTCCCACCAAAGAAAATAGTTTCTCTCTATCTACCCTATCAAGTCCTTTAATCATCTTAAACACCTCAATTAGATTAACCCTTAATCTTCTATATTCAAAGGAATACAAGCCCAGTACTGGAATCATAGAATAACAGAATCTTACAGCACAGAAGGAGGCCATTCAGCCCATTATGTCTGTGCCGGCGCTTTGAAAGACCTGCCCAATTTAGTTCCACACCCCAGGTTTTTCCCTATAACCTTGCAAATCAGTCCTCAAGTACATATCCAATTGCCCTTTTGCACATAAAACAGGCACAAAGTATATCAATTTAGCAGTGAGGCAGCTTGCGCCCAATCTGCGCAGGCGTTGGTCGCACTACTAAATTCATGGGATTTTTTTTAGGTGTCCTGGTTGGACGCCTAAAACAGGCGTTAGGACACTTAACTATGTAAATTAGGGGCCTAACGCTTGTTGAAGGATTCCATCCAGAAATTAGTCAGTGATGCCTGCCCCACTCAGGATTCCTCAGCGGCTCCGACAGCCACTAACCAAAGGTAAGTTTTTTTTAAAAAAGCATTCCTGTGGAGGCAGGAGGAGCAGGAGTGGTACATCAAAGACAATCACAGCTTCTACCAACTTCCTGTTGATAAAGAAGCCCAAGGTCCACCAAGGCAAAGGTTTGGTCTGAGGACAAAGGTAAACTTACATGGGATGGAAGAGAAAAAAGGGAATTGAATGACTCCTTGGGATGACAGGAACCCAGTGAACCAATGAAAATCTAGTGATCTAAACGAAAGATAGAGGGAGCGGCATGTATTGTGTAATGAGACAGGGTTAATTAGCAATCTCATAGTAAAGGATCCTCTGGGGCAGAGTGATCACAATAAGAACATAAGAACATAAGAAATAGGAGCAGGAGTAGGCAAATCGGCCCCTCGAGCCTGCTCCGCCATTCAATAAGATCATGGCTGATCTGATCCTAACCGCCAATCTACTATTACAGAACCATCTCCTGAATCTAACAGAATTAGACACATGAAACAGGAGCAGGATCAGGCTACACGGCCCCTGGGCCCGCTCCGCTACCCACAAGGCCATATCCGATCCAAACCTAGACTCATGTCAAAATTCCTGCCCGCTCCCCGTAACCCTTAATTCCCTTTACTTCTAGGAAACTGTCTATTTCTGTTTTAAATTTATGTAATGATGTAGCTTCTACAGCTTTTTGGGGCAGCATATTCCATGGACCTACCACCCTCTGAGTGAAGTAGTTCCTCCTCATCTCAGTTTTGAAAGAGCAGCCCCTTATTCTAAGACTATGCCCCCTAGTTCTAGTTTCACCCATCATCGGGAACATCCTCCCCGCATCCACCCGATCCAACCCCTTCACAATCTTATATGTTTCAATAAGATCGCCTCTCATTCTTCTGAACTCCAATGAGTAGAGTCCCAATCTACTCAACCTCTCCTCATATGTCCATCCCCTCATCCCCGAGATTAACCGAGTGAACCTTCTTTGTACTGACTCGAGAGCAAGTGTGTCTTTTCTTAAGTATGGACACCAAAACTGTATGCAGTATTCCAGGTGCGGTCTCACCAATACCTTGTACAACTGAAGCAATACCTCCCTATTTTTATATTCTATCCCCCTAGCAATGAAACCCAACATTCCATTGGCCTTCTTAATCACTTGCTGCACCTGCATACTAACCTTTTGAGTTTCGTGCACCAGGGCCCCCAGATCCCTTTGTACTTCAGTACTTTCCAGTTTCTTGCCATTAAGATAATAACTTGCTCTACGATTTTTCCTGCCAAAGTGCATAACCTCACACTTTCCAGTATTGTATTCCATCTGCCAAATCTCTGCCCACTTACTTAGCCTGTCTATGTCCCCTTGCAGGTTTTTTATGTCCTCCTCACTCACTACTTTCCCTCCCATCTTAGTATCATCTGCAAACTTTGATATGTTACACTCGGTCCCCTCCTCCAAATCGTTAATATAGATTGTAAAGAGTTGGGGACCCAGCACTGACCCCTGCACCACTAGTTACTGATTGCCAGTCTGAGAATGAACCATTTATCCCAGCTCTCTGCCTTCTGTTAGATAGCCAATCCTCTATCCATGCCAGAATATTACCCCCAATCCGTGATTTTTTATCTTGAGCAATAATCTTTTGTGTGGCACCTTGTCAAATGCCTTTTGGAAGTCTAAATACACTACGTCCACTGGTTCCCCTTTATCCACCCTATATGTTACTTCCTCAAAGAACTCCAGCAAATTTGTCAAACATGACTTCCTCTTCATAAAACCATGCTGACTTTGTCCTATTAAATTATGATTATCCAAGTGTCCTGTTACTGTCTCCTTAATAATGGACTCCAAAATTTTACCTTCCACAGATGTTAGGCTAAACGGTCTATAGTTTCCAGCCTTCTGTCTACTGCTCTTTTTAAATAAGGGTGTTACATTAGCAGTTTTCCAGTCTGCCGGGACCTTTGCTGAGTCCAGGGAGTTTTGGAAAATTATTACTAATGCATCCACAATCCCTACCGCCACTTCCCTCAAGACCCTAGGATGTAAGCCATCAGGTCCAGGTGATTTATCTGCCTTGAGTCCCATTATTTTACCGAGTACCACTTCCTTAGTGATTTTGATCGTGTTTAGCTCCTCCCCCCCCTTTAGCCCCCTGTTTGTCCAGTGTTGGGATATTCTTAGTGTCCTCTACTGTAAAGACTGATACAAAATATTCATTCAGTGCTTTTGCCATCTCCATATTTCCCACCATTAATTTCCCGGTCTCATCCTCTAAGGGACCAACATTTACTTTAGCCACCCTTTTTCTTTTTATATAACTATAAAAACTCTTACTATCTGTTTTTATATTTTTTGCTAATTTACTTTCATAATCTATCTTCCCTTTCTTAATCAATCTTATTGTTATTTTTTCCTGTCTTTTAAAGTTTTCCCAATCCTCTATCCTCCCACTAGATTTGGCTACCTTACATGCCCTTGTTTTTAGTGGAATACTATCCTTAATTTCTTTACTTAGCCACGGATGGCTGTCTTTTCTTTTACATCCTTTTCTTCTCAGTGGAATATATATTTTTTGGAAGTTGTACAATAACTCCTTAAATGTACACCACTGATCATGTATCGTCTTACCCTTTAATCTATTTTCCCAATCCACTCTACTCAATTCCGCTCTCATACCTTCATAGTCTCCTTTATTCAAGCTTAGCACGCTTGTTTGAGATCCAACCTTCTCACCCTCTAATTGAATATGGAATTCAACCATGTTATGGTCACTCATTCCAAGGGGATCCTTTACTAGGACATTTTTAATTAATCCTGTCTCGTTACACAGGACCAGATCTAAGGTTGCTTGCCCCCTGGTCGGTTCAGTTACATACTGCTCAAGAAACCCATCCCTAATACACTCAATGAACTCATCCTCAAGGCAGCCCTGCCCAATTTGATTTGTCCAATTAATATGATAGTTAATATCCCCCATAATTATAGATGTTCCCTTATTACAAGCCTCAACTATTTCCTGATTGATACTCCGTCCAACAGAGTTGCAACTGTTCAGAGGCCGATAGACTACGCCCACTAGTGTTTTTTTCCCCTTATCATTCCTTATCTCCACCCAAACTGTTTCATTATCCTGATCTTTTGACCCAATATCATTTCTCTGTATTACAGTGATTCCTTCCTTTATTAACATAGCCACCCCAACACCCCTTCCTTCCTGCCTGTCCTTCCTGATCGTTAAATAACCTGGTATGTTTAATTCCCAGGCATTGTCACGCTGCAGCCACGTTTCTGTAATGGCCACAAGATCATACCCATATGTAGTTATTTCTGCCATTAACTTGTCTAATTTGTTACGAATGCTACGTGCATTCAGATAGAGAACTTTCAAATCTGTTTTGTGACACTTAGTTCCTGCTTTTGCCCTTTTTATTACTTTACCTTTTACTCCATACCTTCTGCCCCTTCCTGACACGCTCCGGTTTTTACTTTCCCCACTGCTACCTAAGTCTATGACCTTCTCTGTTGTCATTTTTATTATTTGCACTCTAGGAACCTCCCCCCCACTAGTTAGTTTAAAGCCCTCTCGACAGCCCTAGTTATATGATTCGCCAGGACTCTAGTCCCAGCACTGGCCAAGTGAAGCCCATCCCAACGGAACAGCTCCCTCCTGCCCCAGTACTGGTGCCAGTGTCCCAGGAAGCAAAACCCATTTAGAGTCATAGAGTCATAGAGTTTTACAGCACAGAAAGAGGCCCTTCGGCCCATCGTGTCTGCGCCGCCCATCCATCCCTGTCCAGTCTAATCCCATTTTCCAGCATTTGGTCTATAGCCTTGTATGCAATGGCATTTCAAGTGCTCATCCAAATGCTTCTTGAATGTTGTGAGGGTTCCTGCCTCTACCACCCTTTCAGGCATTGAATTCCACATTCCAACCACCCTCTGGGTGAAAAAATTCCTCCTCAAATCCCCTCTAAATCTCCTGCCCCTTACCCTGAATCTATGCCCCCTTGTTATTGACCCCCCTACTAAGGGGAAAAGTTCCTCTTTATCTACCCTATCTATGCCCCTCATCATTTTGTACACCTCAATCAGGTCCCCCCTCAGCCTTCTCTGCTCCAAGGAAAACAACCCCAGCCTGTCCAGCCTCTCTTCATAGCTGAGGTGCTCCATCCCAGGTAACATCCTGGTGAATCTTCTCTGCACCCTCTCCAAAGCAATCACATCCTTCCTATAGTGAGGCGACCAGAACTGCACACAGTACTCCAGCTGTGGCCTCACCAGCGTTTTGTACAGCTCCATCATAACCTCCCTGCTCTTATATTCTATGCCTCGGCTAATGAAGGCAAGTATCCCATATGCCTTTTTAACCACCTTATCTACCTGCTCCGCTGCCTTCAGGGATCTATGTACATGTACACCAAGGTCCCTCTGACCCTCTGTACTTCCTAGGGTCCTACCACTCATTGTGTATTCCCTTGCCTTATTTGTCCGTCCAAAATGCATCACCTCGCACTTTTCAGGGTTAAATTCCATTTGCCACTTTTCCGCCCATCTGACCAACCCGTTTATATCGTCCTGTAGCCTGAGGCTTTCCTCCTCGCAATTTACCACCCCACCGATTTTCGTGTCATCTGCGAACTTACTGATCATACCTTTTACATTCTCATCCAAATCATTTATGTAGATCACAAACAACAAGGGACCCAGCACCGATCCCTGAGGTACCCCACTGGACACAGGCTTCCAGTCACAAAAGCAACCTTCGACCATCACCCTCTGCCTCCTGCCACTCAGCCAGTTTAGGCTCCAACGCGCCAAGGCACCCTGGATCCCATGGGCTCTTACCTTCTTGACCAGTCTCCTATGCGGGACTTTGTCAAAAGCTTTACTGAAGTCCATGTAAACCACATCCACAGCATTTCCCTCATCCACCCCTGTAGTCACCCCCTCGAAAAATTCAATCAGATTTGTCAGACATGATTTACCCTTGACAAAGCCATGCTGACTATCCCCGATTAATCCTTGCCTCTCCAAGTGGAGATTAATTTTGTCCCTCAGAATTTTTTCCAATAATTTCCCCACCACAGATGTTAGACTCACTGGCCTGTAATTCCCTGGTTTATCCCTGCTACCCTTCTTGAATAATGGTACTATGTTAGCTGTTCTCCAGTCCTCTGGTACATCCCCTGTGGCCAGAGAGGTTCTGAAAATTTGTGTCAGAGCCCCTGCAATCTCCTACTTTGCCTCCCACAGCAGCCTGGGATACATCTCGTCCGGGCCTGGGGATTTATCCACTTTTTGGCCTGCTAAAACCGCTAGCACCTCCTCCCTCTCGATGCTAATATGTTTAAGTATGTCACAGTCCCCTTGCCCGATTTCTATGTCTGCATCGTCTTTCTCCATAGTGAACACAGATGCAAAAAATTCATTTAAAACCCCGCCTACATCCTCTGGCTCTACACACAGATTGCCACTTTGGTCCCTAATGGGCCCTACCCTTTCCCTGGTTATCCTCTTACCCTTAATATACTTATAAAACATCTTAGGATTTTCCTTTATTTTGCTCGCCAGTGTTATTTCATGGCCCCTCCTCGCCCTCCTAATTTCTTTTTTAAGTATGCCCCTGCACTTTTTATACTCCTCTAGGGCTTCTTCCGTCTTTAGTCTTTTGTAACTGCCAAAAGCCCCCCTTTTATTTCTAATGCATTTTTGTATATCCCTTGTCATCCAAGGTTCCCTTTGCTTGTTGGTCCCACCCTTGACCTTTACAGGAACATGTTGGCGTTGTACTCTCTCTATTTCCCTTCTGAAAGTCTCCCACTGTTTTGATGTGGATTTTCCTATAAGCAGCTGCCCCCAGTCCACTTTGGCCAGATCCTGCCTTATCATATTAAAATCGGCCTTCCCCCAATTTAGAACCCTTATTTCCGGGCCGTCTTTGTCTTTTTCCATGACCACCTTAAATCTCACCGAATTATGGTCACTGCCGCCAAAATGCTCTCCTACTGACACTTCCACCACTTGCCCGGCTACATTCCCCAGAATTAGGTCCAGTACCGCCCCCTCTCTTGTAGGACTTTCTACATGTTGGCTCAAAAAGCTCTCCTGGATGCACTTTAAGAATTCTGCACCCTCTAAGCCTTTCACACTCTGACTGTCCCAATTTATATTGGGGAAGTTGAAATCCCCCACTATTATTACCCTATTATTTTTGCACTTTTCTGAGATTTGCCTACATATCTGTTCCTCTATCTCCCCCTGACTGTTTGGGGGCCTATAGTACACTCCCAGCAAAGTGCTTGCCCCCTTTTTGTTTTTAAGTTCTACCCATATGGCCTCATTAGAGGAACCCGCTAATATATCATCCCTCCTTACAGCAGTAATTGACTCCTTAATTAATATTGCAACACCCCCTCCCCTTTTACACCCCCCTCTGTCTCACCTGAAGATTCTATACCCCGGAGTATTGAGCTGCCAGTCCTGACCCTCCCTCAACCATGTCTCCGTGATAGCAACAATATCGTACTCCCATGTGTTCAACAACAACTTCAGTTCATCCACCTTATTTGCAAGACTCCTTGCATTAAAATAAATGCCTTCCAGCCCTGCCATATTCTCTTTTGCCTTCACATATTTGCTCTGCCTTCCCAGCTGACTTGTTTTTCCCTCTGTATTTGGCTGTAAATCACCCCCTACTATAGCTCCACTCTGTACCCCAACCCCCTGCCAAGTTAGTTTAAACCCTCCCCAGCAGTGCTAGCAAACCTCCCCGCAAGGATATTGGTTCCCCTCTGGTTCAGGTGTAAACCGTCCGACTTGTACAAGTCCCACCTTTCCCAGAAGCAGACCCAGTGATCCAGGAAACTAAAGCCCTCCCCCCTGCACCATCCCTTTAGCCACGCATTCATCTGTTCTATCTTCCTATTCCTATACTTACTAGCACGTGGCACCGGGAGTAATCCAGAGATTACAACCTTTGAGGTCCTGCTCTTTAATCCTTCACCTAGCTCCCTAAATTCTTGCTGCAGGACCTCATCCCTCTTTTTACGTATGTCGTTGGTACCAATGTGGACCACGACCTCTGGCTGTTCACCCGCCCCCTCCAGAATGCCCTGCAGCCGCTCAGTGACATCCTTGACCCTGGCACCAGGGAGGCAACAAACCATCCTGGATTCACGTCTACGGCCACAGAAACGCCTATCTGTTCCCCTTACTATAGAATCCCCTACCACTATTGCTCTCCCACTCTTTTTCCCCCCTTCTTGGGCAGCAGGAGCACCCCCAGTGCCAGGAAGTTGGCTGCTGCTGCCTTCCCCTGGTGAGTCATCCCCCTCAACAGTATCCAAAGCGGTATACTTGTTTGAAAGGGGGATGTCCGCAGGGGTTCCCTGCACTACCTGCCTGCCTTTGTTGCTCCGCCTGATGGTCACCCCCTGTGCTGCCCTACCCTGAGGCGTGAACAACTCGTTAAACGTGCTATCCACGAGCCTCTGAGCATCGCGCATGCTCCAAAATTCATCCACCCGCAGCTCGAGCGCCTCAATGCGGTCTACAAGTAGCTGCAGCTGGATGCATTTCCCGCACACATGGTCGCCAGGGACACTGGCAGCATCCCTGACTTCCCACATAGAGCAGGAGGAGCAGAACACGGGTCTGAACTCTCCTGCCATGACTTACTCCTTTAATTAATTTTTAAAATTTATTCAATACCCCAGTTACAGGTATGCTCTAGGGCGCTTTATTTACCAACTATCCCCACTACACCACAGAATTTTAACACCACAGAATTCAAGCTTGTATTGAAAAAAGAGAAATACTCACCAACCAATCACCTACCTGCTCCCTGGTGACGTCACACACTGATTACTTTTTACCTCTCTCCCCGCTGCTGAGTTGGTGTGCCTCGCCGCTCTCCGGTTTTTATACCGGTCTCACCACGCTGCTCCCGCTGGTCCCGACTGGTCTCGGGCCTCGCCGCTCTCCGGTTTTTATACCGGTCTCACCACGCTGCTCCCGCTGGTCCCGACTGGTCTCGGGCCTCGCCGCTCTCCGGTTTTTATACCGGTCTCACCACGCTGCTCCTGCTGGTCCCGACTGGTCTCGGGCCTCGCCGCTCTCCGGTTTTTATATCGGTCTCACCACGCTGCTCCCGCTGGTCCCGACTGGTTTTTTCTCCCACACCAGTCTTTGAGCCACGCATTTAACTGTCTAATTTTATTTGTCCCAGCCAAATTCGCTCGTGGCTCAGGTAATAATCCAGAGATTATTACCCTTGAGGTTCTGTTTTTTAATTTGACCCCTAGCTGCTCATACTCCTTTAACAGAACCGGCTTCCTAGTCCTATCTACGTTGTTTGTACCAACATGGACCACGACAACTGGATCCACCCCCTCCCACTGCAAGTTTCTTTCCAGCCCAGAGGAGATGTCCTTAACCCTGGCACCGGGTAGGCAACACAGCCTTCGGGACTCTCGCTCTCGGCTGCAGAGAACTCTATCTATCCCCCTAATAATACTATCCCCTACCACTCCAACATTTCTATTCACTCCCCCCTCTTGAATGGCCCCCCGTTCCACGGTGCTGTGGCCAGGTTGCTCATCCTCCCTGCAGTTCCTGCTCCTGTCCCCACAGGGAGTAAGAACCTCGAACCTGTTGGACAAGAGCAAGGGCTGCGGCTCCTCCAACACTACCTCCTGGATCCCCGTACCTGCCTCACTCATAGTCACACCGTCCTGTCCCTGACCATGGGCTACATCTGAAATAATTAACTTCATAGGTGTGACCAGCTCCTGAAACACAGAGCCCAGGTACTTCTCCCCCTCCCTGATGTGTCGCAGTGTCTGAAGCTCAGACTCCAGCTCATCAACACGGAGCTGGAGTTCCTGTAGCAGCAGACACTTGTCACAGACGTAATCACCGTGAGCCTCAATGGGGTCCACCGCCTCCCACGTCTCGCAACAGGACCACATCACCTGCTCCATTCTATGTAATTAATTAAATGTTTTATTGTTCGTTATGGATACCCTCTGCCCGATTTTAGATGCTAGTATCCCCTTTAATTAATTGGATTTAAATTAAATCAATCCCTCTAATTACACCAGTTAAATGGTTTACCAACAGTCACTCTGTACCAGAAAGGCCTTATTAACTACAACCCACAGAGTCAAAGTTTGAAAAGAGCACCTAACACCCCACTTACCCTAACTCACACTTACCCAAACTCACAGGACTCTCTGCTGACTCGCACTCAGTGATATGATAGATTTTACATTAATTTTGAGCGACTTGCCTAAATCCAAAACTAGAGTCTTAAACTTAAATAAAGCCAATTACATATGTATGAGGAGCGAGTTTGCTAAGGTAGATTGGGAAAATAGATTAAAAGGTATGGCAGTAGATAAGCAGAGGCTAGTGTTTAAAGAAATATTTCATAATTCTCAACAAAAATACATTCCATTGAGAAACAAAAACTCCATGGGAAAAGTGATCCAACCTTGGCTAACGAAAGAAGTTAAGGATAACATTAGATTGAAAGAAGAAGCTTATAATGTTGCAAAGAATAATAGTAAGTCTGAGGATTGGGAGAGTTTCAGAAACCAGCAAAAGTTGACCAAAAATTGATAACAAGGGAAAAAATAGAACATGAGAGAAAACTAACAAGATATATAAAAGCAGATTGTAAGAGTTTCTACAAGTATGTAAAAAGGAAAAGAGTAGCAAAAGTAAATGTTGATCTCTTAGAGGCTGAGACAGGAGAAATTATTATGGCGAATAAGGAAATGGCAGAAATGTTAAACAAATATTTTATATCTGTCTTCACAGTAGAAGACACAAAAAGCATACCAAAAATGGTTCAGAACCAAGGGTCTAATGAGGATGAGGAACTTAACATAATAAATATAAGTAGATAAAAAGTACTAGAGAAACTAATGGGACTAAAAACCGACAAATCCCCTGGACCTGACGGCCTATATCCTAGGGTTCTAAAAGAGGTGGCTGCAGAGATAGTGGATGCATTGGTTTTGATCTTCCAAAATTCCCTAGATTCTGAAATGGTTCCAGCAGATTGGAAGGTCACAAATGTTACACCGCTATTCAAGAAAGGAGGGAGAGAGAAAACAGGGAACTACAGGCCAGTTGGCCTGACAGCAGTTGTCAGGTAAATGCTGGAATCCATTGTTAAGGAAGTGGTATCAAGTCACTTAGAAAATCCTAACATGATTAGGCAGAGTCAACATGGTTTTATGAAAGGGAAATTGTGTTTGACAAATTTATTAGAGTTTTTTGAGGATGTAACTAGCAGGGTAGATAAAGAGGTACCAGTGGATGTAGTATATTTGGATTGCCAAAAGGCATTCGATAAGGTGCCACATAAAATATTATTACACAAGATTAGGACTCATGGGGTTGGGGGTAATATAATAGCATGGATAGAGGATTGGTTAACAGACAGAAAACAGAGAATAGGAATAAACTGATTTTTTTCAGGTTGGCAGGCTATAACTAGTGGGGTGCCGCAAGGATCAGTGTTGGGGCCTCAGCTATTTACAATCTATATTAATGACCTAGATGAAGGGACCGAGTGTAATGTATCCAAGTTTGCTGATGATACAAAGCTAGGTGGGACAGTTGGTGTTCAGAGAGATTTGGGTGTCCTCGTGTAAGAAACACAGAAAGCTAGCATGCAGGTACAGCAAGCAATAAGGAAGGCAAATGGCATGTTAGAAACATAGAAGATAGGAGCAGGAGTAGGCATTTGGCCCATCAAGCCTGTTCTGCCATTTAATGACATCATGGGTGATCATCCAAATTCAGTACCCTGTCCTTGCTTTCTCCCCATATCCCTTGATCCCTTTAGCCTTAAGAAATATATCTAACTCCTTCTTGAATATATTTAATGAATTGGCCTCAACTGCCTTGTGTGGTAGAGAATTCCACTGGTTCACCACTCTCTGGGTGAAGAAATGCCTCCTCGTCTCTGTCCTAAATGGCTTACCCCTTATCCTTAGACTGTGACCCCTGGTTCTGGACTCCCCCGCCATCAGGAACATCCTTCCTGCACCTAGTCTGTCTAGCCCTGTTAGAATTTTATAAGTTTCAATGAGATCCCCTCTCATTCTTCTAAACTCCAGTGAGTACAAACCCAATCGACCCAATCTCTCCTCATGCGTCATTCCTACCATCCCAGGTATCTGTCTGGTGAATCTTCACTGCACTCTCTCCATGGCAAGAACATCCTTCCTCAGATAAGGAAATCAGCACCTTTATTGTAAGGGGTTTGGAGTATAAGAGTAAGGAAGTCTTGATACAATTGTGCAGGGCCTTGGTGAGACCATACCTGGAGTACTGTCCACAGTTTTGGTCTCCTTATCTAAGGAATGGTATACTTGCCTTGGAGGTGGTGCAACTAAGGTTCACTAGATTGATTTCTGGGATGAGAGGGCTGTCCTATGATGAGAGATTGTGTAGAATGGGCCTATACTCTCTGGAATTTAGAAGAATGAGAGGTGATCTTATTGAAACATACAAGATTCTGAAGGGGATTGACAGGGTAGATGCTGAGAGGTTGTTCCCCTGGCTGGAGTGTCTAGAACTAGGGGGCATAGTCTCAGGATAAGGGGTCAGCCATTTAAGACTGAGATGAGGAAGAATTTCTTCACTCAGAGGGTTATGAATCTTTGGAATTTTCTGCCCCAGAGGGCTGTGAATGCTGAGTCTTTGAGTATATGCAAGGCTGAGATAGATAGATTTTTGGTCTCTAGGGGTATCAAGGGATATGGAGATCAGGCGGGAAAGTGGAGTTAAGGTCAATGATCAGCCATGATCTTAATGAATGGCGGAGCAGGCTCGAGGGGCCATATGGCCTACTCCTGCTCTTACTTCTTATATTCTTATGTTCTTACAGCTTAGCTCATAATAGATTTATGAGGTTTTTGTTGTTCCTATACGTACAGCATAAGAAAATTGTTTATACAGAGCCAAGCCTTCTGAACAGTCAAAAATCAGCTGACCTTATACCGCTAACGTGTACTGCCTTTGGCTGTATGCTGACTACTACTTTCTCACAATAGGCCTGTTGGAGCTCTGGTGAAAATTACTCTGAATTGAATAATATTATGATAGATAGTCAACCCAGAGCTATCAATATTCTTCATTTTCCCAAGTCCTGATTGTGGATTAAATACAATAAGTTGATAATTCGGAGGATGCTCATATTGCCACCAGCACCATACTTAAAGGCATGGAGGAAGTTGGTTCCAATCCTACATATTATATTTGATTTTACATTAATAGCCAAGTATTAAAAACAGACTCAGTTTTACTTCCCCTTCGACCGTTTTCAGTCGGATGCATTTTATCTGATTTGGGTTCATGATCAGCTCTCTAGGGGTGAAGAGCAATGGCTAATTTTGGTGCCTCATGACAAGCTCACAACTGCATTCACACATCACTTATCAGTTCATTCATAATATTACCAAAATGGCACATAAATACATTCCATTCCATATATAAATAACCAATTCAAAATATTACTTTTTTCATATTGCCTTCATATCAAAAAGTTTCTGATCCTTTTTCCAGTATCCCTTACATTGGATAACATATCATGAAGCCTTGGTTATTTAAAGAGTATTATCAGTAATAAAATATTGAAGTATCACTCATCGTCTTACAATATAGAATGTCTTTTATTGAACATGACACCAAAAATCAATCTTAAAATCTTGTGTTAAAACAGTGTCATTCTGATAAGTTACATTTTCACTTCATCATAGAATGCCTGACTCCAAGTGACATTAAATCTGATAATTTTGCCTTAAACCTTTTCATTCTGAATTTAACTGGCACTGTATTCAGACAGGTGTATCTGTGTGTTGTAAGAGTGACTTATACAAGAGCAAATTGTATTTATATAGTACCTTTAACGTAGATAAACATACCAAGGTGCTTCACTGATGCATAACCAGTCAAAACTGGATTCCAAGCCAAAGAAGAAGATATTAAGAGGGGTGATCAAAAGAGCTGGGGATTAAGGAGGGTTTTAAAGGTGGAGAGGGAGGTGGAGATGTTGAAAGGTTTAGGAAGGTACTTCTAAGAGCATAGGCCATAGATAGCTGCAGGCATGGCTGCCAATACTGGGGTGAAGCAAGGGTAATGCATGAGGTCAGAGTTAGAGGAACAGAGTGCGGCCACAGGGGAAGTCATTTGCAAGAATCCTCCTCAATCGCTTTCTCCCAGTGGCTGAAGAGCTCCTCCTAGAGTCGCAATGTGGATACCGCCCACTAAGGGGCAAAATGGACATGATCTTCACCGCGCATCAAATACAAGAGAAATGCAGGGAACAGCACCATCCGCTGCACATGGCCTTCTTTGACCTCACAAAGGCCTTTGACACCTTCAACTGTGAGGGATTATGGAGTGTCCTCCTCAAATTTGGCTGCCCTCAAAAGTTTGTCACCATCCTCCGCCTGCTTCACGACGACATGCAAGCCGTGATCCTGACCAATGGATCCACCATAGACCCAATTCACGTACGGACCGGGGTCAAGCAAAGCTGTGTCATCGCACCAACATTCTTCTCGATCTTCCTTGCTGCAATGCTCCATCTCACCCTCAGTAAGTTCCCTGCTGGAGTGGAGCTAATCTACAGAACAAACGGGAAACTGTTCAACCTCCGTCGCCTCCAGTCCAGATCCAAGGTCGTCCCATCCTCTGTCATCGAATTACAGTATGCAGACGATGCTTGCGTCTGCGCACACTAGGAGGTCAAACTCCAAACCATCGTCAACACCTTCACCGAAGCGTATGAGAGCATGGGCCTTACACTAAAAATCCGTATGACAAAGGTCCTCTACCAACCTGCCCCCACCACATAGTACTGACCCCGATTATCAAAATCCACGACGAGGCCTTGGACAACGTGGACCACTTTCCATACCTCGGGAGCCTACTATCAACAAGGACAGGCGTTGATGATGAAGTCCAACACCGCCTTCAGTGTGCCAATGCAGCCTTCGGCCGCCTGAGGAAGAGAGTGTTTGAAGACCAGGACCTCAAACCCAGCACCAAGCTCATGGTCTACAGAGCAGTATTGATAACCGCCCTCCTGTATGCTTCAGTGACATGGGCCATGTACAGCAGGCACCTCAAAGAACTGGAGAGGTACCACCAATGCTGTCTCAGCAAGATCCTGCAAATCCATTGGCAGGATAAGTGCACCAATGTCAGTGTTCTCGCTCAGGCCAACATCCCCAGCATCGAAGCTTTGACCACGCTCGATCAGCTCCGATGGACAGGCCACATTGTCCGCATGCCCGATACGAGACTCCAAAACAGGCACTCTACTCGGAGCTCCGACATGGCAAGAGAGCCACAGGTGGGGAGAGGAAACGCTTCATGGACACCCTCAAAGCCTCCTTGAAAAAGTGCAACATCCCCACCGACACCTGGGAATCTCTGGCCCAAGACCGCTCAAAGTGGAGGAGAAGCACCCAGGAAGGCGCCAAACACCTCGAGTCTCTTCGCCGGGAGCAAGCGGAAGCCAAGCGCAAGCAGCGGAAGGAGCGCACGTCAACCCAAGCACCCCACCCACCTGTCCCTTCAACCACCGTCTGCCCCACCTGTGACAGAGACTGTAGGTCCCGCATTGGACTCATCAGTCACCTGAGAACTCATTTTATGTGTGGAAGCAAGTCATCCTTGGTTCCGAGGGACTGCCTAAGAAGAAGTTCTGGGCAGATTGTAGGACTGAAGAAGATTACAGGAGATAGAGATCAATGAGGTCATGGAAAGATTTAAACAGATGGATAGAATTTTAAATTGGAGGCACTGGGGGACTGGAAGCTAACGTAGGTCAGCTAGGACAGGGGTAACCACTGAGCAGGACTTGGTGGGATAGAGTGCGGGCAGCAGAGTATTGGATCAGCTGACGCTTCTGGAGGGTGAAAGATTGCAGGTTTGCTAGAAGAGCTTTGGACTAGTTGAGCCTGGAGGTGACAAAGGCATGGATGAGGGTATCAGTAGTAAAAGGATTGATGCAGGGGTGGAAATAGGCAATGTTATGGAGGTGAAAGTAGGCAGCCTTTGTGTTGGAGAGGATATGGGCTTGGAAGCTCAGCTCGGGGTCGAATAGGACGCCGAGGTTGTGAACAGTCTGGATCAAAATGAGAAAGTGGCTGGGGTAAGAAATGGAACCAGTGTCAAGGTACAGAGTTTGTGGTGAAGGGCAAAGACCATGGCTTTTGGTTTCTATTACGTCCGTGAATGATTGAGACATGGACAGCAGGAGTTGAACAATATAAGTCTTTACTGATGGAAGGAAAGAGTGAAACTGAAAACAACAGAGGCTCACTAGCGCCTTTTATACAGGGGTGGTCACTGCCGGTACTGCAGTCTGAGACCAGTTATTCTCTTAAAGGTACATACACAACAATTCCTCCCCTTTTAGATAAACAGTACATAACATTCATTTAACAACTAAATGATAACTAATTACAATCACAATTACGGTTGCTAGATACATTGGTTAAGTTTAAGCAATTATAAGTTCAGTCTTTGAGGAGGCTTCCTGATTCTGTCTGGATAACGCCTCTTTGGGGTATCAGGTTCTTCTGGCAATGTTGAGTCGGGATCAATGTCGTTGTTTGGTTCACCTGCTTCCAATATTACCGGTTCTGCGGTAGCTGCAATTGGAATGTCAATTTCATTACCAGGTGTATCAGATCGTGGTGTGGAGTTGACGTTTTTCAGTGACTCTAGAATCTGGTCAGCATGGCATCTTACAATGCTCTCCCCAACGTCCATGGTATACATGAGAGGTCCTTGCCGTGTACAAATCATTCCTGGCTGCCATTTCTCAGTGCGGTAGTCCCGGGCCAAAACTGGTTGACCTATCTTAAAACTCCTGGTTGGCCTTTCATTCATATTCTGAAACTGCCTGTTCTCCACATCTCTTCAGACGTTTGGCTTAACCAAATCCAAGCGGCATCGTAGTCTTCGATTGAAGAACATCATGGCTGGAGTTTGGTTGGTAACCGCATGTGTCGCATTCCGGTAGGCAAACAAGAAGTTGTCCACCTTGTGTTGTAGGGGTATATCTTCATTACACATTGCCTTGATAGCCTTCTTGAATGTTTGGACAAACCTCTCGGCCAATCCATTAGTGGCTGGATGATATGGGGCAGATGTGTAATGCTTAACACCAATGTTCTTTAAGAACCTCCGGAACTCTTCAGACACAAACTGTGGTCCATTATCAGAGCAAATCTGTTCAGGCAGCCCATTCCTGGCGAATATGGTTCGTAAAACTGTGATAGTTTTTTCCGTGGTGGTTGAGGACATTTTTATTACCTCTGGCCACTTTGAATGTGCATCTACCGCAATTAAAAACATCGAGTCCATGAAGGGACCAGCAAAATCAATGTGCACCCTTTGCCATGGAGATGAGGGCCACTCCCATGGATGCAGAGGAGCTTGTGGTGGGGCGTTTTGGACCTTCTGGCATCCTGCACAGCTCTTGGTCATCTTTTCGATTTCTCTATCGATTCCTGGCCACCACACAAACGCTCTGGCTAAGTTCTTCATTTTTACCCCACCCAGATGACCCTCATGAAGCTCATTGAGCACTCTATCCGTCAACTTAGGTGGAATTACTACTCTGGATCCACACATCAAGGTTCCTCTGCACACTGACAGATGTTCTCTTCTCGGCAAGAATGCTGGCAGCAGTGGTTCGCCATGTGCTGGCCATCCCTTCACCGTTAAATCATAGACCCGTGATAGTGTCGGGTCATTCCGTGTTTCCTTTTCTATGTTTGCATTCGTCACAGGGAGACATTCGACTATGGTCGAGTGGAATAACTCCATTGGATCCACTGCAAGGTCTTCTTCTTCCACCGTCGGCAACGGTAGGCATGACAATCCATCAGCATTTCCATGCTGTTTAGTTCCTTTGTACTCGATGTCATATTGGTGTGCCCCTAGGAAAAGGGATCACCTCTGCAGCCGTTGTGCTGTCATTATCGGTACGCCCTTCTGAGGGTTGAAAATGGAGACAAGAGGCTGATGATCGGTTAGTAGAGTAAAGTTTTGACCGTGCAGGTAGTGATTGAATTTCTTCACCCCCCACACTAGGCTGAGGGCCTCTCTGTCAATCTGGGTGTAGTTACGCTCAGCAGAAGTTAACGAGCGTGACGCAAAAGCTATCGGCCTCTCTAAACCATCAAGGACTTTATGTGACAGTACCGCCCCAATGCCGTAGGGAGACGCATCACATGCCAGTCTGATTGGCAGTGCTGGGTTGTAGTGAGCCAAAACTTCCCTTGAAGTGATTAAGTCCTTACTCTTCTGAAAGGCCCGCTTACAATCATCGCCCCATTTCCATGCTACCCCCGTTCATAGCAGGGCGTTCAGTGGGTGCAGAATTGTTGACAAATTCGGCAAAATCTTATGGTAGTAATTCACCAATCCGAGGAATGACCTCATTTGCGACACATTTTCAGGCGCTGGGGCCTTAACAACCGCTTCAATTTTGTCAGGGGACTTATGTAACCCCTCTTCATCAATAACGTGGCCACAATACGATATCTGTTTCTAAAAAAATTCGCACTTGGGGCGGTTGGCTCGCAGCCCATGTTCCCGTAGTCTAGTGAGCACCTGTTCTAGGTTGTTAAGGTGTTCACTGTCATCTTCACCTGTCACAAGGATGTCGTCCAAGTAACACTGAGTCCCCGGAATCCCTTGCAGGACTTGTTCCATCGCTCTTTGCCATATCGCCGGAGCTGATGCTACTCCGAATACCAATCGATGATACTGGTAAAGACCTTTGTGAGTGTTTATCGTGAGATACTTCGTAGAGGACTCTTCAACCTCCATCTGCAAATATGCTTGTGCTAGGTCAATTTTTGTAAAACGTTTCCCTCCAGACAGTGAGGCGAAGATGTCTTCTATCCTTGGAAGAGGATATTGTACTGTGTGAAGGACTGGGTTCACCGTCACCTTGAAATCCCCACAGATGCGAATCTTCCTTGGCTCCCCGGACTTATTGCTTAACGTTTTCTTCATGACAGGAACGATGGGTGTCACCCACTCACTCCAGTCGACCTTAGACAACACGCCTGCCTTCTCCAGATTCTCCAGCTCTGCCTCGACGGCTGGGCGAATTGCATATGGTACCGGTCTTGGTTTGAAAAACTTGGGAACTGCATTCTCTTCTATTTTTATCGAGGTGGTTACGCCTTTAAGCGTGCCCAGTTCTTGTTGAAATACCTTTTTGGCATTAGCTAAGATTGTTGACAATCGTCCA
Source organism: Somniosus microcephalus (assembly GCF_052327205.1). Classification (NCBI taxonomy): domain Eukaryota; kingdom Metazoa; phylum Chordata; class Chondrichthyes; order Squaliformes; family Somniosidae; genus Somniosus; species Somniosus microcephalus. Next base: position 46,339,849 of record NC_140993.1, on the reverse strand, counting down.
GGAGTGACGTCTTCATCTTTTTTACCGTCCACCGTCATTGCATGAATGGAGTGCCAATCTAAGTTTATCTTCCTGATCCATTCCCGTCCCAATAACGGTGGTCCACCATTTGGCAGTATGTAGAGATACAATTTCCGTATTTTCTTGCCATTGTATTTGACAGGCACCCTTATTTTTCCTCTGGGGTATACTTTTTGCCCCGTACACGTCGTCAATACAATGGATGTCTCTCTCAAGGGTATGTGTGAAAATAGCCGCTCGTAGTCTCATCGATTCATGACGGTTAGCGCTGATCCTGTATCAATTTCCATTTTAACTTGGGACCCTGCTATCGTGAGGGTGACCCAAATGGTTCGGTGATCCTCTTTTGCGATTACATTGTGAAGTTTGAGACAGCTTAGTCTCCTGTTCCCGGATTCACTATCGCTCATCTGGTCTTCGGAACTACTGTCCGTCATCTTTTGTACTTTCTTGTACGGTTCCTTAGTAGCCTTTTTGTTGTCGCTGGTCTTCTTCCCAGACCTGCAAACTCGTTCAATGTGTCCCATCTTCCCACATTGCCTGCATATTTTGTCTTTGGACCAGCAGTCCTTCTGGTCATGGTTAGTTCTGCCACAGCGATAACATTTTGCAAATCCCCGTGTCATTTCGTGGGTGCCATATTCCTGTGGTTTTTGTTGAATTTCTGCAGCTCCCCTGGCTGCTGCTTCATATGATACTGCCACGCTGAAAGCCTTATCTAGCGTCAGCTCTTTCTCTGAGAGTAACTTCTTCTGTGTTCCTTCACTCAGGAGTCCACAAACAAATTTGTCCCGCAGGGTATCTGCCAGTCCTGCTCCGAACTGGCAGTGCTTTGATAGCTTGCGTAGTTCCGTAAGGTACTCAGCATTGCTCTCATCTTTATGCTGAGTTCTCCTGTGGAATTTAAATCTTTCTGCTATCAACAGCGGTGCAGGGTTTAGGTGTTCCTGTAGGACAGCAACAATTTCGTTAAAACTCTTCGCCTTCGGTTTGGCTGGAGTAATCAGGTCCCCCAATAGGCCGTACGTTCTAGCGCCCATTAAGTTTAGCAATATCGATGCCTTTTTCTCCTCCGCTATTTCATTTGCCTCGAAATATACCTCGAGTCTTTCCACATACGTGGTCCAGTCCTCTATTGTATTATCAAAAGCAGTGATACAGGCAGTCTTCGGCATCTTGCAAATCTAAAATGGCGCCTCCCGCGCTTTGCCTTCTTCCCAGATTTAACAAAATGGCGCCTCCCGCCCTTTGCCTTCTTCCCCACTGTTGTTAGCGCTGCTTTCCGCGGTTCCCGTTGCAACCTGCAGCTCCTCGCGGTTTCTTGTGCGTTTAATATTTCTTTTTTTTATTATTTTCCCATCGTGGAACAACCCTGTGGGACTCTTGCCTCCCTCTTCGCGGGTCTATACGCAGCCCGGCTTCGTAGCACCGGCCGCGCCCTGTGTGCTCCACCCTCTCTCTCTCTTCTTCCCGACAACGCTGCTCGGCCCCGTTGCAAACCACCCGCTCGAGTTCGCGACCGCCGCAGCCCAGGAAGGATCAGTGCACTACCTGCCACCAGCCCGATTAGCTGAAGCACCATCGACAGGAACCAGGCCCTGCTTCCGACAGCTTCTCCAGCAATCTTCAACTCCACAAACACAGGGCCGGATGCCCACGGTCGACGCCCGTTTCTACTGCCTCTTACTTTCTTTTCTTTCTGGCCTCGACCTCTGCTCACTTCGCTGTAGGAATGGATCCCAGGAGGTGGTGCAGACTGTAGGTAGGTTCGTATCGGCTCGTCGCCAGTATTACGTCCGTGAATGATTGAGACATGGACAGCAGGAGTTGAACAATATAAGTCTTTACTGATGGAAGTCAATAGTGAAACTGAAAACAACAGAGGCTCACTAGCGCCTTTTATACAGGGGTGGTCACTGCCGGTACTGCAGTCTGAGACCAGTTATTCTCTTAAAGGTACATACACAACAGTTTCGCAATATTTAACTGAAGGAAATTTTAGCTCATCCCAGAATGGGGGCCCCAATCTTTACTGCGGTGGGACTCCCAAGCCGGGGGGGAGGAGTTCTGGTCCGGAAGGTCCAGGTTTTAACTCCACAGCGTGTTGAGATTGGGCTAGACAAGCATATGAGGGAAAAGGGAACAGGGGGTTATGCTGATAGATTTAGATGAGGAAAGACGGGAGGAGGCTGGTGTGGTGCATAAATGCCGGCATGGACTGTTTGGGCCGAATGGCCTGTTTCTGTGCCGTATATCCTATATAATCCTATTTAATTTGCTGATATTAGCTTATCACTGGTCTTTTAACTAATCAGGATCGACTGCAAACCATTATGGTGGGAATATTGTGTTTAATCAGAGTTTAAGACAGAACATAACACACTAGTAATACAGCAAAAACATACGACCGTGACAAGCAGCTGGTACCGATCCCGATCGGACAGACGGCTGGCGCGCGCAAACAGTTCTCCGGCTTACGGCCTTTCTTCCTCTCATCTAAACCCTCCAAGAGTGTTAACTTAGGTCAGCATGTGTCCACTCCCGGAAGAGTGTTAGACCAGCCCCACTCTTGTCTGGCTCTCCCCTCCATCGTCTGTGCTAAGAACTTTTCGGATCTTGCTTTTATTCCCTTTTTAGGGGTGGGCCTGATGTACAATATGGACAGGACCATTTAACCTGTAAGGGTTCTTCTTAAACCAATGTGCCCAATGGCACGTCGATTTCTTTGTCTTAACTTTCAGATGAAAGCCCTCCCCTAAGGTGTCTCATGCTGTTACCTCACATGTCTTTCCTGTTTATACATTCTGAAGGCCCATCCATTGTAATTCCTCTTATCTCTCTTGTCCCTATCCTCCCAAGTTTGGAGTCAGACATTCTTGGCCTTCAGATATTCGTAGTTGCTTGTTATAAGTTATTTATGTTCAAGCTGTTCATGTAGCTTTAGCTGTGCAAAACTAATTATTTCATTCCATTATCAGACTATTGTATCATGGAATGAATCATTAAATTCCCAAAGGTATCCTCTATTCTATTCTCACACGTTGGTTAACTTACGCATTTTAAAGCAACTTTGTTAAACAAAGTCAACATCCTAACTTAGCATTATAATATGTTTATTAGCAGTAATGGAAGAAACATAGGCGTTGGACCTCGGTTGGCCAAATTAGAGATACATAAACAAAGTCAAAATCCTAACTTGAAAACAGCAGATAGCTAGCCTGGAAACAAGGTCATATATGACAGTCACGGTGAAGAATGTTATAACATCAGCAGGGAATTCAAAACATAAGCAAATTCTAAGCATCTATCCCCTTATTCTGAAACTAGTCTGATGAGACTTTTGTCTCAAGTTCTAATACAGTCATGTAAACACAGTCTTATTCGTGTTTTCATTAGCATAACCCCATATATTTTGGATACCCCTAATTACTAACAGTGTGCGTGTTTGTTTTTAAACAGGTTATCTGACCGGAAGCCAGCCTGATTGACAGCCTTGGGTCCCTGTCGGGTGGGGAATGCTCCAGAAGAGGCCGCAGCCCGGGAGCAGGTAGGGATCCTGCTGCTCGGGGTAGAGATCGCAAGGGTGGTTTGGGGGGTGATCGCGGGGAGCCGGAGAGAGATCGGGGGCAGAGATGAGCGGTCAGAAACAATGTTACCCCCAATGTTTTTTGGGGTGCATGGCCCCTTTATGGGGCTGCGTGGCCCATTCAGAGTTTCACACATGCGTGTAATTTAACATTGGAAAAGCCAGTCTCGGGCTGTACAGGACCGGCAGAGAACTGCGAGGCCACGCAGCTTAGAGTGAACAATGGTCAGGGGTGAGGGTCCTTGACCACGGGAGGGGTTGGTGATAGTCGGGGGAGAAGGGTTGGTGGTCACAGGGGTGCATACGGCCTTCGGTGGTGGGGGGGGCGGTGATAATGGGGGATTCCCATCGTGTGTGGGCCAGATCGCTAGGTAGCAGTCCAATGACGGCGGGGGTGTGGTGAAGTCTGATTGCAGGGGGGTTCTGATTGTATGGAGTGGAAAACAGGTTTGCTTGGAGGGTTGTGGTGTTGCACTCCTTCTTCTCCTGGCCCACAAGCAGTGCTGGAAATGTTATTCCATGCAGTAGTCCTCACCCCCGCTTTAGCTCCCAGGTTCCCCGAGGCCCAGGAAACCCGGCTGGCCAGCGTTACAGCTGGAAGAGAGAAAAAATCTGAGGCACGCAGCCTCATTAAATTATTTCAATGAGTGACCCACCTCCTGGGAGCGTGTTGGTTAGCCGCCCCCTGTCCTGCCTCCATTAGAACCAGTAGTGGGCGAGTTTCAGGCGGGTTGGGTTCAGGTTTGAGATTTTTTATATTTTAACATCCAACCCAAACCAAACCCACCCGCTTTTGGGGATCGAAATTCCTCCCTGGATGTCAGACAAGCACAGCAGCAATGGAACAGTCAAAAGAGGTGGAACAGTATACATGTGAAAGCTAACCACATGTCCCGGTCATAACTGTGAGGTGGGAAGGGAGCGGGGGTTGAATAGCGGGTGGGAAACCAGGGATGTTCAGGTTTCCTGCAAGTCCTGCCGAATTTAACAGCAGGACTTGTTGTAAATAATTTCAACAGATTTTCTGGCCACAGCCAGCCGGATTGACAGTCTGTCTGTCTGTTGGGGGGAAGACAGATGGGAGTGGAGCAGAGTTAATTCCAACCTTTATAAAACACTGGTTCGGTCTCAACTGGAGTATTGTGTCCAATTCTGGGCACTTGATGTGCCAAATAACTGCCTGAATTCAAGAGGTTAAAGCTTAAAACTGAAGGCTTTTATTAAGTAAAGAACATGGCATCGAGTTAACCCAGAGGGGCGGGGCTAGGGAGGAGCATTAGTGGTTACATCTGTAGAACATTCCAGACATTAGCAAGTACAACAACAACAGACAATACAAATGCCAGAACACAGAGTTATTTCATCACATTCACCCCCTGCTATAGATTCAGTCTGTCAGGAGGTCTGACAGTCCTCTGGGAACGACATAACTCTTGCTGAGGCTCCTCCCGGAGTACTAACTCCGGTTCATTCGAATTCCCAGAATCATCAGTGTTTTCCACACTGAGGATTTGTGTCTCTGAAGGTCCAATACCACGATTGAAAACTCTACTCTCAGAGTCAAACTCTTTTCGAGCTCCAGCAGGTGCAAGATCTTTAATAGAGACCGTATCCTCTCGCCCATCCGGATATTGAATGTACGCATACCGGGGATTAGCATGGAGGGGTTGTACTTCCTCCACCAGTGGATCAGTCTTGTGGCCTCTCACATGTCTGCGCAACAGCACAGAGCCCGTGGTCATCAACCATGTGGGTAACAATACTCCATTAGTAGCTTTTCTTGGAAAGCTAAACATCCTTTCATGAGGGGTGGCATTTGTCGCTGTACACAAAAGAGACCTTATGGAATGCAGCACGTCTGGCAGGATATCCTGCCAGTGAGAGGTCGGCAGGCCTTGCGACTTCAGAGACAGTACAATAGCCTTCCACACTGTCGCATTTTCTTTCTCGACCTGCCCATTACCACGAGGGTTATAGCTGGTAGTTCTACTCATTGCAATCCCTTTCGATAGCAAAAACTGTCACAATTCTTCACTCATAAAGGAAGAACCCCTATCACTATGTATATAGTTAGGCATGCCAAACAAGGAAAACAGTTGACAGAGGCATTTAATTACAACAGCACTGGTCACATCCGGACAGGGGATAACAAAAGGGAACCAAAAGTACTCGTCTATAATATTAAGAAAATAGACATTACGGTCGCTCGATGGAAGGGGACCTTTAAAATCGAGACTCAAATGCTCAAATGGTCGAGTTGCTTTAATAAGATGAGCTGGCTCGGACGGCTTATAGAAGCGGGGTTTGCATTCAGCACAAACACGACAGGTTCTGGTCATTGTCCGGACCTCCTCAATAGAGTAGGGTAGATTGTGGAACTTAATGAAATGGTTCATTCTGGTAACCCCAGGGTGGCAGAGTGCGTCGTGGAGATTTTGAAGTTTATCTATACCTAGACTAGCACATACTCCTCGTGACAAAGCATCCGATGGCTCATTGAATACTCCAGGCCTGTACTGAATATCATCATAGTCATATGTTGACAGTTCTATTCGCCATCTTAAAATCTTATCATTTTTTGATCTTGCCTCTCTGCTTATCATTGAACATAAAGGCCACAGATTGCTGGTCCGTAATAAGCATAAAATGTTGGCCAGCGAGATAATGTCTCCAATACCTGACAGCTTCGATAATCGCCTGTGCCTCCTTTTCCACTGAAGAATGTCGAACTTCTGGTCCTTGCAATGTACGAGAGAAGAAAGCTACTGGTCTACCAGCTTGGCTAAGAGTTGCTGCCAACGCAAAATCAGATGCATCACTTTCCACTTGAAAAGGGATCTTCTCATCCACGGCACATACCACTGCCTTCTCAATGTCCCATTTGATATTAAAGAAAGCCTCCTGAGCTTCCGCCGATAGCGGAAAAGATGTCGACTTAATAAAAGGTCGGTCTTTATCTGAGTAGCTAGCCACCCACTGGTATAGTACGAGAAGAATCCCAGACACCTTCTTAAAGCTTTTACAGTGTGAGGTAAAGGTAAAGGTAATTCCTTAAGTGGGCGTAATCTTTCAGGATCTGGCCCGATTACCCCATTCTCCACAATGCAACCAAGAATACACAAACGTGTAGTACTGAAGGTACACTTGTTTTCGTTGTAGGTCAGGTTTAACCTCTTTGCAGTCTCTAGGAATTTCGCGAGATTTTGATCATGCTCCCGTTGGTCGCGCCCACAGATAGTAACATTGTCCAGGTACGGGAATGTTGCTTCCAACGCGTATTCATCCACCATACGATCCATCTCCCGTTGGAAGACGGATACCCCATTCGTCACTCCAAAGGGCACCATAAGGAATTGGTACAGGCGCGCATTAGCTTCAAAGGCCGTATAAGGTTTGTCTTCTATTTTGATGGGGAGTTGATGGTAGGCAGACTTTAAATCAATGGTGGAGAACACGCGGTACTCACAGAAATCACAGAAATCACAGAAACCCCACAGTGCAGATAGAGGCCATTTCGGCCCATCGAGCCTGCACCGACACATATCCCACCCTATCCCCGTAACCCCACGTATTTAATCCCCTAACACTAAGGGTCAATTTATCATAGCCAATCAACCTAACCCGCACATCTTTGGACTGTGGGAGGAAACCGGAGCACCCGGAGGAAACCCACGCAAACACGGGGAGAATGTGCAAACTCCACACAGACAGTCGCCCGACGCCGAATTCGAACCCGGGTACTGAGCTATCTGGTTCACCATCTCAGAAATACGAGGCAAAGGATAGGCGTCTAATTGGGTATACAAGTTTATAGTCTGGCTATAATCGACCACAAGTCTTTTCTTTTCATTAGTTTTAACCACCACCACCTGGGCACACCACGGGCTATTACTGTGTTTGATGATTCCCTCCCGTTAAAGCCTTTCCACTTCCTCTTTTATAAATGTTTTATCTTCTGAACTATACCGTCGACTCTAAGTCGCTATAGGTCTACAAATAGGAGCAAGGTTCGCGAACAAAGAAGGCGGACTTATTTTTAAAGTAGAAAGGCCGCAGACTGTGAGTGGAGGCTGAGATCCACCATACTTAAGGGTAACGCTCTCATGCTGACACTGGAAGTCCATGCCTATAATTAAGTTCACACACAACTGAGGTAATATGAGGAGTTTAAAGTCTGTATCCTTAACGGTCAATGTGACTTTACAATATCCAGTTACCTCCAAAGTAAGGGACTTGGACGCCATCACAATTTCACTTTGAGTAGGATAAACCTTCAATGAACAGGAGTTAACAAGGTTGGGGTGTATAAAACTTTCAGTACTGCCACAGTCTATCAAACACCCAGTAGGACGACCATTAATCTTGATGTCCATCATAGATTTCGACAAGGAACACGGTATGGTCTGGTCAAGCGTAGCCGAGGCTAGAGTAAAATGATAGGCGGCAGCAGAGAAGACATTGGGTACAGGATTACCCTTACACACTTTACTAAAATGTCCCCATTTCTTACATTTAAAACAGGTAGCCTCTCTGGTTGGGCATCTTTGCCTGGGGTGTTTAGATTGGCCACAAAAATAACACTTAGACCCATGGGGTACAGCCGCAACAATAGGATTAAGTGGAGACTCCATTGGTGTTATGGATGCCTCCATACTCAGAACACACGAGGCTGAGAGAGATGCATGGGCTGATGCATACACTTCTAAATTCTTCTGGGCTACATCTAATGATCGAGCAGTAGCGACGACCGTTTTTAAAACTAACGAGTCGTTCTCGAGGAGTCTGTGTCTAATATAATTAGATCGAAGGCCAGATATGAAAGAATTGCGGATGGCTTCTTCCTGATACACTATGGCAGAGACAGCCTTGTAGTTGCAATCCTTAGCCAAAGTCTTAAGGCCCTGCAGGAAATCATCCAGGGATTCCTCGGGTAATTGCCTGCGAGTAGACAAAAGATACCTGGCGTACACTTCATTAACCGACTTAAGGTACTGGGCCTTAAGAGCTGCGAGGGCCTCTTCATATGTTGTAATATCTTCAATTATACAGTAAGTTTGATGACTTACAAGACCCAACTTGTTAACCATCAGATTGATCGATGTGATGAAGTGTTCAAAACATCGAAGCCAATGCGTAAATTTCTTTGACGCATCTGCCGAATGGGGATCAATATCCAGACGCTTTGGTTTCAAAAATCGATCCATCTTCCAAAAGTTGTTACTTAATAAAATTGATGTGCCAAATAACTGCCTGAATCCAAGAGGTTAAAGCTTAAAACTGAAGGCTTTTATTAAGTAAGAACATGGCATCGAGTTAACACAAGGCAGCCATCATTCATCACCAATCCAGCCCTTATGAGTAAGACTCACACCAATCCGGAAGGGTCCAGAGGGACGGGGCTAGGGAGGAGCATTAGTGGTTACATCTGTAGAACATTCCAGACATTAGCAAGTACAACAACAACAGACAATACAAATGCCAAAACAGAGTTATTTCATCACAGCACTGCACTTTAGGAAGGATATGAAGGCCTTAGAGAGGGTGCAGAAAAGATTTACAAGAATAGTTCCAGGGATGAGGGACTTCAGTTACGTGGATAGACTGGAGAAGCTGTGGTTGTTCTCCTTAGAACAGAAAAGGTTGAGAGGAGATTTGATAGAGGTGTTCAAAATCATGACGGGCTGAGACAGAGTAGAGAAAGAGAAACTGTTCCCATTGGCGGAAGGGTTGAGAAACAGAGGACACAGATTTAAGGTGATTGGCAAAAGAATCAAAGGTAACATGAGGAAAAACTTTTTTACACAGCGAGTGGTTAGGATCTGGAATGCACTGCCTGAAAGGCAGACTCAATTGTGGCTTTCAAAAGGAATAATTCGATAAGTACCTGAAGGAAAAAAAAATGCAGGGCTATGGGGAAAAGTTGGGGGATTGGGACTAGCTGAAGTGCTCTTGAAGTGGGCTCAGCAGGCCGAATGGCCTTCTTCTGTGCTGTAACCATTCTATGATTCTATGAGGGAGGGTTGGGTGGAGTTGGACATCGCGGGGGAGGGGGTGGGGGAAGGGGGAACTGGCCAATTGTGAGGGTCTCATCGTGTGGAGGTAAGCTTGCTGGGCTGGGTGGAAGCACTCCTGCTCCTCATGGCCCACAAGCTGTGCTGGAAAGGCAATTACTTGAGTGATCCGGCCCTTCATGCCTCTCTTCAGCTGCCAGGTTTCCTGAGGTCTGGGAAACTTGGTCTACAGTCATTAAAATTAAAAGTTAAGGTGAATTGGAGGCACGCAGCCTCCCTAAAATATTTTAATGAAGAACCCGCCTCCTGAGAGCGCGTTAGTCACCCATCCCCCAACCCCCCACCCCCTCCGTTAAAAGCGGAAGTGGGCAGTTTGTAGGCAGGTTGCTCATTTTCAACCTTACCCAGAGCTATTTCAACACCTTCCGTTCCCCCAATATTCAGCTGGAGAAAACTAGCCAAAAATCCAGTGCATAATGCAGGACGCTGTCAAGGTTAGAAAGTGTAGGAGAGAAGACAAGATAAATCAAAAAGAAGTGGTTAGGTGGCACCAAGCTTGTTTTGTAAAATGACGTCGATTGTAGAAGGAAGGGACGGCTGAGGGAGGTAAGGAACACCAAAACTCTGGGAAAAGAATTGGGAAAAGAGTGATGAGTCTTAATTTCAACCATGAGTTTGTAGAGAGTAGGAGGAGCATGTGGCTCTGTATATTTGGAGCTTAGAAAGAACCCCAAAGAAATATTCAGAGAAACAGTGACCATATTAGTATCAATAAAGTAAACCATGATTTCCCCTGATATATAAACTTTGCAGGAACACACAAAAAAGGTAAGTCTTTAGTTAGCTTGTCCTTCTCTGTGATGTACGGAATCTCCGCTCACCTCTATTTTCTGCCTCTTACAATACAGGTCTCATTATGCATCTTTTTCACCAGCACAGCATGAAACTTAAAACTCTGGACCAAAGGATAGTAATCCCCTTGATTAGACAGCTTGAATCTAAATTCAAGACAGCCATGTTCACCCACGCATGGAATGTTTCCCCACAGTGTGAAATGCTATCTATCATCTTGACTGAGAACTTTTGAAACTCAGCCTGAAGGAAGGGTGTTAAAATCTTAGCAGCTGTGAAATTCTCTTTCACTAACCTGCGGTTGGGAGTCTAGGGACTCGAATTTAATTCCCGAGTCAGGTTACGTGGTGGGCAGGTTCGGGAGCTGCTTCCGGCGGGAACAGCTGCAGAGTTGCGATTTTTTCAAGTACCTTGTTCATTTCATGGAGACGCGCTGGCCAGTCCAATGAGTGTGATCGGGTCGGCTGGCCGCCTCTGACAATGTCATAATAGCAGCTGCTTTTAAAGTTGCCATCTAGCCTGAGCCTTTCCATTGTGGTTTCCTGCCCTTCTTTTCAAAGCTATGACTTCTTGCAGAGGCAAGGCAGCTCCTCAGTTTAATGATGAGTCCCTCCAAGTTCTTGTGGATGCTGTCAGAGGGCGCAGGGAGATTCTCTTCCCTCCTGATGGCTGGAGGAAGCCTTCTCAGCAGACCAAGGCAGCCTGGCTGCGCATTGCTCAGGAGGTGAGCGCACGGTCTATTTATGCATGGTCATGGATCCAGTGCCGCAAAAGTTTTAAAGATCTTGTGAGAACATCAAAAGTGAGTATCTCATCTCACTTGCATTCACTCTACTTCCCTTCTCTTCTCATCACCAGCACTCTGCGTTGTAAGCCTCCTCCTTCACATCCCACCTTACTCTTACTTCTCTTGCACCCTTTCTTATCCATCTCTGTCTCTGCACTGAATCACTTCAGCATCCTGCCTATGTACCCCTTAGACTCGCTCTCACTGTCATGCAGTGACAACAACTAACAACGCATATGGAGCTACCTTCTTCTTGGCACCTTACCCCATCTTCGTCTCACTCAAAGCTTCTATGGTAGGGATTATTGACCCTCACTCCATCACTGTGGCTGAAACACCGCTTGTGTCCCTCCTTGCAGGAAAAGATAGCCCACAGTAAGAGGGAGAGAGCAATGACTGGAGGAGGAACACCTACCCTAGCATCATTGACCAGTGCTGAGGAGGCTGCAAACGAGATTGTTGGGGGTGGCGAGGACCTGGAAGTGGGCGATGGAGAGACGGGCACACTAGAGGAAGCTGGTGACATAATAGAGTTTCATCCCTCTCAGATAGCAATGGAATATGATATCCATAGAGAATCGCTTTGTATCATCTGCTCAAAAGGATGTGTCTGCTACATCAATATCAGATGTCTAATTCAAGCCTTTACTCTCCCACAGGACCGTCGACTGCCCCCCTCCCCATGATCCAGGATGAAGAGCCGGACATCTCCTCAGAGGAATCTGAAACCTCTGAGGGACCAGCGTCACCAGGACTCAGCGCACCCAGCACCAGCGCAGCAACGCACACCTCGGTGGGGCCATCGCGAGTTAGAGTAGTGTTGCCACCTGGTCTATCACAGCGCACAAGTGAGCATCAGCAGATGGTGGGGACAGCGACAGCAGTAGAGAGCCCTCCTTGGAGGTCGCAGGACTCTCCTAGCTCTGCTGAGCTGCATGCAGACACTGTGCCTCTGGGGCCATCCAGAAAAAGAGCGGTTTGTGAAATACAGGAACAAGTGCAGGTGTCTCTGGAAGGGTTTGCCTCCAGGGTTAGTGCGAGTTTGGAGAGAATGGAGGAGTCCATCTCTAACATCAGCACAGCCGTGGTGGAGGTAATGGCACATGAACACACCACCATGGATAGGATGGCAACATCCGTGGAAGGCTGGCTACCTCAGTGGAAAGGATGGCTATGGCCATGGAGGAAATAAGTCGCCAGAGTCAGGAAAACATGGTGGGGGAGAAATTCGGTGGGGCCACAAACGGGGCGCCAAGCTCACCTGGGTGCTGGAATTAGCGCAGCGATCGGAGCAGTTGTGACCGCTGGAAATTCAGCTTGAACGCCCCAAGAGGGACACGGGGCGAGGCTCGAGGCACTCCGCATCCCTCTTAGGGCGCTGAAACTGAATATCGCAGCGCAACGTGCTGCAGCGCCACACGCTGCAGCACGGCATGCTGCGGTACTGCAGGCCTTCCTCCCATTCTTAAGGGGGAGGGGTCTGCACCACCGCGATCGGAGATCGCGAGTGCCGGCAAAAGACCTCGGCACCGTGGACAAGTGCTGGGCTCTCGGAAAACAACTGGCACTGCCACAGGGGGAGATCAGGAGGCCGGGGATGGAGGTGCTGGCAGGCGGCCGCCGTAAAAAATGGCCACCCCGTACCTCCACCTTAATTTGCGCCACTGCCGCCACAGGAAGGCCCCATGAACCGGGCGTGATTTGCGAACGGCGCTACAGAGGCGGGCGCTACCGAATATCGAGATCGGGGTGGTAGCGGGGCACTGCGCACACCGATGATGTCATCGGTGGCAGCGCAGCGCAACAGGCTAACGCCGCCATTAGCGCCCCAGCTAAATATCGCAGGAGGCGTGGCCAGTGGCGCTAAAGCCACTGAGTGCCCTCTTTAGGCGCTAACTGGTGGCGCAGCCCACTGAATTTCTAGGCCGGTGACTGTTCAGAATAGAATGACATCTCTGGAGGAGCGATGGGTAGCTTCATGGATGTCCTTGTGATGTGGACTGCAAGTGCAGATACGGGTCCTCATGGCCCCCCTGAAGTGCAGCAAGGTGCTCTCCTGCCACTTGCCAGCACTGAGGTGTGGCTGACCCATGAGAGGGATGTTGCTGGCAAGACAGAAGGAAGTGTGGGCTCCTCTCAAAGCGCCCACATGACCATGCCACTGCAGAGCCCTTGGTAAGAGACCCACTTTGCAGAGACAACTGAGATGGCCGTTTCAGCCCCTGTGCAAATGCAGGAAGAGTAGACTGTTTAAGAGCCCGCCCAGTCTCCCAAACCCAGAGGACGCCCGCCAAAGGTGTCTAAGCAGGCATAGCATCCTAGTCAGCAAGGTGCCTCTACATCTGCTGAAGCTACAGGGGAAGCACCACGTAGAAGCATGCGTAAGAGAAAGATTAGCACCTATAGTGACAAAGGGACTCACATGAGCAATGTTTCTTTTTTTCTGACTCTTGCTGCTATAGTTTGTCATGTGTTAAAGATAAATTATGTCAAACAGTTGATTGTGTGGCCTATGTGTTCTGGGAAATGGCAAAAGTGAATTGAGGGCTCAGGGCGACTTGCTTTTGTAATGCTGATGATAAAAGTGATAGGAAATAAGAGGGTATAGCAGAGATGAAGTATGACATTGGACAAGTGTCGCCTGCAATTACAGAGCCATATCGTGGCCACCTATGGTCGAAGAGTTAGCTTATAGAAGTGTGGCACGGCAGTGTGTATACCCTGGTTGATGGGCAGCAGTGAACTGGCGGGATGCTGCATTGGTCACAACAAGGCATGCAAGGCTCCCCTCGTCCTCCTCCTATTCCTCTTCCCAGGAAGATCTGTAGTGAGCCATGCGGCTGCTACTCCCCCAATTATGAGGACCAGCATGAATGGGCATAAATGTTACCCATCCCCTTGCTATAGATTTCATTTGAGGTAACAATCTTACAAGAGCACAGTTGGAGTGGCCTGAAATACTCCCATTCATGATGTGAAGGAATAAGCCATATAACCTATTCAGAATAATACACCATTCTATGAAAGAATTCTGGCCTTATTAAAACATGACAAACTGGGTCTGGAAATCTAGAAACCTAACGATGAAAAAGCTGTGAAAGTATTCTGGCTATTGAGATAGTTGTTGACACTGAATCAATAACCTTATTGAAACAGAAGGTTAAAGGCTCCTGACAGTCTGAACCTTTGGGAACAAGACAATAGTTCACCCTGTATAAGATGTTCTAATTTACACCTCGTAAAGAAGCACATAAAAGTAACAAACATCTGCCTTCATAAAAATGATACCAAGTAAAGCACACCTGCTGTTACACCTTATTTTATGATAAACGTAGAACACCTACAGGAGAGACATGGTTCTGTAGTGCTACCAGCTGAGGTGACTGTAAGAATTGCAGGGGTCAGCAGAAAAATGACTAGAAATAATTAGCTTACATCAGCAGAAAACCTGAAAGGAAATACCACTGGAAAAGGGTATAAATATTGAACTGTCAAATGGGATAGTAGACTTGCTTAAAGGGGCAAAGTGATTCTCAGCTTCAGAGCCAGCTCTGTAAGTCTCCAACTCTTTGTACCTCGGGAATCAAAGTTACTTTATTTGATTTTGGTGGATATCCTGAATAAAACTAAGAGCTGTAAAACTAGCGAAGTTAAGATTTGAGAGTAGGTTCTCTGATAATAGAATTGTTAGCTTTCTTTTTTTGGAACTATTAATGTTGCGATTGACTCACCAACTGTAAATTATATGTCGGTTCTTTAATAAATCTGTATATTTTTAGAATTGTCTCACATAATACTTCTGTATCAAACTCACAAACTCAATCTCTGTACACTCTTTGGTGAGGAGTTGCAGAATTCTGGGGGAGTTTTCCAGACCCTCATAATATCCGGAACGTTACAGTCTAGCTAAACTTATTAAAAGTGCTATCTGGAGGACGGTAACATTTTCAGGTTGTTTCTTTCCTTTAGGGAGAGATAGTCCGGACCTTTAGACCCAATTAAGCATCTTTTGGATTTGGCAACCTCAACCTTTAGTTGAAAGTGAACATCTGAGGAATACGCCTGATCTGGGGTAGCCCTAAAGGGGTTAGGACTAGTAATTATCCCTTCAATTAAATACTGCAGATGGGTGACTGCATGAATATTCAGAAGGTCTGTAGATGTGCAAAATCTTATCCCATACCTACAGCAACAAATTTCTTGCATTTGAATGTCAGCCATTTTTCAGGGGTGATTTTAAAGCGCTCCACCAATGCATACAAATCATGTCCTCCAGCAACTCGACTCCTTGAACTTGGCCTGTTTCTGACTAGTCGGGCAACAGGAGCCAGAAGCAGGAAAATGGGAAAACACTATGAAATTAGGTTTGGCAAGGCAGTTAACAGGCTGTTAACTGCCTTAACTACCTGTCCCACCGGTTGGAGACAGGTCAGTTTGCGTGCAGCTAAACAGCCATTCACGAAAATCGGATGGGGGCGGGATGGAGGCGGGTTGGGTGTCTGAAGCCATTTTTCCTCATTTTCCCAACAGACCCGCCTCCAACCCCGCCTCCTCAGGGCTACTAAAATCAAGCCCCTACAGGACTCTATCACTTTGCCCAGCAAGTTATCGTTAAAGAAGATGGTAGCTTCAGGGAAAAATGGTGCAAAAGATGGTAAGCAGTCACTTTAGATGTTACAAACAATTACTCAAGTGCAAAATAATCCATTGGCCTTCTTTTTGGCACCTGCCTGTTTCACGTGGAAGACCCTTTTAATTTGCAAATCAGGGTGGTATAACATACATAGGACGCCGACTGCCGTTTTGGGGAACAACTGCACACCCAGCTTTACCTGGCAGTACAGATGAAGAGGGCCAAGAACAATGGCTCGGATTTTGTGTTAAGATTAACGGTGAAGCTAAGAGCGCTCACTGTCATTATGGAGTAGAAACATAGAAACATAGAAAAATAGGAGCAGGAGTAGGCCATTCGGCCCTTCGAGCCTGCTCCACTATTCAATATGATCAAGGCTGATCCTCCATCTCAGAACCATATTCCCGCTCTCTCCCCATACCCCTTGATGCCTTTTGTGTCTATAGAAGTCGGACAGCAACTTCTGGAGTATGTGCATGCAGAAATGCGGAAATCCAGAACTGAGGTCCTGGGTACCCTATTCTTCCCGATAGACTCGGCATTGAAATCCATGTATGGGCATGAAGTTGCTGTACTTGCCCATTAGTTACCCATGGAACACACCAGAAAAAGTCAGGGCTAGTATATTCAGGTGTAAGTGAAGTTTTAACAGTGTGCTAAGTCATAATTACTGCAAAACAACCTCTATGGCACTGAAAATTTAATTTTACAAATGTGGAGTCTCATTCCTCCAGAATTTAATTACGTGTTGGAGATGTAAAGAAAAAATTAAACTTTTTTTTCTCTTCTCTGTCTATCTCTTTTATCTCTCTCTCTTAATCCCATCTGTCTTTCCCTCTATTTATTTCTCTTTCTGTACATGATTTAAATCTAATTTATAATTCCTGGTTTATATTTCCTGGTGTAGAATCTGTGGGAGGTGGGGGAGGAAGGGAAATTTTAGCACACAAAAAAGGATGGGTTGGGGTCGGGTCAGATGTTAAAATTTAAAAAATCTAAACCCTGACCCCAACCTACTTCCACCGCGCCCACTTCTGGATTTAATGGAGGCGGGACAAGGAGCGGGCAGCCAAACCACTCCCAGGAGGCGGATTGGCAATTTAAATAATTTAAATATTGAAATGAAGCTGGCAGCCTCTGATTTAACCTGCTTCCGGATTTTCCATCTGAAACTCATAGCACTACATATCCCGCCCTGTTCACATCCAGGCCTGCGTGTTTCAGTGAGGACTCTTTAATCGGATTGGTTGAACAGCCACGCCATTGTTTGCTCTGCTCGCACACACCACAGATCCCCTGTAGAGGGTGGCGTGCTGAATCAGATACCTAAGAGCATAAGAACATAAGAAATAGGAGTAGGCCATTCGGCCCTTTGAGCCTGCTCCGCCATTCAATGAGATCATGGCTGATCTTCTGCCTCAACTCCATTCACCGGCCCTATCACCATATCCCTTGATGCCCTTACTAGTCAGAAATCTATTGACTTCTGTTTTGAATATATCAAATGACTGAGCCTCCACAGCCCTCTGGGGTAGAGAATTCCAAAGATTCACCACCCTATGTGTGAAGAAATTTCTTCTCATTTCAGTCCTGAATGGCCTATCCTTTATCTTGAGGCTCTGGCCCTTGGTTCTAGACTCCCCAGCCAAGGGAAACATTCTCCCAGCATCCACCCTATCAATTTTGTATGCTTCAATGAGATCCCCTCTCATTCTTCTGAATTCAAGAGAATACAGGCCTAGTTTACTCAATCTCTTCTCATACGACAGTCCTGCCATCCCAGGATTCAATCTCATGAACCTTTGTTGCACATCCTCTATGGCAAGTATATCCTTCCTTAGGTAAGGAGACCAAAATTGTACACAGTACTTCAGGTGTGGTCTCACCAAGGCCCTATATAATTGGAGTAAGACTTCTTTACTCCTGTATCAAATCCTCTTATAATGAAGGCCAGCATACCATTTCCCTTCCCAGCAGCAGCAGCAGCGGCAGCAGTGTGGATCTGGGAGGAGCGGGGAGGCAGTGGCGGCAGTATAAACTGAGCCCGAGGCGCAGGTAGGCCCCACAGCAGCAGCAGCAGCGGCGGCAGTGCGGATCTGGGAGGAGCGGCGAGGCGGCGGCGGCGGTACCAACTCAGCACCGGCAGAATTTTCAAAGAGTGATGTCAGAAGTCAAAAGTGACGTCGGCACAAGAGGAGGGAGCTGATTGAGGCCGGTGTCGGGAGGAGCAGAGAGCGGCGGTACAAGGCTTACCAATCTCACAGGCCGGTGGCAGCATTCCAGAGCCACGTCACGATTCAAAAAGTGACGCGGGCAAGAGGAAGCAGCTGCTTGGGTGAGTGTGGCCAGGTGAGTATTTATGCTACTCTATAGTTTGACGGTTAAGATTAATAGTAATAACATTTAGAAGGTCTTAATTTTTGTGGTTATAGTTTCTAAGGTCGCTGTTGTGTATCGGGGAGTGCTGGTAACCAAGGCCATTGAGTATATCATTTAATTGTAGTGCAATTAGTGGCATTGATTTGATTTAAATTAATTAAAGGGTAAGTCATGGCAGGACAGCTTGGCCCCATGGCATGATCCTCCTGCGCTATGTGGGAAATCAGGGACACTTCCTGTGTCCCTGACGACCATGTGTGCGGGAAGTGTATCCAGCTGCAGCTACTGACAGACCGCATTGCGGCGCTGGAGCTGCAAATGGCTACATACTGGAGCATTTGTGATGCTGAGGACATCATGGATAGCATGTTTAGGGAGTTGGTCACACCACAGGTAAAGGCTGCACAGGCAGGAAGGGAATGGGTGACCATCAGGCAGAGTAGTAGGCGCAGGCAGGTAGTGCAGGGGTCCCCTGTGGCCATCCCCCTCTCAAACAGATATACCACTTTAAATATTGTTGAGGGAGTTGGCTTATTGGGGGAAGGCAGCAGCAGCCAACTTCCTGGCACCATGGGTGGTTCTGCTGCACAGGACGGGAGGAAAAAGACTGGAAGAGCTATAGTGATAGGAGATTCTATTGTAAGAGGAATAGATAGATAGATAGGCATTGCTGCAGCCGCAAACGAAGCTTCAGGATGGTATGTTGCCTCCCTGGTGCAAGGGTCAAGGATGTCTCGGGGTGGCTGCAGGGCATTCTGGAGGGGGAGAGAGAACAACCAGATGTTGTGGTGCATATAGGTACCAACGATATAGGTAAAAAATGGGATGAGGTCCTAAAAGCTGAATATAGGGAGTTAGGAGGTAAATTAAAAAATAGGACCTCAAAGGTAGTAATCTCAGGATTGCTACCAGTGCCACATGCTAGTCAGAGTAGAAATAGAAGGATATTTCAGATGAATACGTGGCTAGAGGAATGGTGCAAGGGGGAGGGATTCAAATTCCTGGGACATTGGAACCGGTTCTGGGGGAGGTGGGACCAGTACAAACCGTACGGTTTGCACGTGGGCAGGACTGGGACCCATGTCCTAGGGGGAGTGATTGCTAGTGCTGTTGGGGAGGGTTTAAACTAAAATGGCAGGAGGTTGGGAACCTGTGCATGGAGACAGAGGAAAGGGAAGCAAGGATAGAAATAAAAGACAGGAAGGAAAAAAGCAAAAATGGAAAGCAGAGAAATCAAGGGTGTAAATCAAACAGGGCTACAGTAAATAATAATTCTAAAAGGACTAAGAGTATTAAAAAAAACAAGCCTGAAGGCTTTGTGTCTTAATGTGAGGAGCATTCGTAATAAGGTGAATGAATTAGCTGCGCAAATAGATTGTAAACGGATATGATGTAATTGGTGTATGTAATGGGTGACCAAGGCTGGGAATTCAACATCCAGAGGTATTCGATATTCAGGAAGTACAGGCAAAAAGTAAAAGGAGGTGGGGTAGCATTGCTGGTTAAAGAGGAGATTAACATAATAGTAAGGAAGGATATTAGCTCTGATGATGTGGAATCTGTATGGTAGAGCTGAGAAATACCAAGGAGCAGAAAATGTTAGTGGGAGTTGTATACCAACCCCCAAACAGTAATGCTGAAGTTGGGGATGGCATTAAATGGGAAATTAGAGATGCGTGCAATAAGGGCACAGTAGTCATCATGGGTGACTTTAATATACATATAGATTGGGCTAACCAAATTAGTAACAATACTGTGGAGGAGGAATTGCTAGAGTGTATACGGGATGGTTTCCTGGACCAATAGGTTGAGGAACCAATTAGAGATCAGGCCATCTTAGACTGGGTATTATGTAATGAGAAAGGATTCATTAGCAATGTAGTTGTGCGATGCCCCTTGGGGAGGAGCGATTATAATATGATAGAAATCTTCATTAAGATGGAGAGTGAAGTAGTTGACTCAGAGACTAGGGTCCTGAATTTAAATAAAGGAAAATACAATGGTATGAGGCGCGAGTTGGCTAGGATGGATTGGGGAATGTTACTTAAAGGGTTGACGGTGGATAGGCAATGGCAAACATTTAAAGATCGCATGGATGAACTACAGAATTTGTTCAACGCTGTTTGGCATAAAAATCAAACAAAAAAGGTGACTCAACCGTGGCTAGCAAGGGAAATTAGGGATAGCATAAGATCCAAGTAGAGGATATATAAATTGGCCAGAAAAAGCAGCAAAACTGAGGTTTGGGAACAGTTTAGGATTCAGCAAAGGAGGACAAAGGGATTAATTAAGAGGGGGAAAATAGATTGAGAGTAAGCTTGAAGGGAACATAAAAACTGACTGTAAAAGCTTCTATAGATATGTAAAGAGAAAAAGATTGCTGAAGTCAAGCGTAGGTCCCTTGCAGTCAGAATCAAGGGAATTTAAAGTGGGGAACAACGAAATGGCTGACCAATGAAATACATACTTTGGTTCTGTCTTCACAAAGGAGGGCACAAATAACCTTCCAGAGATTTTGGGGAACAAAGGGTCTAATTTGAGGGAGGAATTGAATGAAATCAGTATTTGTAGGGAAATGGTGTTAGGGAAATTGATGGGATTGAAGGTCGATAAATCCCCAGGGCCTGATAATCTACATCCTAGGGTACTTAAGGAAGTGGCCCGAGAAATAATAGATGCATTGCTTGTCATCTTCCAAAATTCTATAGACTCTGGAATAGTTCCCATGGATTGAAGGGTAGCTAAAATAACCCCACTGTTTAAAAAAGGTGGTATCGAGAAAATGGGAAATTATAGACCGGTAAGCCTGACATCGGTAATGGGGAAAATGCTAGAGTCCATTATAAAAGATGTAATAGCAGAGCACTTGGAAAACAGTAACAGGATCGGACAAAGTCAACATGGATTTACAAAAGGTAAATCATGCTTGACTAATCTACTGGAATTTTTTGAGGATGTAACTGGTAAATTAGATAAGGGAGAACCAGTGGATGTGGTGTATTTGGACTTTCAGAAGGCTTTCGATAAGGTCCCGCATAAGAGATTGGCATGCAAAGTTAATGCACATGGGATTGGGGGTAAGGTACTGACTTGGATAGAGAACTGGTTGGCAGACAGGAAGCAAAGAGTTGGAATAAACGGGTCTTTTTCCGATTGGCAGGCAGTGACTAGTGGGGTACCGCAGGGATTTGTGCTAGGACCCCAGCTATTCACAATATATATTCATGAACTAGACGAGGGAACTAGATGTAATATCTCCAAGTTTGCAGGTGAAACAAAGCTGGGTGGGTGTGTGTGCTGTGAGGAGAATGCCGAGAAACTCCAGTATGATTTGGACAGGTTGGGTGATTGGGCAGAAGCAGGGCAGATGCAGTATAATGTGGATGAATGCGAGGTTATCCACTTTGGTGGCAAAAACAGGAAGGCAAATTATTATCTGAACGGCAATAGATTGGGAAAAGGGGAAGTGCAACGAGATCTGGGTGTCCTTGTGCACCAGTCGCTGAAGGTAAGCATGCAGATGCAACAGGCAGTTAAGAAGGCAAATGCTATTTCGGCCTTCATAGCGAGAGGATTCGAGTACAGGAGCAAGGATGTCTTGCTGCAGTTGTACAGGGCCTTGGTAAGACCACACCTTGAGTATTGTCCTAGTGCGAGCAAGCACTGAGTGCGAGTCATCAAAGAGTGCTGTGAGTTTGGGTAAGTGTGAGAGTTCTTTAATTGTTATTTTGTGGCAAAACCACTAAGAGACTCTTACAGTGACTTACATAATTGTCTGTAACCAATGTTATTACCTCTAGCATTAATTGTCTGTAACCAATGTTATTACCTTTCAAGTTGGCTCTGGTTAAACAGAGCTAGATCGACAACATCGTGATCTGATGCGATGACATCATCACGTGGGTCACGTGACATCCCCTTCGGCGGGAAACGTGATGATGTCATGACGTCAGAGGTAGAGGGCGGGGCCAGCCAGTCCTCGTGTGGATTGAAAGAGAAAAGACCTGTTTTGAGCTTCTCCTGTAGTTTCTTGTTTTGTAAAGTTCTTAGACAATAAATTCAGTTTGTTAACTTCCAGTAAGTTATAGATTCTTTGTTAGGAGTGCAGAGACTCCTACATTGGTGACCCCGATTCCTCGCGATCGTTTTTCACGGTGAACGCCGAACACAGGCCAGTGATGGAGGCCAATGCAGTGACCTTGAAGCTCCCCCAATTCTGGGAACAACAGGCAGCCTCTTGGTTTGTGCAAGCCGAGGCGCAATTTGAGCTCCACAACATCGTTCAGGATCAGACCAGATATCTCCACGTGGTCTCCGCCCTCGAGAGCTCGACGGCGTCGAGAATCATCAGCCTGCTGGAGAGTCCTCCAACTGCTGACAAGTATGTCGCCATCAAGACACGATTGCTGCAGGTATTTGGTCTCACCAAAGCGGAGCGCGCTCGCCGTTTACTGGCTCTACCAGGGTTAGGAGACTCCAAACCCTCGGAAATGATGAGTCATATGCTGACTCTCCTGGGGTCCGAGCCCCAGTGCTTTCTGTTTTGCGAACTGTTCCTTACTCAACTTCCTGAGCAAGCACAGGCGTCCCTCGCCTGAGCAGAAACCGCAGACTGCGTCGCACTCGCCGAAGAGGCGGATAAGATTTACGCGGGCCGGCAACAATACTGCGCCCTCGTGCAACGCCCTGCCACGAAGAGCCCGGCCCTGGCTCCGACAAAGGCACCTCCGACGACCGGTTTCTGCTACCACCACGCCCGTTTCGGCCCGAAGGCCCGCTGCTGCCGCTCGCCATGCAGTTTCATTACCAGACCGTCGAAAAGACCGCCGCGAGTCTAGCATGCCGGTCCCGGTACTTCCCCCGCGGCCGCGATGGCGATCGGTGCTTCCGGGAATCTCACCTACGTAACCAACTCCATCTCTGGCCGTCGTTTTCTATGCGACACGGGGGCGCAATGCAGCATACTGCCCGCCTCGGTCATAGACCTTCGCTCCAGCAGCCATGGTCCCCCTATGCAAGCGGCCAACGGGGGTTCGATCCGCACTTGCGGGAAGCGCCTCGTCCGAGTATGTTTCGGTGGACAGTTTTTCAGCTGGAATTTCATCACCGCTCAAATCTCACAGGCCCTGTTGGGTGATGACATTTTAGGCACCAACAGCCTATTGGTGGACGTGAAAAATCGACGCCTCGTGCGCACCGCCACACTCGACGATATTTCGGGGGCGCGTAGCACGGCTGCGTCACACATGATTTCATGTGCGCGGCCGCAGCCCGACGATTTTGCCCGTCTCCTCGAGGATTTCCCCGAGCTGACAAAGCCCAACTTTTCGGCTCCGACCATCAAGCATAGGGTGGAGCACCATATTTCGACTACCGGCTCGCCCGTTTACGCCAGGGCGCGACGTTTAGAGCCCAGCAAGCTAGCAGCAGCAAAGGCGGAGTTCGCCGTGATGGAAAAAATGGGGATCATCCGTCGGTCCAGTAGCCCCTGGTCCTCCCCTCTCCACATCGTCCCCAAGCCCGGCGGGGGATGGCGGCCCTGTGGGGATTATCGCCGCCTCAATGACATAACGACGCCCGACCGCTACCCCATTCCCCATATACAGGACTTCTCAGCACATTTGGCGGGAACGTCCATCTTCTCCAAAATCAACCTCATCCGTGGTTACCATCAGGTGCCGGTGCACCCTCAGGATGTCTTAAAGACAGCGGTAATAACCCCTTTGGACTCTTTGAATTCCTACGAATGCCCTTTGGGCTTAAGAACGCGGCACAGGCGTTTCAGCGCCTCATGGATTCAGTCCTGCGGGACCTTGACTTTCTGTTTGTTTATTTGAATGATATTCTGGTTGCCAGCACCTCCAAGGAGGAACACCTCGAGCACCTTCGGGTCCTTTTCAGACGGCTTCAGCAGCACGGCCTCATCGTTAACTCGGACAAATGCCGTTTCGGCCTGTCGCAACTGGATTTCCTGGGCCACTGCATAACCCCCACGGGGCAACGCCACTTCAGGTCAAGGTGGAAGCAATTGCGGCGTTCCCGAAACCGAAATCCGTGAAAGCTTTACAGGAGTTCCTGGGGATGGTTAACTTCTATCATTGTTTCATCCCCAGGGCTGCACAGCTCATGCGTCCTCTATATGAGGCCCTCAGAGGCTCGACGGGAAAGGACCCTGTGGTATGGTCACAGGACATGGATCGTGCTTTCGAGGAGACGAAAGCCGCACTCGCCAATGCGACCATGTTAGCACACCCCCTGCCGGGAGCCACCTTCGCTCTCACGATGGACGCGTCAGACTATGCGGTGGGGGCCGTCCAGGAGCAGTGGGTCGACGGCGCGTGGCAACCCCTGGCCTTTTTTAGCCGCCAGCTACAACGGCATGAATGCCGGTACAGTACTTTCGATCGAGAGCTGTTGGCTTTGTTTTTGGCCATCCGCCATTTCCGTTTCCTCCTCGAAGGACGACGCTTCATCGCGTTTGTCGACCACAAGCCATTGCTGTTCACAATGGCCAAGTCTGCGGAACCATGGTCGGCTCGGCAGCAACGGCAGCTGACGTACATATCGGAGTTCACCACCGACATCCGACATGTGGCCGGTAAGGACAACGTCGTCGCCGATTGCCTATCCCGCGCCGCCATCCAGGCTGTCCAATTGGGCATTGACTACGCACAGATGGCGGTTGACCAAGCGGACGACCCGGAGATCCAGGGTTTTCGTTCGGTTCCAAACAGCCTCCAGCCGAGGAATGTGCCTTTCCATTCTGCAGGTACCACTCTGCTCTGCGATGTTTCGCTGGGTGCACCCAGTCCGATCATCCCGTCTAAATGGCGTCATATGATTTTCGATGCCTTACACGGCCTATCGCACCCTGGAGTGTGGGCATCGCGAAAACTGCTAGTCTCCAAATTCGTATGGAGGGGAATATGCAAAGACGTCAGGGACTGGGCGAACACGTGTGTTGTTTGCCAATGGTCCAAGGTGCAGCGCCATGTCAGAGCCCCGCTCGCCACCTTCGAGGTCCCGGAACGGCGATTTGATCATATTCACATCGACTTAGTGGGCCACTCCCACCTTCCCGGAACTTTACGTACCTTTTGACGATGGTGGATCGCACCACAAGGTGGCCGGAGGCAGTTCCCCTGACGTCCACCACATCTGCGGACGTTGCTCGAGCTTTCGTTTCATCCTGGGTAGCCCGTTTTGGTGTCCCTGCGGATATTTCGTCGGATCGGGGGCCGCAATTTTCATCCGAACTGTGGAACGAGGTGATTTCCGTGTTGGGCGTTAAACTCCACCGCACTACGGCCTATCACCCACAAGCGAACGGCTTGTGCGAGCGGTCCCACCGCTCCTTGAAGGCGTCGCTCAGGGCCAGCCTGCTGGATGCATCCTGGGTCGACAAACTACCGTGGGTGATGTTAGGACTCCGCACGGTGCCGAAGGAAGATCTCCAGTCGTCGGCGGCGGAGATGGTTTACGGGCAACCGCTTCAAGTCCCAGGTGAATTCCTGCCGTTACCTATGCGACCATGGTCCGCGGCCTCACAAAAAGAGACCCTCCGGGATGCGGCCCGCTGTTTCCGCCCAGTTCTGACCTCATGGCACGGTTTGCTTTCGTCCAACGTCCCGGGGGAGTTGTCGAAAGCCAAGTTCGTGTTTGTGCGCCAGGATGGCCATCGTACCCCGCCCGCACTGCCGTATGCCGGACCCTTCAAGGTTATGCAGGCAGGGGACAAGAGTTTCGTGATTGACGTCGCGGGCAAAACGGATCACATCTCTGTTGATCGCCTCAAGCCTGCGCACCTGGACCTCGAACGACCGATCGAGCTGGCGCAGCCTCCGCGGCCGGCCACTACCACACCTGACAACGCCGTGCTGCCTACCAGTTCGCCGCCTGCGCAGCGTTTTCCCCTCCGGTAATTTCGGGGTCGGTCCAACAGACTTGTCCGACCTCCTCAGCAATTGACTCTTTTCGTTAAAGACAATTCTGGGGGGGCGTATGTGGCAAAACCACTAAGAGACTCTTACAGTGACTTACATAATTGTCTGTAACCAATGTTATTACCTTTCAAATTGGCTCTGGTTAAACAGAGTTAGATCGACAACATCGCGATCTGATGCGATGACGTCATCATGTGGGTCACGTGACGTCCCCTTCAGCGGGAAACGTGATGACATCATGATGTCAGAGGTAGAGGGAGGGGCCAGCCAGTCCTCATGTGGATTGAAAGAGAAAAGACCTGTTTTGAGCTTCTCCTGTAGTTTCATGTTTTGTAAAGTTCTTAGACAATAAATTCAGTTTGTTAACTTCCAGTAAGTTATAGGTTCTTTGTTAGGAGTGCAGAGACTCCTACAATTTCTCTTTAAATCATTCTTGATAAGATTACTTAAGCAGTTTAAGTAAAGGGGAACAGTTAAATATTTAGGATTCTGTTGGTTTAAGAAGAGTAAAACAAGGTTACACTGCAGTAGGAGTAAATTGGCACAGCAGGAAGTGGAAACCGGTTTTCTAACCAATCAGCAGGGGTGACTCATTTGGCTGTAAAATACAAACAGTATAAAAAGACCAGTCCTAGTGCGAGCAAGCACTGAGTGCGAGTCATCAAAGAGTGCTGTGAGTTTGGGTAAGTGTGAGAGTTCTTTAATTGTTATTTCTCTTTAAATTATTCTTGATAAGATTACTTAAGCAGTTTAAGTAAAGGGGAAAAGTTAAATATTTGGGATTCTGTTGGTTTAAGAAGAGTAAAACAAGGTTACACTGCAGTAGGAGTAAATTGGCACAGCAGGCAGTGGAAACCAGTTTTCTAACCAATCAGCAGGGGTGACTCATTTGGCTGTAAACAAACAAACAGTATAAAAAGACCAGTCCTAGTGCGAGTCATCAAAGAGTGCTGTGAGTTTGGGTAAGTGTGAGTTAGGGTAAGTGGGGTGTTAGGTGCTCTTTTCAAACTTTAACTCTGTGGGTTGTAGTTAAAAAGGCCTTTCTGGTGCAGAGTGACTGTTGGTAAACCATTTAACTGGTGTAACTAGAGGGATTGATTTAATTTAAATCCAATTAATTAAAGGGGATACTAGCACCTAAAATCGGGCAGTGGGTGTCCATAACTAACAATAAAAAATTTAATTAATTACATAGAATGACAACCAAAAACTCCCATTCCTACTGGGGGAGGAGAGAAGCTGTGTAACACTGGCGGCACACTATGTTACAGCTTGCCATGAACAGAAGGACAACCAGTAAACTAAGACAAGAGTATATATAAACAAGGCGAAAATATATTTATAAACTCAGGGATATACCTGTTTATACACTGTATGAATGGAACGGCGTTTATGTGTTCAACCATAAATGTATTTTGATGCTTTGGCAACATAAGATGTACCTTATCATGCCAATAAAGCGATTTGTATTGTATTATTATTGAATGGAGCAGGTGATGTGTTACTGTTGCAAGACGTGGGAGTCGGTGAACCCCACTGAGGCTCACGGTGATTACGTCTGTGACAAGTGTCTGCTGCTACAGGAACTCCAGCTCCGTGTTGATGAGCTGGAGTCTGAGCTTCAGACACTGCGACACATCTGGGAGGGGGAGAAGTACCTGGACTCTGTGTATCAGGAGGTGGTCACACATATGAAGTTAATTAATTCAGATGTAGCCCATGGTCAGGGACAGGACGGTGTGACTACGAGTGAGGCAGGTACGGGGATCCAGGAGGTAGAGCTGGAGGAGCCGCAGCCCTTGCTCTTGTCCAACAGGTTCGAGGCTCTTACTCCCTGTGGGGACAGGAGCAGGGACTGCAGGGAGGATGAGCAACCTGGCCACAGCACCGTGGAATGGGGGGCCATTCAAGAGGTGGGAGTAAATAGAAATGTTGTAGTGGTAGGGGATAGATAGAGTTCTCTGCAGCCGAGAGTGAGAGTCCCGAAGGCTGTGTTGCCTACCCAGTGCCAGGGTTAAGGACATCTCCTCTGGGCTGGAAAGAAACTTACAGTGGGAGGGGGTGGATCCAGTTGTCGTGGTCCATGTTGGTACAAACGACGTAGATAGGACTAGGAAGCCGGTTCTGTTAAAGGAGTATGAGCAGCTAGGGGTCAAATTAAAAAACAGAACCTCAAGGGTAATAATCTCTGGATTATTACCTGAGCCACGAGCGAATTTGGCTAGGACAAATAAAATTAGACAGTTAAATGCGTGGCTCAAAGACTGGTGTGGGAGAAATGGGTTTTGCTTCCTGGGACACTGGCATCAGTACTGGGGCAGGAGGGAGCTGTTCCGTTGGGACGGGCTTCACTTGGCCAGTGCTGGGACTAGAGTCCTGGCGGATCATATAACTAGGGCTGTAGATAGGGCTTTAAACTAACTAGTGGGGGGGAGGTTCCTAGAGAGCAAATAATAAAAATGACAACAGAGAAGGTCATAAACTTAGGTAGCAGAGGGGAAATTAAAAACCAGAGCGTGTCAGGAAGGGGCAGAAGGTATGGAGTAAAAGGCAAAGTAATAAAAAGGGCAAAAGCAGGAACTAAGTGTCACAAAACATATTTGAAAGTTCTCTATCTGAATGCACGTAGCATTCGTAACAAAATAGATGAGTTAATGGCACAAATAACTACATATGGGTATGATCTGGTGGCCATTACAGAAACATGGCTGCAGGGTGACAATGCCTGGGAATTAAACATACCAGGTTATTTAACGACCAGGAAGGACAGGAAGGAAGGGGAGGTGGGGTGGCTATGTTAATAAAGGAAGGAATCACTGTAATACAGAGAAATGATATTGGGTCAAAAGATCAGGATAATGAAACAGTTTGGGTGGAGGTAAGGAATAATAAGGGGAAAAAAACACTAGTGGGTGTAGTCTATAGGCCTCCGAACAGTGGCAACTCTGTTGGACGGAGTATCAATCAGGAAATAGTTGAGGCTTGTAATAAGGGAACATCTATAATTATGGGGGATTTTAACTATCATATTAATTGGACAAATCAAATTGGGCAGGGCTGCCTTGAGGATGAGTTCATTGAGTATATTAGGGATGGGTTTCTTGAGCAGTATGTAACTGAACTGACCAGGGGGCAAGCAACCTTAGATCTGGTCCTGTGTAACAAGACAGGATTAATTAAAAATGTCCTAGTAAAGGATCCCCTTGGAATGAGTGACCATAACATGGTTGAATTCCATATTCAATTAGAGGGTGAGAAGGTTGGATCTCAAACAAGCGTGCTAAGCTTGAATAAAGGAGACTATGAATGTATGAGAGCGGAATTGAGTAGAGTGGATTGGGAAAATAGATTAAAGTGTAAGATGATACATGATCAGTGGTGTACATTTAAGGAGTTATTTTACAACTTCCAAAAAATATATATTCCACCGAGAAGAAAAGGGTGTAAAAGAAAAGACAGCCATCCGTGGCTAAGTAAAGAAATTAAGGATAGTATTCGACTAAAAACAAGGGCATATAAGGTAGCCAAATCTAGTGGGAGGATGGAGGATTGGGAAAGCTTTAAAAGACAGCAAAAAATAACAAAAAGATTGATTAAGAAAGGGAAGATAGATTATGAAAGTAAATTAGCAAAAAATATAAAAACAGATAGTAAGAGTTTTTATAGTTATATAAAAGGAAAAATGGTGGCTAAAGTAAATGTTGGTCCCTTAGAGGATGAGACCGGGAAATTAATGGTGGGAAATATGGAGATGGCAAAAACACCGAATGAATATTTTGTATCAGTCTTTACAGTAGAGGACACTAAGAATATCCCAACACTGGACAAACAGGGGGCTATAGGGGGGGAGGAGCTAAACACGATCAAAATCACTAAGGAAGTGGTACTCGGTAAAATAATGGGACTCAAGGCAGATAAATCACCTGGACCTGATGGCTTACATCCTAGGGTCTTGAGGGAAGTGACGGTAGGGATTGTGGATGCATTAGTAATAATTTTCCAAAGCTCCCTGGACTCAGCAAAGGTCCCGGCAGACTGGAAAACTGCTAATGTAACACTCTGATTTAAAAAGGGCAGTAGACAGAAGGCTGGAAACTATAGACCGGTTAGCCTAACATCTGTGGTAGGTAAAATTTTGGAGCCCATTATTAAGGAGACAGTAACAGGACATTTGGATAATCATAATTTAATAGGACAAAGTCAGCATGGTTTAATGAAGGGGAAATCATGTTTGACAAATTTGCTGGAGTTCTTTGAGGAAGTAACATATAGGGTGGATAAAGGGGAACCAGTGGATGTATTGTATTTAGACTTCCAAAAGGCATTTGACAATGTGCCACACAAAAGATTATTGCTTAAGATAAAAAATCACAGGATTGGGGGTAATATTCTGGCATGGATAGTGGATTGGCTATCTAACAGAAGGCAGAGAGTTGGGATAAATGGTTCATTCTCAGACTGGCAATGAGTAACTAGTGGTGTTCCGCAGGGGTCAGTGCTGGGTCCCCAACTCTTTACAATTTATATTCATGATTTGGAGGAGGGGACCGAGTGTAACATATCAAAGTTTGCAGTTGATACTAAGATGGGAGGGAAAGTAGTGAGTGAGGAGGACATAAAAAACCTGCAAGGGGACATAGACAGGCTAAGTAAATGGGCAGAGATTTGGCAGATGGAATACAATACTGGAAAGTGTGAGGTTATGCACTTTGGCAGGAAAAATCGTAGAGCAAGTTATTATCTTAATGGCAAGAAACTTGAAAGTACTGAAGTACAAAGGGATCTGGGGGTCCTGGTGCACGAAACTCAAAAGGTTAGTATGCAGGTGCAGCAAGTGCTTATGAAGGCCAATGGAATGTTGACTTTCATTGCTAGGGGGATTGAATATAAAAATAGGGAGGTATTGCTTCAGTTGTACAAGATATTGGTGAGACCGCACCTGGAATACTGCATACAGTTTTGGTGTCCATACTTAAGAAAAGACATACTTGCTCTCGAGCCAGTACAAAGAAGGTTCACTCGGTTAATCCTGGGGATGAGGGGATGGACATATGAGGAGAGGTTGAGTAGATTGGGACTCTACTCATTGGAGTTCAGAAGAATGAGAGGCGATCTTATTGAAACATATAAGATTGTGAAGGGGTTGGATCGGGTGGATGCGGGGAGGATATTCCCGATGATGGCTGAAACTAGAACTAGGGGGCATAGTCTTAGAATAAGGGGCTGCTCTTTCAAAACTGTGATGAGGAGGAACTACTTCACTCAGAGGGTGGTAGGTCCATGGAATATGCTGCCCCAAAAAGCTGTAGAAGCTACATTATTACATAAATTTAAAACAGAAATAGACAGTTTCCTAGAAGTAAAGGGAATTAAGGGTTACGGAGAGCGGGCAGGAATTTGGACATGAGTCTAGGTTCGGATCGGACATTGCCCTATGGTTAGCGGAGCGGGCCCAGGGGCCGTGTAGCCTGACCCTGCTCCTATTTCGTGTGTCTAATTCTGTTAGATTCAGGAGATAGTTCTGTGATAGTAGATTGGCGGTTAGCATCAGATCAGCCATGATCTTATTGAATGGCGGAGCAGGCTCGAGGGGCCGATTGGCCTACTCCTGCTCCTATTTCTTATGTTCTTATGTTCTTATTGTGTGCAGTTTTGTTCACCTTATCTGAGGAAGGATGTTCTTGCCATGGAGGGAGTGTAGCGAAGATTCACCAGACTGATACCTGGGATCGCAGGAATGACGTATGAAGAGAGATTGAGTCGATTAGGCCTATATTCGCTAGAGTTTAGAAGAATGAGAGGGGATCGCATTGAAACTTATAAAATTCTAGCTTTGTATCATCAGCAAATTTGGAAATGTTACATTTAGTCCCCTCATCCAAATCATTGATATAGATTGTGAATAGCTGGGGCCCAAGCACCGATCCTTGCGGTACCCGACTAGTCACAGCCTGCCATCCTGAAAAAGACCCATTTATCCCTACTCTTTGTTTTCTGTCTGTTAGCTAATTCTCAATCCATGCTAGTATATTACCCCCAATTCCATGTGCCCCAGTTTTGTTCACCAACCTCTTGTGTGGGACCTTATCGAAGGCCTTCTGAAAATCCAAATACACCACATCTACCGGTTTCCCTTTGCCTACTTCACTAGTTACATCCTCAAAGAATTCCAATAGGTTTGTCAAACAGGATTTCCCTTTCATAAATCTATGTTGACTCTGCCCAATCTTACTATTAGTTTCTAAGTGCCCAGTAATTGCATCCTTTATAATAGATTCCAGTGTTTTCCCAACTACTGATGTGAGGCTTCCGAATCTGTAGTTCCCTGTTTTCTCTCTCCCTCCTTTCTTATATAGCGGGGTTACATTTGCTATCCTCCAATCTGCAGGAAACGTTCCAGAATCTATAGAATTTTGGAAGATGACAACCAATGCATCCACTATCCCAATGCCCACCTCTTTTAAAACCCTAGGATGTAGGTCATCCGGTCCTTGGGATTTATCGACTTTTGTCCCATTAATTTTGCTAGTACTGTTTTTTAACTAATAATAATTTCTTTAAGTTCTTCATTCTCACCATACCCTTGGTTTTCTCATATTTCTGTGAGGATTCTTTTGTCTTCCTCCATGAAGACAGAAACAAAGGGGGTGATTTTCATTCAGAATTGAGGAAGGAGGCGGGACTACAACTTTCATGGTTGTAGTCCCGCCTCCATCGAGATGCGGCCAATCCACACGATTTTAACTTGATTGACATTGTTGAGCCCGCCCAGCGGGCTCAGCAGGCCAATTAAGGGTGGCCACCCGGCAACAGGTGACATCACAGACTGAAATTTCATCTGTCAAGACGTTTTGACAGATGAAATATCAGTGTTTCACAGTTGTTTGAAGCTGTCAAACACTGACAGTCTTACTTCTAACATGAGTCCTTCTCCACAGACTCAGTTAGGAATCTCTCCTGCACAGAAAGTTGCAGGCTGTCACTTTTGACAGATCGCAGCCATTCTGCTTTCTGTGCTGGTGAGATGAGGGACTCCCTGAACCTAAAGGAAGGAAGGCTGAAAAGGTAAGAAAATGTATCACTTTAGACACACCAAACACACTTACCTTTGCACTCATGCACACATCACTCACCTGAACACCGACATCTCGACCCCTCCAAGCCCTTCAACCCGACGGCTTGACTCCTCCAAATTGGTGTGTTTTGGATCCGTCAGGATTCCCACAGTTCAAGCTTTAAAATAGGGATTAGGCTAAAAATTGCCTGTTAACTACCTGTTAACAGGCAGTTAATTGGCACTAATCCCTTCCCGCCTTGGGTAGGCGGGTCCCAGTGCGGGGCGGGTACCCGCCTCCTTTGAAATTGGCATGGAGGCGGGTTGGGGGCGGGATGGGGTTGGGACCCCCAATTTCGTGAATTTAACCCCCCCCCCACAGGCCTCCAATCCCGACTCCACGGCTCAATGAAAATCGAGGCCAAAGTATTTATTTAATTTCTCTGCCATTTCCTCATTCCCCATTATAAATTCTCCTGTCTCTGACTGTAAAGGACCTACATTTACCTTCACCAGTCTTTTCCTGTTCACATACCTATGGAAGCTTTTACAATCCGTTTTTATATTTTTCGCTAGTTTGTGCTCATTTTCCATTTTCCCTTTCTTTATCAATTTCTTGGTCCCCCTTTGCTGATTTCTAAAAAGATCCCAATCCTCAGGCTGACCGCTTTTTCTGGTAATTTTATAAACTTCCTCCTTTGACTTAATACTAGCTTTAATTTCTTTTGTTAGCCATGGTTGGATCACTTTTCCTTTTGGATTTTTATACCCTAGAGGAATATATGTTTGTTGCAAATTGTGCATTATTTCCTTGAATACTAGCCATTGTATGTCCACCTTCATACCTTTTAGTGTAGTCTCCCAATGTGGAAATTGACATTATACTTAGCATGCTGGGTAGAATAAAATGGCCAAGTAAAAGAACAAACTTGCTTAGGTTGTAGCTAAAGCAAGAAAAAGTAAATGTGTCACAACGTGTCCAGGACCAAGAGATCTTTCATAATACCCACCCACATTGAAGTTGTGATAATAGTTATAATTGACTCACTAGCACAAGGGAGGCATAAGGCTATAGAATAGATAAACTATTAATGATTGTCGCTAGACAAAGAAGCAAAACTATTGAGTAAGCTAATCATTTTGGTAACAAGATGATCAGACATAAGTAAATCATTTTGGTAACAAGATTTAGACAGAACCTCCTGACAGAATATATGATTAACTTGTAATGATATCAGCAA
The DNA here is from genome assembly GCF_052327205.1 of Somniosus microcephalus. NCBI lineage: Eukaryota > Metazoa > Chordata > Chondrichthyes > Squaliformes > Somniosidae > Somniosus > Somniosus microcephalus. The sequence goes on along the minus strand of NC_140993.1, from coordinate 46,305,342 downwards.
ATAGAGATGGTATTTGCCTGTTTGATTATGATGCCTTACCAGCAGGTTTGCATGTATTGATTGCTTGTGCCTGACCAGCAGAGGGCATGTGACAGAGGCAGAGTTTAGTTTGGTTTCAGTTTCGTTCTAGATGCATCACTAGCATGATGTCTCCTGTAAATGCTGTATAAAGAGTTGAACAGACTTTAGATTAAAAGACATTCTCTTTCATAAATGTCTCGTCATTGAACCCACAAAGAAATCAATACATAATTAACCTTGTCTGGAGATAGTTCTGTCCTGCTGACCTTTTGATTGTCCTTGTGCAAACTCTTAATTTGTTTAAAATGATACAATACCATTGCACGTGATTTATGGAACGCTTGCTTGTTTGAGTGTATAAATATGCTGCATTCGCTGATGTCCTTTAGAGATGTTGGCCTAGCCTTTGTCCAGGCAGCTCTCTCCTTGTGCAAGTAAAAATTAAACTAACAATCTGACGGTACTGCTTGTGTTATAGAGTCTTACTCGGAGTCGAGATTTCGACAGTAAAACTTGGAGGTTCCACCGAGGTCGCTTACTACCTACCGGTGAGTAAACGGACAAAAGCACGATGACTCTCTAAGAACAGACCCTAACTAACCAGTTATTAGTGGCGCTTAGTCACCAAAGGGGATCCTCCTTGGACAAGTACAGTAGTGTAGTCTGTTTGTCTCGGCGGGAGTACTGCGATCTGTTAAGATTCATTTCAGGGTTGAGTTGGAAATTTTTGTTATCACTTCCTCTTTCAGCTTGACAGAAAAGGGAGACAGATTTCGAAAACCTGAACCCTGAAAACAGGCCGGGCAGATTGTTGAAAGGAAGGTAAGAAGAGACGTCAGTAGATGTCCCTATTTCTTGAAGGAAGGAAACGATTACCCTTGAAAGAAAGGGAGAGATATCCTTGAAATAGAGGAAAAGTAAAAAAAAGGATGCTCGAAAGATAGGACTTATCCTTGAAAGACAGGATTTTAAAGTAATAAGTTTTACTGTTAAGGACTCAGTCTGTAGGGGCTATTTGTTTAGTTAGAGTATAAGAATTTTCATCTGTATACCCCTCTGGTTTTTTGCAATTTTTGTCATCTGTAATATTTTTTTAGCTTTGTATTATTGTGCTACTATTGTCTGTGAGCTCTTGGAAAAAACATAACAGGGGATTCAACAGGGGAGGTTGGGTCTTAGAAACACTTAAATTGGTAAAGAGTATAAAGTGATCAGGGGATCGCAACCAATAAAAATGGGAGCCAGAGCAAGTAAAACACCAGAAAAAGGCACACCTGCCTGTTACATGCTCCAGAATTGTGGTCAGACATCAATAAATGACTTACCCAAATGGGTAAAATGGACCAAAAAGGGGAAAAGGCCATTCCCACCGGATGGTACATTTAATTTAGACCGAATAACGTGTCTCGAGGGGTGTCTCTTAGAAAGGGACCCAGGGAGAAGTGGTAGAAAGAAAGTCAAAACTGGCAATTACAACAAAATGGGGGACAAGGTAATGAATTTACCCAGGGAAACGGTTCTACCCAAGCGCAGGCTCACACCCGCCCTCAAGCGAATTTTTCAGTCCACAACCAGTGGGGAGCACAAAATGCTACCCAGAATCAAAGTGGACAAAGTTTAAATTTACCCTATTCAACATGACACCTGGGGCCTGACCCGCAGATTGCCCAAAAGCAATTACCCCTAGTACGATTGCCTGCAGTTTCAACCAATATGACAAAAGAGCCCACCTAATAATCAATATGGAGGGAAAAGAAATTCCTTTTCTGGTAGATACGGGAGCCACCACTCAGTGTTGACAAAACAATATGCAGAAGGAATTCCGTGTACAGCCAGTAGTGCCAGTTGCATAGGAATGTCAGGAGTTACTCAGACCATGACTTGATCAGAACCCCTCAATGTGCAAGTAGATAATTACAGGAATCAACATACCTTTTTACTGTCTCAAGAAGTACCAGTGAATTTATTAGGAAGAGACTTATTATGCAAAATGAAGGCAACGATTGTTTGCTCTGAAAAAGGACTTGAAGTCCATGTTCCCGTAGACAGATGTGGTATGCACCCACTACAGATCAAATTGTCCCCGGTCCTATACACATGGCAGATTTGTGAAGATGGTCTTAACAAAACATTGTCAACTATTATAGGCTCCCTCCAATTTGTCCTTCGATCGGTGTCCGAATACCAGAAAGAATTGCATTTGGGCCATTGGCATACAGAGCCCCACTGCACAGCCTTTTATGATGAGACAGGAATGGACAAATACCACAAAAGATATTAAAAGCCCATTCTGCAACACAGATATTTGCTGAAAATTCGGAAAATTTAATTTGTCCCGAAGGCATAACCGCTGCTGTTCTTTTACCCATGGAAGCATGGGACCTGTTTGAAGAAAGAGACAGTAAACCACATTGCACCCTAGCGGTGACACAAGGACATGCACCAAGGGACTTGGGACCAATGGTTAAAAGAATGGGAGGACTAGGAATAGAAAAAGAGTGGCAAGTGCCTCAGGGTACCTTGGTCCAGTATGAAGAAAAGCAGGGATACGGGTTGGAATTGCAGACAAGCCTACTGTTCGAAGGCAAATTTGAGGCAAGGGTGTTGGACATCCATAACTTCCCGCTCCTACCAGAAGTAGAGAAACTTCTGAGTCAAATCATCAAGCAAGTATGGTCTAGCCACCCCAATGAGGTCGGAAAGATGTTAACTGCACAACCCTACAAGGTTACCCTCAATCCTGCAGTCCAACTCCCAAAAAAGGCATAATATCCTCTCTCCCAAGCAGCAGGACAAGGCATTGAACCAGTAATCAAGTCCTTACTTGACCAGGGCTTTATAATACCAACAAGAAGTCGGTCTGCCGGGATGCCTGCCCGCACTCGCCGCTGCTTACTATGCTGTACAACAAGCACAAACTGTGACTCTAAATCATCATACAGTGCTACATGTCCCACACTCCGTCGAGGTGCTGTTAACCAAATACACCACTCAACACCTAACATCAGCGCGTACCATTAAGTACGAGGTAAAATTACTGTCCAATTCAAACTTGACCATAAAGCGATGCACAACCCTAAATCCAGCTACGCTCCTCCTGACCATTGAGGATGGCACACCCCACTGCTGTGAGACGGTAACCCAGCTGGTCACCAAACCCCGAGTGGACTTAAGTGAAACACAGCTAGAAAATCCAGATTTAATATATTTCGTCGACGGCTCAGCCCTCCGAGATGACAAAGGTACTTCCCGCACTGGCTACACCATCACGATGGACAATTCAACTGTAGAGGCAATGTCGTTACCAAACTCCTTTTCAGCACAACAAGCAGAACTATTCGCGCTCACAAGAGCATGTATCTTGGCCACAGACAAAACTGTTAATATTTATACAGATTCAAGGTATGCCTTTGGAGTTGCCCATGATTATGGATAGATCTGGAAATGTAGGGGTTACTTGACCTCCGCAGGCTCAACGATCAAGAATGCAGAACAAGTTGACAATCTTTTACGTGCTGTCCAGTGCCCACGTTAAATTGTTATTATTAAATGTCAAGCACACACAGGCAATCAGGACCAAATTGCATTGGGCAATGACAGGACTGACAGGGCTACAAAAGGTGCTGCTTTGTCAGATACAGGTTCCCAGGTGTTAGCCTATGTTCTTAAAAACACAAAACCCGTTGATTTGCCGCCCACATTGGATGATGTATTGGCCTTTCATTCACAGGCCAGTACTGAGGAGGTGTTAGCCTGGGCACAAGATCAATGTGATAAAACACCTAAGGGAGTGTGGGTTCACCATGACGGCCGAGTGGTGGCACCCAGATCTTTGCTCCCATGGATTGCCAGCTGTGTTCATACTTTCACACATGCGGGCAAAGGGGGGATGGCAGACTATATCGCACAGACATGGTACGCACCGCGTATTTCGGCAATTGCAAAACAAATTAGTGAAAAGTGTACTACCTGTCAGACGATAAATCCGGGAAAAACGGAAAAGGTACAGCCTGCCTCCCACCCAAATCCAACAGGACCTTTTGTGAATTTGCAAATGGATTTTATTGAATTACCCACATGTATGGGTATTAAGTATGTATTAGTTATTATAGATGTGTTTTCTAAATGGGTTGAAGCTTTTCCATGTAAAAAGAATGACGCTGTTACCGTCACTAAACATTTGTTAAAGGAAATTGTACCACGATTCGGTGTACCTGTACAACTCTCGAGTGACAATGGGTCACATTTTACTGGGACAATTATGCGAGAGATGTGCAAGGCTTTGCAAATCAATCAGCATTTTCACTGCAGCTATCATCCACAGTCAGCTGGGCTGGTGGAGCGATATCATGGAATGTTGAAAAATAAGTTAGCTAAGCTATGTGATGAGACTGGACTCAAATGGGTCGAACTGTTACCCCTAGCATTGATGGTAATGCAGTCAGCAACAAACAGAACAACAGGATTATCACCACATGAAATCTTCATGGGACATCCCCAACGATTGCCTTTTTCCGCACCGTTTACTGCTAAAAAAATGGAAGAAAATATGCTAAACTATTGCATTGCTCTAACAAAATGTATTTCTAGTTTCCATTCGCAGGTAAAAGAAGCCCAAGTTGACCCTGCCGAAGGAAGATGCCATAGCTTGGAGCCCGGCGAGTTCGTTTACGTAAAGGTGTTCAAGAGAAAGAGTAGCCTTCACCCAAGATTTGAGGGTCTGTCCCAGATCCTGTTAACCACCAACACTGCTGTAAAGGTGAAAGAGAGACTAACATGGATCCATGCCTCGCACTGCAAAAGAGCCCCAGAACCCGAGGAAGAGGAATCGCCAACCACATCAGTAAATGGAAATGGACATTAGGACTATGTTTCCTTGTGACACTTATAATACCTGTAATGCCCGAATTGCATGTAAACACCTTTTTGTATATGTCTTACAGTTATGCTAGGGGAACTAATGCCTCCAGTTGTTGGGTATGCACACAGGTGCCCATCCGTACGAAGGGAGGAATTCCATTAAGACCTATCCCCTTTAATTCCAATAAAATGGCATATTGGCTGTTTCAACAAAATTCAGAAAAGGCAGAAGCCATGGAGTTAGAAAGGCTCCGAAGAATCCAGATCTGATTAGATTATTGTCCTAGTTAGGACAAAAGGGGGGAATGTGGAAATTGACGTTATACTTAGCATGCTGGGTATAATAAAATGGCCAAGTAAAAGGACAAACTTGCTTAGGTTGTAGCTAAAGCAAGAAAAAGTAAATGTGTCACAACGTGTCCAGGACCAAGAGATCTTTCATAATACCCACCCACATGGAGGATGTGATAATAGCCATAATTGACTCACTAGCCCAAGGGAGGCATAAGGCTATAGAATAGATAAACTATTAATGATTGTCGCTAGACAATGAAGCAAAACTATTGAGTAAGCTAATCATCTTGGTAGCAAGATGATCAGACATGAGTAAGTAAATCATTTTGGTAACAAGATTTAGACAGAACCTCCTGACAGAATATATGATTAACTAACCTTGTCTGGAGATAGTTCTGTCCTGCTGACCTTTTGATTGTCCTTGTGCAAACTCTTAATTTGTTTAAAATGATACAATACCATTGTACGTGATTTATGGAATGCTTGCTTGTTTGAGTGTATAAATATGCTGCATTTGCTGATGTCCTTTAGAGATGTTGGCCTAGCCTTTGTCCAGGCAGCTCTCTCCTTGTGCAAGTAAAAATTAAACTAACAATCTGACGGTACTGCTTGTGTTTTAGAGTCTTACTCGGAGTCGAGATTTTGACACCAATCACCCAATTTTCTTTTTACATACTTGTAGAAGCTTTTACAATCCGCTTTTATGTTCCTTGCAAGTTTACTCTCATACTCTATTTTTCCCCTCTTAATCAATCTCTTGGTCCTTTTTTGCTGAACTCTAAACTGCTCCCAATCCTCAGGCTTGCTACCTTTTCTGGCAACTTTATATGACTCCTTTTTGGATCTAATACTATCCTTCATTTTATTTTCCCAACACCCACACTCTCTGGCCTCTGAGAGTCTGAATGCCGCTCTAGTACCAATTAGTATCAGATTGAGGATAGTTTTGTACTGTGCATCCATGCCTGCAAGAAAGTGGATTGAAACGGCTCAAACTCATTCTACCTAGGATGCTTACAGCTGGCAGACAGATACTTTCAGCCCATTAGTCTGGGCTGCATTGGAACCCAGCAGAGCTGAAAGTTTTTGTTTCCTTTTCACACCATCTTTCAATCTACCTCTGAATATACTGAATCTCCAAAGCAGCAATTACAGCCACTCATTGTTCCTGTTTTATCCCTTTCCTGTTCTTTTCATCCCAAACTGTGCAGTCAAAACAAAAGGAAGATACTGATTAAGTTGTAACAAAATATTGATACATTTCAATAGAACTGGCAGTACTTGGCCTTGTTCCTGGATGTTGGGAATTAAATCTGTGCTAATTTTGCATAATTGGCAATCTATAAAGCCATAAACCTTCAGAATCTAATTAAATTGGCAAAGGATGTGGTTTGAGAATGCCTCTGTTTGCGTGTTCGTGCTGATATGAGGTACATGATTACAACAGTGTATTGAAGCAGTTGAATACTCTACAAATTAGATACCGCACATCGTGCTAAGTGGTTTAAGACATAAACTGCAGTTAATTAAGAGAGAGAACCTTTGTACAGTGTAAAAGAAGAGAGAATTGTAAAATTATGACTGATAATTAGATCGCGAGATAGATGCAGACAAGGGAAGCCATCTGGCCCATTGTAGCTCATCTATCTAGAATTTTAAAAAAAACCTTAATTTCCTGTCATTGCATCATCTAACTGCCTTCACAGGTCCAGGATGAGCGCAGCCCATGGGGAGGATAACTCTGGCTGCCTGCCCCTCTTCCGTAGTCTTGTCCACACCCGGGTGGCCCTGGAGAGGGAGTATGCAGTGTCCAGCAGTATGCTCGAGGGCTTCCCTGACCAGTGGGCACCGCAGGATACTCATTGAATAATAGATAGATTCAACAAAATAATGATTTAATTTAAGTCTCTAATAGTTTGATTAAACCTGGGTAGATTACTTTTAGTGGTGCCTCTTAAAAATGGCTCCTGTGGTACTGATTCTTTGTCTGGAGACACTGAGAAAACCCGGTGCCACCTTTGCCAGTCTAATTAAAAAAGGCATCATCTAACTGGTTCTTGAATGCGTCTTAGGTTTTTGCCTCAACTACCCTAGCAAGAAGACCTTTTCAAGTATAGATCACTTTTTGTATAAAGAACTGCTTCCTGATGTCAATCCTAAATTTCCCTTTCACTACCTTTAATCTATACCACCTTGTTCTAGTATCCTGGCATACTTTGAAGTAGTTCTCTGGATTAACTTTACCTGCCCCTTAAATATCTTCTGCACTTCTATATAATCCCCCTTTCAGTTGTCTCCTTTCAAAGCTAATAGGCTCCGGTTTCTCCAGTCATAACTCAATCCTTTGACACTGCGGATCAGACTCATGGGCCGCAATTTTGCCGGCGCTCAGAGTGCGGGTTTGGAGACAGGTCCGCTGTCAGAATCAAAATGATTGACAGCTGGTTGGGAACCCACTCTGAACCTGCCTCCATGTAAGTTTCCAAAGTGTCGGGACTGCGATTTCAGAACAGACCCGACAACAAACGGCGGGGGAGACATTTAAGATAGTTAAATGCTTGTTAAACGCTTATTAACTACTATTTTACCAGCCTATTTCTATTTTCCCACTTTTTTTAATGGGGTTCATGTCATTCGGAGATCATGTCAGGTATGTATATCTCTCCCCATTGCTGTGAATAGGTGACCGCTGCAAAAGTGGTATGAAAGCTACCATTTCACAGCTGTTCACTTTCCAATGCAGAAGCTCGAGCCTTCAGGACTTGGAAGACACTTTTGAGCTTTATGCAGTTTGGAAGTGTTTGGAGTAAACTCTCTATCCACTGTCACCTCCTTGGAGCAAGTTCTCTCACCATTGACAGATCACTTCTGTCATCTCAACTTCAGCTGCCATCTATTCGGTGCCCTTGAAAAAATCTCACCTTGATCCTCTGAATCCCTCCACGATCAGCCCCAGCACCAACATCACCAGGCACACCAACATTACCAATAAAAATACCGACCCTCTCCGCAATCATCTGATGCTGCACAGAACACAGGGCATCAGCACTCAACAACATTGCTGCCCGGGAGGCTAGCGATGGCATCACCATGGCCAGATTTACTTCACTTGACGCTATACACCCTGGCTGCCACATGATGCGCCAGATTGACAGCACCCCACCCCAGCACCATAAAGCATCCCTACAATGTCCAAGCCATTCCTTTCACACTCATTGTGGAGGGGGGGGGGCGGGGGCAGTCATGTCTCAACATTCACTGGAACTCACTAAGACACTTCCAAAGGTGAGCACAGATCTGTCCAATAAGGTAAAGTGTTGAAAATATAGATTTCAATGTTTAACAACACATTAACAGAAACATCACATGAACATTGGCTAAACCACCCAGGTACCTACCCTTGTGTGATATTAGTTTGTATGCTTGCAGTAGGTTGAGGGTGAGTGTGGGGGTGGCTAGTGAGATGGGGAAGTGATAATGTAGATAGAGAGGGATGGGTGGAGGTGCAAGGTAAGTTGGTGTGAGTAAAGATGTGCAGGAGTAGGGTAGGGAAGGCAGAGTGATGTGGCTATGATGAGTGGCACAGCAGGATGATATTGAGTGTAACGTTTCGTGATCTACTCAGATCATTGAAAAGTTTGTGCCACTGCAGCCTAGTCCTCCTGACGACATCCTTGCTTCTGCCCTCCTTTGCAATGTGCAATCAGGCTCTGTTGATCTCCTGGGGAGGTCTGTTCCACCCATGGGAAGGGAAGAGAACCTCCCTGCATATGGAGGGAGTCATGGGAGAGCCAGGGTGCAGTTCTGCACCACTGTGCAGTGCTTGTCAGTGTTTGCAGCACCTCAATGCTGTAGAACACTGACAGCAGAACTGTCAAGATCAATTTGGACATGGCTTCTTTAAGCAAACCGGCTGATGACGCATCATCAAATGACGTCATCAGACCCACTTCCTTAACAAGCCCAATCAATGAAAAATCATTTGGAGAGTGCAGGCTGCAGTAGAAAGTGGGCAGGGACCGCGACACCAACCCTGGCCGCTCCGGTCCTGCCTCGGTCGGCGAAATCGCGGCCCCGGCTTTTCTCTGCCTTGTCTTAAATGTTTCCCTTATGTCTCAGCGATCAAACCTGAACACAGAATTAAAGATGCAGTCTGACCCTAGACATATGGTGAACAGTCATAGCAATGTAAAAACATTAGCAAAGGAGTAGGCCATTCAGCCCCTCCAGCCTGCTCTACCGTTCAATGAAATCATGGCTGATCTTTACCTCAACTCCATTTACCTGCCTTTGCTCCATATCCTTTGATACCCTTGCCGAACACAAATCTATTGATCTCAGTCTTGAAAGCTCCAATTATCCTAGCCTCCACAGCCTTTTGGGGAAGAGAATTCCAGATTTCTACTAGCATTTGTGTGGATAAGTGCTTCCTGATTTCACTCCTGAATGACCTAGCTCTAATTTTAAGATTACGTCTGCTTGTTCTTGATTCCTCCACCAGAGGTGCTTCACAGGAGCATTATCAGACAAAATTTGACCAGAGGCAGTGGATAGAACCAAAATGAAGGATCAGGTAGAATCTATGTTAGACTAGAATCTCTGTCTAATAACTAATATAATTGACGGTGCAGCAAATCTTTCTCCACAACGTTTCATGTTGGATGGATTAGGCAAAATGACAGACCAAACCTGACCATAATCTGTTTACAAACCGTCAAACTATGAATATGATAGCTTCTACCAGGTACAGTTGGACGAAGAACAGAGGTGTGTTTATTTAATATCTATGACAGCAATCAGCATCTGTTTCATTCTAAGCTGCTGTAGAGTATATCCAGAACAGAAATAAATCGCCTTATCTGAGGAAGAACGTTCTTGCCATGGAGGGAGTGCAGCGAAGATTCACCAGGCTGATACCTGGGATGGCAGGAAAGACGTATGAGGAGAGATTGTGTCGATTGAGCTTATACTCACTGGAGTTTAGAAGATTGAGAGGGGATCTCATCGAAACCTATAAAATTCTAACAGGCCTGGACAGACTAGATGCAGGAAGGATGTTACCGATGGCCGGGGAGTCCAGAACCAGGGGTCATAGTCTAAAGATAAGGGGTAGGCCATTTAGGACTGAAATGAGGAGGAATTTCTTCACCCAGAGAGTGGTGAAACTGTGGAATTCTCTGCCACAGAGGGCGGTGGAGGCCAGTTCATTAAATATATTCAAGAAGGAGTTGGATATATTTCTTAAGGCTAAAGGGATCAAGGGATATGGGGAGAAGGCAGAGACAGGGTACTGAATTTGGTTGATCAGCCATGATCTCATTGAATGGCGGAGCAGGCTCAAAGGGCCGAATGGCCTACTCCTGCTCCTATCTTCTATGTTTCTATGTTTCTAAATTTTAAATAATTTCCTAGCTGTTTTAATTAAGAAATAAGAAAGCACTCTGTATAATAGTGCATTTACAGTGCAATAACAGAAGTCCTTCGATCAGGTGCAAGTCACAGTAAATGGGTTTGATATTCAGCTGTATGGTAATAGTGATGAACATCTTCATCCATTTGCACAAAATTCCTCTGTCCATTATTTTATCAAAGGCCTTAAGCTATATTAGATAAATTGGTTAAACTCTTCATTAAAATAGAGGACAGAGGAATTTTATTAATATATTCATTACTAATATCTCAAAGTGCAATTTCATGCCCCAGTATAGCAAGAATGCAATATGACAAAGTCAGTAACCAAGATTGAGCATCCTTTATAACAGAGATGGTGATATACCTGAAAGCAGTAGCGTGCAGGGTAAGATTTTCCACTCATAGTGTAGTAACCTGGGAGGTTATGAGTAACCTGATCCACCAGGTGGTGCTGTGGCAATTGCTCTCCTGAGTTAAGTCTGGTCTGTACTGGTTGTACTCTTTGTTTTTACTGCCTCATGGCAGAAGCTTTTATGTGCAAGTGTTGATTAAACCATGTTAAGGAGTTAACCTGTGTCTGTCTCCATCTATGGCCACTTCAAGATACCACATATGGCGACGAGAATAAAGGACGGAAGATTTTTGGAGTATTCGGAAGAGGTGCTCGGGTTGGTTAGCAAACTAGTCGGAAAAGCACGAGGCTAGGCCGCGGGAGTCGAAACGGAGTTTGATTTTTTGGCTGAAGTGACCGGACTCCAAGGATGGCAGGAACGGTAGGCTCTGTGGCACCTTTTGGTAGCAAGTCGCAGTCTTGGGAGGAGTATTGTGAAATACTGGGCCATTTCTTTATGGCAAACGAGGTGGATAGTGCTGAAAAGAAAAGGGCCATTTTACTGAGTTGTGTGGGAGCGCAAACCTATACACGGATGAGGAATCTGCTGAGCCTGGAGCGGCCAGGAGAAAAATCTTTTGACGAGTTGGTGAGTCTGCTAAAGAATCATTTCAATCCAAAACCTAGTGAAACAGTACAGAGATGGAAATTCAATTCGAGGATTAGGAGGCTGGAAGAAAGCGTTACTGAGTATGTGGAGGAGCTTCGGAAGCTCGCACAGGACTGTAATTTTGGAAATGCGCTCACAGTCATGTTAAGGGACAGACTAGTATGCGGAGTTAACGACGACAGTATACAGCAAAGGTTGCTGTCAGAAGAAGGATTAACGTTTGAGACGGCACTTAAAAAAGCACAAGCCATGGAGATGGCTAACAAGGACATTAAGGACTTAAACAGTAGGAGCAAGGAGAAATGGAGTAAACCAGTGGGAGGAGCTGTTTTCAAGATGGAAGCTGGCGCGAAAAGTTCACCAGTCGGGGTTGGGGATTGCTACCGATGTGGCGGGACGAGCCATTATGCAAAGGACTGCATGTTTGCAAAGACAAAATGCCACAATTGTGGAAAAATAGGGCACTTAAAGAAAGTCTGTAAAAGGGCAGTGAGTGAGAGAAGCAGTGCTAAAGGGGCAAAGCATGCTAAAGGGGGGAGGGAGAAGTACACAAAGCGGGCAAATTACATACAAGAGGAAGAGTCTAGTGAGTCTAGTGAGGAGGTTTTCACTATATACAGTATAGACACTTCAAGGCCCAACGTACCCCCTCTCACTCAGTATTTGATAGTGAACGGAGGTCAAGTAAAGTTTGAGGTTGACACTGGATGTAGTGTAACCATAATGTCACAGACTGAGTACGCCAAGCTATGGGGGGAAGCAAAAGTACCAGAGCTAGGTACATGCCCCTTTAGTCTCAAAACCTACACAGGACAGAAGGTGGACATTTTGGGGGTGGCCGAAGTACAAGTGGAACACAAAGGAGTCACCAAAGAGCTTACGGTGGTAGTGGTAGCAGGGTCAGGGCCAAACCTGTTAGGGCGAGGGTGGATCAGTGAGTTGAGTGTGGACTGGCAGGCAATGAATAAAATGGAGGACAGTACAGAGGCACTGCAAGAAGTGCTGATGAAGCATGAGTTTGTGTTCAAGGACGAACTGGGCACCTTAAGGGGAGCCACAGCCAAGATTAATGTAGCCAGTGATGCCATGCCTCGTTTCTTTAAACCAAGGTCGGTACCTTTTGCAATGAAAACCAAGGTTGAGGCGGAACTAGATTGCCTGCTAAAGGACAAAGTAATAGAACCAGTGAAATTTTCAGACTGGGCGGCACCAATAGTCCCGGTATCGAAGCCCGGCGGTAATGTAAGGGTGTGTGGTGACTATAAGTTAACAGTGAACAGAGTATCATCACTGGAACAGTACCCCATTCCGAGAATGGAGGACATGTTAACATCGCTCGCTGGGGGAGAAAGATTCAGCAAACTGGACATGAGTCATGCGTATCAGCAGATATTGCTAGATGAAGAATCAAAAAAGTTTGTCACGGTGAACACGCACAAGGGGCTGTTCACGTATGCCAGGTTACCATTTGGTGTCAGTTCTAGCCCAGCAATATTCCAACGGACTATGGAGGGCATTCTGCAGGGCATTCCAAAGGTGGCCGTGTACTTAAATGATATTCTGCTAACAGGAAGTGACGATCAGGATCACTTAAAAACACTGGACAAAGTGCTACAGCGGCTGGAAGAGGTGGGGCTACGCCTGAAATGGCGTAAGTGTAGTTTCATGGAGAAGGAAGTTACATTCCTGGGACATCGGGTGGATGCCACAGGCCTCCATCCATTACCAGGGAAAGTGCGGGCAGTGCAGGATGCACCGGCACCCACCTCAGTGACTGATCTGAAAGCTTATCTAGGGCTCCTGAATTATTATAACCGGTTTCTTCCAAACTTATCGATGCTGCTGGCACCCCTGCACAAACTGCTGAGAAAGGAGGAGCCATGGCGTTGGGAGCCAGAACAAGCGAAAGCGTTTCAGCAGTCAAAGGAGCTACTTCAGTCCAGCAGGGTGTTGGTGCATTACGACGAGAAGAAGGAGCTGATAATGTCCTGCGACGCATCACCCTATGGAGTGGGGGCAGTGTTGGCCCACCGCATGCCAGATGGAGCGGAAAGGCCCATCGGGTTTGTTTCACGCACGCTCACAGCTGCGGAAAAGAACTATTCACAGCTTGATAAAGAGGGGTTGGCCATTATATTTGGAGTAAAGAAATTCCATAAGTACATATATGGGAGGAAGGTTGTAATCAGTACTGACCACAAGCCTCTTATTAGCTTACTGAATGAGATGAAAGCGGTGCCTCAAATGGCATCACAGAGAATAATGAGATGGGCAGTAATACTAAGAGCCTATGAATATGTGATCAGATACAGAGCCGGCAAGGAAAACGGGAACGCAGATGCTCTCAGCCGCCTGCCCCTCTCAAAATCTCCTCGCAGTACTTCCCCTGAGGAGCACGTCCTGATGCTGGATCAGGAGATCAGTCCCCTGATGACTTCAGCGCAAATCCAGGGCTGGACAGCCAAGGACCCCATTCTGTCAAGGGTCCGTGAGTATGTGTTGAAAGGCTGGCCAGATCACCGTGAGGGACCGGAGTTTGCGCCGTACAGACAGAGACAGCACGAGCTCAGTGTCCAAGATGGATGTGTGCTATGGGGAGCATGCATCATAGTCCCAGAGCGGGGACGCTCTACTTTGATGGAACAGTTGCATCAATCGCACCCAGGAATGACTAGAATGAAAGGACTGGCTACGAGCTACCTGTGGTGGCCTAACTTGGATGCTGAAATTGAGATAAAGGTAAAGTCATGCACTATATGTCAGGAACAGAGGAAAGCACCTGCCGGGGCACCACTCCATCCCTGGGAGTGGCCCAGCAAACCCTGGAGGAGAATTCACATAGACTATGCGGGACCTTTTATGGGCAAAATGTTTTTGGTGCCAGTAGAAGCTCACTCAAAGTGGATCGACATTTATCCAGTGAGCTCTGCAATGACTGATGCCACACTTAATTGTCTCAGGAACAGCTTCAGTACGCATGGTATTCCAGAAATGATTGTATCTGACAATGCACAGTGTTTTGTTCGTGAAGGGAGCAAAGAATTCATGGTAAGGAATGGAATCAGACATGTCACCTCGACTCCATATCACCCAGCCTCAAATGGGTTAGCCGAGCGAGCCATGCAGACTTTTAAGGAGCTCATGAGGAAGAGCTCAGGTGAAACCCTGGATACCAAGCTCAGTAGAGCCTTGTTTAGTTATCGTATAACACCCCAAGCTACCACGGGGCTTTCTCCGGCTGAGTTGATGATGGGGAGAAAGTTGCGGTGCACGTTAGACCTGATACACCCAGATCTCAAAAGCAAGGTTGAGACAAAACAAACAAACCAAAAAGCGTACCATGACAAACATACTAAAGCTCGCCATTTCGCCATAGGGGACTCTGTGTACACCCGGAACTTCGGTTATGGACCTAAATGGATACCAGGACTAATCCAGTGTTGTATCCGTGTATTAATGGAGACACGGAATGCAGGAGTTGGTTTAACAGGTGTTTACTGAACAAAGTCTGGAGGTGAACTAAAAGATACAAGACACTATACAGGCTTATATACCCGAGTGGTCACTACTGGTATTAAAGTACACAGGGGCTCTAAAGGTACATACGCTACAATTCCTCCCCTTTTAGATAATTAGTACATAACATTTTAAGTAATCATTAATTAACATGTTTACAAGAAAAATAATCTACACATTTGCTGCAGTTAATCAATTATAAGTCAGTCTCTCTGGAGGCTTCCTGACTCAGTCCGGATAACGCCTCGGTGGTGTAGTAGTTTTCGGTGGTGTAGTAGGTTCTTTTGGCAAGGTCGATTCGGCTTGAATGCCAGTGTCGGGTTCATCTGGTTCCAGTATCACCGGATCGGAGGTAGATACTATGTGTATCTCTGCTTCATCGTTAGGCGTATAGAGTTGTGGTGTAGGTTGTCCCTTTTCGGATGACTCTATGATCTGGTCAGCATGGCGCCTTATTATGCTTTCTCCAATGTCCACGGTATACATCAGAGGTCCTAGTCGTGTGCAGATAGTTCCAGGCTGCCATTTCTCGGTACGGTAGTCCTGGGCCAAAACTTGTTGACCTATCTGGAAGGTTCTAGTTGGCCTTTCATTCATGCCTTGAAATTGCCGGTTCTCTACGTCCCTTCTGATGTTTCACTTGATCAAATCCAGCCGGCATCTTAGTCTTCTATTGAAAAACATAATGGCGGGAGTTTGGTTTGTAACCACATGTGTTGCATTCCTGTACGCAAACAAGAAGTTATCTACCTTATGTTGTAGATTTATGTCTTCATTACCCATGGCCTTTATGGCCTTCTTGAAGGTCTGGACAAACCTTTCAGCTAATCCATTGGTGGTGGGATGGTATGGGGCGGACGTGTAGTGCTTAAACCCATTGTTTTTTAAGAACTTCCTGAATTCTTCGGACACAAATTGCGGTCTATTATCAGAACAGATCTGTACAGGCAGCCCATTCCTGGCAAATATGGTCATTAATACGGTGAAGGTTTTTTCCGTGGTGGTGGAGGACAACTTTATTACCTCCGGCCACTTGGAGTGTGCATCAACCGCGATTAAGAACATTGAGTCCATAAATGGACCAGCAAAGTCGATGTGTACCCTTTGCCATGGAGATGAGGGCCACTCCCATGGATGTAGAAGGGCTTGTGGTGGGGCGTTTTGGACCTTCTGGCATCCTAGACAGCTCTTGATCATTTCTTCGATGTCTCCATCGATACCTGGCCACCACACAAATGCTCTGGCTAGGTTCTTCATTTTCACTCCACCCAGATGCCCCTCGTGAAGCTCCTTTAGAACTTTATCCTGGAGTTTGGGTGGAATCACCACTCTGGATCCACACATCAAGGTTCCTCGGCACACTGACAGCTGTTCTCTTCTTTGCGAGAATGCTGGCAACAGTGGTTCGCCATGTGCTGGCCATCCCTTCACCGTTAAATTGTAGACTCGTGAGAGAGTCGGGTCATTTCTCGTTTCCTATTCAATGGTAGAATTTGTTACTGGTAGACATTCCACTATGGTTGAGTGGAACATCTCCACTGGGTCCACTGTAGGTGCCTCTTCTACCGTTGGCAACGGTAGGCGCGATAAACCGTCAGCATTCCCATGCTGTTTTGATCCTTTGTATTCTATGTCATATTGGTGTGCCCCTAGGAAAAGGGACCACCTCTGTAGCCTTTGCGCTGTCATAATGGGAACGCCCTTTTTAGGGTTGAATATGGAGACGAGGGGTTGATGGTCAGTCAACAAGGTAAATTTTTGTCCGCGTAGGTAATGGTTGAATTTCTTCACTCCCCATACCAGGCTGAGTGCTTCCCTGTCGATCTGGGCATAGTTACACTCAGCTGAGTTCAATGAGCGTGACGCAAAAGCTCTCGGCCGTTCCGAGCCATCAGGGAATCTATGCGATAATACCGCTCCTACGCCGTAAGGGGATGCATCGCACGCCACTCTGATTGGCAATGATGGGTTGTAATGAGCCAACACTTCCTTGGACGTGATCAAGCCTTTGCATTTATGAAAGGCACGTTTACAGTCTTCGCTCCATTTCCAAATTACTCCCGTTTGTAGCAGTGCGTTAAGAGGGTGCAGAACAGTTGACAAGTTCGGTAAAAATTTATGATAGTAATTTATCAATCCCAGGAACGACCTTAATTGTGAGACATTTTCAGGTGCTGGGGCTTTTATGACCGCTTTAATTTTTTCAGGTGACTTATGCAACTCTTCTTTGTTAATTCTATGGCCACAATATGATATTTGTTTTTGGAAAAATTCGCACTTGGGGCGATTTGCTCGTAGGCCCCGTTCTCTCAGCCTAGTGAGCACCTGCTCTAAATTGGCAAGGTGCTCGTTGTCATTTTCTCCTGTTACAAGGATGTCGTCTAGGTAGCATTGAGTCCCCGGAATCCCTTGCAGGACTTGCTCCATAGCTCTTTGCCAGATAGCTGGAGCTGATGCTACTCCGAAAACCAGTCGATTGTGTAAGATTCAAAATTTTCAGCAAAAATCACGCAAGAAAACTGGATAAAATAAGACTGTTTATTGACCAAAGTAAGCTTGCACAGAAAAACCTTTGATAAAAGGGCATACAAAATGGCTGCCAGGCCCCGTGATCAGTTTCTGAACCATTTTATTTCTGTTACTGCAAGCCAGACAGGCTTGTGGATTGAAGACAGTAAGCCCGCGAAAGCCAGTATCTGGGAACTGAAACTCAGAGGAACAGCATACATATTCAATGGATTCTAAGTACAGGATGGGGCCCATCAAGATATGGGCGGACAATGCAAAAACACTTATACCCATTTATTGTACAAAGGAGAAACCGTTTAGCAGCCATCAAGGAAAATCTCCGGACCGATCAATATGTGAACCGAGTCGCGATGACAATGTAAAAGACATTAAAAGACATTATCGGCCAGGAAGGCCAGTTTAAGTTATCACCGGCTCCCGTTACAAGACAAAGCGCCCCTGCAGAGATTTCTGCCCGCCAAAATTAATACAAAGACAGGACTATGATTTGGCGGGAGATAAGACTGTCCCAAAAGAGTATAACTATGGATTGAAAGTCCATCTAAGTTACTGGGACAACTTCGAACTTGACTTCACTGCTGCTTCTTGCTGGGCGACTTCAGACTTCTATCTCTGCAAGAACTTCTACTACAAGGAACGAACGAAGGACGGACGGTGCCAGGATCGGTGCCTCTTCCACTTCGGTAGATGCGGAATCGAGGAAGACGTTTTCGTCTTTTTAAAGACGGACGACTTCGGTGAAAAGACAACGTGGTCGGTGTTCAGCCGAACAAGGCTCGGCCACGACGAGAAGACGACGAGGGTGGCCCGGGTACTGGGGTCGGGAGATCATCGACGACCCAGGCCGACGGAGAAGAAACCCTCTGGAGAACCGGCGATCCAGGCCGGAAAGATTCTTCCATGTGCATGCACTTCTTCAACAGCCTGCAGCTGAAGTCTGCTCCATGAACCCAAATCCACGATAGTGGATCTCAAACTTGACGAGCGCTCATCGAGGCTGTGTCTAACCCACCGCTTCGAGGGAGAGAGAATATCAACTGCGCCAGAAGTTTCCAAATCCACGTGACGACGGAAAGCGGTGCCAAAAGACTGCAAACCTCCTTTTTCGCGATTTCGAGAGTGGTGAGCATGATCCCAAGTTCCCCAGGTCGAAACTTAGTTTAGGTATAGGGGAGGGAGTTAAGGGTAATCGTAATGTGTTTCCCCTTTTACGATGTGCCGTGTGTTCCCCATTTCCATAGAGTCAAGTTCATAAATTTGTGCATGATTGTAGTAACTTTAATCTGTGCCTATGACATGTATTTTGTAATGCTTCAAGCTGTTTAAAAATAAAAGCATCCATTTCGTGCTATTCAACCTGGTCTATTGAGTTCTTTCTCTGAACTACTGTTCTCTGCATCTAAGTCCAAGGTCTAGAACCGTAGGGGGAGTGGGTCGAATCACTCAAGGGTAATTATTGCACGAAACCTGGCAGGAGACCAGAACGAGCAAGAGAAAACCCCTACAATTGTACTGGTACAGGCCTTTCTGTGTGTTTATTGTGAGATACTTTTTCGAGGCCTCCTCAACCTCCATCTGTAGATATGCCTGTGCCAAGTCAATTTTGGTGAAACATTTCCCTCCGGATAGTGAGGCGAAAATATCTTCTATCCTCGGAAGAGGATACTGTACCGTGTGAAGGACCGGGTTTACAGTCACTTTGAAGTCCCCACAGATGCGAATTTTTCTCTGTTCTTCAGATTTATCATTATTCAATGTTTTCTTCATGACCGGGACGATGGGTGTTGCCCAGTCGCTCCAATCTATCTTGGATAACACGCCTGCCTTTTCCAGATTCTCCAGCTCTGCCTCGACTGCTGGACGAATTGCATATGGCACCGGCCTTGCCTTAAAAAACTTGGGAATTGCCGCATCTTCCACTTTTATTGAGGCGGTGACGCCTTTCAAGGTTTCTAGTTCCTGTTGAAACACTTCTTTGGCGTTAGCCAAGATGTCTTTTAATCGTTCAGGTTTGACGTCATCATCATTTTTTTTCTCACTGGTCACCGTCAGTGCCTGAATGGAATGCCAGTCTAAACGTATCTTCCTGATCCATTCACGTCCCAACAGCGGTGGACCACCATCTTGCAGAACGTATAAATACAACTTCTGTATTTCCTTGCCGTTGTATACAACAGGCACCCTTATTTTCCCTCTGGGGTATACTTTCTGCCCCGTATATGTCTTCAAGATAATGGATGTGTCTTTCAAAGGCATATGCGGAAATAGCCGCTCGTAATCCCGTCGACTTATGACGGTCAGAGCTGATCCTGTATCTAGCTCCATTTTAACTGGGGACCCCGCTATCATGAGGGTAACCCAAATGGTCTGGTAATCTTATTTGGCAATTACATTATGTAATTTGAGAGAGCTTAGCCTCTTGTTTCCGGAGTCGCTATCGCTCTTCTGGTCTTTGGAGCTACTGTCCATCATCATTTGTACCTTTCTGTACTTTTCCTTATTGATTTTTTTTCTGTCAGTGGATTTTTTGTTTCCAGATCGGCATACACGTGTAATGTGTCCCATCTTTCCGCGTTGCCTGCATGCTTTGTCCTTGAACCAGCAGTCCTTCTGGTCATGGGTGGATCTGCCGCAGCGATAACATCTCTCGAAACCCCATGTCATTTCATGGGTGCCGAAGTCCTGTGGCTTTTGCTGTATTTCTGCAGCTCCTCTTGCTGCTGCTTCGTATGATACAGCCACACTGAAAGCCTTGTCCAGTGTCAAATCTTTCTCAGAAAGTAGCCTTTTTTGTGTTCCTTCACTTAGGGGACTGCAGATGAATTTGTCTCGTAGAGAATCTGCCAGTCCTGCCCCGAATTGGCAGTGTAAGGTATCAACAATCTCCTTAAAATTCTTGTCCATCGGTTTGGCTGGAGTGATTAAGTTTCATAACAGCCCGTATGTCCTTGCGCCCATCAGATTTAGAAGTACCGATGCCTTTTTATCATCCTCTACTTCATTCGCTGTGCAATATACCTCCACTCTTTCCACATATGTGGTCCAATCCTCTACATCACTATCGAAAGCAGTAATATTGCCAGTCTTAGGCATCCTGAAAATCAAAAGTGGTGCCTCCCGCGCTTTCCTTTCTTCCCTGCCGAAAAGAAATGGCGCCTCCTGCGCTTTCCCGCCGCTTCCGCTGCTGACAACGCTGTTCTCCGCGGTTTTTATTTACACAGATATTTTTAATCGTTGGAGACTCGTTCCCGCCAGACTCTCTGGGACTTTTCCCTCCCTGTGCTTGGTCCGAACGCCGACCTGCTTTGCAGCGCCGGCCGTCTCCCGAGTGCTCCACCCTCCATCTCTGTTTGCCTCCGCCATCCAACTTGCTGCTTGGCCCCGCTGCAGAGCTACCCGATCGAGCCCCAGCCCGCCGCCCAGGAAGGATTACTGCAGTACCTGCCACCAGCCCGGCTAGCTGGTGAAGCCACAGTCTTTTTTTCTTCGACCTTCGTTTGAGGAATCGATCTCCTTGAGGTGCTGCCGAATTGCAGGTAAGTCCGTTTCCAATTCGTCGCCACTGTTGTATCCGTGTGTTAATGGAGACACGGAATGCAGGAGTTCGTTTACAGGTGTTTACTGAACAAAGTCTGGAGGTGAACTAAAAGATACAAGACACTATACAGGCTTATATAGCCCGAGTGGCCACTACCAGCATTACAGTACACAGGGGCTCTTAAAGGTAAATACACCACAGAAAGTGGTCCACGTTTTCCAAGGCCTCGTCATGGATTTGGATAATCGGGGAGCAGTACTGTGTGGCGGGGGCAGGTTGGTAGAGGACCTTTATATTACGGATGTTTAGTGTAAGGCTCATGCTCTCATATGCTTCAGGGAAGGTGTTGACGATGATTTGGAGTTCGACCTCAGAGTGTACGCAGACGCAAGCATTGTCTGCATACTGTAATTCGATGACAGAGGATGGGACGACCTTGGACTGGAGGCTACGGAGGTTGAACAGGTTCCTGTTTGTTCTGCAGATTAGCTCCACTCCAGCGGGGAGCTTACTGATGGTGAGATGGAGCATTGCAGCCAGGAATATCGAGAAGAGCGTTAGTACGATGACACAGCCTTGCTTGACACAGGTACGTACGTGAATTGCGTCTGTGGTGGAACCGTTGGTCAGGTCCAAAGATGTGCAGGTTAGGTTGATTGGCTATGATAAATTGACCCTTAGTGTTAGGGGGATTAAATACGTTGGTTTATGGGGATAGGGTGGGATATGTGTTGGCGTAGGGGTTACGGGGATCGGGTGGGATATGTGTCGGTGCAGGCTCGATGGGCCGAAATGGCCTCTATCTGCACTGTGGGGTTTCTGTGATTTCTGTGAGGATCATGGCTTGCATGTCGTTGTGAAGCAGGCGGAGGATGGTGAAAAGCTTTTGAGGGCAGCCGAATTTGAGGCGGACATTCTATAATCCCTCACGGTTGACAATGTCGAAGGCCTTTGTGAGGTGAAAGAAGGCCATGTACTGCGGTTGGTGCTGTTCCCTGCATTTCTGTTGTATTTGACGCGCCGTGAAGATCATGTCCAACGATCATGAAGGACAGGCAAGAAGGAAGGGGAGGTGGGGTGTCTATGTTAATAAAGGAAGGAACCACTGTAATACAGAGAAATGATATTGGGTCAAAAGATCAGGATAATGAAAGAGTTTGGGTGGAGGTAAGGAATAATAAGGGGAAAACAACACTAGTGGGCGTAGTCTATAGGCCTCCGAACAGTGGCAACTCTGTTGGATGGAGTATCAATCAGGAAATAGTTGAGGATTGTAATAAGGGAACATCTATAATTATGGGGGATTTTAACTATCATATTAATTGGACAAATCAAATTGGGCAGGGCTGCCTTGAGGATGAGTTCATTGAGTGTATTAGGGATGGGTTTCTTGAGCAGTATGTAACTGAACTGACTAGGGGGCAAGCAACCTTAGATCTGGTCCTGTGTAACGAGACAGGATTAATTAAAAATGTCCTAGTAAAGGATCCCCTTGGAATGAGTGACCATAACATGGTTGAATTCCATATTCAATTAGAGGGTGAGAAGGTTGGATCTCAAACAAGCGTGCTAAGCTTGAATAAAGGAGACTATGAAGGTATGAGAGCGGAATTGAGTAGAGTGGATTGGGAAAATAGATTAAAGGGTAAGATGATACATGATCAGTGGTGTACATTTAAGGAGTTATTTTACAACTTCCAAAAAAAATATATTCCACTGAGAAGAAAAGGGTGTAAAAAAAAAGACAGCCATCCGTGGCTAAGTAAAGAAATTAAGGATAGTATTCGACTAAAAACAAGGGCATATAAGGTAGCCAAATCTAGTGGGAGGATAGAGGATTGGGAAAACTTTAAAAGGCAGCAAAAAATAAAAAAAGATTGATTAAGAAAGGGAAGATAGATTATGAAAGAAATTAGCAAAAAATATAAAAACAGATAGTAAGAGTTTTTATAGTTATATAAAAAGAAAAAGGGTGGTTAAAGTAAATGTTGGTCCCTTAGAGGATGAGACCGGGAAATTAATGGTGAGAAATATGGAGATGGCAAAAACACTGAATGAATATTTTATATCAGTCTTTACAGTAGAAGACACTAAGAATATCCCAACACTGGACAAACAGGGGGCTAAAGGGGGGGGAGGAGCTAAACACGATCAAAATCACTAAGGAAGTGGTACACCATAAAGTAATGGGACTCAAGGTGGATAAATCACCTGGACCTGATGGCTTACATCCTAGGGTCTTGAGGGAAGTGGCGGTAGGGATTGTGGATGCATTGGTGATAATTTTCCAAAACTCCCTGGACTCGGCAAAGGTCCCGGCAGACTGGAAAACTGCTAATGTAACACCCTTATTTAAAAAGGGCAGTAGACAGAAGGCTGGAAATTATAGACCGGTTAGCCTAACATCTGTGGTAGGTAAAATTTTGGAGTCCATTATTAAGGAGACAGTAACAGGACATTTTGATAATCATAATTTAATAGGACAAAGTCAGCATGGTTTTATGAAGGGGAAGTCATGTTTGACAAATTTGCTGGAGTTCTTTGAGGAAGTAACATATAGGGTGGATAAAGGGGAACCAGTGGACGTAGTGTATTTAGACTTCCAAAAGGCATTTGACAAGGTGCCACACAAAAGATTATTGCTTAAGATAAAAAATCACAGGATTGGGGGTAATATTCTGGCATGGATAGCGGATTGGCTATCTAACAGAAGGCAGAGAGTTGGGAGAAATGGTTCATTCTCAGACTGGCAATCAGTAACTAGTGGTGTTCCGCAGGGGTCAGTGCTGGGTCCCCAACTCTTTACAATCTATATTAATGATTTGGAGGAGGGGACCGAGTGTAACATATCAAAGTTTGCAGATGATACTAAGATGGGAGGGAAAGTAGTGAGTGAGGAGGACATAAAAAACCTGCAAGGGGACATAGACAGGCTAAGTAAGTGGGCAGAGATTTGGCAGATGGAATACAATACTGGAAAGTGTGAGGTTATGCACTTTGGCAGGAAAAATCATAGAGAAAGTTATTATCTTAATGGCAAGAAACCTGAAAGTACTGAAGTACAAAAGGATCTGGGGGACCTGGTGCACGAAACTCAAAAGGTTAGTATTCAGGTGCAGCAAGTGATTAAGAAGGCCAATGGAATGTTGGCTTTCATTGCTAGGGGGATAGAATATAAAAATAGGGAGGTATTGCTTCAGTTGTACAAGGTATTGGTGAGACCGCACCTGGAATACTGCATACAGTTTTGGTGTCCATACTTAAGAAAGGACATACTTGCTCTCGAGTCAGTACAAAGAAGGTTCACTTGGTTAATCCCGGGGATGAGGGGATGGACATATGAGGAGAGGTTGAGTAGATTGGGACTCTACTCATTGGAGTTCAGAAGAATGAGAGGTGATCTTATTGAAACATATAAGATTGTGAAGTGGTTGGATCGGGTGGATGCGGGGAAGATGTTCCCGATGATGGGTGCAACTACAACTAGGGGGCATAGTCTTAGAATAAGGGGCTGCTCTTTCAAAACTGAGATGAGGAGGAACTATTTCACTCAGAGGGTGGTAGGTCCATGGAAGATGCTGCCCCAAAAACTGTAGAAGCTACATCATTACATAAATTTAAAACAGAAATAGACAGTTTCCTAGAAGTAAAGGGAATTAAGGGTTACGGGGAGCGGGCAGGAATTTGGACATGAGTCTAGGTTCGGATCGGTCATGGCCCTGTGGGTAGCGGAGCGGGCCCAGGGGCCGTGTAGCCTGATCCTGCTCCTATTTCGTGTGTCTAATTCTGTTAGATTCAGGAGATGGCTCTGTAATAGTGGATTGGCGGTTAGGATCAGATCAGCCATGATCTTATTGAATGGCGGATCAGGCTCGAGGGGCCGATTGGCCTACTCCTGCTCCTATTTCTTATGTTATGTTCTTATGTTCTTATTGTGCCCCATGGTGGGCGGATCCGCATTGCAAATCTGGGTGGAGCTCTTCAGCCATTGGAAGAAAGCGATTGAGGAGGATTCTTGGGATGACTTTCCCTGTGGCAGACAGCAGGGAGACTCCTCTGTAATTACCGCAATCGGACTTGTCACCTTTCTTGAAGATGGTCATGATTACGGCATCTCTGAGATCCCCTGGCATGCTCTCCTTCCAAATTAGAGAAATTAGTTCATGTATTCGCGTCAATAGTGCTTCTCCACCATGTTTTAGCTCCTTGACGGGGATATCATTTGCTCCTGAGGCTTTGTTGTTCTTCAGTTGTCGGATGGCATTTTCAACCTCATGCTGGGCTGGGGTTGTGCTGAGGTGATGGCGGGTAGCATGTTGCGGAATGGAGTTGAGGACACGCGCATCGAAGACAGAGTCTCGGTTAAGGAAATCTTCGAAGTGCTCCTTCCAGCGGGCACTGACTGCCTCTCTGTCCTTGATGAGTAACTTTCCATTCTTGGCTCGCAGTGGGGTAGGACCTTGGGTGCTTGGGCTGTAGGTGGTCTTGACTGCGCTAAAGAATCCACGCACATCATGGTTGTCAGCTAGCTGCTGGAACTCCTCCTCTTTCTCCACCCACCATCTGTTCTTAGGTCACAAGTTTTTTGTTGGACCTCGGCCTTCAGGCGTCAGTAGAGCTGCTTTCTTGCTCTCGAGGTCTATGCTGTTTCCAGGTCAGGAATGCCTTGCGCTTGCGACTTATTAGCTTCTGGATCTCCTGGTCATTCTTGTTGAACCAGTCTTGGTGTTTCCTGGTCCAGTGACCAAGCATCTCTTCACAGGTGCTGATTATGGAGGCCTTGAGCGCAGACCAGGCGCTGTGGACACTCTGGGCTCGATTTTAACTCAGTTGCGGGTGTAATGTCCGTGTGTAATTGAGACATGGACTACAGAAGTTGGTTATAACATATTTACAATTACAGTTGCTATATACATGAGCTGAAGTTAATCAATTATAAATTCAGTCTTTGAGGGGGCTTCCTGATTCTGTCCGGAAAACGCCTCTTTGGGGTATCAGGTTCTTCTGGCAATGTTGATTCGGGATCAACGTCGTTGTTTGGTTCGTCTGCTTCCAATATCACCGATTCTGAGGTAGATGCAATTGATACTTCGGTTTCATCACCAGGTGTATAGGATCGTGGTGTAGATTTGACGTTTTCCAGTGACTCTAGAATCTGGTCAGCATGGCGTCTTACAATGCTCTCTCCAACGTCCACGATATATATTAGAGGTCCTTGCCGTGTGCAGATCGTTCCTGGCTGCCATTCCTCTGTGCGGTAGTCCCGGGCCAAAACTGGTTGACCTATCTTGAAACTCCTGGTTGGCCTTTCATTCATATTCTGAAACTGCCTGTTCTCCACATCTCTTCTGATGTTTGGCTTAACCAAATCCAAGCAGCATCTTAGTCTTCGATTGAAGAACATCATGGCTGGAGTTTGGTTGGTAACCGCATGTGTCGCATTCCGGTAGGCAAACAAGAAGTTATCCACCTTGTGTTGTAGGGGTATGTCTTCATTACACATTGCCTTGATAGCCTTCTTGAATGTTTGAACGAACCTCTCAGCCAATCCATTGGTGGCTGGATGATATGGGGCAGATGTGTAATGCTTAACACCATTGTTCTTTAAGAACCTCCGGAACTCTTCAGACACAAACTGTGGTCCATTGTCGGAGCAAATCCGTTCAGGCAGCCCATTTCTGGCGAATATGGTTCGTAAGACTGTGATAGTTTTTCTGTGGTGGTTGAGGACATTTTTATTACCTCTGGCCACTTTGAATGTGCATACACCGCAATTAAAAACAGCGAGTCCATAAATGGACCAGCAAAATCAATGTGTACCCTTTGCCATGGAGTTGAGGGCCACTCCCATGGATGTAGAGGGGCTTGTGGTGGGGCGTTTTGGACCTTCTGGCATCCTGTACAGCTCTTGGTCATCTCTTCGATTTCTCTATCGATTCCCGGCCACCACACAAACGCTCTGGCTAAGTTCTTCATTTTTACCCCTCCCAGATGACCCTCATGAAGCTCATTGAGCACTCTATCCTTCAATTTGGGTGGAATTACTACTCTGGATCCACACATCAAGGTTCCTCGGCACACTGACAGCTGTTCTCTTCTCGGCGAGAATGCTGGCAACAGTGGTTCGCCATGTGCTGGCCATCCCTTCACCGTTAAATCATAGACCCTGGAGAGTGTCGGGTCATTTCGTGTTTCCTTTTCTATGTTTGCATTCATCACAGGTAGACATTTGACTATGGTCGAGTGGAATATCTTCACAGGATCCACTGCAGGTGTTGTGTATGTCCCTTTAAGGGAATAACTGGTCTCAGACTGCAGTACAGGCAGTGACCACCCCTGTATAAAAGGCCCTAGCAGGCTTCTGTAGTTTCAGTCTCCAGGTTGTCTCCATTCAGTAAAGACTTGTTAAGCCAACTCCTGCATTCCGTGTCTCCATTAACACATGGATCTAATACTGGTGACGAGTAAGGAATGAACTTACCTGCAACTCGGCAGCACCTCAGACGACGTTATTGAAGGTCGAAGCCAGAAGAAAGAAAAAAAAATAATCCAAAGAAACTTGAGAAACGGGCGTCGACCGTGGGCAACCACCCTCCAAATCATCAGATTGAAAACTTGCAGGAGAGACTGTCAAGAGCCAGGCTTGGTTCTCCAGTCTGTGGTTTCCCAGCCATTCGGGCTGGTGGCAGGTAGTGCACTGATCCTTCCTGGGCTGCGGCGGGCTAGAGCTCCATCGGGTGGCTCTGTGATACGCTTATCAATTACTTCATAAAAGGTGATGAGTCGAAGAAGAGATGACGAGTCGAAAGAAGAGATGAATAAGGCTTTTATTAGCTAAGAAGAGACCATGCTTCTTCGTGAGTGACTGAACAAGTCTGAACGAAACCCACACAGTGGTGGGTGGAGTCAGCTGAGGCATGCCTCCATACACAGCGCCACCCAGAGGTGGCAATATACAATACAGTGGTTTACCACATTCACCCCTTGTTTAATGTGAAGTCCGGCGGGGTGAAGGGTACTACAAGTTAAGTCTATCAGGAGGCCTTGTCTGACGTCCTGATCGTCATGGTGGCGGCGGTGGTGTTGCAGCATCCGACGTCGGGTCTGGTGTCTGGGTGGTTGGCGAAGATTCCTGGGGCTTTGGCATGCCGTCTGCAGGGGTTGGGTTGGGAGGGGTGGTGGGGGATAACAGTGGTAAGGGGGATAACAGTGGTAAGGGGGATAACGGTGGTAATTCAGGGGTACCCGAGGGTGCGAGATCTCGTATGGAGACCGTGTCCTCCCGCCCGTCTGGGTATGTCACCCAGGCATACTGGGGGTTGGCGTGTAGGAGGTGCACCCGCTCGACCAGGGGGTCCGTTTTATGCGTCCTCACGTGCCTCCGCAGTAGGACGGGCCCAGGAGAAGTCAACCATGCCGGTAGCGAGGTTCCCGATGTAGACTTCCGGGGGAAAACGAACATTTTCTCATGAGGGGTCGCATTAGTGGCAGTACAAAGCAGTGACCGAATGGAGTGGAGCGCTGCAGGGAGGACCTCCTGCCAGCGGGAGGTCGGAAGGCCCTTAGATTTTAGTGCTAAGAGGACTGCCTTCCAAACCGTCGCGTTCTCCCTTTCCACCTGGCCGTTCCCCCGGGGGTTGTAACTGGTGGTCCTGCTCGTGGCGATACCTCTTGTTAGCAGGTACTGCCGAAGTTCGTCGCTCATGAACGATGAGCCCCTGTCGCTATGTATATAGCTGGGGAACCCGAACAGAGCGAAGATGTCATTCAGACACTTGATGACCGTGGTACTGGTCATGTCTGGGCAAGGGATGGCAAAGGGGAAATGGGAGTACTCATCAACTATGTTGAGGAAGTACACATTGCGGTCAGCGGAGGGGAGGGGCCCTTTAAAATCGACGCTCAGGCGTTCGAAGGGGCGGGTGGCCTTGATCAGGCTTGCTCTGTCCGGCCTATAGAAGTGCGGTTTGCACTCGGCGCAGATTTGGCAGCTCTTGGTCATGGTCCTGACCTCCTCAATGGAGTAGGGCAGGTTACGGGATTTGATAAAATGGAAAAACCTGGTGACCCCCGGGTGGCAGAGGTCATTGTGGAGGGACTGCAGCCTATCACTCTGCGCGTTGGCGCATGTACCACGTGATAGGGCATCTGGGGGCTCATTGAGTTTCCCTGGCCGATACAAGATATCATAATTGTAGGTGGAGAGTTCGATTCTCCACCTCAAGATCTTGTCGTTCTTGATTTTACCCCTCTGCTTATTATTAAACATAAAAGCTACTGAACGCTGGTCAGTGAGCAGGGTAAATCGTTTCCCGGCCAGGTAATGCCTCCAGTGACGCACCGCTTCTACAATAGCCTGGGCCTCCTTTTCGACGGAGGAGTGTCTCGTCTCGGGGCCCTGGAGGGTCCTTGAGAAAAAGGCCACGGGTCTGCCCGCCTGGTTAAGGGTCGCGGCTAGGGCGAAGTCGGAGGCATCGCTCTCCACTTGGAAGGGGATGGACTCATCCACCGCGTGCATTGCGGCCTTCGCGATATCGTTCTTGATAAGAGTGAAGGCTGCACACGCCTCTGGTGTCAGGGGGAAGGAGGTGGCTTTGATGAGGGGCCTGGCTTTGTCTGCATAGAGGGGCACCCACTGGGCGTAGTAGGAGAAAAACCCCAGGCATCTCTTCAGTGCTTTTTGGCAGTGGGGAAGGGGTAGCTCCATTAGGGGGCGCATTCTGTCGGGGTCGGGCCCGATGACTCCGTTCTCCACCACGCAGCCGAGGATGGCCAGGCGCTTGGTGTGAAACATACATTTTTCCTTATTGTACGTTAGGTTCAGCCGTTGGGCCGTACGGAGGAAATTTGCTAGATTAACGTCGTGGTCCTGCTGGTCGTGGCCGCAGATGGTGACGTTATCCAAATAGGGGAAGGTTGCCCGCAGCGCGTTCTGGTCAACCATTCGGTCCATCTCCCTTTGGAAGACCGAAACCCCGTTGGTGACGCCGAAGGGGACCCTAAGGAAGTGGTAGAGGCGGCCGTTTGCCTCGAAGGCAGTATACTGGCGGTCCTCATGGCGGATGGGCAGCTGGTGGTACGCTGACTTAAGGTCGATGGTGGAGAATACTTTGTATTGCGCAATCTGATTGACCATATCAGATATGCGAGGGAGGGGGTACGCGTCCAGCTGGGTGTACCGGTTTATGGTTTGGCTGTAGTCGATTACCATGCGGCGTTTTGCAGTGGTTTTAACGACTACAACCTGGGCTCGCCAGGGGCTAGTGCTACCTTCGATAATGCCCTCCTTCAATAGCCGCTCCACCTCAGAGCTGATAAAAGCTCTGTCCCCGGCACTGTACCGCCTGCTTTTGGTAGCGATGGGTTTACAGTCGCGGGTGAGGTTAGCGAACAGGGGAGGGGGGGGGACTTTTAATGTGGAAAGGCTGCAGGTGGTTTGCAGCGGGCGATTTAAAAGTTGTTGGTTGCAGACTGTGAGTGGGGGGAGGGGTCCACCGTATGCTAGTGTGACACTCTTAAGGTGGCACTGAAAATCCAACCCTAGCAGGACGGCAGCGCAAAGACGGGGCAGGACTAGCAGTTTAAATTTTTTATATTCAGTGCCCCCTACTGACAGGGTCACCACACAGTAGCCGCTGATGTCCATTGACTGGGACTTGGACGCCATAGAAATGCGATGGTGCGTTGGCAGAATCGTGAGGGAGTGGCTACGTACCGTGTCGGGGTGGACGAAACTCTCTGTGCTCCCGCTGTCGATCAGGCAACTGGTGGCGCGGCCGTTTACCGCGATATCCATCATGGAGCTGGATAGATGGTGAGGGAGGGCTTGATCCAGCGTCACGGAGGCCAGTATGTGGCTTAGTGAGTCACTATAGTCATCCGCCGAGACGGTGGTCGGTTCCGGTGACAAAATGGCGGTTGAGTGCGTTGGATACGATGGCGGCGGATGCCATGCGGCCGGGGGTACACAAAATGGCGGATAAGATGGCTGCTCCCACGGCCCGCACGCTGCGCTGCTGGCTGGCTTCCCCTTGCAGGCGTTAGCGTAATGGCCTTTCTTCCCGCAGCCCGAGCAGGTAGCTGTCTTAGCTGGGCAGTGCGCTCTGGGATGTTTTAACTGGCCACAGAAATAGCATTTTTGGGCCTGGTTACTGGGCATCGAAGCAGTTCTTACCGGAGGCTGCTGTCTCGGTTGGGTCGCTGCAGCGGTTGGTGCCGGGGGCGGCGGTCCCGTGTCCCACGGTTTCGATTGCCATGTCTCGGCGCCGTTACGGGGGTATGCCTCGAGGTTTCGGTGGGCCTCCTCTAACGAGAGCGCAAGGGCAATGGCCGTCTTCAGGTCGGGTTCCTTGCTTTCTAGCAGTCTCTGCCGGGTGTGGTCTGACTGGAGGCCCCTGACGAAGGCATCACAGGCGAGTCCCTGCGCGTGCTCCACAGCCGTTACCGCTTTACAATCGCAGTCTCTGCAGAGTGCCAGTAGCGCCCGTGCAAATGCCCCTACCGATTCTCCCGGTTGCTGCCTGCGGGATCCCAAGAGGTGTCGGGCGTAAATTGTGTTCACTGGGCGCGTATATTGCCCTTTTAGTAGCTCGAGGGCCGCCACGTACGTATTAGAGTCCCGGATTAGCATATATACTTGATGGCTCACCTGGGCGGTCAAAATTTTCAGTTTGTGATCCTCCTCTGTAACCTGTGAGATTGCGAGGAAGGATTCAAAGCAGCTCAGCCAGTGTTCAAACTTGGCTGATGCACCCACCTCTTGAGGGTCGAGGTCCAGGCGTGGTGGTCTGAGGGCTCTCAGCAATGTCTGCTGTATCCGTTGCTGTTGTTGCTCCTCAGGTGTCGCCATTTAACTTTTAGCTAATAAAATTGATACGCTTATCAATTACTTCATAAAAGGTGATGAGTCGAAGAAGAGATGACGAGTCGAAAGAAGAGATGAATAAGGCTTTTATTAGCTAAGAAGAGACCATGCTTCTTCGTGAGTGACTGAACAAGTCTGAACGAAACCCACACAGTGGTGGGTGGAGTCAGCTGAGGCATGCCTCCATACACAGCGCCACCCAGAGGTGGCAATATACAATACAGTGGTTTACCACACTCTGCAACAGGGCCGGGCAGTGAGTCGGGAAGCAAAGAGAGAGAGAGAGGGTGGAGCACACAGGGCGCGGCCGGTGCTTCGCAGCCAGGCAGCGTTCGGATCTAAGAAGGGGGAGGAAAGTGTCCCAGAGGGACCGCTCCACGACGGGAACGGTTCTTCAATTAACAGAGCAAATATTGAAGCGCGATAGAAAAATAAAATTACCGCGGAGAACAGCGTTGGCAGCAGCGGCAGCGGCGGAAAAGTGCGGGAGGCGCCATTTTAGATTTTTAAGATGCCAAAGACTGGCGATATCACTGCCTTCGATAATGCAATAGCAGACTGGACCACGTATGTGGAAAGAGTCGAGGTATATTGCAAGGCAAACAAAATAGCCGATGAGAAAAAGGCATCGGTATTGCTAAATTTAATGGGCGCAAGAACGTACGGCCTATTGCGGGACCTGATTACTCCAGCCAAACCGAAGGCGAAGAGTTTTAACGAAATTGTTGCTATCCTACAGGAACACCTAAATCCTACACCGCTGCTGATAGCAGAAAGATTTAAATTCCACAGGAGAAATCAGCATAAAAATGAGAGCAATGCTGATTACCTTACAGAACTACGCAAGCTATCAAAGCACTGCCAGTTCAGAGCAGGACTGGCAGATACCTTACGGGACAAATTTGTCTGTGGACTCCTGAGTGAAGGAACCCAGAAGAGGTTACTCTCAGAGAAAGAGCTGATGCTAGATAAGGCTTTCAGCGTGGCAGTATTGTACGAAGCAGCAGCAAGGGGAGCTGCGGAAATACAACAAAAGCCACTGGAATACGGCACCCACGAAATGACACGGGGATTTGCAAAATGTTATCGCTGCGGCAGAACAAACCATGACCAGAAGGACTGCTGGTCCAAGGACAAAACATGCAGGCAATGCAGAAAGATGGGACACATTGCACAAGTTTGCAGGTCTGGGAAGAAGACCAACGACAACAAAAAGGCTACTAAGGAACCATACAGGAAAGTACAAAAGATGACGGACAGTAGTTCCGAAGACCAGATGAGCGATAGTGAATCCGGGAACAAGAGACTAAGCTGTCTCAAACTTCACAACGTAATCACAAAAGAGGATCACCGAACCATTTGGGTCACCCTCACGATCGCAGGGTCCCAAGTCAAAATGGAATTGGATATAGGATCAGCTCTAACCATCATGAATCGACGAGACTACGAGCGGCTATTCTCACACATACCCTTGAGAGAGACATCCATTGTCTTGAGGACGTATACGGGGCAAAAAGTATACCCCAGAGGAAAAATAAGGGTGCCTGTCGAATACAACGGCAAGAAAATACGGAAATTGTATCTCTACATTCTGCAAGATGGTGGACCACCGTTATTGGGACGTGAATGGATCAGAAAGATAAGTTTAGACTGACACTCCATTCAGGCACTGATGGTGGCTGGTAAAAAGGATGACGACGTCACTCCTGGTCGATTGTCAACAATCTTAGCTGACGCCAAAGAGGCATTTCAACAAGAACTGGGCACTCTTAAAGGCGTAACCGCCTCGATAAAAGTAGAGGAGAATGCAATTCCCAAGTTTTTCAAAGCAAGACCGGTACCATATGCAATTCGCCCAGCCGTCGAGGCAGAGCTGGAAAATCTGGAGAATGCAGGCGTGTTATCTAAGGTAGACTGGAGCGAGTGGGCGACACCCATCGTTCCTGTCATGAAGAAAACGTTAAACAATAAGTCTGAGGAGCCAAGGAAGGTTCGCATCTGTGGGGACTTCAAGGTGACGGTGAACCCAGTCCTTCACACAGTACAATATCCTCTTCCAAGGATAGAAGATATCTTCACCTCACTATCTGGAGGGAAGCGTTTTACAAAAATTGACCTAGTGCAAGCATATTTGCAGATGGAGGTTGAAGAATCCTCTTGGAAGTATCTCACGATAAACACTCACAAAGGTCTTTACCAGTATAATCGACTGGTATTCGGAGTAGCATCAGCTCCGGCGATATGGCAAAGAGCGATGGAACAAGTCCTGCAAGGGATTCCGGGGACTCAGTGTTACTTGGACAACATCCTAGTGACAGGTGAAGATGACAGTGAACACCTTGCCAACCTAGAGCAGGTGCTCACTAGACTACGTGAACATGGGCTACGAGCCAATCGCCCCAAGTGCGAGTTTTTTAAGAAACAGATATCATATTGTGGCCACGTGATTGATGAAGAGGGGTTGCATAAGTCCCCTGACAAAATTGAAGCGGTAGTTAAGGCTCCAGCGCCTGAAAATGTGTTGCAACTGAGGTCATTCCTCGGATTGGTGAATTACTACCATAAGTTTTTGCCGAATTTGTCCACAATTCTGCATCCACTGAACGCCCTACTACAAACGGGAGTAGCGTGGAAATGGAGCGATGAATGTAAGCGGGCCTTTCAGAAGAGAAAGGATCTAATCACTTCAAGAGAAGTATTGGCTCACTACAACCCATCACTACCGATAAGACAGGCGTGTGATGCGTCTCCCTACGGCATTGGGGCGGTATTGTCACATAAATTCCTTGATGGTTCTGAGAGGCCGATAGCTTTTGCGTCACGCTCGTTAACTTCAGCCGAGCGTAACTATGCCCAGATTGACAGAGAGGCCCTCAGCCTGGTGTGGGGGGTGAAGAAGTTCAATCACTACCTGCACGGTCAGAAATTTACTCTACTAACTGATCATCAACCTCTCATCTCCATTCTCAACCCTCAGAAGGGCATACCAATAATGACGGCACAATGGCTACAGAGGTGGTCCCTTTTCCTAGGGGCACACCAATATGACATTGAGTACAAAGGAACTAAACAGCATGGGAATGCTGATGGATTGTCGCGCCTACCGTTGCCGATGGTGGAAGACGAACTGGCAGTGAATCCAGTGGAGTTATTCCACTCGACTATAGTCGAATGTCTCCCTGTGATGAATGCAAACATAGAAAAGGAAACACGAAATGACCCGACACTCTCCTGGGTCTATGATTTAACGGTGAAGGGATGGCCAGCACATTGCGAACCACTGCTGCCAGCATTCTCGCCGAGAAGAGAACAGCTGTCAGTGTGCAGAGGAACCTTGATGTGTGGATCCAGAGTAGTAATTCCACCCAAATTGAAGGATAGAGTGCTCAATGAGCTTCATGAAGGTCATCTGGGAGGGGTAAAAGTGAAGAACTTAGCCAGAGCGTTTGTGTGGTGGCCGGGAATCGATAGAGAAATCGAAGAGATGACCAAGAGCTGTACAGGATGCCAGAAGGTCCAAAACGCCCCACCACAAGCCCCTCTACATCCATGGGAGTGGCCCCCATCTCCATGGCAAAGGGTGCACATTGATTTTGCTGGTCCCTTTATGGACGCGATGTTTTTAACTGCGGTGGATGCACATTCAAAGTGGCCAGAGGTAATAAAAATGTCCTCAACCACCACAGAAAAAACTATCACAGTCTTACGAACCATATTCGCCAGGAATGGGCTGCCTGAACAGATTTGCTCTGACAATGGACCACAGTTTGTGTCTGAAGAGTTCCGGAGGTTCTTAAAGAACAATGGTGTTAAGCATTACACATCCGCCCCATATCATCCAGCCACTAATGGATTGGCCGAGAGGTTTGTTCAAACATTCAAGAAGGCTATCAAGGCAATGTGTAATGAAGATATACCCCTACAACACAAGGTGGATAATTTCTTGTTTGCCTACCGGAATGCGACACATGCGGTTACCAACCAAACTCCAGCCATGATGTTCTTCAATCGAAGACTACGGTGCCGCTTGGATTTGGTTAAGCCAAACGTCAGAAGAGATGTGAAGAACAGGCAGTTTCAGAATATGAATGAAAGGCCGACCAGGAGTTTTAAGATAGGTCAACCAGTTTTGGCCCGGGACTACCACACAGAGAAATGGCAGCCAGGAATGATCTGTACATGGCAAGGACATCTAATGTATACCGTGGACGTTGGAGAGAGCATTGTAAGACGCCATGCTGACCAGATTCTAGAGTCACTGGAAAATGTCAACTCCACACCACGATCTGATACACCCAAAAAAGGGTATCAGGACTGCCAAAAGGAAACAGACACTGCGGATAGAGGATCACTTCCGCAACAACTCGGACCCCCGGCGCATGTGGCAAGGCATCCAGTCCATCACTGACTGCAAGGGCAAAAACACCAGCCCACCGGTTAGCGATGCCTCCCTTCCGGAGGAGCTTAACAACTTCTACGCTCGCTTTGACAGGGACAACAGGGAGCCGGCTACCAAAGCCTTGCCACCCCTGGAAGACCAGGTGCTCACTCTGTCGACCTCCGACGTAAGGGGTGTTCTACGCGGAGTGAACACACGAAAGGCTGCTGGACCGGATAGCATCCCTGGACAGGTACTCAAGGAATGTGCTGATCAGCTAGCTGATGTCTTCACCGCCATCTTCAATCTGTCATTGGCCCAGGCAGTAGTCCCTACATGCTTCAAGACCGCTACCATTATTCCTGTGCCAAAACAAACGGCTGTGACGTGCCTGAACGACTATCTACCTGTCGCACTCACACCCATCATAATGAAGTGTTTCGAGAGACTGGTCTTAGCCCACATCAAAGCCAGTGTTCCTGCCTCTCTTGACCAACACCAGTTTGCCTATCGTGCAAACAGGTCAACGGAGGATGTAATCACAACTGCTCTACACTCGGCACTGAATCACCTAGATGGTAAGGAGACCTACATCAGAATGCTGTTCATAGACTACAGCTCAGCATTCAACACAATCGTCCCCAACAAGCTGGCCACCAAACTCCAAACTCTTGGCCTGAACACTTCCCTCTGCAACTGGACCCTGGACTTCCTAACAAACAGACCCCAGTCTGTCAAATTAGGTAACCACACCTTCCCCCCCCCCCCGGACCCTGAACACGGGGGGCCCACAAGGATGTGTGCTGAGCACCCTCCTCTGCTCCCTCTTCACCCACGACTGTGTGGCTGTTAATGGTTCCAACACCATCATCAAGTTTGCGGATGACACCACGGTAGTAGACCAGATCACCAACAATGATGAGTCAGCCTACAGGGAGGAGGTCCAGCATCTCGTGAAGTGGTGCGCCGATAACAACCTGGCCCTTAACATCAAGAAAACCAAAGAAATCATTGTGGACTTCAGGAAGTCCAAAGGCAGAAGTCACACCCCTATCCACATCAATGGGGCTGTGGTGAAAAGGGTGGACAGCTTTAAGTTCCTCGGAGTCCACATCACGGAAGACCTCTCCTGGTCCCTCAACACCTCCTCTCTGGTGAAGAAGGCCCAGCAGCGCCTATATTTCCTAAGGAGGCTGAAGGGATGTAACCTGTCACCCCTGATCCTCTCTAACTTTTACCGCTGCACTATAGAGAGCATCCTGACAAACTGTATCACAGTATGGTATGGCAGCTGTAGCTACTATGACCGGAAAGCCCTGCAGCGGGTAGTCAAAACTGCCCAACGCATTACCGGCACCCGGCTACCGACCATAGAGCACATATACCAGAAACGCTGTCTACGGAGGTCACGGTCCATCATCAAAGCCCCTACCCACCCCAGCCACAGTCTGTTCGCCCTCCTGCCATCTGGGAGACGCGACAGATGCATTCGCACCTGTACGACCAGATTTAGGAACAGCTTCTTTCCCAGGGCTGTCATCCTACTGAACTCCACAAATAAAC
The DNA here is from genome assembly GCF_052327205.1 of Somniosus microcephalus. Classification (NCBI taxonomy): domain Eukaryota; kingdom Metazoa; phylum Chordata; class Chondrichthyes; order Squaliformes; family Somniosidae; genus Somniosus; species Somniosus microcephalus. The sequence continues at coordinate 46,267,366 of NC_140993.1, read as the reverse complement.
TCTAAAGCCTGCACATCTTCCAATGCACTTTATTATGGTTATGTTTATGTTAATATACTACAAGCCAAATGTATGTTGAATGTTTAAATGTCTTAATCCAAATGTACGCTCTCGGGAGCCGCAAGCCTACATTTCGTTGTGCTGCACTTGTGCACTAACAATGACAATAAAAGTTGATTTGATTTGATTTGATTTGATTTGATTTTTGATTTGACCTGGCGATGAAACCGAAGTACCAATTGCATCTACCGCCGAATCGGTGATATTGGAAGCAGACGAACCAAACAACGACATTGATCCCGACTCAACCTTGCCAGAAGAACCTGATATCCCAAAGAGGCGTTATCCAGACAGAATCAGAAAGCCTCCTCAAAGACTGAACTTATAATTGCTTAACTTCAACCAATGTATCTAGCAACCATAATTGTAATTGTAATTAGTTATTATTTAGTTGTTAAATGAATGTTATGTACTGTTTATCTAAAAGGGGAGGAATTGTTGTGTATGTCCCTTTAAGGGAATAACTGGTCTCAGACAGCAGTACCGGCAGTGACCACCCCTGTATAAAAGGCCCTATCAGGCTTCTGTAGTTTCAGTTTCCAGGTCTCCAGGGGGTGCTTCTGCTGCTCAGGAATGGAGGAAAAAGAGTGGGAGAGCAATAGTGGTAGGGGATTCTATCGTAAGGGGAACAGATAGACGGTTCTGTGGCCGTAGAGGTGACTCCAGGAAGGTTTGTTGCCTCCCTGGTGCCAGGGTCAAGGATGTCACTGAACGGCTGCAGGGCATTCTGAAGGGGGAGGGTGAACAGGCAGAGGTCGTGGTTCACATTGGGACCAACGACATAGGTAGGAAGTGGGATGAAGTCCTGCAATAAGAATTTAGGGAGCTAGGTAGCAGATTAAAGAGTAGGACCTCAAAGGTTGTAATCTCTGGATTACTCCCGGTGCCACATGCTAGTGAGTATAGGAATAGGAGGATAGAGCAGATGAATGCGTGGCTAAAGAGTTGGTGCAGGAGGGAGGGCTTTAGTTTCCTGGATCACTGGGCCTGCTTCTGGGAAAGGTGGGACTTGTACAAGTCGGGCGGGTTGCACCTGAACCAGAGCGGGACAAATATCCTTGCGGGGAGGTTTGCTAGCACTGTTCGGGGGGGTTTAAACTAAAATGGCAGGGGGTTGGGAACCTGAGCAGGGAGAAAGAGGAAAGGAAAACAGGTATAAAAGCAAAAGATAGGAAGGAGAAAAACAAAAGTGGCAGTTAGAGAAATCAACGGTTTAAATCAAACGTGGCCACAGTAAATAATAATTCTAATAGGTCTAAGAGTGTTAAAAAAACAAGCCTGAAGGCTTTGTGTCTTAATGCGAGGAGCATTTGTAATAAGGTGGATGAATTGGCTGCGCAAATACAGGTAAACGAATACGATTTGGTTGGGATTACAGAAACGTGGCTCAAGGATGGCCAAGACTGGGAACTCAACATCCAGGGGTATTCGATATTCAGGAAAGATAGGCAAAAAGGAAAGGGAGGTGGGGTAGCATTACTGGTTAAAGAAGGGATTAATACAATTGTAATGAAGGATATTACCTCTGATGATGTGGAATCTGTATGGGTAGAATTGAGAAATACTAAGGGGAAAAAATCATTAGTGGGAGTGTTATATAGACCTCCAAACAGTAAGGTGGATGTTGGGGATGGCATTAAAAGGGAAATTAAAGAAGCGTGCAATAAGGGCACAGCAGTCATCATGGGTGACTTTAATCTACATATAGATTGGGCTAACCAAATTAGTAACAATACTGTGGAGGAGGAATTCCTGGAGTGTTTACGGGATGGTTTCCTGAACCAATATGTCGAGGAACCAACCAGAGATCAGGCCATCTTAGACTGGGTATTATGTAACGAGAAAGGATTAATTAGCAATCTTGTTGTACGAGGCCCCTTGGGTCAGAGCGATCATAATATGATCGAATTCTTCATTAAGATGGAGAATGAAGTAGTTGACTCAGAGACAAGGGTCCTCAATTTAAATAAAGGAAACTACGATGGTCTGAGGAGCGAGTTGGGTAGGATTGAGTGGGGAATGGCGCTCAAAGGGTTGACGGTGGATAGGCAATGGCAAACATTCAAAGACCGAATGGATGAGCTACGGAATTTGTTCATCCCAGTTTGGCATAAAAATAAAACAAAAAAGGTGACTCAACCGTGGCTAACAAGGGAAATTAGGGATAGCATAAGATCTAAGGAGAGGACATATAAATTGGCCAGAAAAAGCAATAATCCTGAGGATTGGGAGCAGTTTAGGAGTCAACAAAGGAGGACAAAGGGATTAATTAAGAAAGGGAAAATAGAATATGAGAGTAAGCTATCAGGGAACATAAAAACTGACTGTAAATGTTTTTATAAATATGTGAAGAGAAAAAGATTGGTGAAGTCAAGCGTAGGTCCCTTACAGTCAGAATCAGGGGAATTTATAATGGGAAACAAGGAAATGGCTGACCAACTAAATACATACTTTGGTTCTGTCTTCACAAAGGAGGACACAAATAACCTCCCAGAGATGCCGGGGAACATAGGGTCTGATGAAAGAGAGGGACTGAAAGAAATCAGTATTTGTAGGAAAATGGTGTTAGGAAAATTGATGGGACTGAAGGCCGATAAATCCCCAGGGCCTGATGGTCTACATCCCAGGGTATTTAAGGAAGTGGGTCTAGAGATAGTAGATGCATTACTGGTCATCTTCCAGAACTCGATAGACTCTGGAACGGTACCCATGGATTGGAGGGTAGATAATGTTACCCCACTATTCAAAAAAGATGGTAGAGAAAAAGTGGGGAATTATAGACCGGTAAGCCTGACATCGGTAGTGGGGAAAATGCTAGAGTCTATTATAAAAGATGTAATAGCAGAGCACTTGGAAAGCAGTGACAGGATCGGACAAAGTCAACATGGATTTACGAAAGGAAAATCATGCTTGACTAATCTACTGGAATTTTTTGAGGATGTAAATGGTAAAATAGATAAGGGAGAACCAGTGGATGTGGTGTATTTGGACTTTCAGAAGGCTTTCGATAAGGTCCCACATAAGAGATTAGCATGCAAAATTAAGGCACATGGGATTGGGGGCAAGGTATTGACTTGGATAGAGAACTGGTTGGCGGACAGACAGCAAAGAGTTGGAATAAACGGGTCGTTTTCCGAGTGGCAGGCAGTGAATAGTGGGGTACCGCAAGGATCGGTCCTAGGACCCCAGCTGTTCACAATATATATTAATGATCTGGACGAGGGAATTGGATGTAATATCTCCAAATTTGCAGACAACACAAAGCTGGGCGGGAGGGTAAGCTGCGAGGAGGATGTCGGGAAACTCCAGTACGATTTGGACAGGTTGGGTGATTGGGCAGAAACATGGCAAATGCACTATAATGTGGATAAATGTGAGGTTATCCACTTTGGTGGCAAAAACAGGATGGCAGATTATTATTTGAATGGCAATAGATTGGGAGAAGGGGAAGTGCAAAGAGACCTGGGTGTCCTTGTGCACCAGTCACTGAAGGTAAGCATGCAGGTGCAGCAGGCGGTTAAGAAGGCAAATGGTATGTTGGCCTTCGTAGCAAGAGGGTTCAAGTACAGGAACAAGGATGTCTTGCTACAGTTGTACAGGGCCTTGGTGAGACCGCACCTTGAGTATTGTGTGCAGTTTTGGTCACCTTCCCTGAGGAAGGACGTTCTTGCCAAGGAGGGAGTGCAGCGAATATTCACCAGGCTGATACCTGGGATGGCAGGAATGACGTATGAGGAGAGATTGTGTCGATTGGGCTTATACTCACTGGAATTTAGAAGATTGAGAGGGGATCTCATCGAAACCTATAAAATTCTGTCAGGTCTGGACAGACTAGATGCAGGAAGGATGTTTCTGATGGCCGTGGAGTCTAGAACCAGGGGTCATAGTCTAAGGATAAGGGGTAAGCCATTTAGGACTGAAATGAGGAGGAATTTCTTCACCCAGAGAGTGGTGAACCTGTGGAATTCTCTGCCACAGAGGGCGGTGGAGGCTAGTTCATTAAATATATTCAAGAAAGAGTTGGATATATTTCTTGAGGCTAAAGGGATCAAGGGATATGGGGAAAAGGCAGGGACAGGGTACTGAATTTGGATGATCAGCCATGATCACATTGAATGGCGGAGCAGGCTCGAAGGGCCGAATGGCATACTCCTGCTCCTATCTTCTATGTTTCTATGTTGCTATTCAGTAAAGACTTGTTAAACCAACTCCTCCATTCCGTGTCTCCATTAACACACGGATCTAATAGCAGGTGCTTCTTCCACCGTCAGCAACGGTAGGCGCGACAATCCATCAGCATTCCCATGCTGTTTAGTTCCTTTGTACTCGATGTCATATTGGTGTGCCCCTAGGAAAAGGGACCACCTCTGTACCCGTTGTGCTGTCATTATCGGGACGCCCTTCTTAGGGTTGAAAATGGAGACAAGAGGTTGATGATCAGTTAGTAGAGTAAATTTCTGTCCGTGCAGGTAGTGATTGAACTTCTTCACCCCCCACACCAGGCTGAGGGCCTCTCTGTCAATCTGGGCGTAGTTACGCTCGGCTGCAGTTAACGAGCGTGACGCAAAAGCTATCGGCCTCTCTGAACCATCAAGGGATTTATGTGACAGTACCGCTCCAACGCCGTAGGGAGACGCATCACACGCCTGTCTTATCGGTAGTGATGGGTTGTAGTGAGCCAATACTTCTCTTGAAGTGATCAGGCCTTTACACTTCTGAAAGGCCCGCTTACATTCATCGCTACATTTCTATGCTACTCCAGTTTGCAGCAGGGCGTTCAGTGGGTGCAGAATTGTGGACAAATTCGGCAAAAACTTACGATAGTAATTCACCAATCCGAGGAATGACCTCAGTTGCAACACATTTTCAGGCGCTGGAGCCTTAACTACCGCTTCAATTTTGTCAGGGGACTTATGTAACCCCTCTTCATCAATCACGTGGCCACAATACGATATTTGTTTCTTAAAAAACTCGCACTTGGGGCGATTGGCTCGTAGCCCATGTTCTCTTAGTCTAGTGAGCACCTGCTCTAGGTTGGCAAGGTGTTCACTGTTATTTTCACCTGTCACTAGGATGTCGTCCAAGTAACACTGAGTCCCCGGAATCGCTTGCAGGACTTGTTCCATCGCTCTTTGCCATATAGCCGGAGCTGATGCTACTCCGAATACCAGTCGATTATACTGGTAAAGACCTTTGTGAGTGTTTATCGTAAGATATTTCCTAGAGGATTCTTCAACCTCCATCTGCAAATATGCTTGCGCTAGGTCAATTTTTGTAAAACGTTTCCCTCCAGATAGTGAGGCAAAAATATCTTCTATCCTCGGAAGAGGATACTGTACTGTGTGAAGGACTGGGTTCACAGTCACCTTGAAGTCCCCACAGATGCAAACCTTCCTTGGCTCCTCAGAGTTATTGTTTAACATTTTCTTCATGACAGGAATGATGGGTGTTGCCCACTCACTCCAGTCTACCTTAGATAACACGCCTGCATTCTCCAGATTCTCCAGCTCTGCCTCGACGGCTTGGCGAATTGCATACGGTACCGGTCTTGCTTTGAAAAACTTGGGAATTGCATTCTCTTCTGTTTTTATCGAGGCGGATACGCCTTTAAGAGTTCCCAGTCCTTGTTGAAATACCTCTTTAGCATCAGCTAAGATTTTTGACAATCGTCCAGGTGCGACGTCGTCATCCTTTTTACCAGCCAGTCAGTGCCTGAATGGAGTGCCAGTCTAAACTTATCTTTCTGATCCATTCACGTCCCAATAACGGTGGTCCACCATCTTGCAGTATGTACAGATAGAATTTCTGTATTTCCTTGCCGTTGTATTCGACAGGCACCCTCATTTTCCCTCTGGGGTATACTTTCTGCCCCGTATATGTCTTCAAGACAATGGATGTGTCTTTCAAGGGTATGTGTGAGAATAGCCGCTCGTAGTCTCGTCGATTCATGACAGTCAGGGCTGATCCTGTATCCAATTCCATTTTGACTTGGGACCCTGCTATCGTGAGGGTGACCCAAATGGTTTGGTGATCCTCTTTTGCGATTACGTTGTGTAGTTTGTGACAGCTTAGTCTCTTGTTCCCGGATTCACTATCGCTCTTCTGGTCTTCGGAACTACTGTCCGTCATCTTTTGTACTTTCCTGTACTGTTCCTTAGTAGTCTTTTTGTTGTCATTAGTCTTCTTCCCGGACCTGCAAACTCGTGCAATGTGTCCCATCTTTCCGCATTGCCTGCATGTTTTGTCCTTGGACCAGCAGTCCTTCTGGTCATGGGTTGTTCTGCCGCAGCGATAAAATTTTTCAAATCCCCGTGTCATTTCATGGGTGCCATATTCCTGTGGCTTTTGCTGTATTTCCGCAGCTCCCCTTGCTGCTGCTTCGTACGATACTGCCACGCTGAAAGCCTTATCTAGCGTCAGCTCTTTCTCTGAGAGTAACCTCTTCTGGGTTCCTTCACTCAGGAGTCCACAGACAAATTTGTCCCGTAGGGTATCTGCCAGTCCTGCTCCGAACTGGCAGTGCTTTGATAGCTTGCGTAGTTCCGTAAGGTAATCAGCATTGCTCTCATCTTTATGCTGATTTCTCTTGTGGAATTTAAATCTTTCTGCTATCAGCAGCGGTGTAGGATTTAGGTGTTCCTGTAGGATATCAACAATTTCGTTAAAACTCTTCGCCATCGGTTTGACTGGAGTGATCAGGTTCCGCAATAGGCCGTACGTTCTTGCGCCTATTAAGTTTAGTAGTACCGATGCCTTTTTCTCATCGGCTACTTCATTTGCCTTGCAATATACTTTGACTCTTTCCACATACGTGGTCCAGTCTTCTGTTGCATTATCGAAGGCAGTGATATTGCCAGTCTTCGGCATCTTGGAGATCTAAGATGGCGCCTCCCGCGCTTTGCCTTCTTCCCTGATTGAACAAAATGGCGCCTCCCGCGCTTTGCCTTCTTCCCCGCGCTTTCTGCCTTTTCCGCTGCTGCCAGCGCTGTTGCTGGTGTTTTTATGCCTTGATGGCGACGCCCTATGGTCTTCGCGTGCTTCCCCCCGCGCTGCTGCCAATGCCGCTCTCCACGGTCCCCGTGGCAAACTGCAGCTCCTCGCGGCTTTCTGCGCTTCTAATTTCTTTTTCTTTTATTTTAATTACTGTTCCCGTCGTCAGAGCAGACCCTATGGGACACTTCCCTCCCTCTTCTCGGGTCTGTACGCTGCCCGGCTTCGTAGCACTGGCCGCGGCCTGAGTGCTCCACCCTCTCTCTCTCTCTCCTCTTCCCGACAATGCTGCTCGGCCCCGTTGAAAAGCCACCTGATCGAGCTCTAGCCCACCGCAGCCCAGGAAGGATCAGTGTACTACCTGCCACCAGCCTGATTAGCTGGAACACCATAGACTGTTTAACCAAGCCCAGCTCTCGATAGCCTCTCCTGCAAATCTTCGAATTCGATGAATCAGAGGGCGGTTGCCCACGGTCGACGCCCATTTCTTCTGTTTGTTTTTTTTTCTTCCTTCTGGCTTCGACCTCCAATAACTTCGCTTCAGGGATGGATCCCCGTGAGGTGGTGCAGAGCTGTAGGTAAGTTCGGATCTGTTCGTCGCCAATGTAATGTCCGTGTGTAATTGAGACACGGACTGCAGAAGTTGGTTATAACAGGTGTTTACTGAAAGGAGACAAAACTGGAACTACTATACAAAGTTACTACACAGGCTTATATACAGGGGTGGTCACTACTGGTACTGCAGTATACAGGGGCTGCAGAATATAGTTCCTTCTTCAAGGTACATACACTACAGCGGGCAGTTGTCGTGTTATCCAAATTTCGTGTTTCCCACACAAATCTAAATGGATGTGGGAGATTGATGCAATTTTAACTCAATTGGCCAATTGATTTCCAGCATGTGGGAAGCCTTTGCAAATGGGTTTTTCATGACTGAAAGTCCCCTCCGATGATGTCATCATTGCTGCTGCATTTAAGGTCCACAGCATGCCTTGCTTCTTCTGCAGACTTCCAAGCTTTCTCCATTTGGTGTCAGAGGGATCTGCAGGAAAGATGACAAGCGAGAGGGCAAAATCAGCTCCTCGCTTTGACGAGGCAGCACTGCAGGCATTAGTTGATGGGGCTAGGGCCAACAGGGAGGTGCTCTTCCCTTCATCAGGGAGGAAGAGGCCTCCCACTCAGACCAAGGCTGTGTGGATGCAGGTGGCTGAGGAGGTGAACTCCTTGGGAGTCACCCGCAGAACCTGGATACAGTGCAGGAAAAGATTTCATGACCTTCAGTGCACATCAAAAGTGAGTATGACTTTTCCATCACCCTCAATCTGATCCCCATTGCCTTTCCTCACCAGCACTCAGTTTAGCAATCTCTTCCTCCACACCCCACTTGACACTGATATCAATGCACCCTTACCCATTCCCTCTCTCTCTATGCTCACATTCACATAACTACTCGACCATGCAGCCCTCACACACCCTATCACTCTGATGCTTTGAACACAACTGACAACACACAGGGAGGGCCCTTGGTCTTGCAACCTCACTCCATCTTTTTCTCCTTCTAAGTATCTATGCTATGCAATCTCTACACTCACTCCTTAATTCTCACTCAACCTCCACTTGTCTCCCTCATTGCAGGAAAAGAGAGCTCACAACAAGAGAGAGCGAGCCAGGACAGGAGGAGGGACAGCCTCATTAGCCCACCTGACCCCCTGGGAGCAGGCTGCCCTGGAAATCATGGGCATTGAGGATGATTCACGCATGGGGGACAGACAGACGGGTGCAACACAGCAAGCTGGTGACAGAAAAGTTTCCCATCTCTCTCTTTGACATTGCATGAGTCACTGATAATGATTGTGAAGCTGTAACAGATGGTCTTATGAGCATCTGCAAAAAGCTATTTGCATGTAGCCTTTGCATCACATCTCTGACTCTTTCCTTTACTCCCCCACAGGACCATCACAAGCATCCGTCCCCCCTAGCCAGGAAGAAGAGGCTGAGCAGCCAGACTCCTCAGAGGAAGCTGCATCCTCTGAGGGCGCAGTGTCAGCAGAATTCAGCGCACCCAGCACCAGCTCAGACACTCACAACTCGGTGGGACCTTCGGGACATAGAGTAGTGTTGTCACCTGGTATATCACAGCTCACAAGTGAGCATCAGCAGATTGTGGAGACAGGGACAGCAGTGGAGAGTCCTAGTCGGAGGGCACAGGACTGCCAGCTCAGCTCAGCAGCATTTCGACCCTCTGCCTCTGGGTCCATCCGTAAGATCAGAGGTGATGGAACTCCAGGCACAGATGCAGGAGTCTCTGGCAGATTTTGTCTCTAGGGTCGCTGCGAGTGTGGAGCGAATGGAGGAGTCCATAGCGAACATGAGCAGAGCCTTTGTGGAGTCACTGGCGCATGAACGCATCACCACGGAAAGGATGGCTACCTCCGTGGAAACGATTGCTACCTCCGTGGTAAGGCTGGCTACTGTACAGGAGAGGATGGCTATGGTAGAGGAGAGGAGGGCTACGGCCATGGAGTATGGGTATGGAAAACATGGTCATTGTTCAGAATAGAACGACATCTCTTGAGGAGCGATGGACATCTATTGAACAGAGAAACCAGACCTTCATGGACGTCCTTCTGAGTAGGACTGCCATTGCAGATACAGGTTCCAATGGCCCCCCTGATGTGCAGCAAGGTGCTCTCCAGCCACTTGCAGGCACTGAGGGGGACCTGACCCATGAGAGGGAGGTTGGTGGCATACCTCAAGGAAGTGGGGGCTCCTCTCCAAGCGCTCACACTTCCATGCCACTGCAGAGCCCTCGGTCAGAGCCCCACTGAGTCCACACCCAAGTGAGATAGACGTCTCAATCCCTGCACAGCTGCAGGAGCAGCAGACTGTTGATGAGCCCTCACAAGCTCGCAACCCCAGAGGATGTCCGCCAAAGGTGTCGAGACAGGAGCAGCAGGAAAGTGAGCAAGGGGCCTCCACATCTGCTGAAGCCACAGGCGAAGCATTACGTAGGAGCATGTGTAAGAGGAAGATAAAGCACAAGTAGTCACAAGGGTAGTCATTTGGGTGGAATTTTGTGTTTAGTGTAAAAATGCCATCACGTCATAATTGTACATAAAAATTCTGATGGCAAATGTTGCAGTTGTGGCGTCTGTTATTTCGATATTGGGACTTTCACATTGAGGCCTTAGGAATACTGCCAACTGTCAGTATGGTGGTCAGAGTGCTAGGAATCCTCTGGTTCTTGGCCATTGTCAATGCTCTGGTAAGAAGCTGCAAGGCAAAAGTGTTTGATTGACTAGGCTAAGCAAATCTGTCCAGGATGAATGCGTTCCTTGCATCCCGGGCAGCAATGTTCTCGCATAATGCTGCCGCAGGTTGATGGGCCTCTGCAGGATGTTCGTTTTCACCCTCCACCTCCTCCTCCTCATCCTCCTCATCTGAGGAGGATATGTGAGGAGCCACTTGGTCCTCAGGAATCTGCAAGCCATGATGCTGTGCCATGTTGTGAAGTGCACAGCAAATCACGACGATTCTGGAGACCCTGGCTGCTGAGTACTGCAGGGCTCCACTTGATCTATCCAGGCATCTGAAGCGCATCTTCAGCAAACTGATGGTTTGCTCGATAATGGATCTCAAAATCAAATCAAATCAACTTTTATTGTCATTGTTAGTGCACAAGCGCAGTACAACGAAATGTGGGCTTGCGGCTCCCGAGAGTGAACATTTAGATTAAGACATTTAAACATTCAACATACATTTGGCTTGTAATACATTAACATAACATAATCATAATAATGTGCATTGGCAGATGTACAGGCTTTAGAGTTTATTTGTGGAATTCAGTAGGATGACAGCCCTGGGAAAGAAGCTGTTCCTAAATCTGGTTGTACGGGTGCGAATGCATCTGTAGCGTCTCCCAGATGGCAGGAGGGCGAACAGACTGTGGCTGGGGTGGGTAGGGTCTTTGATGATGGACCGTGACCTCCGTAGACAGCGTTTCTGGTATATGTGCTCTATGGTCGGTAGCCGGGTGCCGGTAATGCGTTGGGCAGTTTTGACTACCCGCTGCAGGGCTTTCCGGTCATAGTAGCTACAGCTGCCATACCATACTGTGATACAGTTTGTCAGGATGCTCTCTATTGTGCAGCGGTAAAAGTTAGAGAGGATCAGGGGTGACAGGTTACATTCCTTCAGCCTCCTTAGGAAATATAGGCGCTGCTGGACCTTCTTCACCAGAGAGGAGGTATTGAGGGACCAGGAGAGGTCTTCCGTGATGTGGACTCCGAGGAACTTAAAGCTGTCCACCCTTTTCACCACAGCCCCATTGATGTGGATGGGGGTGTGACTTCCGCCTTTAGACTTCCTGAAGTCCACAATGATTTCTTTGGTTTTCTTGATGTTAAGGGCCAGGTTGTTATCGGCGCACCACTTCACGAGATGCTGGACCTCCTCCCTGTAGGCTGACTCATCGTTGTTGGTGATCTGGCCTACTACCGTGGTATCATCCGCAAACTTGATGATGGTGTTGGAACCATGAACAGCCACACAGTCGTGGGTGAAGAGGGAGTAGAGGAGCCGGCTCAGCACACATCCTTGTGGGGCCCCCGTGTTCAGGGTCGGGGGGGGGGAGGTGTGGTTACCTAATTTGACTGACTGGGGTCTGTTTGTTAGGAAGTCCAGGGTCCAGTTGCAGAGGGAAGTGTTCAGGCCAAGAGTTTGGAGTTTGGTGGCCAGCTTGTTGGGGACGATAGTGTTGAATGCTGAGCTGTAGTCTATGAACAGCATTCTGATGTAGGTCTCCTTACCATCTAAGTGATTCAGTGCCGAGTGTAGAGCAGTTGTGATTGCATCCTCCGTTGATCTGTTTGCACGATAGGCGGACATGTGGCTGGAGTTGTAGCTCTCCTCAGCTTAATTGGCTGGCCTCCTCAATGGCGTCATTAGCCACGTCCTCAGTGGATAGCCCTTGTCTCCAAGTAGCCATCCGTTAAGTTGGTCTGGCAGACTGAATAGCGGAGGCACACTAGACTGGCGCAGTATGAAGGAGTCATGGCAACTGCCAGGGCATTTGGCACAAAGATGCAAAATTTCCTTCTTGTGGTCACACACCAGCTGAACCTTAAGGGAGTGGAAGCCCTTGCGGTTGACAAAAATACCTGGATTGTGATGGGATGCCATAAGGGCCACATGTGTGCAGTCAACGACACCCTGCACCCTTGGAAAGCCTGCCAGATGAGCTAATCCAACTGCTCGCGCCGTGACACTTGCTTGATCCTTGGTGAAATGGATGTGATTGTGCGCGAGGGTAAAGAAGGCATCGGTTACCTGTTTGATGCAAGTGTGTGCGGCCGCCTGGGAGATGCCACTGATGTCTGCTGCTGATCCCTGGAATGAGCCTGAGACAAAAAAGTTGAGTGCGGTGGTGACTTTGATGGCCACTGGTAATGCTTGTCCACCTGATCCTCTGGGCAGCAGGTCTTGCTGTAGCATTGCGCAGATGTCAGTCACTACCTCTCGTGAATGTCGGAGCCTCCTTTGGCACTGCTGCTCAGACATATTGAGATAGGTGACCCTGTGTCTGTAGACCCTGTTTGGGGGGTATCTCCTGCGCCGACGGGCTTCCAGGCGCTGGCCCCTTCTGGCCTGTGCAGCCTCAGGTGGGTGAGCAGCAGCCTGGCGCTCCTGCTGCTGCTGCTGTTGCTGGTGCTGCTGTTGTTCCTGGTTCTGCTGCTGCCACAGCTGGTGCTCGAACTCCTCTGATGCCCAGATGGGAAGGAAATAAATGGCTCCCATGCTTCTCGTATATGCCTCCATTGAGGAACCTCTGAGTGAAGGTGGCGAGAGTGGTTTCCCTGGAGGCCACACTGGAGATGGGTGTGAGGCTCCAACCTTCCAAGGTGTGGTTAAGCCTTCTAAAAGTTGCCCCAGACCTGAGAACACTAACTCCTGCCACCTGCAAATGATGGCTGATCAAATCTCCTCTTTAATGGTTGACCTGCAGTTGATAGTCAGCAATCCAATAGTGCTCCCGCCAGGTTTCACATTCGTGTTTCCCACCAGGCGTGTTTTACGTGGGAAAAGGGTTAAATTTGCAAGGGCCTGTTAAAATAGGATTATAGAAGCCATTTAGTGGTAATTAAGGGCCTTAAAGACCAGTCCCGCCTGTTGGATGCGGGACGGAGTCGGGAGCATCAGACACGCCTGAGTTAAAATTGCTCGGAGTCGGGAACCAGGCGGATGGGGTCCCGCCTGCCAGTTTTTGCGAATTTAACCCCCCGCATGCCTCCAAGCCTGACTCCACAGCTCAATGAAAATCGAGCCCATTGTGACTCTGAATCACTGGGAGTTGCCAGGTTGGTTGTGAGACGCAGGCTGAATAGGGCTTTCTTAGCAGGGTCTTTGAGTGCCCCAGCATTGATTTTCCTGCGGCATTGCTTCTGTTGCCGGCGCTGTTTTGGGGCTACGTTGATGGAGATGACAGAGCGGATTAGGCGGTGGTCTGTCCAGCAGTCGTCAGCTCCTGTCATGGCGCGGGTGATGTGGACATCCTTGCGGTCCCTCGCTCGGTCAATGACATAGTCCAGCAGATGCCAGTGTTTGGAGCGAGGGTGTTGCCATGAAGCCTTGTACTTGTCTTTCTGACGGAACAAGGTGTTGGTTATGACAAGGCCATGTTCTAAGCATTTCGTCAGGAGGAGGATACCGTTGGAGTTGGCTTTCCCAACCCCCTCTCTGCCGATCACAACTCCCCAGACGTCTGTTTCCTTTTCAACTCTGGCGTTAAAGTCGCCAAGGAGGATCAGCTTGTCGCCCATTGGGACTCAGGACAGGGATTGTTTGAGGCTGGAGTAGAATTCCTCTTTGGTCTCGTCTGTTGCTTCCAGTGTTGGAGTGTATGCACTGATGACCATAGCGCACTGGTTCCAGGCTAGGTTGAGCTGTAGAGTCATGAAGCGTTCATTTATTCTACAAGTGGAGTCTCTGAGACATTGAACTCGTTCATTTTTTATGGCAAAGCCTACCACATGGAGGCAGCGTTCTTCTTCAGGTTTACCTTTTCAGAAGAAGGTGTAACCACCGCCTTGCTCCTTGAGCTGGCCTTCCCCTGCCCGCCAGTTCTCGCTTAGGGCGGCGATGTCTATGTCAAAATGTCTGAGCTCCCGGGCAACAATAGCAGTACGGCATTCCGGTCTGTTGCTGTTGGGGTTGTCCATGATGGTCCTGACTTTCCAGGTCCTGAACTTTAACTTAAAGGGTGGAAGATGCCTGTGTGTGAATTCTGGGGTGATGTGCACGCCGATGACGTCATCATCTCCGGGCGAAGGAGAGTGGTGCGCCACGCCGTAGCGCCACCGCAAAACTCCCTCCAAATATGGTGGGAGTCAATGTCAGCGCCGCACCCAGTCGCAAAGCTATTTGCGCTCCGGGAGGTGCAAAGGCACCCAATTTCACCCCCAATATATTTGATTTTCCTCGTCTGATTCTTGCAGTTTATTGCTGAAGTAAAAATTTATAAAGAGTGATTATATACACAAAATAAAATGAGAGAATTTAATTTATATAGAGCATGATATGGCATAAAATTTCATTAAAATGACAAAATGCTATTAATTTTTTCTGGTGATATGACACATTTCAGAGCACTGCTGTCATTTCCACCTGTGACGTGAGAATAGGCGACAACAAAAAATGTAACACTCTGGATAATTGCTTCCCCACTGTCTTTATCACATCACCGGAATCAAATGCTCCTGTCATCATTTTTTTTATTTATACTCGCCTAGTCCTGGTGTCAGAAAGATTCTGCAGGAATTGAAACATCGAAAGTTTCCAACATAACACATCAATCATTTGCATACCTTGTTTCTTCTATCATTTAAATATGCACAAACTGTTTATCAAAGGATTCACCAGGTTGTTGGCATCTTTATTATATTTGGTTGACATTATTGGAAACACAGTAACACTGGCAGCTTGAAATTCTAAAGGAGACAAAAAATAAATAAATAGGAATACATCAGTTATTCAGGCCAAATAAGATTACAACACCAACTAAAGGTTATGTTCAATGAGAGGAACGGCAGAATTTCAAGCAGTGTTAAAGGCAAATGCTAGTATGTTTCCAGTCAGATTGACATGTGTGGTGTTTGGGAAGGGGCAGGGGAATCACATTTGAAAGGCGACCCCTTTAGTTCTGGTACTCGGCAGTCCAGGCTCTTGACGTTGCTGGGAAAATAGGTGCGAGTGCAGGATTCAGCCACTCCAAGAGTAGCCCTGAGTCAGGAACACTAAGGCCAACTGTAGCACCACGACTCCTGAGAACAGCTAAATAACCACAACTATGAATTGAACGGCGAGATTTCTCGAATGCTAAGTGTTGTACCAAACAGTGTCTTTACCCATTAAGCCATTGGGGAAACCGGAGAGTGTTCAGAAAAGGGTAATAACTTTGATTCTAAGTTATGAAGAAATAATTGTTTTCAACGGTGAAAAGCGACATGATCCATGTTTCTTAATAGCTGAGGGAAATGAAGATGAAGTAGAAGAACAAGACGAGGATAAAATTATCATGCCTCGACATTGGAAGGACTCTTTTTTCCAAAGAGCATATATAAAATGGTTTCTAGGTGACAATTTTTTTCTGAATTACTGCATACTGACAGTACAGTAACCAGAAAGGGAAGCATTCCAATCCCACCTCTTCCTTTCCCCGCAGTTGCAATCATTTGATATGACTGGAGTCGTGCCTTGTCGAGGAGATGATTCTGAACATTTAAGGGGCAGGAAATTTGTTTCAAAATCCATAAATTTACTTGTCTGAGTGTTTTTATTTGCAACTTCACATAGCTCAGTCAACAGCTACAGGAGCTGGGACTGCAGGGTTAACTTCTTAACACTGCAAAAGTTGTATTTTTAGAAGAGCCTTTGGACTTTTTGAAATGCACAATCATCCATTTAACAACAAAAGTTGAAACCAATCCAATTGCATTTCAACCTGGTTGAAATGACTACATTCACATGGGACTGCAGAGTGCTTTCAATTTGAAAACAACTTCTGTGATCTGGATCTAATGCCAGTACAGACCAACAGGATCAAGCCTCCCTTTCTTTCTCTCTTTCTGACGACCATGGGGGCACCTGAAATGTGATTTGATAGCCTTAACTCAATTCCTAGAGGGCACAAGTCTATTAACTGCCAACGGGTTTCTGGTAGGGACCTGTTGGTTCTGGTTCGATTCCCACCTGCTCTCGGCAGAGTGAAGCCACGGCAATTTTAACTGGCGGGGCCTCATTCACATGCTGCAGGAATGGACAGGAAGTGGGTTGAAACTGAAAGCCAGCCTGCGGAAATTATTTGGGTGGATCTTGGCCGCCTGCCAGTAAGTGTGGGAATAGGAATATGGGTTCCGGGTGTCTCGTGATAGGGAAGAGGAGGATTAAACTTTCCTTGAAAGCCCTCTTCTGCTTCCAATCATTTTATAACTTGAGTTCACCTGGCAGGAAAGCCATAGCGGTTTTCCCACACAGGTGAAACTAGTGGCCGGGGCCCAATGATGTCATCTGACCCTGATCTGCATATTTAAAGCAGGACACCACCAGCTTCAGGCGGTTCCCTTTGCCACCTGCTCAGAAGATAAGATCAAAATCGACCAGATCCAAGTTGAACATCGGCAGGTAAGTCAACTGGCCCATTTTAGCTGCCTACCTGCCCAGTTTCCACCAGGTGGTTAAAGCTAAAATCAACCCCAATTACAAAGAAACTGCTCATAGTTTGACCATAATTGGCAATCTTACTGAGCTACATTAGTGCTTTGTGTAGGAAATGGGATGTCAGACTGGTGAAGTACCAGATACTTGAGTGAGGGAGAGATGAGAAAATAACAAAATTTGGGGCCAGGGCAGAGGAATTGTTATTTAGGCTCGACCTGAAAATGATGGATGTCAACACTGGGAGCAGAAAGTGGAAAACGTTCTACTTCCGGCATTGTTATCATTCAACATCATGAGTACTGAAGTCCATCAGAAAAAAGAAATAACTTGGCTCAATTCAGAAGAGTTTGGGGAAAAAACTGGATGGCGCCCATTTTGGGGCGCTAATTTTAGTGCACCGAAAAAGTTAGCGCCCATCCACTGTAAATTCAGTAGTGGCGCCCCAAGCAAGAGGTGGGGCGCTACTGGAAAGCGCTCCATCTCCTGCTTGGGGCGGTTCTACTGAATTTCACGGTGCTACGTAGCACTGCGTCATTGCAGGCCTCCTCCCCTGATTAAAGGGGACGGGCCTAGCGCTGTGCACACTGCGGCCCTGCTGGACCACCGGGGAGCCGGGTGCCATGAACGCAGCCCGGGACCCCTCTTGAGCGATCGAGGCCAGCATCCCATATAAAAATGGAGAATGGGGCAGGTGCTGGCCATCGGGCAAACTAAAAATGGCCGCCCGACACTTGCCCTTTAAGTAGCGCCGCCACCACTGCAAAGATGCCCCCTTGATCCTGTCGGACATATCGTCCGGCGATAGGTCAGGGGACGTAAGGGAAGTTTGCGGCCGGGGCGTAAGCAGGGCGCTGTGCACGGCAATGACGTCATCGCCGGCGGCGCAGCAGCGCGGGACGCTACCGGCTACCACCACCGCTAACCTCCCACTGAATTTCGCAGGAGGCATTAGCGATGCCGTGCCCAGGCGCTAGGGGATTTGCGCCCCGTTAGCATCCCCGGGGGCGCTCACGAGAGGCACAAACCAACCCAATTTTTCCTCCTTTTTGTTTTAATTCTTTTGAACATCTTTCCACTATCACTCGTACTTTACTACAAAGGAGATGCAAAGAAGCAGGAATAGAATTTAAAGAAGTTAAAAATTCCAACAGCAAACTATTTTGTTGTGCAGTTTAAACCGTTTTGTGCAATATAGAATGGTTCAGTAGATGGAGCTACACACCAAGGTAAAAGTTAATCAGTTGCACATCATTTCATATTCATCATAAGGTTAAATTATCAGCCTGGTCAAGATGGGTATAATGTTTCCAGTAAGTAATATGACTTTGTTTCTATTGTTAATTGTAAAAGAAGGGTATGTTCCAGAGTTACCACTAACAATCTGTAAATATCCACAAACATGGACTGAACTGGAAGCCAATATTTCCAATGCCAGTATTATTAAACCTCATGGAAATCAAAATAAGGTGTTTTAATATCTCAACTATAATAGCCTGCTGTTTGTCAATGTGACTTCAGAGCAAATTGGTTGACTTGTCAGACTTTCAATTTCATGGTCTGGAAATGATACAATTGCCATGATACCCAGAGTGAAGTTAGATCAGTAATCCTCGGAGCCTTCTTTTAGGGCATGCCATTCAAACCTGGATACAAAGCTGCGAGGCATATCTGTTGAACCATTGAAATATATGGTTTCATGGATAGAAAGAAAGGAAAAAAGAAAGTCAGACAGACTAGCAATATTAATGCAAGTCACCTTTCATGATCTAAGGATAGCCCAAAGTGCTTTACAGCCAATTAAGTACTATTTTTGAATGTGTAGTTGCTATTGTAATGTAGGAAACACATCAGCTAATTTGTGCACAGCAAGGTCCCACAAACAGCAATGTGATAATCTGCTTTAGTGGTGTTGTTTGAGGGATAAATATTGGCCAAGACACCAGAAAGGACTTCCCTGCTCTTCTTTGAAATAGTGCCATGGGACCTTTCATACCCACCTGAGAGGTCAGACGGGGCTCAGTTTAACGTCTGATCTGAAAGTCTGATAGTAAAGCACTCCCTCAATACTGCACTGGAGTGTCAGCCTACATTATGTGCTCAAGTCTCTGGAGTGGAGCTTGAATCTGTTACGTCCGTGTAATAATAAGAAAAGGACTGCAGAGAACGATCAACAGGTGTTTACTCAATGTGGTTCAAACTGCAACTGACTGTACAGATCACTACTCAGGGTTTATATACAGGTGTGGTCACTGCCGGTACTACAGGATACAGGAGCTGTAAAAAGTAGTTCTCCCCCTTAAAGGTACATACATTACGATTCCTCCCCTTTTAGATTAACAGTACCATAACACTCATTTAACAATTAAATATCAAACTAATTACAATTAACACTTTTAACATGCAACATTAACTGAAAATAGTCTATTTATAAATTCAGTCTTTGGGGAGGCTTCCTGATTCTTTCTGGATAACGCCTTTCCCGAATGTCTCGCTCTTGGTGCGGAGGCGATTATAACACCCTGTCATCAGTTGATTCATCAGCTTCCAATGCTATTGTTTCTGAGGTAGATGCGACCTGTACGTCGGGTTCCTCACCAGGTACGTATGGCCGAGACATGGGGTTGACTCGTTCCTGTGACTCTAGGATCTGGTCAGCATGGCATCTCAGAATGTTCTCCCCAACATCCACTGTGTACATTAGTGGCCCCTGCCGTGTGCATATCGTTACTGGTTGCCATTTCTCTGTTCGGTAGTCGCGGGCCAAGACTGGTTGCCCTACATTGAAGCTCCTTGTCGGCTTCTCATTGATGTGCTGGAATTGCTTACTCTCAACATCTCTTCGTACATTTGGTCTGAGCAAATCCAGACGAGATCTCAACCTTCGGTTAAAGAACATCATGGCCGGGGCCTGGTTGGTGACTGCATGTGTCGCATTTCTGTAGGCTAACAGGAAATTGTCCACCTTATGCTGCAGTGGAATGTTGTCATCGCACATGTCATTTACTGCTTTTTTAAAGGTTTGTACGAACCTCTCAGCCAATCCATTTGTGGCTGGATGATACGGGGCGGATGTGTAATGCCTTACCCCATTCCTTTTCATAAATCTTCGAAACTCTTCGGACAAAAACTGTGGTCCGTTATCAGAGCAAAGCTGCTCTGGCAAGCCGTTCCTGGCAAAAATGGTCCGTAGGACTGCAATAGTTTTCTCCGTGGTGGTGGAGGACATTTTGATCACCTCAGGCCATTTCGAGTGCGCATCCACGGCTATTAAAAACATTGAGTCCATGAATGGACCAGCAAAATCAATATGCACCCATTGCCATGGAGATGAGGGCCACTCCCATGGGTGTAGAGGGGCATGTGGTGGTGCATTTTGGACCTTCTGGCATCCTGAGCAGCTCTTTGTCAGGTCCTCGATTTGCTGATCAATCCCCGGCCACCACACATAAGCCCTAGCAAGGCTTTTCATTTTCACCCCTCCCAGATGACCTTCGTGAAGTTCATTGAGCACTCTCTCCCTTAAGTTGGGTGGAATTACCACTCGGGATCCACACATCAAGGTCCCCTGGCATACTGACAGCTGTTCTCTTCTGGATGAGAATGCTGGCAACAGTGAGTCGCCATGTGCTGGCCATCCCTTCACCGTCAAATCATATACCCGAGACAGTGTCGGGTCATTTCGGGTCTCCTTCTCTATACCAGGGTTAGTTACTGGCAAGCATTCAATTATAGTCGAATGAAATATTTCGACAGGATCCACTGCTGGTGCTTCCTCCGCAGTAGGCAGTGGCAGGCGTGATAGCCCATCAGCGTTTCCATGCTGTTTCGTGCCCTTATACTCGATTTCATATTGGTGCGTCCCTGGAAAAGGAACCATCTTTGTAGCCGTTGCGCAGTCCTCACCGGAACGCCCTTCTTTGGATTAAAGATGGAGACAAGTGGTTGGTGGTCAGTCAGCAAGGTGAACTTCCGCCCGTGCAGATAGTGATTGAACTTTTTCACTCCCCACACTAGGCTGAGGGCCTCCCTGTCAATCTGGGCGTAGTTACGCTCGGCTGAGGTTAGTGACCGAGACGCAAAGGCTACTGGCCTCTCCGAGCCGTCCGGGAATTTGTGCGACAGCACCGCTCCAATGCCATAGGGTGATGCATCACACGCCAACCGAATTGGTAGTGCTGGGTTGAAATGAGCCAACACCTCTTTTGATGTGATCAATTCTTTGCTCTTCTGGAAAGCTCGTTTACATTCGTCACTCCACTTCCATGGTACCCCCGTTTGCAGTAGGTTATTCAGTGGGTGTAGTACGGTAGACAAATTCGGCAAGAACTTATGGTAGTATTTCACCAGCCTGAGGAACGACCTCAGTTGTGACACATTTTTCGGTGCTGGAGCCTTGACTACTGCCTCAATCTTTTCAGGGGACTTATGTAACCCCTCTTTATCAATAACGTGGGCACAATACGAGATCTGCTTCTGGAAAAATTCGCATTTGTGGCGATTAGCTCAGAGCCCATATTCCTTCAATCTAGTGAGCACCTGCTCCAGGTTGGCAAGGTGATCACTGTCATTTTTGCCCGTGACCAGGATGTCGTCCAAATAACACTGGGTCCCTGGAATCCCTTGCAGGACTCGTTCCATTGCCCTTTGCCAAATAGCCGGAGCTGATGCTACCCCGAACACCAGCCGATTGTATTGGTAGAGACCTTTATGAGTGTTGGTCGTGAGGTACTGTTTCGAGGCTTCTTCTACCTCCATTTGCAGGTACGCCTGGGCCAGATCAATCTTAGTGAAGCGTTTCCCTCCAGATAGCGAGGCGAATATATATTCAATCCGCAGAAGTGGATATTGTACAGTGTGAAGGACTGAGTTCACTGTCACCTTAAAGTCCCCACAGATGCGAACCTTCTTTGGTTCCCCAGGCGTATTACTCAACGACCTCTTCATTACAGAAATGATGGGTGTAGCCCACTCGCTCCAGCCCACTTTGGACAGTACTCCTGAATGTTCCAAACATTCCAGCTCTGCTTCGACGGCTGGGCGGATCGCATAAGGTACCGGTCTGGCCTTAAAAAACTTTGAGCTTGCATTTTCCTCTATTTTGATCGTCGCTGTTATGCCTTTCAATGTTCCGAGTCCCTGCTGGAAAACTTCTTGTGCGTCAGTTAGCATTTTTGACAGTCGTCCAGGTGTGACGTCATCCTTTTTGGCATCTACAGTCAGTGCTTGTATGGAATGCCAATCTAGCTGTATCTTCCGGATCCATTCACGTCCTAGTAGTGGTGGTCCTCCATCTGGCAATACATATAGGTCCATTTTTGGTGTTTCCTTGCCGTTTTATATAACGTTCACCCTTATTTTTCCTTTGGGGTAGACTTTTTGCCCCGTGTACGTCTTCAAGACAATCTTTGTATCTCTCAAGGGTATATGTGAGAATAGCCGCTTGTAGTCCCTTCGGTTTATGACTGTTAGGGCTGATCCTGTGTCCAATTCCATTTTCACTTGGACTCCTGCTATCTTGAGCGTGACCCAGATAGTTTGGTGATCCTCCATTTTGATCACATTATGTAGTTTCAGACAACCCAGCTCCTTGCTTCCGGAGTCTGTATCACTCTCCTGTTCGCCTGAACTACTCTCCGTCACCTTATGTACCTTCTTGTACTTCTCCTGTGGAGATTTCTTGCTGCTGGTTTTCTTTCCTGACCTGCAGACTAGAAACATAGAAACATAGAAACATAGAAGATTGGAGCAGGAGTAGGCCATTTGGCCCTTCGAGCCTGCTCCGCCATTCAATGAGATCATGGCTGATCATTCAAATTCAGTACCCTGTCCCTGCCTTCTCCCCATATCCCTTGATCCCTTTAGCCTTAAGAAATATATCCAACTCTTTCTTGAATATATTTAATGAACTGGCCTCCACCGCCCTCTGTGGCAGAGAATTCCACAGGTTCCCCACTCTCTGGGTGAAGAAATTCCTCCTCATTTCAGTCCTAAATGTCCTACCCCTTATCCTTAGACTATGACCCCTGGTTCTGGACTCCCCGACCATCGGGAACATCCTTCCAGCATCTTGCTATGTGTCCTACTTTTCCACACTGTCTGCACACTTTGTCCTTGAACCAGCAATCATTATGGTTGTGTGTTGTTCTGCCACAGCGATAGCACTTCACTGTTCCGTATGACATTTCATTTGTGCCATATTCTTGCGGTTTCCGTTGTGTCTCTGCAGTGCCCCGTGCTGCTGCTTCATGTGATACTGCAATGCTGAAAGCCTTGTCCAGCGTAAGATCCTTTTCTGATAGAAGCCGTTTCTGGGTTCCTTCACTTTGAAGCCCACACACAAACTTGTCCCTTAAAGTATCTGCTAGTTGTGGTGTATGTGCCTTTAAGAGCAATTATGGTGTATGTGCCTTTAAGAGCCCCAGGTGTGCGTAATGCCGGTAATTGCCACTTGGGCTATATAAGCCTGTGTATTGTGTATATCCTTTAGAAACCCCCCCCAGACTTGCTTAGTAAATACCTATGAACCAACTCCTGTCTTCAGTGTCTTTATCTACACACGGACACTACAGTGGCGACGAAGTGGAAACGGACTTACCTGCAATTCGGCAGCACCTCAAGGACATCGATTCCTCCAGCGTCCAGAAGACTCAAGGAAGTAAGAGAAACTGTGGTTGCACCAGCTGGCCAAGCTGGTGACAGGTACTGCGCTAATCCTGCCTGGGCGTCAGGCTGGAGCTCCAGTGGCGGGCTCTACAGCTGAGACAGGCAGCGAAATCGGAGGCAAGCAATAACGGACTGGGAGGGTGCACTCGAGAGACGGCCGGCGCGGCAAGCAGGTCAGCGTTTAGACCTCCGTCGGGAACGAGTCTCCAACAGTGAATAAACGGAAACCACAGTAAAGCAGCGTTGTTATCGGTAGCAGCGGCGGGAAAGCGCGGGAATATTGAGGCTTTTGATGGTGAAATAGAAGATTGGACCACATACGTGGAAAGAGTAGAGGTTTATTGCACTGCAAATGCAATAACAGATGAAAAAAAAGCTTCAGTACTTCTGAACTTAATGGGCGCGAAGACATACGGGCTGTTACGAAATTTAATCACTCCAGCCAAACCAAAGGACAAGACTTTTAAAGAAATTGTTGATACCCTGCAGGAGCATTTAAACCCAACACCGCTGCTGATAGCGGAACGATTCAAGTTCTTCAAGAGAAATCAACACAAGAATGAAAGTTACGCTGATTACCTAAACGAATTAAGAAAGCTATCAAAGTACTGCCAATTCGGAGCAGGACTATCGGATTATCTTCGAGACAAATTTGTTTGCGGTCTCTTAAGTGAAGGAACACAAAAAAAACTGCTTTCTGAAAAAAATTTAACATTGGACAAAGCTTTCAGTATGGCTGTATCATACGAAGCAGCAGCAAAAGGAGCTGCAGAGATACAACAAGAGACACAGGACTTCGGCACCCATAAAATGACACAGGAGTTCGGAAGATGTTATCGCTGCGGCAGATCCACCCATAACCAGAGGGACTGCTGGTTCAAGGGCAAAGCATGCAGGCAATGTGGTAAGATTGGACACATTGCACGGGTATGCCAATCTGGACAAAATAAATCCACTGACAGAAAACAAAAAATCAATAAAGAAAAGTACAGGAAGGTACAAATGATGACGTAGAATAGCTCCGAAGACCAGAATAGCGATAGCGACTCCGGAAACAAGAGACTAAGCTGTCTCAAATTACATAATGTAATTGCCAAAGAGGATTACCAAACCATTTGGGTTACCCTCACAATAGCAGGGTCCCCAGTTAAAATGGAGCTAGATACAGGATCAGCTCTAACCGTAATAAATCGACGAGATTACGAGAGGCTATTTTCGCATATACCTCTAAAAGACACATCCATTATCTTAAAAACATATACGGGGCAGAAAGTCTACCCCAAAGGAAAAATAAGGGTGCCTGTGGTATACAACGGCAAAGAAATACAAAAGTTGTATTTATACATTCTACAAGATGGTGGTCCACCGTTGTTGGGACGTGAATGGATAAGGAAGATACGTTTAGACTGGCACTCCATTCAGGCACTGACGGTGACCAGTAAGGAAAAAAACAATGATGACATCATACCTGAACGATTAAAAGACATCTTGGCCAACGCCAAAGAAGTGTTTCAAGAGAAACTTGGAACCTTGAAAGGCATCACCGCCTCAATAAAAGTGGAAGATACAGCAATTCCAAAATTTTTTAAGGCAAGACCGGTGCCATACGCAATACGTCCGGCAGTCGAGGCAGAGCTGAAGAATTTGGAAAAGGCAGGCGTATTATCCAAAATAGATTGGAGCGAATGGGCAACACCCATCGTTCCAGTCATGAAAAAAACATTGAAAAATAACTCTGAGGAACAGGAAAAAATTCGCATCTGTGGGGACTTTAAGGTGACTGTAAACCTGGTCCTTCACACGGTACAATATCCTCTTCCGAGGATAGAAGATATTTTCGCCTCACTATCCGGAGGGAAACGTTTCACAAAAATTGACTTGGCACAGGCATATCTACAGATGGAGGTTGAGGAGACCTCTAAAAAGTATCTCACAATAAACACACACAAAGGCCTGTACCAGTACAATCGACTGCTTTTTGGAATAGCATCAGCTCCAGCTATCTGGCAAAGAGCTATGGAGCAAGTCCTGCAAGGGATTCCGGGGACTCAATGCTACCTAGACGACATCCTTATAACAGGAGAAAACGACAACGAGCACCTTGCCAATTTGGAGCAGGTGCTCACTAGGCTGAAAGAACGGGGCCTACGAGCAAATCGCCCCAAGTGCGAATTTTTCCAAAATCAGATATCATATTGTGGCCACATAATTAATAAGGAAGGGTTGCATAAGTCACCTGAAAAAATTGAAGCAGTTATAAAAGCCCCAGCACCTAAAAATGTTTCACAATTAAGGTCATTCCTGGGATTAATAAATTACTATCATAAATTTTTACCGAACTTATCAACTATTCTACACCCTCTTAATGATCTTCTACAGACAGGAGTGATTTGGAGATGGAACGAAGACTGTAAACGTGCCTTCCATAAATGTAAAGACTTAATCACATCTGAGAAAATTTTGGCTCATTACAACCCATCACTACCAATCAGACTGGCGTGCGATGCATCCCCTTACGGCATAGGAGCGGTATTGTCCCATAGATTCCCTGATGGCTCGGAACGGCCGATAGCTTTTGCGTCACGCTCATTGAACTCAGCTGAGCGTAACTATGCCCAGATGGACAGGGAAGCACTCAGCCTGGTATGGGGAGTGAAGAAATTCAACCATTACCTACACGGACAAAAATTTACCTTGCTGACTGACCATCAACCCCTCATCTCCATATTCAACCCTAAAAAAGGTGTCCCCATTATGACGGCACAAAGACTACAGAGGTGGTCCCTTTTTCTAGGGGCACACCAATACAACATTGAATACAAAGGGTCAAAACAGCATGGGAATGCTGACGGTTTATCACGCCTACCGTTGCCAACGATAGAAGAGGCACCTACCGTAGACCCAGTAGATATATTCCACTCTACCATAGTGGAATGTCTACCGGTGACAAATTCTGCCATTGAAAGGGAGACAAGAAATGACCCTACTCTCTCACGGGTCTATGATTTAACAGTGAAGGGATGGCCAGCACATGGCGAACCACTGTTGCCAGCGTTCTCGCAAAGAAGAGAACAGCTGTCAGTGTGCCGAGGAACCTTGATGTGTGGATCCAGAGTGATGATTCCACCCAAACTCCAGGATAAAGTGCTAAAGGAGCTTCACGAGGGGCATCTAGTCATAGAGTAGAGTCATAGTCATAGAGTTTTACAGCACAGAAAGAGGCCCTTCGGCCCATCGTGTCTGCGCCGCCCATCCATCCCTGTCCAGTCTAATCCCATTTTCCAGCATTTGGTCCATAGCCTTGTATGCAATGGCATTTCAAGTGCTCATCCAAATGCTTCTTGAATGTTGTGAGGGTTCCTGCCTCTACCACCCTTTCAGGCAGTGAGTTCCAGATTCCAACCACCCTCTGGGTGAAAAAGTTCCTCCTCAAATCCCCTCTAAATCTCCTGCCCCTTACCCTGAATCTATGCCCCCTTGTTATTGACCCCCCTACTAAGGGGAAAAGTTCCTCTTTATCTACCCTATCTATGCCCCTCATCATTTTGTACACCTCAATCAGGTCCCCCCTCAGCCTTCTTTGCTCCAAGGAAAACAACCCCAGCCTGTTTAGTCTTTCTTCATAGCTGAGGCGCTCCATCCCAGGTAACATCCTGGTGGATCTTCTCTGCACCCTCTCCAAAGCAATCACATCCTTCCTATAGTGAGGCGACCAGAACTGCACACAGTACTCCAGCTGTGGCCTCACCAGCGTTTTGTACAGCTCCATCATAGCCTCCCTGCTCTTATATTCTATGCCTCGGCTAATGAAGGCAAGTATCCCATATGCCTTTTTAACCACCTTATCTACCTGTTCCGCTGCCTTCAGAGATCTATGTACATGTACACCAAGGTCCCTCTGACCCTCTGTACTTCCTAGGGTCCTACCACTCATTGTGTATTCCCTTGCCTTATTTGTCCGTCCAAAATGCATCACCTCGCACTTTTCAGGGTTAAATTCCATTTGCCACTTTTCCGCCCATCTGACCAACCCGTTTATATCGTCCTGTAGCCTGAGGCTTTCCTCCTCGCAATTTACCACCCCACCAATTTTCGTGTCATCTGCGAACTTACTGATCATACCTTTTACATTCTCATCCAAATCATTTATGTAGATCACAAACAACAAGGGACCCAGCACCGATCCCTGAGGTACCCCACTGGACACAGGCTTCCAGTCACAAAAGCATCCTTCGATCATCACCCTCTGCCTCCTGCCACTCAGCCAGTTTAGGATCCAACGCGCCAAGGCACCCTGGATCCCATGAGCTCTTACCTTCTTGACCAGTCTCCTATGCGGGACTTTGTCAAAAGCTTTACTGAAGTCCATGTAAACCACATCCACAGCATTTCCCTCATCCACCCCCCTAGTCACCCCCTCAAAAAATTCAATCAGATTTGTCAGGCATGATTTACCCTTGACAAAGCCATGCTGACTATCCCCGATTAATCCTTGCCTCTCCAAGTGGAGACTAATTTTGTCCCTCAGAATTTTTTCCAATAATTTCCCTACCACAGATGTTAGGCTCACTGGCCTGTAATTCCCTGGTTTATCCCTGCTACCCTTCTTGTATAATGGTACTACATTAGCTGTTCTCCAGTCCTCTGGTACATTCCCTGTGGCCAGAGAGGTTCTGAAAATTTGTGTCAGAGCCCCTGCAATCTCCTCCTTTGCCTCCCACAGCAGCCTGGGATACATCTCGTCCGGGCCTGGGGATTTATCCACTTTTTGGCCTGCTAAAACCGCTAGCACCTCCTCCCTCTTGATGCTAATATGTTCAAGTATGTCACAGTCCCCTTGCCCGATTTCTATGTCTGCATCATCTCTCTCCATAGTGAACACAGATGCAAAAAATTCATTTAAAACCCCGCCTACATCATCTGGCTCTACACACAGATTGCCACTTCGGTCCCTAATGGGCCCTACCCTTTCCCTGGTTATCCTCTTGCCCTTAATATACTTATAAAACATCTTAGGATTTTCCTTTATTTTGCTCGCCAGCGTTATTTCATGGCCCCTCCTCGCCCTCCTAATTTCTTTTTTAAGTATGCCCCTGCACTTTTTATACTCCTCTAGGGCTTCTTCCGTCTTTAGTCTTTTGTAACTGCCAAAAGCCCCCCTTTTATTTCTAATGCATTTTTGTATATCCCTTGTCATCCAAGGTTCCCTTTGCTTGTTGGTCCCACCCTTGACCTTTACAGGAACATGTTGGCATTGTACTCTCTCTATTTCCCTTCTGAAAGTCTCCCACTGTCTTGATGTGGATTTTCCTATAAGTAGCTGCTCCCAGTCCACTTTGGCCAGATCCTGCCTTATCATATTAAAATCGGCCTTCCCCCAATTTAGAACCCTTATTTCCGGGCCGTCTTTGTCTTTTTCCATGACCACCTTAAATCTCACCGAATTATGGTCACTGTCGCCAAAATGCTCTCCTACTGACACTTCCACCACTTGCCCGGCTACATTCCCCAGAATTAGGTCCAGTATCGCCCCCTCTCTTGTAGGACTTTCTACATCTGGGTGGAGTGAAAATTAAGAACCTAGCTAGGGCGTTTGTATGGTGGCCAGGTATCGATGGAGACATCGAAGACATGACCAAGAGCTGCCTAGGAAGCCAGAAGGTCCAAAATGCTCCGCCACAGGCCCCTCTACACCCATGGGAGTGGCCCTCATCTCCCTGGCAAAGGGTGCACATCGACTTTGCTGGTCCATTTATGGACTCAATGTTCTTAATCGCAGTGGGGTAAAGCACTACACGTCCGCCCCATACCATCCCGCCACCAATGGATTGGCTGAAAGGTTTGTCCAGGCCTTCAAGAAGGCCATCAAGGCCATGGGTAATGAAGACATAAAACTTCAACACAAGGTGGATAACTTCTTATTTGCATATAGGAATGCAACGCATATGGTTACTAACCAAACTCCCGCCATGATGTTCTACAATAGAAACCTAAGATGCCGGCTGGATTTGGTCAAGCCCAACATCCGAAGGGACGTGGAGAACTGACAGTTTCAGGGCATGAATGAAAGGCCAACTAGGGCCTTCCAGATAGGCCAACCGGTTGTGGCCCGGGACTACCGTACCGAGAAATGGCAGCCTGGAACTATCTGCACATGATTAGGACCATTGATGTATACCGTGGACATCGGAGACAGCATAATAAGGCACCATGCTGACCAAATCATCAAGTCATCCGAAAAGGGACAACCTACACCACCACTCTATACATCTAACGATGAAGTAGAGATACCCATATCTACCTCCGATCCGGTGATACTGGAGCCCGATGAACCCGACACTGGCCTTCAAGCCGAATCAGCCTTGCCAGAAGAACCTACTACACCACCAGAAACTACTACACCCCCGAGGCGTTATCCGGACCGAGTCAGGAAGCCTCCTGAGAGACTAACTTATAATTAATTAATACAGCAATGTATATTATTTTGCATATAACATGTAATTAATAATTACTTAAAATATGATGTACTAGTTAGCTAGAAGGGGAGGAATTGTGGTGTATGTGCCTTTAAGAGCAATTATGGTGTATGTGCCTTTAAGAGCCCCAGGTGTGCGTAATGCCGGTAATTGCCACTTGGGCTATATAAGCCTGTGTATTGTGTATATCCTTTAGAAACCCCCCCCCAGACTTGCTTAGTAAATACCTATGAACCAACTCCTGTCTTCAGTGTCTTTATCTACACACGGACATTACACTAGTCCCGTTCCAAACTGGCAGTGTTTCGATAGCTTGCGCAGTTCCGTTAAATACTCAGCATTACTTTCATCTTTATGCTGGTTCCTTTTGTGAAACTTAAATCTTTCTGCTATCAGCAGTGGTGTGGGGTTTAAGTTGTCCTGTAGGATTGACACTATGTTTTCTAAATCCTTTTCTACTGGCTTCTCTGGGGTTCCTAGGTTTCGTAGTATGCCATACGTTTTTGCACCCATTGAATTCAACAATACCAGTGCTTTCTTGTCATCTGGCACTTCATTCGCCTTGCAGTATACTTCTATGCGTTCGACATATGTCGTCCAATCTTCGACTTCATTGTCGAACGCTGTGATACTGCCACTCTTCGGCATTTTTGGGTGTGGTTAGACTGGCTTAAAATGGCGTCTCCTGCGCTTTCCTTTCTTCCCCGCTGTGATGAAATATGCCTTCATCAGACCTGCTTGTATTTTACCTGCTTGTATTGTGTGAACCGCACCCTTTTGTTCCTAATGTGTGTATTGGCTACGCCCCTGTCTTTTGCCATATAAAGGTCTCAGGAGCTGCATGAGTCACTCACTACCAGACGAACCCGATGTGGGAAGACCTGCTATGCTGCTATGTTCTTAGTGATTAAATGCCTTCAGTTGAATCCTTGTCTTTGAGTCATTGATGGCATATCAATTTTAATCACTAAAACACCAAGATGGATCGACTCCTGAAATCAGAGCGCTTGGATCTGGACCCCCATGCCTCAGACGCAGCCACACAGTTCAGACACTGGTTCCAATGCTTCGAATTTTTCATTGCAAACTCATCCACTGCCATAGCCGCAGCCGAAACCGCTACCGGAGACATGAAACTGGGAATCCTGCGAAACTGGGTGAGCCATCGGGTCTCCCCTGTCATCCAAGATGCCACCAGCTACGAGGAGGCCTGCACCATCCTGAAGGCCCACTACGCGCGGCCAATAAACGTGGTGTACGCCAGGCATCTTCTGACTACTCGCACGCAGCGGCATGGTGAGTCACTAGAGGACTTTATACTAAACCTAAAAGTACTGGGCAGAGACTGTAACTGTAAGGCCGTGTCTGCCATCGTGTACACGGAGGAGCTGATTCGAGACTCCCTTATTGCGGGCCTCAGTTCAAATTATATTCGGCAGAAACTGTTTGAAAAGGAGGGACTGGACTTAAAACAGGCTATAGATATAGCGCGATCGCTGGATATGACCCAGAGGAACTCTGAATCCTGTTCCCCAGGCCACGCGGCCCACTCCGCCTCGTGCGCACCATGGGGGCCGCCATCTTGGAAGCCATCTTCACCTCTCAGGTCTCAGGCCAGCCCAGCACCATCGGAGCCCCAGCCTCCACCCAGGAGCCCCACTACTGCCGCGATGCATCGGGGCCCGAAATGCTACTTCTGCGGTCAGGACAAACACTCCAGGCATCTGTGCCCAGCGAAGGGCACCACCTGTTTTAAATGCGGGAAGAAAGGACATTTCAGCAAAGTCTGCAGAGGGAACCCCGCCTCCAACTCCACCACCGCCGCGTGCGCACCGTGGAAGCGTCCATCTTGGAAGCCATCTTGTCCACCCTCATGGAGTCCACCATCTTCCCCGACTACACGGACCTCCAGGACCC
The DNA here is from genome assembly GCF_052327205.1 of Somniosus microcephalus. Classification (NCBI taxonomy): domain Eukaryota; kingdom Metazoa; phylum Chordata; class Chondrichthyes; order Squaliformes; family Somniosidae; genus Somniosus; species Somniosus microcephalus. The sequence continues at coordinate 46,235,546 of NC_140993.1, read as the reverse complement.
ACTGGTGGCCTCGATCACAGTGGATCAATCCAGGCCACATCCGTTGTCTAAATCAATGATGGACATAGAGGCAAACGGGAACAAGGTTAAATGCTTGATTGACTGCGGGAGCACCGAAAGCTTTATTCATCCTAGCCTGGTAAAATGACTTTCTGTAACGATAGTCCCCACGCAGGGCAAAATCGCCATGGCCGATAAGACTCATACCTCAAAAATTACAGGTTTCTGCGCGGTTATGTTGTCGGTAAAAGGCAATGATTACAGAGATTTTAAACTATTGATAATGCCAGATCTCTGTGTGAGCGTGATCTTGGGTCTGGACTTCCAGTGCCACCACCAAAGTGTCACGCTTACCTACGGTGGGTCCCAGCCGCCCCTCACAGTGTGCGGTCTGGCTACCCTAAAGGTCAAGCCCCCCTCTCTGTTCGCCAACCTCGCACCCAACTGTCGACCCATAACGACCAAGAGTAGGCGGTACAGCTGGGAGGACAGACGGTTCATTGCGTCGGAAGTAGAAAGACTCAAGCGGGAGGGTATCATCGAATGCAGTACCAGCCTGTGGCGCGCCCAGGTAGTAGTAGTTATGGGTAGCGAAAAGAAGCGGATGGTGATAGATTATAGCCAGACGGTTAATCTATACACCCAGCTAGACGCCTACCCTCTGCCCCGCATAGCGGATATGGTTAACCAAATCGCGCAATACCGGGTGTTTTCCACCATCGATCTAAAATCGGCATACCACCAGCTCCCCATTAGGCCGGAGGACCGTCCATACACCGCCTTCGAGGCGAACGGACGTCTCTACCACTTCCTCAGAGTCCCCTTTGGGGTAACGAACGGGGTCTCGGTCTTCCAGCGGGAGATGGACCGCATGGTCGATGAGAACCAGTTAACAGCCACCTACCCATGCCTAGACAACGTCACCATCTGCGGCCATGACCAGCAAGACCACAACTCGAACCTCGCGAGATTTCTGAAAACCGCCCTCAGACTCAATCTCACCTACAACGAGGATAAGTGTGTCTTTAGCACCACGCGCCTCTGTATCCTGGGCTGCGCGGTGGAAAACGGGGAAATCGGTCCGGGCCCCGACCGATTGCGCCCCCTACGGGAGCTACCCCTACCAAACACTCCCAAGGCCCTGAAAAGGTGCCTGGGGTTCTTCTCCTATTACGCCCAATGGGCCCCCAATTATTGCGACAAGGCCCGTCCCCTCCTGAAATCAACGTCCTTCCCGCTCACAGCCGAGGGCCACGCCGCCTTCAACAGCATTAAACACGACATTGAGAAGGCCGCGCTGTGGGCAGTGGACGAAAACATCCCTTTCCAGGTCGAAAGCAATGCGTCCGACTTCGCTTTAGCAGCCGCCCTCAACCAGGATGGGCGGCCCGTAGCCGTTTTCTCAAGAACCCTCCAAGGGCCTGAGATCAGGCACTCCTCGGTAGAGAAGGAGGCCCAGGCCATAGTGGAGGCAGTGCGGCATTGGAGGCACTACCTAGCCGGCAAACGCTTCACCCTGCTTACCGACCAGCAGTCGGTAGCCTTCATGTTTAACAACAAACAGAGGGGGAAGATCAAGAACGACAAAATTCTCAGGTGGCGGATCGAACTCTCCACGTTTGAGTATTACATAATATATAGGCCGGGGGCCCTCAATGAATCCCCCGACATCCTATCATGAGGGATGTGTGCCAGCATCCAGGGGGACAGGCTACAGGGCCTCCACAATGGCCTCTGCCACCCGGGGGTCACCCGGCTATTCCACTTTATAAAATCCCGTAACCTGCCCTATTCCATCGAGGAGGTCCGGTCTATGACCAGGGACTGCCGCACCTGTGCGGAATGCAAGCCCCGTTTTTTCAGGCCCGACCGAGCCCACCTGATCAAAGCTACACGGCCATTCGAGCACCTGAGCTTAGATTTCAAGGGACCACTCCACCGACCGCAATGTGTACTTTCTCAACATTGTGGACGAGTACTCCCGCTTCCCATTCGCCTACCCCTGCCCAGATATGACCAGTGCCACGGTCATCAAGTGCCTCGGCAACCTGTTTTGCACGTTCGGCATGCCTAACTACATCCACACTGACAGGGGGGCGTCGTTCATGAGCGATGAACTGCGCCAATACCTGCTGTCGAAGGGGATAGCCACGAGTCGGACCACTAGTTATAACCCCCGGGGTAATGGGCAAGTGGAAAGGGAGAACGCGACAGTGTGGAAGGCGGTCACCTTAGCACTAAGGTCTAAAGGCCTCCCCACCTCCCGCTGGCAGGAGGTCCTCCCAGACGTACTCCACTCGATAAGGTCGCTACTGTGTACTGCTACTAACGCCACTCCTCACGAGAAGATGTTTGTTTTTCCCCGCAAATCAACCTCAGGAGTGTCCCTACCCTCGTGGCTCTCCACCCCAGGGACAGTCCTGTTACGGAAGCATGTGAGGGGCCACAAAACGGATCCCCTCGTGGAGGCAGTACACCTACTCCACGCAAACCCACAGTACGCGTACGTCAAGCACGCCGACGGGCGTGAAGACACCGTGTCCATAAAGGATCTCGCCTCGGCAGGAAGCGACGATGACGACCCATCACCAGCACCCCCAGAAGAACCTCCACCATCCCCAGAGGTATCCTCACCACCCCCAGAAGTACCTGCAACACCCCCAGCACATGGGTATGCCCAGGAGGGCACCACGGACTCCCGGTCGGAACCCGAGGTACTGTTGCGACGTTCAGGAAGGACTATCACACCCCCGGACAGACTAAATCTGTAGAAGGGGTGAATGTGATGAAATATGCCTTCATCAGACCTGCTTGTATTTTACCTGCTTGTATTGTGTGAACCGCACCCTTTTGTTCCTATTGTGTGTATTGGCTACGCCCCTGTCTTTTGCCATATAAAGGTCTCAGGAGCTGCATGAGTCACTCACTACCAGACGAACCCGATGTGGGAAGACCTGCTATGCTGCTATGTTCTTAGTGATTAAAAGCCTTCAGTTGAATCCTTGTCTTTGAGTCATTGATGGCATATCACCCGCTGCGGCTTAAAATGGTGTCTCCCACGCTGCTGCCAACGCCGCTCTCGGTGGCCCTCGTGGCAAATGGCGACACCCTGTGGGTTTCGTGCGCTGCTCCTGCGCTGCTGCCAACGCCGCTCTCTGCGGTCCTCATGGCAATGGCAGCGCCTCGCGTTTTCCTGCGCGCCTCTCTCCCCCGTTGATGCTGCTTGGCCCTTGAACACTGGCTGCGCTCTGCGCGTTTTCCTGCACGCCTCTCTCCCCCGTTGACGCTGCTCGGTCCTGAACACCAGCTGCGCCCTGTGCGCTCTGCCCTCTCTCTCTCCCCCATCGACGCTGCTCGGCCTTTTTCTGTGCTGCTCGGTCGGCTCTAGCCACCGCTGTCCGGGAAGGGTCTGCGCAGTACCTGTTGCCAGCCCGTTTCGCTGGACCACCGTGACTGGAAAGCCAAGCCTGGCTCTCGACAGCCTCCCCTGCGATGCTCAAATCTCCGCTGGATGACTGGGCGGTTGCCAGTGGTCAACGCCCGTGCTTCTGGACTCGACCTTCTTCCACTGTTCTCCAGGAGCGAATCCCTGGGAGGTGATGCAGAGTTGCAGGCAGGTTCGAATCTGCTCGTCGACAATGTTACGTCCGTGTAATAATAAGAAAAGGACTGCAGAGAACGATCAACAGGTGTTTACTCAACGTGGTTCAAACTGCAACTGACTGTACAGATCACTACTCAGGGTTTATATACAGGTGTGGTCACTGCCGGTACTACAGGATACAGGAGCTGTAAAAAGTAGTTCTCCCCCTTAAAGGTACATACATTACAGAACCCACAATCTTCTGACTCTGATCGAGACTGCCATGGCTAACACCTTTCTCAAAGCACATGAGCAAAGGGCAATAAGAAATTGCTATTCATCTTATTGTAAAATATAAGCTGGAGTCCCACAAACCAGCATACTATCCCCAATTGCTTCTTTATCATAATTAGTGATTTGGCAAATCATTTGCAATGTCACCTTGGCTCAACTGATAGCATTCTTGAACTTGTTTCAAAAGATTGTAGGCTCAAACCTCACTTCAGGCCTTGAGCACATAATTTAGACTGACATTCTGGTACAGTACTGAGGGACTGCTGTATTGCTGGAGGTACCCTTCTCAGATGAGACATTAAACCAAAATCCTGTCTGTCAATTTTGATTTCTCAAGGTGGCGTTAATAATCTCAGGGCACTATTCAAAGAAGAGCAACATGTTAATTCTATAACCTGGCCGACATACCCTATATATTTCTTCAAACCAATGCCATTCAAAACAGATGAACCCTTCGTTCATCTCAATGCTATTTCTGAGGTCAAGTGTGCAAAATGGCTGCTAGGTTTGCATTCATAACAACAATTGCTGCACACCAAAATGATTCATCGTGCATCAAGTGCTTTTAGACGTGCTATATAATTCTAAATCTTTCTTTCCCAGATAGCTCATCAAAACTGTAGCTTGGTTTGTGATAATGCCATACTTAACAGAAGAATTGCTTTCCTGTCTGGAAGATGAGCTTTTTCTGAATCACTATGAAAAATACAAAAACGTCAGACAGAAAAGGACTAGCTGCTCCATCATGTCCATCCCATTCAGCTGTGTTGCAACTAGGTAACACGACCCCCAATGCTCCCCATCCGGAAGAGGCAATCAAACAGATAAAAAAAATACCTAAGCCTTTTCAGGGCGAAAAAAGAATTCTGGGAAATTTCCCTCCGAGCCCCTAAACAAGTTCCAGAAGACAACAATGACCACGAGGTACATTACCCAACAACATTCTGTTCGCAGTGATATCAGCCATTTTCAGGAACATGTCCAGCTCCCTTTTGAATGTTTGCAATGAATCCATACCCAACTTATTCCACAGGTCAATGACCCTTTGAGAAAAGAACAACCTCCTAACATCTAACCTAATTCTATGCATACAGCCAGAACTGGGCAATGGGAGGACACAGCTTGTGCAGCCCTGTTCCTTGCTGCACTGAGTAGCGGCACCCGTGGGTTTTGGGAATCAGACTTGGGCTCTAGTTTTATGCTGACACTTCAATACAGTGCAGTTGGAGTGCTGCACTGCTGGAGGTGCCGTCTTTTGGATGAGGCGATAAACCTCATGAGAACTCGCTGTGTGCATATTGGCTGCCGCATTTCCTACAGGACAAGAGTGACTACACTTCAGAAGTACTTAATTAGCTGTAAAGTGCTTTGGGATGTCCTGCGGTCATGAAAGGCGCTATATAAATGCAACATCTTTCTGTCTAAAGTGTCAGTCTAGATTGTGTGCTCAGTTCCACAGTGGGACTTGACCCCAGAAGTTTTTTACTCAGAGGCGAGCGTGCTACCAACTGAACCAAGATGACACAACAATTAAATAGGTCTGGCATAGTCCATGATATAGAAGATTATACATACCCGATGAGCTGAATGGCCTTTTCATGTTGCATGTTCTGTTATGTTTTTATGGAAACAGCAAGTGAGGGCAGGGTCAGCCTTGGGTTAAATGCCTTCCACTGTCAAACAGTCTGCTGATACGCACTGTCAGAGTTCACAGGTGAAGAATGGGCCATTGGGGAAGGTCCATGGGGGTGGGTGGACGGGGTGGCCCATGGAGGCCTGTGTGAGTCAATGACTTTAGGAAAGTAGGTGAGAAGAGGAAGGAAAAGCTGGAAATGAAAATTAAGCACATACCCATTCTACACACGCTCATGTTTTTTTGTGCAACACTATTGAGACTCAGACTGCTGCTCTTTCAGAGACCTGCCTCCTGCAGTCTCCTTGGACACTGTGAATAGAGCCCGTTTGTTGACATTTCCTTTGCTATTGTCTTCCTCCTCAATCTCCAATTCCTTTCAACACACCCACTTGTAGGTTTTGCTTTCCTTTTATTGTCAAATTTCCACCAACAATCGCTATTTGTGTTAAACCTTCCTGCACATACACACCCCACTATCATTTTCTTGTCACCTTCGCATAGTCACTTCATTGAGGGATATGAAAAGATGCTTTTTTGTTAATGGAAGTTTATGCAACTATTAATTCTGGATATTATTGTAGGGATTAGCGCAATTGGAGTAATTGTTTTGAGATCTTTGAGGAAGTGATTCATCTAGAATAAAAAATAGTGGCATACGGATTGTACAAATACAGCGACACAGAGGCTTAAGGTAATTGGGATTTTCTCAGTTTTTTTTTGTTGCTTTGTAATATATTCATAGGCTACTCTGAATGTCTGTTGCTGTTCAGTCTCCTGCAGCTAAAGGAGTCAGCTGCAAGTCTTCACTGTTCCTTCTAAATGGGTAATGGAATCAAACATCCAGCCAGACTGCAGTTAGCAGTCACTGTAGAAAACAACTTCTCTCGGACAGCTTTTACTGCAAAGTGCTTTATCTGCAATGTCTCTCTGTGGGGAAACCAGAAGATGGACCTGGTCTGTAACTCCTTGAGCATTATTTTGTTTGCGCTTGCCGAGGGTGGTAAATGTAAGGAGATAATGAAAGTTCCTCCACTGTGATAATCTGGCTGTAATCAGGACATAAACATGCACCTAGTTAATGGAGTCCACACCACTCACCACCCCCTCCCTGCCTTTCGCTCGTTTCTTTAAGTGATGGTTGCAATTTGTTACAAAACCACCGCAGTGCAAACTGCAGAGCTCACATGTTATAGATCAGGGGAGAATTTTGTTCTTATCGAAAGGACAAACAGGAAACAGAGAGAGAAATGTCTAACTGGAAACTATCACTATTATGAGAAAGAAAGAAAGACTTGCATTTATATAGCGCCTTTCATGACCTTAGATGTCTCAAAGTACTTTACAGAAAATTAAATACTTTTGAAGTGTAGTCACTGTTGTAATGTGGGACATGCAGCAGCCAACTTGTGCACAGCAAGCTCCCGCAAACAGCAATGTGATAATGACCAGATGATCTGTTTTTTTTGTTATGTTGGTTGAGGAATAAATATTGGCCAGGCCACCGGGGAGAACTCCCCTGCTCTTCCTCGAAATAGTGCCATGGGATCTTTTACGTCCACCTGAGAGAGCAGACGGACGGGGCCTTGGTTTAACGTCTCATCCAAAAGACAGCACTTCCAGCAGCGCAACACTCCCTCAGCACTTCACTGGAGTGTTAGCCTAGATTTTTGTGCTCAAGTTCCTGGAGTGGAACTTGAAACCACAATCTTCTGACTCAGAGGCAAGAGTGCTACCAACTGAGCCACAGCTGACACTACGAGGCTAATGTTCCAGGCAAAGGATAGTTTTTGGGATGAGGAAGTGTATGACACAAAAAAGATTAAAAGTGGCTGCTGGTTAGCATAATCATGGCTGATTGTTCCTTCCCTCCCCCCTGGAGCACTGAAGCCCATCATAGCCCTCCGACCACTTCCCTGGCTGAAATCAGTTAGATCACCATAGACTGAGGGTCGATGCTGGGACCTGCATAGCCCTGTTCCATACTGGGCAGTGTTCAGAGGCATCAAGCGATAGCTCCACTCTGGTCACTCCTCCATCTCCCTCTCCACCTGGCTAATTATAGTAAAAGAACTTTAGAATCGTCAATTTTAACTTAGGGCTGGGAATCGGTGGTGCGGGGGCAGAAGCAGGCGGTGATCCGTCTGGCTCGCCTGAGTGTGAGCCTCTCATTTGAAGACCCTTAAAACTGACTCCTAACCAAAGCTGTCAGGAATGATGTCAATGCCAGTGGGCAGGAGCGGCAATTCAAGTGGGGGGTTGGGGGTTGGGGGTAGTCAGGACGGTCAGGAAACAGTCCTCCGGCATGGTAATTGAGGAAGGAGGGAGGGGGATTAGGAACGATCGCGATCGCTTGAGAGTGGGACGGGGGGAGCGAGGGAGGCACATGGTACCCTTGCGGGGGTTGGGGGAGCAGTCCTGCACAAGCATTCCACCATAAATTTACTTCGTCAAACTTACCTTGATTTCTTCTGGTCACTCTGCGACTCCCGCCATGGTTCGGCTATTGCAGTCGGCACCGTGCAGGCCTCCTGAATGCAGAAGTTAAAATGTTGTTGCTCTGCTAATGACATCACTGAGACGCGACTTTATGATTTAAATTAGGCTCCAGCCTGCATCCAGTGGCTGTCGAAGTAAAATGTTGGCGAACAGGATCAATGCAGCTCAAAAGGAGCCCATTCGCCCCCCTGAAGCACCAGTCCACCTCGTCCCATTTTTTTTCCTTTTTCCAGCCTGTTTTATTTTGTTTTCCCCTTTAAAAGCAATGATGAATTCTGCTTCCACCATTGCTCCTGGTAGGGTATTCCATGTTCTAACAACCCTTTATGCAAAAAAACTTTCTCTTCATCTCTTCTTTTGGTGAAGATTTTACATTTATGCCCTCTTACATACCACCTCACCAACCAATGGAAATAGTAGGGGCATTCTTCGACTTCCACTTTGAAATAGGCGTGAGGTTAGCCAGCGCCCAAAGGCGGCAGCAGGAGATTCAAACCCAAATCATTTGTGTCTCATTGAAATGCTGTCAGCAAGCTATGAATGCCAGACAGGTACCCCACTGTAGATCTTCCCTCTACGGCCTCCAACCTCATAGTTCCCAACCTTGCACAGACCGCATCTATCTCCTTCCCAAGATCCACAAACAGCCCCAGTAAACCCATCATTTCAGCCTATCCGTGCCCCACGGAACTGATTTTTTTCTGTCTGAACTGTATTTTTTCTCCCTTGTCCAGGTTCCTCAACCGAGGATTGCCCTCCACCACAGTTGACATGGCCCTCAACCGTGTCTGTCCCATTTCCCACACTCCTGTTCTTACACCTTCTCCTCCTTCCCAGAACCAAGTGGATTTGGTTCCCCTTGTCCTCCCCTTCCACCCCACCAGCCTCCACATTCAACAGATCATCCTCTGCCATTTCCACCACATCCAACGTGATCCCACCACCAAAAACATCTTCCCATCCCCTCCCCTTTCAGCATTCTGAAGGGATAGTTCACTTCGTGACACCCTGGTCCACTCTTCAATCATCCCCAACACCCCCTCCCCTTCCCACGGCACTTTCCTGTGCAACACAGGAGGTGCAACAACTGCCCTTTTACCTCCTCCCTTCCCACCGCCCTGGGCCCCAAACACTCCTTCCAGGTGAATCAGTGATTTACTTGTCCTTTTTTCAGTTTAGTATAATGTATTCACTACTCACGACACGCTCACCTCTACATTGCGAAGACCAAATTCAGATTGGGTGATCACTTTACAGAACAGCTCCATTCAGTCCACAAGCGTGACCCTGAGTTTCCTGTCATAGTAATTCTGCACCCCACTGCCACTCTGACTTCTCTGTCCTTGGCCTCCTACACTATTCTACTGAATCTCAATGGAAGCTCGAGGAACAGTATCTCATCGTTCGATTAGGCACTTTACAGCCTTCTGGACTCAAAACTGAGTTCAACAATTTCGGATCATAACCATTGCTCCCATTTTTTCATACGAACATTAACGGACAGGTAAAGACCCTCTGGTTCATCGAGCCTGTCCCACACAATTGTGATAACTTGTGTATCACAATATATACACTCCACCCCACCTGAAACCATGTGATCCCCTGGGAGAGGCAAAAAACCAGCTAAAAAACGCAGGCCAATTTGTGGAAAACAATCTGGGAAATTCCTCTCCGACCCATCGAGGCGATCAAAACTAGTCCAGGAGATCACGCTGGCCCTGAATTCCCTGCAGTACCTACCTTCTGTAAGAGGTGATCTCCGCCCCAGCCAGAAACAGGTCCAGCTCTCGCTTGAAGGAATTCAGCGAATCAGCATCCACCGCACGAGACAGCAGCCTGTTCCAGAGGTTCACTATTCTCTGGGGAAAGAACCATCTCCTGACATCTAACCCAGATCTAGCCTTATACAACTTAAATTTGTGACCCTGGGTCTCCCTAACCTATTTAATTGAAACAAACTGTCAACTGGAACACAATCCATTCCCTTTATTATTTTATAAACCTCAATCACTTCTAAGTCTACGCTTTCCTAAAGTGTAGAGTCCCAACTCATTTAGCCTGTCTTGATAGCTAAGATGCTTTAAACTGAGAATTAGTCTAGTGGCCCTCCTCTGCACCCGTTCCAAAGCCGCAATATCACCCACCATGTGAGGAGACCAAAACTGGCAACAATATTCCAAGTGCGGCCTGACTAAGGTCTTGTACAAGGACAAAATAGTATGCCTCGACCGGGTCCGTTCTATCTCCTGCACTTCTGCCCTCACCCCTGCCCCTCCCTCCCAGAACCATGATAGGGTTCCCCTTGTCCTCACCTTTCACCCCACCAGCCTCCACATTCAACGGATCATCCTCCGCCATTTCCGCCACCTCCAACGTGATCCCACCACCAAACGCATCTTCCCCTCCCCTCCCCTTTCAGCATTCCATAGGGACCACTCCCTCCGAGACACCCTAGTCCACTCCTCTATCACCCCCAGCACCCCTTCCCCTGGCACCTTCCCGTGCAAGCGCAGGAGATGCAACACCTGCCCATATACCTCCCCCCTTCCCACTGTCCAGGGCCCCAAACACCCCTTCCAGGTGAAACAGCGATTTACTTGTACTTCTTGCAATCTAGTATACTGTATTCGCTGCTCACAATGTGGTCTCCTCTACATTGGGGAGAACAAATGCAGATTGGGTGACCGCTTTGCGGAACACCTCCATTCATAAGGGTGACCCTGAGCTTCCGGTCGCCTGTCATTTCAATTCACCGTTCCATTCCCATTCAGACCTCACCGTCTGCAGCCTCTGGCAATAGATTGGGAGAAGGGGAAGTGCAACGAGACCTGGGTGTCCCTGTGCACCAGTCGCTGAAAGTAAGCATGCAGGTGCAGCAGGCAGTTAAGAAGGCAAATGGTATGTTGGCCTTCGTAGCGAGAGGGTTTGAGTACAGGAACAAGGATGTCTTGCTGCAGTTGTACAGGGCCTTGGTGAGGCCACATCTTGAGTATTGTGTGCAGTTTTGGTCACCTTATCTGAGGAAGGATGTCCTTGCCATGGAAGGAGTGCAGCGAAGATTCACCAGGCTGATACCTGGGATGGCAGGAATGACGTATGAAGAGAGATTGGGTCAATTGGGCTTGTACTCGCTGGAGTTTAGAAGAATGAGAGGGGATCTCATTGAAACTTATAAAATTCTAACAGGACTAGACAGACTAGATGCTGGAAGGATGTTCCCGATGGTCGGGGAGTCCAGAACCAGGGGTCACAGTCTAAGGATAAGGGGTAAGCCGTTTAGGACAGAGATGAGGAGGAATTTCTTCACCCAGAGAGTGGTGAATCTGTGGAATTCTCTGCCAAAGAAGGCAGAAGAGGCCAATTCATTAAATATATTCAAGAAGGAGTTAGATATATTTCTTAAGGCTAAAGGGATCAAGGGATACGGGGAGAAGGCAGGAACAGGGTACTGAATTTGGATGATCAGCCATGATCACATTGAATGGCAGAGCAGGCTCAAGGGGCCGAATGGCCTACTCCTGCTCCTATCTTCTATGTTTCTATGTTTCTCTAGCATTGTTCCACGGAAGCTCAGCGTAAACTCGAGGAACTGCACCTCTTCTTCCAATTAGGCACTTTACAGCCTTCCGGACTCAATATCAAGTTCAGCAATTTCAGATCATAACCTCGGCCCCTATTATATTTTAATATTTTTTATCCACACTTTTGCTTTGTGCCTTTTCCTTTGTTCTCTCTCCCACATGGCAGCTGTCTCTCACTCTGCCGGCGCATTTCACACTTCATCTAGAGTCATTGTTTGTTTCTTTACCTGTCCTATTACTATCTCGTCTCACCTTGAATATCTCTTAATGTCTCTTCTTTCATCCCCACCCCCATTTCCCAGCCCCCAAACTGCCTTTTAATCTGTTTCATTTCCTGCCTTTTTTCTCAGTCCTGACGAAGGGTTTCGACCTGAAAAGTTGACTCTGTTTCTCTCTCCACGGATGTTGCCTGGCCCGCTGAGTTTTTCCAGCATTTTCTGTTGGTATGCCTTGTCTTATACTCAATTGTCCTATGGTTAGATCCAAACACCCTATTTGCTCCAGCTATCTATTCACAACATTGCTCATGTACCTTTAGAGATGTATGAACTAGAATGCCCAAATCTCTTTCCATCTCCACCTTCTTTAATGCTTTTCTCTGAGGGTGTGTGAATGTTATGGATACGGCAGCTGTTGGTAATGATTCTTCTATTGCCATTTACACCTCCTCCAGACCCATCTGTTGTTTCTTTACTTGTTCCATTACTACTCCCTTTTGCCTTGCGCCAACATCCCTTTTGTCATTTAATCTCTCCTGCCTTCCACGCTATCACTGACCTTTCCTTTTGTTCTTTCCTTCTCGTCCCTGCTTTCCCTGCCTCTGTACCTGCTTAAAACTTGTTACATCTCTAACTTTTTCCAGTTCTGATGAAAGGCCATCGACCTGAAACATTGGGAGGAATTTTTACCTAAAAGAACGAGTGTGTCTGGGAGTGAGGGGCGGGGTTAAGGGGATGAAACGGACAGCGGGTCGGGAAGTCGTCTCAAACACGCTGACTTCCGCTTTTAACTGCAACGCCTTCGGCTGCATGTGAGAAACCCAAGGGAGAGGCGGTTTGGCTACTAACAGATGTTAAGAGACAATTAGGAGATGTTAAGAGACAGTTAGGAGCTGTTTTATCTGTAGATTTGAGCTTTAACTCTGAGTGCGAAGGTTTCCCAGGCTTCCTGGGTCTCACCAGTGAAAGCAAGGCGAGATGACAGCACAAATTGAGAGGGCTGTCCAAGTGACAGGCAAACAATCCTAGAAGTACTCAGACCTCACACCTGCTTCCTTGCCTAAACGAAAAGCTTTTGCTCACAGGACCTGTTCCGAGAGTGTGCTTTCACTTGTCAGCTGATTTCTACTACTTTGGAGGTTACGTGGAGGTGCACCTGCAAGGTAAGTATGTGTGAGGGATGATGTGCTGGAGTCAGCTTGGGAGGAGAATCTCCCTGCGGGCCCTTACAGAATGCAGCATCAGCTCTAGGGAGGCATCATTTAAGCGAGGCGCAGCCTTGCCACTTTGGGACTCCATTAGTGCAGTTTCTTCTGCTGTTCCCCCACCTGGACAATCCTTCAACTTTCATCTTCGCAGGGTCCCCTTAAATAATTCAGCTGAAATAGACTCATACATGCCATCGGCACTACCGGTCACACTAATTGGTCAGGAAACCCGGCGGTCAGATGCTAATGTAGTGGCTTTGTTAAAAAGCCATGGACAAACGCTCTGCTGAAACTTCCGAGTTCCCCGCATGCTACAGGGTTCTCCCGCTGCCAGTGTATCAGACAGTGAAAATTCCGGCCATTAACTCTGTTTCTCTCTTGACAGATGTTGCCTGACCTGCTGAATATTTCCAGCATTTTCTGCTTTTAATTTCCAGCATCTACAGTGTTTTGCTTTTGCCCTGCTGTGGTATCCTGGTTCTGGGAGGGTGAAAAATCTGTCAGCTGGCACCTGAGCTACCCTTTCCCCCTGCCTTGGCTGCAGACCACTCATGCTCGGTGTCTCACCATGTGCAGGTCCCACTCCTAACCTATCCTCTGAAGTAGACGGAGTGTCTGTATCTGAGTTGGTAGCTGCGAGTGTGAAATCGAATGACGTTGCTGTGTCTTCAGCTTCATTGCCTTCTTCCCCTTGATGTTCCTGCTCTTCACCACTGCCTGGCCAGGTTGCAGTTCTTGGCTATCTGAAAGGACAAAAGGCACAAGGGTAAGGTTGTGGTGAGGTGGGGGGTGCTAACACCATCTGCAGCTTGTAAATCAGAAGAAATTGTGGAATGAGGGGAAAGTGGAATGTGAAAAGGAGGATTAGGAATGAGGATACTGTCAACTTGGATTGTTTCAGCCCCTCTGCTGGCCACGGGCTCAGCGATGGCTGCTCCAATTATCTCCAGCACCATCTCCTCCATGGTGGTTAGGTCATGCAGGTACACCTGTCTCCCTGCGGGTAGTCCCTGCTGCCTCCGGTTATGAGCCAGCTTGCCCTGGAAGAGAATGGGAAGCGCTTCAGTCAGTGTGGTTGGTTGATGTGCCTGTCATGGTTGAATAGCTGGCAGTGTATGCAAGCTGTGAGGCTTGCAGCAGTGGTAAGTGTGTGAGGGTGAGGCAAAACTATAAATGTGAGGTCTGAATTGTTTTGATAGAGATTGTTGGTATGATTCTAATGGGGGTGTGGTGATTTGAGCAGTGTGTGAGGCTAATGGTGCAGATGCTGGGATATGGCATTTGAAGATGAATTCACTGACCTTGAATTTCTTCCTGCACTGCATCCAGGTCCTCGGGGCTACACTGCTTACATTGCCAGCGATGGGGATCTGCTCTCATTCCCTTCTCAGCTTGTGTTTGGAGGGCCTACTGGCCCCCTGTAGATAGAGGATACCTCCATTCCTGATAACCTCCTGCACCAGGTCTTCGAGTGCTGCATCAGAAAATCTGGGAGCCCTCTCTTTGCCATTTGTGCCATCTTCAATCTTCATTCACACTTCTCGACAACGACTTCCAGTACGTGCTGCAGCCAGAGTGCACCTTTCCTTTAAGACGTGCAGGCTGACTTTAAAAACTGCAGGCTAGCTTTAATTGGTGCTAGCCTCGCACAAACTTGGGCCCTCTATTGAGGCGTGCAGCCACTCAAATACACGTTTAGCGCTGGGCTGCACACTGCTGACATTTAAATTAGCAAGCAGCACAAAGTTTCTGTGCTGCCTGCTCGGAAGGAACGAGCGCGGGGTAGTCACGCATCGCGATACCCCCGCCCTTTTTCGGGCCTTATCCAACTTCTAGGCCATTGTTCCTATTTGAAGAGTATCCAACATGCAGACATTGTGAGGTCTATTTGTTTCTTTCAAAATTAAGAAATCAAGGTGAATGGCCCAGCCCATACTGCAGAGCATCACTAATACTGAAAAGAGCAGGAGTGAAGATGAGGGAAATCAAGAATTCATAGTTCAGTGATGACAAACTTGGATTTTAAAAGATCGAAGTAAGGGAAACAACTACAATTTTTTGCAGTAAGAGTATTTTCCAACAGATGTAAAGATGAGATTTAATCTGCATTTTTGTAGTAGTTAAACATGTTGGTTCACTAACTCTGGTGTTGTTATTAATTATGGAGGCCTCCTGCCACATTGGAACCTGTTTCTCCATTAAGCACCAGTGTACCTTCCCCAGCAATTTTTAATTGCTTTGTTGAGAACACTTATTGTGAACATACTTCTGCCACTTGGTTGTCGTGGCATTTTCCCAAGCTAAGAATTATGAGCAACTGACATTATTGAGAACCTGCAGTTCATTATTGCAACATTTCATTTTTATCTCCATAGTTGGGGTGTAGATGTTGCTGGCAAGGCCGGCTTTTAATGCCCAGCCCCTAGTTGCCCTGAGAAAGTAGTGGTGGGCCTTCTTCTCGAGCCGTTAGTGGTTTGATATCGAGTGACTTGCGAGGCCACGTCAGAGGGCGGTTAAGAGTCAACTATGATGGTGTAGGACGGGAGTCACTTATAGGCCAGACCGGGTAAGCGCGGAAGGTTTCCTTCTGTGAAGAACATTGGGGAATTTATTATTTTAGAAGGCGCGCTCGTTTAAAAAAAAAATATTGAATACCTAAATGAAATCTGTGTCCACAGGGAAATCATTGACCCATAATTCTCACTGTAAAAAGAAGGATGGATACTGGGTAGCACAGAGTGCTCTGAGCAAAGGATTTCAAAATGGTAGATGAGAAACAGTCATGGCTAGAACTAAATAGGAAAAAAACAGAATGAGAAAGAACCCCTAGTGGCTCCCACAGTACAACAGTGACTCCACTTCAAAAGTACTTCATTGGCTGTAAAGTGTTTTGAGACGTCCAGTGGTTGTGAAAGCGCTATATAAATAATAATTCTTCTTCTTCTTCCAAAGCTGTTTCCTGGTGCAGCACCAAGCGATGAAAACCAGAAGATCCCAGGTTTGTGCTGAGTTAGCTGGGGGAGCAGTTTGGGATCTACGATTTACCTAAGCTGCCTTGGAGTAGAGGGAGGAAAATGCTACTACGTTTTATGACATGTTCCTTCCCTGAAAAATTGCAGGGCCTCTGCCGACACTGAAGGTTAGACATGCTTACTTTTGCCTTTTCTGTTATGTTTTTGTCAACCACTTGAGGTCCCTCCATGCCTAAAAGATTTCCCTAGCTGAGTGGGTGGGCAGCACTGTGCCAAAGCCACACTATAGCCGCCCACAAAAATTGAAGTGTTGGTCCACTGGTGACGCAACTCACAGTTCTCTTTCTTTCCTTTCCCTAGCTACATTTAGCACCTCTCTCCGAACGTCTGTGGACTGCCACAAAGCTATCAGGACACTTGCAATATTCTCGGTCATCAAAGCAACCGACATCTCCTTTGAATATTTATAAAAAAGGAAATGTGTACTTATCTGAATTGCTGCATGTGCCTGTACTTTATACTTTAAAATACATCACTCCACTTTTCTTCCCTCTGTTTTGAAGGCACTGACTCACACTGGGGTATGGTTCTATAAGTGCCAGTTACCCTCCAGTAACAACCCTTACTTCATGTGGGAGTTTAATCAGTGAGTATTAGCAGGCTGTTAGATTATGTGGGTAACATAGTTCAGTTGTAATAAAAACAGAAAATGCTGGAAATACTCAGCAGGTCAAGCAGCATCTGTGGAGAGATTAGTAGAATTAATGGCCGGAAATTTCCCCCCCAAAAAATTGGGTTTGGAGCGTGGGGCAGCTAAATTGTTAAAAATGGGATTCCGCCACCAACCCACCCACTTCCGGTTTTAATGGAGGCGGGACGGGAGCGGACCGGCGGCGGGGGGCGGGGGGGGAGTGGGGGGCGCGCGAATGACCAGCCCACTTCCAGGGGGCATTACCTCAATTTAAAGATTATAATGAGGCTGGAAGCCTCTAGTTCCCCCTCCATTTTGAATTTAACTGCCTGGGGACAGGTTTCACACAATTCGAGAAGCCCGGCAGTTAAACTGAGGCGGGGACTGCTACATCCAGACGGTAGGTGGCTTTATACCCACCTCCTGGATCCAGGGTCCCTGCCTAATGCACAGCCCGCGATGGGAGACCCCACCACAAGGCCTCTGATCGTCTTTCCAGGCCTCCGATCCTCACCATGAGGCCTCTACCCCCCCACCCCACTAACGATGCTGAGGCCAGCCACAATCCTCTGGTGGCTGGCCCCGATCCTCTCTTCCCCCCTACCAATCACCAGCCAACCCCCCCACAATCCCCAACACCCCCCCCCGCCAATACTCCAATCCCCTCCCGATCCCTGATCCCCCCGATCCCTGGCCGACACCCTCCCCCCGATCCCTGATACTGCCCCCCCTAGACTACCATGCCGATCCCCGACTGTCCCCCAGAATCCCTGACCATGCCGATCCCTGACAAACCCCCAATCATCCCCAACCATGCCGACACCGCAAGCCCCCCCCCCCCCACTGCACCCCACGATCCCTGATGACTCCCACCCCTCCCCTGGACTGACCCCTCACACCTGAGGCCAACCTGACCGCAGCCAGCCAGCCTCTCAATCTGACCGGCTGTGGGCGGGAATCCGAGGCCTCACATTCAAATCAGGCCCTGCCGTTAAAGTCGGGCCTCCCGGGTTTCCCGCCTGCCTCAGAAGACCCCTGCCCCCAGCCCACCTCCCTTGAGAAATTTCCGGCCAATGTTTCAGGTCGGTGACCAAATCTCCCAGTTTCTCCATCTCTGTCACATCTGTTCTGATGAAGCCACTTTCCATACTAGTTCTTGCGATATATCTTCATTTTACCTCAACTGAGGATTCCCCTCTACCATGGTTTACATGGCCCTCGACTGTGTCAGTTCCATTTCCTGCACTTCTGCTCTCACCCCTTTCCCCCACCCCCACCAACCATGATAGAGTTCCACTTGTCCTCACCTTTCACCCCACCAGCTTTCACATGCAACGGATCATCCTCCGCCATGTCCGCCACCTCCAGCGCGATCCCACCACCAAACACATTTTCCCCTCGCCTCCCCTTTCAGAATTCCAAAGGGACCACTCCCTCTGCGACACCCTGGTCCACTCCATTATCACACCCAACAACCCCTCCCCTTCCCACAGCAGCTTCCTGTGAAAGCGCAGGAGATGCAACACTTCAAACACTTCTTCCAGGTGAAACAGCGATTTACTTGTACTTCTTGCAATTTAGTATACTGTTGACGTAATAAAACTCACTACGCACTTGGTTTGAGTATAAAGCAAGGCTTTAATCAACTTGTTTCAGAACATGGAGGCCTAGTTGTACTGCACTAGTTCCTGTCTTACAAAATGCCCCTGGAGAGCTGGGCCCATGCCCGGGTATTTATACTCCTTGGACGGCACCACCAGCTGGCCGTCCAGCGTTATTTCATGAGTAGTTTCTTTATGATGATGAGATGTATAACAATTGTATTCACTGCTCATGATGCGGTCTCCTCTACATTGAGGTGACCAAACGCAGATTGGGTGACTGATTTGCGGAACACCTCTGTTCAGTCCGCAAGCGTGGCCCCGAGCTTCCAGTCACCTGTCACTTTATCTCTCCACTCCACTCCCACACAGACCTCACCGTCCTCAGCCTCTTACACTGTTCCAACAAAACTCAACGCAAGCTCGAGGAACAGCACTTCATTCTTCTATTGGGCACCTTCTTCTGGGCTCAACATCGAGTTCAACAATTTCAGACCATAACCTCTGCTCCTATTTTATCAGATGGCAGCTGTTGATGATTCTGCTATACCTATTTACGCCTCTTCTAGACCCGTCTTTTTTTTTCTTTACTTGTCCCATTACCATCTCCTTTTCCTTTGCACTGTCATGCCTTTTGGGGGTGAAATTCCTATTGTTAGGGGGAAAAATTCAGTTGTTTGCGCCTCCCACTAGTACCTTGAGAGGACGCCAATTGGGGCACAAAGCAACTAGAGGCCAGGCGCGGCGATGTTTGTGCCGCTCGCAAAATTAACTAGACATTTTGCGGCGGTGCTAAACACTACCGCCACAATCTCCTGTGCCGGCAGATTGTGACGTCAGTCGAGTGCGCAACGCCCTGTTAGCGCCCCGGACCGGATATTGAGTGCCGCTAGCAACGACAAGTTGAGGGGAGCGTTATGCTGTCAGAAAGGGACGAGGGGAGCACTATTTAAAGGCGACCGCTTCCTGCCTTTTTTGTCGGCGACATTTTTGCACCATGCAGACAGAGAGAGAGAGAGAGAGAGAGAGAGAGAGAGAGACTTCTGGAGAGATTCAAAGCTGTGTGAAGGAGTTTTGAGTACTGAGCAGCACTTTGCAGGTTTATTTTGATTTGCCCTTCCTTGCTTTGCCAGCACTCTGAGGTAGCGCCTCACTCCTCGGCGTTTGCACCTTAAGACAGGTGTGAAGCACCTGATTTAGCGCTCCAATCACCTCCAGGGGCGATAAAAGCCAAGTTTGCTGTCGGAGGCGATAATTAGCGCCAGGCGCTGAACTTTGCGCACGGCTGATAACGGTGCCCCAAATGGGGTGATACCGAATTTTTCCACCCAGTGTCTCCGGTGGAAGGCACTAACTGGGCACAAGTGGCTTTGTGCTCCCAACCGCGCCTCCCACGAAATTCCGCAGGAGATTGACGGCGGCGCTACCGGTTAGCGCTCCGATCTTCTGCGCCCGGAGATCATGACATCATCTCCGGGCACAGCGCCCCGGTAGCACCTCGGAAGAAAAATTCCCCCTCGTGTCCCTGCAGCAGCGCCGGGCGATGTTACCAACTGCTGCAGGGGTCGCAAACAGCGAGGCCGGCCGCTCGCGGGACGCAACTTAAAGGCGAGGTGGCCGGCCGACATGAAAGAAATCGCCGATTTAAAAAAAAAAAAAAATCTGAGCACTGGACACGGGCTGAGTGTCGCTATTGTTCAGCACGGCACTCAGCTGGTCACGCGGCACTCCCGCGGCACTCCCGCACCCCGGTGCTCCAGCAGATGCCAAAAAAATTGCAGTGCTTGCAGCGGGGAGCCCTTCCCTTTGAGGGATTGAGCCCCTGCAATGCGGCAGCACCACACGTGGCCACATGTGGCGCTGCTGAGCACATCGCCCCGGATCAGGACATTCCCCGCCTCTTGCGTTTCAAGAGGCAAGTGGAGTGCTTGATTTAACGCTCCACTTCCCTCTTGGAGCAAAAAATGGGAATTTCTCAAATGCTTGAAAAAGCTAACGCCTGACTTCTCAAACATTTTTGACTTAGCGCCCCAAATGGCCTTCGAGGGGAATTTCTCCCTTTTGTCATTTAATCACTCCTGCCTTCCACCCTATCACAGACCTTCCCTTTTGTTCTTTCCTGCCCTCCCCGCCTTTCCCTGCCCCTGCACTTGCTTAAAACCTGTTACATCTCTAACCTTTTCCAGTTCTGACGAAAGGTCATCGACCTGAAATGTTAACTCTGTTTCTCTCTCCACAGATGCTGCCTGACCTGCTGAGTATTTCCAGCATTTTCTGTTTTTATTTCAGATTTCCAGCATCCGCAGCATTTTGCTTTTGCTTAGTTGAGTCTTGTCCTATTTCATCTGGCATCTACCAAGAGGAGCCACTAAACATTGATCAGGAATAAGAACAATAGCTAAAGTTCCTCCCTCTATCCAATTGTTACAAATCTATGATCACCCTATTTCAGATAAATTAGCTGACCGGGTATCAAACCTGGGACCTTTTTGTTCTGTATGGGTCAGCTACTGACTGGGCAATGAACTTAGCAACTGAGGCACTGCAACATAAATCTGTTATTTATAAAGCAAGGCAATTATTGGCCTTCTCAGGCACACCTTACCCCATGTTGATTTTGAAATAGCTTGAAATAGCATTTATCTTCTATTCAGTATCTTATATACTTCCATAAGGTTACTTTACATTAATTTCCTTTCAAAGTTGAAGTTCTCAAGTTTCCTAACCTTTTGTCATTGGAGGACTATATAGTCCTCCAATTCTAGGGATAAAATGGCCCTTCTCTGCACCACTTCCAGGGCTTGGAAATTTGTTTTGTGCTTGGTGACCAAAATTGAATGCAATACTAAATATATCGCTTTAGAATGATGTTCCCAGACTTTAAATGAGCCATTTTTTCTGTGCCATGAAGAAAAACCTTTATAAGCATATTACAAGGCTGTAATATTGCAAAACCAACTTTTGAAAATTCTGTACTAATTCAAAATAAAAAATGTACAAACATACGTTGCACTGAAAAAGTCTGAGAAGTCTCTGTGGACCCATAAGGACAAGGGCAGCAGGTGCATGGGCACACCATCAGCAACAAGCCACACACCATCCTGACATGGACACATATCACCTTTCCTTCATTGTCATTGGGTTAAAATCCTGGAACTCCTTCCCTAACAGCACTGTGCGAGCATCTTCACCACACGGACTGCAACAGTTCAAGAAGAAGGTTCAGCACCTCCTTCTCAAGGGCAACTAGGTATGAGCCATAATTGCTGGTGCCATATCCTGAATCCTGAATTAAACATAGAAACATAGAAGATAGGAGCAGGAGTAGGCCATTCGGCCCCTCGAGCCTGCTTCACCATTTAATGAGATCATGGCTGATCATCCAAATTCAGTACCCTGTCCCTGCTTTCTCCCCATATCCCTTGATCCCTTTAACCTTAAGAAATATATTTAACTCCTTCTTGAATATATTTAATGAATTGGCCTCAACTGCCTTCTGTGGTAGAGAATTCCACAGGTTCACCACTCTCTGGGTGAAGAAATTCCTCCTCATCTCTGTCCTAAATGGCTTACCCCTTATCTTTAGACTGTGACCCCTGGTTCTGGACTCCCCGACCATCGGGAACATCCTTCCTGCATCTAGTCTGTCTAGTCTTGTTAGAATTTTTAAAGTTTCAATGAGATCCCCTCTCATTCTTCTAAACTCCAGCGAGTATAAGCCCAATCGACCCAACCTCTCCTCATACGTCATTCCTGCAATCCCAGGTATCAGCCTGGTGAATCTTCGCTGCTCTCCCTCCATGGCAAGAACATCCTTCCTCAGATAAGGTGACCAAAACTGCACACAATACTCAAGGTGTGGTCTCACCAAGGCCCTGTACAACTGCAGCAAGACATCCTTGTTCCTGTACGCGAACCCTCTCGCTACGAAGGCCAGCATACCATTTGCCTTCTTAACCGCCTGCTGCACCTGCATGCTTACCTTCAGTGACTGGTGCTCAAGGACACCCAGGTTTCGTTGCACTTTCCCTTCTCCCAATCTATTGCCGTTCAGATAATAATCTGCCTTCCTGTTTTTGCCACCAAAGTGGATAACGTCGCATAATTAAAAAGAAGAGCTCTGGCAGCTAGGGGCACTGGCGGTCAAAGCTCCTCCTCTTCGTACAACTCTTCTTCCTCTTTCTGCTCTCCCTCTTGCTCCTCTTGCCCCTCTTGTTGTGTTGCTTGAGCATGATGACATTTCTGGTGGTGGCATAGCTCTCATTGTAGGCAAGCTCTGCAACTGTGCCCAGATTACTGACAGGAGGCATGAGCCATTCTGGAAAGGATTGCGGCTAAATTAGGCTCTGTAGCGCCCGGTTTTTCGGCACCACGGGTGCCAATTTGGGCCTAAAATGGCGTCCGAGGAGCACACGTACACTTCTGCTGTGGGTTGCGCTGGACACCATTTAGGGTAGATCGATAGCGTGGGTGCTGGGAGCGTGTGCAGTAATGATGCAGAGTATGCAGGTCATGACGTCAATCAGCGTGCACCGCTGATTTGGCACCTGCGCTGCCATTTTCGACCTCAATGCTGGAGCGAGCGCCCTCTCATCACCTCACACAGCTGAACATTTGTTCAGCAGCAGGAAGGACATCTCAGCTGTGCTATATAAAGGGATCATCACCTGCTTTCAGGTTAGTTCATTTTGACTGGCTCCTGTTGAGTTTGTAGAGGTGTTTCTTGGTTTGGTGTCTTATTTGAAGTTGCTGAGGTCTCCAGGGAGTGGTGTGGCAGGTTACTTCAAGGTTTCTGCTCAGACCAGTTGCTCCCCGACATGAGTGCTGCAGTGTGTATCCCCCTTGGCCTGCAGCATGATAGGGGAAATGAGCAGAGGTGACACAGAGGAGGACAAGCTGCTCGAAGAGGGAGGAGGAGGAGGGTGAGAAGGGCTCTCAGCCAGAGGCCAAATCCACCCAGAGTCTTCAGGGAGCAATTCTCTTTCCTCTACCTCAGCAAGGAGCTGTGTATGCAACATCTCCGCTTCACTAAGAAGGTGAACCTGGAAATCTGCCACCTGTTGCAGGCAAACCTGCAGCCTCAGAGCCGGGCAAGGATAGCATTGCCAATGGCTGTCAAGGTGAGTGCAGCCATTAACTTTTTATGCACGGGCTCCTTCCAGGCTGGAGCAGGTGATATTTTGAACATCTCCCAGTTCGCAGTGCACTGTTGCATAAGGGAGGTCACTGAGGCTGTGTATGCAAAGAGAGCTGAATA
The DNA here is from genome assembly GCF_052327205.1 of Somniosus microcephalus. Lineage (NCBI taxonomy): Eukaryota > Metazoa > Chordata > Chondrichthyes > Squaliformes > Somniosidae > Somniosus > Somniosus microcephalus. The sequence goes on along the minus strand of NC_140993.1, from coordinate 46,212,009 downwards.
TAATACATTCTCTCTTGCACATGGAGCATGCAGCTTTGCCAGGACAGCAAACTTCCCCACGGTGCAGGGTGCTATTGACTGCACACACGTCGCTTTGCGGGTGCCATATGTGGATTTGGAGATGTATCGCAACCGGAAGGGATTCCACTCCCTGAATGTCCAGCTGGTGTGCGACCATACTCAGCGCATCATGCAGGTCAATGCTCGGTATCCTGGCAGCAGTCATGATGCCTTCATTCTGCGGCAGTTCACTGTACCATCCGCATTTGAGCCATCGCGACAAACCAGAGGGTGGCTACTGGGTGGCAAGGGCTATCCGCTGACTAACCTGGCCTGTGACTTCGGTGCGCAACCCAAGTACAAGTGAGCAGCATGCAAATAACGAAAGCCATGCTGCCACACAGAATCTGATAGAGCAGACAATAGCGTGCTTAAATAATGCTTCCGCTGCCTGGCCCGCTCTGAAAGAGCCTTGCAATTCTCGCCAGAGCACATCTCAAGATTCATCATGGTCTGTTGCAGGCTCCATAACCTCGTCATCATGAAGGCACAGCCTTTGCCAGCACGTATACAACTAAAAGCTGAGGAGAAGGAGAAGGAAGAGGAAGATGAGAAGTATAAGAACATTAGAAATAGGAGCAGGAGTAGGCCATTCAGCCCCTCGAGCCTGCTCCGCCATTCAACAAGATCATGGCTGATCTTCTACTTCAACTCCACCTTCCCGCACTATCCCCATATCCCTTAATTCCCTTCTTTCCCAAAAAGTTATTGACCTCTGTCTTGAATATACTCAACGACTGAGCATCTACAGCTTTCTGGGGTAGAAAATTCCAAAGATTCACAACCTCATCTCAGTCCTAAATGGCCTACCCCTTATTCTGTGACTTTGACCCTGTGTTCTAGATTCCCCAGCCAGGGGAAACATTTTACCAGCATTAACCCTGTCAACCCCCTTAAGAATTTTATATGTTTTAATTAGATCACCTCTCATTCTTCTAAACTCTAAGGAATATAGGCCTAGTCTACTCAATCTCTCCTCATAGGGCAATCCCCTCATCCCAGGAACCAGTCTAGTGAACCTTCACTGCACTCCCTCTAAGGCAAGTATGTCTTTCCTTAGGTAAGGAGACCAGAACATAGAAACATAGAAGATAGGAGCAGGAGAAGGCCATTCGGCCCCTTGGGCCTGTTCCACCATTTAATGAGATCATGACTGATCATCCAAATTCAGTACCCTGTCCCTGCTTTCTCCCCATAGCCCTTGATCCCTTTAACATTAAGAAATATATCTAACTCCTTCTTGAATATATTTAATGAATTGGCCTCAACTGCCTTCTGTGGTAGAGAATTCCACAGGTTTACCACTCTCTGGGTGAAGAAATTCCTCCTCATCTCAGTCCTAAATGGCTTAGACTATGACCCCTGGTTCTGGACTCTCCCGCCATTGGGAACACCCTTCCTGCATCTAGTCTGTCTAGTCCTGCTAGAATTTTATAAGTTTCAATGAGATCCCCTCTCCTTCTAAACTCTAGTGAATATAAGATTAATGACCCAATCTCTCTTCATACGTCATTCCTGCCAACCCAGGTATCAGTCTGGTGAATCTTCGCTGCACTCCCTCCATGGCAAGAACATCTTTCCTCAGATAAGGCAACCAAAACTGCACACAATACTCAAGGTGTGGTCTCACCAAGGCCCTGTACAACTGCAGCAAGACATCCTTGCTCCTGTACTCGAATCCTCTCGCTATGAAGGCCAACATACCATTTGCCTTCTTAACCACCTGCTGCACCTGCATGCTTACCTTCAGCGACTGGTGCACAAGGACACCCAGGTCTTGTTGCACTTCCCCTTTTCCCAATCTATTGCCGGTCAGATAATAATCTGTCTTCCTGTTTTTGTCACCAAAGTGGATAACCTTGCATTTATCCACATTATACTGCATCTGCCCAATCACCCAACCTCTCCAAATCATGCTGGAGTTTCTCTGCATCCTCTTCACAGCACACACGCCCACCCAGCTTTGTGTCGTATGCAAACTTGGAGATATTACATCTAGTTCCCTCGTCTAGATCATTAATATATATTGTGAATAGCTGGGGTCCTAGCACCGATCCCTGTGTTACCCCACTAATCACTGCCTGCCACTCGGGAAAAAACCTGTTTATTCCAACTCTTTGCTTCCTGTCTGTCAACCAGTTCTCTATCCAAGTCAGTACCTTACCCCCAATCCTATGTGCCCAACCAACACAGCCCCTTTCTGGCTGTCTGTCTGTGATTGACTCATTTGACTGCGGTAACAGTTAATCCTTTCACCAACAGTCCTACACATTACTTCCCTCTGTTACCATTATAGTGTCCTCTTGGCCATGATGTTACATTAAAAGCTGCCACAAAACAAACATTCCAAACCAAATTTATAAATCAAACAATCCAATATTGCATTCCAAAGTCAACTAATCACCCTTGTGCATTCCCTTAGTGCCTAACTTCCGTGTACCATTACTTATCCTGGTGCTCCTACGCAGTGCTACCCCTGTGGTTGCAGCTGGTGGAAGGCTGCTGACTTTCAGTGGGTGAGTCTGCAGTTGGCCTTGGAGGACAACCTTGAGCAGCTCTGGGCCTAGAAGGCCAGGCTTCGGACTTATCCACCTCAGCATGGGCAGCAAGAATCTGGGCTGGCTGACAGGCAAAAGTAAGGGCGCTGGCGGAATGGCAGTGGTGGGAGGACAAATACTGTCATCCTGAGAGTGGATGCTGCCAGAAAATCGGGCAAAGACTTGCATGATGCACTGCCTGTGGTTGGAAACAAGCTGGACACTGAGGGATTGGAAACTTGTTCTATTCAGATATGGTGATGGGGAACAGGTAAGGCAATATGGGTGCAGTCTACGGCATCTTGGATCCTGAGCAAGCTTAAATGTGGGCGATGCCTAGTGGTCTTTCGTCTTGCTTTGCTCACTGGGAAAGTGATGTAGGTGTTCTTCCTGGTGATCTCCTTGATACAGCAAACTGAGAGATGTTGCTGATGTTACCTGGTGCAGCCTAGAAGTAATCCGTTGCATAAAATCTTACGTGGCATGGGGACCTTGACAGCCACAGGCAGTAGTTTTCATGCCCTGGTTCAAAGTTGATATAGCTCGGTGAAAGCTTCCTTGGTGTAGCACGGTACTGGATGCATTGCTCCTCAGTAAAGTTGAGGTAGAAGAAGCGCTCCCTATAGTCTTGCTGAAGGTCTTGCCTCCTGAGCAGTGTCAACGGCCTCCCCCCTCTTCTACTGCTTTCTCCTGTCTCCTTGACTGCACCTTCATCCTCCAGCCCTAAATTCAGACATGCCAGAACACCCATGACTGCAATAAAGCTGTTTTGAAGGCAGACAAAAGCAGACCAGCACCAACAAAAAGTTGTAAAAGAAGTAGGAACTCAGTTGTTGAACTCAGAAAATAGCACCCAAAAAAAGGCCCAGTAGGTAACCAGTAGCCTAAGAAGACAAACCAGCAACTAATCTTTATGGGGTGGATGAACTCTTTAAATAGCATTCCTGCAGGGTCTTTACTGCCTGTTAGCACCATCATTTGTTGGGCAAATTTATCACATGGTGAGTCATACGCTGGGCCAGACCAATTTTACAAAAAGGCTCCTACAACAAGTGTATGACCCTTATTTAAATATTAAAATGAGCGTTTTTAATGCTCCCGCAGCCCTGGCTATCTATGGAGGAGCTCATTCTAATAAGTCGGGCGGCACACTTCCAGTGTGAAATGAGAACCTGCCATATTGGACCCTTAGAAGTCCGTTTTATGCCTGTAGCATGATCAAATTTAAAGGCCACTCATGTCCAAAATAAACATGTTTTAAAAAGTGCTATTGTGCCAGTAAATGGCACTTTCAATGCCTCCAGCATTAAAGACCTGAAATACTCACCTTGCCTTTGTAAGACTGGTTACGTGACTGCTCGACTTCTGCAGCTCCTGTCAGGAAAATGTGAACGATTATGTAAATAGCTGCAAAGGAGATTTGGAAGCAAGTGGAGCTCGTGCTGGTGTGTTAATTTCAACAGAGTCTCACAGACAGCAGAACCCTGCGGTTAAGCTATAAGGCGACTCATTTATTAACTTCCTTTCCAAGATAACCCAATTACACTCGGAGAGCCCTAGAAATTAAAAGTTTTAAAGCTGAAAGTACGTCACAGAAAAAAGTTCCTGATATATTGACGGCGAACTCTCGGCGAGCCCCGCAAGTTCCGGATTTCCACATGAGCTTGCGTACGCGTTGACATCCCATCCGCGGGGGGTCCGAAAAAGCAATGGCTGGCACAGAGTTGGGCTCTTTGCCCAGTGACTGGCCAGCAATTGCCCACGTAAGTCTTACGATTGATGCAAGCAGGCATCGGGCCCGCTTGCACCAGCATAAGGGGATATCTAAGGCTTAAATCAAACATTTAAAAATCCAAAATTATGCACATATATTTTATTAAATGAGTTTATACCAATATTGGCCTGGATTAGTCTTAATGATGTTTAACATTACTTTCAAATAAATTTTGTTTGAGTTTGGTGCAATGAAGGAACTCATGAATAAAATTGCAATTCTGCACATTGTATAATTATTCGATTTCGGGATTCCATTGCATATTATTAGGGGATTCCCTTCATAAATGATTGCAATGGAATTCTCCTTTGTGATTGGAGGATCGGGCCCACGTGATCCCAGATACGTTTCCGAACCGCCTGCGTCCCTGGGATCAGTGGGCCATTACGGTGACCTCCGCCTCAAGGCCTGAGAGCGCAACTCTTCGCAGCCTGGGTGTCAGCAGGTAATTTCAGAAATGTTTCGCGGGTTGGAGGCGTACTCCGGAGGTGCTCCTTCCGACTGCAATCTCTAGGCCAATATTTGTCTGTGTTCTGTTTATTTTAGACACAGTTTTAACCCATTTTGTCCAAATGTAGTCACCTAACCTACACTCACATCAGTCACTAAACCTAATGGACCGGATTTTGCGGTCAGCGGCAAAGGAATGGCGCTTGCGTTCGCAACGCTGCCCACAAAGTTTTCACAGGCTCCTGAGTGGAGACTTGCTCTAATCCGCCGTCTGATCCAGCATAGCGTCCTCTAAAGGGCATCTGTGGCTTCTGTGAGCAGGACAAGCAACAGCGATGCACTTTAACCAATCTGAATTAAGAATCCTAACTGAGACACGCAAGCCCCGATATTGACAAGGGCAGGTTTTCCGAGTGGGTCGGGGGGGGCGGGGGGTGGACGGGAAACTCTAAATTTCGGATTTCCCCGAATGTTTAACTCCACAGCGTGCAGTTTTCTTTGACAGGATCCGTGCCCAGAAGTCAGCCCGGTTGAAAGGCTTGGCTTCCAGTTGGGCGGGGAGCACTCCGGAGCAGGCTGCAGCCTCAGGTAAGGAGCCTGCAGCTGCTAGTGGGAGCATTCGGGGGGGCGGGAGGGGGCAAACCGTGACCCCAGCGAGGCATCTAACCCCGATGGGAAGGGGTGTCTGATTCCGGGGTGTCCCAAACCTGGTGGGGGGGGCTCCGAACCCCGACTGAGGGGGTGGTGCGATCCCAGGGAAGCAGGTAAGCTTGGGGGGCTGGGAGGAAGCACTCCTGCTCCTCCTGGCCCACAAGCATTGCTGCAAAGGCACTTACCTTTTGTCCGAAGCTGTCCTCGCCTCCCTTGAGCTGCTGGGTTTCCCGAGGCCTGGGAAACTCGGCCGGCCAGGGTTAAACCTGTAAGGGAAGTTAAATGTGAGGCTCCCAGCCTCATTCTAATATTTAAATGACCAACCCACCCCCTGTCCTGTAATATTTGCATATTGAATTATCATTGGCCCGCAGGCATCTGTAAGGAATACCTATTATATTCACATGTGATCACATGCTGAGTTGTCATTGGCCTGCAGGCATCTGTAAGGACTACTATTGTTTTGAAGACCCAGGCTAGGGGTCCTAATGCTAGGCTTTTCCCCACTGTGCTGCTATGAGTAAGATCAGACCTAATGCTTAATAAAAGAGTTAAACTGTAATACCCCGTTGTCCTGCAAGTTATTATTTTTGTACAAAGTGTGTAAAACAAGACATGTCCCGCCTTCATTAAAACATTTTACATCTCACCCGACCCCAACCCACCCATTTTTAGACTTCCGGTTTACCGTGTTTAACTGCACATGTGCATACTCTATAAGTTGCTGTTCGATTTACTCCATAATAACGGTGAGCACTGACAGCCTCACCGTTATTATTAACACAAAATCCTGGCCAATATATTTGCTTTTGATCTGTCCATTTTCCTTTTAATTCCTGCATATTTCTCTAACTCTAAAGCACCAAATTGACTTATCCCACTACAGACACCATCCAGAAGTGATAGCTATGTGAGGCAACAAGAATATTGTTCACACTCCTGGGGCTAATTAATATTGTAAGAGTTAATATTGGTAGGATTGTTTTTGTCTTTGCTCAATAAGAGTGTTTGGACAGTAAATGCACGGTAATTGTTCACAATAAGTGCTCAACAATGAGAGGTGGCGGAAATGGCGGAGGATGATCCGTTGAATGTCCTTCCCTTAACAAATCCATGCTGACTGTCCTTGATTAATCCATGCCTTTCTAAATGACGATTAATAATGTCTGTCACAAATTTTTCAAATAATTTGCCCACCACCGAGGTTAGGCTGACTGGCCTGTAATTACTCGGTCGATCCCTTACTCCCTTTTTAAACAATGATACAACATTACCAGTCCTCCAGTCCTCCAGTACCATTCCTGTAGCCAGAGAGGATTGGAAAATGATGGTCAGAGCCTCCGCTATTTCCTCCCCTGCTTCTCTTAACAGTCTACGATATATTTCATCCAGGCCTGGCGATTTATCTACTTTCAGAGATGCTAAACACCTTAATATTTCCTCTCTCACTATGTTTATCCCATCCAATATTTTACATGCCTCCTCCTTAACTACAATGCCTGCATCGACCCCCTCTTTTGTGAAGACAGACACAAAGTAATCATTAAGAACCAGACCCACGCTTTCTGCCTCCAGATACAGGTTACTTTTTTCATTCTCTAATAGGTCCTATTCTTTACTTAGTTATCCTCTTGTTCTTTATGTATTCATAAAACATCTTTGGGTTTTTCTTGATTTTAATTGCCAATATTTTTTCATGCCTCTCTTTACTTTCCTAATTTCCTGTTTAATTTCACCCCTGCACTTTCTATACTCCTCTAGGCTTTCTGCAGTATTGAGCGCTCGGTATCTGGCATAAGCTTCCCTTTTCTGCCTTATCCTACCCTATATGCCCCTTGACGTTATATTTCTATTATTTTCCTATGAATCCACCATTTCTCTGCTGGCAGTATAATCTGCTCTTATGGATTTTAGTATTTTCATTGTGTTGTTACTTTTTCGTTCTTCTGCCACACTTTAAAAACCAATGACAAAAAGTGGTTGCTGCTTACGTTTTCACTAGCCTCTAAGCTGCTGACCTTCTCAGATTCATAGGTACATATTAGATCCTGTATGGCCTTGTCTCTAGATTTAGTTGCTGAGTCAATAAGCTGTTTTCCACTAGCATCATGAATTTTTCTCCATGGGAAAGTAATTTCCATTCCATCTACTTTAATTCAGGATAATTAAAGTCACCCATGGGTAACATTCTCCTTTTCACAGAAGCCCCCTCCTAATCTCCTCAAACATCTCCACATCAACTAGATTTCTTTCCCATGGAAGTTACTGCAGCTCCCTCTGTTAGGTCCTTACTCTTGCAGTTACAGACTTTTATCCAAATCGGCTCTGACAACTGTCCCACTGAGGATATGTCTATCTTTTTGTTGATTGTCAGATTCACTATGACTAGCAACACTACCCTTTACCCACAATATTTGTTGTATTCTTTTATTGTAATCCATGCTTCCATTTAACTGATTATGTCAACTTGATAGCAAATATATATGTTTAAAGATCTACCATCTTATTCCTCATTCTCCTTCTAATCACTTTCCTTCAATTTTGTAATATGCTACATGCTTGTGGTCCCTCTTTTATAGTTAGCCTCTTTCATTTAATATCAATTTATTTTTGGACAGACAAGAGCTCTTTTTTCTCCTCTAATTAATGTTTCCTTCTTCACTTTCAAGAGTCCTCCCATCTCCTTTTTTGTTATTTTAACTCCCTTTGTTACATATCCCTGATTATTTTGTACGGTTTAGTCTTGGCTTGCTTAGGTCACAGTTATACATGGAAATATATATAGAAATACATAGAGGTTACAACAGGGGAACAGGCCATTTGGCCCAAATAGTTTGTATTGCATTTACTATCCACACAAGCAAATAGTAATAATCACATTTACTCTGTTCCCCTTTAAAGAAAAAAAGACTTGCATTTATATAGCACCTTTCACGACCTCAGGATGTCCCAAAGTGCTTTACAGCCAATGAAGTACTTTTGAAGTGCAGTCACTGTTGTAATGTAGGAAACGCGGCAGCAGATTTGCGCTCAGCAAGCTCCCACAAACAGCAATGTGATAATGGCCAGATAATCTGTTTTTAGTGATGTTGATTGACCTTTACCTTTAGTACCTTTAAATTTATCCATCTATGCAATCTAATCTTGAATGTTGACATAGTTGCTGCCTCAAATCATATTGATAAATTGTGGGTGCACATTGATGCTGGGAGTCACAAGATGATCTGATTATAAAAGGCATTAAAAACAAGTGGAATTTTATACCTAACCCACAAACAGGAGGATAGTTAACATAACTTTGAGGTTGCACGAGCTGCAGTATAACTAGTTTGGTGCAACCCCACAGTTGAAAATATGTCCAGGCAGTGCATTGGAACTTTTAAGACTTCAAATGGAATCTTTTTAATATAAGGAGAAAGCAGGCACTCAATTTTTACATTATCTTAACATAACATAGAGATGCTTTATAGCTGACATGATATAGTCTGTTGATACTGCATTATACCCCATACATACAGGTCTGAGAAAATCAGCTGCAGGTATACTACAACATCTTGCATTTATATCGCACCTTTAATATAGAAAAACATTTCAAGGTACTTCGCAGAATCTTGATCAGACAAAAATTGATACGGAGCCAAAGAAAGAGATATTAAGAAGGGTGATTAAAAGCTTGATCAAAGAAATGGATTTTAAAGTGTTGTCAAATGCAAAATTTCATGGTTGAAGTGGTACAGATGAAAGAAAGCATGCCAGAGGATATCACACGAATCAAGAGATTACAGGCACCTGGGGATCATAGGCACCAGGAGATCATAGACACCAAGAGATCACTGGCACCGAGAGCAGAGGCACCAGGGAGATCACAGCACCAGGAGATCACAGACACCTTATTTTTCTTAGGCAGTCCCTCGGAACCGAGGATGACTTGCTTCCACATTAAAAATTAGTTCTCAGCTGACGGATGAGTCCAAAGCAGGACCTACAGTCTCTGCCACAGGTGGGGCAGACGATGGTTGAAGGGGCAGGTGGGTGGGGTGCTTGGGTTGACATGCGTGCCTTGCGCTGCTTGCGCTTGGCTCCCACTTGCTCCCGGTGAAGAGACTCAAGGGCCTAGAAATTCAGTGGGCCTTGCGCCCACTTAGCGCCTAAAGAGGTCTTTTGTGCCGGCGGGGTGGTAGAGCGGAAATTGAGTGCAGCGGTATTGGCGGCGGTAGCCGTTAGCGCTGCGCCGGGACCGATGACGTCATCGGTGTGCGCGGTGGCCCGTAATGCCCCGAAACCGCGCCGATCCCCATATTTATTTGCGGCCGCCTCCTCCGAAGCGGGCGCAAACAGCGACCAGAAAACGGGGCCGTCCTGCTGCCATAGTGGGGCGCTTTAAAGCGGAAGGTGCGGCCGGCCGCTTTTTCGGCGGCCGCCTGCCCGCACCTCTTTCCCCGGCCTCCTCCACCCCCCCCCCCGCAGCATTGCCGGCTGGTTTCCGTGGAGCCCGGCACTTCTCCGTTGTGCCGGGCTCTTTTGCCGGCACTCACGATTGGGGCTCCGGCCGTTGCAGGCACCTCCCCCTTAAGAGAAGGAGGAGGCCTGCAGTACCGCAGCCTGCCGCACCGCATCGGGTGGCGCTGCGGCAACTAGCGCGCCGATATTCAGTTGCAGCGCCCCAAACGGAGGCGGGCACACCCTGGTATAGCGCACTCTCCTGAATTGGGGCGCAGAAGACGAATATACGGCGTGCGCTAATGCCTCCCCGCCCAGCGCTAACTTTTGGGCGCGAGTGAGCTGCCCGCGCCCAAGTGAATTTCTAGGCCAAGGTGTTTGCCGTCTTCCCGGATGCTTCTCCTCCACTTTGTGCAGTCTTGGGCAAGGGATTCCCAGGTGTCAGTGGGAATGTTGCACTTTTTCAAGGAGGCTTTGAGGGTGTCCTTGAAGCATTTCCTCTGCCCACCTGGGGCTCTCTTGCCATGTCGAAGCTCCGAGTAGAGTGCTTGTTCTGGGAGTCTCGTATCGGGCATGCAGACGATGTGACCCGTCCATCGGAGCTGATTGAGTGTGGTCAAAGCTTCGATGCTGGAGATGTTGTTCTGAGCAAGAACACTGATGTTAGTGCGCCTATTCTGCCAATGGATTTGCAGGATCTTGCAGAGGCAGTGTTGGTGGTACCTCTCCAGTGCTTTGAGGTGCCTGCTGTACATGGTCCATGTCTCTGAGGCATACAGCAGGGCAGGTATCACTGCTGCTCTGTAGACCATGAGCTTAGTGCCGGGTTTGAGGTCCTGGTCTTCAAACTCTCTCTTCCTCAGGTGACCGAAGGCTGCACTGGCACACTGAAGGCGGTGTTGGACTTCATCATCGACGTCTGCCCTTGTTGACAGTAGGCTCCCGAGGTATGGAAAGTGGTCCACGTTGTCCAAGGCCTTGTTGTGGATTTTGATAATGGGGGGCAGTACTGTGCAGTGGGATAGGTTGGTGGAGGACCTTTGTCTTACGGATGTTTAGTGTAAGGCCCATGCTCTCGTATGCTTTGGTAAAGGTGTTGACGATGGTTTGGAGTTCGGCCTCTGAGTGAGCGCAGACACAAGCATCATCTGCATACAGTAATTCGACGACTGAGGATGGGACGACCTTGGATCTGGACTGGAGGCGAAGGAGGATGAACAGTTTCCCGTTTGTTCTGTAAATTAGCTCCACTCCAGCGGGGAGCTTATTGAAGGTGAGATGGAGCATTGCAGCAAGGAAGATCGAGAAGAGCGTTGGTGCGATGGCATAGCCTTGCTTGACACCGGTCCGTACGTGAATTGGGTCTGTGGTGGAACCGTTGGTCAGGATCACGGCTTGCATGTCGTCGTGAAGCAGACGGATGATGGTGACAAACTTTTGAGGGCAGCCGAATTTGAGGAGGACACTCCATAATCCCTCACGGTTGACAGTGTCGAAGGCCTTTGTGAGATCAAAGAAGGCCATGTACAGTGGTTGGTGCTGTTCCCTGCATTTCTCTAGTAATTGACGCGTGGTGAAAATCATGTCCATTGTGCCCCTTGCATTGCGACTCTGGGAGGAGCTCTTCGGCCACTGGGAGAAGGCAATTGAGGAGGATTCTTGCGATGACTTTCCCTGTGGCAGACAGCAGGGAAACTCCTCTGTAATTGTCGCAATCGGGCTTGTCACCTTTCTTGAAGATGGTCACAATTACGGCTTCTCTGGGATCCCCAGGCATGCTCTCCTTCTTCCAGATAAGAGAAATGAGTTCTTGAATTCGTGCCAGTAGTGCTTCTCCGCCATGCTTTAGTGCCTCGGCAGGGATTCCATCTGCTCCTGAGGCCTTGTTGTTCCTCAGTTGTCGGATCGCCTTTTCAACCTCATGCTGGGCTGGGGTTGTGCTGAGATGGTGGCAGGTAGCATGCTGCGGGATGGAGTTGAGGACACTCGGGTCGAAGACAGAGTCTTGGTTAAGGAGATCTTCGAAGTATTCCTTCCAGCGGGCACTGACTGCCTCTCTGTCCTTGATGAGTACCTCTCTGTTCTTGGCCCGCAGCGGGGTAGGACCTTGGGTGCTTGGGCCGTAGATGGTCTTGACTGCGCTAAAGAATCCACGCACATCGTGGTTGTCGGCTAGCTGCTGGATCTCCTACGCTTTCTCCACCCACCATCCGTTCTTTAGATCGCAAGTTTTTTGTTGGACCTCGGCCTTCAGGCAGCTGTAGAGCTGCTTTCTTGATCTCGAGTTGTGTTGCTGTTTCCAGATCAGGAATGCCTTGCGCTTGTGACTTATTAGCTCCTGGATCTCCTGGTCATTCTCGGCGAACCAGTCTTGGTGTTTCCTGGTCGAGTGACCGAGCGTCTCTTCACAGGTGCTGATTATGGAGGCCTTGAGTGCAGACCAGGCCCTGTGAACACTCTGTGTCTCTGCATCACTGGGAGTCGTCAGTTTGTTTGTGAGGTGCAGGCTGAATCGAGCTTTCTTAGCGGGGTCTTTGAGTGCTCCAGCGTTGATTTTCCTGCAGCATTATTTCTGTTGCCGCCGCTGTTTTGGGGTTACATTGATGGAGATGACAGAGCAGATTCAGCGGTGGTCTGTCCAGCAGTCGTCAGCTCCTGTCATGGCGCAGGTGATGCGGACGTCCTTGCGGTCCCTCGCTCGGATGATGACGTAGTCCAGCAGATGCCAGTGCTTGGAGCGAGGGTGTTGTCATGAAGCCTTGTCCTTGTCTCTCTGACGGAACAAGGTGTTGATTATGACAAGGCCATGTTCTGAGCATTTCGACAGGAGGAGGTACTGTTGGAGTTGGCTTTCCCTACCCCCTCACTGCCAATCACACCACCCCAGAGATCTGTGTCCTTTCCAACTCTGGCGTCAAAGTCGCCAAGGAGGATCAGCTTGTCACCCGATGGGCCTCGGGACAGGAATTGTTTGAGGCTGGAGATCACAGACACCAAGAGATCACAGGCACCAGGAGATCACAGGCACCAGGGAGATCACAGACACCTGGAGATCACAGAAACCAAGAGATCACAGGCACCAATAGATCACAGGCACCAGGGAGATCACAGGCACCAGGGAGATCACAGACACCTGGAGATCACAGACACCAAGAGATCACAGGCACCAGGAGATCACAGGCACCAGGAGATCACAGACACCAGGGAGATTACAGGCACCAGGAGATCACAGACACCAAGAGATCACAGACACCAGGAGATCACAGACACCAGGGAGATCACAGGCACCAGGGAGATCACAGGCACCAGGGAGATCAGAGGCACCAGGGAGATCACAGACACCAGGGAGATCACAGACACCAGGGAGATCACAGGCACCAGGGAGATCACAGACACCTGGAGATCACAGACACCAAGAGATCACAGGCACCAAGAGATCACAGGCACCAGGGAGATCACAGGCACCAGGGAGATCACAGACACCTGGAGATCACAGACGCCAAGAGATCACAGACGCCAAGAGATCACAGGCACCAGGAGATCACAGGCACCAGGAGATCACAGACACCAGGGAGATCACAGGCACCAGGGAGATCACAGGCACCAGGAGTTCACAGACACCAAGAGATCACAGACACCAGGAGATCACAGACACCAGGGAGATCACAGGCACCAGGGAGATCACAGACACCTGGAGATCACAGACACCAAGAGATCACAGGCACCAGGAGATCACAGGCATCAGGAGATCACAGGCACCAGGGAGACCACAGGCACCAGGGAGATCACAGGCACCAGGAGATCACAGACACCAAGAGATCACAGACACCAGGAGATCACAGACACCAGGGAGATCACAGGCACCAGGGAGATCACAGGCACCAGGAGATCAGAGGCACCAGGGAGATCACAGACACCAGGGAGATCACAGACACCAGGGAGATCACAGGCACCAGGGAGATCACAGGCACCAGGGAGATCACAGGCACCAGGGAGATCACAGACACCAGGGAGATCACAGGCACCAGGGAGATCACAGACACCAGGGAGATCACAGGCACCAGGGAGTTCACAGACACCATGGAGATCACAGACACCAGGGAGATCACAGACACCAGGGAGATCACAGGCACCAGGGAGATCACAGACACCAGGGAGATCACAGACACCAGGGAGATCACAGGCACCAGGGAGATCACAGACACCAGGGAGATCACAGGCACCAGGGAGATCACAGGCACCAGGGAGATCACAGGCACCAGGGAGATCACAGACAACAGGGAGATCACAGACACCAGGGAGATCACAGATACCAGGGAGATCACAGGCACCAGGAGATCAGAGGCACCAGGGAGATCGCAGAATCCACAGAGATCACAGACACCAAGAGGGCACAGACACCCGGAGATCACAGACACCAGGGAGATCACAGGCACCAGGGAGATCACAGGCACCAGGGAGATCACAGAAACCCAGAGATCACAGACACCCAGAGATCACAGACACCCAGAGATCACAGGCACCAGGGAGATCACAGGCACCAGGGAGATCACAGGCACCAGGAGATCACAGACATCAGGGAGATCACAGATACCAGGGAGATCACAGACACCAGGGAGATCACAGACACCAGGGAGATCACAGACACCAGGGAGATCACAGGCACCAAGAGATCACAGACACCAGGGAGATCACAGACACCAGGGAGATCACAGACACCTGGAGATCACAGACACCAAGAGATCACAGGCACCAATAGATCACAGGCACCAGGGAGATCACAGGCACCAGGGAGATCACAGACACCTGGAGATCACAGACATCAAGAGATCACAGGCACCAGGAGATCACAGGCACCAGGAGATCACAGACACCAGGGAGATTACAGGCACCAGGAGATCACAGACACCAAGAGATCACAGACACCAGGAGATCACAGACACCAGGGAGATCACAGGCACCAGGGAGATCACAGGCACCAGGAGATCAGAGGCACCAGGGAGATCACAGACACCAGGGAGATCACAGACACCAGGGAGATCACAGGCACCAGGGAGATCACAGACACCTGGAGATCACAGACACCAAGAGATCACAGGCACCAAGAGATCACAGGCACCAATAGATCACAGGCACCAGGGAGATCACAGGCACCAGGGAGATCACAGACACCTGGAGATCACAGACACCAAGAGATCACAGGCACCAGGAGATCACAGGCACCAGGAGATCACAGGCACCAGGAGATCACAGACACCAGGGAGATTACAGGCACCAGGAGATCACAGACACCAAGAGATCACAGACACCAGGAGATCACAGACACCAGGGAGATCACAGGCACCAGGGAGATCACAGACACCAGGGAGATCACAGGCACCAGGGAGATCACAGGCACCAGGGAGATCACAGGCACCAGGGAGATCACAGACACCAGGGAGATCACAGGCACCAGGGAGATCACAGACACCAGGGAGATCACAGGCACCAGGGAGATCACAGACACCAGGGAGATCACAGACACCAGGGAGATCACAGGCAGCAGGGAGATCACAGACACCAGGGAGATCACAGACACCAGGGAGATCACAGGCACCAGGGAGATCACAGACACCTGGGAGATCACAGACACCTGGGAGATCACAGGCACCAGGGAGATCACAGGCACCAGGGAGATCACAGGCACCAGGGAGATCACAGGCACCAGGGAGGTCACAGACAACAGGGAGATCACAGACACCAGGGAGATCACAGACACCAGGGAGATCACAGGCACCAGGAGATCAGATGCACCAGGGAGATCACAGAATCCACAGAGATCACAGACACCAAGAGAGCACAGACACCCGGAGATCACAGACACCAGGGAGATCACAGGCACCAGTGAGATCACAGGCACCAGGGAGATCACAGACACCCAGAGATCACAGACACCCAGAGATCACAGACACCCAGAGATCACAGACACCCAGAGATCACAGGCACCAGGGAGATCACAGGCACCAGGGAGATCACAGGCACCAGGGAGATCACAGGCACCAGGAGATCACAGACATCAGGGAGATCACAGACACCAGGGAGATCACAGACACCAGGGAGATCACAGGCACCAAGAGATCACAGACACCAGGGAGATCACAGGCACTAGGGAGATCACAGGCACTAGGGAGATCACAGGCACCAGGGAGATCACAGACACCAAGAGATCACAGACACCAAGAGATCACAGACACCAAGAGATCACAGACACCAAGAGATCACAGACTCCAAGAGATCACAGACTCCAAGAGATCACAGACACCAGGAGATCACAGACACCAAGAGATCACAGACACCAAGAGAGCAGAGGCACCAGGGAGATCACAGGCACCAAGAGATCACAGACACCAAGCGATCACAGGCACCAGGGAGATCACAGACACCAAGAGATCACTGACGCCAGGAGATCACAGGCACCAAGAGAGCAGAGGCACCAGGGAGATCACAGGCACCAAGAGATCACAGACACCAAGAGATCACAGACACCAAGAGATCACAGGCACCAGGGAGATCACAGACACCAAGAGATCACAGACACCAAGAGAGCAGAGGCACCAGGGAGATCACAGACACCAGGGAGATCACAGGCACCAGGGAGATCACAGGCACCAGGGAGATCACAGAAACCCAGAGATCACAGACACCCAGAGATCACAGACACCCAGAGATCACAGGCACCAGGGAGATCACAGGCACCAGGGAGATCACAGGCACCAGGAGATCACAGACATCAGGGAGATCACAGATACCAGGGAGATCACAGACACCAGGGAGATCACAGGCACCAAGAGATCACAGACACCAGGGAGATCACAGGCACCAGGGAGATCACAGACACCAGGGAGATCACAGACACCTGGAGATCACAGACACCAAGAGATCACAGGCACCAGGAGATCACAGACACCAGGAGATCACAGACACCAAGAGATCACAGACACCAGGAGATCACAGACACCAGGGAGATCACAGGCACCAGGGAGATCACAGGCACCAGGAGATCAGAGGCACCAGGGAGATCACAGACACCAGGGAGATCACAGACACCAGGGAGATCACAGGCACCAGGGAGATCACAGACACCTGGAGATCACAGACACCAAGAGATCACAGGCACCAATAGATCACAGGCACCAGGGAGATCACAGGCACCAGGGAGATCACAGACACCTGGAGATCACAGACACCAAGAGATCACAGGCACCAGGAGATCACAGGCACCAGGAGATCACAGGCACCAGGAGATCACAGGCACCAGGGAGATTACAGGCACCAGGAGATCACAGACACCAAGAGATCACAGACACCAGGAGATCACAGACACCAGGGAGATCACAGGCACCAGGGAGATCACAGACACCAGGGAGATCACAGGCACCAGGGAGATCACAGGCACCAGGGAGATCACAGACACCAGGGAGATCACAGGCACCAGGGAGATCACAGGCACCAGGGAGATCACAGACACCAGGGAGATCACAGGCACCAGGGAGATCACAGACACCAGGGAGATCACAGACACCAGGGAGATCACAGGCAGCAGGGAGATCACAGACACCAGGGAGATCACAGACACCAGGGAGATCACAGGCACCAGGGAGATCACAGACACCTGGGAGATCACAGGCACCAGGGAGATCACAGGCACCAGGGAGATCACAGGCACCAGGGAGGTCACAGACAACAGGGAGATCACAGACACCAGGGAGATCACAGACACCAGGGAGATCACAGGCACCAGGAGATCAGATGCACCAGGGAGATCACAGAATCCACAGAGATCACAGACACCAAGAGAGCACAGACACCCGGAGATCACAGACACCAGGGAGATCACAGGCACCAGTGAGATCACAGGCACCAGGGAGATCACAGACACCCAGAGATCACAGACACCCAGAGATCACAGACACCCAGAGATCACAGACACCCAGAGATCACAGGCACCAGGGAGATCACAGGCACCAGGGAGATCACAGGCACCAGGAGATCACAGACATCAGGGAGATCACAGACACCAGGGAGATCACAGACACCAGGGAGATCACAGGTACCAAGAGATCACAGACACCAGGGAGATCACAGGCACTAGGGAGATCACAGGCACCAGGGAGATCACAGACACCAAGAGATCACAGACACCAAGAGATCACAGACACCAAGAGATCACAGACTCCAAGAGATCACAGACACCAGGAGATCACAGACACCAAGAGATCACAGACACCAAGAGAGCAGAGGCACCAGGGAGATCACAGGCACCAAGAGATCACAGACACCAAGCGATCACAGGCAGCAGGGAGATCACAGACACCAAGAGATCACTGACGCCAGGAGATCACAGGCACCAAGAGAGCAGAGGCACCAGGGAGATCACAGGCACCAAGAGATCACAGACACCAAGAGATCACAGACACCAAGAGATCACAGGCACCAGGGAGATCACAGACACCAAGAGATCACAGACACCAAGAGAGCAGAGGCACCAGGGAGATCACAGACACCAGTGAGATCACAGACACCAGGAGATCACAGACACCAGGGAGATCACAGACACCAGGGAGATCACAGACACCAGGGAGATCACAGACACCAGGAGATCACAGACACCAGGGAGATCACAGACAATAGGGAGATCACAGACACCAAGAGATCACAGGCACCAAGAGATCACAGACACCAAGAGAGCAGAGGCACCAGGGAGATCACAGGCACCAAGAGATCACAGACACCAAGAGATCACGGACACCATGAGATCACAGACACCAAGAGATCACAGACACCAAGAGAGCAGAGGCACCAGGGAAATCACAGGCACCAAGAGATCAGAGACACCAAGAGACCACAGACACCAAGAGATCACAGGCACCAGGGAGATCACAGACACCAAGAGACCACAGACACCAAGAGAGCAGAGGCACCAGGGAGATCACAGACACCAGGGAGATCACAGACACCAGGAGATCACAGACACCAGGGAGATCACAGACACCAGGAGATCACAGACACCAGGGAGATCACAGACACCAGGAGATCACAGACACCAGGGAGATCACAGACACCAAGAGATCACAGACATCAAGAGATCACAGGCACCAGGGAGATCACAGACACCAGGGAGATCACAGACACCAGGGAGATCACAGACACCAAGAGATCACAGGCACCAAGAGATCACAGACACCAAGAGAGCAGAGGCACCAGGGAGATCACAGGCACCAAGAGATCACAGACACCAAGAGATCACAGACACCAAGAGATCACAGACATCAAGAGATCACAGTCACCAAGAGATCACAGTCACCGAGAGAGCAGAGGCACCAGGGATATCACAGGCACCAAGAGATCACAGGCACCAAGAGATCACAGACACCAAGAGATCACAGGCACCAGGGAGATCACCCGCAGCAGGGAGATCACAGGCACCAGGAGATCACAGACACCAGGAGATCACAGACACCAGGTAGATCACAGACACCAGGGAGATCACAGGCACCAGGGAGATCACAGGCACCAAGAGATCACAGACACCAAGAGAGCAGAGGCACCAAGAGGTCACAGACACCAAGAGATCACAGGCACCAAGAGATCACAGACACCAAGAGATCACAGGCGCCAGGGAGATCACAGACACCAAGAGATCACAGACACCAAGAGATCACAGACACCAGGAGATCACAGACACCAGGGAGATCACAGGCACCAGGGAGATCACAGGCACCAGGAGATCACAGGCACCAGGGAGATCACAGACACCAGGGAGATCACAGACACCAGGGAGATCACAGGCACCAGGGAGATCACAGGCACCTGGAGATCACAGACACCAAGAGATCACAGGCACCAGGAGATCACAGGCACCAGGAGTTCACAGGCACCAGGGAGATCACAGACACCTGGAGATCACAGACACCAAGAGATCACAGGCACCAGGAGATCACAGGCACCAGGAGTTCACAGACACCAGGGAGATTACAGGCACCAGGAGATCACAGACACCAAGAGATCACAGACACCAGGAGATCACAGACACCAGGGAGATCACAGACACCAGGGAGATCACAGGCACCAGGGAGATCACAGACACCTGGGAGATCACAGGCACCAGGGAGATCACAGGCACCAGGGAGATCACAGGCACCAGGGAGATCACAGACGACAGGGAGATCACAGACACCAGGGAGATCACAGACACCAGGGAGATCACAGGCACCAGGAGATCAGATGCACCAGGGAGATCACAGAATCCACAGAGATCACAGACACCAAGAGAGCACAGACACCCGGAGATCACAGACACCAGGGAGATCACAGGCACCAGTGAGATCACAGGCACCAGGGAGATCACAGACACCCAGAGATCACAGACACCCAGAGATCACAGACACCCAGAGATCACAGGCACCAGGGAGATCACAGGCACCAGGGAGATCACAGGCACCAGGAGATCACAGACATCAGGGAGATCACAGACACCAGGGAGATCACAGACACCAGGGAGATCACAGGCACCAAGAGATCACAGACACCAGGGAGATCACAGGCACTAGGGAGATCACAGGCACCAGGGAGATCACAGACACCAAGAGATCACAGACACCAAGAGATCACAGACACCAGGGAGATCACAGGCACCAGGAGATCACAGACACCAAGAGATCACAGACACCAAGAGATCACAGACACCAAGAGATCACAGACACCAAGAGATCACAGACACCAGGAGATCACAGACACCAAGAGATCACAGACACCAAGAGAGCAGAGGCACCAGGGAGATCACAGGCACCAAGAGATCACAGACACCAAGCGATCACAGGCACCAGGGAGATCACAGACACCAAGAGATCACTGACGCCAGGAGATCACAGACACCAAGCGATCACAGACACCAAGAGAGCAGAGGCACCAGGGAGATCACAGGCACCAAGAGATCACAGACACCAAGAGATCACAGACACCAAGAGAGCAGAGGCACCAGGGAGATCACCGACACCAGTGAGATCACAGACACCAGGAGATCACAGACACCAGGGAGATCACAGACACCAGGGAGATCACAGACACCAGGGAGATCACAGACACCAGGGAGATCACAGACACCAAGAGATCACAGGCACCAAGAGATCACAGACACCAAGAGAGCAGAGGCACCAGGGAGATCACAGGCACCAAGAGATCACAGACACCAAGAGATCACGGACACCATGAGATCACAGACACCAAGAGATCACAGACACCAAGAGAGCAGAGGCACCAGGGAGATCACAGGCACCAAGAGATCACAGACACCAAGAGACCACAGACACCAAGAGGTCACAGGCAGCAGGGAGATCACAGACACCAAGAGATCACAGACACCAAGAGAGCAGAGGCACCAGGGAGATCACAGACACCAGGGAGATCACAGACACCAGGAGATCACAGACACCAGGGAGATCACAGACACCAGGGAGATCACAGACACCAGGGAGATCACAGACACCAGGGAGATCACAGACACCAGGGAGATCACAGACACCAGGGAGATCACAGACACCAGGGAGATCACAGACACCAGGGAGATCACAGACACCAAGAGATCACAGGCACCAAGAGATCACAGACACCAAGAGAGCAGAGGCACCAGGGAGATCACAGGCACCAAGAGATCACAGACACCAAGAGATCAGGGACACCGTGAGATCACAGACACCAAGAGATCACAGACACCAAGAGATCACAGACACCAAGAGAGCAGAGGCACCAGGGAGATCACAGGCACCAAGAGATCACAGACACCAAGAGATCACAGACACCAAGAGATCACAGGCACCAGGAGATCAGATGCACCAGGGAGATCACAGAATCCACAGAGATCACAGACACCAAGAGAGCACAGACACCCGGAGATCACAGACACCAGGGAGATCACAGGCACCAGTGAGATCACAGGCACCAGGGAGATCACAGACACCCAGAGATCACAGACACCCAGAGATCACAGACACCCAGAGATCACAGACACCCAGAGATCACAGGCACCAGGGAGATCACAGGCACCAGGGAGATCACAGGCACCAGGGAGATCACAGGCACCAGGAGATCACAGACATCAGGGAGATCACAGACACCAGGGAGATCACAGACACCAGGGAGATCACAGGCACCAAGAGATCACAGACACCAGGGAGATCACAGGCACTAGGGAGATCACAGGCACCAGGGAGATCACAGACACCAAGAGATCACAGACACCAAGAGATCACAGACACCAAGAGATCACAGACTCCAAGAGATCACAGACACCAGGAGATCACAGACACCAAGAGATCACAGACACCAAGAGAGCAGAGGCACCAGGGAGATCACAGGCACCAAGAGATCACAGACACCAAGCGATCACAGGCACCAGGGAGATCACAGACACCAAGAGATCACTGACGCCAGGAGATCACAGGCACCAAGAGAGCAGAGGCACCAGGGAGATCACAGGCACCAAGAGATCACAGACACCAAGAGATCACAGACACCAAGAGATCACAGGCACCAGGGAGATCACAGGCACCAGGGAGATCACAGACACCAAGAGAGCAGAGGCACCAGGGAGATCACAGACACCAGGGAGATCACAGGCACCAGGGAGATCACAGGCACCAGGGAGATCACAGAAACCCAGAGATCACAGACACCCAGAGATCACAGACACCCAGAGATCACAGGCACCAGGGAGATCACAGGCACCAGGGAGATCACAGGCACCAGGAGATCACAGACATCAGGGAGATCACAGATACCAGGGAGATCACAGACACCAGGGAGATCACAGACACCAGGGAGATCACAGACACCAGGGAGATCACAGGCACCAAGAGATCACAGACACCAGGGAGATCACAGGCACCAGGGAGATCACAGACACCAGGGAGATCACAGACACCTGGAGATCACAGACACCAAGAGATCACAGGCACCAGGAGATCACAGACACCAGGAGATCACAGACACCAAGAGATCACAGACACCAGGAGATCACAGACACCAGGGAGATCACAGGCACCAGGGAGATCACAGGCACCAGGAGATCAGAGGCACCAGGGAGATCACAGACACCAGGGAGATCACAGACACCAGGGAGATCACAGGCACCAGGGAGATCACAGACACCTGGAGATCACAGACACCAAGAGATCACAGGCACCAATAGATCACAGGCACCAGGGAGATCACAGGCACCAGGGAGATCACAGACACCTGGAGATCACAGACACCAAGAGATCACAGGCACCAGGAGATCACAGGCACCAGGAGATCACAGGCACCAGGAGATCACAGGCACCAGGGAGATTACAGGCACCAGGAGATCACAGACACCAAGAGATCACAGACACCAGGAGATCACAGACACCAGGGAGATCACAGGCACCAGGGAGATCACAGACACCAGGGAGATCACAGGCACCAGGGAGATCACAGGCACCAGGGAGATCACAGACACCAGGGAGATCACAGGCACCAGGGAGATCACAGGCACCAGGGAGATCACAGACACCAGGGAGATCACAGGCACCAGGGAGATCACAGACACCAGGGAGATCACAGACACCAGGGAGATCACAGGCAGCAGGGAGATCACAGACACCAGGGAGATCACAGACACCAGGGAGATCACAGGCACCAGGGAGATCACAGACACCTGGGAGATCACAGGCACCAGGGAGATCACAGGCACCAGGGAGATCACAGGCACCAGGGAGGTCACAGACAACAGGGAGATCACAGGCACCAAGAGATCACAGACACCAGGGAGATCACAGGCACCAGGGAGATCACAGACACCTGGGAGATCACAGGCACCAGGGAGATCACAGACACCAGGGAGATCACAGGCACCAGGAGATCAGATGCACCAGGGAGATCACAGAATCCACAGAGATCACAGACACCAAGAGAGCACAGACACCCGGAGATCACAGACACCAGGGAGATCACAGGCACCAGTGAGATCACAGGCACCAGGGAGATCACAGACACCCAGAGATCACAGACACCCAGAGATCACAGACACCCAGAGATCACAGACACCCAGAGATCACAGGCACCAGGGAGATCACAGGCACCAGGGAGATCACAGGCACCAGGGAGATCACAGACATCAGGGAGATCACAGACACCAGGGAGATCACAGACACCAGGGAGATCACAGGTACCAAGAGATCACAGACACCAGGGAGATCACAGGCACTAGGGAGATCACAGGCACCAGGGAGATCACAGACACCAAGAGATCACAGACACCAAGAGATCACAGACACCAAGAGATCACAGACTCCAAGAGATCACAGACACCAGGAGATCACAGACACCAAGAGATCACAGACACCAAGAGAGCAGAGGCACCAGGGAGATCACAGGCACCAAGAGATCACAGACACCAAGCGATCACAGGCACCAGGGAGATCACAGACACCAAGAGATCACTGACGCCAGGAGATCACAGGCACCAAGAGAGCAGAGGCACCAGGGAGATCACAGGCACCAAGAGATCACAGACACCAAGAGATCACAGACACCAAGAGATCACAGGCACCAGGGAGATCACAGACACCAAGAGATCACAGACACCAAGAGAGCAGAGGCACCAGGGAGATCACAGACACCAGTGAGATCACAGACACCAGGAGATCACAGACACCAGGGAGATCACAGACACCAGGGAGATCACAGACACCAGGGAGATCACAGACACCAGGAGATCACAGACACCAGGGAGATCACAGACACCAGGGAGATCACAGACACCAGGGAGATCACAGACACCAAGAGATCACAGGCACCAAGAGATCACAGACACCAAGAGAGCAGAGGCACCAGGGAGATCACAGGCACCAAGAGATCACAGACACCAAGAGATCACGGACACCATGAGATCACAGACACCAAGAGATCACAGACACCAAGAGAGCAGAGGCACCAGGGAAATCACAGGCACCAAGAGATCAGAGACACCAAGAGACCACAGACACCAAGAGATCACAGGCACCAGGGAGATCACAGACACCAAGAGACCACAGACACCAAGAGAGCAGAGGCACCAGGGAGATCACAGACACCAGGGAGATCACAGACACCAGGAGATCACAGACACCAGGGAGATCACAGACACCAGGAGATCACAGACACCAGGGAGATCACAGACACCAGGAGATCACAGACACCAGGGAGATCACAGACACCAAGAGATCACAGACATCAAGAGATCACAGGCACCAGGGAGATCACAGACACCAGGGAGATCACAGACACCAGGGAGATCACAGACACCAAGAGATCACAGGCACCAAGAGATCACAGACACCAAGAGAGCAGAGGCACCAGGGAGATCACAGGCACCAAGAGATCACAGACACCAAGAGATCACAGACACCAAGAGATCACAGACATCAAGAGATCACAGTCACCAAGAGATCACAGTCACCGAGAGAGCAGAGGCACCAGGGATATCACAGGCACCAAGAGATCACAGGCACCAAGAGATCACAGACACCAAGAGATCACAGGCACCAGGGAGATCACCCGCAGCAGGGAGATCACAGGCACCAGGAGATCACAGACACCAGGAGATCACAGACACCAGGTAGATCACAGACACCAGGGAGATCACAGGCACCAGGGAGATCACAGGCACCAAGAGATCACAGACACCAAGAGAGCAGAGGCACCAAGAGGTCACAGACACCAAGAGATCACAGGCACCAAGAGATCACAGACACCAAGAGATCACAGGCGCCAGGGAGATCACAGACACCAAGAGATCACAGACACCAAGAGATCACAGACACCAGGAGATCACACACCAGGGAGATCACAGGCACCAGGGAGATCACAGGCACCAGGAGATCACAGGCACCAGGGAGATCACAGACACCAGGGAGATCACAGACACCAGGGAGATCACAGGCACCAGGGAGATCACAGGCACCTGGAGATCACAGACACCAAGAGATCACAGGCACCAGGAGATCACAGGCACCAGGAGTTCACAGGCACCAGGGAGATCACAGACACCTGGAGATCACAGACACCAAGAGATCACAGGCACCAGGAGATCACAGGCACCAGGAGTTCACAGACACCAGGGAGATTACAGGCACCAGGAGATCACAGACACCAAGAGATCACAGACACCAGGAGATCACAGACACCAGGGAGATCACAGACACCAGGGAGATCACAGGCACCAGGGAGATCACAGACACCTGGGAGATCACAGGCACCAGGGAGATCACAGGCACCAGGGAGATCACAGGCACCAGGGAGATCACAGACGACAGGGAGATCACAGACACCAGGGAGATCACAGACACCAGGGAGATCACAGGCACCAGGAGATCAGATGCACCAGGGAGATCACAGAATCCACAGAGATCACAGACACCAAGAGAGCACAGACACCCGGAGATCACAGACACCAGGGAGATCACAGGCACCAGTGAGATCACAGGCACCAGGGAGATCACAGACACCCAGAGATCACAGACACCCAGAGATCACAGACACCCAGAGATCACAGGCACCAGGGAGATCACAGGCACCAGGGAGATCACAGGCACCAGGGAGATCACAGGCACCAGGAGATCACAGACATCAGGGAGATCACAGACACCAGGGAGATCACAGACACCAGGGAGATCACAGGCACCAAGAGATCACAGACACCAGGGAGATCACAGGCACTAGGGAGATCACAGGCACCAGGGAGATCACAGACACCAAGAGATCACAGACACCAAGAGATCACAGACACCAGGGAGATCACAGGCACCAGGAGATCACAGACACCAAGAGATCACAGACACCAAGAGATCACAGACACCAAGAGATCACAGACACCAAGAGATCACAGACACCAGGAGATCACAGACACCAAGAGATCACAGACACCAAGAGAGCAGAGGCACCAGGGAGATCACAGGCACCAAGAGATCACAGACACCAAGCGATCACAGGCACCAGGGAGATCACAGACACCAAGAGATCACTGACGCCAGGAGATCACAGACACCAAGCGATCACAGACACCAAGAGAGCAGAGGCACCAGGGAGATCACAGGCACCAAGAGATCACAGACACCAAGAGATCACAGACACCAAGAGAGCAGAGGCACCAGGGAGATCACCGACACCAGTGAGATCACAGACACCAGGAGATCACAGACACCAGGGAGATCACAGACACCAGGGAGATCACAGACACCAGGGAGATCACAGACACCAGGGAGATCACAGACACCAAGAGATCACAGGCACCAAGAGATCACAGACACCAAGAGAGCAGAGGCACCAGGGAGATCACAGGCACCAAGAGATCACAGACACCAAGAGATCACGGACACCATGAGATCACAGACACCAAGAGATCACAGACACCAAGAGAGCAGAGGCACCAGGGAGATCACAGGCACCAAGAGATCACAGACACCAAGAGACCACAGACACCAAGAGGTCACAGGCAGCAGGGAGATCACAGACACCAAGAGATCACAGACACCAAGAGAGCAGAGGCACCAGGGAGATCACAGACACCAGGGAGATCACAGACACCAGGAGATCACAGACACCAGGGAGATCACAGACACCAGGGAGATCACAGACACCAGGGAGATCACAGACACCAGGGAGATCACAGACACCAGGGAGATCACAGACACCAGGGAGATCACAGACACCAGGGAGATCACAGACACCAGGGAGATCACAGACACCAGGGAGATCACAGACACCAAGAGATCACAGGCACCAAGAGATCACAGACACCAAGAGAGCAGAGGCACCAGGGAGATCACAGGCACCAAGAGATCACAGACACCAAGAGATCAGGGACACCGTGAGATCACAGACACCAAGAGATCACAGACACCAAGAGATCACAGACACCAAGAGAGCAGAGGCACCAGGGAAATCACAGGCACCAAGAGATCACAGACACCAAGAGACCACAGACACCAAGAGATCACAGACACCAGGGAGATCACAGACACCAAGAGACCACAGACACCAAGAGAGCAGAGGCACCAGGGAGATCACAGACACCAGGGAGATCACAGACACCAGGAGATCACAGACACCAGGGAGATCACAGACAACAGGAGATCACAGACACCAGGGAGATCACAGACACCAGGAGATCACAGACACCAGGGAGATCACAGACACCAAGAGATCACAGACATCAAGAGATCACAGGCACCAGGGAGATCACAGACACCAGGGAGATCACAGACACCAGGGAGATCACAGACACCAGGGAGATCACAGGCACCAAGAGATCACAGACACCAAGAGAGCAGAGGCACCAGGGAGATCACAGGCACCAAGAGATCACAGACACCAAGAGATCACAGACACCAAGAGATCACAGACATCAAGAGATCACAGTCACCAAGAGATCACAGTCACCGAGAGAGCAGAGGCACCAGGGAGATCACAGGCACCAAGAGATCACAGGCACCAAGAGATCACAGACACCAAGAGATCACAGGCACCAGGGAGATCACAGGCAGCAGGGAGATCACAGGCACCAGGAGATCACAGACACCAGGAGATCACAGACACCAGGTAGATCACAGACACCAGGGAGATCACAGGCACCAGATCACAGGCACCAGGGAGATCACAGGCACCAAGAGATCACAGACACCAAGAGAGCAGAGGCACCCAGAGGTCACAGACACCAAGAGATCACAGGCACCAAGAGATCACAGACACCAAGTGATCACAGACACCAAGAGATCACAGACACCAAGAGATCACAGACACCAAGAGATCACAGACACCAAGGGATCACAGACACCCGGAGATCACAGGCACCAAGAGAGCAGAGGCACCAGGGAGATCACAGACACCAGGGAGATCAAAGGCACCAGATCACAGGCACCAGGGAGATCACAGGCACTAAGAGATCACAGACACCAGGGAGATCACAGACACCAGGAGATCACAGACACCAGGAGATCACTGGCACCAGGGAGATCACAGGCACTAAGAGAGCAGAGGCACCAGGGAGATCACAGACACCAGTGAGATCACAGACACCAGGGAGATCACAGACACCAGACTGAGTCTGTTACATCTGCCATTATGCCACCAACCATATCTGTAGACTTCAGCACAGGAACTTTGCAATGACTGAAGATATCTGCCTCTTCAGTTTCTGGGTCAGCAGCAAAACATTTACAGAACTTTAGCATCTGCAGCAAACTTGCAAGGACTTATAGATTGCAATCAAGGTGCCACTGTTCTCAACCTTTCTGACTCTGGTTCCTTCCCGGCTGGCATAGGAATTATCTGCAATATCAGTCAATGTGTTGCCCATATATGTATCAAACAAGTGAATAATGCCTTGGTCAGCATGACCAAAACTTTTGTCACTTTTCCAATGAATGGCAATGGGACCTGAACAATTTAATTACTTTGCTGCATTGCCCATAGTACGGGTGGAGTCATTGATGACAGCCATGCAGCAATTCAGGGATCAGGTTCCTGCCCTCCCCTTACTATTTGCTCCTCATCAGCTGTGCACTGTAGCTTACTCAGTGTAACCTCCTTAACCTCACTAACTCTATACTTTGAGTTGCATGCATTACTGAACTGATGCTTGAAAATGTTGGTAAAAGAAACTTGAAGTATAGTGTTGTATTCAGGACCATCCTCAGTGTGGTAGACTTCTATTCTAGACCTATTGACATGAATCAGCTGAGCAGCCTGTGGGTGGCGTTGTCCAGGGAGAGTATAAATACTCGGGCACAGGCCCAGCTTGCGCAGGACATTCTTAACAGGAACTAGGGAAGGACACAACTAGACCTCTATGTTGTAAAACAGTTGATTAAAGCTTTGTTTAATGCTTAGACCAAGTGCCTAGTAGTTTTCTTACGTCACCTATGATGGCAGGAAAGTAAAAAAAAAACATGTTAGAATGCTACCTCTAACAGATACCTTCAAACATAACTAATGTGAGATACTCCGTGTGATGTTTTAGTGACTGTGTATGAGTACGTAAGGCATAACAAGAACAGGATGATGATACTATCCACCAGGGGGCACGGTGGCATAGCGGTTAGCACTGTTGCCTCACAGCGCCAGGGACCCGGGTTCAAATCTGGCCTCGGGCGACTGTGTGGAGTTTGCACATTCTCCCCGTGTTTGCGTGGGTTTCCTCCGGGTGCTCCGGTTTCCTCCCACAGTCCAAAGATGTGCAGGTTAGGTTGATTTGGCTATGATAAATTGACCCTTAGTGTTAGGGGATTAAATACGTGGGGTTACGGGGGTAGGGTGGGATATGTGTCGGTGCAGGCTCAATGGGCCGAAATGGCCTCTATCTGCACTGTCGATTCTGTGATTGGGTTTTTCCTTGCATCATGTCTGTATCTAGGTCTGTCTAGACCAATTGATAGGAACTGATTAGTCAACTACTCCAGTATCACTGTATCATGTGACTATCAGGATGGTAGATGGCGAGCTAGATGGATCTTGGTCTTTTTTTCTTCTAGCAATTCCTATATTCCTATGGCTTCACCTTCCCCAAATCTCTCTATGCTCTTATATTCAAGGATGTCCAGGGTGGCCTCCGTAAAGGTAATGATAGGTGTGTAACTTTTGGGTTTTCTTCTCAGTCAGATCTGTTCCTTGTATTATGTGTCATTGTGACCTGCAAGTAGAAACAGTGGATTCAGGCTCTGTACTCCTGCATCACATGCCCACAGACTCTGCCTCCTGCCTCCGTATTTGTGATGCCATCCACTGGATTTGCCATCCTTTACTTTTACCCAACACACCCTTTTGAAAGCCAAGAAAAATTCTTCATGACAAAACAGCCTTAACAGCCAAGATTCTTATTCCTCTGCACATACAGCCATCTACTTTTAAGCTGCCAAATGTTTTTAAATGCATGCTGCAGCCCCTTAAGATTTGTAGCAGTGCAGACATTCTGTGCCTGCCTTTGTGAATTCATAGGAAGAGGCCATATTCAGACCAGGAGCTCACCACATTTATTAAAGTAGGCTTAACCCAGAAGAACTGGCAAAGTCAACTGTGCCCAACATTTAAGCAGAAGAGGCACAAATCTTGGAAAATCTGCCTTGAAGTGTTAAAATGAAGATTGACTGATATTGCTGAAGATTCAGTACAGAATGGATTATGCTAAATATTGTAATCAAAGGGCAGTTTCTGAAAAACAATCTTCATCTACAACATATGCAGTGCCTTTGTCATGCCCATAAAAATATATGGCTAGAAAGTGCTTTTGGTGATAAAAGCTTAATGGCTCTGAAATTAGGATCGGGAGCTTGCCGCGCGTGCAAGCCCCCGATGTGCACTCACCCTGCGCGCCGACATCTGAAGCCCGGGCCTGCTCGCA
This sequence comes from Somniosus microcephalus, assembly GCF_052327205.1. Taxonomy (NCBI): domain Eukaryota; kingdom Metazoa; phylum Chordata; class Chondrichthyes; order Squaliformes; family Somniosidae; genus Somniosus; species Somniosus microcephalus. The sequence continues at coordinate 46,180,664 of NC_140993.1, read as the reverse complement.
TTTCCTGTCACTGGCCCGGTTCAGATGTCGGCGCGATGTGCTTCCCTGATCCAGCGGCGTAGTTAGTGCGATGTGCCAGCTGGGATCAGGTGAGCACTGTGCAGCCAATCAGGGGAGGGGAAACTTCATTCATGAGTTTGAGAGTAAGAACTGTCAAACTCATGAAAAGTATGGGCTGCCAAAACACTACTTAAACTTTAAATAAAATTTTAAAAAACATCCCACTGATTATATTAACTATAAATAAGTCTTAAAAAATATTTTAAACAATTAATCAAATTTTTGAAAAAAATACATTTTTAAAAAATAGGGTCTAAAACTAAACTTACCTCACTGTAAATTCTTTAAAAATAATAAACCTGTGGAAAAAAAAATTCTAAATTGTACTGAAAGACCACTTACCTGTAAAACTAAATGCTTACGTCTGGTTTTTCCACGCGTAAAAACCGGAGGCCTTTACACTCGGGCAACTCTGAAAAAAAAAAGGAATTTCAGCGCGCACGCGCTGCATCACAAGTCGCAAGCGTTCTGCCTCTTAACCCCTTGGGTCAGAGGACAGGAAATGCCGGTTTTCAGCGCATGCGCTGTGCATGCTGAAAACCGGCAATTCCTCCGGGCACACGCGTGAGTACCCCGTCCGTACTCACGCGTTGTGACAGGAATTACTGGGCCAATGTGTTCATTTGAGTTCCTCTGCAATTTTACCTGATGCTTTAACCCATTTTAGTGGGTTAAACTAGTGGATAAGAAGTCCAGTGAGTGGGTTAAACTAGTGGATAAGAAATGTTGCATGAATATATTAACATTTCAAGACTGAACACTGTTGAAAGTCATTTTTAAACTACATCTTTATCTATAGGTGGCAAATTAGCAATGTCCTGATCTCACATGGACTTTGATATGATATTCATACAGCCATAAATATTAAAAACATAAGAAGCCCACAATTTGTAAAGAGAAAAGCCCATCTGTGCTATTGTGCAAAAGTCATCATTCCTTAAGAATAAAGTAATCATGATACTAAAAGGCAGAGACAATTGGTGTCCTCAAATAATCAGGCCTTTCACAGAACACTTTACCCTCAAGACTATTTGGAGATTCCTGAAGCTTTTTAAGAACTTAATGAGAGCATATCAAGCAGATGTTTAAATGTAGAACAGACAGGCTATCAGGAGAGAAATCACAAGATGTCGCTACTCTGCCAGATCTGGTGTATCAGTAATGTATGTCCCAGAGCTCATTTAAGCAACATCACTGCATATTTCTCTTGCAGGCTTGTTGCAAACCTTTTGCCAGTAATTATTTGACTGCAGCCCGTGAGTTTTCCAATCATCAGTCATGCCTCAGACTTTTTTTTGTATCTGGATCGAGATCTTCATTAGTTGTGTGAATTTAATTAGAAGCAAGGAAAAGCTGATTTAAAAAGCTGTTTCACTGAGCATCTGAATTTTTAACACGGTTATCAATTAATGGAAGAAACAGTTCTATTCCTCTACCTCTACCAGACATTTATCTAATGTTGTGTCACAAGATACTTGCATAGATTTTGCTGTATGTGGACCCCTACATTATGCCAGATGTCTGCCAATAAGTGGAACATTGCCTAGAAAGTAATAGAAACTGCAAATATATAATTTACAGAAAAACTATTAACGGAGACACAAAGTCTGAGTACTTTTTTGTTCTATTTTTTAAAAAGCTTTTAGCAAATCCTCCATGGAATTACACATACTGATAATACACTGCTTTATAAACAAGAGAAGATTATACAATGAGAGATAACCAAATGCATCGTCAAAAAGATAGATTTGAAAGATGCCTATAAAGGTAGGCAGAAAAGTAGCAGACAAGGTCATTTAGGAAACATATTGCAGAAACTCTGCCATCTAAATGGGATGCAGGAGAGGGGCCAGAGCCAAAGAACCAGAGAGAATAGGGTGGAAAATAGAGCTGGAAAGGTGCAGTGAAGCCAAGAAAGGACTTATAAATGAAGACAAGAATACCGAATTCATGGTCAATTTAGTGCACTGGGAACCAGGGAGCAATGGCGGTTGATGAGAATGGGGATAATAAGCAAGCAGAACTTAGTGCGGGACAGGACGGAGGTGATTTTAGACAAGTTGAAGCTTGTGTCAAATGGAGGTAGAGACCCAATAAAAGTGTGGCTAGAGGGTTTTAATGTAAGTGGGGTGATGTAAGGGAACAGGTAGCCAGTGCTGCACAGATGGAAATAAACAGTTAGTGATGGCTAGGGTTTGGGGTTTGAAGAGTATCGACAATACCAAAAGGAATATTATTCAAAAACCAGAAATATTCATAGCTGTTCTGCATCAAAGTAGATTAAAAAAGGAGAATCGAAAAATACTGGGCTGGACTAAGACATAGCTGCTCCTGGGACTAGAACACAAAATCAGACAGTTCAGGCCAAAGCCAATCCTCAAGTGTCTTTTGAAGCAAGTAATGCAACTAAGTGAAGCAGTAATTATTGCATAGACACTGTATCTACTCCTCTTTCAGAAGAAATGTGTGGTAACTCAATCCATTCTTTCCATTCCTGAACCAACTGGTTTGGCACAATCAAATTGGGATTATGGTCTGCCAACATCACGAAGCATGGATTAGAGATTAAAGGACAATAGGTTGTGGCTTGTGTCATGACTTATCAGATGGTTGCTATCCTTTATAGTTGACACTAGTGGAAAAATTAATTTACGCGATTATACATTCAAACTCAGTACTTCAGATTTCCCAGTAAAGCATCCCAAACTCCCACATCATTCTATAACTGATTTCCAGTAACAGAGCAGTGTGAGCTCATAGCCTGTTCAGGTTGCAGGGTGCGCTACAGAATAATACCTACAGCATCTGCACACAGTAACGGCCCACCCAGACGGGGCAACTGACTCACTTCAAAAAAGTATGGCACCCCCCGTTACTCAGTACTTACATATCAAGCATCATTAAATGGTAATATTTTTCTCTTCAAATTTTGAATCAGTAAGGCATTGGATAAATCCCAGGGCTCACAATATAATGCAGCATTTATACAATGAGCAGAACATAGCACACTCTCACAGCAACATCTATTCCTAAACTTTAACACAATGTTCCAATAGATCATTATGCAACATAAGGACACAGGGAGCGAAATTCCCCAAGAGGGCCATTTCGGGCGATAAGTAAAAAATGTTTGGAAATTTAGTGCCAGGCTTAGTTAAATTCCCATTTTTTTCTTCCAAGAGGGAAGTGGAGCGCTAAATCAAGCAATCCACTCGCCTCTTGGAGTGCACGAGGTGGGGAACATCCTGATCCGGGACGAAGCACTCAGCAGCACCACAAGTGGCCAAGCGTGGCACTGCCGTGTTGCAGGGGCTCTTCCCTGCATTAAAGGGAGGGGCCCCACGCTGCAAGCTCTGCAGGTTTATTTTTAACTATGTGGGCCACCGGGGAGCAGAGTGCCGGGCTGATCGATCACGGCCTGGACGCCACGACCGGTGGCCGAAATTAAATGTATTTTAAAAATCGGCAGATATTTTTGGCTGGTTGCCCACCGCGCCTTTAAATTGCGCCCAGCGAGCGGCCGGCCACAGTGCTCGCGACCCCTGCAGCCGTCGGTAACATCGTCCGGCGCTGCTGCGGGGCGCCAGTGCAAATTTTTCTTCCGAGGCGCTACTGGGGCGCTGCGCCCGGAGATGATGCCATGATGTCTGGGCGCAGAAGATCGGGGTGCTACCTGGTTATGCCGCCGCTAACCTCCCGCGGAATTTCGCGGGAGGTGCAGTTATCGCCTTGGAGGATGGGGCGCAAGGTCATTCACGCCCCATTAGCGCTTCCCGCCAGAGGCGCAAACGAGGGGAATTTCACCCCCTAGTCTATACTTATTTTCTAAAATGTCTTCATTATACAATTATGGGTCTACTTGAGGAGTGATGCTGTAAGCTTTCATTCAGGATAAGTTGTTAGAAACCTGCAGCTACTTGACAGTTAGTGTGTTCAGCAATGTCAGACCTGTCAACTTGACTACCATACCGTACAGTTGGATGCCCTTAATCAGTTGACATTATGCTGACTATTCATCAATAGATTTGGTGCAGCAGGATGTGTTTTTTTTCACTAAATGAGTTGAAGGTTGCTCTGAGTGCTCACTGTGTAAGTTTAAATGGAAATAAAAAAGATTTCTTCTATACATTACTTATAAAATTCTAATACAATAGAACATAAAGACTGAATAATGCCTAAATCAATGAAGTCATGGGTTTCAAGGTGAAGGTTTTCAAATATGTTGACCTTCCAATCCTGCAGAGAAATACAACTGTTCAAACCACCTCTGCTATGTCAAAACATTGTCATCCCATGCTTAATTGCTTTAGGTAAATGACAAGATGTGGGCTATTTTATGTAAATTATATACAGTGAATGGAGTTCCAGAAATCAAAGTTGATAGAGATTGAATATCTTTATGTTTTCTTTCAATTTAAAAGTAATTTAAGCATTAATGTGGCAGGGGAAAGAGTTCATCCAACAAATGAAAGCTTGTACTGTACTTATTATTATTACATATTGCAAAAATGTAAACTTAAACATTTTCAATATCCAGTGTCAGTGGTAGCACTGTCAGCTGAGTCAGAATGGAAGGTGTCCAGCACTCCCTCAGTATTGGAGGGGGTGCAGAGGAGATTCACCAGGATGTTACCTGGGCTGGAGCGCTTCAGCTATGAAGAGAGACTGGACAGGCTGTGGTTGTTTTCCTTAGAGCAGAGAAGGCTGAGGAGGGACCTGATTGAGGTGTACAAAATTATGAGAGGCATAGATAGGGTAGATAGAAAGGAACTTTTCCCCTTAGTAGAGGGGTCAATAACCAGGGGGCATAAATTCAAGGTAAGGAGCAGAAGGTTCAGAGGGGATTTGAGGAAAAACTTTTTCACCCAGAGAGTGGTTGGAATCTGGAATTCACTGCCTGAAAGGGTGGTAGAGGCAGGAACCCTCACAACATTCAAGAAGCATTTAGATGATCACTTGAAACGCCATAGCATACAAGGCTACGGACGAAGTGCTGGAAAATGGGATTAGAATAAACAGGGCTTGATGGCCGGCGCGGACACAATGGGTCGAAGGGCCTCTTTCTGTGCTGTATAACTCTATGGGCTCAATTTTGCCAGGCCCGAGGAGGCGGGATTGGAGGCATGTGAGTTGTTAAAACTGCCAAAAGTGGCGGGCAGGCCCGATCCTGCCTCCATCTCGCCTCCGAGAAATTTTCCCAAAAGCGTGTTTTCTAATCCCCTTTCCAAGAGGCGGGACACGCTCTTAAGGCCCTTAACAACCACTTAATAGCCTCTATAATCCCATTTTGCGAGGCCTTTTGGATTTTTAGTCATTCCCCCCATCCCTCACGCCTCCTCTGGAACATGCCAGATAATGCTGGTGGCCTCACAAGTGGATTGCTTATGAACAGCTGCAGCTCCACCATTACAAAGGAGTTTTCACCGATGATCATTTGCAGGTGGCAGAACTTTGTTGCTTCAGGTCTGGGGGAACTTTTAGCAGGCATACTCGGTGTTGTGGAAGTTTGGAGCCTGGCACCCATCTCCAGTGTGACCTCCTGGGAAACCCCTCTCCCCACCTTGACTAAGCGCTTCCTCAACTGAGGCATATACCAGAAGCATGGCGATCATTTAATTCCTTTCCTCCTGGACATCAGATTCGGATGAAGACCAGCCGCGGCAGCAGCAGAACCATGAGCAACAGCAGCACCAACAGCAGGAACATCAACTGGAGCACCAAGCTGCTAGTCACCCACCTGAAGATGCACAGGCCAGAAGTCGCCAGAGCGCGACCATATTGTTGCCCGGGATGCACTCATGTTGGTCACATTTGCTTAGCCTGTACAATCAAACATAAGAACATAAGAACATAAGAAATAGGAGCAGGAGTAGGCCAATCGGCCCCTCGAGCCTGCTCCACCATTCAATAAGATCATGGCTGATCTGATCCTAACCTCAAATCTTCTATCACTCTGCATCCACCCGAACCCATGTGATCTCCCGGGAGAGGCGAAAAACCAGATAAAGACCCAATGGCCAATTTGGGAGAAAAAAATCTGGGAAATTCCTCTCCGACCCATCTAGGCGATCGAAATTCTTCCAGGAGATCACTCTGTCCCTATATTTTCTACAGTACTTACCTTCTGTAAAGGCGATCTCCACCCCAGCCAGGAACAGGAATAAAACCATCTCCTGAAATCTAACAGAATTAGAACACAGTAGGAGCAGAACAAGGCTACATGGCCCCTGGGCCCGCTCCACTACCCACAGGGCCATGACCATTCCGAACCCAGACTCATGTCCAATTTCCTGCCCGCTCCCCGTAACCCTTTATTCCCTTTACTTCTAGGAAACTATCTATTTCTGTTTTAAATTTATTTAATGATGTAGCTTCCACAGCTTTCTGGGGCAGCAAATTCCACAAACCTACCACCCTCTGAGTGAAGAAGTTTCTCCTCATCTCAGTTTTGAATGAGCAGCCCCTTATTTTAAGATTATGCCCCCTAGTTCTAGTTTCACCCATCATTGGGAACATCCTCACCGCATCCACCCGATCAAGCCCCTTCACAATCTTATATGTTTCAATAAGATCGCCTCTCATTCTTCTGAACTCCAATGAGTAGAGTCCCAATCTACTCAACCTCTCCTCATATGACCACCCCCTCATCCCCGGGATTAACCGAGTGAACCTTCTTTGTACTGACTCGAGAGCAAGTATGTCTTTTCTTAAGTATGGACACCAAAACTGTATGCAGTATTCCAGGTGCGGCCTCACCAATACCTTGTACAACTGCAGCAATACCTCCCTGTTTTTATATTCCAACCCCCTAGCAATAAAAGCCAACATTCCATTGGCCTTCTTAATCACTTGCTGCACCTGCATACTAACTTTTTGAGTTTCGTGCACCAGGACCCCCAGATCCCTTTGTACTACAGTACTTTCCAGTTTCTTGCCATTAAGATAATAACTTGCTCTATGATTTTTCCTGCCAAAGTGCATAACCTCACACTTTCCAGTATTGTATTCCATCTGCCAAATCTCTGCCCACTTACTTAGCCTGTCTATGTCCCTTTGCAGGTTTTTTATGTCCTCCTCACTCACTACTTTCCGTCCCATCTTTGTATCATCTGCAAACTTTGATATGTTACACTCGGTCCCCTCCTCCAAATCGTTAATATAGATTGTAAAGAGTTGGGGACCCAGCAATGACCCCTGCGGAACACCACTAGTTACTGGTTGCCAATCTGAGAACGAACCATTTATCCCAACTCTCTGCTTTCTGTTAGAGAGCCAATCCTCCACCCACGCCAGAATATTACCCCCAATCCCGTGATTTTTTATCTTGAGCAATAATCTTTTGTGTGGCACCTTGTCAAATGCCTTTTGGAAGTCTAAATACACTACGTCCACTGGTTCCCCTTTATCCACCCTGTATGTTACTTCCTCAAAAAACTCAAGCAAATTTGTTAAACATGACTTCCCCTTCATGAAACCATGCTGAGTTTGCCCTATTAAATTATGTTTATCCAAATGTCCCGTTACTGTCTCCTTAATAATGGACTCTAACATTTTACCAACCACAGATGTTAGGCTAACAGGTCTATAGTTTCCAGCCTTCTGCCTACTACCCTTTTTAAATAAGGGTGTTACATTAGCAGTTTTCCAATCTGCCGGGACCTTTGCTGAGTCCAGTGAGTTTTGGAAAATTATGACCAATGCATCCACAATCCCGACCGCCACTTCCCTCAAGACCCTGGGATGCAAGCCATCAGGTCCAGGGGATTTATCCGCCTTGAGTCCCATTATTTTACCAAGTACCACTTCCTTAGTGATTTTAATCGTATTTAGTTCCTCCCCCCCTAGAGCCCCCTGTTTGTCCAGTGTTGGGATATTCTTAGTGTCCTCTGCTGTAAAGACTGATACAAAATAATTGTTCAGTGTTTTTGCCATCTCCATGTTTCCCACCATTAATTTCCCGGTCTCATCCTCTAAGGGACCAACATTTACCTTAGCCACCCTTTTTCTTTTTATATAACTATAGAAACTTTTACTGTCTGTTTTTATATTTTTTGCTAATTTACTTTCATAATCTATCTTCCCTTTCTTAATCAATCTTTTTGTTATTTTTTGCTGTCTTTTAAAGACTTCCCAATCTTCCATCCTCCCACTAGATTTGGCTACCTTATATGCCCTTGTTTTTAGTCGGATACTATCCTTAATTACTTTACTTAGCCACGGATGGCTATCTTTTCTTTTACACCCTTTTTTCCTCAGTGGAATATATTTTTTTTGGAAGTTGTAAAATAACTCCTTAAATGTACACCACTGGTCATGTACCGTCTTACCCTTTAATCTATTTTCCCAGTCCACTCTAATTAATTCCGCTCTCATACCTTCATAGTCTCCTTAGTTCAAGCTCAGCACGCTTGTTTGAGATCCAACCTTCTCACCCTCTAATTGAATATGGAACTCAACCATGTTATGGTCACTCATTCCAAGGGGATCCTTTACTAGGACATTTTTAATTAATCCTGTCTCATTACACAGGACCAAATCTAAGGTTGCTTGCCCCCTGGTCGGTTCAGTTACATACTGCTCAAGAAACCCATCCCTAATACACTCAATGAACTCTTCCTCAAGGCTGCTCTGCCCAATTTGATTTGTCCAGTTAATATGATAATTAAAATCCCCCATAATTATAGCTGTTCCCTTATTACAAGCCTCAACTATTTCCTGATTAATACTCCGTCCAACAGAGTTGCAACTGTTCGGAGGCCTATAGACTACACCCACTAGTGTTTTTTTCCCCTTATTATTCCTTACCTCCACCCAAACTGTTTCACTATCCTGCTCCTTTGACCCAATATCATTTCTCTGTATTATAGTGATTCCTTCCTTTATTAACATAGCCACCCCACCTCCTCTCCCTTCCTGCCTGTCCTTCCTGATTGTTAAATAACCTGGTATGTTTAATTCCCAGTCATGGTCACCCTGCAGCCATGTTTCTGTAATGGCCACAAGATCATACCCATATGTCATTATTTGTGCCGTTAACTCATTCATTTTGTTACGAATGCTACGTGCATTCAGATAAAGAACTTTCAAATATGTTTTGTAACACTTAGTTCCTGTTTTTTCCCTTTTTAGTACTTTACTTTTTACTCCATACCTTCTGTCCCTTCCTGACACATTCTGTTTTTTAATTCCCCCACTGCTACCTAAGTCTATGACCTTCTCTGTTGTCATTTCTATTATTTGCTCTCTAGAAACCTCCCCCCCACTAATTAGTTTAAAGCCCTCTCTACAGCCCTAATTATATGATTCGCCAGGACTCTAGTCCCAGCACTGGCCAAGTGGAGTCCGTCCCAACAGAACAGCTCCCTCCTGTCCCAGTACTGGTGCCAGTGTCCCAAGAAGCAAAACCCATTTCTCCCACACCAGTCTTTGAGCCACGCATTTAACTCTTTAATTTTATTTATCCTAGCCAAATTCGCTCGTGGCTCAGGTAATAACCCAGAGATTATTACCCTTGAGGTTCTGTTTTTTAATTTGACCCCTAGCTGCTCATACTCCTTTAACAGAACCGTCTTCCTTGTCCTATCTACGTCGCATCTTCTTACAAGAGCTTCGACAATGGACAAAAACCTGCGGATTCCTATCACTCTGACCACCATACTGACAATTGCAAGCCGCCCTAAGCCCTCAATGTGAAAGTCCCATTTGCGAAATGAAACAGGCCTCAACTTCAACAGTTTGTCATCAGAATTTTTTATCACAAGAAGAAACTGGTGGCATTTCAAAAATAAACACAACATAACACCCAAGTGACTACCCTTGTGACTACTTGTGCATTATCTTCCTCTTATACGTGCTCCTACGTGGTGCTTCCCCTCTGGCTTCAGCAGATGTGGAGGCCCCTTTCATGCTGCTCCTGTCTCGACACCTTTGGCGGGCATCCTCTTGGGGTGCGAACCTGTGAGGGCCCGGCAACAGTCTGCTGCTCCTGCGGCTGTGCAGGGGATGAGACGCCCATCTCAGTTGGGTGAGGAATCTGGTGGGGCTCTGACCGAGGGCTTTGCAGTGGCATGGTCGTGTGAGCGCTTGGAGAGGAGCCCCCACTTCCTTGTTGTCTGCCACCAACATCCCTCTCATGGGTCAGCCCCACTTCAGAACTAGCAAGTGGCTTGACAGCACCTTGCTGCATTTCAGGGGGGCCATGAGGACCAATTTCTGAGCTGGAAGTCCTACTCCAGAGGACTTCCATGAAGGTCTGGTTTCTATGCTCAGTAGCTGATCATCGCTCCTCAAGAGATACCAGTCTATTCTGAATAATAACCATGTTTTGTACACTCTGGTGACTTAGCTCCTCCATGGCCCGAGCCATCCTCTCCTCTACTGTAGTCATCCTTTCCACGGAGGTTGCCATCCTTTCCGTGGTGATGCGTTCATGCGCCAATGCCTCCACAAAGGCTCTGCTCATGTTCGCGATGGACTCCTCCATTCGCTCGACACTCTCAGCGACCCTGGAGACAAAACCTGCCAGAGACTCCTGCTCCTTGTCCTGGAGTTCCAGCACCGCTCTCGTTCTGGATGGACCCGGAGGCGCAGGGTCGACATGCATCTGAGCCGAGCTGGCAGATTCCTGCGCCGTCTGACGAGGACTCTCCACTGCTGTTCCTGACTCCACCATCTGCTGATGCTCACTTGTGAGCTGTGATACACCAGGTGCCAACACTACTCTATCTCGCGAAGGTCACATTCACTTAACTATTCTACCATGCAGTCCTCACACTCCCTATCACTGTGATGCCATGACAACAACAGTGCTGGTGCTGGGTGCACTGAATTCTGCTGACGGAGTGTCCTCAGATGTTGCAGCTTCCTCTGAGGAATCTGGAAGCTCAGGCTCTTCCTCCTGGACAGTGGGGATGGGGGCTTTTGATGGTCCTGTGGGGGAGTAAAGGAAAGAGTTAGAGATGTGAGGTCAAGGTTACATGAACATTGAATAGTGCAGATGATCATAAGTCAATCTGTTAGAGCATCAGATTCATTATCAGTCACTCATGCAATGTCAGTGACAGAGATGCCAAACTATTCTGTCACCAGCTTGCCGTGATGCACCCGCGTGTCCATCCCCCGCTTGGGAATCCTCCTCGATCCCAGCGATTTCCAGGGCCGCCTCCTCCCAGGTGGTGAGCTGGGCTACTGAGGGTGGCCCTCCTCCTGTCATGGCTCTTTCCCTCTTACTGTGGGCTCTCTTTTCCTGCAATGAGGGACACAAATGGAGTTTGAGTGAGAATGAAGGAGTGAGTGTAGAGAATCCATAGCATAGATGCTTCGAAGGATACAAAGGACCATCCCTGTGTGTTGATATTGTTGTTGTTATGGCATCACAGTGATAGGGAGTGTGAGGGCTGCATGGTCGAATAGTTAAGTGAATGTGACGTTCGAGAGAGAGGGAATGGGTAGGGGTGCATGCATGTAAGTGTCAAGTGGCATGTGGAGGAAGAGGTTGGCAAAGCAGAGTGCTGGTGAAGAGAGGCGATGGGGATCAGATTGAGGGTGATGGGAAAGTCATACTCACTTTTCCTGTACGGAGAAGTTCATGAAACTTCTTCCTGCATTGCAGCCAGCTTCTGCGGCTCAGCAAAATGGAGTTGACGTCCTGGGCCACTTGCAGCCACACAGCTTTTGTCTGCTGGGGTGACTTTTTTCTCGCTGAGGAAGGGAACAGCACCTCCTTATTACATCTGGCTCCGTGCACCAGAGCTTGGAGGGAGGGCTCATCAAACCGAGGTGCACACTTTTGCTTGATCGTGGACAGTGTTGGGAAATCAACACCTTTATACAATTTGTAGAGCCTTTAGAGTCTCCAGAAGAAGCAAGGCGGCTTGCAGGTCTTAAATCCAGCAGCATTGCTGACGTCATCGTAGGCGACTTTCTGTATGAAAAGACTCATTGGGCCAGGTGTTCCCACACGCAGGAAATCAATTGCCCAATTAGGGGAAAATCCCACTTTTTCAGCACTCCACTTAGGAGTCGGGGTCCTGACATGATTTGCACCTGACACGTCCCAGCCCGCCCACACTGACAAAATCCAGCCCTGTGACTCTATGACTCTATCTATGAGTACTGCACAGAAGTGTCAACTTTGTTTATGTGTTCAGGTCTCTTGAGCGGGGCAAGTGGGATACCTTACAGTTAATGACGCCAGAATGCAGGCAGGGGAATAAAAGATCTATAAAGGTACAATTGATAGCTCCTTGCAGCTTGAACAGTGGAACGTAGCTGGAGGGCTTCTTGAAGGAGTTAGCTCGCAATAACCTAAGTTAATTGCAGCTTCTTCAAGCACTGCTGCTGTGAAATATCGTGGTCACTTTAGCACTAGCAACACACCTACTGGCAGTGATAAAAAGGCAAATGCAGGTGAATCCAATGGAGTCGGATTTTATCAGCTAGAAGCTACTGCTGCCACCTCTGCTCTTTCTCCTCCAGCTCCACATGGATGCTGGATCCGTGCCCCATGACTGTTCATCCAGCAAAGTGAGCAGAGAAGCTGAACGGTTGGAAGATTTAAATCAAATAAAGCAGAAAAGCAACACAGTAGCGTCACCAAAAATAGAAATAGCAGTGAAGAAATAAAGAGCACAGAAACATCAAAAAAGCACGTCCAGCCATCTAATAGAAACAATGCAAAGTCACGAGCTAACAAAAGCTTGTAAAATCACAGAGCGGACAGTGAAAACCACTCTACCCCCAAATTTCATTATGCAAGATTCTCACAAAGTTCCTGCATCGGCGTTAAGCTAATTTCATAATTTCTCGTGATATTTTCAAATACCAAATATAATGCAATTAGCAGTTATGCACACAATCTAAATTATTATTGAGAACAGCAGTTTGCTTTAAAATGGAATTTCAGGACTGACAGCCAATACATGAGAATTTGTAACCTCCTGGCTACCATCCTAACTGTCTCCTTCACAGTCTTGAACTTGTATCATCCTGCCCTGCTCTCTTGGCATATCTGAAAGTAATCTGAGGATATACTCTTTCAATTCCATTGGGTTTTTTTTAGTGTGCAGCTGTACCGCCACTTTTAGATCAATATAAGTCTAACCACCTCCCCTTGACATTCAACGGCATTACCATCGCCAAATCCCCCACCATCAACATCCTGGGGGTTACCATTGACCAGAAACTTAACTGGACATAAATACTGTGGCAACAAGAGCAGGTCAGAGGCTAGGTATTCTGCAGCGAGTGTCTCACCTCCTGACCCCCCAAAGCCTTTCCACCATTTACAAGGCACAAGTAAGGAGTGTGATGAAATACTCTCCACTTGCCTGGATGAGTGCAGCTCCAACAACACTCAAGAAGCTCGACACCATCCAGGACAAAGCAGCCCGTTTGATTGGCACTCCATCCACCAGCTTATACATTCACTCCCTCCACCACCAGCGTACCGTGGCTGCAGTGTGTACCATCTACAAGATGCACTGCAGCAACTTGCCAAGGCTTCTTCAGCAGCACCTCCCAAACCCGTGAACTCTTCCACCTAGAAGGACAAGGGCAGCAGACGCATGGGAACATGACCGCCTCCAAGTTCCCCTCCAATTCACACACCATCCTGACTTCGAAGTATATGGCTGATCCTTCATCGTCGCTGGGTCAAAATCCTGGAACTCCCTACCTAACAGCGCTGTGGGAGTACCTTCACCACATGGACTGCAGCGGTTCAAGAAGGCGGCTCCCCACCACCTTCTCAAGGGCAACAAGGGATGGGCAATAAATGCTGGCCTTGCCAGCGACGCCCAGATCCCATAAATGAATTTAAAAAAATCAGGAGAATTTCTGCGGTTCGGATATGCCCATGCTGATCAGGCGAGTGGGGAAGAGAATCAGGGGAGCATGTCTCAGGCCTGTTTCCTGCATGTGCGAAGAGCAAAGAGTGCCATTTTGCAGCCAGCCAGCAAGTTTAGTGTAAATGGTGATTGCACTTTTCGTGCGACACCCTCACTAATGATTCATAAATTATATTCATTACCTGGTAGCTGCATTTTCTGTGGCTAGTGCTGGGAATGCACAGAAAATGTTGAGCACCTGCTTATAACAGGTGCTGCACAGAAGGGATTTTCAACAATTTTGAAGATTGCACTCTTAAGAGGGAAATTGCAATTTGACACAAATACAAAAAGAAAATACTGCAGATGCTGGAAATCTGAAATAAAAACAGAAAATGCTGGAGATATTCAACAGGTCAGGCAGCATCTGTGAAGAGAGAAGCAGAGTTAACGTTTCAGGTCGATGACCTTTCGTTAGCAATTTGAACTTTGTTCTGTTGCAATACCCATTTTTCATTCAGCGTTTTTTGTGATTTTTCCATTGCGCTTGTTACTGGTTTCGGTTGTGGCATGGTTGGACTTTTGAGCAACTCTCTATTTTCTGTCAGTTGCAAATTAAGATGCCAGAACCAGAACTGTGAAGGTGGGCATCCCAATAGGAATAACTGGAGGAGGAAGAGCTGAGGTTTACTGAGAAGTCCTGCGACCCACAGCACTAGAAACGCATTTAATAAAAGGTGATGATCGTTAAGCAAAATCAAGTTTAACATCACAACTTTCGTGAGAGGACAACCCCCATGATGGTCTCCATAACGTGATCTATCACAACCGTGAAAACAACCTAAGATGTATAACAGGGGGATGCGACTGGTTTAATATTTTAGTGTAGATGGTGATTGCACTTTTCATGTAACACCCTCACAAATGATTCATAAATTATATTCATTACCTGGTGGCTGCATTTTCGGTGGCTAGTGGTGAGAATGCACTGAAAATGTTGTAAGTTTCATGGAACAGTTTGGCCCAGCATAAGGGCATGAAACGTTTAAAGTTTGTAGTTCTTGGAGAACACATTGATACTGGACAATGAAGGCTTTGGCTAAAAAGACAATTGACATTGAACTGTGAGGTCTTGAATCATCATTGGTTTCGATGGGAAAAATTAACATCTGGACAATGCTCTGAGTTTAACTGAAACAATGAGCGTCTCGACAGGTGATTTAACAGTGAATAGGTGATTTAACTTTGGACAATGAGACTTTGTGTTTTAATGGGTTTCGATGGCTCTTCAATGGATAAGACAATGATGCCAATTTTGCTGGGACAATGGACTTCCTGTAAAACACTGTGGGCTAGATATTCAGTTGCGTGTGCGACCAGTTACCGCCCAAAGAGGGCTTCTGCGCCAGTAGAGGAGTTTGCGCTGATATTCAGCGCTGCGGTAATGGCGGCGGTAGCCGGTAGCGCTGCGCTGGCACCGATGACGTCATCGGTGTGCGCAGTGCCCCGGTTCCGCCCCGCTACCGGCCCGACCCCCATATTTAGTTGCGGCCGCCTCTTCCGCAGCGGCCGCAAACAATGTTGTGAAGACCGGGCCGTGCTGCAGCCTTAGTGGCGCTAGTTAAGGCGGAGGTGCGGCCGGCCGCTTTTTCGGCGGCCGCCTGGCCGCACCTCCTTCCCTGGCCTCCTCCACCCACCCCCCCCCGCGGCATTGCCGGCTGCTTTCCGCGAGCCCGGCACTTCTCCGTGGTGCCGGGCTCATTTGCCGGCACTATCAAGCGGCGAGCTCCCCGTTGCAGGCACCTCCCCCTTAAGAGAAGGAGGAGGCCTGCAGTACCGCAGCCTGCCGCTCCGCAGGGGATGGCGCAGTGGCACCTACAGCGCTGAAATTCAGTTTCAGCGCCCCAAGCGGGGGCGGGCACACCCTGGAATAGCGCCCGGTTCCGACTTGGGGCGCAAAAACTGAATATCTGACGGGCGCAACTGGCTCCGCGCGCAGTGCTAACTTTTGGGCGCTAGCCAGCTGGCGGGGCCTTACTGAATTTCTAGGCCTTTAACCTTGGTAAAACACAACAGCAGTAAGACTAAATCACATTAAATATGTATCACAGGGCGGGGGAGACAAGATAAGAATTGTCTTCCATCCCTCAGCCCTGTACACATCCTGTGGTTTGGAGAAGACATTGATACTGGACAATGAAAGCTTTGGCTAAAAGGACATTGAAATTGACAGTGGTTTGGATTACTGGGTGTGTATTGGAAAACAAGAGTTGGGGGAAGGCCCAGACTCAAAAAGGTATGACAGAAGAGCTGCAAGAAAAAAACACACCTCAGCTCTCCCTGCTTTTCGCTCGGAAGCTCTCTCTCTCTCTCGGAAGCTAGCTCTGACTACAGCCAGGTGTAAGAAGGAAGGGAAGACGGCCATCTCCAGCCCCCAGCTTGCAATCGACGTCGGCCATGACCAGCTGGACGGGTGATTGTAAGTATTCGGTTGACTCTACAAGGGGTTGGCGCTGTGTAGGCAGCTACAGTCAGATAAAGGAGGACGGGGACAGGTCATCCCCGATCCAGGCCTATAATCCACAATGGTAACGACCGGCCGTATGGGTGATTGTAAGTTTCAGCCAAATCTCAACAGGTTTTTCTCTGTGTTTTGCTGGTTTTAATAAACAAACAGTTTTGGGTTGAACCTAAACCTTTGTGTCATCTACGACTTTGTTCCTGTAAAACCCAGAGTCAAAGAACCTTTGTAAAGATGAGGAAACCAAACACCTTACAATGTTGAGCACCTGAGGGGTATGGGGTAAAATGCGGCCAAGAATTTTGAACATGCCAATTTTGGCATTTAGAACCAAAAACATAGCCTATCCCCCTCAACATAGTGACCAATGCCTGCTGACAGACCCATCAAATCAGTTTTTTATTCATAGTCAATTTGACAGGGCAGGTCACCGTCCAATCACTTGGGTGCAGATAATCCGGCGCAACATCCCGAAATAATAAATTGCTACCCACAAAGGAAAATAAATTAAAAAAAACAAGGCAAAGACTGAATCACCAGCCAATGGAATACCACCTTCAGACAGAAGGCATATGCAACACAAAACTCATTAAGCTACCTTCAAATGGCTCAAAATGAGTTTATTCATTACCTGATGGCATTTTGTTCGCTATGTTGAAAGGTTCAAATATCATCGTACAAAAGTTAAAAATGATGAAGTCAGGATCAACTAGGGAAGTCAGCTGGAACTACTTCGCTTGAAAGGTATTATACTTGTGGAATAGACGACTAAATAAAGGTTCCTCAATGACTCATTGGCCTAGAAATCTGATTGCGCAGCACCCGTTTTTCGAGAGCGCGTGCTCAGTCCGCACCAGAAGTGCGCAACACACCATATTGTTCGTCATCCAGAGCGCCCATCTTAAACTGCCGTTAACCTCATTGCTTATACAAATCGTGGACCGAACGCCTGTTTTAGGCCCCTTTGCGAAATTGGATTGCGACTTGCAATCTGCAGTCAGTTTTCTCAGGCAGACAGCAGCCAAACCAAAGCTCCTTAAAGGGACTGCCGGAGACTACCATTCAGAAGGTAAGTTAAACATCACTTACTGAACGTGGAGCCAGGAGGAGCAGGCAAGCACTGCCGGCCAACACTCCAACACCCTCCCAATCGCCTCCTCCTCCCTTTCAGATGGCCGAACTTATTCCCCATCCCGCTCCCCCCCCTAAACCCTCCCGTGATCGGCGAGCTGTGCCCAGTGCTGTGAGCAGTATGTTTCTGTGTGTGTGCTAGGCCATTGTAGCAGAGCCTGGTCTCCAATCATCTTGGATCCCCTTGCCTTTGGGCCAAGACCTTGCTCTGTCAAGCCCGTGTGGTAGCTGGTGTGCAACGGCCACCCCACGTTAAAAGAATTCACCCACAGGCATCTTCCACCCTTTTAAAATGAAGTTCGGGACCTGGAACGTCAGGCACCTGAGAACTCATTTTTAATATGGAAGCAAGTCATCCTCGGTTCTGAGGGACTGCCTAAGAGAAGAGAGAGACTGGCTCCCACAGCCCCTTGTAACATACAAATGAGGCCAGTACCCAGTTTCAGGCGTGATCCAGTTTCTAGGCCTTTGAGTTTAATCAGTGAATAGTTGACACATACAAACCCGGAAGATGGCAGTTTGGACTCTGTAATTGGGTTGAGTGCTCAGGATTAGGGAGCAGAATATTGAGTCCAGATTGCTATCCCCTGTTGGAAATGCATATGTATGGATATCAGGTGAGGGCAGGACCAGACAAGGCTGTGACCTCCTCATCTGCACAGTTCAACAGCCTGCCAACAGTCGTCGTTAAGGCTCAAAAATAAATAATAAAGTACCTGAGGGTGGCAGGCTCCTGTGAAACCATACCTCAGCAAGGAGTTCACACATCCAGGAGATGACAGAACAGGAGAAAATTGGCAAAAACAGTATAAATGGGTTCAAGAGGGAGTTAATTGTGTTTCTGCAGAGGGAGAAGGAACTAAGAGATATGGTGAAAATATGGAATGAAAAAGATTTTCTGGTTCTTGTAGTGTATGTGCCTTTAAGAGCCCCATGTGTACTGTAATGCCGGTAATGGCCACTCGGGCTATATAAGCCTGAATATTGTGTTGTATCAGTTAGTTCCCCTCCAGACTTTGTTTAGTAAACACCTATGAAACCAACTCCTGTCTTCAGTGTCTCTATCAACACACAGACACAACAGTGGCGATGAATTGGAAACGGACTGACCTGCAATTCGGCAGCACCTCAAGGACACCGATTCCTCTGGCATCCAAAGTTGAAGAAAAAATCAAGAAAAAGAAAAAGCTGGTGTCAGGTACTGCAATAATCCTTCCTGGGCGTCGGGCTGGGGGCTCCAGCGGCTGGCTCTACAGCTGGGCCAAGCAGCGAAAGCGGAGGGAAGCAGGAACAGACGGTAAGGGAGCACTCGGGAGACGGCCAGCGCTGCAAGCAGGTCGGCGTTCAGACCTAGAGAGAGAGTCCGGCGGGAACGAGTCTCCAACTGTAAATAAATAAATAAAAAGAACGGAAACCGCGGGAAACAGCGTTGTCATCGGCAGCAGCGGCGGGGAAGCGCGGGAAGTGCCATATCTTTTCTGCAGAAAAGAAAGAAAAGCGCGGGAAGCGCCATTTTATTGCCTAAGTCTGGCAATATTGATGCTTTTGATAACGAGATAGAGGATTGGACCACATATGTGGAAAGAGTGGAGGTATATTGCACCGCAAATGGAATAGAAGATGAAAAAAAAGCTTCAGTACTGCTAAATCTAATGGGCGCAAAGACATACGGGCTGTTACGAAATTTAATCACTCCAGCCAAACCAAAGAACAAGAATTTTAAAGAAATTGTTGATACCCTACAGGAACACTTAAACCCAACACCGCTGCTGATAGCGGAATGATTCAAATTTTTCAAGAGAAATCAACACAAGAATGAAAGTAACGCTGATTACCTCACCGAATTAAGAAAGCTATCAAAACACTGCCAATTCGGGGCAGGACTAGCAGATTATCTTCGAGACAAATTCATCTGCGGTCTCTTAAGTGAAGGAACACAGAAAAGGCTGCTTTCTGAAAAAGATTTAACACTGGACAAGGCTTTCAGTATGGCTGTATCATACGAAGCAGCCGCAAGAGGAGCTGCAGAGATACAACAAAAGACACAGGACTTCGGCACCCATGAAATGACACGGGGTTTCGAGAGATGTTATCGCTGCGGCAGATCCACCCATGACCAGAGGGACTGCTGGTTCAAGGACAAAGCATGCAGGCAATGCAGAAAGATTGGACACATTGCACGGGTATGCCAATATGGACAAAAAAAATCCACAGACAGGAAAAAAAAATCAATAAAGAAAAGTACAGAAAGGTACAAATGATGACGGACAGTAGCTCCGAAGACCAGAAGAGCGATAGCGACTCCGAAAACAAGAGACTAAGCTGTCTCAAATTACATAATGTAATTGCCAAAGATGATTACCAGACCATTTGGGTTACGCTCACGATAGCAGGGTCCCCAGTTAAAATGGAGCTAGATACAGGTTCAGCTCTGACCGTCATAAATCGACGGGATTACGAGCGGCTATTTTCGCATATGCCTTTAAAAGACACATCCATTATCTTGAAAACATATACGGGGCAGAAAGTATACCCCAAAGGAAAAATAAGGGTGCCTGTTGTATACAATGGCAAGGAAATACAAAAGTTGTATTTATACATTCTACAAGATGGTGGTCCACCGCTGTTGGGACGTGAATGGACCAGGAAAATACGTTTAGACTGGCACTCCATTCAGGCACTGACGGTGACCAGTAAGAAAAAAAACGATGATGACGTCACACATGAACGATTAAAAGACATCTTGGCCAACGCCAAAGAAGTGTTTCAAGAGAAACTAGGAACCTTGAAAGGCATCACCGCCTCAATAAAAGTGGAAGATGCAGCAATTCCCAAGTTTTTTAAGGCAAGACCGGTGCCATACGCAATTCGTCCAGCTGTCGAGGCAGAGCTGGAGAATTTGGAAAAGGCAGGCGTATTATCCAAAATAGATTGGAGCGAGTGGGCAACACCCATCGTTCCAGTCATGAAGAAAGCATTGAATAATGATAAATCTGAAGAACAGAGAAAAATTCGCATCTGTGCGGACTTCAAGGTGACTGTAAACCCGGTCCTTCACACGGTACAGTATCCTCTTCCAAGGATAGAAGATATTTTCGCCTCACTATCCGGAGGGAAACATTTCATCAAAATTGACATGGCACAGGCATATCTACAGATGGAGGTTGAAGAGGCCTCTAAAAAATATCTCACGATAAATGCACACAAAGGATTGGTTTTCGGAGTAGCATCCGCTCCAGCTATCTGGCAAAAAGCTATGGAGCAAGTCCTCCAAGGGATTCCGGGGGCTCAATGCTACCTAGACGACATCCTTGTAACAGGAGAAAACGACAACGAGCACCTTGCCAATTTGGAGCAGGTGCTCACTAGGCTGAGAGAACGGGGCCTATGAGCAAATCGCCCCAAGTGCGAATTTTTCCAAAATCAAATATCATATTGTGGCCACATAATTAATAAGGAAGGGTTGCATAAGTCACCTGAAAAAATTGAAGCGGTCATAAAAGCCCCAGCACCTGAAAATGTTTCACAATTAAGGTCGTTCCTGGGATTAATAAATTACCATCATAAATATTTACCGAACTTATCAACTCTTCTACACCCTCTTAATGAACTGCTACAAACAGGAGTAATTTGGAAATGGAGCGAAGACTGTAAACGTGCCTTCCATAAATGCAAAGACTTAATCACGTCCAAAGAAGTTTTGGCTCATTACAACCCA
Organism: Somniosus microcephalus; assembly: GCF_052327205.1. Taxonomy (NCBI): domain Eukaryota; kingdom Metazoa; phylum Chordata; class Chondrichthyes; order Squaliformes; family Somniosidae; genus Somniosus; species Somniosus microcephalus. The sequence continues at coordinate 46,159,408 of NC_140993.1, read as the reverse complement.
TCACTGCCAATCAGACTGGCGTGCGATGCATCCCCTTACGGCGTAGAAGCAGTATTATCGCATAAATTCCCTGATGGCTCGGAACGGCCGATAGCGTTTGCGTCACGCTCATTGAACTCAGCTGAGCATAACTATGCCCAAATCGACAGGGAAGCACTCAGCCTGGTATGGGGAGTGAAGAAATTCAACCATTACCTACACGGACAAAAATTTACCTTGTTGACTGACCATCGACCCCTCATCTCCATATTCAACCCTAAAAAGGGTGTTCCCATTATGACAGCGCAAAGGCTACAGAGGTGGTCCCTTTTTCTAGGGGCACACCAATACAACATAAAATACAAAGGATCAAAACAGCATGGGAATGCTGACGGGTTATTGCGCCTACCATTGCCAATGGTAGAAGAAGCACCTACCATAGACCCAGTGGAGATTTTCCACTCTACCATAGTCGAATGTCTACCAGTAACAAATTCTGCCATTGAAAGGGAAACTAGAAATGACCCGACTCTCTCACGAGTCTACGATTTAACAGTGAAGGGATGGCCAGCACATGGCGAACCACTGTTGCCAGCATTCTCGCAAAGAAGAGAACAGCTGTCAGTGTGCCGAGGAACCTTGATGTGTGGATCCAGAGTGGTGATTCCACCCAAACTCCAGGATAAAGTTCTAAAGGAGCTTCACGAGGGGCATCTGGGTGGAGTGAAAATGAAGAACCTAGCCAGGGCATTCATATGGTGGCCAGGTATCGATGGAGACATCGAAGAAATGACCAAGAGCTGCATAGGATGCCAGAAGGTCCAAAACGCTCCACCCCAAGCCCCTCTACATCCATGGGAGTGGCCCTCATCTCCCTGGCAAAGGGTACACATCGACTTTGCTGGTCCATTTATGGACTCAATGTTCTTAATCGCGGTTGATGCACACTCCAAGTGGCCGGAGGTAATAAAGATTGTAATGATATCAGCAAATAGTGATGTTATTTGCCTGTTCAATTACGATGCCTTAATAGCATGATTGCAGGTATTGATTGCTTGTGCCTGACCAGCAGAGGTCATGTGACCAGACAAGCAGGCTGAGAGTTTTTAGTTTCACTTTAGCTGGAGCTGAAGCATGGTGTCTCCTGAAAAGCTGTATAAAGTCTTGAACAAACCTTAGCTTAAAAATTATTCTTTTTTATAAATGTCTCATCATTGAACCCACAAGAAAATCAATACATGGTGTCAGAAGTGGCTCTCCACAGATTAACAAGCCAGAAGAGAAAATCGTTACTTACCTTGGAGAATAGCTAACGAAGTGAAAAATGGAAGGTTTACTCCCACCGGCGACGCTTCAGTTGTCAGGTAATGTGGCTGAAAATTGGAGAATGTTCAAACAACGTTTAGAGTTGTATTTAGCGGCAACCGGAGCTGACGAGAAAAGTGATAAACAGAAATTGTCCGTGTTCTTACATGTAGTGGGTGATGCAGCGCTGGAGGTATATAATAATTTCATATTTGCCATTGATGGAGACAAAATGAAGCTAGATAAAATAATGGAACAGTTTGAGGCCTACTGCATACCTAAACGCAACGTGACCTTTGAGAGGCACAAATTTTTCACGTGTATAGAAAATCGGCGAGACTATTGATCAGTATGTGACTGAACTGAGAAACCGAAGCAAATCGTGTGAATTTGGGGGACTCACAGACTCGCTGATAAAAGACAGACTGGTGTGTGGTATTCCAGATAATGGTCTAAGGGAAAGACTGCTAAGAGAGCAAGATCTAGACCTGGGAAAAGCCATAGCACTGTGTAGGGCTACAGAGACTGTGAAGTTGCAGGCAAAGGAGCTGTTCAGTGACAATAGCTGCAACGTGGATGCAGTGAGAAAGAACGGATACAAACCGTTTAACAAAAAGAGCGCCAATGTGAAAAAAGAGGCGTGGCCAGCGAACGAAAATGAAAGAGACAATCGAAAGTCATGTAGTCGATGCGGTACACAGCATCCACCAAAAGAGTGTCCTGCATATGGTAAAAAATGCAATAGTTGCAACAAAAACAACCATTATGCCCGTTGCTGCAAGAACCAAGCGCAACAAAGCAAGGTCCATGCAGTAGATGAAAGCGACATAGAGGAGTTCAATGTAGATGTTGTGTCTGAAAACAAAAAAGAAAAAAGAGACTGGATGTTGACACTAAAAGTGAATGACATACACATTCCATTTAAATTGGATATTGGAGCACAAGTTAATGTGATATCAGAGACTGATTTTAAGAGAATTAGACCCAGACCAAAGTTACATGGAATACAAGTGAAAGTGACCGGATACTCAGGTACTGATATACCAGTGAAAGGAAAATGCATTGTCAAAGTAACACACAAGGACAGAGAGCACACGCTAGCATTAATCATGCTGCCAAAGGAGGTGCAAGCCATACTAGGTTTAAAAGCCTGTGAGAGACTGAACCTGGTAAAGAGAGTCCTCGTTGTGGAAAGCGAAGGAGAGACAGTCTATGATGAACTCATGAAAGAGTACAAAGACCTATTTAAGGGTCTAGGCTGCATTCCAGGAGAACACACGATCATCAGAGTAGATAAAAGTATGACACCGGTCATACATCCATGCAGAAAAGTTCCGTTTGCTCTTCAAAAGCAACTGAAGGCAGAGTTGGACAGGTTGGAAAGCCTGAACGTGATTCAGAAGATAGATGAGCCAACTGAGTGGGTGAGTTCCCTTGTCATAGTGGACAAAAAGAATGGAAAGCTCAGAATTTGCCTGGATCCAAGAGATCTAAACAGAGCAATAAAGAGAGAGCACTTCAAGCTTCCTACACGTGAGGAAATCATGGCACAGTTTGCAAATGCAAAATATTTCAGCAAGTTAGATGCATCCTCAGGTTTTGGCAGATGAAGCTGGACGAAGCAAGTTCAAGACTGTGCACGTTCAACACTCTATATGGCAGATACAGATTCCTAAGGTTACCATTTGGCATTGTCTCAGCTCCTGAAGTGTATCACAAGACTATCCATATGATCTATGAGCACCTGGAGGGAGTTGATACATCAATGGATGACATCATAGTATGGGGAACCACGAGAACTGAGCATGACGAGAGACTGAAAAAAGTGCTGGAAGCAACAAGGAAAACAAACCTGAAGCTGAATAGAGAGAAATGCCAGCTCGGGGTGACAGAACTGACATTCGTGGGAGATATCCTTAGCAGTGAGGGCATCAGACCAGATCCCAGAAAGGTGTCCGCCATTGAGAATATGCCAAGGCCACAATGCAAAAAGGACGTGCAGAGGTTTAATGGAATGATCAACTACATGGGTAAATTCATATCCAACCTCTCAGGAAAAAATAGCGCCACTGAGAAGACTAACTGAAAAGAACATAGAATGGGAATGGAATCATGAGCATGAGAAGTCATGGAGCGATCTAAAAAAACTGCTCACAGAGGAACCAGTTCTGAGGTTTTATGACCCAGCGAGACCCATCAAGATATCATCAGATGCATCACAGAGTGGGCTCGGTGCCGTTCTTCTGCAACAATATGACTACTGGCAACCTATTGCATATGCATCGTGCTCAATGACAGACGCGGAGACGCGATATGCTCAAATAGAAAAGGAGCTGCTCAGCATCACATACGCCTGTGAAAGATTTCATCAGTTTGTGGCAGGACAAGCAATCAGTGTAGAGACTGACCATAAGCCCTTGATTGCATTGTTCCAAAAGCCACTGAATAGCTGTCCGCTTAGAATACAAAGAATGATGATCAGGCTGCAACGCTATACACTGAATGTTGCGTACACACCGGGTAAGCTGATGTATACAGCAGACACGTTGTCCAGAGCTGTTGACCCAAGTGAGCCTGCAAACACCTCAATGGATGAAAAAGTGAACACCTACGTGGACATGATCACAAGTGCACTGCCCATAGCAGATGCAAAAATGGAGCTCATAAAGACTGAGACAAACAAAGATGAAACAATGAGACGACTGAAGAAAAGCACCTTGGATGGATGGCCCAACATGAAGCAAGACTGCTCACCTGACATAGCAGAGTACTGGAACTGCAGGGCGGAACTATCAGTGGTCAAAGACATCATCTACAAAGGAAGTAAAATAGTTATCCCAAAGAGCCTGAGAAAAGAGATGCTAAAAAAGATCCATGGAGGACATCTGGGAATCGAAAAGTGTAAGAAAAGAGCACGAGAGGTGATGTACTGGCCACGAATCAACCAAGATGTGACAAATGAGGTGTCAAGCTGCACAATATGCCTGAAATATCGAGCAAGCAATCCGGTAGAACCACTAAAGCCACACCCAGCACCAGACAGACCTTACCAGAAGGTAGGCGCTGACCTATTCGTATGTCAAGGGAAGGACTATCTTGTCGTCACAGACTATTACCCCCTGTATCCAGAGGTTTGTAGACTGTACACCACCACTGTAGAAGCTGTGATAAGAAGTATGAAAGCCATATTCTCCAGACATGGCGTGGCAAGCGAGGTCTTCACAGACAACGGACCCCAGTTTTACAATGCAAATTTCCGACACTTTGCCAAAGAGTGGGACTTTGTCCACACAACGTCAAGTCCTCACTATCCACAGTCCAATGGACTAGTGGAAAATTCGGTCCAGACAGTGAAAAGACTGATGTACAAGGCAAAAGACAGTGGAACTGACTTCTACCAAAGCATGCTTGTATACCGCACAACGCCGCTCGAGTGTGGTATGTCACCAGCCCAACTCCTGATGGGACGTCGGCTAAGGTCAAACCTACCCATCCTGGAGAACCTCCTGAAAACAAAAGAGGGGGAGAAAGTGAGGAAGTTCAAAGAACAACAGAAAGAAAAGCAAAAGTACTATTATGACAGAGGAACACAAAACCTACCTGAACTCCACACTGGTGACCAAGTAAGGTTCAAAGACTGAGAAGGGAACTGTCCTGAGTGAAGTTCAACCAAGATCATACACCATTCAGACAGATGAGGGTGCTGTTCTGAGAAGAAATCGTCGAGATCTTCTCATGGAACCAGCCACAGCAGGTCAAGAGACTGATACTGTTGAACAACCTGATCACACAGCTGAGAAATCATCATCTGAGGCAACAACTCAGATTCAAGGACAATCAATCAGAAAATCCTCAAGACAGGTGAAGCCTCCTGAGAGACTCATTGAGCAAATTTAAGGACTATTGTTATAGAAGGAAGTAATGTTATCTTATTCTTTCTTCAAGTTCTAGTGTATTGACATATTTCATGTGAACACACAAAGCAAGGTTAAAAAACCTTGATCATGATAATGATAATGTAAGTTCATTAAGTGTTACAGTTAAAATGCAGATTAATACAAAGAAAACATGTTGTTAGTTAAAAGTAAAATACTTTTGTTTTAAGAAAGGGAGATGTAATGATATCTGTGAGTGTGCCAGTCAGTTCCTTTTGTAGCCTCTGGATGGCGCCTTTCACTTGTTTGTTCCTTTGTTGATTGTCCTGGTCTCCAGTGTTGATTGTTCCTAGTCTTCTGTGTTAAGTCTTAACGGCCTGTTAGCTGTTTATGGGTTTCACCTGGTTTCTTGGTATATAAGTTCTGTTGTTGTTTTACTCTTTGCTCAGTCCTCACCAGGGTGGATAAGGGAGTTAGTCTTGACAATGTTCCTTGTCTTGACTAGGTGCTCTGTGTGACTAGCCTTTTCTCTATGGCAGCTTGCCTTCACTAGCTGGCTGCCATAGTTCTCTCGAGTTATGTATCTAAGTTTGTGTTATGGTTCTCTCGAGTTATATATCTAAGTCTGTGTTCTTGTTTCTGGATTTAAGATGTTCTTAAGTCTGTTGTTCTGTTAAGTTGCTTGTCTTGGTAAGGTGCTGTTTGGACAAGCGTGTTGCTATGTGGGAGCCGTTGGGATCTTGTCTTGAGCTTTGCATTGATAAGCCGATTCCCCTTGGGGTAGCTTGTCTGAAGTTGTGCCTCGGCAAGCCGTTGGCCCCTTGTGGTAGCTTGTCGCAAGCTCAGTATAGACAAGTGGGCTTCCTCATGGAAGCTGTCCTGAGTTCCTATCTTGACTAGCTGTTTTGTAACTTGTCTCTAGTTCTTATGTATGTTTTGTGTTTCTGCCTCGAGTTCTCTTGTCTCTAGTTCTTATGTATATTGCTGTGTCCCTTGTGTTAATCCAGTTATGTGTAAATCTAGTAAAGTTCAAACAAAGTACGGTATATGTGTCTCTTGTCTGCTTTCTGCACTTAGAGTCATAGAGTAATACAGCACGGATAGAGGCCCTTCGGCCCATCGTGTCCGCGCCGGCCATCAAGCCCTGTCTAATCTAATCCCATATTCCAGCATTTGGCCCGTAGCCTTGTATGCTATGGCATTTCAAGTGCACATCCAAATGCTTCTTAAATGTTGTGAGGGTTTCTGCCTCCACAACCCTTTCAGGCAGTGAGTTCCAGACTCCAACCACCCTCTGGGTGAAAAAGTTCTTTCTCAAATCCCCTCTAAACCTCCCGCCCTTTACCTTGAATCTATGCCCCCTAGTTATTGACCCCTCTACTAAGGGAAAAAGCTCCTCAGCATCCATCCTATCTATGCCCCTCATAATTTTGTACACCTCAATCATGTCCCCCCTCAGCCTCCTCTGCTCCAAGGAAAACAAACCCAATCTGCCCAGTCTCTCTTCATAGCTGAAGCGCTCCAGCCCTGGTAACATCCTGGTGAACCTCCTCTGCACCCTCTCTAACGTGATCACATCCTTCCTGTAGTGTGGCGACCAGAACTGCACACAGTATTCCAGCTGTGGCCTAACCAGTGTTTTATACAGCTCCATCATAACCTCCTTGCTCTTATATTCAATGCCTCGGCTAATGAAGGCAAGTATCCCATATGCCTTTTTTACCACCTTATCCACCTGTTCTGCCGCCTTCAGGGATCTGTGTACTTGCACACCCAGATCCCTCTGACCCTCCGTCTTGCCTAGGGTCTTTCCATTCATTGTGTATTCCTTTGCCTTGTTAGTCCCCCCAAAGTGCATCACCTCGCACTTTTCCGGGTTAAATTCCATTTGCCACTGTTCCGCCCATCTGACCAACCCATCTATATCGTCCTGCAGACTGAGGCTCCCCTCCTCGCTATTTACCACTCTACCAATTTTTGTATCATCCGCGAACTTACTGATCATACCCTTTACATTCATATCCAAGTCATTAATGTAGACCACAAACAGCAAGGGACCCAGCACCGATCCCTGTGGTACCCCACTGGCCACAGGCTTCCAGTCACAAAAACAACCTTCGACCATCACCCTCTGCCTTCTGCCACTAAGCCAGTTTTGTATCCAATGTGCCAAGGCACCCTGGATTCCATGGGCTCTTACCTTCTTGACCAGTCTCCTGTGCGGGACTTTATCGAAGGCCTTACTGAAATCCATGTATACCACATCCACTGCGTTACCCTCATCCACACACCTAGTCACCCCCTCAAAAAATTCAATCAAATTAGTCAGACATGATCTTCCCTTGACAAAGCCATGTTGACTATCCCTGATTAATCCTTGCCTCTCCAAGTGGAGACAAATTTTGTCCCTCAGGATTTTTTCCAATAATTTTCCTACCACTGATGTTAGGCTCACTGGCCTGTAGTTCCCCGGTTTTTCCCTACTACCCTTCTTGAATAATGGTACTACATTAGCAGTTCTCCAGTCCTCTGGCACATCCCCTGTGGCCAGAGAGGTTCTGAATATATGTGTTAGAGCCCCCGCAATCTCCTCCTTTGCCTCACACAGCAGCCTGGGATACATTTCATCCGGGCCTGGGGATTTATCCATTTTTAGGCCAGCTAAAACCGCCAATACCTCCTCCCTCTCGATGTTAATATGTTCGAGCATATCACAGTCCCCCCGCTCTATTTCTATGTCTACATCGTCCTTCTCCATAGTGAAAACAGATGCAAAAAATTCATTTAGAACCCCTCCTACATCTTCCGGCTCCACACACAGATTGCCACTTTTGTCCCTAATGGGCCCTATTTTTTCCCTAGTTATCCTCTTACCCTTAATATACTTATAAAACATCTTCGGATTTTCCTTTATTTTGCTTGCCAGTGTTATTTCATGGCCCCTCCTTGATCTCCTAATTTCTTTTTTAAGTATCCCCCTGCACTTTTTGTACTCCTCTAGGGCTTCCTCCGTCTTTAGCCTTTTGTATCTACCAAAAGCCTTCCTTTTTTTCCTAATCCATTCTCGTATATCCCCTGACATCCAAGGTTCCCTGTGGTTTTTGGAACCACCCTTGACCTTTACGGGAACATGTTGCCATTGTATGATCTCAATCTCCCTTCTGAAAGCCTCCCATTGCTCCGATGCGGATTTTCCTACAAGTAGCTGATCCCAGTCGATTTTGGCCAGATCCTGCCTTATCCTATTAAAATCGGCCTTCCCCCAATTTAGAACCTTTATTTCCGGCCCATCCCTGTCCTTTTCCATGACCACCTTAAATCTTACCATATTATGGTCACTATCACCAAAGTGCTCACCTACTAGCACTTTTTCCACTTGGCCGGCCACATTCCCTAGAATTAGGTCCAGAACCTACCTTGCCCGGAGAGCACGGCCTCGTATTTATACGGCCCCGTGGCTCCCCAACCCTGACAGATATCAGCAAATAGTGATGTTATTTGCCTGTTCGATTATGATGCCTTAATAGCATCATTGCAGGTATTGATTGCTTGTGCCTGACCAGCAGATGTCATGTGACCAGACAAGCAGGCTGAGAGTTTTTAGTTTCACTTTAGCTGGAGCTGAAGCATGGTGTCTCCTGAAAAGCTGTATAAAGTCTTGAACAAACCTTAGATTAAAAGTTATTCTTTTTTATAAATGTCTCATCATTGAACCCACAAGGAAATCAATACAAAGATGTCCTCCACCACCACGGAAAAAACCATCACAGTATTAAGGACCATATTTGCCAGGAATGGGCTGCCGGAACAGATCTGTTCTGATAATGGACCGCAATTTGTGTCCGAAGAATTCAGGAAGTTCTTAAAAAACAATGGGGTTCAGCACTACACGTCCGCCCCATACCATCCCGACACCAATGGATTGGCTGAAAGGTTTGTCCAGACCTTCAAGAAGGCCATAAAGGCCATGGGTAATGAAGACATAAAACTTCAGCACAAGGTGGATAACTTCTTGTTCGCATACAGGAATGTAACACATATGGTTACAAACCAAACTCCCGTCATGATGTTCTTCAATAGAAGCCTAAGATGCCGGCTGTATTTGATCAAGCCCAACCATCAGAAGGGACGTGGAGAACCGGCGATTTCAAGGCATGAATGGAAGGCCAACTAGAACCTTCCAGATAGGTCAACAAATTTTGGCCCGGGACTACCGTACCGAGAAATGGCAGCCTGGAACTATCTGCACACGACTAGGACCGCTGATGTATACTGTGGACATCGGAGAAAGCATAATAAGGCGCCATGCTGACCAAATCATAGAATCATCCGAAAAGGGACAACCTACACCACAACTCTATACGCCTAACGATGAAGTAGAGATACCCATATCTACCTCCGATCCGGTGATACTGGAACCCGATGAACCCGACACTGGCATTCAAGCCGAATCAGCCTTGCCAAAAGAACCTACTGCACCACCAGAAACTACTACACCACCGAGGCGTTATCCGGACCGAGTCAGGAAGCCTCCAGAGAGACTGACTTATAATTAATTAACTGCAGCAATGTGTAGATTATTTTTCTTGTAACATGTAATTAATAATTACTTAAAATATTATGTACTGGTTGGCTAAAAGGGGAGGAATTGTAGTGTATGTGCCTTTAAGAGCCCCATGTTTACTGTAATGCCGGTAATGGCCACTCGGGCTATATAAGCCTGTATATTGTGTTGTATCAGTTAGTTCCCCTCCAGACTTTGTTTAGTAAACACCTATGAAACCAACTCCTGTCTTCAGTGTCTCTATCAACACACAGACACAACAGTTCTTATAACATCAAAATAGAAGAGAGTTCAGGAGAAAGAAAGCCAATTTTGACTTTGCAGTTAGTTGTCTTTTTTAATAAAATATTTTACAAAGGATGCAATATTCCATGACTTTGTACAATCTCCAATGTCCGTTAGATATAGTATGCATCTGCATTTTTTCCAGTGAGTTAATGGTTAAATACATCACTCATATACTATTGATCTCAGTTGGGGCAGTATTAGGGATGCTAATATCAGGTTAGCTGCCCCTGGAGTAGCGAGTGAAGCATTAGCACGGTTTCAGTTTCAGATTGTTATCTAGCAACGCTAGCTGGAAAATGCATCTGTTTCTGGTGAGGGCAGAATCGGGTTTGTGTCGATCGTGTCTCAGTCTTTGAGTTAGAAGGTTGTGGGTTCAAGTCCAACTCCAGAGACTTGAGCACAAAAATCTAGGCTGACACACCAGTGCGGTGCTGAGGGAGTGCTGCACTATCGGAGGTACAGTCTTTCAGATGAGACGTTAAACCGAGGCTCCGTCTGCTCTCTCGGGTCAACGTAAAAGATCCCATTACGTTATTTCGAAGAAGAGCAGGGGAGTTATCCCCGGTGTCCTGACCAATATTTATCCCGGAATCAACATAACACAAAGCAAATTATCTGGTCATTATCACATTGCTGTTTGGGGGACCTTGCTGTGTGCAAATTGGCTGCCGCATTTCCCACATTACAACAGTGACTACACTTCAAAAGCACTTCATTGGCTGTAAAGCACTTTGGGATGTCCTGAGGTCGTGAAAGGCACTTTCTTTTGGCTATAGTTCCCTTTATGATCGAATAGTCCGACAATGCCTTTTCACCAGGAATTTCCTGGAGGCTTCTCCTGTTTACGGGGCTCCACTGAGCTTCTATCAAATGTACGATGGCAAAGCGGGAGAAACTCCCTGAGGAAATTCTCAGCAATTGTGTTTGATATATTGGCTTTCACTTTGAATTCAATCATAACTGCCAGTGAAGCCAGAATTCTTGTACTGTTTTGAAACTATGTTGTGGAGTTTGTTCTTGTGGTTTCCATGGTAACAGATTTGAGAGAAAGAAGGAATTGAGAGATATGGTGAAAATATGGAATGAAAAAGACTTTTTCGATCTAATAACATCAAAATAGAATAGAGAGATTGGGAGAAAAAACAATTTGTTCGTTGTCTTTTTGAATAAAATATTTTACAAAGGGTGCATTATTTCATGAATTTATACATTCTCCAATGCCCTTTAGAAATATTATGCAGGAAGTGCATCTGCAGTTTTGCCAGTGACTTAATGGTTAAATTGATCTACTATATCTACTATTGATCATAACTGGGGCATCAAATTTAGAATTTTTAAAATTAGAATTTTCCAAAATAGATATTCAAAACCCAAGATACCATCAGGAGAGGAGAAGATTGGAAGAGGATTCTTTTAAGAGAAAATTTTGATATTTTAAAAAGCAAAATCAAAAGTAGTGCTCAGAATGGAACTGCATTGCTCCACAGAAAATGCTAAACCTTTGGCCTTATTTATAAATCTATTGGCATTAAATTCACAGTTTCAAGAGAAACTATTACTTGACAATGACAGTAAAGTGACTGGTAATTTTACAAGATCTAGATTTCCTCTTTGAAAGCATGCAGTGGGAACGCTTTATCATAACTTTGCTTTCAATTTCAGACAGATGTTTGTCATTTTGAAATATATTAAAGCTCATGGTGGGAAAGATGTGATGTACATAAACAGCCTGATTGCAAAATGGTGTTTATTCAGTAATTTAACTGAATGTACTTCGGAGCAACTGTGCAGTTGAGGATGGGTTTTCCTACAGGTCAAATAAAGAGAGGGGGCAATTTTATTTAGTGTGATAGAAAGAACAAAATTCATTGAATTGCTTTTGAACTATAGTAACTGTTGTTTTTTAGGCAAATGCAACAGCCAGTTTGCACACAGCAAGGTCCCACAAACAGCAATGAGATAAATGACCAGGTAATCTGGTTTTTTGGATGTGTTGATTGGGGGATAATGTTGGCCAGGATCTGGAAGAAACTTGTTCCTCTTCAAATTGTGCAATGGGATCTTTTATGTCCGTCTGAACAGGCCACAGCTGAATGGCTCATCCAAAGGTCAGCACCTCCAACAATACAACACTCCCTCAGTATTGTGACCCTATAATCCATGGTGTTGGAGAGTTCGGCCTAGAAATTGGATTATGCTGCACCTGTTTTACAGGTGTAAAATGGGCACCTAAGGGTCCAATGTGGCTAGATATTTTAATAGTGATATTTATTTAATGCTATGGCTAAGGAACATGATTTGGTACAACATGGCATCGCTTTCAACCCCATATCCCCCAAGATATCTGTGGTCCTCTAATTCTGCCCTCTTGAGCATCCCTGATTATAATTGCTCAACTATTGGTGGCCGTGCCTTCTGTTGCCTAGGCCCTAAGCTCTGGAATTCACTGCCTAAACTTCTCCGCCTCTCTACCTCTCTTTCCTCCTTTAAGGCTCTCCTTAAAACCTACCTCTTTGACCAAGCTTTTGGTCACCTGCTCTAATTTCTCCTTATGTGGCTCGGGGTCAATTTTTTGTCTCATAATACCCCTGTAAAGCACCTTGGAATGTTTTACTACATTAAAGGTGCTATATAAATACAAGTTGTTGTTGTTGTTGCTGTTAATGAACCCTGTAACCTTGCTACACTAACCCTATTGCAATTAGCTGCCCCAGTACTGCAATTTTGCATTAAAAATCCCAGAGGCTGTGGAAGTATCTAAACAAATCAGAATGAAAGTAAATACATCCTGCAACAAATCACGACCACAGCTGTGATGGAGGAACTTTCCTCATCTCTCCTGTTAATGACGTTACATCCACAGTAAATATAAGACCTGCATCAGCATGTGGCACTAAACACAAATTTTATATTTAGCTCGACATTACAACTGTGACAACACTTCAAAAGTACTTCTTGGCTGTAAAGCACTTTGGGACATCCTGAGATCATTGAATTACAATATGCAGACGATGCTTGCATCTGCGCACACACAGAGGTCGAACTCCAAACCATCGCCAACACCTTGACTGAAGCGTACGAGAGTATGGGCCTTACACTAAACATCCGTAAGGCAAAGGTCCTCTACCAACCTGCCCCCGCCATACAGTACTGCTCCCCGATTATCAAAATCCATGACAAGGCCTTGGACAACGTGGACCACCTTCCATACCTCGGGAGCCTACTGTCAACAAGGGCAGACGTCGATGACGAAGTCCAACACCGCCTTCAATGTGCCAATGCAGCCTTCGGTCGCCTGAGGAAGAGAGTGTTTGAAGACCAGGACCTCAAACCCAGCACCAAACTCATGGTCTACAGAGCAGCAGTGATACCCGCCCTCCTCTATGCTTCAGAGACATGGACCATGTACAGCAGGCACCTCAAAGCACTGGACAATAACCACCAATGCTGCCTCCGCAAGATCCTGCAAATCCATTGGCAGGTTATCACAGAATCACAGAAACCCCACAGTGCAGATAGAGGCCATTTCGGCCCATCGAACCTGCACCGACACATATCCCACCCGATCCCCGTAACCCCTACACCAACACATATCCCACCCTATCCCTGTAACCCCACGTATTTAATCCCCCTAACACTAAGGGTCAATTTATCATAGCCAATCAACCTAACCTGCACATCTTTGGACTGTGGGAGGAAACCGGAGCACCCGGAGGAAACCTACGCAAACACGGGGAGAATGTGCAAACTCCACACAGACAGTTGCCCGAGGCCGGATTCGAACCCGGGTCCCTGGTGCTGTGAGGCAACAGTGCTAACCACTATGCCACTGTGCTGCCCTCCAGCATCCAACGTCAGTGTTCTCGCTCAGGCCAACATCCCCAGCATCGAAGCTTTGACCACGCTCGATCAGCTCCGATGGACAGGCCACATCGTCCACATGCCCGATACGAGACTTCCAAAACAAACGCTCTACTCAGAGCTTCGACACAGCAAGAGAGCCCAAGGTGGGCAGAGGAAATGCTTCAAGGACACCCTCAAAGCCTCCTTGAAAAAGTGCTACATCCCAACCGACACCTGGGAATCCCTGGCCCAAGACCGCACAAAGTGGAGGAGAAGCATCCGGGAAGGCACCGAACACCTCGAGTCTCTTCGCCAGGGAGCAAGCGGAAGCCAAGTGCAAACAGCGGAAGGAGTGCACTCAACCCAAGCACCCCTTCAACCATCGTCTGCCGCACCTGTGACAGAAACTGTAGGTCCTGCATTACATATAAACATAGAAGATAGGAGCAGGAGTAGGCCATTCAGCCCCTCAAGCCTGCTCCGCCATTCAATGAGATCATGGCTGATCATCCAAATTCAGTACCCTGTTCCTGCCTTCTCCCCATATCCCTTGATCCCTTTAGCCTTAAGAAATATATCCAACTCCTTCTTGAATATATTTAATGAATCGGCCTCTACTGCCTTCTTTGGCAGAGAATTCCACAGGTTCACCACTCTCTGGGTGAAGAAATTCCTCCTCCTCTCTGTCCTAAATGGCTTACCCCTTATCCTTTACTGTGACCCCTGGTTCTAGACTCCCCGACCATCAGGAACATCCTTCCAGCATCTAGTCTGTCTAGTCCTGTTAGAATTTTATAAGTTTCGATGAGATCCCCTCTCATTCCTCTAAACTCCAGCGAGTACAAGCCCAATCGACCCAATCTCTCCTCATACGTCATTCCTGCCATCCCAGGTATCAGCCTGGTGAATCTTTGCTGCACTCCTTCCATTGCAAGAACATCCTTCCTCAGATAAGGCGACCAAAACTGCACACAATATTCAAGATGTGGCCTCACCAAGGCCCTGTACAACTGCAGCAAGATATCCTTGTTCCTGTACTCAAACCCACTCGCTACGAAGGCCAACATACCATTTGCCTTCTTAACTGCCTGCTGCACCTGCATGCTTACTTTCAGCGACTGGTGCACAAGGACGCCCAGGTCTCATTGCACTTCCCCTTCTCCCAATCTATTACCATTTAGATAATAATCTGCCTTCCTGTTTTTGACACCAAAGTGGATAACCTCGCATTTATCCACATTATATTGCATCTGCCATGCTTCTGCCCAATCACCCAACCTGTCCAAATCATACTGGAGTTTCTCGGCATACTCCTCACAGCACACACGCCCACCCAGCTTTGTGTCATCTGCAAACTTGGAGATATTACATCTAGTTCCCTCGTCCAGATCATTAATATATACTGTGAATAGCTGGGGTCTAAGGACCGATCCCTGTGGTACTCCACTAGTCACTGCCTGCCACTCGGAAAAAGAGCCATTTATTCCAACTCTTTGCTTTCTGTCTGCCAACCAGTTCTCTATCCAAGTCAGTACCTTGCCCCCAATCCCATGTGTCTTAATTTTACACGCTAATTTCTTATGCGGGACCTTATCGAAAGCCTTTTGAAAATCCAAATACACCACATCCACTGGTTCTCCCTTATCTATTTTACCAGTTACATCCTCAAAAATTTCCAGTAGATTAGTTAAGCACGATTTACCTTTTGTAAAGCCATGTTGACTTTGTCCAATCTGGTCACTTTTTTCCAAGTGCTCTGCTATTACATCCTTTATAATGGACTCTTAGCATTTTCCCCACTACCGATGTCAGGCTTACCGGTCTGTAATTCCCCGTTTTCTCTCTACTACCCTTTTTCAACAGTGGGGTAACATTAGCTTCCTGCCAATCCATGGGTACTGTTCCAGAGTCTATCAAATTTTGGAAAATGACCAGCAATGCATTTACTATTTCTAGGGCCACTTCCTTAAGTACCCTAGGATGTAGATTATCAGGCCCTGGGGATTGATCAGCCCTCAATCCCATCAATTTCCCTGCAAATACTGATTTCTATCAGTTCCTCCCTTTCATTAGACCCTATGTTCCCCGACATCTTTGGGAGGTTATTTGTGTCCTCCTTTGTGAAGACAGAACCAAAGTATGTATTTAATTGGCCTGCCATTTCTTTATTCCCCATTATAAATTCCACTGATTCTGACTGCAAGGGTCCTACACTTGACTTCACCAATCTTTTTCTCTTCACATATCTATAAAAGCTTTTACAGTCAGTTTTTATGTTCCCTGAAAGCTTACTCTCATATTCTATTTTCCCTTTCTTAATTAATCCCTTTGTCCTCCTTTGTTGGATCCTAAACTGCTCCCAATCCTCAGGTTTACTGCTTTTTCTGGCCAATTTATATGTCCTCTCCTTGGATCTTATGCTATCCCTAATTTCCCTTGTTAGCCACGGTTGAGTCACCTTTTTTGTTTTATTTTTATGCCCAACTGGGATGAACAAATTCTGTAGTTCATCCATTCGGCCTTTGAATGTTTGCCAATGCCCATCCATCATCAACCATTTGAGTGACATTCCCCAATCAATCCTACCCAACTCGCACCTCATACTATCGTAGTCTCCTTTATTTAACTTCAGGACCCTAGTCTCTGGACTCATCAGTCACCTGAGAACTCATTTCTAGTGTGGAAGCAATTCATCCTGAGTTCCGAGGGAGTGTCTAAGAAGAAGACTGCCTAAGAATAAAATGCAAGTCTTTTTTCTTTTCAACGTCATTTGTTGTCCAAATTGAAACATACTCAGAACAACATTAGTAGTGAAATAAAGTAATCCCGGAATGCTCATTGCCAAATATTTGATA
The DNA here is from genome assembly GCF_052327205.1 of Somniosus microcephalus. NCBI lineage: Eukaryota > Metazoa > Chordata > Chondrichthyes > Squaliformes > Somniosidae > Somniosus > Somniosus microcephalus. The sequence continues at coordinate 46,142,699 of NC_140993.1, read as the reverse complement.
GAATGTGGCTGTCATTTATTCCAGTATTTTTTTTTTTTAGGTAAGCAGAGGGTTAACAACTTCTTTTAGTAATATATATTTTTTTAAAGAAAGCATGAATTGTTTGAAGCTTTTAACAAATGTTGTCTGTGTGTGAGACCAGTTAATGGAACATGTTATTTTATTGTCTATTATTAAGTGCTGAACCTAAAACAATAAAATGCTTTTAGTCACCACGAATTTCTGAGATTATGCCTTAAAGGCATGGGTATTACATTTAGACAGAATGAAAACCAGCGATCTTACAAGAGAAACTCTTAAATTGTGCTTTCCTGTTTTCATTTTTCTCTGCTTTTTCTCCTTTCTTGTCCTAAGATGGTGATGATTTTGGGTCATGAGTTCCACATACTGGCTCCTCAAGCAACAGGCAAGACCCGAGGCAGTGAGCGTGGGCAAGCCACTCAAACTCAAGGGAGGCATCACATCCGAACACAACCCTGTGCTCACCTAAATTCTGCATATTGTATTTTGCAACAGTAGTTACTGAATAGTGATTTTCTCCTTCCTAGCCCAGGAGCAATCAGGATAACTGTCACATCCCAACAGTGTCCCTGACTGAAATCAGTAAATATGGCAAATAGGCTACCAGGCTGAGAATTTGCCTGAGATCTTCTGGTATGTATGGCTTGGTTTTATACCAGGTGGTGCCTTTTTAATGGGCTGCAACTTTGGCCCTGATTTTAATTCCGCAACGCGCTGGTAGTGGGGGGGAGGGGGGGTTCTTACAGCGTGCGGGAAACCCAGAAGTAAGTGCAGCACGTCTGTCAGTGGCTTTTTAACTCAACCACCTCATTATAATTTTACTTCCGGGTTTCCTGTCCAATCAGCGGCAGCGGGCGTGATTTGGGCCCGCAAGACGCGATCTCAACTCCAGTATTTAAAGGGGCACTCCAAACATGCAATTTGAAGGAGTTTGGAATTGGGAACCAAAGAGAAGGAAGTGCCAGAATGGAATCCTGATGGGCAAAAGCTGCACCTCATTTCAGTGACGCCTCCCTGGATGTGTTGCTGGGGGCTGTGCCACGCTCCTGGATTTAGTGCAGAAAGCACTTTAATGACCTAAGCAGGGCAGGAAAGGTGAGTACCGTGGCACATTAACCTACATTATGGTTTGCGCATCATCCCACCTCCTCACTCTGCCCTCTCAAGGCTCCTCCAGCACATCACTCTGTAAGATTCGAAATTTTCCGTAATTTAATCACGCAACAAAACAGGGTTAATAAGACAGTTTATTGACCAAGAGAAAGCTTGTACAGAAAAACCTTTGATAAAAAGGGCATACAAAATGGCCGCCGGACCTCGTGATCAGTTTCTGGGACCATTTGATTTCTGTTACTGCAAGCCAGACAGGCTTGTGGATTGAGGACAGTAAGCCCGCGAAAGCCAGTATCGGGAAACCAAAACTCAGGGAACTGAGCATACATATTAATTGGATTCTAAGTACAAGACAGTTTCAGGTAACAGGATGGGGCCCATCAAGAAATGGGCGGACAATTGAATGAACACTTAAACCCATTTACTGTACAAAGGAAAGACCGTTTAATAGCCATCAAGGGCAATCTCCAGACTGATCAATATACGAACCGAGTTACGGTGACAAAGTAAAAGACATTATCGGCCAGGAAGGCCAGTTAAGCTATCACCGGCTCCCGTTACAAGACAAAGCGCCCCTGCAGAGATTCTGCCCGCCAAAAATATTACAAAGACAGGACTATGATTTGGCGGGAGATAAGACTGTCCCAAAAAGGTATAACTGTGGATTGAAAGGTCCATCAGTACGCTTCTTCTAGGATTCAAGCTTCGGGAGGGATACAATACGGATTCGATTCAGGAAGATTCACCTCGGGTTTTCATTTCTTCAACGCACCGGGACAGACTTTCTGGTTAAGACAGCACTTCGGTTTCGGGACGTGGTCGATGTTCGGCCAGGCAAGGCTCGGCCATGACGAGAAGACGACGAGGGTGGCCTGGGTACTTCTTGTCGGGAGATCATCGACGACCCAGGCCGAAGAAGAAGACACCCTCAGGAAAACCGACGATCCAAGCCGGAGAAAAAGGAAATTCCGGGCCTAGCACTCCCGTGCCTCAACATCCCATTCTCAGCTTTCCAGTAATGGACTTTCCCATGTGTATCCGGTTTTTCAACAACTTTTAACGGATTCAGTCATGATGAGCGCTCATCGGGACTGTATCTGCTGCTCCATCACCTGAGAGAAAAACAAGCTGCGCCAGAAGTTTCCAAATCCACGTGACGACGGAAAGCTGTGCCAAAAGGGCTGCGAACCCCCTCTTTTGTGAATCTGAAAGTGGTGGGCATGATTCCGAGTTCCTCAAGTCGAAACTTAGTCTAGGTCTAGGGGAGAGGGTAAGGGTAATCGTAATGTGTTTCACCTTTTACGATGTGCCGTGTGTTCCCCATTTCCATAGAGTTAAGTTTATAGATATGTGTATGCTTGTAGTTACATTAATCTGTGCTTATGACATGTATTTTTTAATGCTGCAAACTGTTCAATAATAAAAGCATCCATTTTGTGCTATTCAACCTGGTCTATTGAGTTTTTCTCTGCACTACAGTTCCCTGCACCTAAGTCCAAGGTCTAGGACCGTAGGGGAGAGTGGGTCGAACCACTCAAGGGTAATTATTGCACGAAGCCTGGTAGGAGACCAGAACGAGAAAGAGAAACCCCCTACAGAGATGGCGACCGCGGCAGGACCTTGGCAGCAGGAATGTAGTGTGTTAGATCAAGGTCTGAATAAACGGAATGTGATGGATGAGAGAATAGCGGATTATGTTTTTGGGAAGGTAAACCTTACAAAACAGTGGCTATCTGACCTATTAAGAGATAGGCGCCCGCTAGACGCAGCCATCAAGTGGACAGAAAGTAAAGAGCATAAGAAATCGGTAGAAAAGGCGGTCTGGCTGATGTGTTACAAGAAGCAAGTCCAGCTTTTGGACCAGGTCATTGTGGCACAGACAGCCCAGGTCAAAGGGCTGCTTACAGAAGTAGAGGAAAAGGTTGCGGGAGGTCAGAAACTGATTCAATCGCTTAACGCGCTGAATCAGGAACGCCAATCCGCAACTCACCGCCATGAGACCCGGATAGAGTATTTGGAATGTCAGGTCATTGAGGCCAAGGCCAGTGAAGGTAGAATGAAAGAGAGATGTTTCCGCCTAGCTAAGCAGATAGCGACACAGGAGGATAGAATCTTGGGGGCTAGGGCAGCTTATAAGATGGCCATGGAGGATAGGTCTGAGAACACCGATCATAGCGCTTGCCACAGGGAGCTAGAGGACCTGAGAATGGCCCTAGCAAAGGCAACCGGCTTGGTGTGTCTCATAAACCCGCCAGCGAGCCAGTTACTGTTAGCCAAGGAATCAAAAAGACCAATTCCACAGGAGGCAGTTAGGGTACTGAAATAAAGAATAGATTTGCCTTTCTAATCTAGGCTTTATTAACTTAAAAATCCTGCAGCACATCTTCAACACCCAGTCCCAACTAAAGGCTGGAAAGAACTGAATTTAAGATGGCCACCACAAATCACATGACATCAACTACCAATGAGATTACAACATATATCCCAAGGCAGGAAACAAACAACCAATCACAATACTTCTTACTAAACATAGAGAATAATCACCACATTCACCCCTCCTTTTAAAATATACTCCAACCTAAATAACCTTTACAATTTATAATTAATTATTTACAACTAAAACTATGCACAGACAAAATAAAACTATTCAACATGACACAATACTAAGTGAGCAACAACAAATAGTAACATTGCACATAAGTATTAAGTATCTCTCAACTAAAACAATATAATAGAATATTTCAACAATTTTAAAACATTACTATCAATTTAAAAGTCCATTTTCAATCGGTCGACCGGATATCTTGTTCGTGTCGACCTTCTTAACCTTGGTGAAATTCCTTGCCCTCCCTCACCAGGAGACACAGAAGTATCTTCTGCCGGAAGGCTATCCATATCCCGATTTTCAACGGTTTCCAGATTAGAAATCCCATCAGGAGGTAAACTGGGACGGTCATGAACATCCATCGAGGGCTGACTAATAGAAGTATAATTATCTGCAGTCGGATTGGAAATATTCGTAGTATCTGTAACAGCATCCACATTATCTGAATCATGACTATTGTTAATATCCTCAGAAGAGGGCTGGCCACCACAAGGAGCCAAGTCTTTAATTGAAACGGTACTTTCTTTCCCATCTTGGAATCGAATATGAGCATATTGGGAATTTGCCTCCAACAGCTCCACCTCCCCCACTAAAGGATCATATTTTGACAATCTAACATGGCGTCAAAGCAGCACAGGTCCCTGCATAGTAAGCCATGAAGGTACCGAATATCCCGTAGTAGATCTCCGCGGATAGTTAAAGAGCCTTTCATGGGGGGTCACATTAGTAGCCGTTGAAAGCAATGATCTAATGGAATGCAGGGCATCAGGCAGTACCATTTCCCACTGTGTATTCTTAAGGTTCCGGGATGTCAAAGCCAACATAACTGCCTTCCAGATCACCCCATTGTATCGTTCGCACTGTCCATTACTCTGGGGATTATACGGGGTAATTCTGCTAGTAGAAATACCCCGACTCTGAAGGTATTCCTTCAACTGGGAAGACATAAAAGAACTTTCCTGATCCGAATGGATATATGCAGGCATCCCAAAGATGACAAAAAGTTGAGTCAGACATTTGATAACTGTAGCAGCTGATACATCTGCGCAAGGAAAAGCAAAAGGGAACCTTGAAAACTCATCCACAACAGTAAATATATATCGGTTTTGAGTAGTTGAAGGAAGAGGCCCCTTGAAATCGACGCTCAAACGTTCAAAAGGAGAAGTAGCCTTTATAAGATGAGCTCGTTGAGGCTTAAAGAAATTCGGTTTACACCGAGCACAGATAGAACATGATGAAGTCATCCGCTTGACGTCTTCAACTGAAAAGGGCAAATTCTTACTGCGTACGAAGTGTATCATCCTCGTAACCCCAGGATGGCATAAGGCATTGTGAAGATTAATAAGCGTATCTCCGTGAATCACAGAACAATAAGCCCTCGACAGCGCATCAGCAGCAACGTTATCCTTCCCCGGACGATAAACTATATCAAAATGGTAACATGCCAACTCAATCCTCCACCTCATTATTTTATCATTCTTAATCTTTCCAAAATGTTTGACATCAAACATAAAGGACACAGACTTTTGATCAGTTACCAACGGAAAATGTCGCCCCGATAAATAATGTCTCCATTTACGCAGTGCTTCTACGATTGCATACGCCTCTTTCTCTATTGAAGAATGCCTTTTTTCACTATTGTTCAAGGTACGTGAGAAAAAGGCCGCAGGTCTTCCATTTTGGTTCAGAGCAGCCCCAATTGCAAAATCAGAAGCGTCCATCTCAATCACAAAAGGAACCTGCTCATCAATAGAATGCACAACTGCTCCAAGGATATCCTTTTTAAAATTATCAAAACACGTCCTGGCCTCCCATGATAGAGGATATGTCGTAACCCGAATAAGAGGCCGGATCTTCTGTGAAAAATTTGCAATCCAATTAGAATAGTAAGAAAACAGTCCAACAACTCGTTGCAAAGCCTTAGAATTAGTAGGACAAGGTAAATCAATCAATGGTTGCAGGCGTTCTGGGTCTGGTTTAATCTTGTTTCCCGAGATAATGTACCCCAGTAGATTTACCTCAGTGGTCGAAAAGGTACACTTCTCTTTATTGAAAGTTAAACCAACTTTTTCCGTAGCTTGGAGGAATCTTTCTAAATTAGAATCATGCTCCACCCTTGATTTGCCACACACCGTGATGTCATCTAAGTATGAAAAGGTGTCAGAGAGAGAGTTATCACTTATAAAAGCATCCATTGCCCGTTGAAACAAGCAACACCATTAGTAACACCAAATGGTATTCGGCAAAACTGATACAGCTTTCCACCAGCCTCAAAGGCCGTATATGGTTGATCCTTCTTAACAATAGGAATCTGATGATAAGCACTCTTTTGGTCAATAGTGCTAAAAAACCTTATACTGAGATACTTTATTGATAAGCTCATCAATCTTAGGCAAAGGGTACGCATCTAATTGAATATACCTATTAATAGTTTGGGAATAGTCTATCACCATTTGTTTCTTATGTCTGTCATTAGTCGTGACAACTACCTGTGCCCGCCAAGGCGAACAACTAGGTTCAATGATTCCTTCCAATAAGAGACGTTGAACTTCAGAATTAATAAATTCTCTATCCTGACTGCTATACCTTCTTGACTTGGTAGCAATTGGCTTACAATCCGGCATCAAATTGGAAAAAAATGATAATGGAGAAATGGATAAAGAGGTTAATCCACAAATAGATAAAGGTGGCTTAGTCCCTCCAAATGAAAGACTGAGAGACTCGTGTAACTGAAGCACATCATGACCAATCAAAATATCTGCACAGAGATTAGGCAAAACAGATAGGCGTATATCAGTATACGTATTACCTAGAAGAATCAATTTCACAAGGCAACAACCAGCTACTTGTGAAGTGAGAGTTGCCTGAGCCATACACACCTGATAGGAAACAGGCGAAATTTTCAAATGCTTCTCCTTTGCAAACTGAAGACTTATAAAACTCTCGGTACTGCCCGTATCTATAAGGCCCTTCACTTCCAACCCATTAACTTGGGCCGTAACTATAGCTTTGTTTAGGCCATGAGCAAATGCAGCAGAAATTGATGCAATAAACGCCCTATCTAAAGGCTGAATTGTCACAGAGGAGGTAATTGAACCTGATGATTTACACACACGTGCGTAATGACCTCTCTTGCCGCATTTACTACACTCAGCCTCCCGAGCAGGGCACTTCAGACGAGGGTGCCGGACGTTCCCACAAAAATAACACTTCTGAATCCTAGAGGCAACAGCCGCTGAATTAGAAACTGTTTCAGAATCTAGTAAACCACTCCTATTAAGTCCACATAATTCCTTTTCATCCGGAACTGCCGAAACCACAGTCACAGGCCGATTAAAAAGAGCATAAGAATCCGAACTTCTCTGAGCCACATCCAATGTAGAAGCTTGCTCAAAAGCACTCTTAAGATCCAAAGTCTTATTTTCTAACAACCGCTGACGAATTGATCTAGACAGTAATCCATTAATAAAAGCACCCCGTACCGATTCTTCCTTATATTCTTCAGCCGTCACGGCCTTAAAATTACAGTTAACGCTAAGGCACTGAAGTGCTTGTAAATAAGTATCCAAAGATTCTCCCACCTGCTGCCTATGGGCAGATCGAAGGTGACGTGCAAATACCTCAATCTTTGGTTTAACAAAAATCTTTTCCAATGTAGAAATAGCCACTTCGTAAGTTTTACAGTCCAAAATATACTTATACACATCCGGAGCAATGTAGTTGATCAGCATATTCAGCTTATTTAGAGACTCTTGATCCAACACGCCCAAAAAGTTTTAAAATGTACAATACCAATGTTTCCATTTATCATCCACTCCTGCAGAATTAGGGTCAGCATTGAATCGTTCTGGTTGAAGATATCGCTCCATTCTGACATAAAGTTAATAAATTGAAATAAAGAATAGATTTGCCTTTCTAATCTAGGCTTTATTAACTTAAAAATCCTGTAGCACATCTTCAACACCCAGTCCCAACTAAAGGCTGGAAAGAACTGAATTTAAGATGGCCACCACAAATCACATGACATCAACTACCAATGAGATTACAACATATATCCCAAGGCAGGAAACAAACAACCAATCACAATACTTCTTACTAAACATAGAGAATAATCACCACAGGTACCAACCCCCGAGCCCTCAGCACCTCCCGCCTATACCGAGTCTTGGACTCCGGGGGAGGAAACGGAGAAGTCAGACACAGAGGTTCTTGAGGTAGAGCAACACCAGGTAGTAGAGTCGGGACCGGCACCGATGTGTCCCACGCGACACCGGAGGCTCGGTCCGGACCAGGATGGCGAGGACAGACCCCTCGTGAATCAGATCATAATGCCCCATAGCGCACGACAGCTAAGGGAAATGATCAGTAACATCCCAAAACTCTCCGAGTCAAGAGATCCCTCCGTGCATTTTCGGGACGTGGAGCAAACCGCAGCAGTTAATGACTGCGACGGGGCCGAACTGTCCAAAATGCTCCTGTTCTCCCTGGACAGCTCGCTCCTCCAGTGTCTCCCTGACGAGAGCAAGAGAGGGCGCAAGATGTATGAGGAGGTACGGGACGAGATCCTGGAGATTATAGGGGAGGGTGATGGAACTCCGTTCCTTCGATTGGAAAGGACGGTACAGCTAGAGGGAGAACCCCCATGGGTTTTCGCCGGAAGGTTGGGGCCAGTGTACCGGCACAGCTGCCCGGGAGGACCGGACCGGAACGCGCTAAATGATGACCAAAGGGCTCATTGGCTCCGGTGTCTGGTCGCCAATTGCTTGCCGCCGGTGAGGGAGCAGGCCAAAGCATGGTTTGACCCCACTAACCCCCGCTCCACGGAGGAAGTAGTACTTGATCAGCTCACGATAAGTTACAGGAACAACAAGAGTAGGGATGTGCCTTCCTCAAAAGGAAAGGTGCATGAGGCGAGGCCTGCAGCTCCTGCTAAAAATGAATGGCATCAGGAGGGGAATCGCGCCCCCCAAGCCAAGAGCAATTGTTACGGGTGTGGAAAGGAGGGTCATTGGCGCCGAGACTGTAAAAATCCCTGGAAGGATTTAAAGGGAAAAACTTCCCCAGCCCCAGCCCAAGCGCCCGTCCGGGAGAGGGGAGCCGATGTGTTGATCCATCCCGATACGATCGAGTCGGTTTTAGAGGCAATGCGGTCTCCAATGACCTCGCAGGGGAAAGTGGCAGTCGTCAACAGCCCTATTGCTTCCCCAACCCCAACCAAAGCGCCCAAATGACTGAAGCCCGCGCAGCCCGTCTACCTGTGTCCGCTCCGCTATGACGCGTGGAGAAGACCCGTTGTGGAGATGGAGGTGGAGAAAGAAAAGGGTAGTTACCTGTTGGATACGGGAGCATCATGCACCGTGATCCACACAGCTAAGCCTTTTGCCTCACCTCTATCTACCCAGGCTCCATTCTCAGTAGCGGGTTTCACAGGCAGAGAACAGGCTGGCGCGTACTCCATCCTGCTCTCCATTCATTTGGGAGCACTCCACACCACATGGACGTGCATCCTATTGAAGTGGAATGAGGGGGGTGGGAAAGGCATCCTCGGGGCTGATTTCTTAGTGGAACACGGGATCCTCGTGGACCTTAGAAATCACTGTCTCTGGGGAGCCGAGAATGGGTTGGGCAAGGTAGTTGTAATCCCCGGAAGAAGAGAAAAGGGGACCCTGTGCACCATGAAGCCGTCAGGGGGTTACGACCTCGAGCTTCTGGTCGCGGACGTCCCAACGGACTTGCAAGCGTGTGTGTCAGAAAACCTGACAGCGTTTGCCACCCACAAGCACGACTGTGGGAGGGTCACCGGGTTTGAGGTCAGCGTAGACGGGGACCCCAAGGAGGCAGAACCCGACATGGAGACAGCAATATCTTCCTTGGTGCAGCAGGGCGTGTTGAGACCAATAGCCACTCACGTGAACTCCCCATTATGGCCGGTAAAGAAGCCGGACAATTCGTGGAGGGCCACGGTGGACTATAGAGTCCTCAACAGTAAAATCCCAGCCTGCGCGCCCACGGTAGCAGCAGTTGCCGACCTAATAGGGAGTATTCCAGCATCCGCGACCACGTTCACGGTGCTGGATATCTCGAACGGTTTCTGGTCCATTCCACTGCGGCGGGAGGATCAGTACAAGTTTGCCTTTACTTTTAAAGGACAACAGTACACCTGGAACTGCTTGCCACAGGGTTTTCACAACAGCCCCAGCATTTTCCATCAATGCATGGCGGGAAGTTTAAAACAATTTAGCCAGCCCAATCAGATAGTGCAGTATGTGGACGACTTACTCCTGTTCACGGACTCAAGGGAGGAGCACGGCCCACTATTAGCCGAATTATTGGAGCTGCTGGAAAGGAAGGGTTTTAAAGTAAACCCAAAGAAAGCACAAATCGGCCAGCAGGAGGTGAAATTCCTGGGGCTGGCCATCCGCGTTGGAGAAAGAGCCATAGATAAGGCTAGACGGGAATCGGTGCAAGATCTACCGATCCCTAACACAGTAACGGGTGTAAGGTCCTTTTTGGGGTTGACCGGGTACTGCAGGGATTTCATCGAGGACTATGCAGCCACAGCAACCCCGCTACTCCGACTCTTACACAAGGGATTCGAGTGGTCTTGGGATGAGGGGTGTCAGGCAGCATTCGAGAAGTTGAAAAGGGATCTGCAGACCGCGCCAGCCCTAGGGGCCATAGATGGGGGGGAGGAGTTTTTCCTGGAGGTAGCCGCTAGTGGGGACAGCCTGAGTGCCGTGCTGCTCCAGGAGCGACACGGCAAGCTGAGACCAGTAGTCTATTCCTCCAGAGTACTCACGGATGTGGAGAGGAGGTTTTCCAATTGCGAACGGCACCTCCTGGCCACGCATTGGGCTGTGAACAGATCAGTGATCTTCACAGGAACCTCTCCCATCACTCTCCTCACCCATCACACCCCCACAAAGATGCTTCTGGATGGAAGGATTAAGGATGGGACCGTAAGCAGCGCTCGGATTGCGCGCTGGACCCTCCTCCTTTCCCAGATGGATCTCAAGGTTAAAGGTCTCTGCGAGCCAAAGCTCGCAGCCAACATGGTATATCCCGGAACAGCCCATCGGTGTTCCGTCGAAGGGGTATGGGAGGTTAACATAGGTTTACGGGCCGGGAGATCTATGTAGATGGTTCCAGCACGGTATCTGCTGGCGAACGACTCACAGGGTGTGGAGTTTATGACCCTACGGCAGACATTGCCTTGGCAATTAAGCTCCCCAGCACTATGAGGGCACAGCAAGCTGAACTGTCCACGGTGGCGTACGTGGTTACCCACCCCGAGATCTTCCCAACCCCATACACGATTTGCTCGGACAGCATGTTCACGTGCAATTCGTGTATAGAATACCTCGCCATCTGGTCCCGCCGTGGATATACCTCCGTGGACGGACGGCCTTTAACAGTTAAGCCCTTGCTGGAGAATATCCTGGCAGCTGTGGGGGAGGAAGGGGAGGTGTTCATCCACAAGGTGAAGGCTCATTCAACCACCGAACCCCGCAGTCAGGGCAACCAGCAGGCGGATGCGCTAGCCAGGGAGGGTGCCCGCAACGGCATTTTCTGGGACCCCTATGGACCCGGACCCGTGGCAGTGATCCGAGACGGGGAGGGGACTCTAGGGAACACAGGGGTGGCACTACCCCTAGACCTAAAAACCGTCCAGATCCTCGATCCCACCCTAAAAACAGTCCTCAAAGCCATTACTGAGGGCAAGCAGGTAGAGGGTCCGTACAGTACGGCAGCCCTCTCAGTCAAGGAAGGCATGCTGTTCCGAGAGGAACAGTGGGTTGTGCCGCAGCAGCACCGGAGGCAATTCCTTCAACTGGCCCATGAGGGTCCAGGGGCAGGACACCCCGGGCCTGAGGTTACCTGGCAACGGGTAGAGCAGGCGGGATGGTGGCCGGGACTTAGAGACGATGTCCGCGAGTTCTGTGCAAGCTGTCTTGTGTGCGCTGCAAACAACCCAGACCCCCAGAAAAGGAAGGTGCCCATGGGGCACATCAGGAGGGTAGAGGGACCATGGCAATCGATTCAGGTCGACTACACAGGGCCCCTGCCCGCCGCCCAAGGAGGCTATAAGTATTGCCTTGTCCTGGTGGATGTGTTCACCAAATGGGTAGAAGCTTTCCCGTGCAGAACAGCTACGGCGCTGGGTACTGCCAAGATCTTGATCCGGGAAGTGTTCTCACGGTGGGGGCTCCCCCGTTTTGTTGAGTCCGACCAAGGGAGTCAGTTCACCAGTCAAGTGATGCAGAACACCCTCATGCTCTTGGGCATTGAAGGAAAGTGGCATGTAGCGTACTATCCCCAGTCATCCGGGATTGTTGAACGCATGAACCGGACCCTCAAGGAAAAGCTGAGGAAAGAGACAATGGGCTCACCTCAGAAATGGGTGGAGGTCCTGCCTTTAGTCCTCATGGGGATCCGGGACAGCCAGTCCAAAAGTACGGGGTACTCCCCGCACGAATTAATGACTGGAAGGATCATGCGAACACCCACCCATGTACTAGCCCCGGTGCTCACTGAGGGCCAGCTCCAAGAGGTGAAGCGAGACAAGTTCGTCCAAACCCTTTTGGAGCGCCTGAAACAGATTTATGGGCAGGCGGCTGGGAACATGGGGAGACAGCATCAGGGAAATCGACTGTTGCTGGAACCTCGTAAGCAACAAGAGTGGGAAGTCGGAGACCAGGTCATGGTTAGGAACTATGCCCGGGTGGGGAGTTTTGAACCACTGTACATGGGGCCTTACAACATTGTAGACAAGGCCAGCCCCATGGTTTATGCAGTGAAGGTGCCCCGACGTACTAAATGGTTTCACATTAACCAGTGCAAACTGTTTAAGTCGGGTGCACAAGGGCCAACAACAGTGGCCAGGTCTGAGGACAAAAATCCTCAGCCTGCGACAGAGTCACAGACCACACAGGCTGGAACAGTAGCCTGCGTGAAGGGAGGAGTCATCCCATTGGAGTGGGAGGTCTCCCCTCTGATTTGGGATTCGGACGAGGAAGAGCCCGAACAGCTCAACCCCGCCCTTGACCCGATCACGGAGGAGGATGAGTCAGAGGATGAAGATCCCGCCCTCGACTCAAGCTTAGGGGAGGTAGGGATTGGGGGCAGAGACTCACTACCTGTAGGGACAGGTGAGGTGGAGTCGGACGCCACAGATCCCGGCCCCGGGGGGGCGGAGCCAGAGGGAGTGGAGCCGGAGCTGGCAACTGTGGTGGAACCACAGGCTGTGACGGTGAAGGTCCCGGTCCCCGGTCCGTCAGCCCTGGGAGCCTCGCCCAAGGCAGCCCCTCGTAGGTCGACTCGAACGCCTCAGCCCAGAAAGCAGTGGCCAAGTTCTCCCTATCTTCCCCAACCTCGGTACAGAGCAGCCCGAGAAAGGCACGGTTCCCGTTCAGCAGCGACAGGCTGCGGGGGATCAAAGCTGAAGGTCAGTGCAGCCCCGCCACAGGGAGCGGCATGCTGCAGCCCTCACAGGAATTAAGTAGGCTGCCCGAAGGAGGGCGGTGCTGTACATAGGTTTAGGTAATGATGAGTTAAGTTAGGCAATTGTAATGATAGTTTAAGGTGTGTAAAGTTTAAGATGATGGGGATGTTTAAAAGGTAGTTTTCAGAGTCTGCCCAGAATGTGTGGTTGTTTGGAAGCGGGGTCAGGGGACCCCAGCGTCCGTTTAATTAAGCCAGCACCTATTGGGAGCCTGGCTACATCATCATATCGATTACAGAAACCAGAGATATGATGGAAAGGATTCTCGTAGCGCTCGCGGCGATCGGGCGTGGGCTGGCCTACCGGGGCCGCACCAAGGACGTCATCGTGTTTGGATGTTCCGGGGACACAGCCCCCATCACGACGGATGGGACGGGGAAGCGAGAGGTTGAGGAAACCGTCACCTACTTCCACCAAGGTTGGCTGGGAACGAATTCTACGGAATACTCCAGCAATTTCGGTTTCACCTACCAAGAGACTTCGTTAATGTGCCCTCGGGTGAGGATCCTTGCACCCAGAGTCAGCGTTACCGTGGGAAAAAGGATCTGTTTGGTGTGTAATGGGAACGTACCGTTAAGTAGATGGTGGTGGTTACGAAAGCTGGGGAAGGACATGAAGAACTCTACTATCGAGTGGGAATGACTGGGTAACAATACCCATCGGACAATTACGGGGACTCACGGACAATTACATGTGTGTTGGGACAAATGGTGGGAACCAGATGAAGGGATATATGTCTGTATGTGGGGTTCGAAACGCGTTTGCCCCAAGGGCGTATCCATCTTTTTCCAGAGGCAGTGGCAGGATGAAGGAAAGGGGATGAGATGGGATGTCAGCACTCGGGCATGCGGAGCCCCATACTCCCCGATTCCAGTAAACGCCACTGAACTCATCACCCGCCCACGCAAGCCCCTGCCCACGATTCCGGTAGCACTAGCCCAGAAGGAAGGGTGCCCCACCACCACAAAGGGACCCGGGAACGGTCTAGTATTGGTACCCACCGGTCAGGTGCTGTACCAAGGGGTACACTACGCGGTGGCCTCAGTGATTTTAAACCTCACTGAGGTACGATTGCCGGAGTGGTGTCCCAGGGAAACGGAACAATTGTACCAGGTCATGTTAACCCGAATGTTCAGACAATTTTACGAGTTTGATTTTGCCGACATCGACAAGGCCAAATTGTACACCACACCACAGGAAGTCTTGGATCGGGTAGGAAGGCAAAGAAGGGGTACTGTAAATGACATTTTCACTGCTTTTAACACCGGAACGTCTGTTGTCGACGCTCTAGACAACGTGGAGCTGCAGACACAGATCAATGGTTTAAAAGCCCAGTTAAGGAACATACTGACAAGCGAGAATAAGGTAGTGGGTTCTGAGCTACATGAGGACCAAGCCATGACACTACACTTAAAGGAAATAATTGCTGAGCTGGAGAAACACGCTAGAACGGTAAATGCGCTCATTAAGGAGGATCGGAATGCGTCCGATCAGGCTGCGCAGAACGAGGCTTGTGTGCTATACGGGACGTGGTTACTGGGCGAGGCCCGCAGTAATCTGGAGGATTTAAAACAAGGTTTGGTCCTGTCCTGGATCAGCAACAAGCACTTGCAAGCGCTCCACCCTTTTGAGAACGCATTAAGCCCGTGCCAGCTCAGACTAGCTGCAGAGGCATACCCAGTCCCAGTGGACTGCGGACACTCAAACCACACTATTATGGGAATAGTGGTAAGGATGCCGGTGTTGGGTCCCGCAGCAAAGCCCGCCCCGGTATACAGGGTGGAGAACATTGGAGTCATTCAGGGGGGTGCGCACATTCGTTACGCAGTGGTCCCGCCTTATGTCATCAGATGGGAGCGTACGATGACAGGCACCGACCTCTCGGGGTGTCGTAGCTGGGGAGCACACATCATCCTGTGTCCCCAGCACATGAACGCCTTTTTGAAACCACAGTGCGGGTTCAGAGCCGCTAGCACGAAGCCAATAAATTGCACCATGGAGGCAATGGCAAAGGACCATGTGCCCCTGCAGGTGGCATATATCGGAGGTGGGACATACTGTGTCACCACTGCAGCGCCTCACTACCGCCACGGACAACATGAGTGGTGTCCGGTCAGTGACAGCAGTTCCTTTTTTAAACCCAGGGCTGAAGTTCAAGTGGCACAACAATGGATTGTCCCCATTCCTGCACCTTCCACCGTTCACCTAACTGTAAAAGAGAATTTCACGGACTTTGAGCGATTCGTCGCGCATTTTGGTTATTTCATTCCCCCTCTCCCCGAACACCTCACCAAGATTCTAAAAGCCGTTATAGTTTCACAGAAGCATTTCTACACACTGGAGCAAAAGGCATTAGAGATAGGGAAGGACATATTGGACATAGTCACCCCACCATGGTGGGACCTGTTCACTAATATAGAGATCCCGCCCTGGATTAGGATAGCATCCCACATCCTAGTAGTGTGTCAGGTTTTAATTGTAATATTTTTACTGTTCGTGCATTGCAAGAGAGGCAAACGCCTCCAGAGGCACGGGAACACAGGAGAATGGAGAGAACGCTATGTACGAGTGGGGGAAGAGGACACCCCAGTTTAAGCTGCTAAGTGTTAAAAGTTAAAGCGTCCCTCCACTCTTGATTTCAGCCACTGCATGATTTAAGTGTGTGAATACTGTAATGTTATAGCCGTTGGCGAAGTTTTGCTTTGTTTGATTAATAAAAGGTGTATGCAGGTGGTGCAAGGGGCATTGGCCCCTTCACATCTGAAAAATGAATGTGTTATAGTATAAGATAATACTGCCTATGATTGTCCAACTGTACACAAGGTAATTTTTCTGAAATGGGAACTGCATGTGTCGTGAGGGTCATAGATAGTTAATTACCAGGAATGTTTGGATGTGAGGAATCAGGGAAAATTTGCTCACCAAGGATTATTGATACTTTAAGCAAGCTATCAGTATCACAGGGGGGACTGTAAGATTCGAAATTTTCTGTAATTTAATCACGCAACAAAACAGGGTTAATAAGACAGTTTATTGACCAAGAGAAAGCTTGTACAGAAAAACCTTTGATAAAAAGGGCATACAAAATGGCCACCGGACCTCGTGATCAGTTTCTGGGACCATTTGATTTCTGTTACTGCAAGCCAGACAGGCTTGTGGATTGAGGACAGTAAGCCCGCGAAAGCCAGTATCGGGAAACCGAAACTCAGGGAACTGAGCATACATATTAATTGGATTCTAAGTACAAGACAGTTTCAGGTAACAGGATGGGGCCCATCAAGAAATGGGCGGACAATTGCATAAACACTTAAACCCATTTACTGTACAAAGGAAAGACCGTTTAACAGCCATCAAGGACAATCTCCAGACCGATCAATATACGAACCGAGTTACGGTGACAAAGTAAAAGACATTATCGGCCAGGAAGGCCAGTTAAGCTATCACCGGCTCCCGTTACAAGACAAAGCGCCCCTGCAGAGATTTCTGCCCGCCAAAAATATTACAAAGACAGGACTATGATTTGGCGGGAGATAAGACTGTCCCAAAAAGGTATAACTGTGGATTGAAAGGTCCATCAGTATGCTTCTTCTAGGATTCAAGCTTCGGGAGGGATACGATACGGATTCGATTCAGGAAGCTTCACCTCGGGTTTTCATTTCTTCAACGCACCGGGAAAGACTTTCAGGTTAAGACAGCACTTCGGTTTCGGGGCGTGGTCGATGTTCGGCCAGGCAAGGCTCGGCCACGACGAGAAGACGACAAGGGTGGCCCGGGTACTTTTTGTCGGGAGATCATCGACGACCCAGGCCGAAGAAGAAGACACCCTCAGGAAAACCGACGATCCAGGCCGGAGAAAAAGGACATTCCGGGCCTAGCACTCCCGTGCCTCAACATCCCATTCTCAGCTTTCCAGTAATGGACTTTCCCATGTGTATCCGGTTCTTCAACAACTTTTAACGGATTCAGTCATGACGAGCGCTCATCGGGACTGTATCTGCTGCTCCATCGCCTGAGAGATAAACAAGCTGCGCTAGAAGTTTCCAAATCCACGTGACGACGGAAAGCTGTGCCAAAAGGGCTGCGAACCCCCTCTTTTGCGAATCTGAAAGTGGTGAGCATGATTCCGAGTTCCTCAAGTCGTAACTTAGTCTAGGTGTAGGGGAGGGGGTAAGGGTAATCGTAATGTGTTTCCCCTTTTACGATGTGCCGTGTGTTCCCCATTTCCATAGAGTTAAGTTTATAGATATGTGTATGCTTGTAGTTACATTAATCTGTGCTTATGACATGTATTATTTAATGCTGCAAACTGTTTAATAATAAAAGCATCCATTTCGTGCTATTCAACCTGGTCTATTGAGTTTTTCTCTGCACTACAGTTCCCTGCACCTAAGTCCAAGGTCTAGAACCATAGGGGAGAGTGGGTCGAACCACTCAAGGGTAATTATTGCACGAAGCCTGGTAGGAGACCAGAACGAGCAAGAGAAACCCCCTACAACTCCTCACACCAGGGAGTAGGTGCACCCCTCCTTCTCTTTCTATGCACTTCCTCACATCCCCATATAACCACCCACTGCTTACACTCACCCTCATCCTTATGCAATGTCATGCATCTCCCTCATAGGCACACTCAAGAAATTCACTCCATCAGATGAACACATGCCATTACACTCACTCAAATGTCTCTTCTTTCCCTCCTTGCAGGAGAAGTGAACACAGAACACCAAGGAGAGGGAGAGAACCAGAGGGCTCCCTCCAAACATCTCGCAGCTGACAAGCGCAAAGGAGGCGGCACTGGAGGTCAGTGGAGTTTCGGCGTCCCTGGCCATTGGAGATTGGGAGACAGGGAGCTCCCAGCTACCTGGTGACACAGTAAAATAAAAGCCACCCACATGTCATACAGCACTCAGTCATGTTGACTTGATTTCAACAGCGAGTGAAATATGATCATCTTCATAATGATAACTTGCAACATATTCTTCCCTTGCGTGGACTAATTCATGTCTTTTATCTCCCACAGGGCCTGATCGCGTGCAGCAACAGTTGGTGGAGGTCGCTGACGACGATTCCTCAGAGGAGCTGAGTTCTTCTGAGGGTGCACCATCACCGGAATCATGCAAATCGTGCACCAGCTCAGACACTCACACTTCAGTGGGACCAGTAAGGCAGATAGTTCAGTTTTCACCTGGTGACTCACTTCACAAGTAGCAAGAGCAGATGGTGGAGACAGGAACAGCAGTGGACAGTCCGCTCAGCTAGACATAGATGCTGTACCTTGGTGGCCGTCGATCAAGAGGAGAATTATTCAGCAGCAGCAGACAATGTGCAATGTAATGACAGGCCTGCAAAATGAAATTCACACAATTGCAGAGAGATTAGAGGAGTCCACCTCAAACATGAGGGGGTTGGGGGGTGATGTCACCGAAAGTATTGTAATGGAGCATGACGTCAATTGGCGTGTAACATCGAGTTGATGCCTGTTCATCCATTTTGGATATCGCCACTCCTCTTGCCACCCTCTCTAAAGCACTCCTGTGCATGCAGCTGCTAAAGCCCTTCAGCAGTGTTAATAGCCATCAACTGTCAAATGTAAGACAGCCAGGACTGGCATGACTTGGCAGATTTTAGATGAAGATGGAGGCTGACAAATGGAAAACAGCTCAGATGGATGCTGGAACTTCAAACACCTCCTTTGCCAAAGTTCTTCTTTCATACTTTAATGTTTTGCCCATCAGTGGCGGGGGGGGCGGCGGAGGTGGGAGTGGGTTGCAATTTCTGGCGGCTTTCCGAGAGGCCTACAGTGTTTGTGGGTCAGTAAATCAATGGGTGAGACCTTGTGGAAGAAGCTTTTAGTTCAGAACTGAACACCTGAAAAAAACTACAAATCCCTCGGTGGATTCCCAGCAAATAAAAAAAATTCCTGAAGAGCATCAGATTGGCTAGAACTCCATTGAAATGTTTGACGATCATCTCTGGTAAGATCTCTTTTATCTTTATGACAACCTCACCAGAACCTCACCCCCTAGCAAATCTGGACTCAACTGCTTAAGAGCTTTAGGAAGTATCATTAATTTATTCAAAATTCCAGAACCAATTTTTTTATCAAATAATTATTTTGTGTCGAGTATGCAAGACCCACTAAAAGCTAGCACAATTACTACACATTTAAACACTTTCAAGAGTAACCATTGGGGAAAGATTAGTGTTGCAGAGAATGCATATGCAGTAATTTCATCATTAACTATTAAAAAATCAACAAACATAGTTAATAATCGGGTGGCAGGTAATATTTTTGTAGCAAGTACGGCAACTGTTCCGTACATGGCCTACAGGTTTGTTCCTTTCTTCCCTGTTCTCCTTCACTGCAAGTGGAAGACGGACGCAACTTTCGGCCTCCTGCTGAGCTTAGCGCTGGAAAGAGCGCGTTACACCACAAAATCAATGCACCGCTGATGTTAATTAGCAGGCAGCACCAAAATATGGGTGCTGCCTGCGCTCTCTCCGTGGGCGGCCAATAGCCTTGGCAGACGCTGTAACCAGCAGCTTTGCAGCGTACTGGAATTTTTAGCCCTGCGTTCTTCCATGGCTAGAGCGGCCAGATGATTGGATTGTCATGCACTCCAATCAAATGAATCCATGCTCATGCCCATGCAGACTTTGGATGCCAACATGTCTGCCAGCTTAAATAAGATTGGCAGATACTTTAGCCTTGGCCTTATAGGGTCGTACTGATCTGCACCATAGTGTTCTCCAGCCCAGTGGTAGCAGTGAAGTGCGGCTGGGCCATGAGCGGGATGATGACAAAAGACGGCATGGAAGTGGGGACTCCACTCAAAGTGCTTCGATTTGTCACCCACAGTCCACGTCTTAGTCAACAGCACACATGCTGCCTCGTCTCCCGATGGCCACATCTGCCCCTGCACAGGTACAATCTTTGGTGGTGTTCTCACGCTGGTGCTGGTCATCTTGGTCCTCATCTTGAAAGGATTATTACTAGTCCTACCCCGGATCAGGCGTATTCCTCAGACGTTCACTTTCAACTACAGTTAGAAGTAGCCAAATCCTAAAGATGCTTAATTGGGTCTAAAGGTCCGGATTATCTTTCCCTAAAGGAAAGGAATAACCTGAAAATATTACAGTCCTCCAGATAGCACTTTTAATAAGTTTAGCTAGACTGTAACATTCCGGATATTATGAGGGTACAGAAAACGCCCCCAGAATTCTGCAACTCCTCACCAAAGAGTACAGAGATTGAGTTTGCGAGTTTGATACAGAAGTATTATGTGAGACAATTAAAAAAATATATAGATTTAATAAAGAACCAACATGTATTTTACAGTTGGTGAGTCAATCGCAACATTACCGGTTCCAAAAAGAGAAAGCTTTACAATCTTATTATTATGAGAGATCCTTATTCTCAAATCTTAACTTCACTACTGTTTTACAGTTCTTAGTTTTATTCAGGATATCCACCAAAATCAAATACAGTACCTTGATCCCCGAGATGCAAAGTGTTGGAGACTTACAGAGCTAGCTCTGAAGCCAAGAATCACTTCACCCCTTTAAGCGAGTCTATTTTCCCATTTAATATTTCAATATTTATATTCTTTTTCAGTGGTATTTCCTTTGAAGTTTTCTGCTGATGTAAGCTAATTATCTCTAGTCATTTTTCTGCTGACCCCTGCTATTCTTACAGTCACCTCAACTGGTAGCATTACAGACTTATGTCTCTACCCCAGGCGTCCTAAGCTTACCATAAAAACGGTGTGACAGCAGGTGTTTCTATTTGATGTCATTGTTACTAAGGCCTTCTGTTTGTGCTCTTGCAATTAGAACACCATAACTTGGGTGATCTATGCACTTCTTAGTCATCTCAGCTGGTTGTAACACAGAATCGTGTCCCTCCTCCGTAGGTATTCTAAGTTTAACACAAAAACGGTGTGGTAGCAGGTGTTTCTTTTACTTTATGCCATTTTTACGAAGGCATATGTTTCTTAATTTTATGTGCCTCTTTACGAAGTGTAACTTAGAACACCTTAACCAGGATACACCATTGTCTTCTTTACAAAGATCCAGACCGTCAGAAGCCTCCAACCTTCTGTTTCAATAAGGTTATTGATTCAGTGTCAACAACTATCTTATCTCTTTTGCCTGAATTACTGTAACAGCTTTTTCAGTTAGG
This sequence comes from Somniosus microcephalus, assembly GCF_052327205.1. Classification (NCBI taxonomy): domain Eukaryota; kingdom Metazoa; phylum Chordata; class Chondrichthyes; order Squaliformes; family Somniosidae; genus Somniosus; species Somniosus microcephalus. The sequence continues at coordinate 46,121,279 of NC_140993.1, read as the reverse complement.
TTTCTAGACCCAGTTTGTCATGTTTTAATTAGGCCAGAATTCTTTCATAGAATGGTGTATTTTTCTGAATATGTTATATGGACTATTCCTTCACAGTCTGAGGTCCAATCTATGGCAGCATAAATGACACCTGACCTGACACATCTATGACACAGCTATTCTCCTTCCAAAATTATTCCAATGGACCTCTGTGAGAATGGAAGTTACTTTGATACAAAGAACTGTAAAATATCAAGGAATCTTCATTGAAAAATTAATGACAAGTTATTAGCAATCAGTTAATTGTATTCTATTTGTTCTTTTTTTACTTAATTCTGGGGATGTGGGCATCGCTGGCAAGGCTGACATTTATTGCACATTCCTAATTACCCTGAGAAGGTGGTGGTGGGCCTTCTTCTTGAACCTCTACAGTCCGTGTGGTGAAGATGTTCCCACAGTGCGGTTAGGTAGGGCACTCCAGGAGTTTGATCCAACAACGATGAAAGAACAGCGATATATGTCAATGATTTGGAGGGGAACTTGGAGGTGATGGTGTTTCCATACACCTGCTGTCCATATCCTTCTAAGAACATAAGAACATAAGAAATAGGAGCAGGAGTAGGCCAATCGGCCCCTCGAGGCTGCTCCACCATTCAATAAGATCATGGCTGATCTGATCCTAACCTCAAATCTTCTATCACTCTCCATCCCACCTGAACCCATGTGATCTCCCGGGAGAGGCGGAAAACCAAATAAAAAACCCAATGGCCAATATGGGAGAAAAAATCTGGGAAATTCCTCTCCAACCCATCTAGGCGATCGAAACTCGTCCAGGAGATCACTCTGTCCCTATATTTTCTACAGTACTTACCTTCTGTAAAGGCGATCTCCACCCCAGCCAGGAACAGGAATAAAACCATCTCCTGAAATCTAACACAGAATTAGACACACGAAATAGGAGCAGGATCAGGCTACATGGCCTCTGGGCCCGCTCCACTACCCACAGGGCCATGACCATTCCGAACCTAGACTCATGTCAAATTTCCTGCCCACTCCCCGTAACCCTTAATTCCCTTTACTTCTAGGAAACTATCTATTTCTGTTTTAAATTTATTTAATGATGTAGCTTCCACAGCTTTCTGGGGCAGCAAATTCCACAAACCTACCACCCTCTGAGTGAAGAAGATTCTCCTCATCTCAGTTTTGAAAGAGCAGCCCCTTATTCTAAGATTATGCCCCCTAGTTCTAGTTTCACCCATCATTGGGAACATCCTCACCGCATCCACCCGATCAAGCCCCTTCACAATCTTATATGTTTCAATAAGATCGCCTCTCATTCTTCTGAACTCCAATGAGCAGAGTCCCAATCTACTCAACCTCTCCTCATATGACCACACCTCATCCCCGGGATTAACCGAGTGAACCTTCTTTGTACTGACTCGAGAGCAAGTATGTCTTTTCTTAAGTATGGACACCAAAACTGTATGCAGTATTCCAGGTGCGGTCTCACCAATACCTTGTATAACTGCAGCAATACCTCCCTGTTTTTATATTCTATCCCCCTAGCAATAAAAGCCAACATTCCATTGGCCTTCTTGATCACTTGCTGCACCTGCATACTAACTTTTTGAGTTTCGTGCACCAGGACCCCCAGATCCCTTTGTACTTCAGTACTTTCCAGTTTCTTGCCATTAAGATAATAACTTGCTCTATGATTTTTCCTGCCAAAGTGCATAACCTCACACTTTCCAGTATTGTATTCCATCTGCCAAATCTCTGCCCACTTACTTAGCCTGTCTATGTCACGCTGCAGGTTTTTTATGTCCTCCTCACTCACTACTTTCCCTCCCATCTTTGTATCATCTGCAAACTTTGATATGTTACACTTGGTCCCCTCCTCCAATTCATTAATATAGATTGTAAAGAGTTGGGGACCCAGCACTGACCCCTGCAGAACAGAACTAGTTACTGATTGCCAGTCTGAGAATGAACCATTTATCCCAACTCTCTGCTTTCTGTTAGAGAGCCAATCCTCCACCCACGCCAGAATATTACCCCCAATCCCATGATATTTTATCTTGAGCAATAATCTTTTGTGTGGCACCTTGTCAAATGCCTTTTGGAAGTCTTAATACACTACGTCCACTGGTTCTCCTTTATCCACCCTGTATGTTACTTCCTCAAAGAACTCAAGCAAATTTGTCAAACATGACTTCCCCTTCATGAAACCATGCTGCGTTTGTCCTATTAAATTATGTTTATCCAAATGTCCCGTTACTGTCTCCTTAATAATGGACTCTAACATTTTACCAACCACAGATGTTAGGCTAACAGGCCTATAGTTTCCAGCCTTCTGCTTACTACCCTTTTTAAATAAGGGTGTTACATTAGCAGTTTTCCAATCTGCCGGGACCTTTGCTGAGTCCAGGGAATTTTGGAAAATTATTACCAATGCATCCACAATCCCTACCGCCACTTCCCTCAAGACCCTAGGATGTAAGCCATCAGGTCCAGGGGATTTATCCGGCTTGAGTCCCATTATTCTACCAAGTACCACTTCCTTAGTGATTTTAATCGTATTTAGCTCCTCTTCCCCTAGAGCCCCCTGTTTGTCCAGTGTTGGGATATTCTTAGTGTCCTCTACCGTAAAGACTGATACAAAATATTTGTTCTGCGTTTTTGCCATCTCCATGTTTCCCACCATTAATTTCCCGGTCTCATCCTCTAAGGGACCAACATTTACTTTAGCCACCCTTTTTCTTTTTATATAACTATAGAAACTTTTGCTATCTGTTTTTATATTTTTTGCGAATTTACTTTCATAATCTATCTTCCCTTTCTTAATCAATCTTTTTGTTATTTTTTGCTGTCTTTTAAAGACTTCCCAATCTTCTATCCTCCCACTAGATTTGGCTACCTTATATGCCCTTGTTTTTAGTCGGATACTATCCTTAATTACTTTACTTAGCCACTGATGGCTATCTTTTCTTTTACACCCTTTTTTCCTCAGTGGAATATATATTTTTTGGAAGTTGTAAAATAACTCCTTAAATGTACACCACTGATCATGTACTGTCTTACCCTTTAATCTATTTTCCCAGTCCACTCGAATCAATTCCGCTCTCATACCTTCATAGTCTCCTTTATTCAAGCTCAGCACGCTTGTTTGAGATCCAAACTTCTCACCCTCTACTTGAATATGGAATTCAACCATGTTATGGTCACTCATTCCAAGGGGATCCTTTACTAGGACATTTTTAATTAATCCTGTCTCATTACACAGGACCAAATCTAAGTTTGCTTGCCCCCTGGTCGGTTCAGTTACATACTGCTCAAGAAACCCATCCCTAATACACTCAATGAGCTCATCCTCAAGGCTGCTCTGCCCAATTTGATTTGTGCAGTTAATATGATAGTTAAAATCCCCCATAATTATAGCTGTTCCCTTATTACAAGCCTCAACTATTTCCTGATTAATGCTCCGTCCAACAGAGTTGCAGCTGTTCGGAGGCCTATAGACTATGCCCACTAGTGTTTTTTTCTCCTTATTATTCCTTATCTTCACCCAAACTGTTTCACTATCCTGCTCCTTTGACCCAATATCATTTCTCTGTATTATAGTGATTCCTTCCTTTATTATCATAGCTACCCCACCTCCCCTCCCTTCCTGCCTGTCCTTCCTGATTGTTAAATAACCTGGTATGTTCAATTCCCAGTCATGGTCACCCTGCAGCCATGTTTCTGTAATGGCCACAAGAACATACCCATATGTAGTTATTTGTGCCATTAACTCATTCATTTTGTCACGAATGCTACGTGCATTCAGATAAAGAACTTTCAAATGTGTTTTGTGACACTTAGTTCCTGTTTTTTCCCCTTTTACTACTTTACTTTTTACTCCATACCTTCTGTCCCTTCCTGACACGTTCTGTTTTTTAATTTCCTCACTGCTACCTAAGTCTACGACCTTCTCCGTTGTCATTTCTGTTATTTGCTCTCTAGAAACCTCCCCCCCACTAATTAGTTTAAAGCCCTCTCTACAGCCCTAGTTATATGATTCGCTAGGACTCTAGTCCTAGCACTGGCCAAGTGGAGTCCATCCCAATGGAACAGCTCCCTCCTGTCCCAGTACTGGTGCCAGTGTCCCAAGAAGCAAAACCCATTTCTCCCACACCAGTCTTTGAGCCACGCATTTAACTCTTTAATTTTATTTATCCTAGCCAAATTCACTCGTGGCTCAGGTAATAATCCAGAGATTATTACCCTTGAGGGTCTGTTTTTTAATTTGACCCCTAGCTGCTCACACTCCTTTAACAGAACCTTCTTCCTTGTCCTATCTACGTTGTTTGTACCAACATGGACCACGACAACTGGATCCTCCCCCTCCCACTCAAAGTTTCTTTCCAGCCCAGAAGAGAAGTCCTTAACCCTGGCACCGGGCAGGCAACACAGTCTTCGGGACTCCCGCTCTTGACTGCAGAGAACCACATCTATCCCCCTAATGATACTATCCCCTACCACTACAACATTTCTTTTTACTCCCTCCACTTGAATGGCCCCCTGTACCACGGTGTTGTGGCCAGGTTGCTCATCCTCCCTGCAGCCCCCGCTCCCGCCCTCACAGGGAGTAAGAACCTCGATCCTGCTTGACAAGAGCAAGGGCTGCGGCTCCTTCAACACTACATCCTGGATCCCTGTACCTTCCTCACTCGTAGTCACACTGTCCTGTCCCTGACCATGGACTACATCTGCAGTAATTAATTTCATAGGTGTGATCACCTCCTGAAACATAGAGTCCAGGAACTTCTCCCCCTCCCTGATGTGTCGCAGTATCTGAAGCTTGGTCTCAAGCTCTTTAACATGGAGCTTGAGTTCCTCTAGCAGCAAACACTTATCGCAAATGTAATCACCGTGAGCCTCAATGGGGTTCAACAGCTCCCACATTTCGCAACAGTGACACATCGCCTGTTCACCCATATCTGTGTAATTAATTAAGTTTATTATTATTAGTTATGAAGACCCTCTGCCCCGATATAGAAGATAATATTACACCACTATTTAATAGGACTTACCAACTTAAAGGTATAGAAGAGAAGGAAGAGGACCTACCAACCAGCTGATCACCAACCTCCCTCGTGAATGCTGTCTGGGGGACCTGTCCAGTTGAATTGTCTCGCTGCTCCACTTCCGCAGTGTTGGATTAGCCTGAGAGAGGGAAGCAAAACAGAGCAAAAAGCACCCCCTCACCTCCCACTTGCCCGAACTCTGCCACTTACCAAACTCTACTTACATTCAATGCAACCACACTCAGCGCTACCGTACTAAGCCCGCCCCTTTTTATACCCGGATACTACTTCCGGTTTAAACTCCCCAACAGCTTAATTTACTCTAAAAAATTAAACTTACTTCAAATAATTCACTTTTTTACTCACTTAAATTCAGTAAATGCACTTAAAAGATTTTTTCTGCCACTTACCAAAGTCTGCTTAAACTCAATGCGACTTGCACTCAGCCTGCAGCACTAAGCCCACCCCTTTTTATACCCGGATTCTACTTCTGGTTTAAACTCCCCAACAGCTTAATTTACTCTAAAAAATTAAACTTACTTCAAATAATTCACTTTTTTACTCACTAAAATTCAGTAAATGCACTTTGTGGTGAAGAGTGCAGGTTTGGTAGGCACTGCTGAAGAAGGCTTGGCAAATTGCTGCAGTGCATCCTGTAGATAGTACACACTGCAGCCGCAGTGGAAGGGAGGTGAATGTTTATGGTGGTGGATGAAGTGTCGATCAAGCAGACTACTTTGTCCTGCATGATGTTGAGCTTCTTGAGTGCTGTTGCGGCTACAACCATCCAAGCAAGTGGAGAGTATTCCATCACACTCCTGATTTATGCTGTGTAGGTAGTGGGCAGGCTTTGGGGAGTCAGGAGGTGAGTCATCTGTTGCGGAATAGCCAACGTGTTCTAGTAGCCATGGCATTTATGCAGCTAGTTTCATTGAGTTTCTGGTCAATGCTGATCCTTAGGATGACGCTGGGGGACTTGGCAATTCTATCTCCTAACCCCAGCTCATTCTTTATCGGACCACAAAACTGTGGTGCTTCTTGGCTCCCTCAGCTGTTCCTTCTTTTTACAATCCACAGGATATTAAAACACAAGCTCAATGCCAGGTATCACTGCTTCCTAATTTATCTCATCAACTCTTCTCTTCTTCGAGCCTCGGTTGTGGCCTGCACTACAGGCCTTGACTGTTGTGTATGTACCTTTAAGAGAATAACTGGTCTCAGACTGCAGTACCGGCAGTGACCACCCCTGTATAAAAGGCGCTAGAGAGCCTCTGTTGGTTAGATTCGTTTATGCCTTTCACCAGTAAAGATCTCTTTGTTTCTCACCTGCTAGTCCGTGTCTCAAACATTCACGGACTTAACACTGGCGACGAGTTAGAAACGAACTTACCTGCAACTCAGCAGCAGCTCCGATGACGTGTTGAAGGTCGGAGCCAGAAGAAAGAAGAAATAAATAAATAAATAATAGGCCATTGAAACTCGAGAAACGGGCGTCGACCGTCAATCATCGATTTCAAAACTTGCAGGAGGGACTGTCCAGAGCCAGGCTGGGTTCCTCGGCCCGTGGTTTCCCAGCTAATCGGTCTGGTGGCAGGTAGTGCTCTGATCCTTCCTGGGCTGCAACGGGGCTGGGCAGCGAGTCGGGAAGCAAGGAGAGAGAGAGAGGGTGGAGCATACAGGGCGCGGCCGGTGTTTCGAAGCTGGGCAGCGTTTGGACCTCAGAAGAGGGAGAGAAGTGCCCCAGAGGGTCCGCTCCATGACGGGAAGATAATAAAAGAAAACGAATTAATATTTAACGCGCAGGAAACCGTGGAAAGCAGCGCTAACAACAGCGGGGAAGAAGGAAAAGCGCGGGAGGCGCCATTTTGTTAAATCGGAGAAGAAGGCAAAGCGCGGGAGGCACCATTTTAGATTTGCAAGATGCCGAAGACTGGCTGTATCACTGCTTTTGATAATACATTAGAGGACTGGACCACGTATGTGGAAAGAGTCGAGGTATATTTCGAGGCAAATGAAATAGCGGAGGGGAAAAAGGCATCAATATTGCTAAACGTAATGGGCGCTAGAACGTACGGCCTATTGCGGGATCTGATTACTCCAGCCAAACCGAAGGCGAAGAGTTTTAACGAAATTGTTGCAGTTCTACAGGAGCACTTAAACCCTGCACTGCTGTTGATAGCAGAAAGACTTAAATTCCACAGGAGAACTCAGCACAAAGATGAGAGCAATGCTGAGTATCTTACGGAACTACGCAAGCTATCAAAGCACTGCCAGTTCGGAGCAGGACTGGCAGATACCCTACGGGACAAATTTGTCTGTGGACTCCTGAGTGAAGGAACACAGAAGAAGTTACTCGCAGAAAAAGAGCTGACGCTAGATAAGGCTTTCAGCGTGGCAGTATCGTATGAAACAGCAGCCAGGGGAGCTGCAGAAATTCAACAAAAACCACAGGAATACGGCACCCACGAAATGACACGGGGATTTGCAAAATGTTATCGCTGCGGCAGAACTAACCATGACCAGAAGGACTGCTGGTCCAAAGACAAAATATGCAGGCAATGCGGGAAGATTGGACACATTGCACGAGTTTGTAGGTCTGGGAAGAAGACTAGCGACAACAAAAAGGCTACTAAGGAACCGTACAAGAAAGTACAAAAGATGACGGACAGTAGTTCCGAAGACCAGATGAGCGATAGTGAATCCGAGAACAGGAGATTAAGCTGTCTCAAACTTCACAATGTAATCGCAAAAGAGGATCACCGAACCATTTGGGTCACCCTCACGATAGCAGGGTCCCAAGTTAAAATGGAATTGGATACAGGATCAGCGCTAACCGTCATGAATCGACGAGACTATGAGCGGCTATTTTCACACATACCCTTGAGAGAGACATCCATCGTCTTGACGACGTATACGGGGCAAAAATATACCCCAGAGGAAAAATAAGGGTGCCTGTCGAATACAATGGCAAGAAAATACGGAAATTGTATCTCTACATACTGCCAAATGGTGGACCACCGTTATTGGGACGGGAATGGATCAGGAAGATAAACTTAGATTGGCATTCCATTCATGCAATGATGGTGGACGGTAAAAAAGATGAAGACGTCACTCCTGGACGATTGTCAACAATCTTAGCTAACGCCAAAGAGGTACTTCAACAAGAACTGGGCAAGCTTAAAGGCATAACCGCCTCCTTAAAAATAGAAGAGAATGCAGTTCCCAAGTTTTTCAAAGCGAGACCGGTACCATATGCAATTCGTCCAGCCGTCGAGGCAGAGCTGCAGAATCTGGAGAAGGCGGGCGTGTTGTCTAAGGTCGACTGGAGCGAGTGGGCGACACCCATCGTTCCTGTCATGAAGAAAACGTTAAGCAATAAGTCTGGAGAGCCAAGGAAGATTCGCATCTGTGGGGATTTCAAGGTGACGGTGAACCCTGTCCTTCACACAGTACAATATCCTCTTCCAAGGATAGAAGACATCTTCGCCTCACTGTCTGGAGGGAAGCGTTTTACAAAAATTGACCTAGCACAAGCATATTTGCAGATGGAGGTTGAAGAGTCCTCTAGGAAGTATCTCACGATAAACACTCACAAAGGTCTTTAGCAGTATCATCGATTGGTATTCGGAGTAGCATCGGCTCCGGCGATATGGCAAAGAGCGATGGAACAAGTCCTGCAAGGGATTCCGGGGACTCAGTGTTACTTGGACGACATCCTTGTAACAGGTGAAGATGACAGTGAACACCTTAACAACCTAGAACAGGTGCTCACTAGACTACGGGAACATGGGCTGCGAGCCAACCGCCCCAAGTGCGAATTTTTTATGAAACAGATATCGTATTGTGGCCACGTGATTGATGAAGAGGGGTTACATAAGTCCCCTGACAAAATTGAAGCAGTTGTTAAGGCCCCAGCGCCTGAAAATGTGTCGCAACTGAGGTCATTCCTCGGGTTGGTGAATTACTATCATAAGTTTTTGCCGAATTTGTCGACAATTCTGCATCCACTGAATGCCCTGCTACGAACGGGGGTAGCATGGAAATGGAGCGATGATTGTAAACGTGCTTTTCAGAAGAGTAAGGACTTAATCACTTCGAAGGAAGTATTGGCTCACTACAACCCAGCACTGCCAATCAGGCTGGCGTGTGATGCGTCTCCCTACGGCATTGGGGCGGTACTGTCACATAAATTCCTTGATGGTTTGGAGAGGCCGATAGCTTTTGCATCACGCTCGTTAACTTCTGCCGAGCGTAACTACGCCCAGATTGACAGAGAGGCCCTCAGCCTAGTGTGGGGGGTGAAGAAGTTCAATCACTATCTGCACGGTCAAAAATTTACTCTACTAACCGATCATCAACCTCTTATCTCCATTTTCAACCCTCAGAAGGGCGTACCGATAATGACAGCACAACAGCTGCAGAGATGGTCCCTTTTCCTAGGGGCACACCAATATGACATCGAGTACAGGGGAACTAAACAGCATGGAAATGCTGATGGATTGTCACGTCTACCATTGCCGACGGTGGAAGAAGAAGACCTTGCAGTGGATCCAATGGAGTTATTCCACTCGACCATAGTCGAATGTCTCCCTGTGACGAATGCAAACATAGAAAAGGAAACACGGAATGACCCGACACTATCACGGGTCTATGATTTAACGGTGAAGGGATGGCCAGCACATGGCGAACCACTGCTGCCAGCATTTTCGCCAAGAAAAGAACAGCTGTCAGTGTGCAGAGGAACCTTGATGTGTGGATCCAGAGTAGTAATTCCACCTAAGTTGATGGATAGAGTGCTCAATGAGCTTCATGAGGGTCATCTGGGTGGGGTAAAAATGAAGAGCTTAGCCAGAGCGTTTGTGTGGTGGCCGGGAATCGATAGAGAAATCGAAGAGATGACCAAGAGCTGTGCAGGATGCCAGAAGGTCCAAAACGCCCCACCACAAGCTCCTCTGCATCCATGGGAGTGGCCCTCATCTCCATGGCAAAGGGTGCACATTGATTTTGCTGGTCCCTTCATGGACTCGATGTTTTTAATTGCAGTGGATGCACATTCAAAGTGGCCAGAGGTAATAAAAATGTCCTCAACCACCACGGAAAAAACTATCGCAGTTTTACGAACCATATTCGCCAGGAATGGGCTGCCTGAACAGATTTGCTCTGACAATGGACCACAGTTTGTGTCTGAAGAGTTCCGGAGGTTATTAAAGAACAATGGTGTTAAGCATTACACATCTGCCCCATATCATCCAGCCACTAATGGATTGGCCGAGAGGTTTGTCCAAGCATTCAAGAAGGCTATCAAGGCAATGTGTAATGAAGATATACCCCTACAACACAAGGTGGACAACTTCTTGTTTGCCTACCGGAATGCGACACATGCGGTTACCAACCAAACTCCAGCCATGATGTTCTTCAATCGAAGACTACGATGCCGCTTGGATTTGGTTAAGCCAAACGTCCGAAGAGATGTGGAGAACAGGCAGTTTCAGAATATGAATGAAAGGCCGACCAGGAGTTTTAAGATAGGTCAACCAGTTTTGGCCCGGGACTACCGCACTGAGAAATGGCAGCCAGGAACGATTTGTACACAACAAGGACCTCTCATGTATACCGTGGACGTTGGGGAGAGCATTGTAAGATGCCATGCTGGCCAGATTCTAGAGTCACTGGAAAACGTCAACTCCACACCACAATCTGATACACCTGGTAATGAAATCGACGTTCCAATTGCAGCTACCGCAGAACCGGTAATATTGGAAGCAGATGAACCAAACAACGGCATTGATTCCGACTCAACATTGCCAGAAGAACCTGATACTCCAAAGAGGCGTTATCCAGACAGAATCAGGAAGCCTCCTCAAAGACTGAACTTATAATTGCTTAAACTTAACCAATGTATCTAGCAGCAGTAATTATGATTGTAATTCGTTATCATTAGTTGTTAAATGAATGTTATGTACTGTTTATCTAAAAGGGGAGGAATTGTTGTGTACGTACCTTTAAGAGAATAACTGGTCTCATACTGCAGTACCGGCAGTGACCACCCCTATATAAAAGGCGCTAGAGAGCCTCTGTTGGTTAGATTCGTTTATGCCTTTCACCAGTAAAGATCTCTTTGTTTCTCTCCTGCAAGTCCGTGTCTCAATCATTCACGGACTTAACATTGACCTTTCCACATAGGTTTCTCAAGAACAATAAATAAATAACGCCGAAAAAAATGAAGACTTTTTTTCAAAACAGTCTTGACTCATAAATCTAGTGACTGAAAATGACTAGCATTCCTATTAACTATTATAATGAATTAAGCATTTAAGGCAGTGAAAAAGAACAGCTGCTGCAGTGGAGTTAATTTTTATTGGGTAGCTATTTTCGTTTTTAACACAGTTGAATTGCATATGTGACTAATCAAGAAAGGCATAACATTTGAGTCGAACCCTCTATTAAAATTTATGAGTGGGTTAAATTGATATGCATGCTTAACTGTGCCATCCAGAGTCATAACCTGGATGAAGGGGAAAAAATCCAAGAAAAACTTGAAATCGCAGGGTAAGCAGAGGAATCACTGAATTGCTTGTGATGGCTAAGTAGGCATATATTCATCACAATTGCGTAATGAGTCATATTGGCTGGGAAAATCTTAAATTGTAACTCTGGTCTGTGTTGAGACAACTGATCTCCAAACCAGCAATAGTTAGAGCAATATAATTGCCTTCAGTATTGGAATATATGTGGGTAGAACAAATGAAGGACAGAGACACGATGAGTTGTTAGTCAAGGTGCATGTTTACTAGGCCAGAGTGAACTGAACATGCTCATACTAAACCATGTGACAAACCATGTGATAATACATTACACTGCTTTCCCCTTAAAAAAATATGTATTCTCCTCCCAATTACAACAAAACTATGGTCCCACCTTTCCCAGCATTACATGTACCACATATCAAAAACTCCTGGCTTTTTTTCTTTTAAATCAACTACAAATCCAGTTTAATAACAGGTTTGTAGAGCCTTCCTGATCTTGTTACAAAAGGTTTTTGTGTTGAACCAATTTTCGGGCTGTTCTGTTCTGGTTCCGAACTCAAAGATGTAGGTACCACCATTCTGTTTCCCCACTTGATAAAACCTTGCTCACAGGACAATTCAGTATGACGGTTATGGAATGGTTTCAAATCTGTGTCCAGACACTGATCGGTCCATCCATTCAAGGTGTTTTCATACACTCTTTTCAGTACTGCGTCCTTTTGAGTCTCACCTGCAATCTCAGTTGCATTCATGGGAAAGTCTTTGTCAACTGCACCTAGTGTGAAAATCCTTCACTCCTAACATATGAGTCCTCATGTGACAACCTGGACAAGGCATCTGTGATTGCTTTTTGCTTTGAAGTGTGATATTCAATTGAGTAGTCACACTGTGACAACAACACTGCCCAATGTTGTATTCTTGATGCGGCCATTGCAGGGATAGCAGATTTGGGCCCCAATATTGCTAGGAGTGGTTCGTGATCGGTTATCAGGGTAAACTTTCTGCTGATCAGGAACTGTTGGAATTTCTTGATTCCAAACACTGGTGAGTGCTTCCTTTTCAATTTGCGCATAGTTTCTTTTGCTCTTTGTGAGGGTTCACAATGCGAAGGCGATTGGATTCTCTTGGCCATCATCCATTACGTGGCTTATGACAGCTCCCATTTGACATTGTGGAAATGAAGCATTACATCTAACTCTTCTAGATTTTCTTCCTCACTACTTGTTGCGATCAGCTCATCGTCTTGATTGCATAAGCAATTTGGAACTCCTTGCAAAATCTTATCCATCGTAGCCTGGAAGATTTTGGGGGAGGACTTTACACCATATGGCAACTTGGTGTATGAGTGCAGTACTTAAAAAAGAAATTAGGAGAGCGAGGAGGGGCCATGAAATAACACTGGCGAGCAAAATAAAGGAAAATCCTAAGGTGTTTTATAAGTATATTAAGGGCAAGAGGATAACTAGGGAAAGAGTAGGGCCCATTAGGGACCAAAGTGGCAAACTGTGTGTAGAGCCAGAGGATGTAGATGGGGTTTTAAATGAATTTTTTGCATCTGTGTTCACTATGGAGAAGGACGATGTGGACATAGAAATCGGGCAGGGGGACTGTGATATACTTGAACATATTAGCATCGAGAGGGAGGAGTACTAGCGGTTTTAGCAGGCTTAAAAGTGGATAAATCTCCAGGCCCGGACGAGATGTATCCCAGGCTACTATATGAGGCAAAGGAGGAGATTGCAGGGGCACTGACACAAATTTTCAGAACCTCTCTGGCCACAGGGGATGTGCCAGAGGACTGGAGAACAGCTAACGTAGTACCATTATTCAAGAAGGGTAGTAGGGATAAACCAGAGAATTACAGGCCAGTGAGCCTAACATCAGTGGTAGGGAAATTATTGGAAAAAATTCTGAGGGACAGAATTGGTCTCCACTTGGAGAGGCAGGGATTAACGAGAGATAGCCAGCATGGCTTTGTCAAGGGAAGATCAGGTCTGACCAATTTGATTGAATTTTTCGAGGGGGTGACTAAGTGTGTGGATGAGGGTAGTGCAGTGGATGTGGTTTACATGGACTTCAGTAAGGCTTTTGATAAAGTCCCGCATAGGAGACTGGTCAGGAAGGTAAGAGCCCATTGGATCCAGGGTGCCTTGGCACATTGGATCCAAAACTGGCTTAGTGGCAGAGGGTGATGGTGGAAGGTTGTTTTTGTGACTGGAAGCCTGTGTCCAGTGGGGTACCGCAGGGATCGGTGCTGGGTCCCTTGTTGTTTGTGGTCTACATAAATGATTTGTATGTGAATGTAAAAGGTATGATCAGTAAGTTCGCAGATGACACGAAAATTGGTGGGGTGGTAAATAGCGAGGCGGGAAGCCTCAGGCTACAGGACGATATAGATGGGTTGGTCAGATGGGCAGAACAGTGGCAAATGGAATTTAACCCTGAAAAGTGTGAGGTGATGCATTTTGGACGGACTAACAAGGCAAGGGAATACACAATGAATGGTAAGACCCTAGGAAAGACAGAGGATCAGAGGGACCTTGGTGTGCATGTACATAGATCCCTGAAGGCAGCAGAACAGGTGGATAAGGTGGTTAAAAAGGCATATGGGATACTTGCCTTCATTAGCTGAGGCATAGAATATAAGAGCAGGGAGGTTATGATGGAGCTGTACAAAATGCTGGTAAGGCCACAGCTGGAGTACTGTGTGCAGTTGTGGTCGCCACACGATAGGAAGGATGTGATTGCCTTGGAGAGGGTGCAGAGGAGATTTACCAGGATGTTACCTGGGCTGGAGCGCTTCAGCTATGAAGAAAGACTGGACAGGCTGGGATTGTTTTCCTTGGAGCAGAGAAGGCTGAGGGGGGACCTGATTGAGGTATACAAAATTATGAGGGGCATAGATAGGGTGGATAGAAAAGAACTTTTCCCTTAGTAGAGGGGTCAATAACAAGGGGGCATAGGTTCAAGGTAAGGGGCAGGAGGTTTAGAGGGGATTTGAGGAAAAACTTTTTCACCCAGAGGGTGGTTGGAATCTGGAACTCACTGCCTGAAAGGGTGGTAGAGGCAGGAACCCTCACAACATTCAAGAAGCATTTGGATGAGCACTTGAAATGCCTTAGCATACAAGGCTATAGACCAAATGCTGGAAAATGGGATTAGATTAGACAGGGCTTGATGGCCGGCGCGGACGCAATGGGCCAGAGGGTCTCTTTCTGTGCTGTATAACTCTATGACTCTATGGCCTAGAAATTGAGTGGGCTTTGCGCCCATTTTGCGGCGCTAGAGGTCATTGCGCTGGACTTACAGCCGGTTCAGAAATTCCCTGGGGCCCTACCATCGGCGGTAGACCGGTTGCGCTGCGCCGGCACCGGTGACGTCATCGGTGTGCGCAGCGTCCCGGTTGCCGTGGTGACGGGCCACAGCGCCGAAATTGAGTTGCGGCCGCCTCGCCCGTGGCAGCCGCAACTAAGACTCTGGCAACCGAGTCTTACAGGAGTTTGCGCCGGCGCATTAAGGTCGCGCGGCGGCTGGCCGCTTTCCCGCCGGCCGCCTGCCCGCACCTCCCTCCCCGGACTCCTCCACCCCCCCCGCGGAACAGATGCTTCTGGGCTGCGAGCCCGGCATTTCCCCGAGGTGCCGGGCTCATTTTTGTGAAGATTTTACTGGCCAGCGGGCGGGTGCAGGCAGCTCCTCCTTAACTGAAGGAGGAGGCCTGCACTTCCCGAGCCTGCCGCACCGCATCGGGTGCCGCAGCGCCGGAATAGCGCCGCAATGCGGCAGGTAGCGCCCATTTTCAGGCGCAAACACCCTTCAGTAGCGCCGGCAGCCGTTTGGACGCGGCGCTACTGAATTTTTGGCGCGCGCAGGGGGACTTAGCGCCGGCGCTAACTTTCCGACGCTAAAGCCCTGGCGCGGCGCCAACTGAATTTCTAGGCCTATGACTCTATGGCCTAGAAATTGAGTGCCCTTAGCGCCGATTTTGCGGCGCTAGAGGGCCTAGCGCTGCATTTGGCGCCGGCGCCGAAATTGCCTGGGGCCCTTACACCGCGGTAGACCGGTAGCGCTGCGCCGGCACCGATGACGTCATCGGTGTGCGCAGCGTCCCGGTTGCCATGCCGACGGGCCCCAGCGCCGAAATTCAGTTGCGGCCGCCTCGCCCGTGACAGCCGCAACTAAGACTCTGGCAACAGAGTCTTACGAGTCTTTGCGCCGGCGCATTAAAGGCCCCGCGGCGGCCGGCCGCTTTCCCGCCGGCCGCCTGGCCGCAGCTCCCTCCCCGGACTTCCCCCCCCCCCCCCCGGAACAGAAGCAAGCCCGGCACTTGTCCGAGGTGCCGGGCTCATTTTTTAAAAGATTTTCGCGGGCCGCGATCGGGTGCAGGCAGCTCCTCCTTAAGGGAAGGAGGAGGCCTGCACTTCCCGAGCCTGCCGCACCGCATCGGGTGCCGCAGCGCCGGAATTGCGGCGCGAAACGGCAGTTAGCGCCGATTTACTGCCGCAAAGACCCTTCAGTAGCGCCGGCAGCCGTTTGGGCGCGGCCCTGCTGAATTTTTGGCGCGCGCAGGGGGACTTAGCGCCGGCACTAACTTCCGGCGCTAAAGCCCTGGCTAAGCCAAAACTCAATTTCTAGGCCTATGAGTCCCTTGTGTGCGGTGATAGTGAGGTACTGTTGACTCTCTTTGTCAACATTCAGCTGAGCGTAAGTGTGTGATAGGTCAAGCTTAGAGAAAACCTTTGACCCAGAGAGTGCTG
The DNA here is from genome assembly GCF_052327205.1 of Somniosus microcephalus. NCBI lineage: Eukaryota > Metazoa > Chordata > Chondrichthyes > Squaliformes > Somniosidae > Somniosus > Somniosus microcephalus. The sequence goes on along the minus strand of NC_140993.1, from coordinate 46,104,953 downwards.
CATACAAATCCTGCGATGTAGGTAACGGGTACTGCTCATCGTCAACTGCTTGGTTGATAGTAACTTTGTAGTCATCGCACAAGCGTACAGTTTGGCCTGCTTTGGGCACTATCACAATTGGGGAGCCCATTCACTTTTGTTAGTTTTTACTAGCACTCCATTCTCTCTCAGCTTCTCTAGCTCTTCCACCACCTGACTTTTCAATGCCTTACAATAGACAGGCTTCGCGTTGGACTTGAAGCGGATATGCATGTCATACCCAGTGATGCCCTCATAATTGTCTGTGAACATGCTTTCGTACTTGTTCAGCAGTGTGTCGAGTTGCTTCTTTGAAACATCTACACTGAAGATGTTTTTCCAGTCTAGTTTTAACTTTCTGAACCAGTCTTTGCCCATGAGAGTTGGTCTGTTATTGTAGCTCACCATAATAATAGGCAGCTTTACTGACTGGCCATTGTGTTGAACTGTACATTCCATTTGTCCACATGTCTCTAGGATTTCTCCGGAGTAGGATTTTAACTCTATGGTACTCTTTGTAAGTGGTATTTGATTAAACTTACTCTCCTATGTGTCCTTACTCATGATAGAGCAGTCCAAGACCGTGTCGATACGCATATCGATATATTGGTCATTGTTCAAAAGTTTTGTACATAAGAACATAAGAACATACGAAATAGGAGCAGGAGTAGGCCAATCGGTCCCTCGAGCCTGCTCCGCCATTCAATAAGATCATGGCTGATCTGATCCTAACCGCCAATCCACTATCACAGAACCATCTCCTGAATCTAACAGAATTAGACACACAAAATAGGAGCAGGATCAGGCTACACGGCCCCAGGGCCCGCTCCGCTACCCACAGGGCCATGACCAATCCAAACCTAGACTCATGTCCAAATTCCTGCCCGCTCCCCGCTCCCCGTAACCCTTAATTCCCTTTACTTCTAGGAAACTGTCTATTTATGTTGAAAATTTATGTAATGATGTAGCTTCTACAGCTTTTTGGGGCAGCATATTCCATGGACCTACCACCCTCTGAGTGAAGTAGTTCCTCCTCATCTCAGTTTTGAAAGAGCAGCCCCTTATTCTAAGACTATGCCCCCTAGTTCTAGTTTCACCCATCATCAGGAACATCCTCCCCGCATCCACCCGACCCTACCCCTTCACAATATTATGTTTCAATAAGTTCGGCTCTCATTCTTCTGAACTCCAATGAGTAGAGTCCCAATCTACTCAACCTCTCCTCATATGTCCATCCCTTCATCCCCGGGAATAACCGAGTGAACCTTCTTTGTACTGACTCGAGGGCAAGTATGTCCTTTCTTAAGTATGGACACCAAAACTGTACGCAGTATTCCAGGTGCGGTCTCACCAATACCTTGTACAACTGAAGCAATACCTCCCTATTTTTATATTCTATCCCCCTAGCAATGAAAGCCAACATTCCATTGGCCTTCTTAATCACTTGCTGCACCTGCATACTAACCTTTTGAGTTTCGTGCACCAGGACCCCCAGATCCCTTTGTACTTCAGTACTTTCAATTTCTTGCCATTAAGATAATAACTTGCTCTACGATTTTTCCTGCCAAAGTGCATAAGCTCACACTTTCCAGTATTGTATTCCATCTGCCAAATCTCTGCCCACCTACTTAGCCTGTCTATGTCCCCTTGCAGGTTTTTTATGTCCTCCTCACTCACTACTTTCCCTCCCATCTTAGTATCATCTGCAAACTTTGATATGTTACACTCAGTCCCCTCCTCCAAATCGTTAATATAGATTGTAAAGAGTTGGGGACCCAGCACTGACCCCTACGGAACACCACTAATTACGGATTGCCAGTCTGAGAATGAACCATTTATCCCAACTCTCTGCCTTCTGTTAGATAGCCAATCCTCTATCCATGCCAGAATATTATCCCCAATCCCGTGATTTTTTGTCTTAAGCAATAATCTTTTGTGTAGCACCTTGTCAAATGCCTTTTGGAAGTCTAAATACACTATGTCCACTGGTTCCCCTTTATCCACCCTATATGTTGCTTCCTCAAAGAACTCCAGCAAATTTGTCAAACATGACTTCCCCTTCATAAAACCATGCTGATTTTGTCCTATTAAATTATGATTGTCCAAATGTCCTGTTACTGTCTCCTTAATAATGTACTCCAAAATTTTACCTACCACAGATGTTAGGCTAACCGATCTATAGTTTCCAGCCTTCTGTCTACTGCCCTTTTTAAATAAGGGTGTTACATTAGCAGTTTTCCAGTCTGCTGGGACCTTTGCCGAGTCCAGGGAGTTTTGGAAAATTATTACCAATGCATCCACAATCCCTACCGCCACTTCCCTTAAGACCCTAGGATGTAAGCCATCAGATCCAGGTGATTTATCCGCCTTGAGTCCCATTATTTTACCGAGTACCACTTCCTTAGTGATTTTGATCGTGTTTAGCTTCTCCCCCCCCTTTAGCCCCCTGTTTGTCCAGTGTTGGGATATTCTTAGTGTCTTCTACTGTAAACAGTGATACAAAATATTCATTCAGCGTTTTTGCCATCTCCATATTTCCCACCATTAATTTCCCGGTCTCATCCTCTAAGGGACCAACATTTACTTTAGCCACCCTTTTTCTTTTTATATAACTATAAAAACTCTTACTATCTGTTTTTATATTTTTTGCTAATTTACTTTCATAATCTATCTTCCCTTTCTTAATCAATCTTTTTGTTATTTTTTGCTGTCTTTTAAAGTTTTCCCAATCCTCTATCCTCCCACTAGATTTGGCTACCTTATATGCCCTTGTTTTTAGTTGAATACTATCCTTAATATCTTTACTTAGCCATGGATGGCTGTCTTTTCTTTTACACCCTTTTCTTCTCAGTGGAATATATATTTCTTTGGAAGTTGTAAAATAACTGCTTAAATGTACACCACTGATCATGTATCGTCTTACCCTTTAATCTATTTTCCCAATCCACTCTACTGAATTCCGCTCTCATACCTTCATAGTCTCCTTTATTCAAGCTTAGCACGCTTGTTTGAGATCCAACCTTCTCACCCTCTAATTGAATATGGAATTCAACCATGTAACGGTCACTCATTCCAAGGGGATCCTTTACTAGGACATTTTTAATTAATCCTGTCTTGTTACACAGGACCAGACCTAAGGTTGCTTGCCCCCTGGTTGGTTCAGTTACATACTGCTCAAGAAACCCATCCCTAATACACTCAATGAACTCATCCTCAAGGCAGCCCTGCCCAATTTGATTTGTCCAATTAATATGATAGTTAAAATCCCCCATAATTGTAGATGTTCCCTTATTACAAGCTTCAACTATTTCCTGATTGATACTCCGTCCAACAGAGTTGCAACTGTTCGGAGGCCTATAGACTATGCCCACTAGTGTTTTTTTCCCCTTATTATTCCTTACCTCCACCCAAACTGTTTCATTATCCTGATCTTTTGACCCAATATCATTTCTCTGTATTACAGTGATTCCTTCCTTTATTAACATAGCCACCCCACCTCCCCTTCCTTCCTGCCTGTCCTTCCTGATTGTTAAATAAGCTGGTATGTTTAATTCCCAGGCTTTGTCACCCTGCAGCCATGTTTCTGTAATGGCCACTAGATCATACACACATGTAGTTATTTGTGCCATTGACTCATCTATTTTGTTACGAATGCTACGTGCATTCAGATAGAGAACTTTCAAATGTGTTTTGTGACACTTAGTTCCTGCTTTTGCCCTTTTTATTACTTTACCTTTTACTCCATACCTTCTGCCCCTTCCTGACACGCTCTGGTTTTTAATTTCCCCACTGCTACCTAAGTCTATGACCTTCTCTGTTGTCATTTTTATTATTTGCTCTCTAGGAACCTCCCCCCCACTAGTTAGTTTAAAGCCCTCTCTACAGCCCTAGTTATATGATCCGCCAGGACTCTAGTCCCAGCACTGGCCAAGTGAAGCCCGTCCCAACGGAACAGCTCCCTCCTGCCCCAGTACTGGTGCCAGTGTCCCAGGAAGCAAAACCCATTTCTCCCACACCAGTCTTTGAGCCACACATTTAACTCTCTAATTTTATTTGTCCTAGCCAAATTCGCTCGTGGCTCAGGTAATAATCCAGAGATTATTACCCTTGTGGTTCTGCTTTTTAATTTGGCCCCTAGCTGCTCAAACTCCCACAGCAGAACCTCCTTCCTTGTCCTATCTATGTTGTTGGTACCAACATGGACCACGACAACTGGATCCTCCCCCTCCCACTCCAAGTTTCTCTCCAGTCCAGAGGAGATGTCCTTAACCCTGGCACCGGGCAGGCAACACAGCCTTCGGGACTCTCGCTCTCGGCTGCAAAGAACTCTATCTATCCCCCTAACGATACTGTCCCCTACCACTACAACATTTCTTTTACCTCCCCCCCACTTGAATGGCCCCCGCTCCACGGTGCTGTGGCCAGGTTGCTCATCCTCCCCGCAGTCCCTGTTCCCATCCTCACAGGGAGTAAGAGCCTCGAACCTGTTGGACAAGTGCAAGGGCTGCGGCTCCTCCAACACTACCTCCTGGATCCCCGTACCTGCCTCACTTCTAGTCACACCATCCTGACCCTGGCCACGGACTACATCTGAATTAATTAATCTAATTGGTGTGAATACGTCGTGATACACAGAGTCCAGGTAACTCTCCCCCTCCCTGATGTGTCTCAGTGTTTGAAGCTCGGACTCCAGCTCTTCAACACGGAGCCGGAATTCCTCGAGCAGCCAACACTTACTGCAAATGTGATCACCGTGAGCATCAATGGTGTCCACCAGCTCCCACATATTGCAGCAGCAGCACAACACCTGATCTCCCATTCTATGTAATTAATTAAATTTATTAATATTATTCTTAAATACCCTGTGCCCCGATTCTAGATGGTGAATATCACACCTTAGAATCTATAAACCAAAGAGATTTAAGCTTAAAAAGGGAGAAATACTTACCAACCAAATCACTTACCCGCTTTCTGGTGACATCACACTTGGATTACTTTTTACCTCTCTCCTTCCCTCCGAGTTCCCAGACTGGAGATTGGTACGCCTTACCTGGTCTCTGGGACTTTTATAGCCCCGCTGCTGCCGCTGAGTTCCCGCCGACGCACTGAGGCCTTACCTGGTCTCTGGGACTTTTATAGCCCCGCTGCTGCCGCTGAGTTCCTGCCGACGCACTTAGGCCTTACCTGGTCTCTGGGACATTTATAGCCCCGCTGCTGCCGCTGAGTTCCCGCCGACGCACTGAGGCCTTACCTGGTCTCTGGGACTTATATAGCCCCGCTGCTGCCGCTGAGTTCCCGCCGACGCACTGAGACCTTACCCGGTCTCTGGGACTTTTATAGCCCCGCTGCTGCCGCTGAGTTCCCGCCGATGCACGGATGTCTTTCTCACGACTGCTTGCATTGCCGTTAGTGGCATAGATACTGTAGATGCCTAGTTCTTCAACATCAGGTGTGTTCACTTCAATATTGTGAATTCCTCCCTTTTGTTGTCGCTGCTTTGCATTGCCACTAAAATGGTGCTTTCGATCTAGCTCTGCAAGCTGTTGAAATATGGCCTTGCTTCTGGCAGTGAAAAGACTTTGCATTTCTGTATTGGCAGGACTGTGGTGAGTGATTTCCATTGCAGCGATAACAATTCGTGAACTGCTCTCACCAACATGCTTTTGACTTGGTCTCACAACTTTAGATTTGGCGGTGGCTTTTTGATTGTAGACCTCAGCTGCACTAGTCACTTGAGTTGGACGGAGCTCCCTTGCATTCTTAGATGCCATTTCCATAGATAGGGCAATTTTGCATGCTATGTCAAACTTTAGTTTTGGAGTGTTCAGTAATTTGGACTGTGTGCACTCATCCACCAGTCCACACACAAACTTAGCTTGCAACACACGATACAAAAATGTGCCGACGTTGCAATGCAAAGACAGGTGCTTAAAGAGCTACAATGTACTCACTGATGGTTTCACTTTGTTTTTTGTTTCTGGTACCAAACTTGTAGCTCTCTGCTATTTCTAATGGCTTTGGGTCGAAAAGGTCCTCGAGTTTCTCGACAATGTCTTCAAACGACACATCCTTTGCTTTCCCTGGCATGAGTAGGCTTGTTAATATTCTGTAGACACCTTTTATTTAAATTTGTTTATGGAATGTGGGTGTCACTGTCAAGGCCAGCATTTATTGCCCATCACTAATTGCCCTCGAGGAGGTGGTGGTGAGCCACCTTCTTGAACCGCTGCAGTCCTTGTGGTGAAGGTACTCCCACAGTGCTGTTAGATAGGGAGTTCCAGAATTTTGACCCAGTGACAATGAAGGATCGATGATATACTTATAAGTCAGGATGGTGTGTGTCTTGGAGGGGAACTTGGTGGTCATGGTTTTTCCATGCGTCTGCTGCCCTTGTGCTTCTAGGTGGTAGAGGTCGCGGGTTTGGGAGATGCTGCCGAAGAAGCCTTGGCGAGTTGCTGAAGTGCATCTTGTAGATAGTATACACTGCAGCCACGGTATGCCGGTGGTGGAGGGAGTGAATGTTTAAGGTGGTAGATAGGGTGCCAATCAAGCAGGCTGCTTTGTGCTTAATGGTGTTGAGCTTCTTGAGTGTTGTTGGAGCTGCACTCATCCAGGCAAGTGGAGAGTATTCCATCACACTCCTTACTTGTGCCTTGTAGATGGTGAAAAGGCTTTGGGGAGTCAGGAGGTGAGACACTCGCTGCAGGATTCCTAGCCTCTGACCTGCTCCTGTGGCCACCGTATTTATGTGGCTGGTCCAGTTAAGTTTCTGGTCAATGGTAACCCCCAGGATGTTAATGGTGGGGGATTTGGTGATGGTAATGCCATTGAATGCCAAGGGGAGGTGGTTAGACTCTCGCTTGTTGGAGATAGTCATTGCCTAGCACTTCTGTGGCGCGATCTGGCCCGATCTCCATTAGAAAAATTGCTTTCTCGTTCACGAATTACTTTATTTTGAGCTTGAACATTCTCATCTGTGTCTTCAGTCTCAATAATGTTTTTGGCCGTTAAAAAATCTCTATCCGCTCAATATAAGAACTGAATGGTTTGCAAGCTTGGTCATACATGCCGAGGCTTCCAATGAATCCCATAGGCATGGCCATGATTGTCCTGATCCAGTGGAACAGTGACTCAGCACGCTACCCGTATACCTGTGAGAATCAACGCCGCGGTTGCTGTGTATACATACACGCGAAGGCGGAGCACAGATAATTCTGCATCAGTAGACATCGCAAAAATTTCAGTTTAGGTGTCACAAATTCACCTTAAACTTTTCCACTCAATGGTTGAACACTGTGTCCTTCCATGATCCCTAAAAATGGCTTTGGGATCCCATTCCCATCGCCAAAAATGTAACATATGTAGGTAGAACAAATGAAGGACAGAGACAGGATGAGTTGCTAGGCTAGGCTTGTTTATTAGGCCAGAGCTGAACTGAGCATATTTATACTAAACCATGTGACAAGCCATGTGATAATACATTACAAGTATTGATAGGCTAGGCAGGGTAGATTAAGTTAGCAGGTCCCCTACTTCTAATTGTTATCCGTTGAGTCCTGCTGACTGCACATGAGAGCAACGGATGCAAATAGGATCCATATTGGCTGTGAAGCTCTCTATGGAGAAAAGTCTCCTATCAGTTACTGGGTTCCACATGAAAAATAGTCATTTGGGGAGGTACTGGACAGAAAGTACTTGTATTTGCCTTTGAGAAATAATGTTGTGGTTTTAAGTCTCACTCCTGATTTGAGCACATTATCTATACTGAGGGAGTGCTGCATTGTCAATGGTGTTGTCTTTTAGATGAGACATTAAACCAAGGTCCCATTTGCTTTTTTAGGTGGAATTAAAAGATCTTATAGTACCCTTTTGAAGAAGAACAGGTAGTGCTTCTGGTATCCTGATCGACATTCATCCATCAAACAACACAACCAAAACAGGTTAACTGCTCATTTATCTTATTTGTTGTTTGTGACTATTTATCGCTATTTCTGGGCTTTTGCTTGGTTGAAATTGGCTACCGTGTTTGCCTATGTAGCAACAGTAACTACACTCCATAAGTAATTCATTGGCTGTCAAACATCTGTAAAATGCCAGTTCTTTATTTCTAGATACTTTTTCAGTGTTGCTTCAGCCATAGTCTTGTAGGTCACACTTGATCGGCCCAGGAATTCGGGTCTCCACGGGTGAGTACGCGCTGGGTACTCACGCATAGGGCCAATGAAAGTTCCGGTTTTGTGCATACACTGCGCATGCGCGGGAAACCGGAACTTCCGTTCCCTTGAAAGTAGGGGTTCACAGGTCGAACACGTGCACCGGAGAGGCAGTGCATACGCCTGGAACTTCCATTTTTGTTCACAGGTTTCTCCAGGAGGGTAAGTCTCCAGCAGCTACGCTTTTAAAAAGCAGTCACAAGGCCTGCTTTTAACAAAGTAAGTGGTGAATTAAGTAAAATTAAAACATTTTTTCCACAGGTTTATTGGCCCAGAAATTCGGGTCTCCATGGGTGAGTACGCACGGGGTACTCACCCGTAGGCCAAATGGAAGTGCCGGTTTTCTGCATGCACTGCGCATGCGTGGGAATCCGGCACTTCCGATCCTCTGAACAAAGGGGTTCAGAGGTCGAATGCGCGCGCAGGGGAGGCTGCGTGTGCGCTTTGAACTTAGGTTTTTTTTGCAGGTTTTCCCAGGAAGGTAAGCCTGCAAGATTTAGAAATGTAAAAAGCAGGCGTAAGGCCTGCTTTTTACAAGGTAAGTGGTCAATTAATTAAAATTAAAACATTTTTTCCACAGGTTTATTATTTTTAAATACTTTAAAGCAAGGTAAGCTTATTTTTAGCCCCGTTAGAATATAAAATTATTTTTTCAAAAATTTAAATTATTATTTAAAATAGTTATTTAATGTAATTTATAGTTTATTTAAAAAATGTGATGTTTTTAAAATTTTTATTTGAAGGTTTACTGCTATTTTGGGGCCATAGTATTTATAAGTTTTGACAGGTCTTCCTGTCAATCTTATGAATGGGCTTTTCCCTCCTCCGATTGGCTGACATGGCTCACGTGATCCCAGGGGACGCATCGCACTAACTGCTCCCCTGGTGTTAAGTCTGTGTGTCCCAGTTATGCTTATTATAAATCACTGGACACAGACCACAAGAATAACTTTAACAGGTCTTTACTATTCGGAGGCCAGGGCTGAACTGCCCAGCAAATCCCTACACAACGTTTATATACCGGTGTGGTCACCACCGGTATTACAGTATACAGCAGCTAAGAGAAAGTAGTACATCTCTTAAGGTAGTTCTCTTAAGGTGGAACAGGTTACATACACCACAATCCTCCCTTTTTAGCTTAACAGTTATATCCCCATTTAACATAACATAATAACATATAGATATATATATATATACAACTTCATGCAAAACAGTTCAAAGATTCAGTCTCTGAGGAGGCCTCCTGATTCGAGTTGGATAACGCCTTTCAGGGGTCTCTGATTCTCGTTGCTGGGGTGACTCATCTAGTTGGTCTCTTATGGATTGGACATCATCCTCAGGTACATTCACTTCTGAGGTAGACGCTTCAGGTTCACTAACTTCTTCCATGGTTGTCTCTGCCGTAACCCTGGGTTCGACCCTTGTTCTCGATTCTACCAGTTGGTCAGCATGACGCCGTATTACATTTTCACCAATATCTACCATGTACATCAGGGGTCCTTGTCTGGCCCGAATTGTTCCAGATTGCCATTTCTCGTTTTTATAGTCCCGGGCTAACACTGGTTGTCCTATTTCGAAACTCCGAGTGGTCTTGTTAATTATATGCTGGAACTGTTTGTTTTCAACTTCCCTCCGCACATTTGGTTTTAACAAGTCCAACCTGGACCGCAACCTCCTGTTATAGAACATCATGGCAGGACTTTGGTTTGTCACTGCATGAGTGGCGTTTCGATATGCCAGTAGGAATTTGTCCACCTTGTGTTGTAGTGGAATCTGATCGTCGCTCATGGCCTTTATTGCTTTTTTGAACGTTTGTACAAATCTCTCGGCCAACCCATTTGTAGCCGGATGATATGGGGCAGAGGTATAATGTTTCACCCCATTCTTCTTCATGAATTTCTGGAATTCTTCTGACACAAACTGCGGTCCGTTGTCTGAACATATTTGTTCTGGCAATCCATTTCTTGCAAATATCGTTCTTAGCACCGCGATCGTCTTTTCCGAGGTAGTGGTAGTCATCTTAATCACTTCTGGCCATTTAGAATGTGCGTCCACCGCAATTAAAAACATGGAGTCCATGAATGGACCAGCAAAGTCAATATGTACACATTGCCATGGGGTTGAAGGCCATTCCCATGGATGCAGCGGTGCAATCGGAGGTGCATTTTGCACTTTTTGGCACCCTGAGCAGCTTTTCGTCAGATCCTCTATCTGTTGGTCGATACCCGGCCACCACACATAAGCCCTAGCAAGGCTTTTCATCTTGACTCCCCCCAGATGACCTTCATGCAGTTCCTTTAGAACTCTCTCTCTTAACTTAGGAGGAATAATCACCCTTGTTCCATACATCAATGTTCCTTGACAGACGGACAGCTGTTCTCATCTTGCTGAGAATGCCGGTAACAGTGGATCACCATGTGCTGGCCATCCCTTCACTGTCACTTCGTAGACCCGGGACAGTGTCGGGTCATTCCTGGTTTCTCTTTCAATACTTGCATTGGTGACTTGTAAACATTCGATGATGGTCGAGTGAAATAACTCAACAGGGTCAACCGTCAGTGCCTCCTCCTCTGTAGGTAGTGGCAGGCGCGACAGCCCATCAGCATCACCATGCTGCTTTGTACCTTTGAATTCGATCTGATATTGATGTGCCCCTAGGAAAAGGGACCATCTCTGGAATCTCTGTGCTGTCATCACCGAAACACCCTTCTTAGGGTTAAAAATGGATACCAACGGCTGGTGGTCTGTCAGAAGCGTAAACTTTTGGCCCTGCAGGTAATGATTAAACTCCTTTACTCCCCACACAAGGCTGAGAGCCTCCCTATCTATCTGAGCATAGTTGCGCTCAGCGGAGGTCAATGATCTGGATGCGAACGCAACTGGCCTCTCCAGGCCATTTGGCAACTTGTGTGAGAGTACTGCCCCAATACCATATGGAGAAGCATCACAAGCCAAACGAATAGGCAGCGTTGGGTTGAAGTGAGCCAACACTTCCTCTGAGGTGATCAATGCCTTGCTTTTGCGAAAGGCCCTCTTACAGTCCTCGCTCCACTTCCATGGTACTCCCTTCTGCAAAAGAGCGTTCAGCGGGTGCAGCACCGTGGATAAATTTGGCAGAAACTTATGGTAATAGTTAATCAACCCTAGGAACGACCTCAGCTGGGATACATTATCCGGAGCGGGAGCCTTTACAACAGCTTCGATCTTGTCAGGAGACTTATGAAGCCCCTCCTGGTCAATGACATGACCACAGTACGAGATCCGCTTCTGAAAGAACTCACATTTCTGCCGATTAACTCGAAGTCCATATTCTTTCAATCTGGTGAGCACCAGTTCCAAATTTGCAAGGTATTCCTCGTCATCATCTCCTGTAATCAGAATATCGTCCAGGTAACATTGTGTGCCTGGAATTCCCTGTAATACCTGCTCCATGGCCCTCTGCCAAATTGCTGGAGCCGATGCCACTCCAAAAACCAGTCTATTATACCGGTACAAGCCTCTATGCGTGTTGATCATGAGATACTGGCGTGACTCTTCCTCAACTTCCATCTGTAAGTACGCCTGCGCCAGGTCTATCTTGGTGAAGTGTTTCCCGCCAGACAACGAAGCGAAGATATCCTCAATCCGCGGAAGCGGATACTGCACCATGTGAAGCACCGGATTAACAGTGATCTTGAAATCTCCACAGATGCGAACCTTCCCCGGTTCCCCCGGCTTGCTGCTCGATGAATGCTTCATGACGGGGACAATGGGCGTGGCCCACTCACTCCAGCCTACCTTAGACAGTACTCCTGAACGTTCTAGCCCTTCCAGCTCAGCTTCCACAGCAGGTCGTATCGCATAAGGTACCGGTCTGGCTTTGAAAAATTTCGGGTTTGCATGTTCTTCAACCTTGATGTTTGCCATAATTCCTCTCAGTGTTCCCAGTCCCTGTTGGAACACCTCTTTAGCATCGTCCAATATTCTGGACAATCGTTTAGGTTTGACATCTTTTTTACCGGAATCTACCGTTAGTGCTTTTAAGGAATGCCAGTCCATATTTATTTTCCTAATCCACTCCCGTCCCAGTAGTGGTGGACCTCCCTCAGGTAGCACATATAAGTCCATTCCTCGGCTTTCTTTGCCCTTGTGGACCACCTTTACCTCTATCTTCCCGATGGGGTATACTCTTTGCCCCGTGCATGTTTTCAATACAATCTCCGTATCCCGTAGGGGAATATGTGGGAATAACCTTTTGTAATCTTGCTTATTCATGACCGTCACTGCTGATCCAGTGTCCAATTCCATCTTCACTTGGACTCCTGCTATCTGAAGTGTGACCCAGATTGTTTGGAGGTCTGCTTCATTACCAACATTGTGTACTCTTAGACTACCCAGTTCATTACTGCTGGAGTCTGAATTTGACTTCTGTTCGTTCGAACTGTTCTCTGTCACCTTGTGTACCTTTCTATACTTTTCCTGCGGTGACTTTTTGTTGCTGGTCTTCTTTCCTGACCGGCATACTTTAGCTATGTGACCAAGCCTGCCACATTTTCTGCATTCCTGATTTTTGAACCAGCACTGGTTCTGATCGTGCGTTGTCTTTCCACAACAATAACATTTTACTGTACCCAAGACCATTTTATTGGTGCTGAGTTCTGGTGACCGTAGCTGCATTTCCGCAGTGCCTCTCGCTGCGGCTTCGTGTGATGCTGCAATAGTGACAGCTTTATCAAGCGTAAGATCATTCTCCTCAAGCAGTCGCTTTTGTGTTCCTTCTTTTAACAATCCACACACAAATTTATCTCTCAGCGCATCTGCTAGTCCTGTTCCAAACTGACAGTACTTTGATAGCTTACGCAGTTCAATTAAAAATTCAACGTTGCTTTCGTCTTTCAGCTGCGTTCTTCTGTAAAATTTAAATTGTTCCGCTATCATCAGCGGTGTGGGGTTTAAATGATTTTTCAGGACAGTAACAATATTCGCGAAAGTCTGATCTGCCGGTTTATCTGGTGATAGAAGGTGCTTCAATAGCCCGTATGTCTTCGCACCCATTGAGCTTAATAAGATTAGTGCTTTCTCATCATCTGGTACCTTATTTGCTTTACAATAAACTTCCATGCGTTCTACATACGTGGTCCAATCTTCGATATCACTATCAAAGGTAATTAATGTTCCCATGCTTAGGCATCCTTGCAAGTTATAAAATTTTTCTTTTTCTCAAAATGGCGGCTTCCCGCGCTTGTCTTCTTCCCCCGCCTACTAAAATGGCGGCTTCCCGCGCTTGGCGGTCTTTCCCGCGCTCGTCTTCTTCCCCCGCCGACTACAATGGCGGATTCCCGCATTTGCCTTCTTCCCCCGCTGGCTGCAATGGCGATTGCCGTGTTGCTGCTGTTCTCGCCTCCCCAGCGGTTCTCAATTCCCCGACACTGCTTTTACTCCCCCGCGGTTCCCGTGGGCATTCACGCTTCCCCTGCTGTTGCGCCTCTCAGCCCCGCATGCAGCCCGGGCCTTTACACTGGCTGCGTTTGAGTTCTCCGCGGCTCTCGTGCCTTAAGCTGCCCCAGTCACTGCGCCTCTCGGCCTCGATTGCAGCCCGGCCCTTTTCACCGGCCGTGGTCGAATTCTCCGCCCTTTTTCCTCCGTTTTCCCTCCCCCACTCCACAGTCAACGCGGCCGACTTTCTGCTCGTGTCGCTGACCGGCTTACCCACCACCGTGGTAGAAGGGATGATCACTGCCTGTCGCTGATGGAGGGCTTCGTGGTCAGAATTTTTTCTTTTTAACCCGGGTTCTCGATGCCTCCCGTGCGATGGTGCTCAGCAGGATGATGAGGGCGGATGCCTCTTCTCGACGCCCATTCTGAGGACGAAGCTGCCTTGGATGTAAAACTGCTGCAGGGTAAGATCGGACTCGTCGCCACTGTTAAGTCTGTGTGTCCCAGTTATGCTTATTATAAATCACTGGACACAGACCACAAGAATAACTTTAACAGGTCTTTACTATTCAGAGGTCAGGGCTGAACTGCCCAGCAAATCCCTACACAACGTTTATATACCGGTGTGGTCACCACCGGTTTACAGTATACAGCAGCTAAGAGAAAGTAGTACATCTCTTAAGGTAGTTCTCTTAAGGTGGAACAGGTTACATACACCACACCTGGGATACGCAAGCACTGCGCGCCGGCAGCTGGGCCAGGCCCCGGAGTGGAATTCCATGAGGCCCTACAGCTCAACTGCTGGCGCGCAAGGTAAGTGCAGGTCGGGGGCTTACACCCGCGGGAAGCCCCCGACCCGAATTTCTGGACCATTTTTAAATACTTTAAAGAAAGGTAAGTTTATTTTTAGCCCCGTTAAAAACTAATTAATTTTTTCAAAAATTGAAATTATTTTTTAAAATAGTTATTTTATGTAATTTATAGTTATTTTAAAAATGTGATTTTTTTTGAAAAAAAATGTATTTGAAGTTGTAGTTATGTTTTGGGGCCAATCTCTATTTCATAGATTTGACAGGTCTTCCTGTCAAATCTATGAACAGAGATTCCCTGTTTCAATTGGCTCTCTATGGCCCACGTAATCCCAGGGGACGCATCGAACTAACTGTGCCCCTGGGATACGCAAGCACTGCGCGCCAGCAGTTGGAGGAGGCCCAGGATCGGAATCCCACGTGGGCCCACAGCACAACGGCCGGCGCGCAAGGTAAGTGCAGGTCGGGGGCTTGCACTCGTGGGAAGCCTCCGACCCGAATTTCTGGCCCGATTTGTTTTACTGCATGAAAGGCACTGTATAAATAGAAGTTGTTGTTATTGTCACTGACATATCTCTTCACTACACATTGGGTGCACTCTGGCATGGGTTCTTAGAAGGTACTGAATCCAGTAAGAGTTTATTTTTTTTCTCCAACCAAAAAACAGGGCTACAATACTTTACCATTGGGAGAATCTAAAGCTTACAGAGCACTGCAGTGTTGATGCTGACAGGGCGTTTTATGTTAAACTTGTATAGGACCCTGGTCAGGCTATACTCAGAGTACTGTACCAGGTTCTGGTCTCCATATTTAAAAAGAACATAGAAGCACTGGAAAAAGTGCAAAAAAGATTTACAAGGATAGTTGGGGCTATTTTCATTAGAAAAGAGGAGACCAGATAGAGGTCTTTAAATTATGAATGGGTTGGGCAGGATAGATATGGAGAGAATGCTTCCAGTTGTGGGAAAGTCCAAAACTATGGGCCAGAAATACAAGACAGTTACTAATAAATCCAATAGGGAAATAAGGAAAAATTCCTTTACTCAGAGGGTGGTTAGAATATGGAACTCGCTACTGCAGGAAGTGCTTGAGGGAAATTGCTTAAATGCTTTCTAAAGGAAACTAGATGAGTACATAAAAGAAAAGGGAATAGATAGATATGCTGAAAGGCTGAGATGAGGTAGATGGAATGGGAGGAGACTTGTGTGGAATAGACACCAGCACAGACCAGTTGGGCTGAATGGCCTGTTTCTGTGCTGTATACGCTATGTAATTCTAGTGTGCTCGCTGACCTACATTGGCTCCCGGTTAAGCAACGCCTCGATTTCAAAATTCTCATCCTTGTTTTCAAATCCCTCCATGGCCTCGCCCCTTCCTATCTCTGTAATCTCCTTCAGCCCCACAACCCACTGAGATATCTGCGCTCCACTATTTCTGCCCTCTTGAGCATTCCTGATTATAATCACTCATCAATTGGTGGCTGTGGCTTCTGGTGCCTAGGCCCTAAGCTCTGGAATTCCCTGCCTAAACCTGTCCACCTCTCTACCTCTCTTTCCTCCTTTAAGATGCTCCTTAAAACCTACCTCTTTGACCAAGCTTTTGGTCATCTGCCCTAATTTATTCTTATGTGGATCGGTGTCAAATTTTTTGTCTTAAAATACTCCTGTGCAGCGCCTTGGACGGGTTACTACATTAAAGGCACTATATAAATAAAAGTTGTTGTTCTTTTATTGAATATGAATTTACATGACAAAAAGCTCCATAACACCATTGGTGGGAAGAATTACTCTATGTCTAGTAGCATTGTAAATGTATTCATGAAGACATATTTTGGTTAAGATTTATTGCAAATCATAAACATATTCCAAAAGAATGCATTCATGATTTCTCTAGAAATCTTAACCAGAGGAAGTGTTGATAAATTAGTTCACAATGTTGCTACGCACAGTGAGCAAAACAATCTTTCTCCTTTTATTGATAATCTCATTCAGGGAATCCACAAGGCTGGTTTTGGTGGATGTGGAAATAATAAGTGGAGGTAGATTTTCAGGGAAGTGCTGAGAGTGCTTTTAACCCTGTACCTTACCCATGATACACCTGCCATGGCGTGCTCATGGCTGATACTTGGGGTCACAAGTAGTGGCAATATCCCTCATCTTAATGACCATAACATCCCCCCTCCTCTGACAAAACATTTTTCTTCATTAAAGCTAATCCACCAAGGGCTTTTTTTTCCCCTGGGGGGCAAAGTGACCATAAATTTAGTGCAAGTATCGAATGTGACGTATAAGAGATAATTTTATACTTGCAGCAATTATTTCGCTCACATAGCAACCAGGGGAACGTGGACCCACAAAAGAGATTGACTTGTTATCATCTTACCAAATATTTGCAAAGGATCATTAAATGCAAGGGGAGTACTTTGTGTAATTCCCACTGTGTATTGTTTAGAAATGAAGAACCTCTTGTAAGAGTTTCCTTACTCTAATAGCACATTTTCCCTCCATCAAAACCTGCCTCTTTAAATCTCCACTCACTTAGGACTGAATCAATCATGTAGTTTACAATGGAAGTCCATAGATGTCTCATGGTGGTTCCATTCAATATTAGAATTCAATGCTAAGGCTTGCCTGGAGGTCAATTCGGAGGCACCCACACTGAATAGGCATGGCTGGTGTTTCTGAAAGCTTTTCCTTATTCATTATTATTGATCATTACAGGTTCAGTTAGTCAGAAGCATCGTTTTGATGCTGCAATGACGGGTGGGGGGAGGGGGAACGTGGTGGGGACTGTAGGATGCTTCTGGATGGATCAATCAAAATGGGCTGGATGGCTTTCCTCGTCCATAGTTATCTTGTGATCTTACGATGTGGAGCACAGAATAAATAACATAATGAATACGATTCAAATAAATATATGGAGAAGTTTCTCAACTGTTCAGGCACAGTGAGCTTTACTGCTGCCAGGATAATTTTGGATCGCTCACTCTTTGTTGTGCTCACTTCAAAGGTACACCACAATTAGCAGTGTATTAACTATCTCGCATACTTAAGCACTTCTATATATGAGAGATAACAACAGAAAATGCTGGAAAAACTCAGTAGGCCAGGCAACATCCGTGGAGAGAGAAATAGAGTCAACGTTTCGAGTCAAACGCTTTGTCATCCGCAGTATTTTGCTATCTATATATGAGAAGTTCTTCTAACATCTCTATCACATTCCTTGACACGATACAAGGAAAAGACTGTCATCTGATTGCTCTTTTAGCTCCAAGTTCTCTTGTATTCTTTCTACTGGAGCTGTACAAAACATTAGTTAAGCCACAGCTGGAATACTGTGTGCAGCTCTGGTCGCCACACTATAGGAAGGATGTGATTGCATTGGAGAGGGTGCAGAGGAGATTCACCAGGATGTTACCTGGGCTGGAGTGCTTCAGCTATGAGGAGAGACTGGACAGGCTGGGGTTGTTTTCCTTAGAGCAGAGAAGGCTGAGGGAGGACCTGATTGAGGTGTACAAAATTATGAGGGGCATAGATAGGGTAGATAGAAAGGAACTTTTCCCCTTAGTAGAGGGGTCAATCACCAGGGGGCATAGTTTCAAGGTAAGGGGCAGGAGATTTAGAGGGGATTTGAGGAAAAACTTTTTCACTCAGAGGATGGTTGGAATCTGGAACTCACTGCCTGAAAGGATGGTAGAGGCAGGAACCCTCACAACATTCAAGAAGCATTTAGATGAGCACTTGAAATGCCATAGCATACAAGGCTTTGGACCAAGTGTTGGAAAATGGGATTAGAATAGGCAGGGCTTGATGGCCAGTGTTGGCACGACGGGCTGAAGGGCCTCTTTCTGTGCTGTATAACTCTATGACTCTATGGCTACTCCGTGTCCTACTCAAAATCATTCTTTCTCAGAACTTCTTGTGAATTGCTTACCTCCCTCATTGTTCCGATCTTTCACATTCTACAGGCTTTTAAAAGCCACGTTTGGTGCCAGCTGAGCATTAATTTACCTTGTTCTCTCCTACTCCTTTCAGTATGTGGCCCCCTGCGTTTGTCAATTTAAAAACAAATCCTCAAATGACTGAGGACCTTATGTTCAGCCTCATAAGTGACAAATATGTTGTAATTCACTGCTGACGACAATATTCTATCAATCTTCTTTTTACATCTGTTCTCAGAATATGGGCAGTACTGGCAAGACCACATTTGCTAACCAATCTTAGTTTCTCTGAGAAGTTGGTGGGCCTTCTTAATGACTAGTGGCTAGTTACATCAGGTCACTTCAGAGGCCATAAAGAGTCAACCACAGAGTGGGGACTAGAGTCATGTGTGGTGGTCTGTTCCTTTCTCTGAAAGACTTTAGTGAACCAGTTGGTTCACGATAATTTTATGGTGCTAGCCAACAAATTAGCAAACTTCAAAACTTGCCATGGTGGGATATGAATTTATGACCTCTGAATTGCTAGCATAGTTACTGTACCCCTCACGTATTTGCTATTTTAAAGGTGCAAATTGTCGTCAAAAAAACTTTAATTCCTAAACAATATTAGAAACTCCATTCAGCTATCTTCCATTCTTTCTGCACCTTAGATGGACAGATCCACTAACTCAGCATACATTGTTTAATGATAGTTAACAAGATAACTAATCTTCATTTATTTCCCTTTAACATTTCTCGTCAATTGAAGAAGCCTCGTAACATCCTCTTACACATCACTGTTTCTGAAATCTAATTGAAAATATTTATCCAACAGATCTGTAGCCAAACTGTAGTATTATAATTAAGTAATATCTTGAATCTGTCCCAAATGTATAAGACAAGAAACTACTCTCATACTAATTACTAGTAAATCTGTGGAAGCCAGTTGTTGCTAAGGAAAATTCTAGTAATGGAAACTGCTGAGGGAAAAATAATACTTTGGCAACACTTTTTCCAAATGTTTTTATTATGAAGTTAAGGATTCTTAAGAGAATTTTTAGCCATTTTTAACCAAATTATGTTAAAGTTGATATTACAGGAAACTCTCTTTTAACCAGCAAAATTCAGGAGTAGGTTCAGGTAAGTTTTACTATATATTAGTGGCCGTGTAACTGGGGTTCCTGGATCTGTGGCCGTGCAACCAGGGTTCCTGCACCTGTGGCCGTGCAACAGGGACTTCTGGATCTGTGGCCATGTAACCGAGACTCCTGCAGAAGTGCCGTGTAACCGGGGTTCCTGCACCTGTGGCCGTGTACGGGGCTCTTGTACCTTTGTAAGTATACCTCTCTGTAATCCGGACTTTTTGATCAACCGGCAGCACGCCGGTCCCGTCGGTGCCGGATAAAAAAGAGTTTCCTGTACAACACCGATCACTTAGATAATTATAGGTGAGTATAGCTCTTTGACCCATCTGCTATAGAAGCCTATAGTTTCCCCATCACAACATCCAATTACCCCTTGAATGATTCCAGAGATTTTGCCTCAACTAGCCTACCATACCAGGAATTAATCACTGTTTGTCTGAAAAAGTGCTGAATTTGCCTTTTTATCAAATTGTGCCTGTGTCCCCCTTCTCCTACAGTCATGGTTTAACTTAATATAGTGCTTAGGATTGATCGTTCCTACTTCACTTAGTACAGTATCTGACATATCTCTATAAGGGACCCTCATATTCACTTCCTTTTCATCTTTCCTCAAACCTCAGTCTTTTGACACGAGACATCAGCCTCAGGGCTCTTCTCTGCATCATTTCCTGGGTAGGGATGTTTCCGGTGCGCATCAGTGACTAGAGCTGAATGCAGTACTCAAGATGTAGCCTGACCAAAGCAATATACAGCTTCAGCATCACTGCCTGCAAAGTCTATTGTACTCATTTTGCAATATAGCCCATCATTTTTTTTTTAATTAATAAAAACAGAAAATGCTGGAAATACTCAGCAGGTCAGGCAGCATCTGTGATAAAAGTTAGCATGGCCACTTTCTAAAATGTGATGAACTTTTAGCTAATGGAAAAAATCCAGCCTTTAAGTTGTTGAACAGACATTTTGTCAGTTAACTGCAAAGGATAGATTTTTGTCTGTTGCTTAAAGAAAAACAGGAAACAGACATAGAACAGAAAAAAGGTCACAACTTTGGACACTACATCAACAAAATGACAGAGAAGACACAAAGGGGGGGAAATTCGGTATCGCCCCGTTTGGGGCGCAATTATCGGCCGGGCGCAAAGTTTCGCGCCTGGCGCTAATTTTCGCCTCCAGCTGCAAACTTGGCTTCTATCGCCCTTGGAGGTGATTGGAGCGATAAATCAGGCGCTACACATTTCTCTTAAGGGCAGTTCTTAAAGGGGAGGGTCGATCTTGCTCTCCATCCACACCCTGCTCATTGCAGCCTTGAATCTCAGCCTGGAGAGGCCTGTACATCAAATCTGCTGGAAAGAGCAATGGAGAGGCCCAGGGAAAGAGCTCAGAGTGCAGCCCCTGAGTCTCTTCTAAATCAAATCAAATCAAAATGAACCTGCAAAGTGCTGTTCAGTACCCAAAATTCCTTCACACAGCATTGAATCTCTCCAGAAGTCTCTCTCTCTCTCAGAATGCGTGGTGCAAAAACGTCGCCGACAAAAAAAGGCAGGAAGCGGTTGACTTTAAATAGCGCTTCCCCAGTCCCTTCCCGACTGCAAAATATTCCCCTCAACCTGTTGTTGCTAGCGGCAAGTGGAAAATCAGGGGGCGCACTCAATATCCGGTCCAGGGCGCTACCGGGGCGTTGCATGTTTGACTGATGTCACGATCTGCGGGCGCAGGGGCTCGTGGTGGTAGTGTTTAGCACCGCCACAAAATGTCCGGTCAATTTCGAGAGCGGCGCAAACATCGACGTGCCGGGGTGCAAGTTGCTTTGCGCCCCATTAAGGCACTAATGAGAGGCACAAAGCAGTCAAATTTTCCCCCTTTAAAGAATATTGCTTTAAAAGGTATCAACCAGGTTCACATCAAAAACTGTACAAAACAAAGAGCGAATTTTCTCATCAGAAGAAGCAAAAAACAAAGACAAGGAAGAATTGCTTCAGTAGGCACTCACGGCCCTCCCCAGAAAAACGGCCTGGTCAATTCTGAACCATACTCCACAGTTGTGAGTATTGTTTAGAGCTGTTGCTTATTGTTGTTCAGCAGTTGAATAAAGTGCTTAGTATTCGTAATACCAGTTTCTGTGGTTGTTATTTCAGCTCAAGGTTGTCGTCGTACGTGTCTTCACGCTGTTCCCTTTGGGGAACTGTATGAAGTGGTGGAAGGATCTCTGCCCGCGTTAACGCTCCTTCCTTGACCGTAACCATCTTCGTACCAGCCATTAGGGTGGTTAGTCCTATGGCGGGAGGGTTTTACGGGCTCCCACAACCCATACGAGGGGGGGGGGGCACCCACACCCATGGACGCAAGTATCCCGCTGGATGTCAGCCCAGAATTTAGAGCCGGAGCTCTGACTCCACTTGCCGGGACTGTCTGGAGCAGGGTTCGAAACCCTACACCTTCTGGCCCAGCGGCGGGGGTGCTACCGCTACGCCAAAGGCCCACTCCCAGCTCAAGGTTAGACAATGTAATAAGATTATTTCCCTAAACATAGGGGTGAACAAAATTAATGCTAATCTTACAAAATTAAACTGGGAGTAGGTTGCAAAGAAGTGGTCAAAATACAGAAAAATTGAGATAAAATGGGATATTGGGCTGATGAATGCCAATCTTTAATGAGTATTAACGCAGAACAAAGTGATTAAGAATTGGGATAAGCCATGGAAATCTTATGCGATGTGGAATCTTGGAGTACTGGTAGTACCCCATGGACTCAAGGTCAAAGGTGAACAGTTCAGATTTAATTATTTTACATGGGGGTGGGGGATAATGAAAGTGTGGATGCTCCTTAAAATCTACCTCTTTGACCAAGCTTTTCGACATCTGCCCTAATTTACCCCTTATGTGGATCGGTGTCAATTTTTTTTCATCTTATAGCATTCCTGTGAAGTGCCTTGGGGCATTTTACTACATTAAAGACACTATATAAATACAAGTTGTTGTTGTTGTTGGAATAGACTAGCTGGAGAGAGGTTGGCCTGGATTTTAGCCCAGAGGTGTGTTCATATGAGGGGGCTGCTGTGAGGTCAGTAAACCCGGAAGGATGGGTTTCCCGAATGTCCTGCAGTTTTTAACTGCAGGACTCCTTTAAATATTTTCTGTTGGATTCCCTCCCACAGGCAGCCTGATTGACAGACTAGAGGCCTTTCAGGCAGGAAGCCTGTTTCACAAGGCCAAAGCCAAGGAGATCAGGTAGGTCCAGTGGTGGGATCCCGATCGCTGGGGGGGTTGCAATGGTGGTCAGGGGGGTATATGGTGATCGGGGGGAATCCAATGGTAGTCGAGGTGGAGCAGACAGATCCGGGGGGGTGGTTACTGGGTAGCTTGTTGGGCCCGAACGAAAAGAAAGACTTGCATTTATATAGCGCCTTTCACGACCACTGGACGTCTCAAAGTGCTTTACAACCAATGAAGTATTTTTTGAAGTGTAGTCACTGTTGTAATGTGGGAAACACGGCAGCCAATTTGCGCACAGCAAGCTCCCACAAACAGCAATGTGTAAATGACCAGATAACTTTGTTTTGTTGATTGAGGGATAAATATTGGCCAGGACACCGGGGATAACTCCCCTGCTCTTCTTTGAAATAGTGCTATGGAATCTTTTACATCCACCTGAGAGAGCAGACAGGGCCTCGGTTTATCGTCTCATCCAAAAGATGCCACCTCCAACAGTGCAGCACTCCCTCAGCACTGCACTGGAGTGTCAGCCTAGCTTTATGTGTTCAAGTCCCTGGACTCAGAAGGCGAGTGTGCTACCAGCTGAGCCACAGCTGACACAGCCTAGAGGGACTCCCCCCCTGCTTCTCCTGGACAACAAGCAGTGCTGTAAAGGCAATTACCTTATGGATTCAGCCCTTCTCACCTCCTTTCAGCTTCCGGGTTTCCGGAAACCCGGCCAACATGAGTTAACAATAGAACGACTGTTAAAATGAAGGCAGCTAGCCTCATTATAATATTTAAATGACCAACCCGCCACCCATGAGCGGATTGGTCGCCCGACCTTCATCGTGCCTCTGTTAAAATCGGAAGTGGGCAGGTTCGAGGCGGGTTGCGATCCTGTTTCAGATTTTTTTAATTTTAGCTTCTGAACTGACACCAATCAACCTGTTTTTGGGAGTTAACATTTAGCCCATTATGTCTAAACTCAAAGGGGAGCTCGATGCAAATTTGACAAAAGCAAGTGATTACGGGGTGTGAAAGAGTGGTGCATGATAATTACATGACTTTAGCATCAGTCTGATGAACCATAATAGTCTTCTCTGGTCAAGTGCATTCATATGCTCCTACCTACTTGGTTACATACAAACATGGGGCAGAGCCACTCCATTCAGCACATGGAAAGGCAGAAATTAAAAAAAAAAGATTTTTGCAAAACTCATCCTTGTTTCACCAGTAGTTCCCTACCAGACTATGATGGAAACTTACCAATCAAACTCCTCAAAATCCCAAAATGATTTCTCCCAGAGCACTTCCTACAAAATCAATCACCATGGCAATGATGAGGGGCGACAGCAAGATGAGTTCCACTAATACCGCCGCTCAGAAGAATGGGGGCTAAAAATTTGGATGTTTGGCGCCACCCATTACTGGCAAAATGTTGTGAAAAACGGCGTCCACCACTCTTTCGTCAGCTCGTGGTGGGTCCTGCAGCATCCACCATTTTCTGAGGGCCAGCAGCACTGCCGGAAAAAGCAATGGCAGTGAAACTATAAATTAGGGAGAGTGATGTCAGTCGGTGTGCAACGCTGACTTAACATCACCTTGGCGACCTTGGACCTTAGCGCTGAGTTCAGTGCTGGATCCTAAGCTTGCCATGGAACCCCAGCATTCAGCAAACTCACAGAGGCTCGGTCAGCACCCCTTAAAGGGTCACACACATCTTTCAGCTAAGTTTGTATTTAAGCTTTTAGACTGGATTTTTTTGATCTTATTGAAGTAGTGGCTTGCTGCAATACATGATAAAAGTTTTTTTAAGTGTGCAGGAAGTGCTGCTGGATGCTTGCAAGGCTTCGGATGGTAAATGAAGGCCTCTGAGAAGTCAGAACATGCTCAGCAGGTCAGGCAACAGAGTTCACGTCTCAGGTTGAGATGCCGTCTGACCTATTGAGTATTTACAGCATTCTCTGCTTTTATTTCAGATTTACAGCATCCGCTCGCAGAGGGAAGGGAAAGACTCAGAAGAGGAAGACTCAGAAGAGGAAGACACAGAAGAGGAAGATGCAGAAGAGGAGGAAGCAAAAGAGGAGGAAGTAGAAGGAAGGATGCAACCCAGACAGCCCCTTTGTGGCCAAGATACCTGGGATGGAATCAACTGCCTGCGGTACTAGTAACCACAACCCCAATTCCCCTTTCAACATTTATCCCACACCTTACCTTCCCTCTGTTACCGACCATTCACTGATCTTGTCCAGTGGTCTGAGGTCAAGAAGCTTCTGTGGTCACTGGAGCCAGGTGGTGGGGGCGACACTGCTGGTAGTGATGGCCTCGGTGATCTGGTCCCACATCGTTCTTTATGGAGAGCCTCCTGGTCCCTGTGGGCAGAGGACCTCTCTTCCAGTGTTGACTATCTGCACAAAACTGGAGCGCTGCATGTGAGACCCTGGATGCCTCTTCCCTGGTTTGCTAAGCCTTTGTGTTAGTGCTAAAGCACTTTGCCTGTTTTTTTATATGCGAAAGGAAATTCAGCTTTTAGAGCTGAAGACAACCATTTGGGAAGTTTTTTTCAAATGTTAATTTTTTATTAAAAGAAAGTGGAGCTGTAAGGGCTGAAAATTGCATTGTTTTACTTCATTTTTATTTTCATCAGTTCAGAAGTCTTTTTAAGCAAACGACAATGCATTGCCCTTTTAATATCCAACAATGCCGAGTAAAATCGTAATCTCGCTTACAGAGGCTGTCGGAAGGTGCAATGCTGCTTCTGGACGCTGCATTCAGGACTGATGCCGGGACTAAAACCACCAGGAGGGCGTTACACCGTGAGTTTAGTGCTGGGCTACTGATCAGTAGTCCCCAGCATGAATTTTTCAGTCCTACTGGTCCCACCATTTTCGGAGGCCATTAACCCGCAGCCGCGGTGGCAATGGCAGCTTTCGTGGCACACTTGAATTTTTAGGCCTGGATCTCTAATTGACTCCTGAGCACCATAGTGTTGGCTGCAAAACTTTGGTTTGATATCCTGCAGAATGGGTTATTTAATCGTCACTTTATGGAAGCCATCAGTAGGTTTACCCAGTTTAGAAATTTAGCATTTGGAAATGTCCCATTTCTCAAAATCTTGAAAGATGCCTTTTGTTGTCGAGCCATTACAATTATAGCACATATGCTCAATTTAATCTAACAGTTCATGCGCTGTAGTTTATGCCTCCGCCAAGTCTCGACCAGAGTTTCTATATTTTTCATGCGGGATAATTTACTGTGAACCACCTGCTTCTGATACGATTATTTAAAGCATTTTTCAGCAGGCTTCTCTCTGCATGCAGGTAAGCAAGGCAATTTGAATTAAATAAGTACCTGTGTTTCACATGCTGTACAGGTGTCAGAGTATCATAAGCTTTAAAGTGATCATAATATCATAAGGTTTAGACTAGCTATGGAAAAGTACAGGGAGCAATCTGGAGTGAAAATACTTAATTGGAGGAAGGCAAATTTCAGTGGGTTGAGAACGGATCTGGCCCAGATAAATTGGAATCAAAGATTGGCAGGCAAAACTGTAATCGAACAATGGGCTGCCTTTAAAGAGGAGATGGTTCGGGTACAGTCAAGGTACATTCCCATGAGGGGGAAAGGTAGGACAACTAAAGCCAGAGCTCACTTGATGACGAAAGAGATAGAGTAAGATGAAGCAGAAAAAGAGCGTGTATGACAGATGTCAGGTTGAGAATAGATGCGAGAATCAGGCTGAATATAGAAAGTTCAGAGGGGAAGTGAAAAAGAAAGTAAGAGGGGCAAAGAGAGAGTATGAGAATAGATTTGCAGCTAACATAAAAAGTAATTCAAAAGTCTTCTATGGGCATATAAATAATAAACGGGTAGTAAGAGGAGGGGTGGAGCTGATTAGGGACCAAAATAGAGACCTACGCATGGGGGCAGAGGGCATGGCTGAGGTACTAAATGAGTACTTTGCATCTGTCTTCACCAAGGAAGAAGGTGCTGCCAAAGTCATAGTGAAAGAGGAAGTAGTGGAGGTACTGGATGTTATAAAAATTCATAAAGAGGAGGTACCAGAAAGGCTATCTGTACTTAAAGTAGACAAGTCACAGGACCAGATGGGATGCATCCTAGGATGCTGAGGGAAGTTAAAGAGGAAATTGCAGAGGTACTGGCCATAATCTTCCAACCCTCCTTAGATATGGGGGGGGGTGGTGCCAGAGGACCGGAGAATTGCAAATTTTATATCCTTGTTCAAAAAAGGGTGTAAAGATAAACCCAGCAAATACAGGCCAGTCAATTTAACCTCGGTAGTAGGGAAGCTTTTGGAAACAATAATCAGGGATAAAGTTAACAGTCACTTGGACAAGTGTGGATTAATTAAGGAACGCCAGCACGGACTTGTTAAAGGCAAATCGTGTTTATCTAATGAGATCGAGTTTTTGATGATGTAACAGAGAGGGTTGATGAGGGCAATGTGGTTGACGTGGTGTACATGGACTTCCAAAAGGCTTTTGATAAAGTGCCACACAATAGGCTTGCCAGCAAAGTTGAAGCCCATGGAATAAAAGGGACAGTGGCAGCATGGATACAAAATTGGTAAGTGACAGGAAATAGAGAGTAGTGGTGAACAGTTGTTTTTCGGACTGGAGGAAGGTACACAGTTGTGTTCCCCAGGGGTTGGTACTAGGACCACTGCTTTTTTTGATATATATTAATGACTTGGACTTGGATGTAGAGGGCACAATTTAAAAATTTGCAGATGACACAACACTTTGAACTATAGTGAACAGTGAGGAGGATAGTGATAGACTTCAAGAAGGCATAGAAAGGCTGGTGAAATGGGCAAACACATGGCAGATGAAATTTAATGCAGAAAAGTGCAAAGTGATACATTTTGGTAGGAAGAATGAGGAGAGGCAATATAAACTAAAGAGTACAATCCTAAAGGGGATGCATGAACAGAGAGACCTGGGGGTATATGTGCACAAATCGTTGAAGGTGGCAGAGCAGTTTGAGAAAGCGTTTAAAAAACTATACGGAATCCTGGGCTTCATAAATAGAGGCATAGAGTACAAAAGCAAGGAAGTTATGATGAACCTTTATAAAACATTGTTTCGGCCTCAACTGGAGTATTGTGTCCAATTCTGGGCCCCGCACTTTAGGAAGGATGTGAAGACCTTAGAGAGGGTGTAGAAACGATTTACGAGAATGATTCCAGTGATGAGGGACTTCAGTTACGTGGATAGACTAGAGAAGCTGGGGTTGCTCTCCTTAGAGCAGTGAAGGTTGAGAGGAGATTTAATGGAGGTGTTCAAAATTATGAGGGGTCTGGACAGAGTAGATAGAGAGAAACTGTTCCCATTGGCGGAAGGGTCGAGAACCAGAGGACACAGATTGAAGGTGATTGGCAGAAGAAGCAAAGGCGAGATGAGGAAAAACTTTTTTACGCAGCGAGTGGTTAGGATCTGGAATTCACTGCCTGAAAGGGTGGTGGAGGCAGACTCAATCGTGGCTTTCAAAAGGGAATTGGATAAATACCTGAAGGACAATTTTTTTGCAGGGCTACGGGGAAAGGGCGGGGGAGTGGGACTAGCTGAAGTGCTCTTGCATGGAGCCGGCACAGGCTCGACGGGTCGAATGGCCTCCTTCGGTGCTGTAATCATTCTATGATTCTATGTGTCAGTTGTGGCTGAGTGGTAGCGCTCTTGCCTCTGAGTCAGAAGGTTATGCTTTGAAGTCCCACTCCAGAGATTTGATGACATAATCTAGGCTGACACATTCAGTGCAGTACAGAGACAGCGTTCCATAGTCAGAGGTCTTTTGAATGAGATGTTAAACTGAGTATGCCCTCTCAGGTAGATGTAAAACACACTATGGCACTATTTCAAAGAAAAGCAGGGAAGTTGTCCCTGGTGTCCTGGGAAATATTTATCCCTCAACCAACATCACTAAAAAAAACATTATCTGGTCATTATCGCATTGTTATTTGCTGTGTGCAAATAGACTGCTGCATTTCCTATATTACAACAGCGACTACACATCCAAAAATGAAGTACTTCATTGGCTGTCCTTTGGGATGTCCTGAGGTCGAGAAAGGTGCTCTATGGATAAACACCGGCATGGACCAGTTGGGCTGAATGGCCTGTTTTTGTGCTGTACCTTCTATGTAATATGAGTGCAAGTCTTTTATTTTATTTCATTTTATTTATTATTTTTATTTTTAAAATTTTCTTTCTTCTCTTTCTTTTCTTTCTAGGTCAGCACATTATCAAGTATGTTTGTTTTGCATTCTTCAGTAGCAAGTTATTTAAGTTATTTGATGGTACATGATGGTATCTCCTATGGGGAAAAATACACAAGTCAATGAAAAGAAAGAACTTGCATTCATATAGCGCTTTTCACGACCTCAAGACATCTCATAACTATTGAGTGATTTTTGAACTGTAGTCATTATTGTAATGTAGACAAACACAGCAGCCAATTTGAAGACAGCAAGATACCACAAACAGATAATCTGTTTTAGCGATGTTGCTTGAAGGAGGAATATTGGCCAGGACATCAGGAGAGCTCCCCAACCTTTCTTTAAATAGTGTTGTGGGATCTTTTTTACATCCATCGTCAACAGACAGGACCTTCGGTTTAATGTCTGATCCAAAAGACGGCACCTCTGATAGCGCAGCACTCCCTCAGTACTGCACTGAAGTGTCAGCCTAGATTAAATGTTCAAGTGTCTGGAGTGGGGCTTGAAGTTGACAGCAACTGCCAAACCTGTCAGCTAATTTCTGGTGTTGTACAATGTCACCTTAATGCCTGCTCATACAAAGCCGCTGACGAGTACAATTTTTAAATCCCTACTCTGAAATTCATTCCATTTTTGGTCCAACTCAGTTGATGAGCTGCTGTGCTGACTTTAGAAAGTGTCTTCTATGAGGCTGAGCTAACACAGTTATCAATAGATTGGGCCTTCTGCAGCACATGAACCCTAATTGCATACTGACAATTACAGAATATCAATGTCAAATATTTTCCTCGATGAAAAGGATGTGTGTATTCTGATAACTGTTTTATTTCCCAAAGGATTGACTGTGGTCAGTGATTTATTCAAGGGAATTACTCGGATTAATCAATTCCATTATAAAATGAATAATTCAGATATGGATCCATTTAAATCAATTTCTATAGTTGGACGTCATGGGGAGAACACATTAATGAGAATAGTGAAGTCTACTGAGGGCTTCTTTTGTCAGTTGCCATTATCTTTTTGGCCTCTGTAAGTTTGTGTGTCTCACCCTGTCTTTCTGATGGATAAGACAACAATAGACCTCCATGCTTCACAATATTGAGCCATATATCTTTTAGTAAAGCAGCACTATAACTGGGCAATCAACTCTGATGTTAATATGCCATCACAACAGATATTTTCCTCAAAAATCTTTTCTGTTTGGTTTCTGCTTACAGTCTTTGGATCATGAGTATTACAATTATCTATAAAATACTCAGATTAATAGAGATTATTGCCTAGTGATGAATAAAATCGATGATATCCCTAGTGACTTATACATATATTCATTATTATACCTGGCTTTTACCGAACAGACAATTTATTAGATAACTTATGTCAACTTTAGTATGAGAACCAATACTAACATATTATCATAGAATCATACAGCACAGAAGGAGGCCATTTGGACCATCATAACGCTCTTTGAAAGAGTTATCCAATTAGTTCCACCTCTCCCCTCACCTTTTTCACTATAGCCCTTTAAATATTTCCTTTTTAAGACTATATAAAAGCAAAATACTGCGGATGCTGGAAATCTGAAATAACAGCAGAAAATGCTGGAAACACTCAGCAGGCCAGAACCCTTCGACCTACATTGTTGACTCTGTTTCTCTCTCCTCGATGTCGCCTGACCTGCTGAGTGTTTCCAGCATTTTCTGTTGTTTTATATATATACAATATAATAATTTTGTCCATTATAGGAATTTGAGCGTCACTGGCAAGGCCAGCAGTTATTGCCCACCACCAATTGCCCTTGAGAAGGTGGTGGTGAGCCGCCTTCCTGAATCGCTGCAGTCCTTGTGGTCAAGGTTCTCCCGTGGTGCTGTTAGGGAGAGAGTTACAGGATTTTGACCCAGCAACAATGAAGGAATGTCCGATTTATTTCCAAGTCAGAATGGTGTGTGACTTGGAGGGGAACTTGGTGATGTTGGTGTTCGCATGTGCCTGCTGCCCTTGTCCTTCTAGGTGGTAGAGGTCGTGGATTTGGGAGGTGCTGTCAAAGAAGTTTTGTCGAGTTGCAGCAGTGCATCTTGTAGCTGAATGTTTAAGGTGGTTGATGGGGTACCAATCAAGCAGGCTGCTTTGTCTTGGATGGTGTCGAGCCTGTTGAGTATTGTTGGATCATCCAGGCAAGTGGAGAGTACTCCATCACATTCCTGAATTGTGCCTTGTTGATGGTGGAAAGGATTTGGGGAGTCAGGAGGTGAGTCACTCGCCACAGAATACCCAGCCTATGACCTGCTTTTGTAACCACAGTATTTATGTGGCTGGTCTAGTTAAGTTTCTGGTCAATGGTGATTACCAGGATGTTGATGTTTGGGGATTTGATGATGGTAATGCCATTGAATGCCAAGGAGAGGTGGTTAGACTCTCATTTGTTGGAGATAGTCATTGCCTGGCACTTGTGTGGCACGAATATCCAATTGCTTTTAGAAAGTTACTGTTGAATCTGCTTCCACCACCCTTTCAGGCAGTGCATTCCAGATCACCGAATACTTATTATATAACTTATGTCAATTTTATCATGAAAACTAATATTAACCTATTAGTGATGTATATATTTTTCTAAGATTTGCTATTATCACTACAATACCTTATTCAGACTAGTCTTCATGTGTGAGCCTATACAGTGAATGATGACAAGCTCCTTGAACATTCAGGGGCCTCAAGACTAACGTGGTTCTTTCTTTACTAATCATGCATATTACTTGGTTTTTATATCGGGAGATAGCAATCAGGAGTTGGAACCTTGCCTCTGTTTTTCACCTCTTTAGCCTGGACACGTTGAGGCCAATTACAGTCTGTTTGCTGAAATTATCTCATCTTACATGAAAGCATTACACCTGGGACCTTCCTGATTTGTATGGCTCAGTACCACATGATGCACAGTGTATATCATGTCTGTGTCATAAAGATTAGTGAGGCAGAGATGAAAATAACAAAAATACACACGCACTTTATTGGGTTTAAATGCAACATAAGTAAAATGAAGAAATTCTCCTGTGGTCCTTCTCCTTTCTGTAATTTTATTCACCTAGCATTGGTGATCTTCAGTCCTTTTTTCTGATTGTATATGACATAAAAGTTGTTCATTTTGAGAGCTTCAGAGAAACTCCACATTAAAGCGATTTGTTAAATCAATAAGACAGTTGTACTTCAGATTAAGTTTTGCTTTGTAAAAGGCCAAGAAAAAATATTTAGCTGTTGTAGGAATGTCTAGTTCCTATCCAAAAGACTGAGGTCCACTCAGGTGATCAAATCAACGAGGTTTAATGATAAGTAACGGAGTTTAACAGATAACTACAGGAGAACATCGAATATAGGTCAAATCAGTTCGGAGGCTCCACAAGGACTGCTAGGGCAGTCCCGTGGCTGACGTCATGACATCATCACATTTTTCCCGCTGGTGAGGGATCACGTGATGAACGGCGTGACGTCATCGCGTTTGCCCGTGCTATTAAAGTGATCGCGCTCTGTACATGTAAACAGTGAAAACAAAGATACAGACTCAGGCTGCAGCCAACATATTATGAAAGGGAATTATATACAATTGATTGGAGTCCCTTAGTGGCTCTGCCACATGTGCCCCCCCAGAATTGTCTTTAAAAGCAAAAGTAAAATGGCGAGGAGGCCTGACAAGCCTGTCAGATTGACTTCTGTAGCCTTGAAGTGGAAGCTGATGGACGGCAGGCGAGCTGGCAGGCGGTTGCTTTTGATCTGGCAAGGCGACTGTGGGTGGTCGGCCACGTTTCAGCGGTTGTGCAATCTCGACTGGGCGGTCAAGGTCCAAGTGAGCCAGCTTCAACCGGTCAACCGAAATGTGATCCGGTTTACCACCGATATCGACCGAAAAAGATTTGTCTCCCGGCTCTATCACATGGAAAGGACCAGTGAAAGGGGGTTTGAGCGGGTCCCGATGAGCGTCGTGGCAGATAAACACATAGTCGGCGTTCTTCAGCTCAGCTGGGATGTGGGAACTCTGCAAGCCGTGATGCGACGTAGGCACTGGAGCGAAACTTCTCGCTGCCTCCTGGTGGCTGATGAGCTGCTGGGACGTGGACCATGGCTCTGTTGGAGATGGAAGGAAATCCCCTGGGACGCATAGCGGCTGGCCGTACACGAGCTCCGCCAAGGACGATTGAAGGTCTTCTTTAGGTGCCGTACGAAGACCCAAAAGGACCCATGGAACCCTGTCCACCCAGTCCGTGCCTTGAAGGCTGGCTCGCAGTGCGCTTTGAGCGACCTGTGGAATCGTTCGCACAGGCCGTTCGCCTGTGGATGGTAGGCGGTGGTGCGATGTAGCTTGACGCTGAGCCCCTGAGCCACAGCATTCCAGAGCTCCGAAGAGAACTGCGGCCCACGATCGGACGAGATGTCTGCCGGTACCCCGAAGCGGGCGACCCAACAGGAGATGAATGCCCTGGCGACGTCTGTGGAGGTGGTGGAAGACAGAGGAAATGCCTCCGGCCATTGTAAGGGGTTTTCCTCGAGAGGATTCCCTGAGCTTTTTCTCTCTAGAGGCCTCTCTCTCTTGCACAGTAAAACCTTGAGTGGTTTGACCCACTCGCCCCTTAGATTCTATACTCTGGACTTAGGCGCAGGAACTACAATGTAGAGAAAACTCTTGTAGACCAAGTTTGATGAAACAAAATGAAACTTTATTGCATAAGGAACAATATCAAATCAAATGCAAGCAGATAAGGGAGTACATGGGAGGGAAAAAAACACACAAACAAATCATAACGACACAGTACCAACTAAAACAAATGCAGGCATCTTATATTCTACAAAGATCATCATGAAATAAGGAAACACACGGAACATCGAGGGACAACAACTCATGTTAATTGTACCCTTAAATCCACCCCCTTATTAAACCTATCTAGATCTGATTGTGAAGGGCCAGAAACATGCTCACCAATCCCACAAGGAAGTGCAAGGTTTTGAAATTGAGTCTGTGTTTGGTCCTTTCAGGCGTTTCGTCTCCATGTGGATCGTGGAGCTCCTGCAAGCTGCGCCACACCTCTCTCCTGAGGTGGGGGTCGGTGGCGGCTGGACACCGGCGGGCCTGGATGTCGGTGGGGTCGATGATCATCGGCTCGACCCTGGTCAGAGAAGCCTTGGGCTGGCTCCCATCGCTTCTTCAGTTTTCTTTTCTCTCTTCTCCCGAGCCGGGGTGGCTGGAAGGTTTCTTCTCTTGGGACCTTTATTTTTTTGTCTCCTCTCCCAAGTTGGGTCGATGGCCTCTCGTTCCGGCAACGGCCCGGGGATGGTCGATGATCTCCCGATGTGCTTCCCCGGGGCGGAACGCCGGTTTCGAGACGGCCTTCTCGATGTTGGCTTTCTTCTTCCTCCTGCGATTGCCTGCTTCTTCTTCTGGGTGTCCGGATTCAAGCTGTGTGTCCAACTGCCAAAAGGTCTTCCAGATATACTTTCTTCCAGAAACCTCCGTCTCCCGCCCAAAATCAGGTTAGTCTTTGTATTACTTTTGGCGGGCTGGCAGCACAGTGGGGTAGTCATTATATTTTAAAATGTCTTAAACGGCTGGCAAAGGCCAATCTCTGGTCTGGAATTACCTTCATTGTTTTTAATGTCCTGCTGATCTCGTTATCTAGTCCTGGGTGCTTTTCTCATGAATATGAAATTGTCCCCTTTTGTCTGGGTCAACATTTTGATGGCCTCTGTCTCCAGGCCGATCTTGACTAGATCTGCATCTAATCCATATGCATATGTGTGGGTCTGGTTTCGTTCTCTCACTAATGGCTTCCAGAACTTGCTGTAGGTTGAATCCACAAAGCTGTCTGAGGTTGCGCAAGAACCATTTTAAAGTGTCCCAATAAGCTGGTCACATGGTATAGTGGCCATTTTGTATGCCCCTTTTTCTGGGATTCTTTTAAAACAGTCTTTAAAATCACGGCCTCTTCTGCCATTTGACCCTTATTAATATAAAGTCCAATTTTGCAAATCCTACACTCCCCCCTGATGATACTGTAACTTGCTTGAAGTATCATAATTCTGGGTGAGCAAAATTTTCTGACCTTCCACAATGTAACCATCCCCAGTATTTACCTATCTATGACCCCACGACATATGCATTTCCCATTTCAGAAAAATATAGTGTACATTAAGCATCTATAAATGGCAATACCCTGGAGTTAAAATCTAACAACTTACTTCCAGGCGTGGAGATGGTCCTTATACCTCTACATCACCTACTGCATACACATTACCTTCTAATAATAACATCACATCTAATAAAACTTCAATAATATAAATAAAGTACATACACGAAAAATTCGAAATGCACATGAATACATATCAAAAATAATACAGAGGAGGGAGGGAAAATTTTAACTTTATACAAAGCAGCAAAATCTAAACGGGTGTCTCTTCTTCTACCCGCACATAATGCTCCCTCCATTCCCCTCTATTCTCATACTTTTGAGAATGTTTGACCTTTTTACAGTGTACCAACAGTAAATAAACTACAATGACAACCTGGCACACTACAAGAATGTGGGAGGCTATCCTAATCCAGGAAGGGACTTCTATATTAGTGAACAGGTCCCACCACGGTGGGGTCACTACATCCAATATGTCTGCCCCTATCTCTAAAGTCTTCTGCTCCAGTGTGTAGAAGTGTTTCTGTGAAACTACAACGGCTTTTAATATCTTGGTGAGGTGTTCAGGGAGAGGGGGAATGATATATTCAAAATGTGCAACGAAACGCTGCAAATCGGTGAAATTCTCTTTCACAGTGATGTGAACAGTGGAAGGTTCAGGAATGGGGACAATTCGCTCTTGGGCCACTTGAACTTCTGCCCTGGGCTTGAAACAGAAGCTGCTGTCACTGACCGGACACCAACCGTGCTGTCCATGC
This sequence comes from Somniosus microcephalus, assembly GCF_052327205.1. Taxonomy (NCBI): domain Eukaryota; kingdom Metazoa; phylum Chordata; class Chondrichthyes; order Squaliformes; family Somniosidae; genus Somniosus; species Somniosus microcephalus. The sequence continues at coordinate 46,069,085 of NC_140993.1, read as the reverse complement.
TGGTAGTGGGGCGCTGCAGTGGTGACACAGTATGTCCCACCTCCTATATATGTCACCTGCGGGGGCACATGGCCTTGTGCCATTGCCTCCATGGTGGAATTTATAGGCTTCGCGCCAGCAGTTCTGAACCCGCACTGTGGTTTTGAATGGGCATTCAAATGCTGGGGACACAGGATGATGTGTGCTCCCCGGCTCCGGCACCCCGAGAGGTCGGTACCCATCATTGCATGCTCCCATCGAATGATGTAAGGTGGGACCCCCGTGTAGCGAATGTGCGCACCCCCCTGAATAACTCCAATGTTCTCCACCCTGTATACCGGGGCAGGTTTTGCTGTCTTTCCCATCACCGGCATTCTTACCACTATACCCATAATGGTGTGATTAGACCGTCCACAGTCCACTGGGACTGGGTAGGCCTCTGAAGCTAGTCTGAGCTGGCATGGACTCAATGTCTTCTCAAAAGGGTGGAGGGCTGCGAGGTGCTTGTTGCTGATCCAGGAGGGGACTAAACCTTGTTTTAAGCCCTCCAGATTACTGCGGCCCTCGCCCAGTAACCACGCCCCGTATAGCACACAAGCTTCGTTCTGCGCAGCCTGATCGGACGCATTCCGATCCTCCCTGATGAGAGCATTTACCGTTCTGGCATGTTTCTCCAGCTCAGCTATAATCTCTTTTAAATGTAGTGCCATGGCCTGGTCCTCATGTAACTCAGAACCCACTACCTTATTCTCATCAGTCAGTATCTTTCTTAACTGTGTTTTTAAACCATTGATCTGGGTTTGCAGCTCCACGTCATCCAGTGTGTTGATGACGGAAGTTCCTGTATTAAAACCTGTGAAAATATCATTTACTGCACCCCTTCTTTGTCTCCCTACTCTGTCCAAGACCTCATGTGGTGTGGTGTACAATTCGGCTCTGTCGACATCGGCAAAGTCGAATTCATGAAACTGTTTAAACATGTTTGTTAACAGGACCTGGTATAATTCCTCCGTTTCCTTGGGGCACCACGCTGGCAATCTTACCTCGGTGAGGTTTAAAATCACCGAAGCCACCGCATAGTGGACCCCTTGGTACAGCACCTGATTGTGGGTACCAATACCAATCCATTCCCGGGTCCCTTTGTCGTGGTGGGGCACCCTTCTTGGAGGGCTTTTGCTACTGGAACTGTGGGCAGGGGCTTGCGGGGTCGGTGTTAGATTCGTGATTCTGAGAGTATGATGTTTTTCAATAACCACACGGATGCTGTAACTTAACAATCAACAGGTATTTACTGGAGTAGGGTAGTCTCAAGACTGGGGTGCAGAGGCATGCTCAAGGCTTATATGCAGGTGTGGTCACTGCCGGTACTACAGTATACAGGAGCTGTAAAAGTAGTTCTCTCTTAAAGGTACATACACTGCAGTCGGGTGATGAGCTCGGTGGTGTTTACTGGGATCTGTGAGTATGGGACTCCGCACGCCCGTGAGCTGACGTCCCACCTCATCCCTTGTCCAGCATCCTGCCACTGTCTTTGGAAAAAGATGGAGACGCCTGTGGGGCAAGCGCGTTCTGAACCCCACATACAGATGTAGATCCCCTCATCTGGTTCCCACCATTTGTCCCAACAGACGCTCAACCCCCCGTGAGTTCCCGTTATTGTCTGATGGGTTTTATTACCCAATCTCTCCCATTCCACCATCGAGTTCTTCATGGTGCTGCTCAACTTGCGCAGCTACCACCAGCGGTCCAAAGGTACATGTCCCAAACAAACAAGGCAAATCTTCTTGCCCACGGTGACGCTGATCCTGGGCGCAATGATCCGCACCCTGGGGCACATCAGAGACGTTTCTCTGTATGCAAATCCCGTCTGGCTGGAGTATTCAGTAGAGTTCGACCCCAGCCAGCCTGGCCATCTCCCTTCATGGAAGTAGGCAGCAGTCTCTTCAGCGTCCCGTGAGCCGATTCCATCAGTCACGATGGGGCCTCTATTCCCAGAGCACCCGTATATGGTGGAGTCCTTGGTGCGGCCCCGATAGGCCCAGCTCCATCCGATTACCACGAACGCGACGAGGATCCCTCTCATCTTTCTTCTGGTTCCTGCAATAAATCAAATAATATAGCCAGGCTCCCGAGAGATTCTGGCTTAGGTGACGGCGTGATCGGGTCTTTCGACCTCGATCCAAAACAACACACATACTGGGCAGATTTAAAACTGCTTAAACTCTAATTCCCTTAATAATATTTACACACCTTAAACTTAAATCTAAACTTATGTTCAGCACCGCCCGTCTAATCCCTGATTGGACTGCAGCTTGCCGCTCCCTGTGGCGGGGCTGCAGTGACCTGTGGCTCTGGTTCCCCGCAGCCTTTTGATGCTAAACGGGGACTGTGTTTTTTCATGGATTTCTGAAGTCGGCGTTTACTGGGAGTGGGGGAATCGGGCCAAGGTTTTACAGGCTGAGGCGTTCGAGTCGACCGGCGAAAAGGTACTTTGGGCGTGGCTCCCTTCGCGAGTGGACCTTCGGGTGGGACCTTAGCTCTCACAGCCCGTGGCTCTTCCACGACTGTAGGCTTCGGCTCCCTTCCCTCAGGCTCCACCCCTTTGTGATTTGGGCAGGCTCCCTTGGCGAGTGGACCTTCGGGTGGGACTTCAGCTCTCACAGCCTGTGGCTCTTCCACGACTGTGGGCTTCGGCTCCCTCCCCTCAGGCTCTGCCCCTTCGGGAATTGGGCCTGTGGCAGACGGCTCCTCCTCACCTGTCCCTACAGGTGGAGAATCTCTGCCCCCAATTTCTACCTCCCCCATGCTTGAGTCGAGGGCGGGATCTCCGTTCTCCGACTCCACCTCTTCCAGAATCGTGTCGAGGGCGGGACATTGTTGTTCGGGCCCCTCCTCGTCCGAGTCCCAGGCCATCGGAGAAAGCTCCCCCCAGGTGGGCGGGACCTCTTCTCCTTCCAAGCAGGCTACAACGCCAGCTTGTGTGGTCTGTGACTCATCGCACGCCTCAGGCTGAGGATCTTTATCCTCAGACCTGGCTTCGGTTGCTGATGTATTCGCACCCAGTTTAAACAGTTTGCACCGCTTCATGTGAAACCACTTGTTGCATCGGGACACCTCCACTGTGCGAGTGGCATAGACTGGTGGATTTTCCACCGATTCCGGCCTATCCTCCTGGTCTACGGCTCTCTCGCCAGCGCATAGGGTTAGACCCAAGAATTTTACTTCTCGCCGGCCAACCCGCGCCTTCGTAGTGTTCTCCTTAACACTCTCTATCTCCTTCACACTCGTACCCGCTCCCCAGAGACAATGATTTCTCAGGTCCACGTGGATCCCGTGGGCTACCAAGAAATCAGACCCCAGGACTCCCATTCCACCTCCCACCTCCCACTTCATTAGGGTACACTTCCACGTGGTGCGGAGTGGTCCTAAACGAATGGAGAGGGGAAGGGAATGTGCGCCAGCCTGTTCTTCGCCCGTGAAGCCCGGCAGAAGATATGGGACCCCGGTGGACAGAGGCGAGGCGGTGGGGTTATCTGCATGGATTACGGTGCACGATGCTCCCGTATCCAACAGATAGGTTCCCTTCACCTCCTCCACCTCCATCTCCATGAGGGGTCGTCTCCATACATCATATCGCAGCGCACACAGGTAGACGGGCTGCGCCGACTCTAGTCACGGGTACAGCGATCAGAGTTTCGGGAGCGACAAGGCCGGTGGTGACAGCTATTTTCCCCTGCGAGGTCATCAGAGACCGCATTGTCTCTATGATTGACTCAATTGCAGTGGGATTCATAACCGCACCAACTCCTTGTGCTGGGGCAGGAGCTACGGCTTGGGTTTGGGCTGGTGCTAGGGCGGCGGTCTGGGCTTGGGCTTGGGCTGCGGGAAATCTCCCTTTATTATGCTTCCACGGATTTCTACAGTCCTTGCGCCAATGTCCATCCTTCCCACACCCGTAGCAATTGAGCTTGGCTTGGACAGGGCGTTTCCCCTCCTGACGCCACTCCTTCTTGCTTGGGGCTGCGGGTTTTGCCTCATGCACCTTTCCCTTCTGGGGTGGTGTTTCCTGACCCCTACAATTCTTGTACGCAACATTGAGCTGACGGAGTACCGTCTCCTCCGTGACACCGGGACCTTGGGGATCAAACCATGACCTGGCTGGGGCCTGTATCTCTGGCAAGCTGTTGGTAACCAAACAACGGATCCAGTGAACCTGCTGTTCGTTGCTCATTAGAGCCTGTTCAGGCATACCCGGACAGCTGCGTCGGTATACTGGCCACAGCCTTTCTGCGAAAACCTGTGGGGGTTCTCCAGATAGCTGCACGGTCCCTTCTACATGGTCGAACTGACTACCGTCGTCCACTCCCATTACTTCTAAAACTTCCTCCCGCAGATCCGCATACCCTTTCCGTCCCCTCTTACTCTCATCTGAGAGGCACTGAAAGATTGTGGAATCCAGTGAGAAAAGCAACAGTTTCACCTGTTCCTGATCATCACAGTCATTGATGGCTGCTGTTCCCTCTATCTCCCTGAAATGAATCGAGGGATCTCCCTTTACTGTGAGTCGTGCGAGGTGGCTCACCATGGACTTTAATTGCAGGCCAGCGTAGGGCACCACGAGCTGGTTCTGGTGGGGTCCGATACTGCCATCGGCAGCGTTGGGACCGAACCTCTGGTGCCGAGCAGAACACATTGGTGCCGGTCCCGGCTTTGCGACCAGTGGTTCTTCCTCACACTCCACCTCGGCTACCTCCTTTTTCGCTACCCCCTCCTTTTCTGACCAAGTCTCACTATAGCTCGGCGGTGCTGAGGGCTCGGTGGCTGGTACCACAATTACCTCAGCTGGAATCGGCTGTTTTGATTCCTTTAAAAAGTCCATGTGACTGGCTTTCAGGCTGACGAGACACACCATGCCCCTTGCCTTAACCAGGGCCGCTCTTAGGTCCTCTATGGTCTTTTGGCAGGGGCCGTGGTCTGTGCTCTCAAACCCGTGCTCGAGGGCCAGCTTATAAGCTGCCTTAACCTCCACTACTCTCTCCTCCTGCGCTCTTAGCTGTTGTGCGAGGCGGGCGTTTTTCTCCCGTATCCTCGTTTCATTGATCTTTGCCTCAGTAACCTGGCACTCCAGGTACTCTATCCTAGCCTGATGTTGACTAGCTACCACTTGGCGTTCCTGATTCAGCGCGTGAAGCGCTGTGATGAGTTTTTCCCCACCCATGGCCTTTTCCTCTATCTCTGCTGCCTGGGTTGTGATCTTGGCTGCCTGTGCTGCAACAACCCGGTCCAAGATCTGGACCTGCTTCTTGTAACATATCAGCCACACTGCCTTTTCCACTGACTTCTTATGCTCATTGCTCTCTGTCCACCTGATGGCTGCGTCCACCTGACGCCCATCCAGCAAGAGATCGGAAATCCACTGCTTAGTGAGATTTACCTTGCCAAAGACATAATACGCTATCCTCTCATCCATTGCATTTTGACCATTCAAACTTGGATCTACTACATTGCAATCCTGCTTCCAGAGTCCTGCCGCGGTCGTCATTTTCTGTAAGGGGTTTTGCTCGAGAGGTTACCCTGAGGTTTCTCTCTTTAGAGGCCTCTCTCTCTTGCACAGTAAAACCTTGAGTGGTTCGACCCACTCGCCCCTTAGATTCTATACTCTGGACTTAGGCGCAGGAACTACAATGTAGAGAAAACTCTTGTAGACCAAGTTTGATGAAACAAAATGAAATTTTATTGCATAAGGAAAAATATCAAACCAAATGCAAGCAGATAAGGGAGTACATGGGAGGGAAAAAAAGCACACAAACAAATCATAACGACACAGTACTAACTAAGGCAAATACAGACATCTTATACTCTACAAAGATCATTATGAAATAAGGAAACACACGGAACATTGAGGGACAACAACTCATGTTAATTGTACCCTTAAATCCACCCCCTTATTAAACCTATCTAGATCTGATTGTGAAGGGCCAGAAACATGCTCACCAATCCCACTAGGAAGTGAAAGGTTTTGAAATCGAGTCTGTGTTTGGTCCTTTCAGGCGTTTCGTCTCCACGTGGATCGTGGAGCTCCTGCGAGCTGCGCCACACCTCTATCCTGAGGTGGGGGTCAGTGGCGGCTGGGCACCGGCGTGCCTGGATGTCGGCGGGGTCGAGGATCATCGGCTCGACCCTGGTCAGAGGAGCCTTGGGCTGGGTCCCATCGCTTCTTCAGTTTTCTTTTCTCTCTTCTCCCGAGCCGGGGTGGCTGGAAGGTTTCTTCTCTTGGGACCTTTATTTTTTTTCTCTTCTCCCAAGTTGGTTCGATGGCCTCTCGTTCCGGCAACGGCCCGGGGACGGTCGATGATCTCCCGATGTGCTTCCCCGGGGCGGAATGCCAGTTTCGAGATGGCCTTCTCGATGTTGGCTTTCATCTTCCTCCTGCGATTGCCTGCTTCTTGTTCTGGGTGTCCGGATTCAAGCTGTGTGTCCAACTGCTGAAAAGTCTTCCAGATATACTTTCTTCCAGAAACCTCCGTCTCCCGCCCAAAATCAGGTTAGTCTTTGTTTTACTTTTGGCAGGCTGGCAGCACAGTGGGGTAGTCATTATATTTTAAAATGTCTTAAATGGCTGGCAAAGGCCAATCTCTGGTCTGGAATTACCTTCATTGTTTTTAATGTCCTGCTGATCTCGTTATCTAGTCCTGGGTGCTGTTCTCATGAATATGAAATTGTTCCCTTTTGTCTGGGTCAACATTTTGATGGCCTCTGTCTCCAGGCCGATCTCGACTAGATCTGCATCTAATCCATATGCATATGTGTGGGTCTGGTTTCGTTCTCTCACTAACGGCTTCCAGAGCTTGCTGTAGGTTGAATCCACAAAGCTGTCTGAGGTTGCGCAGGAACCATTTTAAAGTGTCCCAATAAGCTGGTCACATGGTATGGCGGTCATTTTGTATGCCCCTTTTTCTGGGCTTCTTTGAAAACAGTCTTTAAAATCACGGCCTCTTCTGCCATTTGACCCTTATTAAAATAAAGTCCAATTTTGCGAATCCTACACCATCGAGTGGTTCGGTCCACCATTGTAAGAAGATGAGTAAACCCGTGCGAAGGTGGAAGTGGCCCCACCAGGTCCACATGCACATGATCAAACCGACGTTCCGGAACGGTGAAAGTGGCCAATGGAGCCTTAACATGACGCTGCACCTTGGCCTTTTGGCAGACCACGCAGGTGTTGGCCCAGTCACTAACATCCATGTGCATGCCCCACCACACGAATTTGGACGACATCAACCATTGCGAGGCCTTCATGCCAGGGTGCGACAATCCGTGTATGACGTCAAAAACTTTTCGGCGCCAGGCAACCGGGACGATAGGGCGAGGATCTCCTACGGAGACGTCGCAGCGTAGCGTAGTGCCCGCGGCATGGAATTTGACGTCAGCCGCTTGGAGGCTGGAGGGGTTGGTTCTGTAAGATTGGGCCTCCGGATCCGAGGCTTGATCCGCAGCCGTGAGGGCATAGTCGATGCCGAGCTGGACTGCATGAATGGTCGCGCGGGAGAGGCAATCCGCCACCAGGTTGTCCTTGCTGGACACATGCTGAATGTCAGTGGTGAATTCTGAGATAAACATCAGCTGACGTTGTTGCCGAGCTGACCACGGTTTGGCGGTCTTGGCGATAGTGAACGTTAGTGGCTTATGGTCCACAAAAGCCGTGAACGGACGTCCTTCTAGCAAGAACCGGAAATGGCGGATGGCCAGAAAAAGGGCCAGCAACTCCTGGTCAAATGTGCTGTACTTTCTTTCGTTTCACCGCAGTTGACGGCTGAAAAACACCAGCGGTTGCCACGTCCCATACACCCACTGTTCCTGCACTGCGCCAATGCCGTAGTCTGATGCGTTGGTGGTAAGGGCGATGGTGGCACCTGGCAGCGAGTGTGCCAGCATGGTTGCATTGGCTAAAGCGCCTTTTGTGTCGACGAACGCCCGGTCCATTTCGACCGTCCAACTGATCGGATCCTTGCCGGACTTGCCCTTGAGGGCCTCATACAGGGGCTGCATGAGCAGAGCTGCATTAGGGACGAACCGGTGATAAAAATTTACCATCCCGAGGAACTCCTGCAGGCCTTGATGGACTGAGGGTGCGGGAACAAAGTAACTGCCTCCACCTTCGTTTGCAGGGGAATTGCGCCGTCTGATGTGATGCGATGGCCTAAGAAATCAATCTGTTGCAGGCCGAACTGGCACTTGGCCAGGTTGATGATCAAGCCGTGTTGACTGAGGCATCTAAAGAGGGTGCGCAAATGGCAGATGTGCTCCTCTTTATTAGGGCTGGCGATGAGGATGTCGTCGAGGTAGACAAATAGAAACTTGAGGTCCCGAAGCACGGAATCCATCAAGCACTGGAAAGCCTGTGCAGCGTTCTTCAATCCAAATGGCATCCGCAGAAATTCAAACAGGCCGAATGGGGTGATGACTGCAGTTTTCGGGATGTCTTGCGGGTGTACGGGGACCTGGTGGTAGCCACGGACAAGGTCGACTTTTGAAAAAATGGTATTTCCCGCCAAATGTGCAGAGAAATCCTGAATATGAGGGATCGGGTACTGATCAGGAGTAGTGGTGTCGTTCAGGCGTCGGTAGTCGCTGCAAGGCCACCATCCGCCGCCGGGTTTCGGAACAATGTGGAGAGGCAAAGACCAGGGACTATTCGACCGGCGAATAATCCCTAACCGCTCCATCGTGTCAAACTCCGCTTTCGCAGGCGCGAGCTTGCCAGATTTGAGGCGCCGGGCCCGTGCGTAGACCAGGGACCCAGTAGTGGTGATGTGATGTTCGACACCATGTTTCATAGCCGTGGAAGAGAAAGTGGGTCTGGTCAGGTCTGGGAAATCTCCGAGGAGGCGAGTGAAGTCGTCCGGAGGTGGGGACGCACAGGAGACAGTGCGTGCCATGGTGTTACCGCGGTAGCACGGGATGGAGTGAAAAGTGGCCGCATTGATCAACCAGCGGTGCCGTACATCCACCAGGAGGCCGTTGGCGCACAAAAAATCCGCCCCGAGGATGGCGTGAGAGTCTTTGGCCATGATGAAATCCCAGTAAAACCGCTGGCCGCCGAAACACACCTGGACCCGTCGGCTTCCGAAGGTCTGAAAGGCCACGCCATTAGCGGCCTGGAGTGAGGGGCCGTGCCCCCCAACTTGTAGATTGAGATTGGACGCGGGTAGGATGCTACACTGCGCCCCAGTGTCACAAAGGAAACGTCGACCAGATAGGGAATCATTGATGAAGAGTAGTTTTCCCGAATTACCGATTGCCATCGCAGCCACGGGGCACTCGTTATAACCAGTCCTCCTTCGACAGGGTGGCTGCTGTTTTATTTTGAGCGAAAAGCTGCAGGGAGGGCGGCAGCATCTAGCCTTCGCGCCAAAACGGGTGTGGTAGAAGCACAACCCCGCAGGTTATGGGGCTGGAGCGGTGTCCGTGGGGGATGGGCGCCTCGTGGCAGCGCAGCAATGCTGTTTCACCGCGAATATCTTGTCTGCGTCAGCAGCCAGCTCTGCGCAGTCGGTGATTTCCGACCTGGCTAGGGCAGCTTGAACTTGCTCTGGTAGCTGACTGAGGAATAGCTCCCTGAATAGGAAGCATTCCGGTTCGGAGCCCAGGAGCGTGAGCATTTGGCTCATGAGCTCGGACGGCTTGGAGTCTCCGAGGCCAGGCAGATTGAGCAGCCGGCGGGCGTGCTCTGACTTCGTGAGCCCGAAGACCTGTAACAACCGTGCCTTTATCGTATCATACTTGCAGGCTTCTGGTGGATTTCCAAGCAGGCTGACGATCCGCGAGGCTGTGGCGCTGTCGAGAGCGGAGACCACGTGATAGTAACGGGTCTGATCCGCAACGATGTTCCTGATGGCGAACTGGGCTTCAGCCTGGGTGAACCACGCGGCTGGCTGTTGCTCCCAGAACTGTGGTAGCTTTAAAGCAACGGCGTTCGATTCCATGTTCAGTAACTTCTGCGAAAACCGTTCGCAAAAGTCGGGGTCACCAATGTAGGAATGTTTAGTTCCTATCCAAAAGACTGAGGTCCACTCAGGCGATCAAATCAACGAGGTTTAATGATAAGTAACAGAGTTTAACAGATAACTACAGGAGAACATCGAATATAGGTCTAATCAGTTCGGAGGCTCCACGAGGACTGCTGTAAGGGGTTTTCGATCGCCGAGGTCTTTCTCTCGCGTTAGAGGCCTCTCTCTCTCTTGCACAGTAATTTACCAAGTGGTTCGACCCACTCACCCCTTAGGTTCTATACACTGGACTTTGAGGCAGGAACTACAATGCAGAGAATACTCTATAGACCAAGTTTAATGAAACAAAATGAAATTTTATTGCATAAAGGAAAAATTGAATGTAAGCCAAAATAAGGTACATGGGAGGGAAAAACAAATCATAATACAGTACTAACCAATATATCTACAGGCATATTATGCTTTACAAGGTTCATCATGAAATAGGGAAGCATACGGAACATCGAGGGACAACAACTCATTGTTAATTATCCCCTAAAATGCCCACCCACTAAGCCTAGCTAGATTAGATTATGAGGGGCCAGAAACATGCTCACCAATCCCAGTTAGAAAACAGAGGTTTTGAAGTCTGCATTTTGGTCCTCTCAGGCGTCCTGTCTCCACGTGGTCAGCGGAAGGCAGCGGGCTGTGACACACTCTTTCCTCCCTCGAGGTAATGGACTCGGACAGGCTGGATGTTAGCAGGCCTGGACATCGGTGTGGAGAGAGGCCATCTGTTTTACCATTATCACATGGGTTTCTTCTCGTCTCGTCAACGTCCCGGGGTTTGTCGATGATCTCCCGACAGTTACCCCGGGACTGGATGCTGACTTGATTTCCCCTCTCAAACCTCTCTCTCCCTCTCGAGCTTCTCTCCGAACTCGAATCTCGATCCTCCGAACCCGATGCTCTCCTCGATCGTCTCCACTCGAACTCTGCACCAATGAAGCTGATGCTCCTCAATGGCTACCTCAATCACCACCTGATGAAGCTGCCTCCCAACTCCACGCTTTTTGATGACTTCCCAGGTCTCCAGTTATACTTTTCCATGGAGACCCTTATCTCCCGCCAAATCAAGGTTAGTCTTTGTTTAACTTTTGGCGGGCTTGTAGCACAGCGAGGTAGTCTTTGTGTTTAAAGTATCTTCGGGATGGCCGGTAACTGCCGTCTCTGGTCTGGAATGACCTTGTATTGTCTTTAATGTCCCCCTTTGAACTTGAATCTGTTCCCTTTTGTCTGGGTAAACATTTAGATGGCCTTTATCTACAGGCCGATCTGATCGGATCTGCATCCAATCTGTATGTATGGGCTCTGTCTGGTTTCGTTTACTCCGAAACTGCCTTCCAGAACTTACTGTGGGCTGAATCCACAAAAGCTGTCTGGGGACTGCAGGAACCATTTTAAAATGTCCCAAAAGGTGGTCACGGGGTCTGGCGACCATTTTGTGTGTCCCTTTATCTGGGCTTCTTTTAAAACAGTCTTTTAAAATTAAGGCCTTTTCTGCCAATAGACCCTTATAGGGCAATGTTCAATTTTGCGAATTCTACACTGCTAGGGCGGTCCCGTGGCTGACGTCATGATGTCATCACGTTTTTCCCGCCGGTGGGGGATCACGTGATGAACGGCGTGACGTCATCGCGTTTGCCCACGCTATTAAAGTGATCGCGCTCTGTACATGTAAACAGTGAAAACAAAGATACAGACTTAGGCTGCAGCCAACATATTATTAAAGGGAACTTTATACAATTGATTGGAGTCCCTTAGTGGCTCCACCACACTGTGCCTTTTTTCATGTATATTAATTACATTTTAAAATTTAACTAGGAAGAAACAGATAGCAAGTCTCGGAGATACACATATGCTCTGTTTGCTTAACTTCTTTGTGTATTTTGTGTGCATTGAGGCAGGAAATGGGAAATTAAACACATTTTAATTTTGGGCACCGCCACTACGTATCCATCACTCGCAAGCCCAACATCAAACCCATGGCCCATCACGCCATGAAAGGATTGTATTATGCGCTATTTGCTAATGTTTTCACAAATTTGGTTTGTATTCCCTTGAGTTTAGATGGTTGAGGGTGTGATCTAATTGAGGCATTTAAAATGATAAAGGGATTCTATAGGGTAAGTACAGAGAAACTATTTCATATGATGGAGAATCTAGAACAAGGGGGCATAATCTTAACATTAGAGCTAGACCACTTAGGAGTGAAATTAGGAAGCATTTTTTCACACAAGGGGCAGTGGAAAACTAAAACTCTCGCTGGCAAAGAATGAAAAAAAAAAGAAGTGCTCTATTTACCAATACTGATGTTCCTCATGAATAGAACAGTTTGTTGGTGGATTTTGTATTTAATGCACATCACTTGCTTTTAGCTCTTAATGGCCCAGTAATTCCGGGCACAACGCGTGAGTAAGGACGGGATACTCATGCGTGTGCCCGGAGGAATTGCCGGTTTTCAGCATGCACAGCGCATGCGCTGAAAACCGGCATTTCCTGTCCTCTGACCCAAGGGGTTAAGAGGCAGTACGCACGCGACTGCACAGGCAGCGCGTGCGCAGTGAAATTCCCTTTTTTTTTCAGAGTTGCCCGAGTGTAAAGGCCTCCGGTCTTTACGCGTGGAAAAACAAGACGTAAGTACTTAGTTTTACAGGTAAGTGGGCTTTTAGTACAATGTAGAAATTTTTTTTCCACAGGTTTGTTATTTTTAAAGAATTTACAGTAAGGTAAGTTTAGTTTTAGACCCTATTTTTTTTTAATTTATTTTTTTCAAAAAATTGATTAATTGTTTAAAACATTTTTTTAAACTTATTTATAGTTAATATAATCAGTGGGGTGTTTTTTAAAATTTTATTTAAAGTTAAAGTAGTGTTTTGGCAGCCCATACTTTTCATGAGTTTGACAGCTCTTACTGTCAAACTCATGAATGAGTTTCCCCTCCCCTGATTGGCTGCACAGTGCTCACCTGATCCCAGCCGGCACATCGCACTAACTACGCCGCTGGATCAGGTAAGCACAGCGCGCCGACAGCTGAACCGGGCCTGTGACAGGAAATGCAAGCAGGCCCGGGCTTCAGATGTCGGCGTGTAGGGTGAATGCACATCGGGGGCTTGCACGCACGGCAAGCCCCCGATCCTAATTTCAGGGCCAATGTGTTGGAATGCCTGGCCTTTAGTTGACATCCTTTTGTTGTCAGCCTTGGCTGAGTGGTAGGACTCTTGCCTCTGAGTCAGAAGGTCATCAGTTCAAGCTCCACTCCAAAGATGACTTGTGAGCAGGCGTTAAGCTGATGTTGTATAATATCAGATATTAACTGACAGATTTGACAAACATTGCTGCCAACTTTAAGTCTCATTCCATAGTCTTGAACACATCATCTCGGCTGGCACTTCAGTGCAGTACTTCGGGAGTACTGCACTGGTAGAGGTATTGGGCTAGAAATTCATGTAATTACTGCCGCTCCAAAGCGGCATGGAGACCGCCACTCTTTCGTCAACTGGTGGCAGGTCCCGCAGCGGTCGCCATTTCCTCTTTTTCTTTGTGCTGCTGGTAACTGGCAGTGCCTGGGGGAAAAAATGGCGGCATGGTGATGTCAATCGATGTGCAACGCTGACTTAATGTCACCACTCCAAACTTCAACCCACTGGGTCCTAAGCACGCCAGGTAAACCTGGTGTGCATGCAGGCTGACAGTGGCGATGTCAGCACCTCTTAAAGGGGCACACATATCCTTTCAGCATTCCGTAGGGACCGCTCCGTCCGAGACACCCAAGTCCACTCCTCTATCACCCCCAACAGCCCTTCCCCTTCGCCTGGTACCTTCCCGTGCAAGCGCAGGAGATGTAACACCTGCCCTTATATCTCCCCCCTTCCCACTGTCCAGGGCTCCAAATACCCCTTCCAGGTGAAACAGCGATTTACTTGTACTTTTTGCAATCTAGTATACTGTATTCGCTGCTCACGATGCGGTCTCCTCTACATTGGGGAGGCCAAACGCAGATTGGGTGACTGCTTTGCAGAACACCTCCATTCAGTCCGTAAGGGTGACCCCGAGCTTCCGGTCACCTATCATTTTAATTCACCGCTCCATTCCCACTCGGACCTCACCTTCCTTGGCCTCTTGCATTGTTCCAAGGAAGCTCAACGTAAACTCGAGGAACAGCAACTCATCTTCCGATTAGGCACTTTGCAGCCTTCCGGACTCAATATCGAGTTCAACAATTTCAGATCATAACCTCGGCCCCTATTACATTTTTACTTATATTTATTTTTCCACCCCTTGTTTTGGGTTTTCCCTCCCCCCCCTTTTCCTTTTTTTTTCTCTCTCCCACATGGCAGCTGTCTCTCATTCTGCCAGTACATTTCACACCTAATCTGAGCCGTCTTTTGTCTCCACTAGTCCTATTACCATCTCGTCTGGTTTTGAATACCTCTTTATGTCTCTTTACTTCTTTTGTTCTATCGCAGCCCTGCCTTGCGATCTATTTCATTTCCTTTCCAGTTTTGAAAAAGGGTTCACCCGAAACATCGACTCTAATTTCTCTCCACTGATGTTGCCTGGCCTGCTGAGTTTTGCCAGCATTTTCTGTTGTTATTTAAGTTTGGATTTAAGCTTTTGGACTGTTTTTTTAAATTTAATTGAAGTAGTGGCTTGCTGCAATAGATGTTAAAAGTTTTTTAAGTGTGTAGGGAGTGCTGCTGGATGCTTGCAAGACCTTGGATGGTAAAGGAAGGCCTCTGAGAAGACAGAAAATGCTGCAAATACTCAGCAGGTCAGGCAACATCCGTGGAGAGAGAAACAGAGTTCACGTCTCAGGTCGAAATGCTGCCTGACCAGCTGAGGATTTCCAGCATTTTATGCTGTCATTTCAGATTTACAGTATCCACTCGCAGAGGGAACAGAAAGTCACAGAAGAGAAATAATCCGAAGAGGAGGAAGCAAAAGGAAGGATGCAACCCAGATAGCGCCTTTCTGGCTGGGATATCCGGGATGGAATCATCCACCTGCTGTACCAGTGACCACAACCTCAATTCCCCTTTCCACATTTGTCCCACACCTTACCTTCCCTCTGTTACTGACCATCACAATGTCCTCTTGGCCACAATGCTGAAATAAAGCCACCACAAAGCAAACTTTCCAATCTAACTTTATGCATCTATCCATCCAATATGACATCAAGAAATTAATTCATCACCCTTATGCATTCTCTTAGTGAGTGTCCTGTGTGTGCCTTTGCCTATCCAACTGATGTCATGCAGTGCTACCCCAGTGGCTGCAGCATGGCTGGTGGAAGGCTGCTGACTTTCAGTGGGAGACACTGCAAATGGGCTTACTGGTCGACCTTGAGGAGTTGGTGGCTGGGAGTGTCAAATCGAGTGATGGTGTTTCTTCTTCTTCTTCTTCTTCTTCTTCTTCACCTCCTTCTCCTCCTCCTCCGCCTCCTCCTCCTCCTCCTCCTCCTCCGCAGGCTGCATTTCTTGGGTGTGTGAAATGAGGAAGACTTAAGTGTGGAGTTGTGGTGAGGGGAGGGCAGGAAGCCTAGAGGTGCATGCCAGAGGAGGATAACATATGAGGATACCAGCATCTTATATCCTTTCCTGCCGCTGGCCAAGGGCTCAGCCATGCCCCTGCCAAGAATGGCCTGCACCCCCTCCTCCAAGAGGGTGAGCTGAGGCTAAGAATGGGAAATTTGCCTTGTGATTGGTGCAGATTGTTGGTAGGTGAGTGATTGGGGGAGGGGGACCTGCATTGAGCAGTGTGTGAGGCTAATGGTGCAGTTGGTAGGAGAGGTCTTTTGAAGATGCATTCACTGATCTTGACCAGTGGTCTGAGGTCATGAAGCTTCTTTGGGCACTGGTGGAGGCGACACTGCTGGCGGTGACGGCCTCGTTGATGTGGTCCCACATCCTTCTGCCTGGAGGGCCTTGTGGCCCCTGTGGGTAGAGGACCTTTCTTGCAGTTTTGACCCCCTGCACAAAGTTGGAGTGCTGCGTGCAGAACATGGCTTGCTGAGCCATTTGTGTTAGTGCTGAAGCAGTTTTCCCATTTTTTGAGGTTCGGAAGGGAAGCCAGCTTTAAGAGCTGAATAATCACATTTGGGACTTCTTTTAAATGTTAATATTTTGAAAGGTAGTAAGGGCTGAAAACTGGATTATTTTCACTGCATTTTAATTTGTATTAGTTCTGAGTGCATTGCCCCTTTAATTGATAGCCCTTTTAATTGCCCACAATTCTTTGCGAGCTCCACGGCTTCGCTCCCAGAGGCTGTGCGAAGCTCGAACGCCAATTCAGGATGGGAACTTCGCTTCAGAGCTCTCCATTAACACCACCAGGAGGGTGATGCATGGAAGGTTGGCGCTGCACCACCAATCCCCAGCCCTCAAGGCAAATTTATTCTCCTTAGCTTTGTGGCCATTTTCAGCGGTCGTTAACTCCAGTTGCTGGTGACACCAGCAACTTTTGTGGCAAACACGAATTTCTAGGCCAATTATCTTTCAGATGAGATGTTAAATTGAGGCCCTATCTGCTTTCTTAGGTGGATGTAAACAGTCCCATGGTACAATTCCAAGAAGAGCAGGGGAGCTTTCCTGGTGTCCTGGCCAATGTTACGCCCTCAACCAACACCTAAGAAATAGATGAGATGGTCACTTATCTCAATGTTGTTTGCAAGAACTTTCTGTGTGTAAATTGGCTGCTGTGTTTACCTACATTACAATAGTAACTACACTCCAAAAGTAGTGGATTAACTGTAAAGTGCTTTGGGATGTCCTGAGGTCATGCAAATTCTTTTTTCTCTTTTAACTGTCTATGAGTCACTCTGTGGGAAAGCACAGTCACAGACTAGCGCCCCTTCATTCCGTGGTGTTGCATGTCACAACATTTTTAAGAGTAGCCTTTGAGGAAGGCATTGGTCGGGATTGTGGCCCTGGTAAAAATGTTAATAAATACTAGAATAATTATAATTAGATATTGCAATGGGAGAGTTAATGTACAAAAGCGATGATCTTTGCTAGGCCTACTAGACTTTTCACATTCCTGTAATTTCTTACCTTTTGAAAGGAAAGGGTCATCAAAGCAACTGGTCCGCAGCATGGATTATGATGTTTATGAACAGACAATAAACAATGATACCATTATAGTATTAGTCATAAATATTGGGCAGATTATTCTAATACATTGTTATAAAGGGATAATATCTTCATTAAAAATGTTTGGCAAGATTTTTTGGGAGAAGAATAGCAGAAGATTTGATGCAACATTTTGTTACATCACTCACAAGTGTGCTTACATAACAGCCACTGTACTCCAAAGAGTGATTTATTACATGAAGCACTTTCAAACATTTCAATGATATGAAAAGACGCAATTTACAAGCAAGTATTTCAAATAGTTCTTACAAGTGACAAAGCCGTGCTGAAATAAACCATTGTGTTACATTTTTAAACAAAGGAAGAAAGGTTTGGCAGGTAATTTTTCATTAAGGTCGTAAGCTTTGGAAGTTTTTTTCACTGAAATTGCTTTACAGCAAATCCAGCTGGAGCAGCTAGCACCTCTTCCTGTGTTACCAACGTACGGTTCTGTGCCTTCAGCAAATGCATTTGTTTCGCACAGCCGAGGTGGGTTAATTAATGTTAAATTGTTGTCTGGGACAGTTTGCCTGATTGCCTTTTGGAGCCAGTAAGAAATTTCTCTTCTTTGAAGTCTTACTGAGGGAATTTAATAGATTTACAGGACAGGCAGTGCAAATTATACATCATCTGTTGCATGTAATGGGATTCATCAGGCAAATTTCCCTCCAATTTCTCTCTCTACCTCCCTTGAAGGCACTGATTCATGTTGGGCTATAATTCCATTGGTGCTGGGTGCCATCTTCCTGCTGGCTTGGCAGAGACACCATCTCATAACTTCCAATATTGTTATTTAACTCAGTATAGACTTCCTCTTACGACCTCCATACCCATATTTACCATCACTGAACCACTACATGTGCAAAATTATGAGGGATTTTGATTGAGTAGACATTTGTTTACATTGGCAGGAGGGTTGGTAACTGGACACACATTTAAGTTTAATAACAAAAGAACCAGTGGGGAGATTATTTTTTTTACGCAGCAAGTTGTTATGATCTGGAATGTACTGTTTGAAAGGGTAGTGAAGGCAGATCCAATAGAAAGAAGAAGAAAGAAAGACTAGCATTTATATAGCGAATTTCACGACCACCGGACATCTCAAAGCGCTTTACAGCCAATGAAGTACTTTTAGAGTGCAGTCACTGTTGTAATGTAGGAAACACGGCAGCCAATTTGCGCACAGCAAGCTCCCACAAACAGCAATGTCATAATGACCAGATAATCTGTTTTTGTTATGTTGATTGAGGGATAAATATTGGCCAGGACACTGGGGATATCTCCCCTGCTGTTCTTCGAAATAGTGCCATGGGATCTTTTACGTCCACCTGAGAGAGCAGACGGGGCCTCGGTTTAACGTCTCATCTGAAAGACGGCACCTCCGACAGTGCGGCACTCCCTCAGCACTGCACTGGAGTGTCAGTCTAGACTTATGTGCTCACAACCTTCTGAATCAGAGGCAAGGGTGCTACCCACTGAGCGACAGCTGACAATAGTAAATTTCAAAAGGAAATTGGATATATACTTGAAGGGGAAAATATTGCAGGGCTATGGGGAAAGAGAAGGGGAGTGGACTAATTGGACAGTGATTGTTGGCGGGCCATTGAACTCAATGGGGAAACAGCTGAGGTCACGTGCACACTTTCCAAAAGGAGTCACAGAATAGCAATTCGGAGTTGCCAATAATAGCGTGCCAAATTTTGCTGTAGCAGGGCATCTAACGCCATCTGCCATTAGTTAGACTTTTCCTTGCCCGTTTAGGTTTTTGAATTTTTTGCGTGGAAAGTTGCTGAACGTGTGAGCTGATAACAGCACAACGAGGAAAACAGAGCATCTGAGACCTGACTGAACAGGGCAAGCAACTGTGTATCTCCTTAACAGATCAGATTGAAGGATTGTGAAATTATCAGCACAAGGACTGAGGAGAAAGTGTAATTAGAGTGGGTGAATTCTCTGTCAAATCAGGTACAGAAAGAGAAATAAAAGTAGGGAGAGAAGGATAGGATTAAGAGAGAGAGGAAAAAGAGACAGATAGGAAAAGTTTAAAAACAAACTTAAAAATTTTACATTTTACATTTTTTAAATCTCCAATAACAATTAAAACCTAAAGGAATGAGACTCCATACTTGTAATAGTTAATTTCCCATGCTGGGGGGTTGGGGGGGGGAAATGGGAGGAGTTGTTTGGCAGTAATTAAGACTAATCAAATTGTTTAAAGGGTAGTTAGACTGGAATGGGCAAGAATTAACTTTCTGTGATGAGTTTAATTCATATCTACTGCACAAAAGCAGCAACTTCACACCATTCAATGCATTTCAATGGTGAGCCAACCAGTGACATGCTGTTTTCGTGAAGCTAATGGAGTGACACAACTCAATTAGCAACTTTTAGATTTTTCAGTTTAACCGGGCATCTGCCCCTCGCCTGAAGTTGCTGTACCATTTGTGCACAAATAATGCTGAGCGCCATTAGCCTCACTGCTATTTTGTCCAACGGTTCCACCACAGACCCAATTCATGTATGGACCGGGGTCAAGCAAGGCTGTGTCATCGCACCAACGCTCTTCTCGATCTACCTTGCGGCAATGCTC
This sequence comes from Somniosus microcephalus, assembly GCF_052327205.1. Taxonomy (NCBI): domain Eukaryota; kingdom Metazoa; phylum Chordata; class Chondrichthyes; order Squaliformes; family Somniosidae; genus Somniosus; species Somniosus microcephalus. The sequence continues at coordinate 46,049,337 of NC_140993.1, read as the reverse complement.
CATCTCACCCTCAGTAAGCTCCCCGCTGGAGTGGAGCTAATTTACAGAACAAATGGGAAACTGTTCAACCTCCATCGCCTCCAGTCCAGATCCAAGGTCGTCCCTTCCTTTGTCATCGAATTACAGTATGCAGACGAGGCCGAACTCCAAACCATCGTTAACACCTTCACCGAAGCATACGAGAGCATGGGCCTTACACTAACCATCCGTAAAACAAAGGTCCTCTACCAACCTGCCCCCGCCACACAGTACTACCCCCCCCGATTATCAAAATCCATGACAAGGCCTTGGACAACGTGGACCACTTTCTATACATTGGGAGCCTACTGTCAACAAGGGCAGACGTCGATGAAGAAGTCCAACACCGCCTTCAGTGTGCCAGTGTCACCTTCGGTTGCCTGAGGAAGAGAGTGTTTAAAGATCAGGACCTCAAACCCGCTCATGGTCTACAGAGCAGTAGTAATACCCGTCCTCTTGTATGCCTCAGAGACATGGACCATGTACAGCAGGCACCTCAAAGCACTGGAGAGGTACCACCAATGCTGCCTCCGCAAGATCCTGCAAATCCATTGGCAGGATAGGCGCACCAACATCAATGTTCTCGCTCAGGCCAACATCCCCAGCATCGAAGCTTTGACCACGCTCGATCAGCTCCGTTGGACGGGTCATACCGTCCGCACGCCCGATACGAAACTCCCAAAACAAGCGCTCTAATCGGATATCCGACATGGCAAGAAAGCCCCAGGTGGGCAGAGGAAACGCTTCAAGGACACCCTCAAAGCCTCCTTGAAAAAGTGCAACATCCCCACCAACACCTGGGAATCCCTGGCCCAAGACCGTACAAAGTGGAGGAGAAGCATCCGGGAAGGCGCTGAATACCTCGAGTCTCTTCGCTGGGCGCAAGCGGAAGCCAAGCGCAAACAACGGAAAGAGCGCACGTCAACCCAAGCACCCCACCCACCCGCCCCTTCAACCACCATCTGCCCCACCTATGACAGAGACTGTAGGTCCCGCATTGGACTCATCAGTCACCTGAGAACTCATTTTTAATGTGGAAGTCATCTTCGGTTCCGAGGGACTGCCTAAGAAGACTGCTATTTTGTCAGGAAAATCTGGGCCATTTTCCCTACCACACTCTGGTTGAGAACAGCAAACTCATCACAGTCCAGAGGTAGACCCATGGTCCATCCTGGTTCACTTCCTCATTGGCCACTGCCTTTCACAACTGAGCCATTGGACCGGCTCCATAGACTCTTGTTTAACTCTAATCAGAAATGAGGCCCGCTGGAATTGTATAATAATTCCACAATGTGGTCTATTTACAGCCTGTGGAAAAACAATAATTGCTTTTTCAGGTCTGTTTAGCTGTTTGAATTATGTTTTCAGATATAAATGCATGTGCCGGGAGCAGCAAAAGCCACGGTCTTTATTTTTGCAGCACAATTGGCTTTTATCTGACTGTATCAGGAGACTGAACCAGAGGGGTACAATGTAATTTGCTTTCAATTGCCAGATACATGGGAGTTAATAAGTTATTTCCTTACTTTCACTGCATGACAGCAACAAGAAACTTTTTGTCGTACCGTATGCCTGTGGTGGGAGGTTATTCAATTACTCAGCGGCAAGCCTCTACCTTCTCTGCAGATGCCTTCCTCCTAAGTAGTTAATTTACCTATTGAGCATCTGTTTGATGAGCTGGAGTTGCGTTCTCCTCTGACTGGAAGCCAAGGTCATGGGCTTTGCAGAGAAGGCAGCCCTTTCCTGGCTCTGATGATTGGCAGATGGTGGCTCTGTCTGTGAACAGAACTGTGTGATATTCGCAGTGACACTAAATGACAGCAGTGCCACGCTGTGTGGTGCAGCAAAAATTGAGTGGTAGCTTAAAAGAAAATTCATCCTCCACGACGCTTGATTTCTGTACAGCATCTCATATGAAAATCATGTTTAATATGTGTTGAGAACTAAAATCGGCTTAATTATATATATATTTTTCAATTAAACAAGACGTTAAGATCCTCTTGATGATGGCTTGGCAGGGATGCCATCCCATAATTTTCAAATTTCTTATCTGACTCAGTCTACACTTGCAAGCTACATGCTTGTAATTCCAAGTTAGCTTTAACTAACCATTACTTCTTAACTTATATTATCTCTCACAATTTCTAATCTTTGCAGTGCCCTAAATGATGTGCCTATGCCCTCCTTTTAGGCATCTCAATAAATTTCTTTTTGCAGGAATCAATAAAGACTGCCTTCATTAGCACTCTTGGGGCAGATTTTATTTTTTGTACATGGTCATAAGCATCACATGGGTGGACCATATATAGAAAAATTGAGCAGGTAGGTATCATAAACTGATACAGCACAGAAGGAGGTCATTCAGCCCATCGCACCTGTACTGGCTCTTTGAAAGAGAGTCTGACTTCCCTGCTCTATCCCCATATATCCCTTTCCAGTATATATCCAATTCTCTATTGAAAGTTACTGTTGGCTCTGCTTCCACCAACTCTTCAGGCAGTGCATTCCAGATCAAACTCGGTTTGCAAACCTGTAATGCAACATACCTGCTTTTATATCCATCAATTTAAATGGATTGAAAATTAAACAGTCTGCATTTTAGGCATGCAATCCTCCACATCTGATTTTCCCCTACATCTCCTCCCATCCGATGCTCAATCACTCTTCAGTAAAATCTGTCCCTTTGTCTGCAATGATCTCTATTTCCTAAATGGCATTTATATCATTGTGACTTTTTTTTTATGGCAATGTCCCTTTAATTACTTCTTGACCTGTGATTATCCCTTCATTGACATTGTGGCATGTCAAAATCATCTGCAGTATGAGATCATGGCTGATGGATATATCATTGCAGAATTACATAGTAATTTGAAGGTATATAATACTGCATTGTGCCCTCAAATAAAATGTTGTATCATGCCACACATCACTATGATGTAAGGGGTTTTGGTGGTTTTGGGATTTTTGCCTGGTCAGTCAGCCGTGTGTCTGAGCTGTACCAGCCCCGTGCGGTTTGAATCGCTTCCCCTTTGGTTCTGACCACCGGACTTATTTCAGTAGCGATGCAGACAAAATGAGACCAGTGGTTGGGTGCAAAGAAAACCAGTGTTTTTATTGAAATAAAGAATAAATTGCTATACAGTGAAAATAATTATGAATACAGCACACTTTTACTTAACATAGAAACATAGAAACATAGAAGATAGGAGCAGGAGTAGGCCATTCAGCCCTTCGAGCCTGCTTCGCCATTCAACGAGATCATGGCTGATCATCCAAACCCTAGCACCCGGTCCCTACACCGACAGCCATCCCACCCAAGCCCTATCCCCGTAACCCCGTAACCCCACGTATTTAATCCCCCCTAACACTAAGGGTCAATTTTTATCTTGGCCAATCAACCTAACCCACACATCTTTGGACAGGGAGGAGAAAAGAACACGGACACGTCGAGGGAAAATTGACTAAAAATGACAATTTAACAAAATTCCCCTTTAGTTCCCACCCCATATATCTATCTAGGTTGCCTTGTAATGGGCCAGAAAGTTTATGCTCACCAGTCTACGATGTTGAAAAGCCTGCTCCGTGCCCTGTATTCTGCCTTGGATTTTTCACCGCCCGAAGTAGAGATACGCCAGTAATTCAAAATTAACTGCGGGTATTCCACTTCTATTGGGCGGGTTGTTACGATCTTCTTGAAGGCAGGGCACCGGAGGTGAGGTGGTAGAGAGAGAGCGAATGGCTTCCGGAGGGGCCAACTTTATACCCCATTGGGAGCCCTTATCTTCACGCCCAAATCTGGACGTATCTGGGTTACACAAAAGGGACCGAACTGTCCCCATTGACCGTAATGAGTTTGAATGCGTCTCCCATTCATTTAACTGGTTTGTGAATGGAGCTGTCCCAGTTTGAAAAATGCCCCGCTGGTATCTTGAGTGCTTGATAAACAGTACTTGAATGTTAGTGTAAACAATCCTTTGTCCTGTGAGTGCTCGGCAAACAGTACTTGAGTGCTCGTGTAAACAATCCTTTGTTCTGTGGTTACAGCCTAACTGCAACTAGATTGACAGCAATCACTTAAGCCCTTGAGTCAACACTGCTGAGGGCTTGTAAACAGAGTCCTTTGTCCCGTGTTGAAACTTCCTAACCGCAGTTGATTGATGGTTTCAAGTACCTTGCGTCAGCCAGTGTTGGGAGATCCTGCTTTTATATTCATACAGGCTGTCTTTTCTCTTTTGCCACGAGGCCAGCTACAGCCATCTTTAATGTCCTGGGTTTTTAAAGTACATTCCGACCAGGTATTCCATAATCAAATAATCTTCGGGGGCTGCTGAAATTTTGTGAAACTTACAGTCCGCCCTTGGATACTAAAACTTGCTTGCAGTATCCTATTAAAGGTGAGCAAAAATTTCTGACTCCCCCCACAAACAACCTTCCCTTATACTTATCTATATCTATCTCTGATCACTCGACACCTCCATCCCCCTTACTCAGAGAGAATTGCAGTGCACGGTAAGCATCTATCGATAGAAAAACATGATTAATACAATAATTCAAGCACGGAGGGGGCCCGATACCCCTGCACCACTTGTGACATCATAGCACTTTATCACGATACAACATCTTTAATGAGATTAACACCAAGCCAAAACATATTTGTTAAAAATACAAACAGAAGAAAACGAGCTTCCCCTTTTTTTTTAAAGAGCCAAGCCAAAACATATTTGTTAAAAATACAAATGGAAGAAAACAAGCTTCCCTTTTTTTTAAAAGAGGAAAAAAAATGAATCTGCCATCACTCATGATTAGTTTCAATTCAGTCTTATTGATCTCCAAAAAGTCAAATTTACAGAATTTCCAAAACATCTTTTCCTTGGGGTGAAGATTCGTATTCTTGGGCACTGGAGGGAGGCCTCCCCATACGTGAAGTCGGTCTCACTAGAATACTGGGTTGAATTGGATCCCAGTCATCCTGGCCAGCTCCCCTCATGGGCAGTGGGCTAGGGGTGCTCCCTTCCCCGAGCATCCAAAGACATGATGGTCCTCCGCACCTTTTGAAACTCTGAAAAAGACTTAAAAAAAACCATCTAGCCAGGTTCCCTGGCTTGGGGGAATGTGATTGGGTCCCACGGCCTCGGCTCACACAGACAACACTCTGGAACAGTTCCATACTTAAAACTTATACTTTAATACTTAAAACTACCGATTGCAATATAACATTAAAATTAACACACTCTAACTTACTTGTACACATTATTAAACTTAAACAAAGCTATATACAAGCGCCGCCCGTCTCCGGGCAGCTAGCTTAATCTCTGTTAGGACTGTTGCAGGCTACTGCCTGCAGCCAAGCTAGATTGATCCCAAATTCTAGTCCCTCGCAGCTTATGGCTGCTGGTTGGGGACCTCTGTCTTTTGGCTTCTCCCTGACTCAGGAGTCCGCCCTTTTTAACTGGAAAGCTGGTGACCATACTTTCCTGGGCTGGGGTACCCAAAGAGACCTCCTAGGGAGTGTCGCTGATGGGGCTACCCTGGCAAGCGGACCCTTAGCTCGGGTCACAGTCCTTGCTGGCTGTGGACTTTCTCCCTCGGGTCCCTCCCTTCCCAAACCTGGGCTGGGGATGGGCAATCCCTCGCCACCAGCTGCTGGTGGCTGAGAGTCTTCCCCTTCAGGTTTAAAACCTGGTTCAGGCTCCTCCCCGGAGTCCCATAAGAGAGGGGGAATCGCTCGGGCCGAGTGCTGGGGAACTTCTCCTTTCACGCACGCGACTGCGTCTGCGTGTGCAGTCTGTGTGAGTGTACCCACTGCAGGCTGAGGATTTCTAACCTCAGGTACAATCCCTGCTGCCCGTTTCCCTGCCTCCGGCTTAAACAATCTACATTGTTTAATATAACTAGCAGCCTGCCAGTAACCCTGTTCTAAATTCTTTCTCCTTACCAGGGCGGCCTTAAAGGTGGAATCTTGGGCTTGGACCTGCTTTTGGTCCGGGGCCAAAGCTATCCCCTGTGTGCCTCCCTTGTCCCAGATTGCTGCTACAGGGCCTGCTCTACAGGGGTCCCAGAACTCTCCTTCCCTGTCCCCCTGCTTGGCCACCTCGTCGGTTTTTTGGTTACCCTCCCATGTGGTATGGAGGGATCCTAAACCTATGGCCAAAGGTTTTGACCTTTCCGCAGCCTGCTCGTTCCCTGCGGGTCCCACTAAGCTAAATGGGACCTTGTTAGACCGGGGTGAATTGGTCAGGTCTTCTGAATGGACTACTGTGCTGGAAGCTCCAGTGTCCACTGAATATCTCCCCTGCACCGCCTTCACCCCTATCTTAACATAGGGCCTGCTCCCCTCAGCGTTTTCACGGGGACACAGATCGACAGGCTGCGCTGGCTCTAGTCATTGCTGGGAGTGGGATGGGGCAGACGGGGTCAAAGCACTGGTGGTGGCTGCTATTCTCCCCTGGCCAGTCAGAAGAGACCACATTGCCTCCAATAGTGACTCGACCGAGGCAGGAGGAATTCCTGTCTCTACCTTTTGGACTGGGGCTGTAGGATTCTTTGCTTTATTGTCTTTCCAAGGATTTCTACAATCCTTGCGCCAGTGGCCATCCTTCCTGCACCCGCAACTGTTTAACTTAGTCTGGGAGGGACGGTTCCCCTCATGGTGCCACTCTTTCTTATTCAGGCCCTCAGGCTTAACCTCATGGACTTTTCCCTTGGGTTGGTGCGTCTTGGTACCGCTCATATTTCTAAATGCTACTGTGAGCCGGCAGATCACCGCATCTTCGGTGGTCTGGGGGTTTCAGGGGTCAAACCAAACCGCAGCCTGGGCTCGGATTTGGGACAGGCAGTTTGTCATAAGACGACGGAGCCAGTGAGTCAATTGGGCTTGGTTCAGTAATGCCCGCAATGGCATTCCCGGGCATGCGCTCCAGTAGGCTGGCCACAGCCTGTCTGCGAACTCCTGCGGGGTCTCCCCTGGGAGCTGTACCGTTCTTTCTACCCGGGCGAACGAACTACCATCATTGAGTCCCATGGCCTCCAATATCTCGTTCCTCAAATCCTTGTATTCTTTCTGCCCCCTTTTGCATTCGCCAGATAGGGTCTGGAGGAGATTACCTCCCAGGGAAAACAGTAGCATTTTAGCTGGCTCTGCGTCATCGCAATCATTAACATAATCTGCTTGTTCTATCTTCCTGAAGTGCAGAGAGGGGTCTCCCTTTTAAGTGAGCTTGGGGATGTTGCTAGCCATGGCCCTCAGCTGTTGGGTGCCATACGGCACCACAAACTGATTCTGGATGGCCCCTGGGTCATCGTCATCAACAGGTGGACCGTACCTCCGTTGTTGGAGGGGGTACACTGGTCCTGGTCCCGGCCTATCTAGTGGGGCCTGCTGTTGTTCCTCTACCACCTCATCCTCCACCCCCCTTTGCTGCCAGAGCTCTTGAAAACTTGGAGCTATGGGTGGCAGTCGTGGGACCCCTGATTCCCTAACCAACTTTGTTCTGGGTGTTGCCTGTGGGACGGTTCTATTTGGGTTGCCGGTAAAGTCCAACTGGCCTATCTTCGGGCTGATAAGACATATCATCCCCTTTGCCCTCTTTAAAGCCATATTCAAGCTTTCTATCTCTTCCCTACAGGGGCCATGATCTGCTTCCTTGAACCCTTGGTCGCAGGCCAGCTTATACGCTGCCTTTACCTCCCTAACCTTTTCCTCCTGCTCTCTTACTTTTTGTATGAGGCGGGCGTTCTCCTTCCGCACCCTCATCTCATTACTCTTGGCCTCTGTAACTAGGCACTTCAGGTACTCTAACTCGTGCTTCGTGTGGCTTTTGTCCTCACTAAACTGGACCACCAGGCATTCTATCTTGGCCTGGTATTCTTCAATCTCCATTTCCTTACCCTAACTCCCTGCTTTAACTTCCCTAAGCTTGCAGGTACCTAACCACAAACAGATCAGTGGTGTGATAGAAAGAAAACCAATAACTGCTGCTCGCTCCAGACCCAGACCACTGTCTGCTACATCGCATACTGCTGCCGATGGTCCTGCCACGGTCGCCATTTTGTAAGGGGTTTTGGTGGTTTGGGGGATTTTGCCTGGTCAGTCAGCCATGTGTCTGAGCTGTACCAGCCACGTGCGGTTCGAATCGCTTCCCCTTTGGTTCTGACCGCCGGACTTATTTCAGTAGCGATGTAGACAAAACGAGACCAGTGGTTGGGTGCAAAGAAAACCAGTGTTTTATTGAAATAAAGAATAAATTGCTATACAGTGAAAATAATTATGAATATTTTTACTTAATGGGGAGGAGAAAAGAAGACGGACACATCGAGGGAAAATTGACTAAAAATGACAATTTAACAAAATTCCCCTTTAATTCCCACCCCATATATCTATCTAGGTTGCCTTGTAATGGGCCAGAAAGTTTATGCTCACTGGTCTACGATGTTGAAATGCCTGCTCCGAGCCCTGCAGTCTGCCTTGGATTTTTCACCGCCCGAAGTAGAGATACCCCAGTAATTCAAAATTAACTGCGGATATTCCACTTCTATTGGGCGGGCTGTTACGATCTTCTTGATGGCAGGGCACCGGAGGCGAGGCGGTAGAGAGAGAGCGGATGGCTTCCGGAGGGGCCACCTTTATACCCCATTGGGAGCCCTTATCTTTGCGCCCAAATCTGGACGTATCTGGGTTACACAAAAGGGACTGAACTGTCCCCATTGACCGTAATGAGTTTGAATGCGTCTCCCATTTGTTTAACTGGTTTATGAATGGAGCTGTCCCAGTTTGAAAAATGTCCCGCTGGTATCTTGAGTGCTTGATAAACAGTACTTGAATGTTAGTGTAAACAATCCTTTGTCCTGTGAGTGCTCGGCAAACAGTACTTGAGTGCTCATGTAAACAATCCTTTGTTCTGTGGTTACAGCCTAACCGCAACTAGATTGACAGCAATCACTTAAGCCCTTGAGTCAACACTGCTGAGGGCTTGTAAACAGAGTCCTTTGTCCTGTGTTGAAACTTCCTAACCACAGTTGATTGACAGTTTCAACTACCTTGCGTCAGCCAGTGTTGGGAGATCCTGCTTTTATATTCATACAGGCTGTCTTTTCTCTTTTGCCACGAGGCCGGCTACAGCCATCTTTAATGTCCTGGGTTTTTAAAGTACATTCCGACCAGGTATTCTATAATCAAATAATTTTCAGGGGCTGCCGAAATTTTGTGAACCTTACAATGACTATCAAGATTAATTGCACCAATTTTAATTCTACCTCCATTTTTTAACCATTAGTGCAACATTGATGAATATACAAGTTTGGCCACATATTACTTGTGGAGCCTGCTAACTCAGCTGGGATTTCCTTCCGGTTTGGGTACAGAAAACCACAGAATGGTGTAGGGGGTGGTGTTGTGGGGTGGCGCGTGCGCCCAGTCAGTTATGCCCCTGACTGTTTGTGAGCGGTTCGAATTGCTCCCATGCCCCTGGGTTCAAGACACCGGACTTAGGAACAGGCAGCTATACAGGAAACGCGAGTAGACAGGTGGTTTGGATGCAAGCAAAAACCAAGATTTTATTGAGCAGGAAAAATTAAATACAGTCTTAAAAGAAGCTACCAGTATAACATTGCAGGCAAATGCACTTATACAGGGAATGGGGAACACACAGCACATTGAGGGAAAACAACTATCTTAACAATCCCCTTATCCTTATCCCACCCCCTATACCTAACTAGATTAAGCTATGAGGGATCAGAATCTATGCTCACCAATTAAAAATGGGGATTGCTCAATTCAAAACAGCGGTGGGGTTCGGGGTTCGCTCTTGGTGCTCTCTGGAGCCTGCCGTCATCACATGGTCTCCAGGTGCTGCAAGGGCATTGTACAGGTTCGAGTACCCCAAAGTCAAAGTCTCTGTTTGGGTACTTTACCTTGCAGGGATGGTTCTCCATCGACAGCCGCCAGTTTGAGTTGGTGTGCAGATATTCGAAGGTCGGCCGAGACTGAAGGCCCGATGATCCGAAGCCTCCCCTCATTTCATCTCCTCCAGCTGGTCTGCCCCTCCGTGGTTTTCCCTTCTCCCCTCGTCGCGTCCCGCCTCGCCTGGCCTGAATCTGTCCGTGTCCGCCCGACCCAGTGCCGGGGCAGTTCCAGATGGAGTGGAAAAAGGGCACGGGCAAAAGCCAGGAGGTAAACGTGGGATGGGGAAAAGCGGCAGCCACGAGGGCGAGGGGCCCAAGGAGCAGCACCAGCACAGCAACCAACGAACTCTGTGTACCTCCTCCGAATGAACGAACTAGCTGCCCCAACTCAATGCTACCCGGGGCCTTCAATTATACCTTCGTCGAAAACCCTTATCTTCGCACCAAATCAGGTTAGTTCTTCGTTTTAAACTTGGCGGGCTAGTTTAACCAATGGTAGCATTCTATACTGACGGTTTTTAGATGGCCGGTAATCGCATCTACCGGCCCGATAATTGACTTATATTGTCCTGAAAGTTCCTTGATGGGTTTGTCCAGCCTCGATGGCTGTGTTAATTTGTTTCCGATTATGTATGCAGACTGTTTGATGGCTTTAACTATAGGCCTCACTGAATTAGATCCGTCTCCAATTTGGTCTAATACATAATTCAGAGTCCTGTCTCGTTCCAAAATACAAAGTTTCTCTTCACAGAAAGCCTACAGCCTTAGTTTTGATTTCTCCCAAGCTGTCTGCGCTGCAGAATCCATTTTGGAATCCCACAGGCTTTCTGCCACGAGGCACGGACGCCATCTTGGTTACCCTTTTTAATTTAAAATATCCATGCAGGGTCCCTTTTATTAATAATAACCTTCGGGGAGATGCAGAAATTTTGCAAATCTTACAATGGTTTGATCTGCTTGTGTCTGTGCTGTAACCGTGTCAACGTTGAGATCACACCCCATTCAATTGGCTTTTAGTCCGGTTGTAGCCAATCCAAAGGCAATTTTTCAAAATTGTTCCCAACTTGAAAGGGCATACAGTGAGCAACAAAGCAGAAGATAAAAGTTTAATAAAAGATTTTTTTTAACTTAACAAAACAGAAAAAAAGTTAGAACAGATTATATTTGTTAGAAAAAAAAGTAAAATTGAAGTTAAAATAACAAAAAAAGAACAAAAATTTACATAGCACCTTATCACATCTTTGAAAAATACCACAAAGCATTTCATGTCCAATGAATTATTTTGAAGGGCAGTGATGACTACTAAATGGGTAGATGCGGTGGCCATTTTGCGCACAGCAAGATCCAAAAAACAACATTGATGTCATTTTAATTTTGCAGGTGCTGGTTTGGCAGTAGAGAAAACAGCTGAAATGAGCAATTTTATTGTCCTTAGCTGTGCCGGGGAACCCTGTGATGTAGGTACTGTGTTCTGATTTTTCTGAATGTAAAATTTAATTGAGCTTCCACATTAAGAAAAGAAATTAGACCCAAACTGGCAAAATTCAGCATACCTTAAGTCTAAAATACTTGCAGGTGTCCAAAAGTAAACGTCAAACAAAAGGGAGAGTATGCTGCTCAGCCAGTGAAGGATTTTTTGAAACACTAAGGTGAAGTTTGGAACAAGTAAAAACAGAAGGCACAATAAATTACAAAATAGTGATTAGGTATTGCCAAGATTGAGTTTGAAACTGAAAATCAGTGTAGAAAGTAAAGATAGAGGTGCGGGGTAATGAGTTCTACAGCTTTAAAATCTTGAGGAAGAATGAGCTGTCACAATAAAAATCCCAAAACTCTTCCAGTGCCCATTGAATAGAAACCTGGATATTTGAATTCTTTATTATTTTTATTCTCAGTATTTTTATTCTTCATTTGGTTCTTTTGCCTATAAGGCAGAAGATTGTGCTTTCAAGCCCCACACCAGGACTTGAGCATATGGTCTAGGCTGGTACTCCAGTGCAGTACTGAGGGAGTCCTGAATTGTTTGTGGTGCCAACCTTCGAATGAAATCTTGGTCTTTTTTGGTTGTGCTACTAGCTCACGGTGCCATTAAAGATCCCACTGTGTATTGCAAAGAGCAAGGTGTTCTTCTGATTTCCAGTCCAACTTTCCTCTCTCAACCAATACTACTAAAAAAATTAATTAAGTATTATCCCATTGCTCTTTTGGGGATCTCTATGTGCAAAATGCTGTTAATATTGCCCATATAAAATAAGTGACTTCATTTCAATTTAATTCATTATATGTAAAGGGGTTTGAGATGTTTCTGAAAGATGTGATATGGTGCCATATAAATTCAAGTCAAGTCTTTCTTTCTTTACTGAGTCAGTATTCATTACATTCAACGGTAGCTCATTCAATACAAAATGTGAATCAGTCACTGTTCACGTTGAATTTAACAAGGTTTCTCACCTTGTAATCATTTCCAGTGATTCTGTACAAAAAGCTGATCCGTAAAGATGAAGTTAAATGTCCTGTCTTGTGCTTTGAACTTTAACCTAACGTCATAGCAGAAACCCGAACTGTATAGATGCTGCTTGAGGTCTTTCCTTCTTTCCAAATGATTATTTATAATATATTTGCAGGGATTGCTTTCCCTCAGGATGAGTGGTACTTGGGATGTCAGCCTGTGTCCTTGTAGTGCTCTCCCACAATGACAGTGTTCAATGACACTAGTCTTCAGGGAGAATGGGAAGTTCAGCTCCTGAAAATGCATTTTCTATTGGAAGTAGTTAGAAAATCTGTTCATGAACCTGTCTGCGACTTGATCATGCCAATAGGGTACTTTGAAATGAAAGACTTGACATCCTGGGTCAGCATTGCACATTGGCCTGAAGCCATTGTATTCAAAGAGTTAAATGAGAAGCAGATATAATTGAAATCTTGTGAGGCCTTGTTATTTCTTAAATGCTTAACCGCCAAGACTGCAACAAAATCAGAATAATTAAAAAAAACACATCCCAGATGTTACTGTCTCAGCCCTGGAGCAAAACTGTCACTCGTTAAACTTTGTGGTGCCCCAGGGTCCAGCGGGGAGCACTGGGAGTCCAGATGTCGAATATTGAATTCAGTACAAAATTGGACCTGCTGTCCACAGGGTTTTGATTGTGACAAGCAGCCACAGATTTTCAGGACAGAAAGGGGTTTTTGCTAATCTAGAAGTATAATGAAATACAAAGAAGCCGAGCCCTTGGGAAAATATTACTGTCGTAATAAAATGCTCAAGAATCATAATCCATATGGATACATTTCTTATTAGTATAATAATGCAGCTTAGTCAGTGCAGTTGAATCTTGATGAATGCACATCTAAACTTGCACAGAGTATTTTTGAGCAGTAATTTTTTATAATGTAAGTAAAGGGAAATGATACATTAAAATTGTACACTTTGCTCAGAACTATACCTGAATATTGATAGACTAACCTTATATAAACTACGTGAATTATAGCTCCCTATCTACAATATATTACAAGTTTTACATATATAAGTCTACTTATCATTATATTTACTTCCCAGTCCTGCCAAAGCTAGCTGGTGCTGTAAGGTATGTGCCACTGCACCACCTACTTCATGAATCTGGACCTATTCCCCTCCACTCCTGAAGCAGCCATCTGCATGCTTTTGCCTTCCCTCCAATTGGCTTCACCACCACCCATGGCCTCAGCCGTCCACCCTCACCTTCCCCTGCCTGCTTTCACCACCACATTGGCTGCTGCACTTTCATCCCACCTGGCCTGCTATTTTGTATCTCAGCTGCTGCAAGTTGGTCATCTCTACCCATTCCCTTTGGTCACAGTTGCTGTACTTTGCGCTCTCTGACTTGATCCTTTCAGCTTCAGCTGTCGTCTTTCCCAGCACATCCCAGGGTTGTATATTTGGCGAATACACTGTGCAGTGATCACTTATTTTATACCAACCACTTCACTCTTCATTATTAATTCATTTGGTACAAGTACAGGGCAGCACGGTGGCATAGTGGTTAGCACTGTTGCCTCACAGCGCCAGAGACCCGGGTTCGAATCCGGCCTCGGGCGACTGTCTGTGTGGAGTTTGCACATTCTCCCCGTGTTTGCGTGGGTTTTCTCCGGGTGCTCCGGTTTCCTCCCACAGTCCAAAGATGTGCGGGTTAGGTTGATTGGCTATGATAAATTGACCCTTAGTGTTAGGGGGATTAAATACGTGGGGTTACAGGGATAGGGTGGGATATGTGTTGGTGTAGGGGATCGGGTGGGATATGTGTCGGTGCAGGCTCGATGGGCCGAAATGGCCTCTATCTGCACTGTGGGGTTTCTGTGTGATTCTGTGTCTGTGAAGTCTGTCCATGACTATTTTTTTTCATACATCCCTCTTCCTGCTCCATTATTTACTTAATGCATCCCTCCACCTATGCTAATATTGATTCACACAGAATCACAGAAACCCCACAGTGCAGATAGAGGCCATTTCGGCCCATCGAGCCTGCACCGACACATATCCCACCCGATCCCCGTAACCCCTACACCAACACATATCCCACCCTATCCCCGTAACCCCATGTATTTAATCCCCCTAACACTAAGGGTCAATTTATCATAGCCAATCAACCTAACCCGCACATCTTTGGACTGGGGGAGGAAACCGGAGCACCCGGAGAAAACCCACGCAAACACGGGGAGAATGTGCAAACTCCACACAGACAGACACCCGAGGCCGGATTCGAACCCGGGTCCCTGGCGTTGTGAGGCAACAGTGCTAACCACTATGCCACCGTGCTGCCAAGCTCTTCCTGTTCCATCATTTACTTATTTCATGCCCCCCCCGCACTCCATTATTCATCTATTTGCTTCATACTAGGGGTTTCCTGCCCCATTATTTATTTAGTGTTGCTCTCTTCATGCTCATTATTTATTGATGAATTTTATGCTGACTTTTTCACGCATCATTATTTATTTATTTTATGCTCGCCTCTTTCTGCTCCTGTAATTATTTAATCCTTGCCTGTTTTGCTTAGTTAATCACTTCCTTTCCCTCTCCACTCATTTCCACTCTATTACCTATTTCTTTCCCCCATGCATCTAACATTCCAGCCTATAAAACTGCAATCAACTTCACTGCACATGGCATTCCTATCGATACAAACCAGCATATTCTCCTCCTCACCATCAGCAATGCCATTGAACGCCCACCTGTTCTCTAATAATACATGTGCTATTGGATATAACTCTCCTGTGCATATTATCCCCAATTTTCAAAAAAAGCAAGAATGTTGTTCAAAGAAAGAACTTGCATTTATAAAGCGCCTTTCACAACCTCAGGATGTCACAAAGTACTCAGAGCCAATTAAATAATTTTTGAGGTGTAGCCGCGGTGGTCACGGAGGGAAATTTGGCATCCAATTGGTTCCAATTAAAGGGCTGCAGCTCATCGTTAGCGGGGAAGTTGCGGTGTTGACAGAAAAGGTCACCATGAATTATTCCAAAAATTGATGGCCCTACATGGAACTGAAGGCTGTCCTTGTGAAAAAAACACATGTACTGTGTGAAGAGAGGTCACTGACAAAGTCAATGCAGTCACCAAGGGGTCGATTTTAACTCAGCCGTTAGGCGGGCTTTAAGGCGTGTGGGGGATTAAAATCGCAAAAACTGAGGGTCGGGACCCCCCCCCCCACCTGGGTCCCGACCCCGAGCCATTTTAACCCAGGCGTGTCTGATGGTCCCGAATCAGGCCCGCCTGCAACAGGCGGGAGTGGTCTTTAGGGCCCTTAAACCGCACTAATTGGCCTTTATAATCCCATTTTATCAGGCCCTTGCCTGTTTAACCCTTTTCCCACGTAAAACATGCCTGGTGGGGATCACGCCTGTGAAACCTAACGTGGACACTGTGATGAAATATTTCCATTCATCACTGCCTGTGACTGAGATCGGTTTCAGTGTCATTTCCCTTCCCCCAGGCCTCATTGTATTGTGTACTGGAATGTGCTGTATTGTATACTGGAATGTGCTGTGTGTAGGGCTCCGCCCATACCTGGCCCCGTTTGTAAGCTAGCTTCAGTCTAGCCCCATTCTCCAGAAGGACGACATCTCTCTCGCTTACGTGTTTCGTTCTAAGTTAATAAAAGCCTTGTTTTGTTCTGCTACCTTCGAGTCTCGGAATTATTGAGGCACATCAATTTTATTAACTTATTTTCAACACTAAGGATCAACTCCTGAAGCCCGAACGTTTGGATTTGGATCAACATGCTCCAGACGCATCAGCACGCTTCGGACACTGGTTTGAGTGTATGGAATTCTTCCTGGACAATTCCGCAGCCGTCAAAGACGCTACGGACGCTGCAAGGATGAGACTCGGAATTCTGCGGAATTGGGTAAGCCACCGGGTTTACCCCCTCATCCAAGACGCCGAGACGTACCTGGCCGCCTGCGACATCTTAAAGGCGCATTACCAGCAGCCTACGAATGAGGTGTATGCTAGGCACCTGCTCGCCACCCGCGCACAGCGACCTGGGGAATCGGTGGAGGAGTTCCTAAGCACCCTGAAAATGCTTGGCAAAGACTGCAAGTGCCGAGATGTAAAAGCCGCAGTGTACACTGACGAGCTTGTTCGCGATGCCTTCATCACAGGCCTCAGCTCCACTTACATCCGGCAAAGACTGCTGGAAAAAACGGGGTTGGACCTGAAACAGGCTGCGGACACCGCGCGATCCCTGGATGTGGCCCAGAGAAACTCGGACGCCTACTCTTCAGCCCACGCCGTCCACGCCGCCACGTGTGCACCGAGGGCGCCGCCATCTTGGAAGGCATCTTCCCCGCCCAACAGCCCGACACCGGCTGGGCCCCGCTCTCCCCCCAGAAGCCCTACGACAGCCGCGACGCGTCAGGGACCCAACTGCTACTTCTGCGGGCAGCCAAAGCACACCAGAAACCTGTGCCCGGCGAAAGGCACCACCTGCTTCAAGTGCGGTAAGAAGGGGCACTTCGGGAAGGTGTGCAGAGGGAACCCCGCTGGAAAACCAACCGCCGGAAAACCCGCCACCGCCGCGTGTGCGCCGTGGGAGCGGCCATCTTGGACGCCATCTTGCCCGACCTCGTGGGGTCCGCCATCTTGTGAACAGACAGCGTGGACGCCATCTTGTATCGATCAGGGCCCTACAGTGGCATCGGTCACAGTGGACCAGACCAGGCCGCACCCGCTATCCAGATCAATGGTGGACATCGAGGTAAACGGGTGCCGGGTTAAATGCTTAATTGACAGTGGAAGCACGGAGAGCTTTATCCACCCAGAACTGGCACAACAACTCTCCCTAAAGGTGGTCCCTACTCAGGGTACCATCTCTATGGCTGACAAAACCCAGACATCGACCATTCTGGGTTACTGCACGGTACAATTGTGCGTTAACGGAACTGTATATGATAATTTTAAAGTATTAATCATGAAGAACCTATGTGCGAGCATGATCTTGGGCCTGGATTTCCAGTGCAACCACCAAAGCATCACGCTCAAGTACGGTGGGTCCCAGCCGCCCCTCACAGTGTGCGGTCTGGCTACCCTGAAGGTAAAGCCGCCTTCGCTATTCGCGAACCTTACCCCTAACTGCCGGCCAATAGCGACCAAAAGCAGGAGGTACAGCTGGGAGGACAGGCGGTTTATCGCGACCGAGGTAGACAGGCTCCTGAAAGAGTGCATTATTGAACGCAGCAACAGCCTGTGGCGCGCCCAAGTGGTAGTGGTAAGGGGTAGCGAGAAGAAACGGATGGTGATCGACTATAGTCAAACAATCAACAGGTACACTCTACTAGACGCCTACCCGCTACCCCGCATATCAGAAATGGTGAACCAAATCGCCCAATACCGGGTGTTCTCCACCATCGACCTCAAGTCAGCGTACCACCAGCTCCCTATCAGACCAGACGACCGCCCATACACCGCCTTCGAGGCGAACGGACGCCTCTACCAATTCCTCAGAGTCCCCTTTGGGGTGACGAATGGGGTCTCGGTCTTTCAGAGGGAGATGGACCGCATGGTCGATGACCACCACTTGCAGGCAACCTTCCCCTACCTCGACAACGTCACCATCTGCGGCCACAATCAGCAGGATCACGACTCAAACCTTGAGAGGTTCCTGGAAACCGCACAAAAACTAAACCTCACCTACAACGAGGACAAGTGCGTTTTCAACACCACGCGCCTCTGCATACTAGGCAGCGTGGTGGAGAATGGGGAAATCGGACCAGACCCCGACCAATTGCGCCCCCTACGGGAGCTGCCCCTGCCCAACACTCCCAAAGCCCTGAAAAGGTGCCTGGGGTTATTTTCTTATTATTCCCAATGGGTCCCCAACTACTCCGACAAAGCCCGCCCCCTCTTGAAAGCATCCCCTTTTCCGCTCTCTGCTGAGGCCCACGCCACCTTCAAAAGCATTAAGCAGGATATTGAGCGGGCCACGCTACAGGCAGTGGACAAGAACACTCCATTTCAAGTGGAAAGTGATGCGTCTGACTTCGCCTTGGCGGCCACCCTCAACCAGGCGGGGCGGCCCGTAGCTTTCTTCTCGAGGACCCTCCAAGGGCCCGAGATCAGACACTCCTCCGTGGAAAAGGAGGCCCAAGCCATCATGGAGGCAGTGCGCCACTGGCGCCACTACCTAGCCGGCAAACGCTTCACCCTACTTACCGACCAGCGGTCGGTAGCGTTTATGTTCAATAATAAACAGAGGGGGAAGATTAAAAATGATAAGATTCTTAGGTGGCGGATCGAGCTCTCCACCTTCGAGTACGACATCATTTACCGGCCAGGGGCCCTTAACGAATCCCCTGACGCCCTCTCACGAGGGATGTGTGCCAGCGCCACCGGGGATCGGCTACAGACCCTCCACAACGACCTCTGCCACCCAGGGGTCACGCGGCTGTTCCACTTCATAAAGTCCCGTAACTTACCCTACTCGATTGAGGAAGTTCGGTCCCTGACCAGGAACTGCCGCACTTGCGCTGAGTGCAAGCCTTGGTTCTACCGCCCAGATAGAGCCCACTTAATCAAAGCTACACGGCCCTTTGAGCGGCTCAGCTTAGATTTCAAGGGCCCCCTCCCGTCCGTCGACCGCAATGTTTACTTCCTGAACATTGTGGACGAATACTCCCGGTTCCCATTCGCCTTCCCCTGCCCAGACATGACCAGCGCCACAGTCATTAAATGCCTCAACAGCCTGTTCTGCCTGTTCGGTATGCCGAGCTACATCCATACGGATAGGGGGGCGTCCTTCATGAGTGAAGAGCTACGCCAGTACATGCTGTCCAGGGGGATCGCCACGAGCCGTACCACCAGCTACAACCCCCGGGGAAACGGCCAAGTGGAGCGAGAGAACGGGACAGTATGGAAAGCAGTCACTCTAGCTCTAAGGACCAAGGGCCTCCCTATCTCCCGCTGGCAGGAAGTCCTCTCGGATGTGCTCCATTCGATACGGTCGCTATTGTGTACGGCCACTAATACCACGCCTCATGAACGAATGTTTGTCTTTCCCCGGAAATCCACCTCAGGCGTATCCATGCCGTCATGGCTCTCCACCCCAGGTCTGGTACTCGTGCGAAGGCATGTGAGGGGCCACAAGACGGACCCTCTCATGGAGCCAGTACACCTACTCCACGCCAACCCCCAATACGCATATGTCCGGCACGCCGACGGAAGGGAGGACACCGTGTCCATAAAAGACGTCGCCCCAGCCGGCATCGACAACAACCACGGCAATAGCGGCAACGACGATCACAGCGACTCTTACCCACCCACTACTCTTTCATCACCCCCGGAAGAACACCGACCAACGGCACCCCCACCAACTACCCCTTCAACAACCCTGGCGGCACCCCCGGCAGAGACCCAGGAGGCTACCGGGGACACCCAGCCGACACCCGCGGCACCGCAACAGCCATGTCGGTCGCAGAGGACTATCAAACCCCCGAACAGACTAAATCTATAGAAGGGGTGAATGTGATGAAATATTTCCATTCATCACTGCCTGTGACTGAGATCGGTTTCAGTGTCATTTCCCTTCCCCCAGACCTCATTGTATTGTGTACTGGAATGTGCTGTATTGTATACTGGAATGTGCTGTGTGTAGGGCTCCGCCCATACCTGGCCCCGTTTGTAAGCTAGCTTCAGTCTAGCCCCATTCTCCAGAAGGACGACATCTCTCTCGCTTACGTGTTTCGTTCTAAGTTAATAAAAGCCTTGTTTTGTTCTGCTACCTTCGAGTCTCGGAATTATTGAGGCACATCAGACACTATTGGCTTGCTGACTATCAGCTGCAGGTCAACCATTAAAGAGGAGATTTGATCAGTCATCATTTGCAGGTGGCAGGACTTTGTTGTCTCAGGACTGGGGCAACTTTTACCAGGCTTAACCACACCTGTGGAAGGTTGGAGCCTCACACACATCTCCAGTGTGACCTCCTGTGAAACCCTTCTCGCCACCCTCACTCAGCGCTTCCTCAACTGAGGCATCTACCAGAAGCATGGGAGGCCTTTTTTCCCTTCCCTTCTTGGCATTAGAGGACCTCCAGCACCAGGCGCGGCAGCAGCAGAATCAGGAACAACAGCAGCACCAGCAACAGCAGCAGCAGCAGGAGCGACAGGCTGCTGTTCACCCACCTGAGGCAGCACAGGCCAGAAGGGGCCAGCGCATGGAAGCCCGTCGGCGCAGGAGATACCCCCCAAACAGGGTCTACAGACACAGGGTCAGCTACCTCAACATGACTGCGCAGCAGTGCCAAAGGCAGTTCCAACATTTGCGACAGGTAGTGACTGACATCTGCGCAATGATGCAGCAAGACCTGCTGCCCAGAGGACCAGGTGGACACTCCTTACCAGTGGCCATCAAAGTCACCACCACACTCAACTTTTTGGCCTCAGGCTCATTCCAGGGATCATCAGCAGACATCAGCGGCATCTCCCAGGTGACCGCACACACTTGCATCACGCAGGTAACAGATGCCCTCTTTGCCCTCGCGTACAATCACATTCATTTCACCAGGGATCGCACAAATGTGACAGCGTGAGCTGTTGGATTAGCTCATCTGGCAGACTTTCCAAGGGTGCAGGGCATCATTGACTGCACACATGTGGCCCTTAGGGCACCCCATCTGTAGGGGATTTTGCACAGGCGTGTTCGGGTCCGTCAGCTTTGCCTCTGACTGCCTTCTTTAAGCGGTTCGAATCGCTCGCCCCCTGGGTTCTGGACACCGGACTTAGATACAGGCAGCGATACAGAGAAGACTCGAGTGGACAGGTGGTTGGATGCAAACAAAATCAAGATTTTATTGAAGAGGAAAACTTGATACAATCTTATGGAAAAATTACTAGTGTACACTTCTACAGGCAAAAATGACTATACTTATATACTTATACAGGGAAATGGGGAACACACGGCACATCGAGGGAAAACAACTATCTTAACAATCCCTTTATCCTTATCCCACCCCCTATACCTGACTAGGTTAAGCTATGAGGGGTCAGAACTCATGCTCACCAATCAAAAGGGTTTGTTAGACTCAAAACAGCGGTTGGGTTCGGGGTTCGCTCTTGGTGCTCTCTGGAGCCTGCCGTCATCACGTGGGCCCCGGGCGCTGCAAGGGCGTTGTCCAGGTTCGAGTACCCCAAAGTTAAAGTCTCTGCTTGGGTACTTTACCTTGCAGGGATGGTCCTTCGTCGACAGCTTGAGTTTGCATGAAGATAGCCGCAGGTCAGCTGAGGCTGAAGGCCCGATGATTCGAAGCCTACCCTCAGTTGGCCTTCCCTCCGGTGGTCTTCCCTCCTCCCCTCGTCGCGTCCCACTTCACCTGGCCTGAATTGCCCGTGTTCACCCGACCTAGTGCTGGGGCGAGTCCAGATAGAGTGGGAGAGGGCACGGGCAAAGGCCAGGGGGTAAGCGCGGGACGGGGGAAGAGCGGTAGCCACGAGGGCGAGGGGCCGAAGAGCCAGGGAGCGGCAGCACCAGCACAGCAGCAGAGCAGCAGGAGAGCAGAGCAGGAGTTCACCGATTGCGACCTGGTGGCCTTCAATTATACCTTCGTCGAAAACCCTTATCTGCACGCCAAATCAGGTTAGTTCTTTGTTTTAATTTTGGCGGGCTAGTTAAAATAATGGTAGCAATCTATACTGACGGTTTTTAGATGGCCGGTAATTGCATCTACCAGCCCGATAATTGACTCGTATTGTCCTGAAAGTCCTTGATGGGCTTGTCCAGCCTCGATGGATGTGTTTAATCTGTTTCCGATTATGTATGCAGACTGTTTGATGGCTTTAACTGTAGGCCTCATTGAATTTAGATCTTTCTCCAATTTGGTCTAATACATAATTCACAGTTCTGTCTGGGTCCCAAAACACAAAGTTCTTTTCACAGAAAGCCTGCAGCCTTAGTTTTGATTTCTCCCAAGCTGTCTGCGCTGCAGAATCCATTTTGGAAACCCACAGGCTTTCTGCCACGAGGCACGGATGCCATCTTGGGTACCCCTTTTAATTCAAGAATGTCCATGCAGGGTCCCTTTTATTAATAATAACCTTCGGGGAGATGCACAAATTTTGCAAATCTTACAGTCCCCCTGTGATACTAAAACTTGCTTGAAGTATCATACTTTTAAGGTGAGCAACATTTTTCTGACCCTCCATAGTCAACCTTCCCCTGTAATTATCTATCTAATATACCCACGACACATGTACTTCCCATTCCGCGAAAATGTAGTGTACATCAGCATACAAAGAGTAAAATTACAGACTTTACACGCACATCCAAGCATGGAGGGGTTCCTACACCCCTGTACCACTTGGTACACATATCTTTATTAAAACGCGTCACAAAAGAAAACAACAAAAGAGAAACCTTTAATTGAAAATAACAAACACAAAGAAACAACAATTCTTTAATCGAAAACAGGGAAAAAGCTTAAACCGGCGTATCTTCCTCCACCTTTACATAACGTTCTTTCCAAAAGCTCTGGTTTCGGACTTCTGACCACCGACCTTTTCCCTTACAGTGAATGCAGACTAAATACAGCACTATTCCTTGCTGGCAAACCACGAGAATGTGAGAAGCCAGTCTGATCCACGAAGGGACCTCTATATTATTGAAAAGGTTCCACCACGGTGGAGTCACAATATCCAATACCTTAGTCCCTATCTCTACTGTTTTCTGCTCGAGAGTGTAGAAATGTTTCTGTGAAACTATAACGGCTTTTAGAGTTTTGGTCAAATGTTCAGGGAGAGGGGGAATTTCGTGTGCTACGTACTTCTGCAAGTTCATAAAATTCTCCTTCACAGTGAGGTGAACAGTGGAGGGTTCAGGGTTGGGGACAATTCGCTCCTGGGCCACTTGAACTTCTGCCTTGTGTTTAAAACAGAAACTGCTGTCACTAACCGGGCACCAGCTATGCTGTCCGTGCTGGTAGTGGGATGCGCCGGTGGTGACACAATATGTCCCACCCCCTATATATGCTTCCTGCGGGGGAACATGGCCTTGTGCCATTTCCTCCATGGTGCAATTTATAGGCTTCGCGTCAGCAGCTCTGAACCCACACTGCGGTCTTGAGAAGGCATTGAAGTGCTGGGGGCACAGGATTATGTGTGCTCCCCGGCTCCAGCACCCTGAGAGGTCAGTACCTGACATAGCGTGCTCCCACTTAATGACGTAAGGCGGGACCGCTGTGAACCGAATGTGTGCACACCCTTGAATGACTCCAATGTTCTCAACCCTGTATACCGGGGTGGGTCGGGCTGTCCTACCCATGACCGGCATCCTAACTACTACTCCCATGATTGTGTGGTTGGACCGCCCACAATCCACGGGGACTGGATAGGCTTCGGACGCTAGCCGGAATTGGCACGGGCTCAATGCGTTCTCCAAAGGGTGGAGGGCTGCGAGGTGCTTGTTGCTAATCCAGGAGGGGACCAAACCTTGTTTTAAATCCTCCAGGTTACTGCGGCCCTCGCCCAGTAACCACGCCCCGTATAACACGCACACCTCATTCTGCGCAGCTTGGTCAGAAGCATTTCTGTCCTCCCTTATGAGAGCATTTACCGTCTTTGCGTGCTTTTCCAACTTGGCTATGATCTCTTTTAAATGGACCGTCATGGCCTGGTCCTCATGCAACTCCGAGCCCACTACCTTATTCTCATCCAGTAATATCCCTTTTAACTGTGTTTTTAAACCATTTATCTGGGTCTGCAGCTCTATGTCATCCAAGCTGTTGATGACAGAGGGCCCAGTGTTAAACGCAGTAAAAACATCATTCCATAAACCCCTTCTTTGTCTCCCTGGGTTACCCAAAAATTCTCGGCGTGTGGTGTAGAGTTCGGTCTTGTCCACGTGGGCAAAATCGAACTCGTAAAATATCTTGAACATGTCCTTTAATAGGGCCTGGTATAACTGCTCTGTTTCTTTGGGACACCACTCCGGTAAATGTATCGCGGTGAGATTTAAAATCATGGAGGCTACCACGTAGTGTACCCCCTGTTACAGCACCTGATCGGTGGGGACTAGTACCAATCCATTCCCTGGTCCCTTGGTGGTGGTGGGGCAATCTTCCCTGGATAACCTCGCCGCCTGCGCCATGGGCAGGGCACAAGCTCAGTGGCATTGACTGGGACCTGGGTGTATGGGACCGCACACACCTTCAGGCTGGTATCCCACCTTATTCCATCCCCAGCGTCTTGCCACTGCCAGTGGAAAATAATGGATATGCCTGCGGGGCAGACCTTCTCTGGCCCTCACATACAGATATAAATCCCTTGGTCCGGTTCCCACCACTTGCCCCAACATACACTCAGTCCTCCATGAGTCCTGGTAATTGCCCGATGGGTGGTGTTATCCAAACGCTCCCATTCGACTTCGGGGTTCCTCATGTCCTTGCTCAACTTTCTGAGCCACCACCATCTGTCCAGTGGAATGTGTCCTTTGCTTGTTAAACATATTGGCCTAGAAATTGAGTTTGCGCTGCGCCAGGGCTTTAGCGCCGGAAGTTAGCGCCGGCGCTAAGTCCCTTTGCGCGTGCCAAAAATTCAGTAGCGCCGCGCCCAAACGGCTGCCGGCGCTACTGAAGGGTTTTAGCGCCTGAAAACTGGCGCAACGCGCCGCATTGCGGCGCTATTCCGGCGCTGCGGCGCCCGCTGCGGTGCGGCAGGCTCGGGAAGTGCAGGCCTCCTCCTTCCGTTAAGGAGGAGCTGCCTGCACCCGGCCGCGGCCCGCGCAAATCTCTTCAAAAATGAGCCCGGCACCTCGGACAAGTGCCGGGCTTGCATCTGTTCCGGTGGAGGGGGGGGAGAAGTCCGGGGAGGGAGCTGCGGGCAGGCGGCCGGCGGGAAAGCGGCCGGCCGCCGCGCCTCCTTAAAGCGCCGGCGCAGACTCCGGCAACACTCGTTTGCCGGAGTCTTAGTTGCGGCTGCCACTGGCGAGGCGGCCGCAACTGAATTTCGGCTTGGGGCCGGGTTACCATGGCAACCGGGACGCTGCGCACACCGATGACGTCATCGGTGCCGGCGCAGCGCTACCGGTCTACCGCCTCGGAAGGGCCCCAGGCAATTTAGGAACCGGCGCCAATTGCAGCACTAGGCCCTCTAGCGCCGCAAAACCGGTGCTAAGGGCACTGAATTTCTAGGCCATTCGCTTTCCAATGGTGACGCTGACCCTCGTGGAAATGACTTGCACCCGGGGGCACAGGAGGGAGGCTTCCCCGTACGTGAATCCGGTCTGGCTGGAGTACTGAGACGAATTGGATCCCAACCATCCTGGCCACCTTCCCTCATGGAAGTAGACGGCGGTCTCCTCCGCATCCCGTTCACCACTCCCATCGATCGCCAGGGGCGCCTTGTCTCCTGAACACCCATAGATGTGGGAGTCTTGCACGTCGCCCCTCCTCTGCTTACTCATCCCGATCAGGGTGAATAGGACCATGATCCATTCCATCCCGAACATTTTTCTGCAAAAAGATGTAAAAAAAAAACATGCAGCCAGGTCCCCAAGAGATTCTTTGGCTTGGTGAGGCATGGTTGGGTCCCGCGACCTCGACCCAAAGATACACTCTTAACAGACTACTTAACTTAAAACTACCCATCACCTTATTTAACTTAAATTACAAACACCCAAACCTAAGCTAAACAATTACACCTTACTTAAAACTTAAACCAAAACTATATACATCCGCCGCCCGTCTCCGGGCGGCCAGGCTAATTCCTGGTTGGACTGCGGCTCGCCGCTACCCCCGGCGTGACCGCACCGTCCTTCACTGTTGGTCCCTCGCAGCCCGAGGCTGCTGGCTGAGGACCTGTGTCCTTGGACCTCTCCCGGGCTCGAGGGGCGGCCCTTGGTAACTGGAGGGCTGGTGACCATGACTTTCTTGGCTGGGGTGTCCGTGGGGACCTTCTGGGGGCTTTGGCGGGTGGGGCTTTCTTGGCAGCTGGGCCTTTTACCCGAACTGCTGCTCCCCCAGGCTTGACCCCTCCCGAACCTGGGCTGGGGGCAGGTAACGTTTTGCAGCCTGCTGCTGCGAGCTGAGAGTCTCCGCCCCCAGGTCCCATGGCTCAGTCCGGGGCGGGGTTTTCGACCTCAGGTCCCTCCCTCTCTACACCTGGGTTAGGGGCGGAGTTTTCGCCCTCGGGTCCCTCCCCCATGTCTGGATCCCAGAAGAGTGGGGGCGTGTCCCAATCGATGGGCTGGATGGCCCCTCCCTTCAAGCAAGCCACAGCACCTGCCTGTGCAGTCTGTGAACTCGCTCGTGCTGCGGGCTGAGGATCTTTATCCTCAAACCTTACCCCGACTGGCTGTTTTCCCCTTTCAGGCTGAAACAGTTTACACTGGTTGATGTGACCAGCGGCCTGTTTTAAAACCTGTGCTGAAGGCTCGCCCGCTGCCCCGAGCGGAACTTCTAGGGGCTTCCCTTTCTCTTTCCTCACCGGGACGGTCTTACAGACAGGATCTTGGGTCCGGACCCGCTTTAGGTCCAGGGCCAAAACTACCCCCCGTGTGCCTCCCTTGTCCCGGACTGTGGCTTCCGGACCTGCCTGATAGGGGTCCCGGGATTCTCCTTCCCCAGCCCTATCTATGGCCCTTTCTCCAGCGCGCACAGTCAGACCGAGGAATTTCACCTCCTGCTGGCCAATCTGCGCCTTCTTGGGATTCACGTTGAAACCCTTCTGTCCTAACAGCTGCAGCAGTTCGGTCAATAGCGGGCCATGCTCCTCTTTCGAATCAGTGAATAGGAGCAGGTCATCCACATATTATACCAACTGTCCGGGCTGACTAAAGTCCTTCAAACTGTCTGCCATGCAGTGATGGAAAATGCTGGGGCTGTCGTGGAAGCCCTGAGGCAAGCAGTTGCACATGTACTGTTGCCCTTTAAACATAAAGACAAACTTGTATTGATCCTCCCTCCTGACAGGGATGGACCAAAACCCATTGGAAATATCCAGCACCGTGAAAGTGGTCGCGGATGCTGGGATACTCCCTATCAGGTCGGCAACTGCTGCCACTGTAGGTGCACAGGCTGGGATGTTACTATTGAGCACCCGATAGTCCACCATGGCCCTCCAGGAATTGTCCGGTTTTCTAACCAGCCACAACGGCGTGTTCACATGGGTGGCTATCAGCCTCAGAACTCCCTGCTGTACTAACGAGGACATGGCTGCTTCCATGTCCAGCTCTGCTTCCCTGGGGAAGTTATACTGTTTCTGTGGTCGGGCCATGGGGTCCCCGTCCACTCTGACCTCAAACCCGTTGACCCTCCCGCAGTCGTGTTTGTGAGTGGCAAATGCGGCCAGGTGGGCCTGCACAAATGCCTGGAACTCTGGTGGGGTGTTGCTGACCATGAGCCCGAGGTTATAATCCTCTTTGGGCTTCATGGTGCAGAGGGTCCCCTTCCCTTCCTTACCCGGGATAACTACGATCTCCCCGTTCTTTACTTTTCCCGCCCCCCAGAGGCAGTGATTCCTCAAATCCACCAGGATCCCGTGACCTACGATAAAGTCGGCCCCCAGGACCCCTCTTCCACCCTCCACTTCCCAATTCATCAGGACACACGTCCACTTGGAGCGGAGCGGTCCTATCCGAATGGCGAGCATGATGGAGACCGAGCCAGCCTGTTCCTTACCCGTGAACCCCGATAGACTGTATGGGACCCCGCTGGAGAGAGGTGAGGCGGTGGGGTTAGCTGAGTAGATCAAGGTGCGCGATGCCCCCGTGTCCAACAGATAGGTCCCCACTACCTTTTCCACCTCCATCTCCATCATGGGTCTCCTCCTCTCATCATATTGGAGTGAACACAGATACACAGGCTGTGCCGGCTCTAGTCACGGTTGTGGGTTGGATGGGGCTGACGGGGTGAGAGCACCGGTGGCGGCTGCTACTCTCCCCTGGCCAGTCAGTAAGGACATCATGGCGCCCAAAAGTGACTCGACCTCTGCGGAAGGGTTCCCTACCCCCACCTTTTGGGCTGGGGCTGTGGGATGCTTTCCCTTGTTATCCTTCCAAGGGTTCTTACACTCCTTCCGCCAGTGACCATCCTTCCCACACCCGTAACAATTGGTCTTTGTGCTGGTGGGGGGGGTGGTTACTTCCTTCCTGGTGCCACTCTTTCCTACCCGGTCCGGGTTTTACCTCATGCAGCTTACCCTTGGGTGGGTGTGCATCGGCTCCCCTGCCGTTTTTATAGGCCAGAGTGAGCTGTCTAATTACCGTGGCCTCTGTGGTCTGGGGATCTTTGGGGTCGAACCAGGCTTCTGCCATGACCCGGATCTGTGGCAAGCTGTTTGCCACTAGACAACAAAACCAATGCGTCAGAGAATCCCCGTTCAGGAATCCCCGGTCCCACGTCCCCGGGAAGGCTTTCCGGTACACCGGCCACAACCAGTCCGCAAAAGCCTGCAGGGTCTCCCCTGAGAGTTGTACCGTCTTCTCCACGCGGGAGAAAGGACTTCCCTCATCCATCCCCATGGCCTCCAGAACCGCGTGTCTAAGCTCTTCGTACCCGCTCTGTCCCCTCTTACACTCTTCAGAGAGGGATTGGAGGAGATTACTCTCCAGGGAGAATAGCAGCATCTTGGCCTTTTCAGCGTCATCGCAGTCATTGACGCTGGCGGCCTTATCTATTTCCCTGAAGTGGATCGAGGGGTCTCCCTTGGCGGAAAGCTTCGGTATATGGTTGACCATAACCCTAAGCTGTTGGGTGTTAAAGGGTAATACGAACTGGTTTTGAAGGGGTCCCTCATCTTCGCCATTGGCGGGTGGGCCGAACCTCCGATGCCTTGCTGGGCACATCGGCTCCGGTTCTGACTTTTCGGGCGGGGGTTGCTCTACCTCTGGCTCCACTCCCGGTTCCACCCCCCCTTGCTGTCAAACCTCACTAAAACTTGGCGCTATGGGTGGTGGTCGTGAGGTCTCCTCTCTCTCAACCGGGTCGTCCCTAGGCACTACCGGTGATATTGGAACTGTTCTCCCCTCGTTCCCCATAAAATCTGCCTGACCTGCCTTTGTGCTTATGAGGCATACCATGCCTTTTGCCTTCTGGAGGGCCCAGCTCAGATTTTCTATCCTCTCTTTGCAGGGGCCATGGTTTGCCTCCTCAAACCCCTGTTCATTAGCTAGCTTGTATGCAGCTTTTACCTCCTGCACTTTCTCTTCCTGTTCCCTAACCTGCCTTGCCATGCGGGCGTTTTTCTCCTGCAACCTTGACTCATTTCCCTTGGCCTCGGTGACTTGACACCGTAGGTATTCCAACTGGGCCTTGTGTTCTCTTACTAGATGTACTCTTTCTTGGTTCAAAGCCTGCAGAGCTACTAACAACTTTCCCCCCGCGAGAGCCTTATCCTGGATCTCCAGGGCTGACTCCCTTAACTCAATTGCCTGTGCGGCAATGAGCACATCGAGAAGCTGGATCTGCTTCTTAAAGCACATCAGCCAAACTGCCTTCTCTAAGGACTTCTTGTGTTCCTTTCCCTCTGTCCACTTGGCTGCTGCATCTACCGGACGCCCAACCTTTAACAGAGTGGTGATCCACTTTTTAGTGATATTCACCTTGCTAAACACATAATCAGAAATCCTTTCCTCCATCACGATTCGCTCATCCGAACCACTGTCTACTGTATCGCAACCTTGTTGCCGGTGTCCTGCCGCGGTCGCCATTTCTGTAGGGGGTTTTGCACAGGCGTGTTCAGGTCAGTCAGGTTTGCCGCTGACTACCTTCTTTGAGTGGTTTGAATCGCTCGCGCCCTGGGTTCTGGACATCGGACTTAGGTACAGGCAGCGATACAGAGAAGACTCGAGTTGACAGGTGGTTGGATGCAAACAAAACCAAGATTTTATTGAAGAGGAAAACTTGATACAATCTTATGGAAAAATTACTAGTGTACACTTCTACAGGCAAAAATTACTATACTTATACTTATACAGGGAAATGGGGAACACACGGCACATCGAGGGAAAACAACTATCTTAACAATCCCCTTATCCTTATCCCACCCCCTATACCTGACTAGGTTAAGCTATGAGGGGTCAGAACTCATGCTCACCAATCAAAAGGGTTTGTTAGACTCAAAACAATGGTTGGGTTTGGGGTTCGCTCTTGGTGCTCTCTGGAGCCTGCCGTCGTCACGTGGGCTCTGGGGGCTGCAAGGGCGTTGTCCAGGTTCGAGTACCCCAAAGTTGAAGTCTCTGCTTGGGTACTTTACCTTGCAGGGATAGTCCTTCGTCGACAGTTTGAGTTTGCATGAAGATAGCCGCAGGTCAGCTGAGGCTGAAGGCCCGATGATTTGAAGCCTACCCTCAGTTGGTCTTCCTCAGGTGGCCTTCCCTCCGGTGGTCTTCCCTCCTCCCCTTGTCGCGTCCCGCTTCGCCTGGCCTGAATTACCCGTGTTCACCCGACCCGGTGCCGGGGCGAGTCCAGATAGAGTGGGAGAGGGCACGGGCAAAGGCCAGGGGTAAGCACGGGACGGGGGAAGAGCGGTAGCCACGAGGGTGAGGGGCAGAAGAGCCGGGGAGCAGCAGCACCAGCACCAGCACAGCAGCAGAGCAGCAGGAGAGCAGAGCAGGAGTTCACCGATTGCTACCTGGGGCCTTCAATTATACCTTCGTCGAAAACCCTTATCTGCACGCCAAATCAGGTTAGTTCTTTGTTTTAATTTTGGTGGGCTAGTTAAAATAATGGTAGCAATCTATACTGATGGTTTTTAGATGGCCGGTAATTGCATCTACCGGCCCGATAATTGACTTGTATTGTCCTGAAAGTCCTTAATGGGCTTGTCCAGCCTCGATGGATATGTTTAATCTGTTTCCGATTATGTATGCAGACTATGGCTTTAACTGTAGGCCTCATTGAATTTAGATCTGTCTCCAATTCGGTCTAATACATAATTCACAGCTCTGTCTGGGTCCCAAAACACAAAGTTCTTTTCACAGAAAGCCTGCAGCCTTAGTTTCGATTTCTCCCAAGCTGTCTGCGCTGCAGAATCCATTTTGGAAACCCGCAGGCTTTCTGCCACGAGGCACGGACGCCATCTTGGGTACCCCTTTTAATTCAAAAATGTCCACGCAGGGTCCCTTTTATTAATAACTAGCTGAAGTGCCCGGCGGTGCTGAGGCTTTTTCGAGGGCATGTTGTTGTTGGAAGAGAGAGAGAGAGCGACTGGGGGGAAGAGAGAGAGCGACTGGGGGGAAGAGAGAGAGCGACTGGGGGGAAGAGAGAGAGCGACTGGGGGGAAGAGAGGGAGGGGAGGGGAGGGGAGGGGGGAGGGAGGGGAGGGGGAGGGGAAGGGAGGGCGGGGGGGAGGGGAGGGAGGGGGAGGGGGAGGGCGGGAAAGGGAGGGGAGAGGGGGAGGGCGGGGAAGGGAGGGGGGAAGGAAGGGAGGGAGGGGGGAAGGGAGGGCAGGGGAGGGGAAGGGAGGGAGGGGAAGGGAGGGCGGGGGGGAGGGGGAGGGCGGGGAAGGGAGGGCGGGGGGGAGGGGGAGGGGGAGGGAGGGCGGGGGGAGGAAGGGATGGAGGGGGGAAGGGAGGGCGGGGGGAGGGGAGGGGGGATGGAGGGGAGGGAGGGCGGGGGGCGCCCCCCCCGAGGGTTGCGCCCCCCCCCCAAGGGTCGCGCCCCCCCCCCCCCCCGAGGTGAAGACCGCCGATTGCGCGCGCAGCAGGAGCTGAGACGCGGCGTCTCTCTCGGCCGGCGGGCCCGGTTGCCAGGGCAACCGTGACGCTGACCAAGCCAGAGAGAGAGACGCCGCGTCTCAGCTGCTCCTGCTGCGCGCGCGGCCCCCCCCCCCCCAGAGGGTCGCGGCCGCCCCCCCCTCCCCCCGAGGTGAAGACCGCCGATTGCGGCTGTGCGATACGTCCGGCGGGCCCGGTTGCCAGGGTAACGCTGGACGCTCAGCAAGCCCCGGCAGGGAGAGACGTCTCAGCTCCTGCTGCGCGCGCACCCTAGCGCCGCTGGGCTGAGGCTCGGCCCTCCAGCCTTCGAGTGGGGCCGGGAGGTGCCTAGCTCGGGCGTGGGTGCGGAGGAGACGCCGAGGCTTCTAGGCCTACCTGGAAAAATGGGGAAAGGTAGGAAAATTAATGAGATTAGATAAGTTAATTACTTTCTAAATCATTTTTTTAAAAAACAATATGTGTTTTAAAAGCAACGTTTTTTTTTAAGACGCAGAAAGCGGGAAAAAGAAAGGAAAAGTTTGGAATCAAGATGGCGGCGACTCACCTCGGTTCAGAACGATAAAGCCCGGCCACACGCGCACCGATTGGCCCGGCGGCACACGCCAGCAACCCGGCGTACGATTGGTCGAGCTCGAGGTCACTCTGTCGCTAATGAGCGGATAATGAGATGCTGATGAGCGGAATGTTGAAGGTTTTTGGGATACCGCGGGCGCAATTTTAGCCCGGCCGAAACGTAAATACGCTTAAAACCGTCTCGGAAGCGTAAGCTTTCTTTGGAGGTAACGCGCGCATAGGTACGCCCTGTAACTTTCGAGTGCACACCCGCAACGCACACGCGATGACAGACAGATAGACAGATAGACAGAATGACAGAAGTACCGATTTATATATATAGATAACCTTCGGGGAGATGCACAAATTTTGCAAATCTTACACATCGCAATTCAGGTATTTTTGTCAACCACAAGGGCTTCCACTCCCTTAACGTTCAGCTGGTGTGGGACCACAAGAAGGACATTTTGCATGTTTGTGCCAAGTACCCTGGCAGTTGCCATGACTCCTTCATACTGCGCCAGTCTAGTGTGCCTCCGCTATTCAGGCCGCCAGACCAACTTCACGGAGGCTACTTAGAGACAAGGGCTATCCCCCGAGGACTTGGCTAGTGACGCCATTGAGGAGACCAGCCAATGAAGCTGAGGAGCGCTACAACCCCAGCCACATTTCCACCAGATCCATAATCGAGCAAACCATCAGCTTGCTGAAGATGCGCTTCAGATGCCTGGATAGATCAGGTGGAGCCCCACAGTACTCAGCAGCCAGGGTCTCCAGAATCGTCGTGTTTTGCTGTGCACTCCACAACATGGCACAGCGTCGTGGCTTGCAGACTCCTGAGGACCAAGTTCCTCCTCACATACCCTCCTCAGATGATGATGAGTAGGAGGAGGAGGAGGGTGAAAATGAGCATCCTGCAGAGGCCCTTCAACCAGCGGCAGCATTACGCGGGAACATTGCTGCCCAGGATGCAAGGAAAGCACTCATCCTGGCCAGATTTGCTTAGCCTAGTAAATTAAACTCTTTCTTGTAAGATTTGCAAAATTCTACATTTCCCCAAAGGTTGTTATTGATAAACGGGACCCTGCGTGGACATTTTAAATCATAAAGGGTACCCAATATGGCGTCCGTGCCTCGTGGCAGAAAGCCTGTAAGATTTTAAAATGGACTCTGCAACGCAGACAGCTTGTGGATCGAAACCAAAACTGCAGTGTCTGTGAAGAGAGACTTTGTATTTTGAAACCAGGCAGGACTTTGAATTATGTATTAGATCGAATTGGAGACAAATCTAAATTCAGTTAGGCCTATAGTTAAGGCCATCAAGCAGTTTACATATATAATCTGAAACAGATTAAGAAAGCCATCAAGGCTGGACAGGCCCATCAAGGAACATTCCTGACAAAACAAGTCACTTATCGGGCCAGTAGATGCGATTACCGGCCATCTAAAAACTGCTAGTATGGATTGCTACCATTATTTAAAATAGCCCGCCAAGAATAAGACAAAGAACTAACCTGATTTGGCGCGCAGATAAGGGTTTTTGAAAAGAGTATAATTGAAGGCCCCGGGTAGCAAATGCTCTCTTCTCTTCTCTCTCTGCTCTGCTTGGCTCTTCGGCCCCTCACCCTCGTGGCTGTCGCTCTTTCCCCGTCCCACACTTATCCCCTGGCCTTTGCCCGTGCCTTTTGCCACTCCATCTGGAAATCGACCAGGCACTGCATCGGGCGGACACAGACAATTCAGGCCAGGCAAGGTGGGACGCGACGAGGGGAGGAGGGAAGACCAACTGAGGAAGACCAACTGAGGAGACAAACTGAGGGTAGGCTTCGAAACATCGAGCCTTCAGCCTCAGCCAACCTGCGATTATCTTCATGCAAACTCAAACTGTCGGCTGAAGAAGAAGAATCATCCCTGCAAGGTGAAGTACCCAAACAGAGACTTTAACTTTGGGTTACTCGAACCTGGACAACGCCCTTGCAGCACCCAGAGACCACGTGACGATGGCAGGCTCCAGAGAGCACAAAGAGCGAACCCCGAACCCCACCGCTGTATTGAGTTCAGCAAACCCTTTTGATTGGGGAGCATAAATTCTGGCCCCTCATAGCTTAATCTAGTTAGGTATAGGGGATGGGATAAGGATAAGGGGATTGTTAAGATAGTTGTTTTCCCTCGATGTGCCGTATGTTCCCCATTCCCTGTATAAGTATATAGTTATTTGTAGTTGCCTGTAATTATATATACTGGTAACTTCTCTTAAGACTGTATTAACTTTTCCTGTTTAATAAAATCCTGAGTTTTGCTTACATCCAAACCACCTGTCTACTCGAGTCTTTTCTGTATCGCTACCTGTACCTAAGTCCGGTGTTGAGAATCTCAGGGGCGTGGGAGCGATTCGAACCGCTCACGGGCAGTCAGAGGCATAACTGACTGGGCTCACGCACCACCTCCTACATTTGCCTCGCAACTTCATACCTGAGCATCGACAATGGCCAAACCCTGCGGATTCTGAGCTATTTGACCAGCATCCTGACAACTGCAAGTAACCCTAAGCCCTCAATGTGAAAGCCCCATTCGCGAAATGACACACGCCAGAACTGCAGCAGTTGCCATCAGAATTTTTATGCAAAACAAACAACTGATGGCATTTTTACAAAATACACATTTCACCCAAGTGACTATCCTTGTGACTATTTGTGCTTTATTTTCCTCTTACGCATGCTCCTACGTAGTGGTTCCCCTGTGGCTTCAGCAGATGTGGAGGCCACTTGCTCACTTCCCTGCTGCTCCTGTCTCGACACCTTTGACAGGCGTCCTCTGGGGTGGCGAGCCTGTGAGGGCTCATTAGCAGTCTACTGCTCCTGCGGCTGTGCAGGAGTTAAGACGTCTATCTCAGTTGGGTGTGGACTCCGGCGGGGCTCTGACCGAGGGCTCTGCAGTGGCATGGAAGTGTGAGCGCTTGGAGAGGAGCCCCCACTTCCATGAGGTCTGCCACCAACCTCCCTCTCATGGGTCGGGCCCCCCTCAGTGCCTGCAAGTGGCTTGAGAGCAGCTTGCTGCACATCAGGGGGCCCATGGGGACCCATATCTGCAATAGCATTCCTACTCAGAAGGACTTCCATGAAGGTCTGGTTTCTCTGTTCAATAGATGCCCATCGCTCCTCAAGAGATGTCATTCTATTCTGAACACTCACCATGTTTTCCATACCCTGGTGAATAACCTCCTCCATGGCCGTAGCCCTCCTCTCCTCTACCGTAGCCCTCCTCTCCTCTACCGTAGCCATCCTCTCCTCTACGGTAGCCAGCCTTACCATGGAGGCAGCAATCATTTCCACGTAGGTAGCCACCCTTTCCGTGTTGATGCGTTCATGAACCATTGACTCCACAAAGGCTCTGCTCATGTTCGCTATGGACTCCTCTATTCGCTCCACACTCGCAGCGACCCTGGAGACAAAACCTGCCAGAGACTCCTGCATCTGTGCATGGAGTTCCATCACCTCTGATCTTACGGATGCACCCAGAGGCAGAGGGTCGACATGCAGCTGAGCCGAGCTGGCAGGGTCCTGCGCCCTCCGACAAGGACTCTCCACTGCTCTTCCTGTCTCCACAATCTGCTGATGCTCACTTGTGAGCTGTGCTACACTAGGTGACAACTCTACTCTATGTCCCGAAGGTCCCACCGAGGTGTGAGTATCTGCGCTGGTGCTGGGTGCGCTTATTTCTGCTGACGCTGCGCCCTCAGAGGTTGCAGATTCCTCTGAGGAGTCTGACATCTCAGGCTCTTCCTCCTGCACACTGGGGATGGGGGCTCTCGATGGTCCTGTGGGGGAATCAAGGAAAAAGTTAGAGATGTGATGCCAAGGTTACATGCACATTGCATTTTGCAGATGATCATTAGTCCAAATGATGTAGCTTCAGAATCATTATCAGCGACTCATGCAATGCCAATGAGAGAGATGGAAAACTATTCTGTCACCAGCTTGCGGGGATGCACCTGTCTGTCCTTCCCCAACTTCCGCATCTCTGTCAGCCCCGACAATCTCCAGGACGGCTTCCTCCCAGGGGGTGAGCTGGGCTAATGAGGGTGGCCCTCCTCCTGTCCTGGCTCGCTCTCTCCTGTTGTGAGCTCTCTTTTCCTGCAATGAGGGAGACAAGTGGAGGTCGAGTGAGAATGAAGGAGTGAGTGCAGAGATTGCATAGCATAGATACTTAGAAGGAGGCAAAGATGGAGTGAGGTTGCAAGACCAAGGGCCCTCCCTGTGTGTTGTCAGTTGTGTTCAAAGCATCAGAGTGAGAGGGAGTGTGAGGGCTGCATGGTCGAATAGTTAGGTGAATGTGAGCGTAGAGAGAGAGGGAATGGCTAAGGGTGCATGGATGTGAGTGTCAAGTGGGATGTGGAGGAAGAGATTGCTAAAGCTGAGTACTGGTGAGGAAAGGCAATGGGAATCAGATTGAGGGTGATGGAAACTTCATAATTACTTTTCCAGTGCAAAGAAGGTCATGGAATCTTTTCCTGCACTGCATCCAGGTGCGCCGTGTGAGCCCCAAGGAGTTGACTTCCCCAGCCACCTGTAGCCACACAGCCTTGGTCTGACTGGGATGCCTCTTCCTCCCTGAAGAAGGGAACAGGACCTCCCTGTGGGCCCTAGCACCATCCAGCAATGCCTGGAGTGAAGCCTCATCAAATTTTGGGGCAGCTGTTGCCCTCCCGCTGGCCATTGCTCCTGCAGGCTCCCGTGCCATCTTAATGGTGAAGTTTGGAAGCCTGCAGAAGATGGAAGGTTTGCTGTGGACCTTAAAAGCAGCAGCAATGATGAGGTCATATTCTGCGACTTTCTGACTGGAAATGCTCAAATGCCAAGGGTTCCCACACGTTGGAAATCAATTGGCCAATTGAGTTAAAATTGCATCAATCTCACAGACCCATTTAGATTCGTGTGGGAATCACTAAATTGGGGAACCCGATAATTCCCCGCACCTGAGTTAAAATCGACCCCCAAGTCTCTCATTTCTAGCTGTAGATAAGGAAGAAGTTTATTGATATCAGCAGAAAGGCAAAGGTAGGTGAGCTCCTCACTTTTGTACACATTTCTTATAGGGCCCATCAGGCATGGCACAAATCAAATTTGGAACTCATGCATCCTTTGGGAGGTACAATTTACAGTATTGTACACAACCATTGGCCTTTGGCATGTACCTTCTTACCATACTCTATGCAGGTAGATAAAGTCATAGAAAGGCCAACAGCATTTTGGATTTAGACCCACAGGAAAACCTGCCCTTCAAGTGGACCAGATGCCTGTCAATGCCACGATCATGTGGGCAGCCTGCCAATCAAATTCAAATGAGGCCCGACCATTAAAATGTTCCGGGCCTGGCACTGATGACGTTGGATGGACAGCATGCTTGCCCTGCCCACTGCCCGTCTAAAAACTATTGGCTGATAATATCACCCCTTAAGCGTTTTCAATAGTCACTCCAGAAATTGAAGGTGTTCAGGTTAATTTTTCAGTTCGTTTCAATCTGACTGTGGTTTGTACTTTCCTTTATACAGATTGTTTTTAGTCAGTTACTATGGTAACTTGAAACTAAGGCCTAGAAATTCAGTATAGCCACTTTTGGGGCGGAAAAGTCGGGCGGCCGCTAAAGTTTGCGCCCGGCGCAAAGTCGAGGCCACTTCGCCGATATTCAGTAGCTTCGCCCTAAGAGTTTGCTCAAGCGCTAAAACTGGCATTCCACAACTATCTTTAGGCGCAAAGCCGGCGGTGCTGAGCTAAACCGCCGAGGCCGGGCGCAGCGCAGATGCGGTCATTTCTTGATTGACAGCAGACACCCTGGCGCCGGCCAGCTCTTAAAGGGGAAGGGTCGAGTTCGTCTGCTGCCACGCCCTGGACACTGCAGCCCTCCAGCTAGGCCTAAACACTGCTGCTGAACAGAAATAGCGCCGGGAAAGATGCAGAAGGCCCGTGAACGAGTGCAGCGCTTCTCTGGCCATGATTTGAAGCTGCTGGTTGGGGCTTTGGAGAGGAGACGCAAACACCTGTTCCCGGACAGTGGGAAGAAGCCTGCGACCAGCGTCTACAGGAAAGCCTGGAGGGAGGTCGCCATCAGGGTGACAGCCAACAGCGAGGTCCCCAGGAACTCTATCCAATGCAGAAAAAAGTTCAATGACCTCACGAGGATTGTCAGGGTGAGTAGCCTTTCCAGTGTCCTCCTCATCCTTGCATGTGCACCTCACGTTATGGGCAAAGGGACCTGAAAGCCCTAATGGCCAGCCCTCATCCAGCAGCTATGGGACTGGCATGAACATCAATTGCACATTCTGCACTTGACACACTGGCCAAGCTATTCGACCATGGGAGGCAGTGCACACCAGATCAGGGCTCCACACTGGCCAAGCTATTCGACCATGGGAGGCAGTGCACACCAGATGAGGGCTACACACTGTACTTAGAGGCCGTCCTTTCTCTTGCAGGCCAAGCTGGCCCACAATCAGAAGAGCCGGACTGAGACCGGGGGAGGCGGTCCCCAGATCCAGCAGCTCACTGACCTGGAAGAGCGCGTGGGTCGCCTCATGGGAGCCCGGGAGATTGGCCCCGTTGCCAGTGGAGATGCCGACCCTGTTCTGGGCACCAATGGTAAGGACATCACCTTTTGGACCTCTCTCGTCCCACTTGCGCATCAGATCTACATCCTTTGCCACTGTCCGACCAATGCGCTGAATGCCACCACTCATGCCTCCCTCACTGATGCCCTCTCCTCAATCTAAAGCTACTCTTGTCCCTTCCTGCTTTCAGATGGTGAGGAGGAGGTCCCTGAAGCTACCACTGACAGCCCCTCGGAAGAGGAGGAGGAGGAGGAGGAGGAAGAGGAAGAGGAAGGCGGCCCATCAGGGGAACCCTCACCCGCGCCAGGGGATGCCAATGTAGGGGATACGTCTTCCCTGGAGGAGAGCGTGGGGGAAGTGTCGGAGGGGAGTGTCGCTCCTGGGACCAGTGGCGTGCAGCAACGCAGGGGGTGTGCGGTTGCTCAGCGGCCTTCTTCCCAGAGGGGTGTAGTAGCTGGGCCCAGTGGCATCCAGCAACGCGGGAAGGGTCAGCCAGCTCGGCGGCCTTCTCCCCAGAGGGAGAGTCCGGCCTCCAGTCCGCCGACGGTTGTGGTGATTATTCCTTGTTTAGTAAAAGTATTGTGATTGGTTGTTTGTTAACTGCCTTGGGATATATGTTGTAATCTCATTGGTAGTTGATGTCACATGATGTGTGGTGGCCACCTTAAATTCAGTTCTTTTCCAGCTTTGGTTGGGACTGGATGTGGAAAGATGTGCTGCAGATTTTAAAGTTAATAAAGCCTAGTTTTGGAAGGCAAATCTATTCTTTATTTCAATTTATTAACTTTATGTTAGAATGGAGCGATATCTTCAACCAGAACGATTCAAGGCTGACCCCAATTCTGCTGGAGTGGATGATAAATGGAAACATTGGTATTGTACATTTAAAAACTTTTTGGGCGTGTTGGATCAAGAGTCTCTAAATAAGCTGAATATGCTGATCAACTACATTGCTCCGGATGTATATAAATATATTTTGGACTGTAAAACTTATGAAGTGGCTATTTCTACATTGGAAAAGATTTTTGTTAAACCAAAGAATGAGGTATTTGCACGTCACCTTCTATCTGCCCGTAGGCAGCAGGTGGGAGAATCTTTGGATACTTATTTACAAGCATTTCGGTGCCTTAGTGTTAACTGTAATTATAAGGCCGTGACGGCTGAAGAATATAAGGAAGAATCGGTACAGGATGCTTTTATTAATGGATTACAGTCTAGATGAATTTGTCAGCGGTTGTTAGAAAATAAGACATTGGATCTTAAAAGTGCTTTTGAGCAAGCTTCTACATTGGATGTGGCTCAGAGAAGTTCGGATTCTTATGCTCTTTTTAATCGGTCTGTGACTATGGTTTCGGCAGTTTCGGATGAAAAGGAATTATGTGGACTTAATGGGAGTGGTTTACTAGATTCTGAAACAGTTTCTACTTCGGCGGCTGTTGCCTCTAGGATTCAGAAGTGTTATTTTTGTGGGAATATCCGGCACCCTCGTCTGAAGTGTCCTGCTCGGGAGGCTGTGTGTAGTAAATGCGGCAAGAGAGGTCATTATGCACGCGTGTGCAAATCATCAGGTTCAATTACCTCCTCCTCTCCTGGTGTGGGAGGGCCCTCCTCTACCACCTCCTCCTCTGTGACTATTCAGCCTTTAGATAGGGCATTTATTGCATCAATTTCTGCTGCATTTGCTCATGGCCTAAACAAAGCTATAGTTACGGCTCAAGTTAATGGGTTGGAAGTGAAGGCCCTTATAGATACGGGCAGTACTGAGAGTTTTATAAGTCTTCAGTTTGCGAAGGAGAAGCATTTGAAAATTTCGCCTGTTACATATCAGGTGTGTATGGCTCAGACGACCCTTATTTCACAAATAGCTGGTTGCTGCTTTGTGAAAATGATTCTTCTAGGTGATACGTATACTGATATATGCC
Organism: Somniosus microcephalus; assembly: GCF_052327205.1. NCBI lineage: Eukaryota > Metazoa > Chordata > Chondrichthyes > Squaliformes > Somniosidae > Somniosus > Somniosus microcephalus. Next base: position 46,008,164 of record NC_140993.1, on the reverse strand, counting down.
TATCTGTTTTGCCTAATCTCTTTGCGGATATTTTGATTGGACATGATATGCTTCAGTTACACGAGTCTCTTAGTCTTTCATTTGGAGGGACTAAGCCACCTTTATCTATTTGTGGATTAACCTCTTTATCCATTTCTCCATTATCACTTTTTTCCAATTTGATGCCGGATTGTAAGACAATTGCTACCAAGTCAAGAAGATATAGTAGTCAGGATAGGGAATTTATTAATTCTGAAGTTCAACGTCTCTTATTGGAAGGAATCATTGAACCTAGTTGTTCGCCTTGGCGAGCACAGGTAGTTGTCACAACTAACGAGAGACACAAGAAACGAATGGTGATAGACTATTCCCAAACTATTAATAGGTATACTCAATTAGATGCGTACCCTTTGCCTAAGATTGATGAGCTTATCAATAAAGTATCTCAGTATAAGGTTTTTAGCACTATTGACTTAAAGAGTGCTTATCATCAGATTCCTATTGTTAAGAAGGATCAACCATATACGGCCTTTGAGGCTGGTGGAAAGCTGTATCAGTTTTGCCGAATACCATTTGGTGTTACTAATGGTGTTGCTTGTTTTCAACGGGCAATGGATGCTTTTATAAGTGATAACTCCCTCTCTGACACCTTTTCATACTTAGATGACATCACAGTGTGTGGCAAATCAAGGGTGGAGCATGATTCTAATTTAAAAAGATTCCTTCAAGCTGCGGAAAAAGTTGGTTTAACTTTTAATAAAGAGAAATGTATCTTTTCGACTACTGAGGTAAATCTATTGGGGTATATTATCTCGGGAAACAAGATTAAACCAGATCCAGAACGTCTGCGACCATTGATTGATTTACCTTGTCCTACTAATTCTAAGGCTTTGCAACGAGTTGTTAGACTGTTTTCTTATTATTCTAATTGGATTGCAAATTTTTCACGGAAGATCCAGCCTCTTATTCGGGTTACGACATATCCTCTATCATGGGAGGCCAGGACATGTTTTGAGAATTTTAAAAAGGATATTTTAGGAGCAGTTGTGCATTCTATTGATGAGCAGGTTCCTTTTGTGATCGAGACGGATGCTTCTGATTTTGCAATTGGGGCTACTCTGAGCCAAAATGGAAGACCTGTGGCCTTTTTCTCACGTACTTTGAACAATAGTGAAAAAAGACATTCTTCAATAGAGAAAGAGGCATACGCAATAGTAGAAGCATTGCGTAAGTGGAGACATTATTTATCGGGGCGACATTTCACGTTGGTAACTGATCAAAAATCTGTGTCCTTTATGTTTGATGTTAAACATTTTGGAAAGATCAAAAATGATAAAATAATGAGATGGAGGATTGAGTTGGCATGTTACCATTTTGACATAGTTTATCGTCCGGGGAAGAATAATGTTGCTGCTGATGCACTGTTGAGGGCTTATTGTTCTGTGATTCACGGAGATACGCTTATTAATCTTCACAATGCCTTATGTCATCCTGGGGTTACGAGGATGATACACTTCGTACGCAGTAAGAATTTGCCCTTTTCACTTGAAGACATCAAGCGGATGACTGCATCATGTTCTATCTGCGCTCGGTGTAAACCGAATTTCTTTAAGCCTCAACGAGCTCATCTTATAAAGGCTACTTCTCCTTTTGAACGTTTGAGCGTCGATTTTAAGGGGCCTCTTCCTTCAACTACTCAAAACCGATATATTTCTACTGTTGTGGATGAGTTTTCAAGGTTCCCTTTTGCTTTTCCTTGTGCAGATGTATCAGCTGCTACAGTTATCAAATGCCTGACTCAACTTTTTGTCATCTTTGGGATGCCTGCGTATATCCATTCGGATCAGGGAAGTTCTTTTATATCTTCCCAGTTGAAGGAATACCTTCAGAGTCGGGGAATTTCTATTAGTAGAACTATCCCGTATAATCCCCAGGGTAATGGACAGTGCGAACAATACAATGGGGTGATCTGGAAGGCAGTTATGTTGGCTTTGACATCCCGGAACCTTAAGAATACACAGTGGGAAATGGTACTGCCTGATGCCCTGCATTCCATTAGATCATTGCTTTCAACGGCTACTAATGTGACCCCCCATGAAAGGCTCTTTAACTATCCGCGGAGATCTACTGCGGGATATTCGGTACCTTCATGGCTTACTATGCAGGGACCTGTGCTGCTTCGACGCCATGTTAGATTGTCAAAATATGATCCTTTCGTGGAGGAGGTGGAGCTGTTGGAGGCAAATTCCCAATATGCTCATATTCGATTCCAAGATGAGAAAGAAAGTACTGTTTCAATTAAAGACTTGGCTCCTTGTGGTGGCCAGCCCTCTTCTGAGGATATTAATAATAGTCATGATTTAGATAATGTGGATGCTGTTACAGATACTACGAATGTCTCCAATCCGATTGCAGATAATTATACTTCTATTAGTCAGCCCTTGATGGATGTTTATGACCGTCCCAGTTTACCTTCTGATGGGATTTCTAATCCAGAAACCGTTGAAAATCGGGATATGGATAGCCTTCCTGCTGAAGATACTTCTGTGCCTTCTGGTGTGGGAGGGCAAGGAATTTCACCAAGGTTAAGAAGGTCGACACGAACAAGATATCCGGTCGACCGATTGAAAATGGACTTTTAAATTGGTAGTAATGTTTTAAAATTGTTGTAATATTATATTATATTGTTTTAGTTGAGAGATACTTAATACTTATGTGCAATGTTATTATTTGTTGTTGTTCGCTTAGTATTGTGTCATGTAAACAGTTTTACTCTTGTTGTGCATAGTTTTAGTTGTAAATAATTAATTATAAATTGTAAAGGTTATTTAGGTTGGAGTATATTTTAAAAGGAGGGGTGAATGTGGTGATTATTCCTTGTTTAGTAAAAGTATTGTGATTGGTTGTTTGTTAACTGCCTTGGTATATATGTTGTCATCTCATTGGTAGTTGATGTCACATGATGTGTGGTGGCCACCTTAAATTCAGTTCTTTTCCAGCTTTGGTTGGGACTGGATGTGGAAAGATGTGCTGCAGATTTTAAAGTTAATAAAGCCTAGTTTTGGAAGGCAAATCTATTCGTTATTTCAACGGTCAACTCCGAGGAGCTGCGCCTCCTCGATCAAATGTCTGTGGACTCGGAGCGCCGGCACACCGAGCTCATGGGGGTTGTGGCATGGATGCCTGAGGCCATCGAGTCCCTGGCTGATAGTGTGGCCGAGTTCGGGGCCTCACAGGCCAGGAGTTTGGAGCTATTCGGGGCAGCACAGGACGCGAGTCATGCCGAATTCGTGGCAGCACAGGCAGCGAGTGGGCAGCTGATCAGTGGTGCCGTGCAGTCACTGGCTGATCTGATGCGGTCACAGACCAGGGCAGCACGGGCACTCACTGCTGCCACACTCGCTGCATCAGCCAGGCATCGCCAGGACACCCACCGCGCTGTAGCAGCACAGCGGTCTGTCGTTCGGCACATGGCAGCGCATGCTGCAGCGCGGGCCCGGGCGAGTGCCAGTGTGTCACTTGACCAGCGGCGGCCTGCCATACGCCAGCTTGCCCCCATTCCTCCAGCCGCCACTGTCACTCCCCCAGTGGAGCTGCCACGAGATGCTGGTCCGACTGATGCTGGCCAGCCACAGCTGCAGCATTCACCAGCCGGCCCCTCGAGGCCCAGACCTCGTCTAGGCCGACCCCCAAGGGCATCTGCCATGACGACATGTGCCCCTCAGGAGCCTTCCCCCAGCCTTGCAGCAGCCACTGGCCACGGTTTGAGGAGGAGCAGCAGGGCGGCCAGGGGCCGCCAAAGGCTGGACAATGTATCGCCCTCGTGGGCCACAAAGTAGAGGGTGTGGACAAATGTTTGTTTATATTGGGATGGTTGTTTTGTTTCTGGGGATGGTTGTCTTGTTTCTGGGGATGGTTGTCTTGTTTCTGGGGATGGTTGTTTTGTTTCTGGGGATGGTTGTCTTGTTTCTGGGGATGGTTGTTTTGTTTCTGGGGATGGTTGTTCTGTTAAGGCCGAGGATGAAGGCCATTTTTGTTCAAATGTTTTGTTATTCCTCCCCAGGTTGTGGGAGTGAGTCATGTGTGTGACTGTTTTTTGGGGGGTCTTGTCTGTTTTTGGGTTTCATGTGGGAAGGGCCCTGAGTTTGTTCAATAAAGCATTTTATTTATTCATATTGTCCATGTTTGATCTTTGAAGTGTTTGTTGCCTTAAGCGGCTGAGGGCTTGCGGAGCGGCTGCATTCATGTTCTTTCATTGGCACAAGCCATGCCCTGACAGGGGACCTAGAAGTGACGTTCAATAAGCCGCCGATGGGCGGCCCTTGGACCTTGTGCCTCCCTCCTGGCCTGGTACTCCTCCTCCTCCTCCTCCTCCTCCTCCTCCTCCTCCTCATGCTCCTCCTGCTCCTCCTCCTGAGGTGGTGCTCCAGCGTGAGGTGGCAGTGCCTGAGTCCTGCGGATAGCCAGGTTGTGCAGCATGCAACAAACGACCACGAACTGGGAGACTCGCTCCGGCGAATACTGCAGAGATCCGCCGGAATGATCCAGGTAGCGGAACCGTTGCTTGAGGACGCCAATTGTTTGTTCTATGATGTTCCAAGTCGCTTGATGGCTCTCGTTGTTGTTAAGTATGTGTATTGTATTGAACAATTAACACAAAGACTTAAACGTATAACTCAAACAGGCCTTTACTGGTTGGAGGTAGGGACTGCACATAGGTCTTTACTTCATGCCCACAGGCGGGAACTGAGGGGGATCAGTACCCACAGTACTATTTATACCCCTATGGCCAGGAGTGGTACTGCGTATCACTACGCCCAACAAGTAGTGCAGTCCTGTCCATAGGTTCAAAGTAGCACACATATTACATACACAACATTCCTCCCTTCCTAGCTTTACAGTCATCTCCCCATTTAACATAACGTAATAACATATATACATATATAACTTCAGGTTTACATAACAGAATAACATAGATACATAGATAACTTCATGTCAAAAACAGATCACAGATTCAGTCTCTGCGGAAAACAGTTCACAGATTCAATCTCTGTGGTGTAGTCGGTTCACGTTGCTAGAGTGACTCATTCAATAGTCCTTCCATGGATTTAACAGTTTGAACTTCCGAACTGAATTGGCTCCGTTCGGAGGGACCACGTGTGTGATCTGGTAGAGGTGATAATGGTTCAGATGGGTCATCTTCTGTTTTTACTTTTCCTTTTCTGCTTCTTGGAGACTCTCTGGGCTCCATTGTCAGCTGCCACAGCTGCCAGCTGCATGCGCAGTTCCTCCTTCTCTTCCTCCTGTTTCCGTCGTAGAGCCAGCTTCTCCCGATGTTCCGTAGACTTTTGGTGCTCCTCCATGATTTCTGCACTTTGGGAGTCGAAGTTACAAGCTGGGCAGGACAGGACATCGTAATATTCGGTGTCGTCCTGAGCTAGACCAGTGAGAGGGTCGTCTATTTCCTCCATACCTAGCTGGACGTTAGCCAGCTCTTGTTCCAAATCCAGACATCTTTCCTGAAGAGACTTCTTCATGTGTACCTCTGCATCCAGCTTTTTCTGGGCTTTCAGCAAGTCGTTTACTAGTGACCTCATTTGTGATTTTAATACTTCAACTTCCTTTGGAGATTGATTGATCGGACTATGCAATCCCTCTACCGGAGCAGCTGTTTCAGCGGTCTGTTGTTCTACGTTGACGTGAGTCAGCGTACTTTTGGCATCCAAGGGCTGCTCTGTTGCAGTCATCTCAGTCTGTGTTGCCACCTCAGCTCTTCCAATAACCTTTGAGAGCTCCGAACCCCTTTCGTTTGAATATTGAAGTTCATGTTCAAGTTTTTCCCATTTCAGAGTCCTGTCCTTCAGCATATGCAGGAGTTGGCTGACCGTTAACTCCTCTGACATCAGACGTTTTGTGTGCTCCTGCTCCATTTTCTCCATCAGCTGCTTCTGTTGTCTTTCCAGATTCTCCAACTCTATATCAAAGAACTCTTTCGTTGCATTCAACTCTTGCTCAAAACGGCGAAGCATTTGTTCTAATTGCTGTTGTAGTTTGAAATGGAGTTGAGTTCGAGCCCGGTGTCCCTCAGAAATGGGCACATCAGTAGACTTGCCACACTCAGAATCCACAGTTAAACTATGTTGTTGTTGCTCAGTGGAATTCTGTGCTGAAACTTTGTCTTTTGCACCTGAGTTGGGCTTACCATCATCCGTTCCAGAGTCTGGGCCGACTATCTTCACCGAGTTCTCACTCGTTATTGTTTGTAGGAAATGCCAGTCCATATTCATTTTCCTAATCCACTCCCGTCCTAGTAGTGGAGGACCTCCTTCAGATATCACATATAAGTCCATTATTTGACTGTCTTCGCCCTTGTGGGCCACTGCAACCTCTATTTTCCCGATGGGGTACACTCTTTGCCCCGTGTATGTTTTCAATATAATCCCCGTATCCTGTAGGGGAATATGTTGGAATAACTTTCCGTAATCTTTCTTATTTATGACCGTCAATGCCGATCCAGTGTCCAATTCCAGTTTTACTTGGACTCCTTCTATCTGAAGAGTGACCCAAATTGTCTGGAGGTCTGCACCCTTACCAGCGTTGAGTACTCTTAAGCTAGCCAGTTCATTACAGCTTAAGCTAGCCAGTTCATTACTGCTAGCGTCTGAATCGGACTCCTGTTCGGTCACCTTGTGTGCCTTTGCGTATTTTCCTTGCGGTGACTTCTTGTTGCTGGTCTTCTTCCCTGACCTGCATACTCTAGCTATATGTCCAAGCCTACCACAAGTTCTACATTCTTGGTTTTTAAACCAACACTGGTTCTGATCATGCGTTGTCTTTCCACAACGATAACATTTGCCAGAACTCACACCCAATTTGTGTGCACTGAGCTCCGGTGACCGTAGCTGCATTACTGCCGTGCCTCTCGCTGCGGCTTCGTGTGCTGCTGCCATAGTGACCGCCTTCTCAAGCATCAGCTCATTCTCCTCGAGCAGTCGCTTTTGTGTATCCTGTTTAAATAAACCACACACAAATTTGTCTCGTAGTGCATCTGTCAATCCCGTTCCAAACTGGCAATATTTCGCTAATTTACGCAATTCCAGCAAATATTCAGCATTGCTTTCATGCTGTAGCTGCCTTCTGTCGTAAAATTTAAATCGTTCCGCTAGCATCAGCGGCGTGGGGTTTAGATGATCTTTCAGGACAGTAACAATCTCATCGAACGTCTTATCCGCCGGTTCATCTGGTGATAACAGGTGTTTCAATTGCCCGTACGTCTTCGCACCCATTAAATTTAATAATGTTAGAGCTTTATCTTGGTCACGAATTTTATTGGCCTTACAATAATTTTTTACTCTTTCAACATATATGGCCCAATCTTCGAGGTCACTATCAAAGGTGCTAATATTCCCGTGTTTAGGCATTGTAGATTTGCAATTTCTCAGATTTTATTTTCTTTACTTGTTATCAAAGATGGCGGCTTCCCGCTCTTGCCGTCGTCCTCCGCCCACAAAATGGCGGTTTTCCCGCGCTTGGCGGTCTTCACCCGTCCCCCGACGCCGTCTCCCTTCAGCCCTCGAGTGCGGCCCTTATCTTCGCCGCGATCGATAGCCCGCGCTGTGCACCGCGACTCTCGCACCTTGAGCTTCTGCAGCCGCCGCGCCTTTCAGTCCGAGTGCGGCTCTTATCTTTGGTCCCGATCGCTGGCCCGGCTGCGCCCCTCACTTCAAAGCGGCCCGGCCCTTATCTGCCGATCGCTATCGCCCTACCTCTCTCTCTTCCCCAGTCCTGTCTTTACTCCGGTTCACAAGCTGATGGAGGCTTCAGGGTCCTAATGCCTGTCTCTTCCAGTCGCTGGAAGCTGTCAGGATTTCTGCTGCCCTTCAGTTTTGAGTGGGGTGTTGAGGATTGAAACCTCTCTTCAACGTCCTGTCTTTGGACGAAGCCGCCTGGAATAACTGCCGCAGGGTAAGAGCCTGACTCGTCGCCAGTGTTAAGTATGTGTATTGTATTGAACAATTAACACAAAGACTTAAACGTATAACTCAAACAGGCCTTTACTGGTTGGAGGTAGGGACTGCACATAGGTCTTTACTTCATGCCCACAGGCGGGAACTGAGGGGGATCAGTACCCACAGTACTATTTATACCCCTATGGCCAGGAGTGGTACTGCGTATCACTACGCCCAACAAGTAGTGCAGTCCTGTCCATAGGTTCAAAGTAGCACACATATTACATACACAACAGTTGTATGCCTCTTCAGCAGGGGTCCTGGGAGCGCGGAGCTGGGTCATGAGCCAGGTACACAAAGGATAGCCTTTGTCCCCGATAAGCCATCCTCTTGGGTGAGGCTGTGCCTGGAAGATATCAGCCACAGTAGTCTGTCGCAGGATAAAGGCATCGTGGCTGCTGCCTGGAAAGCGGGCATTGACAGCTAGGATGCGCTGCCTGTGGTCACACACCAGCTGTACGTTGAGGGAATGGTAGCCCTTCCGGTTGCGGTAATCCTCGGGATGGTCCAGAGGTGCCCGCAAAGCCACATGCGTGCAGTCAATGGCGCCCTGCACCATGGGGAAGTCCGCGATTCTTGCAAATCCCACTGCACGCTGCTGCTGCCTCTCCAGGGTCATGGAGAAGGAGATGAATTGGCGTCTCCTTCTGAAAAGGGCATTGGTGACCTGGTGGATGCAGCAATGGATGGCGAACTGGGATATGTTAGCAATGTCCCCAGCAGCTGATTGGAAGGAGCCGGTGGCATAGAAGTTCAGAGCCACCGTCACCTTCACTTCCACCGACAGAGACGTCCTGCAACTCAGCTGTGGACGCAGATCTCTGTGAAGCAGATGGCAGATCTCTGCAACCACCTCCCTTCTGAATCGCAGCCTCCTAACACATTGCGCGCCAGTCATGTTGAGATACGAGACCTGCTGGCGGTATTGCCTGAGTGGGTAAGGCCCACGTTGCCGACGCCTGTTGCCCCCTCTGCGTCCAGCCAGGGCTGCCCCTCTAACCCAGCGTCTGCGAACCCTTCCGACATAATCCTGAAACTCAGCATTGACACCCCATGCAGCCCCCATAATATGCTGGCAAACAATGAGATATCAGTGAAGGCGAATTGCCAAGCTCTGGCCTGAAGCCAAAAATACCTGTCCTAGTGTTGACCCAAAGCAGTAAGCTCCCTTCCTTGGTTTTTTTCAAAAAATCCGTTGCACAGGAGTGATTGCTGCAAAATGGCAGCCCTTTATAGTGCAGGGTAAGTGCCCTTTAATTTGCGCTCCCCGCGGCCCCCTTCTGCTGTGTACCGTTCCACTCCACAGTCGTTAGGGCCGCCCGGTGCACAATGGGCCGGCGCGACTGAAGTTCCGGTTTGGGGCGCACAAAGGGCGTTGCACGAGGAAATGACGTCATAATCTGCGCGCGCAGCAGGGCGCGCGCAAAGACTTTGCGCCGGCGCTAAATGTCTACTGAAGTTGGGGCGAGGCGCAGATCGCGCTGCGCCCGGGCGCTAAGCGCCTAGCGCTCGAGATCTACTCCTCCTAAGGCGCTAACGGCTGGCGCACGCTACTGAATTTCTAGGCATAAGTATCATAAATATCAGCTCATTTATAAAAATTGCAAAGCATATAATAACCCTTTGCACTCATGGGCTTTTTAATATAAATTTCAACTACTTCAATACTAAACCTCATAGGTGTTTTCTTCTAGGCTATTACACTGGCCTCAGACCTTTTAATATTTCCACACATTTGGAGTATGCTACTTTAAAAACTGGGCATTCTGTTTCTTCCTCTTATTGAACATAAAATATAGATCTGTGCTATAAATAACTCTTCCAGAGGAATGGAATGGTCACAGCAAGGCTAATTTGCTGCATGCGGGGCTTGTGTGCTAATGTATAGAGTTTAAATTGGCCAGAAATTTGGGTCCCCACGGGTGAGTACGCGCTGGGTACTCATGCGTAGGCCCAAGGAAAGTGCCAGTTTCACGCATGCACTGGGCATGCGCGGGAAACCGGAACTTCAGTTCCCTTAAAGGAAGGGGTTCACAGGTCGAATGCATGCGCCGGAGAGGCAGTGCGTATGCCTGGAACTTCCGTTTTTTTTGCAGCTTTCTCCGGGAGGGTAAGTCTCCAGGAGCTCCGCTTGTAAAAAGCAGTTGCAAGGCCTGCTTTTAACAAGGTAAGTGGTGAATTAAGTTAAATTAAAACATTTTTTCCACAGATTTATTATTTTTAAATACTTTAAAGGTAAGTTTATTTTTAGCCCCGTTAGAAACTGTAATTAATTTTTTCAAAAATTTAAATTATTGTTTGAAATAGTTATTTTATGTAATTTATAGTTATTTTAAAAATGTGATGATTTTTTAAAATTTATTTGAAGTTTTAGTGATGTTTTGGGGCTGAATTGTATGCATAGATTTGACAGCTCTTCCTGTCAAATCTATGAATACAGATTCCCTGCTACCATTGGCTCTCCATGGCCCACATGATCCCAAGGGATGCTTCGAACTAACAACAGAAAATACTGGAAATACTCAGCAGGCCAGGCAGCATCCGTGGAGAGAGAAGCAGAGTTAACGTTTCAGGTCTGGGACCCTTCATCAGAACTGGAAAAAGATGGAGATGTAATAGATATTAAGCAGGTGCAGAGACAGGGGGGTGCGGTTAGGAGGGGAGGAAGCAATTGAAAGAACACCCTGTACTTTTGTAAGAGGCAGGAAAGATAAAATGTTGCAAATGGGAATGGCAAAAATCATACTGCATGAAAAATGGGGGGCAGGGATAATTATCTGAAAATGTTGAACTCAATGTTGAGTCCGGCAGGCTGCAAAGTGCCCAATCGAAAGATGAGGTGCTGTTCCTCGAGCTTACGTTGAGCTTCATTGGAACAAAGTAATAGGCCGAGGACAGAGAGATCAGAGTGGGAGTGAAGCGGTGAATTAAAGTGACAGGCGACCGGAAGCTCAGGGTCACCCTTACGGACTGAACGGAGGTGTTCCGCAAAGCGGTCGCCCAGTCTGCGTTTAGTCTCCCCAATGTAGAGGAGACCGCATCGTGAGCAGCAAATACAGTATATTAAATTGCAAGAAGTACAAGTAAATCGCTGTTTCACCTGGAAGGGGTGTTTGGGGCCCTGGACAGTGGGAAGGGAGGAGGTAAAAGGGCATGTGTTGCATCTCCTACGCGTGCACGGGAAGGTGCCAGGTGAAGGAGAAGGGCTGTTGGGGGTGATTGAGGAGTGGACCAGGGTGTCGCGGAGGGAGCGATCCCTTCGGAATGCTGAAAGGGGAGGTGAGGGGAAGATGTGTTTGGAGTTGGGATCAAGTTGGAGGTGGCGGAAATGGTGGAGGATGATCCGTTGAATGTGGAGGCTGGTGGGGTGAAAGGTCAGGACAAGGGGAACCCTATTGTGGTTCTGGGAGGGAGGGGAAGGGGTGAGAGCAGAAGCACGGGAAATAGAGTGGACACGGTCAAGGGCCGTGTCAACCACGGTAGAGGGGAATCCTCGGTTGAGGAAAAAGGAAGACATGTCGGAAGCACTAGTATGGAAGGTGGCTTCCATACTAGTGAGAACAGACGTGGCAGAGACGGAGAAACTGGGAGAATGGAATAGAGTCCTTACAGGAAGCGGGGTGGGAGGAAGTGTAGTCCAGGTAGCTGTGGGAGTCGGTGGGGTATTGTGGATGTTTGTTGAAAGCCGATCGCCAGAAATGGAGATGGAGAAGTCAAGGAAGGGAAGGGACGAGTCGGAGATGGACCATGTGAAGGTGAGGGAAGGGTGGAAATTGGAAGTAAAGTGAATGAACTTATCTAGTTCAGGGCGAGAGCAGGAAACGGCACCAATACAGTCATCGATGTACTGGAAAAAGAGGTGAGGGAGGGGACCTGAGTAGGACTGGAACAAAGAATGTTCCACATATCCCATGAACAGGCAGGCATAGCTAGGGTCCATGCGGTCCCATAGCAACACCTTTAATTTGGAGGAAGTGAGTGGCGTCAAAGGAGAAGTTGTTCAATGTGAGAACAAGTTTAGCCAGGCGGAGGAGGGTGGTGGTGGATGGGGACTGGTTGGGCCTCTGTTCAAGGAAGAAACAGAGCGCCTGAAGGCCGTCCTGGTGGGGGATGGAGGTGTCGAGGGATTGGACGTCCATAGTGAAAAGGAGACGGTTGGGGCCAGCAAACTGGAAACTGTTAAAGTGACGGAGGGCATCGGAAGAGTTGCGAATGTAGGTGGGAAGAGACTGGACAAAGGGAGAAAAAACAGAGTCGAGATAGGAAGAGATAAGTTCCGTGGGGCAAGAACAGGCTGAAACGATGGGTCTACCAGGGCAGTCCTGTTTGTGGATCTTGGGAAGGAGGTAGAAGCAGGCTGTGCAGAGTTGGGGGACTATGAGGTTGGCGGCCATGGAGGGAAGATCCCCAGAGGAGATGAGGTCAGTGACACACTTGGAAACAATGGCTTGATGTTTGCTAGTGGGGTCATGGTCCAGGCGGAGGTAGGAGGAGGTGTTGGAGAGTTGGCGTAAGGACTCTATTCCATTCTCCCAGTTTCTCCGTCTCCGCCGCGTCTGTTCTGACTATGCCACCTTCCATACTAGTGCTTCCGACATGTCTTCCTTTTTCCTCAACCGAGGATTCCCCTCTACCGTTGTTGACACAGCCCGTGACCGTGTCCGTTCTATTTCCCGCACTTCTGCTCTCACCCCTTCCCCTCCCTCCCAGAACCACGATAGGGTTCCCCTGGTCCTCACCTTTCACCCCACCAGTCTCCACATTCAACGGATCATCATCCGCCATTTCCGCCACCTCCAACATGATCCCACCACCAAACACATCTTCCCCTCACCTCCCCTTTCAGCATTCCGAAGGGGCCGCTCCCTCCACAACACCCTGGTCCACTCCTCAATCAACCCCAACAGCCCTTCTCCTTCACCTGGCACCTTCCCGTGCAAGCGTAGGAGATGCAACACATGCCCTTTTACCTCCTCCCTTCCCACTGTCCAGGGCCCCAAACACCACTTCCAGGTGAAACAGCGATTTACTTGTACTTCTTGCAATTTAATATACTGTATTCGCTGCTCACGATGCGGTCTCCCCTACATTGGGGAGACCATACGCAGTTTGGGTGACCACTTTGCGGAACACCTCCATTCAGTCCGTAAGGGTGACCCTGAGCTTCCGGTCGCCTGTCACATTAATTCACCGCTTCACTCCCACTCTGATCTCTCTGTCCTCGGCCTATTACTTTGTTCCAATGAAGCTCAACGTAAGCTCGAGGAACAGCACCTCATTTTTCGATTGGGCACTTTGCAGCCTGCCGGACTCAACATTGAGTTCAACAATTTCAGATAATTATCCCTGCCCCCCATTTTTCATGCAGTATGATTTTTGCCATTCCCATTTGCAACATTTTATCTTTCCTGCCTCTTACAAAAGTACAGGGTGTTCTTTAAATTCCTTCCTCCCCTCCTAACCGCCCCCCCCCCCGTCTCTGCACCTGCTTAATATCTATTACATCTCCAGCTTTTTCCAGTTCTGATGAAGGGTCCCAGACCTGAAACGTTAACTCTGTTTCTCTCTTCACAGATGCTGCCTGGCCTGCTGAGTATTTCCAGCATTTTCTGTTGTTAATTCAGATTTCCAGCATCCGCAGTATTTTGCTATTATAGACGCTTCTAACTAACTGCGCCCCTGGGATACGCAAGTACTGTGCGCCGGCAGTTGGAGGATGCCCAGGATCGGAATCCCATGCGGGCCCACAGCTCAACGGCCGGCGCGGTAGGTAAGTGCAGGTTGGGGGCTTGCACCCGCGGGAAGCCCCTGACCCGAATTTCTGGGCCAATATGTTTTTAGCTCCCTTCATCCTCACTGTATTGAAATCAAGACACTTTAGGGCTAATTTTCCAAGTATTCCCCAACGGTGGGAAACGTAGCTCACCAGCAGCACATATTGGAAAGTCAGAGCCAAGGTTCGCCGCCAGCGTGTACTTAGAAAGTTCCTTCATTGTACTGTCGCCTAGTCAAACTCATCCTTTCCTATATAACATCAGAAAACGCTGGAAAAACTCAGCAGGCCAGGCAGCATCTGTGGAGAGAGAAACAGAGTTAACGTTTCAGGTCGATGACCTTTCCTCAGAACTCTGATGAAAGGTCTTCGACCTGAAACATTAACTCTGTTTCTCTCTCCAAGGATGCTGCCTGGCCTGCTGAGTTTTTCCAGTGTTTTCTGTTGTTATTTTGGATTTCCAGCATCCGCAGTATTTTGCTATCGTCATCCTTTCCTATAATCTCTTGGAAACTATGGAACTTCTTACCTACTCAGTCCTCCCTTCCTTCTGGACTCTGCAGGCTTTTCAAACTTGCCACCGAAGCACTGCTTCTTGACTTACTTCATCCTCTCTCCTACTCAACCTTGGTGGTGTCCTGCGCAATAGGCCTCAGCCCCTCATGTAAGTGGAAGGGAGGAAGGACAGACAATCGACTTGCATTTATATAGCACCTTATCATATCTCTTAGAAACACGCCTTCAGCTTTCTAGGGGGTGATTTTATCAATGGGGACGTGATGGAGGTGGAAAAGCTGCTTGTCAGGTTTTAGTTACGCCTCCATCAACGTCTGGCCAACCCACGCTATTTTCCTCTGATTGGCCTTGTTAAGCCCACCCAGCGGGCTTAGCCAGCCAATTAAGGGAAAGCTGGTGACAGAGAACACCAGCATATGACGTTTCATCCATCAAAGATTTTTGACAGATAATTTGTCATCACTTTGTGAAGCTGTCAAACACTGACAATCTCTGTTCTTTGGTTAGTCCTTTACTCAAGACTCACTTAGAAAGCTTTCCTGAGCAGAAAGCAGAAGGCTGCTGCATTTAAGAATGCTGCGGCCATTCTGCTTTCTCTGCCGGTGAGATGAGGCAGCTCCGCAGCCTAAAGGGATGAAGCCTGGTGGAAGAAGTAAAGGTAAGTAATCCTATTAAAACACTTTAGAGTCACCTCACACACTTACCTCTCCACACTTGCACTCATCACTCACTTACACACTGGATATTTCGGCCCCTCCGACCCCTGCAGACCCATGGCTCGCCTCGCTGACCCTGGCGAGGCTCGGAGCCATCGGGAAGCCCACACTTGGGGCTCAAAATAGGGATTACCCAAAAAACTGCCTGTTAACTACCTGTTAACAGGCAGTTAATTGGCACTAATCCCCTTCCTGCCTCAAGGAGATGGGACCCGGCGCGGGTCGGGTACCCGCCTCCTGGGAAGATGGCACGGAGGCGGGTTGGGGGCAGGATGGGTACCCACTCCCAGATTCTGCCATTTTTCTGGCAGTCCCGCCTCCATATCCGCCTCCACAGTGCTGGGAAAATCATCCCCTCGGATCCATGATCTGGAATTTCCTCACTAAATTCTTCTGCCTCCTCACCTTCGCCTTCTCCCCAAATTAAAAAGAAGTGTTTGCCGACAATAAATTTAGGTTCCTTTTCTTTACTACAGATCGCATCCTTAAACCTTTCTTCCCTGCCCCCTCTATCCTCACCTCTAACAAGGGTGAGCAGCTCATGGATTTATTCATCACAAAGATACAGACTATCTTTTCAGCTGCTTTTGCTGCTATCACCCCTTCCCTTTGCCCAATAAGCCAAACTTTCTCTCTCATTTCTACTCCCCACCCTCTCCAAGCTCAGCCATGAGACCCACCTCCTGCTCTCTTGATCTCATTCCCACTAAACTCCTGATCACCTAAATTCTGGTTGCACATGTTAACTGATGTTGCCAATGGTTCCCTCTCCTCAGGCACTGTTCCCCTCCCTTCCAAAACTGCTGTCATCAACACCCCTCAAAATACACACCATGAGCCCATCTGCCTTGTTAACTACCACCCCAAATCCAATCCTCCTGTTCTCACCTCATAGATTTATGGCCAACTCTCCTGAAACTCCCTGTTTGAAATCCTCCAATCTGACTTCCGCATCTCCCACAGCACCAAAACAGCTTTAATCAGTCATTAATAACATGCTTTGTGCCCGTGATTGATTATCCCTGCTTGACCTCTCTGCAGCCTGTGACATGGCCAATTACACCAACCACCTCCAATGTCTCTCCTCTGTGTCCAGCTCCATGGAAAGCCCTTGCTTGGTTCTATTGTTACTATCCAATCATCTTCTCTTCTCTTCTTAGGCAGTCCCTCGGAACCAAGGATGACTTGCTTCCACATTAAAAATGAGTTTGCAGGTGACTGATGAGTCCAATGTGGGACCTACAGTCTCTGTCACAGGTGGGGCAGATGGTGGTTGAAGGGGCGGGTGGGTGGGGTGCTTGGGTTGACGTGCGCTCCTTGCGCTGCCTGCGCTTGGCTTCCGCTTGCTCCCGGCGAAGAGACTCGAGGTGTTCAGTGCCTTCCCGGATGCTTCTCCTCCACTTTGTGCAGTCTTGGGCCAGGGATTCCCAGGTGTCAGTGGGGATGTTACACCTTTTCAAGGAGGCTTTGAGGGTGTCCTTGAAGCGTTTCCTCTGCCCACTGTCCAATCATAGGTAGATCAATTCATGCAATATCTTCTCCTCCCACCCCGCACGTCACCTCCAGAGTCCCCCAAGGACCCTGAGCTTAGCTTGCAACCCCATATGTGTTCTATTATAAAGACCACATACTTCCAGCTCTGCAACATGGTTAACCTCTACCCCTACCACAACCCATCTGCTACTGAATCCCTCATTCATACCACTGAAACCTCCAAACTTGATTATTCCGATGGTCCCATAACCAGCCTCAGATCCTCTATACTCTCTAACCTTCAGTTCATCCAAGATTCTGCTGTATGTGCAATGTCCTACACCGAGTCCGAATCTCCCATCACCCCTACATTGACTGACCTACATTGGGTTCCAGGCCCCTAAGGACTCAAATTTAAAATTCTCATCCTTGTGTTGAAATCCCTCCATGGCCTCCCTCTCCCTATCTCTGCATCTCCTCCAGTACTGCTATTCTCCCCATCACATATACTCTATTTGCAGTGCTCCTTCCCATGATTTCTGTCCATGCCTTCAGCCACCAAGTCTTCATGTGGTAGAATTCCCTCCCTAAAGCCCTCAGCCTCTCCATCTCCCTTTCCTCCAACTATTTGCCCTCTTTGACCAAACTTTGGGTCGCCCCTTCTAATCTCTGCTTCTTTGAAGGTTCAAGATTGGATAGGTGCATGAAGGAAATGGGGTTGAAAGAACATGAGAACAGGGTGGTTAACTATTTGATCGCGGGAGGGTAAACACCAGCATGGGTTGATTGGGCCGAAGGACTTGTTTCCATATTGTAATTTCTATGTAACTAGAGGGCTGGATTTTCCAAGCCACGAGGATGCGGGTATGGAGGCGGGACAGCCGGTAAATTAGCAAAAAGTGGGGCGGAAGGCAAACCTTCCCCCATCCCGCCTCCGTGCCCTTTTGCCAGGAGGTGGGAAGATGTACTACTTCGGGTCCCATCTCCTGGAGGTGGGAAAGGCATTTAATTCTTTTAACTGCCTGTTAACAGGTAGTTAACAGGCAGAAAAAAAGATTAGTGCTGTTTTACCTTCACAGGTGAAGGCTTCCCGACCTCGGAGAACCCCGGTGGGTTGGAGGAGACGTGAAGAAGGTCAGTGGCGGTCGGAGGCACCTAGAAGTAAGATGTAGAGGTAAGTGATGGGTGCAAGTGTGGAGTGATAAGTATGAAAGGTGAGTGATAAGTTTAAGAAAAGGTTCACTTACCTTGTTTTCTTCCTACAGCCTTCAGCCACACTGGATCGGGAGAGCCAACATCCTCCTTGTCGATTTCACAGACTGGCTATTGGAACCTCGAACCAACAGCCATGTGAAATCAACAAAGTTGAAAGGTTTGATGAGCCCTGAACACAAGGTCTCATCAAACTAAAGAGAATGTCAGTGTTTGACAGCTCCACAGCTTGGTAGACAGGGCAAATATATAAGGGCAAGGCTGGATGGCATCTATTTTAATGCAAGGAGTCTTGCAAATAAGGTGGATGAACTGAAGGTGTTGATAAACACATGGGAGTATGATATTGTTGCTATCACGGAGACGTGGTTGAGGGAAGGGCAAGACTGGCAGCTCAATATTCCAGGGTACAGAATCTTCAGGCGAGACAGAGGGGGAGGTATAAGAGGAGGGGGTGTCGCAATATTAATTAAGGAGTCAATTACTGCAGTAAGGAGGGATGATATATTAGCAGGGTCCTCTAATGAGGCCATATGGGTGGAGCTTAAAAACAAAAAGGGGGCAAGCACTTTGCTGGGAGTGTACTATAGGCCTCCAAACAGTCAGGGGGAGATAGAGGAACAGATATGTAGGCAAATCTCAGAGAAATGTGCAAATAATAGGGTAATAATAATGGGGGATTTCAACTTCCCCAATATTAACTGGGATAGTCAGAGTGTGAAAGGCTCAGAGGGTGTAGAATTCTTAAAGTGCATCCAGGAGAGCTTTTTGAGCCAGCATGTAGAAAGTCCTACAAGAGAGGGGGCGGTACTGGACCTAATTCTAGGGAATGTGGCCGGCCAAGTGGAAAAAGTGCTAGTAGGTGAGCACTTTGGTGATAGTGACCATAATATGGTAAGATTTAAGGTGGCCATGGAAAAGGACAGGGATGGGCCGGAAATAAAGGTTCTAAATTGGGGGAAGGCCGATTTTAATAGGATAAGGCAGGATCTGGCCAAAATGGACTGGGATCAGCTACTTGTAGGAAAATCCGCATCGGAGCAATGGGAGGCTTTCAGAAGGGAGATTGAGATCATACAATGGCAACATGTTCCCGTAAAGGTCAAGGGTGGTTCCAAAAACCACAGGGAACCTTGGATGTCAGGGGATATACGAGAATGGATTAGGAAAAAAAGGAGGGCTTTTGGTAGATACAAAAGGCTAAAGACGGAGGAAGCCCTAGAGGAGTACAAAAAGTGCAGGGGGATACTTAAAAAAGAAATTAGGAGATCAAGGAGGGGCCATGAAATAACACTGGCGAGCAAAATAAAGGAAAATCCGAAGATGTTTTGTAAGTATATTAAGGGTAAGAGGATAACTAGGGAAAAAATAGGGCCCATTAGGGACAAAAGTGGCAATCTGTGTGTGGAGCCGGAAGATGTAGGAGGGGTTCTAAATGAATTTTTTGCATCTGTTTTCACTATGGAGAAGGACGATGTAGACATAGAAATAGGGCGGGGGGACTGTGATATGCTCGAACATATTAACATCGAGAGGGAGGAGGTATTGGCGGTTTTAGCTGGCCTAAAAATGGATAAATCCCCAGGCCCGGATGAAATGTATCCCAGGCTGCTGTGTGAGGCGAAGGAGGAGATTGCGGGGGCTCTAACACATATATTCAGGACCTCTCTGGCCACAGGGGATGTGCCAGAGGACTGGAGAACCGCTAATGTAGTACCATTATTCAAGAAGGGTAGTAGGGAAAAACCGGGGAACTACAGGCCAGTGAGCCTAACATCAGTGGTAGGAAAATTATTGGAAAAAATCCTGAGGGACAAAATTTGTCTCCACTTGGAGAGGCAAGGATTAATCAGGGATAGTCAACATGGCTTTGTCAAGGGAAGATCATGTCTGACTAATTTGATTGAATTTTTTGAGGGGGTGACTAGGTGTGTGGATGAGGGTAACGCAGTGGATGTGGTATACATGGATTTCAGTAAGGCCTTCGATAAAGTCCCGCACAGGAGACTGGTCAAGAAGGTAAGAGCCCATGGAATACAGGGTGCCTTGGCACATTGGATACAAAACTGGCTTAGTGGCAGAAGGCAGAGGGTGATGGTCGAAGGTTGTTTTTGTGACTGGAAGCCTGTGGCCAGTGGGGTACCACAGGGATCGGTGCTGGGTCCCTTGCTGTTTGTGGTCTACATTAATGACTTGGATATGAATGTAAAGGGTATGATCAGTAAGTTCGCGGATGATACAAAAATTGGTAGGGTGGTAAATAGCGAGGAGGGTAGCCTCAGTCTGCAGGACGATATAGATGGGTTGGTCAGATGGGCGGAACAGTGGCAAATGGAATTTAACCCGGAAAAGTGCGAGGTGATGCACTTTGGGGGGACTAACAAGGCAAAGGAATACACAATGAATGGAAAGACCCTAGGCAAGACGGAGGGTCAGAGGGATCTGGGTGTGCAAGTACACAGATCCCTGAAGGCGGCGGAACAGGTGGATAAGGTGGTAAAAAAGGCATATGGGATACTTGCCTTCATTAGCCGAGGCATTGAATATAAGAGCAAGGAGGTTATGATGGAGCTGTATAAAACACTGGTTAGGCCACAGCTGGAATACTGTGTGCAGTTCTGGTCGCCACACTACAGGAAGGATGTGATCGCGTTAGAGAGGGTGCAGAGGAGGTTCACCAGGATGTTACCAGGGCTGGAGCGCTTCAGCTATGAAGAGAGACTGGGCAGATTGGGTTTGTTTTCCTTGGAGCTGAGGAGGCTGAGGGGGGACATGATTGAGGTGTACAAAATTATGAGGGGCATAGATAGGATGGATGCTGAGGAGCTTTTTCCCTTAGTAGAGGGGTCAATAACTAGGGGGCATAGATTCAAGGTAAAGGGCGGGAGGTTTAGAGGGGATTTGAGAAAGAACTTTTTCACCCAGAGGGTGGTTGGAGTCTGGAACTCACTGCCTGAAAGGGTTGTGGAGGCAGAAACCCTCACAACATTTAAGAAGCATTTGGATGTGCACTTGAAATGCCATAGCATACAAGGCTACGGGCCAAATGCTGGAATATGGGATTAGATTAGACAGGGCTTGATGGCCGGCGCGGACACGATGGGCCGAAGGGCCTCTATCCGTGCTGTATTACTCTATGACTCTATGACTCTATTTCTTCTTTCAAGAAGTCTTGACAGATAGCACGTCTGATGTTGACGTACTCTGTCACTGACTTCCTCCCTAATTGGCCGGCTGAGCCCACAGGGCGGGCTTAACAAGGTCAATCAGGGGAAAATCCCTCTGGTTGGTCAGGCGAGGATGGAGGCGGGACATTGACATGACAAGCAGCAGTCCCGCCTCCAACTCGCCTCCATTCACAAAATCCAGCCCTATGTATTTCTATGTATTTGGCTTTTTTTTCAATATTAAAGGTACTATATAAATGCAAGCTATTGATGATGATTTGAAAGCTTCAACAATGGATGCAGTGAGGAACTTCCACTTGAGATCAGCGGATAAAGTGAGGGCATGAATGGCAATAGATGGAGATGAGTGAAGACTTGCATTCGCATAAAGGGAAACTTTGGTCCACGGAAATGTAAGTAGGCTTTTTCTTCCCTGTAATCAAAGCAGATACGCTGAGCTCTGCAACTGTCAACAAAGAACAATGCCATTTTCCTTTAAACAGAAATGAAAAGAGCAGTTCAGAATAATGAGCACAGGGACTCAACAATCCTCACAGGCATGGAAGTAACAAAATCCTCTCACTTGTAGCCAACTTGTGGTACAACAAGATAAGGGTCCTTAAGCAACTGTTCATTATACGAAACAGCAAGTAATGCTAATCAGATAAAGGACTTAAAAATAAAATTGTGCAGCCACATACTGAATGCTCAATCATTTCTTTTTTGCCATAGAAATCTGAAATGTACAAACAAATATGTGCTGGAGCTAAATCCCATTTTCAGCCTGAACAGAATGTCAGCATTCATTTGCACATTATAATGGGTTAATCTACCCAAGCAACAGTTTATTCATGAAGCCAGCCCTGCTTAACCATAGAGTTAATTGAACATATTAATGCGTTAATCGGATTAATAGTGTTCTGTCAGCTGAAACACGTTGCTACACAGGGACATCTGATTGACAAGGTGAGATATTATTACTTTCTGTCACTCCCACGGGAGCAGGCCTCCAGTGAGATAATTCATTAAGGATCAATAATGTCAAACGTAGTTCTGTGGCTTATTTTCATAACTCCACAATTTGATTAAGCTGATTTTAAACAGCAAAAATATAACAGCTATCAGGAAATTTTCATCTCATCAGTTTAGAATGGAATCAAATTAAGGCCAATCGCTGAGGTAAGAGTCAGTATCAAGCTGAAAGAAGAGACTTGCACAAATGAAAGGAAAATTGGAAATCCAGTGGACTGGTAGAGCTATAAAAAGGAACCGAGTTACAAATAAAGCAGTAAGAGCATAAAAAAAGGAATCTGAAAAAAACTTGCAAGGAATATCAAAGCTAAGCAAATGTTTTTATAATATATTAAGAGAAAGAGAGTGGTAAAGGAATGTGGGCCCACTAAAGACCAATGTAAGATAGATTATAATGGACAATAAGGAAATGGCAGACAACAACAACAACTTGCATTTATATAGTGCTTTTAATGTAATAAAACGTCCCAAGGTGGTTTGCAAACAAAATTTGACACCGAGTCACATAAGGAGATATTAGGGCAGATGACCAAAAGCTTGGTCAAAGACCGTCTTATAGGAGGGAAGAGAGGTAGAGAGGCAGAGAGTTTTAGGAAGTGAATTCCAGAGCTTAAGGCCTCAGCAGCTGAAGACACGGCAACCAACGGTGGAATGATTAAAATCTTGTTACATGAGTTCTTTGTATCTGTTTTCAGAGTGAAGAAAGAGGTTAAATACCAGTGGTGCAGGGGAACTTAAAAATAAGGGGAACATAATATCAGCAAAAAATGTTAATGAAGAAAATAATGGGACTTAAGATAAACAAAACTCCAGGACCTGATGGCTTCCACCATCAGTAACATAGGATTAGGTCTACTGCTCATTTTAAGATAAACACCTGCACTGAGTCTTGACAAAAGTGTTTTCACCCAAAACGTTGACTCTATTTTCTCTCCACAGATGTTGCCTGGCCTGCTGAGTTTTTCCAGCATTTTCTGTTGTTATTTCAGATTTCCAGCATCTGCAGTATTTTGTTATCGTACCTGCACAGATTGATTGGGCCGAAAGACTTGCTTCCGTGTTGTAATTTCTATGTAATTCTATACTGAAGAGTATGAACAACATATGTTGACATTTATCCAAATAGGTATCAGGACAGTGCTATAGAAAGAATGTAGCTAAGGCTCGGTACATAACAGACATTAGCAAATTTAACTACGCCATGTATATTAATGCTGTAATGTACCTCCTTTGATGATTGCAGAAATAGTTAGCAGTAATCAATTTTAACCCTGTGCGTGTTGTGATCAGCAAGAAAGAAATAATCCAATAAATAGTTTGTCACTTGCGGTGTTTTGATGAAGTGTCCTATTCAGTTCAGTCACTCACTTAAAAAAGGTGGATTAACCTATTTAATTTGTCACTAGACATGGAAAGAAATACATCCATCGCAAGAATGAGAGCGAATTTAGAAACCGAAACATTAATCTATCAGATGCTAATAACTGAAACAGGCAGTTCTGCAGTACTCCAAGACAATGTTGATAATTGACCAGCCAGCCTGGCTCACTTATTGAGGGCTGGGATCTTTTTCATTCAACTCCAGAAAGTCCTTTACGCCAATTCCTTAATGGTTATGATGGTCCTAGTTGAAAAGCACTAGGACATTTACCAATGTTCTGTGCTGGTAGGCTGAATTAGTTTCGCTGATTAAATTCTCTGTATGGACATGGGGGACACTAAGCCTTGTCTCTGTGTCTAAGCTCTAAGAACTTGCATTTATATAATGCCTTTCATGACATCTTAAAGCGCTTCACAGCCAATGAAGTACTTTTGAAGTGTAGTCACTGTTGCAATGTAGGGAAACACCGCAGTCAACTCGCCCACAAATAGCAAAAAGGAATTTCCTGGGACATTTTGGTGTAACTATGGTGTAAGATTTGTAGAAATCAGGGTGGTCCAAAATGTATATGGTTATGCAGATGAAACTGTGATGTGAGTAATGCTGTGTTTACAGGATGGTATTAGAACTGGAAACAAAAAGTTTCTTCAGACTAGTATTAGAATAACTGGATAGATGCTTAGAATCTGCTTATGTTTTGGTTCCCTGCGGATGTTATAACATTTTTCACTGTGATGGTCACATATGACCTTGTTTCCAGGCTAGCTGTCTGCTGTTTATATGCTAGGAAGGTTGTTTTATGTATCTTTAATAATTTGACCAACCAAGGCCCAATGTTATATTTCTTCCATTACTGCTAATAACCATATTATAATGCTAAGTTAGGATTTTGAATTGTTTACAAAACTGCTTTAAAATGCATAAGTTAACCAGTTTATGAGAATAAGATAGAAGATATCTTTGGGAATTTAATGATTCATTCCATGATACAATAGCCTGATAATGAAATAGTTAGTTATGCACAGCTAAAGCTGCATGAACAGCATGAATATAAATAACTGATAACAAGCAGTTACGAACATCTGATGGCTGAGAATGGCATGTCTGACTCCAAATTAGGGAGGATAGGGACAAGAGAGATAAGAGAAATTCCGATAGGTAAGCCTTCAAAAAGTATAAACAATAAGACCTGTGTAATGATTGTGAAGACACCTCCTGTAGGGGAGGGCTTTCATCCAAGAATCAAGACAAAGAACTTGATACCCCATTAGGTAATGAGGTTTTAGGGAAACCTCTATAGGTTAAATGGTCTTGTCAATAATTTGGCCTCAGGCCCAACCCTAAAAAGAGAATTAAAATAACACCCTGAGGGATTGCCCACACAAACGGTGGAGGGGAGAGCCAAGCAGAATTTAGGCTGGTTGAATGCTCTTTTGAGAGTGATCCCATGCTCACCAACTCGGAGGTTCCAGACGAGAGAGAAAGAGAGGCCGGAAGCCAGAGAACTGTTCGCGCACACCAGCCGTCTGTCCGATCGGGACTGGTACCAGCTGCTTGTCACGGTCGTATGTTTTGTTGCTGTATAACTAGCATGTTATATTCCGTCTTAAACTCTGATTAAACACAATATAGCCACCATATTGGTTTGCAGTCAGTCCTGATTATTTGAAAGACTAGAGATAAGCAATAATTGGCCTAATCTCTACAGATTGGAGTTGTGCCATTTTGTTCCTGAGAAAATTCCCATGGATCTGATTTATACTTTAAAAAAAAAAATATTGCCACATGTGAATTTCCATGATCATTTACACTGCTCCCGAGTTACTCCACCGAAACTTACTTGGATCATTCATATAGCTCTGCCCCCTTGTGCAAAACATCAGAGAACACAAGTTTCCCACATTTATGTCAGTTCTGAATGGATGTAAATTTATGCTCCAGAACTTTAGTTCCAGCAGGATCCAAAGTACTTCTTGTGTTTTATGGTGACTTTTTAAGCATTTTTTTATTTGTCCATACTGAGACCTGCACTGTACTTTGAATGCATTTTTATGGCCTCACAATCTGTTAAATTAGAAAGAGAAAAAGCTTCTACAATTAATTTTCTTAAATATGCTGTACTCAATGCTGTACTTAATTTTAATATAATCAATAAGATAAAGGTCGATTTAGAGAAGGAAGATGGAAGATGATGTTCTGCGCTTTCCTTGGACTCCATTGTTTACATTGAGTTCCATCTACTTTACCTTGCAGTCTTTGCTATTGTGATTCACAGGAAATTTGTGCGTAAGTTACCATCGGCAAGATCAACATAAGAACCCGCATAAATGCGATCCAGGAAATTCTGGGCCAATGATCGGATGACGTGCATTTTTCCTGATGTTTGTTGAGGGATAAGTGTTGGACACAGAAGAACTCTCCTTCTCTTCATCAGATAGTGCCCTGGGACCTTTTACATCCATTTGAGAAGGCTGGTAGGGCTTGGGTTTAATAGCTCACCTGAAAGCCAGTACCTGTAACAGCAGGATAGCAAAATACTGCAGATGCTGGAAATCCGAAATAACAACAGAAAATGCTGGAAAAACTCAGCAGGTCAGGCAACATCCGTGGAGAGAAATTTGAGTTGACGTTTCGGGTCGAAACCCTTCGCATTCCCTCAGTACTGCACTGTTGTGTCGACCTAGATGATGTGCTCAATCACTGGGGTGGAGCTATAACGCACAACCTTCTGACTCAGAGACAAGCGTACTACCCCAGAGTTAAGACTGACACCTAGCTCTGGATAGTGAAAGGTGTCCCTATGAGAAGATAAGTGTGCTGCCCAAATCAGGCAAATCAAAACTATAACAGTGTGGATTTCTCAGTAACTTGGTTGGAGATTCTCAAACATGGTGCTACGTTTCATAGAAACATAGAAACAGAAGATAGGAGCAGGAGTAGGCCATTTGGCCCCTCGAGCCTGCTCCGCCATTCAATGAGATCATGGTTGATCATCCAAATTCAATACCCTGTCCCTGCTTTCTCCCCATATCCCTTGATCCCTTTAGTCTCAAAAAATATATCCAACTCCTTCCCGCCCTGTGCATATCCTGTGCTTGTCTGACCAAAAAAGAAATCGATTAGAAAATGTGGAGAAATCTATCACAAATCATGGATGATCTATCATAAAACAGGAAGAGGACCTATCACAAGCATGGAATTAATCTATTGCACAATACAGAGAACATCCATTACAAAAAATGGAATGGATGTATCAAGGTGAGGGAATATCTACTGTAGGGGGTGGCGTGTGCCCAGTCAGCTTTGCCCCTGACTGTCCCTGAGCGGTTCGAATCGCTCCCACACCCCTGGGTTCTAGACACCGGACTTAGGTACAGGCGGCGATACAGAAATAGAGTAGACAATTGGTTTGGTACAAGAAAACTGTAATTTTATTAAAAGGCACAACAATATTACAATACTGGAAAAATCACTAGAATAATTACAGGCATATAAAGTTACGCTTAGTTGGGAATGGGGAACACATGGCACAACAAGGGAACAATCACGTTAATAATCCCCCTACCCTTGTCCCACCCCCAATACCTAACTAGATTGAGCTAAGAGGGGCCAGGGATTTATGTTCACCAATGGGGTTTCCTTGACAGTTTGAAACCTGTCGATTAAGCCGGTTGTGATTTTTTGGGGTTCGCTCTTTGTGTCCTTTGTGTCCTTTGGGGCCTGCCGTCATCACGTGGTCCCAGGGCACGGCAGTGGAGTCATCCGAGTAAAGTACCCTTTTTCCTCAGTTTGCAGAGTAAAGTCTTTATTGGGTACTTTACCTTGCAGAATGGTTGTTCTTCTGGTGGTGGTCGTTGGATTTCGTTGCGGCTGGGCTCGGTTGGTGGCCTTCGGGGTTGGCTCAGTCGTGTAAGGCTGCGGTTGCAGCCTAATTGTCCTCAGTTGTTACCTTGATCTTGCTATTTGGCTCTATTCTTCAACGTACCCCGATGGCTGGCCCTCTTCTGCCGTGCTGAGCCTCGATCTTGCTGTTTGGCTCTATTCTTCAACGTACCCCGATGGCTGGCCCTCTTCTGCCATGTTGACCGTGTGCATGTCCTGAGCTACCGTTGGGCCTATAATTATACAGGTTCTCCATTCCCTTATCTGCGCGCCAAATCAGGTCAGTTCTTTGTTTAATTTTTGGCGGGCTCGTCTAAAGTGTTTACAGTCATTCACCTTAACGGCTTTTGGGGCGGTTGTCTCCTTGTTTTAACGGCCTCAATATCCTGGCTGTTTGTCATTTATGAACGTTTAATTGTCTTTTCCTGGCTTGGTGGCTCCTTTGAGCGGTTACCGATTATGTATGCAAAAAGTTAATGGCCTCAAGATTACGTCTATCCTGAGTTAACTGTTTCGAGATGAAAGATGCATATTCTGTGTTTACCTAGCTGTCTGGCTTTAGAAAAATGACAAAGTCTTCCACACAGATCCATGCATGTTAGGTTTCGTTTCAGGATTTGAATGGGCCTGCCTTTTGCAGGGCCTTGCTTTCTAAAATCCTGTGGGCCTCGGTCACGAGGTTTCAGAAGCCATTTTCTTTCGGGTACCCTTTTTTAATAACTTGTCCAAACAGGGTCCCTTTATCCATAACTTTTGGGGAATGTGGGAATTTTGAGAACCCTACACTACCACAAGAAAAGGAGCGGATTAATCCCTAAACTTGGAGTGGACTTTAAAAACATTGACTAACTATGTATAAGTACACTGCACCTTCACCATTACACCAGCAGAATGTATTTTCCGTAATCTCCTTCAGCCTTCTGAAACACACCCTTGTACATTTGTCAGCAAACCATTATCCCCGTTTCTAGATATTCTAGATGTCCCTGGTTGGGATAGGAATTGCTAGTCATAGTGATGGTCAGGATATGGTATAAGGATCTGCAGAAAACCTTAAATAATATCAGTAATTATTATCTCCACATCATTAACATTATATATTTTTTTTAAAAAGCTATGGTTTCTAATTTAGCAGTTTGCAGAAAGCCCAGTCATAAATCAGATAGTTTGAGCCAAAAGCAGCAGCCGTAAATTCACAATGCACATTTTCCCAGTGGTTGCAGCAGTAAATGTGGGGGTGGGGAATGAGCTGGAAGAATTTATTAATGATTGAAACTGTTGGTACAACTGTGATATCTTGAGCCGCAACATATATATACACAACAGTACAACATGGCTTCCGGTAAGAACTGTACTGCATATGGCTTTATTATTAAATTCATCAGTAGTCCACCAGGTGGCTCTATTACACTTCTTCCTCCTTATTGAAAAAGTTAATCATAGCAAATGATCATTGTACACGACTTGCATGATATACACAATTCTTGGTGTACATTTCTCAAATGGAACACATTTTATTTTCCAAATTCTACACTAGAATTCTGTAACACAAACAAAAGATATGAACTTATTTTCCACATTTACAGATTAAATTTAACCACTAGTTTTCTGTTTCAAAGAGGATGCCTTATTTCTTGCAGAACTTTCAGATCTTGTTGTAGGACTTTGACTCATTCTAGGCTGAGCCTGCGGATAATTTTTCTCCAAGGGCTGACTTGATCTACATTTGGACTCTCTACACTTTCAGACTGTTCATCTGCCTGACTCGGGCTCAGACTTAAATTCTGACTTTGTCTTAGACTTGTTTCTGGTACGTCTGATGTAGGATTTGCTACCGGTACTCTACTTGTAACAAGACTGTCTGACTCATCAGAATAAATTGAATCATCCCAGCTTTCAACTCCTTCCATAGCTATAAGTAAGATATGATCAATGTGAACAAACCTAACCTTTCCATGATCAAACATCTTGACCAAATATGTACAAGGGCCACATATCTTCACTGCTCTTCCTGGTAACCACTTTAACCATTTATGGTGATGGTTCTTCACTTTCACCTTCTGGTTCAACTTCACACTTCTCTCTCTAACTCTACCTTTATCATGACTCTCTTTCTGACTTGATTGTTTCTCTTCTACGGGCTGTGCCATGTTTGGCTATAACAACGAGAACCTGGTTCGTGGCTGTCATTTGAGAAACAACTCTGTGGTTTTCTACCAGTAGTGGTATGAGAATTATTCTGATAAGTAATCAGGAAATTTGCCAGTTTGTGCTCCAACCACAACTGATTTTTCTCTGGATTTGGATCCAACATTTGCTTGATGAGGGCATGTTTGACAATTTGTACTGTGCGCTCTGCTGCAACACTTGAAGAAGGGTGATACGGTGGAACTTTGGTATGTTTCACATCGTTTCTGCTCATGAACTGTGTGAACTCTTCTGAACAAAACTGCAGCCCATTATCAGACACAATTTCTTCTGGGAGGCCATCTGAAGAAAGCAATCTGGTTGCTGAGAGAACATTTGCAAAAATTAGGCTGCTGCAGTTGTAAGCTGTGAAGGCTGCCAACTGTCCTTCACAAATAAGTAACAGACCTTGAGAGTTCTGTAGAAACAAACTATTGAACTGCGGAGCCATTGCAAAAAAGGAACATCCTTAGACAATGAAGTAACCGACCTTGAGGCCCACAGACTAACTGACAAAACAGATCAGGAAGAGAGAGAGAGAGAAAACAACTGTTGGCCATTATTCACACAGTTTGGGACATGAATGCTGTGGACGGGTTGTCAAGTTTTGTGGTGTAAAAAGTGCTTCCAAAAGACACTCGGGGTTGCTGCAGTAAGTCGGGCAACTTGGCCAGTTGCCAGTTACAGAGGTACTAGTCACTGCCAAACCAATCACTCATGGGTGTTAGTAGGTATGTGTTTTACTTATAATCGCTTGAATTTAAAATAGATGAAGAATCATGCATGCTTACCTGTAATGAACAGTGCGAACTTGCTTGTAACCTCTTGTTGATTTTTAAGTAAAAGAATAGTTTTTCCCTGGAACCCTTGTGTTTTGTGTTGTCTGTTCCACAGGTCTGAACTTTGGAAACTGTTGGACGGATTAAAGGACCGGGGGAATTTAAACATCTTGGTTCCTGGTTCCTGCGACATCTACTTGGATGACGATACCTCACGAATCGCTGTTAGATAGCTTCGTGCTGCTGATGACGTGAATCTCCAGATACTTCTCATCCTGCTGCTTCTCTTCAACGGTATGTAGTGTCTGGCGATTTCTACTTCTAGCATTGCCAGTCGGTTTACTCTTGTGCCGGCACGCCTTTGCAAGATGCCCAATTTTCTTGCAGTAGAAACACTCTGCCTTCATGTATGGACAGCTTTGAGCGATGTGTTGTCCCTGGCACCGATAGCACGACTTCAATGCACTGTTACCTTGGCCAGTTGCTGAGGCCTTGGGGCCCAACTGCCTTTTACGTTTAGCCTGCAGCCGATTCACCTTGGTTGTCTTGACGACTGGAAATGGCGCAGAAAGCTCGGGAGTATTGGTCGGCCATATCAATCGACATAGCTGTCTGACAAGCCAAGTCAAAAGTCAAGTTAGTGGTTGTCAACAATTTACTTCTAATAAAGAAAGAAAATACTGCAGATGCTGGAAATCTGAAATAAAAGCAGAAAATGCTGGAGAAACTCAGCAGGTAGCACCTGTGAAGAGAGAAACAGAGTTAACGTTTCAGGGCGATGACCTGGACAGTTCTGATGAAAGGTCATCGACCTGAAATGCTAACTCAGTTTCTCTCTTCACAGATGCTGCCTGACCTGCTGAGTCTCTCCAGCATTTTCTGTTTTTACTTCTGATACGTTCATTTTTCAACCCACAAACAAAGCAGTCACGCAAAGCTAGGTCCTGAAAGTTTCTGAAATGACAGTGAATGGATAGCTTTTTTAAAGCTACAACGTACTCACTGATACCCTCATTATTTAATTGATCACGTGTTCCAAAACGATAACATTCAGCAATTTCCAGGGGCTCAGGACTGTGGTGCTGTTCTAACTTGGTTAGGATCTTCTTTAGTGGTGTGTCCTTCAGCTTGGTGGGAACAAGCAAATTTTTCAGGGTTTCATACACCTCGGGGCCTGTTTCAGTCACAAAAAATAGCCCGTTTCATTTCTAAAACCGCCCGGTTATAGTTTACATCATCGGGGACTTCAACGATACTATTCGCAGTGAAAAACATTTCTAGCTGCTCCACATACGCTCCGAAAGTCTCTTGGTCACGATGGAACTCACCCAAGCACCCTATTATTCCCATAGACGTGGCCATCTGGACTCTGGCAACGTCGATAGTTCAGTCACATGTGCTCAAAATTTGCATTGGATTTTTAAGTTTTCCTGAAAAATGAAGAACCCCTAACAGTCCCTCCGTCGATTGGCAAGATTATCCTCCAATAAAAATTTCAGCTAGGGAATCCACAATCGCATCCTCATCACCAATTCTGTGATATCTTGAGACACAGCATATATATAAAACAGCACAACATGGCTTCCGGTAAGAGCTGTACTGCACATGGCTTTATTATTATATACATCAGTAGTCCACCAGGTGGCTCTAATACAACAACGTTCTGAAATATAGGATTAAAGAGAAAGAATTAGTGCTTCACTAATGTGATTACAATGTGGGACAATGTTTTATGTTTTGATTAATGCTTTTCCTGCATGCTTGAGTGCATTCTATGATGATTTGAAATGCGCATAAAAGCAGATTTTTACAATTTGATGCTTGGTATGATTTTTTGGGGCATTTTTTATTCAACAGGTTTGAACTTGCAGATGATACAAAGCTAGAGGTGACGCAGCAGTTATTTCAGAAGAGATAAGCAAAATGAATCAAGTGAAATATGTAAGTGGAGAGACCAATGTCAGATGATGTTCAGTGTGGATAGGTGTAAAGTGTTGTACATTGGAAGAAAAAATAGATGTAGCTAATATAAAGTGGAAAGAGATCAAGAGGTCTCAATAGTGGCCATGATTTCCCCTACCTCGGCGGGTCCATGGCAGGCGATGTCGGTGGCGGGTCCTGATCCTGCTGCTGGCTCCAGCCCGCTGTGTAGAATAATTTTACCTTGATTGGGCTTGTAAGCCTGCCCAGCGCACTTGCCGGATAATTGAAGGAAGCGGGTCTGATGACATCATTTCATGATGCTTCATCAGCCGGTTTCCTTAAAGGGACTATGTGCAAAATTTATTTTGACAGTTGTGCTGTCAGTGTTCTACAGCATTGAGGTGCTACAAACACTGACAAACACTGCACAGAGGTGCACGGCTGCACCCAGGCTCTCCATGACACCTTCCATATGCTTATGGAGGGAGTCACAGCACAAAGGGAGGTTCTCTTCCCTTCCAATGGGGGGAAGAGACCTCCCCAGGAGACCAACGCAGCCTGGTTGCACATTGCACAGGAGGGAGCAAGCAGGGATGTCATCAGGAGGACCAGGCTGCAGTGGTGCAATCCTTTTAATGATCTCAGTAGATCACAAAATGTTACTGCAAAGCCACTCGCAACTTTATCCTGCTGTGCCACTCATCACATCCCCATCACTCTGCCTTCCTTACCCTACTCCTGCACATCCTTACTCACACCAACTTAACTTGTACCTCCACCCATCCCTCTCTATCTACATTATCACTTCCCCATCTCACAAACCACCCCTCACACTCACACTCATCCTAGCTCAAACATACCAACTAACAACACACAAGGATAGGCACTTGGGTGTTTTCGCCAATGTTCGTGTAAAGTTTCTGTTAATGTGCTGTCAAACATTGAAACCTTTATTTTCAACACTTTGCGTTCTTGGACAGATCTGTGTGCACCTTTGGAAATGACTTAATGAGTTGCAGTGAATGATGAGACATAACGGTACCCCCTGCAATGATGATGCGTGTGAAAGGAATGGCTTATGCATTGTAGGAATGCTTCATGGTGTTGGTGTGGGATGGTGCCAACCTGGCACATCATATGGCAGCCAGGGTGTACAGCATCAAGTGAAGTAAATCTGGTCATGGTGAGGCCATCCCTGGTGTCCCGGGCAGTAATGTGGTTGGTGCTGATGCTGTCTGTCCTGTGCCACATCAGTTGATTGTGTAGAAGGTTGGTGTTGTTGTTGGTGCTGCTAGTGTGCCTGATGCTGTTGGAGTTGCGGCTGATCGTGGTGGGATTCTGAGGACTAAAGTGAGATAGTTTCAAGGGCACTGATGCTAATGTAATAGATGTAAGAAGTCACACAACACCAGGTTATAGTCCAACAGCTTTATTTGAAATCACAAGCTTTCGGAGTGCTGCTCCTTCGTCAGGTGAAGTGGTCAGGTCAGGTGATGTAATAGATGGCAGGTGAACTTGAGATGACAGAAGCGATCTGTCAATGGCGAGAGAGGTTCTTCCAACGAGGTGACACTGGATAGAAAGTTTACTCCAAACACTTGCAACCTGCATAAAGCTCAATCTGTGTTCCAAATTCAGTAAGCAACAGCTTCTGAGCTTGGAAAGTGAACAGCTGTGAGATGGGAGCTTTTGTGTAGCACATTTGCAGCTGTCAAGTAATGAGATGATTCCCTGTTCATACAACTCCCGACCTCCTTACCTGATGTGATCCCTGAGCAGCGTGGCCATTGTAAAATGGTAAGTTGAGCTCAAAATACTTTTTAATGGGCTGTTAACAATGTCATAATGACTTTAATTGCCTCCCCCGCCGCAGTGTATCTGGTCTGTACAGCCCTGACAGACCCAACACCTGGGAAAGTCGCGTGGCGACAGATTGACAGCAGGGTCCGGATCTGCCGTCAAAACAAAATTTCCCAGCCAACCCACCAATGAACGCGCGCGCTGACCCCCCCCAAAATTTGCCACTGTGTTTAACATGTCCAGCCACTAAGCAGCAGAATTAACAAAGCAAATAGAATGCTGACTTATATAGCCAAATCAGTAGACCAACAAACCTGTACAGTGCACTAGCAGACCACATCTTGAGCACAGGAAGTAATTCTTCATACAAAGAATGATCAGCACATGGAATGACTTCCAAAGAGGGAAATTAAGGCAAAAACCATGAAATAATTTACGTAGCAATTGTATGCGTGGACTGTATGGATAGTGTATGGAATTCCTCATCTCCATCTATCTTTTGATCTTGCAACTGCCAAGCATAGCAGAGAGCTCCCTTAATTAGGATGTCTAATATTCCAGAATCTTTGACATAATGTATATTTGAATGGTTCCTTCACTAAGTAGAAAACTGTATACAATTTCTATTTTGTACTATCCCATCAGCTACCTTCTGCTTTTCTTTACGTAATGTTCAGTACTTGTCCTGATGCAGGATAATGTGCTGAAAATCAATCGCTTTCCAAGTGTTTGCACACAACATCAGTAGCAAGTATTCCTAGGTCAGTGATGGGTTTGAATTAAAACCAGTATATATTGTAGAACCACTTCTGAGTTTTACAATACGCTAGAGCTCCTTGTGCTCTGGAATCTGTCCTGTTTACATTGTGGGATGGATTTCAGAATACAAGCTGTAATGACATGCCAGTTTGAGTATGTAATTTAAAGATGATCCCTTGACGCATAATCAGTGTTTTACCAACAGTGCCATAGGGTAACAAGTTAGATCCTACTGGACAAGTCAGGTCGTCTGCAAGATGGAGTTTCTAAAGTAGCAGAAGCTGCTTAATGCCTTAAATCTGAAAGGATCTAGTTGTAATTCATTTCTGATTGACTTTGAATTTAGTGACACAAATGTATATTTTCAACATACACACACTAGATCACATTTTATTTTCATTCATTAGCAATGGCCCAATAAGTTTGTAAAGCACCACAAAGGAGGTGCTTCAGAGATTGTGACCTCTGCAAAGCAAAATACCCCACCTTCAAATCCGGTATCAGTATATGAGGTATTAACTGTTTTTCCTTGACCTTTTTTTAAAACAGGACCACTTTTAGTTAAACAGTAATATGTGTTTTTTCTCCTGTGTCAAACTGTTCATAGAATCATAGAAATTTACAGCACAGAAGGAGGCCATTTGGCCTCTTGTCTGTGCCGGCCGACAAAGAGCTATCCACCCTAATCCCACTTTCCAGCACTTGGTCCGTAGCCTTGTAGGTTATGGCATTTCAAGTGCATATCCAAGTACTTTTTAAATGTGATGAGGATCTTTGCCTCTACCACCCTTTCAGGCAGTGAGTTCCAGACCCCCCCCCCCCCACGCTCTGGGTGAAAAAGTTCTCCTCAAATCCCCTCTAAACCTCTGACCAATTACTTTAAATCTATGCCCCCTGGTTATTGACCCTTCTGCTAAGAGAAATAGGTCCTTCCTATCCACTCTCTCTAGGCCCCTCATAACTTTATACACCTCAATTAGATCTCCCCTCCGCCTCCTCTGTTCCAAAGAAAACAACCCCAGCCTATCCAATCTTTCCTCATAGCTAATATTCCCCAGCCCAGGCAACATCCTCGTAAATCTCCTCTGCACCCGCTCTAGTGCAATCACATCCTTCCTGTAATGTGGTGACCAGAGCTGCATGCAGTAATCTAGCTGTGGCCTAACTAGTGTTTTATACAATTCCAGCATAACCTCCCTGCTCTTATATTCTATGCCTCGGCTAATAAAGGCAAGTATCCCTTATGCTTTCTTAACCACCTTATCTACCTGTCCTGCTGCCTTCAGGGATCTGTGGACATGCACTCCAAGGTCCCTCTGATCTTCTTCACTTCTCAGTGTCTTACCATTTATAGTGTATTCCCTTGCCTTGTTAGCCCTCCCCAAATGCATTACCTCACACTTCTCCAGATTGAATTCCATTTGCCACTATTCTGTCCACCTGACCAGTCCATTGATACCTTCCTGCAGACTGCAGCTTTCTTCTTCATTATCAACTACACAGCCAATTTTTGTATCATCTGCAAACTTCTTAATCATACTTCCTGCATACAAGTCCAAATCATTGATATATACCACAAAAAGCAAAGGACTCAGTACTGAGCCCTGCGGAACCCCACTGGAAACAAACAGCCTTCCAGTCACAAAAACACCCTTTGACTATTACCCTTTGTTTCCTACCTCTGAGCCAATTTTGGATCCAACTTGCCACTTTGCCTTGAATCCCATGGGCTTTTACTTTTGTGACCATGCGAGACCTTATCAAATGCCTTGCTAATATCCATATAGACTACATCAAATGCACTACCCTCATCGACCCTCCTTGTTACCTCCTCAAAAAATTCAATCAAGCTTGTCAGACACAACTTTCCCTTAACAAATCCATGCTGACTGTCCCTAATTAATCCGTGTCTTTCTAAATGAAGATTTATCCTGTCCCTCAGAATTTTTCCCAATAATTTTCCCACCACCGAGGTTAGGCTGACTGGCCTGTAATTACTCGGTCTATCCCTTTCTCCCTTTTTAAACAGCGGTACTACGTTAGCAGTCCTCCAGTCCTCTGGCACCACACCTGTAGCCAGAGAGGATTGGAAAATGATGGTCAGAGCCTCTGCTATTTCCTCTCTTACTTCACTTAATAGTCTGGGATACATTTCATCCGGGCCTGGGGATTTATCCACTTTCAAAGATGCTAAACCCCTTAGTACTTCCTCTTTCACTATGTTTATTTAATCTAATATTTCACACTCCTCCTCCCTGATTACAATGTCTGCATCGTCCCTCTCTTTTGTGAAAACACGCAAATTATTCATTAAGAACCATACCCATGTCTTCCGCTTCCACATACAGGTTACCTTTATGGTCCCTAATAGGCACTACTCTTACTTTAGTTATCCTCTTGCTCTTTGTATTTATAAAACATATTTGGGTTTTCCTTGATTTTACTTGCCGATATTCTTTCATGTCCTCTCTTTGCTTTCCTAATTTCCTTTTTAATTTCACCTCTGCACTTTTGATACTCCTCTCGGCTTTCTGCAGTATTGAGCCCTCGGTATCTGTCATAAGCTTCCCTTTTTTTCTTCATCCTACCCTATATGCCCCTTGACATCCAGGGAGCTCTAGATTTGTTATTCCCCCCCTTCTTCTGTAAGGGAACACATTTGCTCTGAACCCTCACTATCTCCTTTTTGAATGCCTCCCACTGCCCTGACACTGATTTGCCTTCAAGTTTCTGTCTCCAGTCCACTTTGGCTAAATCACCTCTCAGCTTAGTAAAATTAGCTTTTCCCAAATTGAGAACTTTTATTCCTGGTCTATCCTTGTCTTTTTCCATAGCTACCCTAAATCTAACTGAATTATAATCACTACCACCAATATGCTCTCCCACTGATACCCTTTCCACCTGCCCAGCTTCATTCCCTAAAACTAGGTCCAGAACCGTCCCCTCTCTTGTTGGGCTTGCTACATACAGGCTAAAAAAGTTCTCTTGAATGCATTTTAAGAATTATGCTCCCTCTATGCCTTTCACACTAATTTTATCCCAGTTAATACTGTATTAGGGAAGTTCAAATCCCCTACTATTACTGCCCTATTTTTGCATGTCTCAGAAATTTGCCTACGTATTTGCTCTCCTATCTCCCTCTGACTGTTTGCGGGTCTATAGTACACTCCCAGCAGTGTGATTAGCCCTTTTTTGTTTTTCAGTTCAACCCATATGGCCTCATTTGATGATCCATTTAAGATATCCTCCCTCCTCACAGCTGTAATTGATTCTTTAATCAATATTGCGACCCCCCTCCTTTTTTTTATCCCCCTCTCTACCTCGTCTGAAAACCCTGTAACCAGGAATGTTGAGCTGCCCTTCTTTCAGCCATGTCTCAGTAATAGCTATAATATCATACTCCCATGTCCCTATTTGTGCCCACAGCTCATCTGCTTTATTCCCTAGACTCCTTGCGTTGAAGTATATACCATTTAGCACTGCCAAACTCCCATGTTGTCTTATTTTCTAGCCTTTGTTTCATCTGCCTACCAAACTTGCTTACTAATTTTCTGCCTTCCATTTCTGGCTTTGCTTCTCTCCTTTCTGAATCCACTCTCAGGTTCCCATCCCTCTGCCAAGCTAGTTTAAGCCCTCCCCAACAGCACTAGCAAACCCCGCCGTGAGAAACTTGGCTCTGGTCCTGTTGAGGTGCAACATGTCTGGCTTCCTCCCCCAGAAATGATCCCAATGACTCAGGAATCTAAAGCCCTCCCTCCTGCACCATCTCTCCAGCCACGCATTCATCTGCTCTATCCTCGTGTTTCTGTACTCACTAGCACGTGGCACCGGGAGTAATCCGGAGATTACTACCTTTGAGGTTTATACTGAAAGGTGGATTAAACATAGAAACATAGAAAAATAGGAGCAGGAGTAGGCCACTCGGCCCTTCGACGCTGCTCCGCCATTCAATATGATCATGGCTGAGCCTTTATCTCAATACCATATTCCCGCTCTCTCCCCATACTCCTTGATGCATTTTGTGTCTAGAAATCTATCTATCTCTTTCTTAAATATATTCAGTGACTTGGCATTCTCAGCCTTCTGTGGTAGAGAATTCCACAGGTTCACCACCCTCTGAGTGAAGAAATTTCTCCTCATCTCAGTCCTAAATGTCCTACCCCATATCCTGAGATTGTGACCCCTCGTTCTAGGCCCCCCAGCCAAGGGAAACATCCTCCCTGCAGCGAGTCTGTCTAGCCCTGTCAGAATTTTATACGTTTCAATGAGATCCCCTCTCATTCTTCTAAACTCTAGTGAATACAGACCTAGTTGACCCAATCTCTCCTCATAGGACAGTCCTGCCTTCCCAGGAATCAGTCTGGTGAACCTTCGCTGCACTCCCTCTATGGCAAGTATATCCTTTCTTAGGTAAGGAGACCAAAACTGCACACAGGCTCCAGGTGTGGTCTCACCAAGGCCGTGTACAACTGTAGTAAGACATCCTTGCTCCTGTACTCAAGTCCTCTTGCAGTGAAGGCCAACATACCATTTGCTTTCCTAACTGCTGCTGCACCTGCATGTTTGCTTTCAGTGACTGGTGTACAAGGACACCCAGGTCCCTTTGTACATCAGCATTTCTCAATCTAGCACCATTTAAATAATACTCTACCTTTCTGTTTTTCCTACCAAAGTGGATAACTTCACATTTATCCACGTTATACTGCATCTGCCATGTATTTGCCCACTC
Source organism: Somniosus microcephalus (assembly GCF_052327205.1). Lineage (NCBI taxonomy): Eukaryota > Metazoa > Chordata > Chondrichthyes > Squaliformes > Somniosidae > Somniosus > Somniosus microcephalus. The sequence goes on along the minus strand of NC_140993.1, from coordinate 45,968,847 downwards.
ACTTAACTTGTTTAAATCGCCTTGAAGCCTCTTTGCATCCTCCTCACAACTCACAATCCCACCTAGTTTTGGTCATCAGCAAACTTGTAAATATTACATTTGGTTCCCACATTCAAATCATTGATATATATTGTGAATAGCTGGGGCCCAAGCACTGATCCCTGCGGTACCCCACTAGTCACCGCCTGCCACCCTGAAAAAGACCCATTTATTCCTACTCTCTGTTTCCTGTCTGCAATTGATGACTGTCATGGGTGCGATTCACGATTGCATACTTGCTCCAAAGTCACAAACATGACTTTAATGCTACTGAGGATATGTGAATCTTATAAATGCATAGTTAGTGTAAATTCTTATTGCATGGAATTACATAGAATCTACAGCACAGAAACAGGCCATTCAGCCCAACTGGTCTATGTTGATGTTTATACTCCACATTAGCCGACCCCCCACCGCAAAACATGCATTCCAAGAAGGTTTGGCCTGGTAGAAAGGGGACAATTATTTCCAATCAGGTGTCACCATTCTGAAGTGCTGTGTGGAAATTCTTTCATTATGTTTCACTGCTTCAAGCTTCCAGCTTTTGGCTGGGTTTCAGTAGCTTTTCCTGATTCAGGTGTTATTTTAATACTTTCCTACTATGCCATATCATTCTTATGTGATAAGGTGCTGTATTCTAATCATTAATCTCAGACGGTTTCTTCTCTTGATCACTGGTGAGCTTGCTGGAAAGTTGGGATTGGTGATGTTGGTTGAGGATAGGATTGGGTCAAATCACTTGCCATCACAGTGTCGATTCATTCGGGAGGAATGGCCACCTGGATGTGTTGCAGAGGGTAGTCAATCCCCAGGGAACCATAAAGGCAGAATGAGTCACTGCCTTTAGAAGAGGATGTTTGAAAACTATAAAAAAAATAATGATATCATAGGGATCATCAAAATCTAATCTATTAAAGTTTTTATACAGTAGCCGAACAGTAGAGGAACTGCCAGCTATCAAATTGTCTTTTTCTTTTTGTGTTTTAGTTGATATCAATTTAATAACTGAACATTGATCTGGTCCCTTTCATTTGAATGGAGGGGTATGTGGCCTTTACTAGTTAATTGTTCAATGACTTAGATTGATGGTGTAATTTAAACAGTGATGTTAAGCATTTAATCACAGATAAGTCACAGATATTTTTATTGTTTATCCAGATACAACAATATTATTACCACCTTCTAGTTTTGTCATCGTCCTAATCCTCCTTTGTCTCAGCCGCAGTAGACTGCAGTAATCATTTTGCGCTCCGTACCATCTCTCTTTTTAAAGCCTTTGGGGGAAAAATTCAGTTGGTTGCGCCTCCCGTTAGTGCCTTAAGAGGGCGCTAACAGGGCGCAAACCAACTAGTGCCCGGGCGCGGCACTGCCCACGCCTCCCGCAAAATTCAGCGGGAGATTAGTGGTGGCGCTAACCGGTAGCGCCCTGCGGCGCTGCGCCACTGGCGATGACGTCATTGGCGTGCGCAGCGCCCCGCTCATGCCCCAGCCACGATCTTCGGGAGCGCCCCCTGAATTACCGCCGGACGCTATGTCTGATGGGGTCAGGGGGGTGTACCTGCAGCCGGGGAGGCGCAATTTAAAGGCGAGGTGCGGGGCAGCCCTTTTTGTTGCTGGCCGCCTGCCAGCACCTGCCTGCGCTCCCATCCCAGACCTCCTGAAACGTCCCCCCCCCCCCCGCGGAGCGCTGGCTGTGCTCCAAGAGCCCGACACTTCTCTTGAGTGCTGGGCTCTTTTGCCTGCACTCCCAATCCCCAGGGGCCCAGCTGGGCCCCAGGTCGCCCTGCAAAAGGCCCCTCCCCTTTAAGAAGGGTAGGAAGGCCTGCAATACCGCAGCGCGACGTGCCACACCGTGTGGCGCTGCAGCACATAACGCCGCAATATTGACTCACAGCGCCCCAAGAGGGATGCAGGGCGCTTCCAGTAGTGCCCCGCTTCCCCCTTGGGGCGCAACCACTCAAGTTCCAGCACGGGGGTGCTAATTTTTCTGGGGTGCTAAGCACCCCGGCGAAGTTGCGCTATTCAATTTTTAGCCCTTTATATTATAGCTTCAGCTATGAAGAGAGACTGGACAGGCTGGGGTTGTTTTCCTTCGGGCAGAGAAGGCAGAGAGGGGACCTGATTGAGCTGTGCAAAATTATGAGGGGTTTAGATAGGGTAGATAGAAAGGAACTTTCCCCTTAGTAGAGGGGTCAATAACCAGGGGGCATAGTTTCAAGGTAAGGGGCAGGAGGTTTAGAGGGGATTTGAGGAGAAACTTTTTCATCCAGAGGGTGGTTGGAATCTGGAACTCACTGCCTGAAAGGATGGTAGAGGCAGGAACCCTCACAACATTCAAGAAGCATTTAGATGAGCAGTTGAAATGCCTTAGCATACAAGGCTACGGACCAAGTGCTGGAAAATGGGATTAGAATAGACAGGGCTTGATGGCCAGCGCGGACACGATGGGCCGAAGGGCCTCTTTCTGTGCTGTATAACTCTATAATAAAAGACCCCTGGCACAAAACTCTTAATTGGTCATTGCTTGGCCCTCAACCTATCACTCATATTCAGACAGTTATGTTAATAACTGTTAAAAGTAGAGATAACAGTGCACTTATTGTAAGAGATATATTATTTTGTACTTCTGTGTTTTTTGTGTGTGTGAATATCTGTACTCGTAAAATTGAGGGATTTTAATGCTGGGGATTGAAACATTTTCCTTTTTCATGTAATTAGTGTAAGCAAGGGTAAGGGTAGCTAGTTGAAGATTTCTGGCATCTGCAGTATTTTGTTTTTTTGTTACACTATATCTATTTAAGTGTTAACATTGTTAGATCCGTGATTCTGAGAGTATGATGTTTTTCAATAACCACACGGATGCTGTAACTTAACAATCAACAGGTATTTACTGGAGTAGGGTCATCTCAAGACTGGGGGTACAGAGGCATGCGCAAGGCTTATATACAGGTGTGGTCACTGCCGGTACTACAGTATACAGGAGCTGTAAAAGTAGTTCTCACTTAAAGGTACATACACTACAATTCCTCCCCTTTTAGATTAGTAGTACCCATAATATTCAAATAACAATTAACACTTTAACATGTACATTAAACAACAATAGTCCATTTATAGATTCAGTCTTTGGGGCGGCTTCCTGATCCTTTCGGGATAGCGCCTTTCCTGAGGTTCTTGTTCTTGGTGCGGAGGCGATTCTGGCCCCTATTCATCGATTAGTTCATCGGTTTCCACTGCTACTGGTTCTGAGGTAAATGCTACCGGTATGTCGGGTTCATCCCCAGGTACTCGAGACATGGGGTTGACTCGTTCCTGTGACGTTAAGATCTGATCGACGTGGCATCTCATAATGTTCTCCCCGACATCCACTATGTACATTAATGGCCCCTGCCTTGTGCATATCGTTCCGGGTTGCCATTTCTCTGCTCGGTAGTCACGGGCCAAGACTGGTTGTCCTACATTGAAGCTCCTTGTCGGCTTCTCATTGATGTGCTGGAATTGTTTATCCTCAACATTTCTTCGCACATTTGGTCTGAGCAAGTCCAGACGAGATCTCAACCTTCGGTTAAAGAACATCATGGCCGGGGTCTGGTTGGTAACTGCATGTGTCGCGTTTCACCCATTGCCATGGAGAGGAGGGCCACTCCCATGGGTGTAGAGGGGCATGTGGTGGTGCATTTTGGACCTTCTGGCATCCTGAGCAGCTCTTGGTTAGGTCTTCGATTTGTTGATCGATTCCCGGCCACCACACATAAGCCCTAGCAAGGCTTTTCATTTTCACTCCCCCCAGATGACCTTCATGTAGCTCATTTAGCACTCTCGCCCTTAACTTGGGTGGAATCACCACTCTGGAACCACACATCACTGTCCCCTGGCATACTGACAGCTGTTCTCTTCTGGATGAGAATGCTGGCAACAGTGAGTCGCCATGTGTTGGCCATCCCCTCACCGTCAAATCATATACCTGAGACAGCGTCGGATCATTGCGGGTCTCCTTCTCTATATCCGCGTTCGTTACTGGCAATCGTTCAATTATTGACAAATAAAATATCTTGATAGGGTCCACTGCTGGTGCTTCCTCCACAGTAGGCAGTGGCAGGCGCGATAGCCCATCAGCGTTTCCATGCTGTTTCGTGCCTTTATATTCTATTTCATATTGATTCGCCCCTAGAAACAGGGACCATCTTTGTAACCGTTGTGCAGTCATCACTGGAACGCCCTTCTTAGGATTAAAGATGGAGACAAGTGGTTGGTGGTCAGTCAGCAAGGTGAACTTCTGCCAATGCAGATAGTGGTTGAATTTTATTACTCCCCATACTAGGCTGAGGGCCTCCCTGTCAATCTGGGCGTAGTTGCGCTCGGCTGAGGTTAGTGACCGAGACGCAAAGGCTACTGGCCTCTCCAACCCGTCTGGGAATTTGTGCGGCAGCACCGCTCCAATACCATAGGGTGATGCATCACATGCCAAACGAATTGGTAGTGCTGGGTTGAAATGGGCCAACACCTCTTTAGATGTGATCAATTCTTTACACTTCTGGAAAGCTCGTCTATGTTCGTCATTCCACTTCCATGGTACCCCTGTTTGCAGTAGGGTGTTCAGTGGGTGTAATACCGTGGAGAAATTTGGTAAAAACTTATGGTAGTAATTTACCAGCCCGAGGAACGACCTCAGTTGTGACACATTTTCCGGTGCTGGAGCCTTGACTACTGCCTCAATCTTTTCAGGGGACTTATGTAACCCCTCTTCATCGATGACGTGGCCACAATACGAGATCTGTTTCTGGAAAAACTCGCACTTGTGGCGATTAGCTCGTAGCCCATACTCCTTTAATCTGGTGAGCACCTTCTCCAAGTTGGCGAGGTGATCACTGTCATTTTCGCTCATGACCAGGATGTCATCCAAATAACACTGGGTCCCTGGAATCCCTTGCAGGACTTGATCCATTGCCCTTTGCCAAATAGCCGGAGCTGATGCTACCCCGAACACCAGCCGGCTGTATTGATAGAAACCTTTATGAGTGTTAATCGTAAGGTATTGTTTCAAGGCTTCTTCTACCTCCATTTGCAAGTACGCCTGGGCTAGATCAATTTTGGTGAAGCGTTTACCTCCAGATAGCGAGGCGAAAATATCCTCAATTCGTGGAAGCGGATATTATACCGTGTGAAGGACTGGGTTCACTATCACCTTAAAATCCCCACAGATGTGGACCTTCTTTGGTTCCCCAGGCATATTACTCAACGACCTCTTCATTACAGGAACGATGGGTGTAGCCCACTCACTCCAGTCTACTTTGGACAGTACTCCTGAACGTTCCAACCCTTCCAGCTCTGCTTTGACAGCTGGTCTGATCGCATAAGGCACTGGTCTGGCCTTAAGAAACTTTGGGCTTGCATTTTCCTCTATTTTAATCGTTGCTGTTATGCCTCTTAGTGTTCCGAGTACCTCCTGGAACACTTCTTTTGCGTCAGTTAGCATTTTTGACAGTCGTTCAGGTGTGACGTCGTCATCCTTTTTGGCTTCAACCTTCAGTGCCTGTATGGAATGCCAATCTAATTGTATCTTCTGGATCCATTCACGTCCTAGCAGTGGTCGTCCTCCATCTGGCAATGCATATATATCCATTTTAGGTATTTCCTGGCCTTTATATATCACTTTCACCCTCATTTTTCCTTTGGGGTAGACTTTTTGCCCCGTGTACATCTTCAAGACAATCTCTGTAGCTTTCAAGGGTATATGTGAAAATAGCCGCTTGTAATCCCTTTGGTTTATGACTGTTAGGGCTGATCCTGTGTCCAATTCCATTTTCACTTGGACTCCGTCTATCTTGAGTGTGACCCAGATAATCTGGTGATCCTCCATTTTGGTTACCTTATGTAGTTTCAGACAACCCAGCTCCTTGCTTCCGGAGTCTGTGTCACTTTTCTGTTCATCTGAACTACTGTCCATCACCTTGTGTACCTTTTTGCACTTCTCCTGTGGAGATTTCTTACTGTTGGTTTTCTTCCCAGACCTGCAGACTCTTGCTATGTGTCCTGCTTTTCCACACTGCCTGCACACTTGGTCCTTGAACCAACAATCCTTCTGGTCATGTGTTGTTCTGTCGCAGCGATAGCACTTCCCTGTTCCATAGGACATTTCATTGGTGCCATATTCTTGCGGTCTCCGTTGTATCTCTGCAGCGCGCGGCTGCTTTGTGTGATACTGCCATACTGAAAGCCTTGTCCAGCGTAAGATCCTTTTCTGATAGAAGCCGTTTCTGGGTTCCTTCACTTTGCAGCCCACACACAAACTTGTCCCTTAACGTATCTGCTAGTCCCACTCCAAACTGGCAGCGTTCCGATAGCTTGTGCAGTTCCGTTAGGTACTCAGCATTGTTTTCGTCTTTGTGTTGGTTCCTTTTATGGAACTTAAATCGTTCTGCTATCAGCAGCGGTGTGGGGTTTAAGTGGTCCTGTAGGATTTCTACTATGCTTTCGAAATTCTTGTTCACAGGCTTCTCTGGGGTTATTAGGTTTCGCAGTAACCCATAAGTTTTTGCACCCATGGAATTTAACAAAACCAGTGCTTTCCTAGCATCTGGCACTTCATTCGCCCTGCAGTACACCTCAATACGTTTCACATATGTCGCCCAATCTTCGACTTCATTGTCGAACGTAGAGATACTGCCACTCTTCGGCATCCCTGGGTGTGATTTAACTGTCAAAAATGGCGTCTCCCACGCTTCCCCTTCTTCTCCGCTGGCACAAAATGGCGTCTCCCGCACTTTCCTTCCTTCCCGCGCTCGCCCTTCTTCTCCGCTGCGGCTTCTAAAAATGGCGTCTCCCGCGCTCTTCCTTCTTCTCCGCAGCTCAATGGCGTCTCCCGCGCTCTCCCTTCTTCTCCCCGCGGACACTGTTCAGCCCTTGAGCCCTGGCTGTGCTCTGCGCGTTCTTTTTTGTTTTTTTTTGTGCGCCTTTCCCGTTTCCGCCGCTCGGTCCTGAACCCGGCTGTTGCTTTATCCTCTCTCCATTTTGTTTTTCCTCGACGCCGCTCGGTTTTCAACCCCCGGCTGCGCCCTGTGCGTTTCACCCTCTGTCTTACCCCGTCGACGCTGCTCGGCTTTCTCTCCGCCGTCGGTCAGCTCCAGCCGCCGCTGTCCGGGAAGGGTCTGCGCTGTACCTGTCATCAGTCTGTTGCTGATCGTCATGGCTGGGGAACCAAGCCCGGCTCTCCACAGCCTCCCCTGCGATGTTCACTCTCTGCCGGATGACTGGGCGGTTGCTCGTGGTCGACGCCCGTGTTTCTGGCCTCGACTTTCTTCCACCGCCCTCCCGGAGCGAATCCTCGAAGGGAAATGCAGAGTTGCAGGTAGATTTGAATCAACACTCGTCGCCACTGTTAGATCCGTGATTCTGAGAGTATGATGTTTTTCAATAACCACACGAATGCTGTAACTTAACAATCAACAGGTATTTACTGGAGTAGGGTAATCTCAAGACTGGGGGTACAGAGGCATGCGCAAGACTTATATACAGGTGTGGTCACTGCCGGTACTACAGTATACAGGAGCTGTAAAAGTAGTTCTCTCTTAAAGGTACATATACTACAAACATTGTTAACATATTAACTACCTGACCATTAAGAAAACCACAGGCCAGACTTTGCTGAAAAGATAAAGGCCTAGAAATTCAGTATAGCCACTTTTGGGGCGGTAAAGTCGGGCGGGTGCTAAAGTTTGCGCCCGGCGCAAAGTCGATGGCACTTCGCCGATATTCAGTAGCTTCGCCCTAAGAGGTTGCTTGAGCGCTAAAACTGGCGTTGCACGCCTATCTTTTTGCGCTAAGCCGGCGGTGCAGAGGGATAGTGCCGAGGCCAGGCGCAGCGCAGGTGCGGTCATTTCTTGATTGACAGCAGACACCGTGGCGCCGGCCAGCTCTTAAAGGGGGAAGGGTCGACTTGCTCTGCTGTAACGGCCTGCACACTGCAGCCTTCCAGCTAGGCCTGAACACTGCTGGTGATCAGAAGGAGCCATGGCAACGGTACAGAAGGCCCGTGAGCGTGCCCTGCGCTTCTCAGCCCATGACTTGAAGGTGATGGTGAGGGCCTTGGAGAAGAGACAGCACATCTTGTTCCCGGACACTGGCAGGAAGCCTCCAACCAGCGTCTATAGGAAAGCCTGGAGGGAGGTCGCCCGCTGGGTGTCGGCCACCGGCGATGCCCCCAGGGACAATGTCCAATGCCGGAAGAAGTTTAATGACCTGACCAGGATTGTCAGGGTGAGCACCCTTTCCAGTCTCCTCCTCATCCTTGCATGTACACCTGACATGATGGGCAAAGGGACCTGAAAGCCCTAATGGCCAGCCCTCAGCCAGCAGCTATGGGACAGTCATGAACATCAATTGCACATTCTGCACTTTACACCATGGGAGGCAGTGCACACCACATCAGGGCTACACACTGGCCAAGCTATTCAACCATGGGAGGCAGCGCACACCACATCAGGGCTACACACTGGCCAAGCTATTCCACCATGGGAGGCAGCGCACACCACATCAGGGCTACACACTGGCCAAGCTATTCCACCATGGGAGGCAGCGCACACCACATCAGGGCTACACACTGGCCAAGCTATTCCACCATGGGAGGCAGTGCACACCACATCAGGGCTACACACCGTACTTACAGGCCGTCCTTTCTCTTGCAGGCAAAACTTGCCAACAACCGAAGGCACCAGGAGCAGACCGGGGGAGGCCGCCCCCAGATCCAGGAGCTCACTCCCCTGGAGGAGCGCGTGAGTCGCCTCATGGGACCCCGGGTGATTGGGCCCGTTGCCTGTGGAGATGCCGACCCTCTTCTGGGCCACAATGGTATGGACATCACCTTTTGGACCTCTCTCGTCGCACTTGCGCATCCGATCTACCTCCTTTGCCATTGTCCGACCAATGCGCTGAATGCCACCAGTCATGCCTCCCTCGCTGACGCCCTCTCCTCACTCTAAAGCTACTCTTGTGCCTTCCTGCTTTCAGCTGGTGATGAGGAGCTCCCTGAAGCTGCCAGTGACAGCCCCTCCGAGGAGGAGGAGGAGGAGGAACAGGAAGGCGGACCATCAGGGCAGCAGTCAGGTGCGGCTGCAGATGCCGAAGTAGTGGACACGTCTTCCCTGGAGGAGAGCCTGGAGGAAGTGTCGGCGGGGAGTGGAGCTGCTGGGACCAGTGGCGTCCAGCAACCCAGGAGGGCCCAACTGGTGGCCTCTGAGGGCCCGAACTCGGTCACACTCCGAGAGAGGGATTCGATAGCCTCAGGCAACCGTGCCACTGCCGCCATGAGCTCCGTGTGCCGGCGCTCCAAGTCCGCGGACAAGTCCTCGAGGCGTTCCATCTCCTCGGCGAAGACCATCTCCGGACTGGAGGCCGGACTCTCCCTCTGGGGAGAAGGCCGCCGAACTGGCCGACCCTTCCTGCGTTGCTGGATGCCGCTGGGCTCAGCAATTGGACTCCCCTCCGACGCATCCCCCCTCTGGGGAGAAGGCCGCCGAGCTATCACCCCCCTCCCGCATTTCTGCAGGCCGCAGGTCCCATGAGCTCCCCTCCCCTTCGACACTTCCTCCACGCTCCCCTCCAGGGAAGACGTGTCCCCTACATTGGCCTGGGTGGCCGCGGCTGAGGGTTCCCCTGATGGGCCGCCTTCCTCTTGCTCCTCCTCCTGCTCCTCTTCTGAGGGGCTGTCACTGGCAAGTTCAGGGACCTCCTCCTCACCATCTGAAAGCAGGAAGGCACAAGAGTAGCTTTAGAGTGAGGAGAGGGCGTCAGCAAGGGATGCATGAGTGGTGGCATTCAGCGCATTGGTCGGACAGTGGCAAAGGATGTAGATCTGATGCGCAAGTGGGACGAGAGAGGTCCAAAAGGTGATGTCCTTACCATTGCTGGCCAGAACAGGGTCGGCATCTCCACATGCAACGGGCCCAATCACCCGGCCACCCATGATGCACTCCACGTGATGTTGCAGCTCGGTGAGTGGCTGGATATGGGGTCGGCCTCCCCCGGTCGCAGTCCGGCTCTTCCTATTATTCGCCAGCTTGGCCTGCAAGAGAAAGGACGGCCTCTAAGTACAGTGTGTCGCCCTGATCTTGTGTGCACTGCCTCCCATGGTGGAATAGCCTGGCCAGTGTGTCGCCCTGATCTTGTGTGCACTGCCTCCCATGGTGGAATAGCCTGACCAGTGTGTCGCCCTGATCTTGTGTGCACTGCCTCCCATGGTGGAATAGTTTGGCCAGTGTGTTAAGTGCAGAATGTGCAATTGATGCTCATGCCTGTCCCATCGCTGCTGGATGAGGGCTGGCCATTAGGGCTTTCAGGTCCCTTTGCCCATAATGTGAGGTGCACATGCAAGGATGAGGAGGTCACTGGAAAGGGTACTCACCCTGACAATGCGAGTGAGGTCTTTAAACTTTTTGCGGCATTGGACACCGCTCCTGGGGACCTCGCTGTTGGCTGACAGCTTGCTGGCGACATGCCTCCAGGCTCTCCTGTAGACGCGGAACGGCGCCTTCTTGCCATTGTCCGGGTACAAAACATGGCGTCTCTTCTCCACAGCACCAACCAGCACACTCAGATCACGCTCTGAGAAGCGCTGCGCACGTTCACGGGCCTTCTGCATGGCTTCAGGCGCTATTTGGGTCCAGCAGCAGTGTTCAGGCCTAGCTGGAGGGCTCCACTATCCAGGGCGTGGCAGCAGACACAGTCGACCCTTCCCCCTTAAGAGCTGGCCGGCGCCAGGGTGTCTGCTGTCAATCACGAGATGGCCGCACCTGCGCTGCGCCCGGCCTCGGCGCTATCGATCAGCACCTCCGGCTTAGCGCCCAAAGAGAGGCGTCCAGCACCAGTTTTAGCGCTCGAGCGAACTCTTAGGGCGAAGCTAATGAATATCGGAGAAGCGGCCTCGATTTGGCGGCGGGTGCAAACTTTAGCGGCCGCCCCACTTTACCGCTCCAAAAGTGGCTACAATGAATTTCTAGGCCACATTGTTATTAATGTGCAAATTATCCAGCAATTTGTGATGGGGAAGAGATATCCCATGAATTACCAATCACCAGAGGTTGCGGTACAATTTCCGTCGTTAGCTTCACGAATACCGCATTTCGCTCTTAACCTCCCTGTGAATTTCATGATGTTGCTGCATTTGCACATTAATTGCCCATTAAACTCACCACAGGAAGTTAAGTCTAGTAACTAACAGCTTAAGCACCCTTTTAATGATGTGACAATTGTTAAAGGTTGCCAATCAACCTCTCTGGCCCAAAAAGTAAACAATTATAAGTGTGGAGTCTCATTCCTTCAGGTATTGAGTTGTTGTTGGAGATTTAAAAAATTTCACGTTTTAAAATTTCAAGTTTTTTTCTTACTTTTCCTTTCTATCTCTTTTTTTCTCTCTCTTAATCCATTCTTTCTTTCCCTCTCTTTATTTTTCTTTCTGCACCTGATTTGACATTGAATTCACCCACTCTAATTCACCCTCCTTCTCAGTCCCTCCTGTTTATTTCTCAATCTTTAAATCTCATTATTTAAGGAAATTCACTGTTGGCCCCATTGTTCACCAAGGTTCCAGGCGCCCTGTTGCCCTCACTGTGCCATTATCAGCCTGCACTTCCAGCAACTTAAAGAGCAAAACATTTTTGAGCTGAACGGTGCAGGAAAAAAATCTAACCAACTGGGCAAGCCACGAGATGCCCTGCTCCAGCAAATTCAGACCCATTATTTGATCAGCAAAAGGGTCTACTTTAACGTCAGAATAATGACAGGCATGTAATTGAGGAACAACCTAAGATCCAGTTTCTAAAATTAGTTATATATTCCAAAACAAATCAGTAATCACACTGTGATAGCTGGTTTAAATAAATGAAAAGAAGAAAAGTAAAGGAATGCGTAGTGTAGAGGACAAGTATATTGGCCTTTCATTAGGTGAATTTGGTTTCAATGAGCTTAGGCTAATGGTGGGGGATCACCAGCAGAAGTCCCCTACTCTGCTTCTAATATTGCAATGGGATCTTCTACATCTACCTGAGTAGGCAGTTGTGGCCTTTGTTTAACTTCTTATCTGAAAGACAACACCGATGGTACTGCACTGAATTATTAGCCTAGATCATGTGCTCAAGTTCTCTGGAGTAGGGCTTGAACTCATGACCTTCTAACTCAAGGCAAGAATCTTACCACTGAGCCAAGGCTGACAAAGTGCTATAATGTTTACATTTAAGACATTAGAATGGTCCTCTTTCCCACCCCTACCTCTCTATCCATCTGTCCTCCCTGAAGGTGGTGATTCATGTTGGGACACTGTTCTACAGCTGCCAGCAGTCTTCCAGTGCCTCATCCAAATGACCGTTTCTCACGTGTAAGCCTGGACAGTGAGTATCAGTAAGCAGGTTTGATTGCACAACCCGTAACAGCCGAGCTCAAACCAGTACTTGTTTGATGTCCACACAGGCACAATTTCAACAGGGGTCACTGGAATGTTATTCAGAGTTGAGCCCCAGCTGATTTGATTGTGTCTAGCCTGGAATTGAATACAGTGCTCCAACACTGCTCCAGCTGAAATGGGCTAAATCAACACAGCTCAGAAGTCAAACCTCCTGGTCTGTATGGCTCAGTACTATCACAAATAGCATATTTACCTACTGATCCAATTGAGGAGCAAAACTAATGTTCAATATCATTGATGATGATAATGTCAGTCACTTAGCTATGCACAGACACAGAACCAGCCCAAGATTAGCTTCTAAAGAGGACAAAGACATTAAGCCTAGACATTGGGAAGATGATTATTCTACTTCACTCTCATGCACACACTCTAGTCTTTGCACTGCCAATAGATGTGTACACGGTCGTGCAGTGCCTGTAGAAAGAAAACAAGATAAGGTAGACCCAAAGTAGGTGATCTTCACACAAGTAATTACCACATATCTAATACCAGTATTAACATTGAACAAATGCTAAATGAGATTTTCAGTTGTGAAAAATGTATCCAGGGCACCTCCCATCTAAACGTATGTGATAAAAATGATAACATCCGGGAAGTTATGTCATCACTTCCTGTGAACTATGAACTATGAACTGTGTACATACCTCACTTCCTGTCATATGTCACTTCCTGTTGGACTGGTATAAATACTGGTCTGTTCAGTATTGTAAGAGGCTTCTACCAGAGGCATGGTAAAGACCTCTCTTGTGTATATAGTGTGTTTATAAGTTACTTAAAGCTTACTTTAAAGTTACTTGATGGTAAGTCTCCTTTTTCTTACATCAATTTAAGTAACTTAGTATTTACACTGACAAATACTAGACCTTCAGACAAACTCGGAAGTTAAGGATCCAGGGAATCACCCATCATGGAGAAAATCCTTAGACCTATTCGTCTGGACTTGGACCCGAATACACCAGCAGCTGGCAGGGTATGGAAGCATTGGTATCGTACTTTTGAGAATTTTCTGGATGAATGTAAAGTGGATGCTCCTGCTAAATTGAAGATACTTGTCAATTATGTGACCCCAAAAGTGTTCGAATATGTTGATGACTGGGATAGTTACGAAGAGGTGATTCGGGCACTTAAGAAACTGTATGCAAAGACCCCAAATGAGGTCTATGCTAGACATCTACTGGCCACAGCCCGACAAGGGCCAGGGGAATCAATTGACGAATTCCTGCAAGAACTTCGCAGGCTCAGCGTAGATTGTAACTTTCAGGCAGCCTCAGCTGAGCTGTACCGCCAAGAAATGATTCGTGATGCTTTCATCTGCGGGATTGCCTCTCCATTTATACGCCAGCGTCTACTAGAAAGTAAAACACTTGAGCTACAAAAAGCTTTTGACCTAGCTTGTTCACTGGATTTGGCAAAGAGAAATGCAGACCTCTATCAGCTGCCCAGATCTCGATCTGCTGCTGTAGCTGCAACCAGACAATTCAAGCGATCTCAGGTGAACCCTATCATGGGGGAATCTAATTCTGATAATTCTGATGAAGAAGAGGAGGACGACCCCACTTTAGCAGCCTCTTGGCAATCTAGGAAGGAATGCTTCTTTTGTGGAGATGCTTTTCACCCTAGGAAAACCTGCCCTGCTCGCAATGCAATCTGCAGTTATTGCGGGAAAAAAGGACACTTTGCTAAAGTTTGCCTATCAAGGGCCTCTACGAGGGCCAATCCAGCTAAGGCCTACCGAACTGCCCCAATTAGGGCCTATCAAGATGCTCCAGCTAGGACCTATCAAGCTTCCTCTCGAGCTCTCTCCCGAAGAAGCACACCGAGAGTTTTAGCCACTCTCTGTGCAACGACACCAATTACAGCTGCTTGCCCACAGAACCTGTCTCAGGCAGCCACAAAAATTTCAATTAAAGGGCATACCTTAGATGCCTTAATTGACTCAGGAAGTACTGATAGTTTCATTAAGGAACAGATTGTTGCGAAATTGAAACTACATGTCTTCCCATCGGACCAGGCAATTGCGATGGCCCAGTCATCACTTAATACCAGAATCTCCGGCTTTTGTGTTGCTGATATGACACTTCATGGTCGTATGTATCCCTCCACCCGACTTTCGGTGCTCAAGGACTTATGTAGTGATCTCCTCTTAGGGCTGGACTTCCAAAAACAGCATAAGAAACTCACCATTGAGTTTGGTGGATCCAAACCCGGACTTACTATTTCTAATATACCATCTAAATTACCATTTTGTGCATTATCAGCAGCTTCACTTGATGAACCCTCATTATTTGCCAGTATTCCGCCTCAATGCCAACCGATAATAACGAAATCGCGGCGCTTTAATCAGGAAGACCAATCTTTTATTGCGGCTGAAATCTCTCGACTTCTAGCAGAGGATATCATTGAACCATGTTCGTCGCCCTGGCGGGCTCAAGTCGTCATTGTCAAGAACCCTCTAAAACCTCACAAACAGTGACTATGCATCGATTATTCGCAAACCATCAATCAATATACCGACTTGGACGCCTACCCATTGCCACGCATTGATGATATGGTTAATAAACTGGCCGAATACAAAGTGTTCTCAACTTACGATTTAAAAAGTGCCTATCATCAGTTACCCTTGAAGGTCTCAGATAAGCAGTACACAGCCTTTGAGGCTAATGGACGGCTGTACCAATTTCGTCGTCTCCCATTCGGGGTTACTAATGGAGTGGCTGTCTTTCAACGGGCAATGGATGGCCTGGTTAAGCAGGAAAACCTAAGGGACACTTTTCCCTATCTTGATAACATTACCATTGCAGGTCACGATCAACAGGAACACGACTCCAACCTCCAAAAATTTCGGGATGCCCTCCATCGCCGTAATTTGACCCTGAATGAATCCAAATCTGTTGAGTCGCAACCGACCATCAACATCCTTGGCTACTGCGTAGGCAATGGTATCATTAAGCCAGACCCAGAAAGACTTCGCCCGCTCCAAGAGCTCCCGTCACCTAAGAATCCGGCTTCTTTACGTCGGGCTCTCGGTCTGTTTGCATACTACGCTAAATGGATTCCTCATTTTTCGGACAAAATCCAACCCTTGCTGCATGCTAGATCATTTCCACTGGGAACAGCGGCTGTTGCAGCCTTTAACCTTCTCAAAAAACAGTTGGAGAAAGCGGCTCTTCACTCCATTGATGAGAATCTCCCTTTCGTGGTTGAATGTGATGCCTCGGAGGTGGCGATCTCAGCTACTCTGAATCAGGAAGGTCGTCCTGTAGCATTTATGTCCAGGACCTTACAAGGTGCCGAGCTACATTATCCTCCGGTTGAGAAAGAAGCCACAGCCATCATAGAGGCAGTACGGAAGTGGAACCATTTTCTAGCTCGCCAGCACTTTACATTGATCACGGACCAACGATCAGTCGCCTTCATGCTCGATAATCGAAAACGAACCAAAATTAAGAATAATAAAATACAACTTTGGAGGATGGAACTGGCCTCTTTTGGTTATACCATTCTCTATCGGCCTGGCAAGGAGAATGTGGCCCCGGACACCCTCCCACGGGCATTCTGCTCCACTATGTCATCCTCCACTCTCATGGATGTCCACAATGGTTTGTGTCATCCTGGCGTTACGCGCATGCTACATTTCGTACGATCACGGAATCTCCCTTTTTCCACTGGAGATGTAAAGAAAATATGCTCAGAATGCCGGCTTTGTGCGGAATTAAAACCTTAGTTCTTCCGCCCCTCAGATGGTATACTCATACATGCAACCCAACCGATGCAACGACTTAGCATCGATTTTAAGGGCCCAGTGCCCTCTTCAACTCGGAACACATATTTGCTCACCATGATCGACGAATATTCACGTTTTCCGTTTGCCTTCCCCTGCTCCAATATGCTGGCGTCCACAGTAATCTGCTGCCTTGAGCAGGTATTTTCTCTCTGTGGCATGCCGGCTTATATTCACTCAGATCGGGGTCCATCCTTTATGTCAAGGGAACTCAAGGACTACCTCTCAGAACGGGGAATTGCTACAAGCAAAACAACACCATACCATCCCATCGGAAATGGGCAGGTAGAGAGGTATAACGGTATCATCTGGAATTCCGTACGTCTCGCTTTAAGATCTCGGGGCCTACCAGACCAGCAATGGGAAACAGTGCTTCTGGATGCATTGCACTCTATACGGTCCCTGCTTTCTACAGCCACAAATACTACACCTCATGAGCGGTTCTTTGGATTCCAGCGTCGCTCATCTCATGGGACATCACTCCCGCCATGGCTAACTACTCCTGGACCTGTATTACTCCGAAGATACGTTCGGACGTCTAAAAATGACCCTCTTGTAGACGAGGTCGAACTAACCGATGCCAACCCCACCTATGCAAACATACGATATTCCGACGGCCGAGAATCTACCGTATCATTACGGGATCTGGCTCCCTGCCCACCAGGACCTAGTGGGACATCGGGTGATGGCATTTCACCAGGAAACTCTTGGGACCTATCGGGTACCCCTCTCCAGGATCCTGATCGGACACCAACTAGCTTGGTGCCGGTAGAACCCCGTGCTCAAGGTTGCGACCCTCCCAGTACCGCGCATGAAAGTACTGATCCGCCACAGACCAGCTCTGCACCTCCCTCTGAACAGAGGCAGTCCGACTTTGAACCTATTGGGGCTCGTACTCGAAGCCATGATCTCCCCGACCCTTCACAGGGCAATCCAGGCCACACAGACTCTGACCAATGGCCAACCGCATGTAAGCGGACCAGCGACCCTCTACGACGGGAATCCAAACGGGTGCGACTCTTCCTTGTTCGGCGGCTGCGGACCAAAAGGTAGACCACAGCCTCCTAATCCTGCAGGAGGGAAGAATGTGATAAAAATGATAACATCCGGGAAGTTATGTCATCACTTCCTGTGAACTATGAACTATGAACTATGAACTGTGTACATACCTCACTTCCTGTTGGACTGGTATAAATACTGGTCTGTTCAGTATTGTAAGAGGCTTCTACCAGAGGCATGGTAAAGACCTCTCTTGTGTATATAGTGTGTTTATAAGTTACTTAAAGCTTACTTTAAAGTTACTTGATGGTAAGTCTCCTTTTTCTTACATCAACGTACGCATGGTTAAAACCGTCAAGTTACATCCAACACATGGGCCTCAGAGGACGACCAACCTCCTTCTCTCTCTTATCCTGTTTTCTCTGTTTCTCATTCTTTGTTTTTCACTTCTTTTCTTTAGTCTTCCTTTTCCATAATTATTTTTTTCTCTTTACCGTCAATATTCGCTCGTTTGAATTTTCTGGACAGTGAGAGAAAGCAAGAGAACGCTATGGAGGAGGCCTGACACAATAACCACTTGAACATGGAAAGTGCTTTCTTCATACAATAGGGCCCGCAGTTTTGATGAACATAATGCAGCAGGCTTCTTCTTCGAAATAGTGCCATAAGATCTTTCACGTCCACCTGAGAGAGCAGACGGGGCCTGAGTTTAATGTGTCATCTGAAAGACGGCACCTCTGACAATGAAGCACTCCCTGAGTACTGCACTCAAGTGTCAGCCTAGATTTTTGTGCTCAAATCCCTGGAGTGGGATGATGAACCCACAACCTTCTGATTCAGAGGCAAGGGTGCTACCAACTGAGCCACAGCTGACACTGTTGTGGAGAAGTGCCACAAAAAGTAATAAGCAAGTAACCTTTTGATGCAAGTTATTGTATTCCTGCAAATATAACAGGGAGACTTCTTTTCTGCATTTTATAGAACTTACTTTGGCCCAGTAATTCCGTTCCAAACGCGTGAGTACGGTCGGGGTACTCACGCGTCTGGCCGGAGGAAATGCCGGTTTTCAGCATGCACAACGCATGCGGGGAAAACCGGCATTTCCTGTCCTCTGAACGAAGGGGTTCAGAGGCAGAACGCATGCGACTGCACAGGCAGCACGTGCGCAGTAAAATTCGCTGGTTTCATTCATGCTTTCAGTGAGGTTAAGTCCTTCCAACTTACACATGAAAAAAGCATGAGTAAAGTTGCTCCAGAGGCTGCGGAGGAAGATATATTTTATCGTGGAGCTTCTGAAAGGAATATTTTTGTTTGGGAAAGGGAGGAAAGTTATTTTAAGAAATGCTGAGGTAAGTTTTAAAGTTTAATTATTTTTTTTTAAACGGGTTTTCAGTACTGTAGGTAGAAGGAGCAATTGTGGCTGTGTGAATTGAATTTGCTGTGTTTATTAAATGTGAAAATGACTGTTCTAAAATGAATAATGTAACATTTCCAATATTTTTAAGAAAGAAACTTTTCATCAGTAATATATTCTTTTAAGTAATTATGTATGTATGCCGGTATATATTCCTTTATGTATATGTATGTATGTATATATTCCTTTACTTATGTGTATGAATGTATGTATTTAATTATGACTTTGAGAGAAAGTAACTTATTGGAAAATCATCTCGGGCTGTGAAATTGATCAGGCGGGTATGATGTATTACCAAGACAATAACGCGTTTCTCCTGCCATAGGCCAGGGTGATTTTCTAGCCAGTCACTTCATTAAAATTACTTTAACAACTCTTTCCATTTCTTCCTTGCAAGGACGTCTGTGTAAGCAGGAGGCCTGTGAGCGAGAAAAATGCCCGGGAACTGCTAGTAGCCAACACCTTCATGAACTAGTGGCGCCTTGTACCTCCCCCTCCCCCCGCAAGGCAAAGAAAGGAGCAGACACAATTTAAAGTGAAGCAGTGAACTTTTATTGCATCATAAAACAGTTTTCAGGGTCAGTTTTGATGTAGATAGTTTATAACTTTAAAATGTTAACTAGCTATTTCCTGCTTTTCAAACATTTGTAAACATGAATAGTTCAGAAAAAAATGTTAACATTTTAAAGTGACTTTTTCTGTTTTCTTAGTGCAATAAAGACATTCAAGGTGGAAACTAGCTATGTTCTAATTTTCAAATAGTTGTAAAAATAATTTGGCTCCAATAAAAGTTGCTAATTTTTTTCAAACTGACTACAGGCTGCACTGTTTAAAGGAAAAGGTTACATATCCTTTCAGTCACAAATAAACATTTCAATGAAAAGAGCAAACACAACATTTTACATGTCAATAAAATGAAAAATTTAACAATTGCATGATTTGCCCCCTCGCATCTGCGACTGAGGGTCCAAGGAGGTGCATTGCACAAGAGGTCATCGTCGTACGTATCCTCACACTGTTCCCTTTCGGGAACTGTATGAAGTGGTGGAAGGATTTCTGGCCACGTTAAAGCTCCTTCCGTGACCATAACCATCTCCATACCAGCCATTAGGGTGGTTAGTCCTATGGCGCGAGGGTTTTACGGGCTCCCACAACCCATCTGAGGGGGGGGCCACCCACACCCGCGGACGCAAGTATCCCGCTGGATGTCCACCCAGAATTTATAGTTGGAGCTCCGACTCCACTTGCCGGGACTGTCTGGAGCGGGGTTTGAAACCCTACTCCTTCTGGCCCAGCGGCGGGGATGCTTACCGCTACGCAAAAGGCCCACTCCACGCAAAAGGTGACACCCATACGTTTCCTGCGCCTTTTCCCTCCCCGTGACTGGAGCCCTATGCTGCCACTTGAAAGACCAAGCTATCATCTGTCCTTTTTGCAGCGCCTTGGACTTCTCATTACCAATGATGAGCAGGCGCTGCGCCTCCACCTCGTTGAGGAGATTGCTGAGGTCATCATCAGTTCAATTGTGAGTTCTTTTAATGCTGTGAATTGTGGTCATTCCAGCCATTTCACGTTGCTAATCGGAGTGGGCCTTTGGCGTAGCGGTAGCATCCCCGCCGCTGGGCCAGACGGGGTAGGGTTTCGAACCCCGCTCCAGACAGTCCCGGCAAGTGGAGTCGGAGCTCCGGCTCTAAATTCTGGGTTGACATCCAGTGGGATATTTGCGTCTGTGGGTGTGGGTGGCCCCCCCCCCCTCGTATAGGTTGTGGGAGCCCGTAAAACCCTCCTGCCATAGGACTAACCACCCTAATGGCTGGTACAAAGATGGTTATGGTCACAGAAGGAGCGTTAATCACAGCCATAAATCCTTCCACCACTTCATACAGTTCCCCAAAGGGAACAGTGTGAAGACACGTATGACGACGACGTTGCTAATTAAATAAATAGAATGAAAAAAATGCTTTCAGGGCTTTTAAAAGTCTTTAAATTGCTTTAATTCTGTTTAAAACTACTTCAGATTCTTCAAAATAATGTAAACATTTTTAAAAGTTTATAAAAGTTACCAAAAGCTTCATAAAAATAACAAAAACCTATTAAAAATGCTGCTTTGCATGTAAAAATGCTTTGCAGCTTGTGAGAAACATTGGGGGCGTGTCCTATTAAACTGAGACCTCAAGGGGCGTGTCTCACTTGCACTGCGCGCTCCAGGCTTCGCGCTGGCTGCAGTCCTGGGCGGCGTGACGTCAGACGCTGCCCGGGAGTCAACATTTTAAAACAGGAATTCCAGGCGTCCCTGAAGCTCAACGGCCGGCGCGTCGGGTAAGTGCACATCGGGGGCTTGCACGCGCGGCAAGCCCCCGATCCTAATTTCTGCCCCATTATATCTACTGATCCAATAATAGAATATTGGCAGAACTAGCTTGAGCACCGAGAAATCTTCCCATTCAAATTTTGTGAGCAAATGTTCCCATAGATGAGCAGTTTGATTCACGGTATGTCTTAGCTGTTATTCAACACTTATGAAGGGAAACGGGAAGAGAAACATTAACCAGAAAATAATTCAGCACCATGATTTTTTTCATTGAATGGGTTATCTGATTGTTAAGCTAGGATGCAGCTGATTTATAGATCCTGCTGGGTCCAGCACGTGTTAATAGGACATGGTAAAAGGTGTGATGAAATATATGCCTTCATCACCCCTGTGTTTTACCTGCTTTGTATTGTGTGTGTACCGCCCCCTTTTTCCTATTGTGTGTATTGGCTACGCCCCTGTCTTTTGCCATATAAAGGTCTCAAGAGCTGTATGAGTCATTCTAGCAGGCGAACCCGATGTGTAAAGACCTGCAAAGTTCTTCGTGAATAAAAGCCTTTAGTTGAATCCTTAAACTCCTTGTCTTTGAGTTATCGATGGCATATCAATTTTAATCACTGAAACAACAAGATGGATCGACTCCTGAAACCAGAGCGCTTGGATCTGGACCCCCATGCCTCAGACGCAGCCACACAGTTCGGACACTGGTTCCAATGCTTCGAATTTTTCATTGCAAACTCATCCACCGCCATAGCAGCCGCCACCGGAGACGTGAAACTGGGAGTCCTGCGAAACTGGGTGAGCCATCGGATCTCCCCTCTCATCCAAGACGCCACCAGCTACGGGGATGCCTGCACCATTCTGAAGGCCCACTACGTGCGGCCAATAAACGAGGTGTACGCCAGGCATCTTCTGACTACTCGCACGCAGCGGCATGGTGAGTCACTAGAGGACTTTATGCTAAGCCTAATAGTACTGGGCAGAGACTGTAACTGTAAGGCCGTGTTTGCCACCGTGTACACGGAGGAGCTGATCCAAGACTCCTTTATTGCGGGCCTCAGCTCAAATTACATTCGGCAGAAGCTGTTTGAAAAGGAGGGACTGGACTTAAAACAGGCTATGGGTATAGCCCGATCGCTGGATATGGCCCAGAGGAACTCTGAATCCTGTTCCCCAGGCCACGCGGCCCACTCCGCCTCATGCGCACCGTGGGGGCCGCCATCTTGGAAGCCATCTTCACCTCCCAGGTCTCAGGCCAGCCCAGCACCATCGGAGCCCCAGCCCCCACCCAGGAGCCCCACTACTGCCGCGATGCATTGGGGCCCGAAATGCTACTTCTGCGGCCAGGACAAACACTCCAGGCATTTGTGCCCAGCGAAGGGCACCACCTGTTTTAAATGCGGGAAGAAAGGACATTTCAGCAAAGTCTGCAGAGGGAACCCCGCCTCCAACTCCACCACCGCCGCGTGCGCGCCGTGGGAGCGGCCATCTTGGAAGACATCTTGTCCACCCTCATGGAGTCCACCATCTTGCCCTGACTACACAGACCTCCAGGACCCACTGGTGACCTCGATCACTGTGGATCAATCCAGGCCGCATCCGTTGTCTAAATCGATGATGGACATAGAGGTAAACGGGAACAAGGTTAAATGCTTGATTGACTGCGGGAGCACCGAAAGCTTTATTCATCCTAGCCTGGTAAAACGACTTTCACTAACGATAGTCCCCACACAGGGCAAAATCGCCATGGCTGATAAGACTCATACCTCAAAAATCACAGGTTTCTGCGCGGTTATGCTGTCGGTAAAAGGCACTGATTACAGAGATTTTAAACTATTGATAATGCCAGATCTCTGTGTGAGCGTGATCTTGGGTCTGGACTTCGAGTGCCACCACCAAAGTATCACGCTTACCTACGGTGGGTCCCAGCCGCCCCTCACAGTGTGCGGTCTGGCTAGCCTGAAGGTCAAGCCCCCCTCTCTGTTCGCCAACCTCGCACCCAACTGTCGACCCATAGCGACCAAGAGTAGGCAGTACAGCTGGGAGGATAGATGGTTCATTGCGTTGGAAGTAGAAAGACTCAAGCGGGAGGGTATCATCGAATGCAGTACCAGCCCGTGGCACGCCCAGGTAGTAGTAGTTAAGGGTAGCGAAAAGAAGCGGATGTTGATAGATTATAGCCAGACGGTTAATCTATACACCCAGCTAGACGCCTACCCTCTGCCCAGCATAGCGAATATGGTTAACCAAATCGCGCAATACCGGGTGTTTTCCACCATCGAACTAAAATCGGCATACCACCAGCTCCCCATTAGGCCGGAGGACCGTCCATACACCGCCTTTGAGGTGAACGGACGCCTCTACCACTTCCTCAGAGTCCCCTTTGGGGTAATGAATGGGGTCTCGGTCTTCCAGCGGGAGATGGACCGCATGGTCGATGAGAACCAGTTAACAGCCACCTACCCATACCTAGACAACGTCACCATCTGTGGCCACGACCAGCAAGACCACGACTCAAACCTCGCGAGATTTCTGAAAATCGCCCTCAGACTCAATCTCACCTACAACGAGGATAAGTGTGTCTTCAGCACCACGTGCCTCTGTATCCTGGGCTGCGTGGTTGAAAACGGGGAAATCGGTCCGGACCCCGACCGATTGCACCCCCTACGGGAGCTACCCTTACCAAACGCTCCCAAGGCCCTGAAAAGGTGCCTGGGGTTCTTCTCCTATTACGCCCAATGGGTCCCCAATTATTCCGACAAGGCCCGTCCCCTCCTGAAATCAACGTGCTTCCCGCTCACGGCCGAGGCCCACGCCGCCTTCAACAGCATTAAACATGACATTGAGAAGGCCGCGCTGCGGGCAGTGGACGAAAACATCCCTTTCCAGGTCGAAAGCGATGCGTCCGACTTCGCCTTAGCAGCCACCCTCAACCAGGATGGGCGGCCCGTAGCCTTTTTCTCAAGAACCCTCCAAGGGCCCGAGATCAGGCACTCCTCGTTAGAGAAGGAGGCCCAGGCCATAGTGGAGGCAGTGCGGCACTGGAGGCACTACCTAGCCGGCAAACGCTTCACCCTGCTTACCGACCAGCGGTCGGTAGCCTTCATTTTTAACACCAAACAGAGGGGGAAGCTCAAGAACGACAAAATTCTCAGGTGGCGGATCGAAGTCTCCACATTCGAGTACGATATAATATATAGGCCGGGGGCCCTCAACGAATCCCCCAACGCCCTATCACGAGGGATGTGTGCTACCATCCAGGGGGACAGGCTACAGGGCCTCCACAATGGCCTCTGCCACCCGGGGGTCACCCGGCTATTCCACTTTATAAAATCACGTAACCTGCCCTATTCTATTGAGGAGGTCCGGTCTATGACCAGGGACTGCCGCACCTGTGCGGAATGCAAGCCCCGTTTTTTCAGGCCCGACCGAGCCCACCTGATCAAAGCTACACGGCCATTCGAGCGCCTGAGCTTAGATTTCAATGGACCACTCCCCTCCACCGACCGCAATGTGTACTTTCTCAACATTGTGGACGAGTACTCCCGCTTCCCATTCACCTATCCCTGCCCAGACATGACCAGTGCCACGGTCATCAAGTGCCTCGGCAACCTGTTTTGCACGTTCGGCATGCCCAACCACATCTACACTGACAGGGGGGTGTCGTTCATGAGCGACGAACTGCGCCAATACCTGCTGTCGAAGGGGATAGCCACGAGTCGGACCACTAGTTATAACCCCCGGGGTAATGGGCAAGTGGAGAGGGAGAACGCGACAGTGTGGAAGGCGGTCACCTTAGCACTAAGGTCTAAAGGCCTCCCCACCTCCCGCTGGCAAGAGGTCCTCCCAGACGTGCTCCACTCGATAAGGTCGCTACTGTGTACTGCTACTAACGCCACTCCTCATGAGAAGATGTTTGTTTTTCCCCGCAAATCAACCTCAGGAGTGTCCCTACCCTCGTGGCTCTCCACCCCAGGGACCGTCCTATTACGAAAGCATGTGAGGGGCCACAAAACGGACCCACTTGTGGGGGCAGTACACCTACTCCACGCAAACCCACAGTATGCGTACGTCAAGCACGCCGACGGGCGTGAGGACACCGTGTCCATAAAGGACCTCGCCTCGGCAGGAAGCGACGACGACGACGACCCATCACCACCACCCCCAGAAGAACCACCACCACCCCCAGGCTTACCACCCCCAGAAGTACCTGCAACACATGGGTATGCCAAGGAGGGCACCACGGACTCCCGGTCGGAACCTGAGGTACTGTTGCGACGTTCAGGCAGGACTATCACACCCCCGGACAGACTAAATCTGTAGAAGGGGTGAATGTGATGAAATATATGCCTTCATCACCCCTGTGTTTTACCTGCTTTGTATTGTGTGTGTACCACACCCTTTTTCCTATTGTGTGTATTGGCTACGCCCCTGTCTTTTGCCATATAAAGGTCTCAAGAGCTGTATGAGTCATTCTAGCAGGCGAACCCGATGTGTAAAGACCTGCAAAGTTCTTAGTGATTAAAAGCCTTTAGTTGAATCCTTAAACTCCTTGTCTTTGAGTTATCGATGGCATATCAACAGGTTTGTCAACTGGCAATCCTTCTCTCACATTGAGGCTCAAACATTTCTCCCTGCGATAACATTTCTAGTCTTTCTCTACTTTATCAATGGTCATTTTCCTCTAAATCTTTCTGTAGTGTTCTCCACAAGGTCCAAATCTTTGTCCAACTCCCTGCATTCACGCTGTGCTGAAATCAAAACATCTCCTACTCATTCTTTTCTAGGACCTCAAAAAATGTGGAACTACTTTCTTACCTCCCTCAATTGACCCTTTGTGCTACAATCTACAGGCTTTCAAAATCCAGGTTTCACATCACCTAACCACTGCTCCCTGATTTACCTTGACCACTCCACTGTTATGGACTTTGGTGCTGCCTATGGGCTTTGGCTCTTCACTTGGGTTTCTCAATAGATATAAAATTATATGTAAGGGTCAATCTTGCTGTCCTTCGCTGCCAGCGTGGAGCCTCACTAGATGCGAGTGTGGGTTAGAAATAGGGCTATAATGCTAAAGTCCCAATTCTCAGACAGCATTTGCTGTTAACAAGGCTCTGTACCAGCAATGAATCCCCTTCAACAAACAGCTCTGAAAAAGACAACCAAGGAAAAAGTTTCCAATGTATTGTGAAGCTTGCCAAGTACAATTCCACAATGGAATCTTTAACTTGGTATATGAGTTTGAGATTGCGATCTTCCTTTTCAAGGCACTATCTTCATTCTGGCACTCACAGTAGTAACTGTAAATTATTTGTGAAAGATGTTCCAGTTTCCCGATTATTAAATAGGTGTAAGAAAAGATCATGCTGCTTACGTGGCTCTTCAAATCATCTCCCCTTTCCCCGGCCCCAATTTTAACCATTTCCTAACGATACTGGGTGTGGGAGGTGGAGGGGGCTGGGCGGAATTTTCAATAAACAAGCAGGAAGTTAGCAGACAAGATGTGCTACCTGCTTGAAGTCAACGTTTGAAATCCCAAACTATTTTCAGGTTTGGGCCTCAGTTGAATGCAGCCGATGAGCTGCAGGTGCCAAACAGGTGCTCTGCGGAAGCTACCAGTTGTGGGAGGGCAGGAATTGGGGGGGAGGTGCCAATCCGGAAGGGAGGACAAGCATAGGCCAGCAGCAGGCCACAGTACTTTGTGGAGCCAGGAGATGCGGCGCTGCTCTTTCTGACCCTGCATAATAAAGGAAGACGTGGTTTGGGGTCCTTTGCTCGAGCAGCCACCAGCAATTCCTTTAAGGATTACTGGCTAGACCACTCATCACCTGATACAAACGGGCAGAGCATGTCTTTTGTATGCTCCACCCATTTGTACTTCAAAACTGCAGTCAGAGTTCTACAATAGCTTAGAACCCCGATTGTCATATTTAATCAGCCTCACATCCGAAACAGATGCGCTCATTTACAGGCCTCCCATAAAATTGTATCAGGCAGGCCTTGGTCAACCAAGATTTTACCCTGATTTTCCTCCGCCAGCCGCCCACTTTTCAGGTAAGAAGTAGGTGGGCAGCAGTTGAAAATTACCTTTACTGTTAATGCTGAGATGTAGTTAAATAGTGCTAGATGCCCAATTGAACCTGTTGATGTGCCATCAATAACTCAAGGACAAGAAGTTAAAGGATTCAACTGAAGGCTTTTAATCGCTAAGAACATTGCACGTCATTCCACATCGGATTCGTCTGGCAGAATGACTCATACAGCTCTTGAGACCTTTATATGACAAAAGACAGGGGCAGAGCCAATACACACAATAGGGAAAAAGGGGGCGGTACACACAATACAATGCAGGTAAAACACAGGGGCTGATGAAGACATATATTTCATCACATTCACCCCTTCTACAGATTTAGTCTGTCCGGGGGTGTGATAGTCCTGCCTGAACGTCGCAACAGTGCCTCGGGTTCCGACCGGGAGTCCGTGGTGCGCTCCTGGGCATACCCATGTGCTGGGGGTGTTGCAGGTACTTCTGGGGGTGGTGAGGATACCTCTGGGGATGGTGGAGGTTCTTCTGGGGGGGGTGAGGATGGGTCGTCGTCGCTTCCTGCCGAGGCGAGGGCCTTTATGGACACGGTGTCCTCACGCCCGTCGGCGTGCTTGACGTACGCGTACTGTGGGTTTGCGTGGAGTAGGTGTACTGCCTCCATGAGGGGATCCGTTTTGTGGCCCCTCACATGCTTCCGTAATAGGACTGTCCCTGGGGTGCAGAGCCACGAAGGTAGGGACACTCCCAAGGTTGATTTGCGGGGAAAAACAAACATCTTCTCGTGAGGAGTGGCGTTAGTAGCAGTACACAGTAGTGACCTTATCGAGTGGAGTATGTCTGGGAGGACCTCTTGCCAGCGGGAGGTAGGGAGGCCTTTAGACCTTAGTGCTAAGGTGACCGCCTTCCACACCGTCACGTTCTCCCTCTCCACTTGCCCATTACCCCGGGGGTTATAACTAGTGGTCCGACTCGTGGCTATCCCCTTCGACAGCAGGTATTGGCGCAGTTCGTCGCTCATGAACGACGCCCCCCTGTCAGTGTGGATGTAGTTCGGCATGCCGAACGTGCAAAACAGGCTGCCGAGGCACTTGATGACCGTGGCACTGGTCATGTCTGGGCAGGGGTAGGCGAATGGGAAGCGGGAGTACTCGTCCACAATGTTGAGAAAGTACACATTGCGGTCGGTGGAGGGGAGTGGTCCCTTGAAATCTAAGCTCAGGCGCTCAAATGGCCATGTAGCTTTGATCAGGTGGACTCGGTCGGGCCTGTAAAAACGGGGCTTGCATTCCGCACAGGTGCGGCAGTCCCTGGTCATAGACCGGACCTCCTCGATGGAATAGGGCAGGTTACGGGATTTTATAAAGTGAACTAGCCGGGTGACCCCCGGGTGGCAGAGGCCATTGTGGAGGCCCTGTAGCCTGTCCCCCTGGATGCTGGCACACATCCCTCCTGATAGGGCGTCGGGGGATTCGTTGAGGGCCCCCGGCCTATATATTATGTCGTACTCAAACGTGGAGAGTTCGATCTGCCACCTGAGAATTTTGTCGTTCTTGATCTTCCCCCTCTGTTTGTTGTTAAACATGAAGGCTACCGACCGCTGGTCGGTAAGCAGGGTGAAGCGTTTGCCGGCTAGGTAGTGCCTCCAGTGCCGCACTGCCTCCACTATGGCCTGGGCCTCCTTCTCTACCGAGGAGTGCCTGATCTTGGGCCCTTGGAGGGTTCTTGAGAAAAAGGCTATGGGCCGCCCATCCTGGTTGAGGGTGGCTGCTAAAGCGAAGTCGGACGCATCGCTTTCGACCTGGAAAGGGATGTTTTCGTCCACTGCCCGCAGCGCGGCCTTCTCAATGTCGTGTTTAATGCTGTTGAAGGCGGCGTGGGCCTCGGCCGTGAGCGGGAAGGACATTGATTTCAGGAGGGGACGGGCCTTGTCGGAATAATTGGGGACCCATTGGGCGTAATAGGAGAAAAACCCCAGGCACCTTTTCAGGGCCTTGGGAGTGTTTGGTAAGGGTAGCTCCCGTAGGGGGCGCAATCGGTCGGGGTCCGGACCGATTTCCCTGTTTTCCACCACGCAGCCCAGGATACAGAGGCGCGTGGTGCTAAAGACACACTTATCCTCGTTGTAGGTCAGATTGAGTCTGAGGGCGGTTTTCAGAAATCTCGCGAGGTTCGAGTCGTGGTCTTGCTGGTCGTGGCCGCAGATGGTGACGTTGTCTAGGTATGGATAGGTGGCTGTTAACTGGTTCTCATCGACCATGCGGTGCATCTCCCGCTGGAAGACCGAGACCCCATTCGTTACCCCAAAGGGGACTCTGAGGAAGTGGTAGAGGCGTCCGTTCACCTCGAAGGCGATGTATGGACGGTCCTCCGGCCTAATGGGGAGCTGGTGGTATGCTGATTTTAGGTCGATGGTGGAAAACACCCGGTATTGCGCAATTTGGTTAACCATATCCGCTATGCGGGGCAGAGGGTAGGCGTCTAGCTGGGTGTATAGATTAACCGTCTGGCTATAATCTATCACCATCCGCTTCTTTTCGCTACCCTTAACTACCACTACCTGGGCGCGCCACGGGCTGGTACTGCATTCGATTATACCCTCCCGCTTGAGTCTTTCTACTTCAGACGCAATGAACCGTCTGTCCTCCCAGCTGTACCGCCTACTCTTGGTCGCTATGGGTCGACAGTTGGGTGCGAGATTGGCGAACAGAGAGGGCGGCTTGACCTTCAGGGTAGCCAGACCGCAAACTGTGAGGGGCGGCTGGGACCCACCGTAGGTAAGCGTGATACTTTGGTGGTGGCACTCGAAGTCCAGACCCAAGATCACGCTCACACAGAGATCTGGCATTATCAACAGTTTAAAATCTCTGTAATCAGTGCCTTTTACCGACAACATAACCGCGCAGAAACCTGTAATTTTTGAGGTATGAGTCTTATCAGCCATGGCGATTTTGCCCTGTGTAGGGACTATCGTTAGTGAAAGTCGTTTTACCAGGCTAGGATGAATAAAGCTTTCGGTGCTCCCACAGTCAATCAAACATTTAACCTTGTTCCCGTTTACCTCTATGTCCATCATCGATCTAGACAACGGATGCGGCCTGGATTGATCCACTGTGATTGAGGCCACCAGTGGGTCCTGGGGGTCCGTGTAGTTGGGACAAGATGGTGGACTCCATGAGGGTGGACAAGATGGCGTCCAAATGGCCACCCCCACGGCGCGCACGCGGCGGTGGCGGAGTTGGAGGCGGGGTTCCCTCTGCCGACTTTACTGAAATGTCCTTTCTTCCCGCATTTAAAACAGGTGGTGCCCTTCGCTGGGCACAAATGCCTGGAGTGTTTGTCCTGGCCGCAGAAGTAGCATTTCGGGCCCCGATACATCGCGGCAGTAGTGGGGCTCCTGGGTGGAGGCTGGGGCTCCGACGGTGCTGGGCCGCGTGGCCTGAGGAACAGGATTCAGAGTTCCTCTGGGCCTTATCCAGTGATCGCGCTATGCCCATAGCCTGTTTTAAGTCCAGTCCCTCCTTTTCAAACAGTTTCTGCCGAATGTAATTTGAACTGAGGCCCGCAATAAAGGAGTCTCGGATTAGCTCCTCCGTGTACATGGTGGCAGACACGGCCTTACAGTTACAGTCTCTGCCCAGTACTTTTAGGCTTAGCATGAAGTCCTCTAGTGACTCACCATGCCGCTGCATGCGAGTAGTCAGAAGATGCCTGGCGTACACCTCGTTTATTGGCCGCACGTAGTGGGCCTTCAGAATGGTGCAGGCATCCTCGTAGCTGGTGGCATCTCGGATGAGAGGGGAGACCCGATGACTCACCCGGTTTTGCAGGATTCCCAGTTTCACGTCTCTGGTGGCGGTCGCGGCTGTTATGGCGGTGGCTGATGTTTCGATGAAAAATTCGAAGCATTGGAACCAGTGTCCGAACTGTGTGGCTGCGTCTGTGGCATGGGGGTCCAGATCCAAGCGCTCTAGTTTCAGGAGTCGATCCATCTTGGTGTTTTAGCGATTAAAATTGATGTGCCATCAATAACTCAAGGACAAGAAGTTAAAGGATTCAACTGAAGGCTTTTAATCGCTAAGAACATTGCACGTCATTCCACATCGGATTCGTCTGGCAGAATGACTCATACAGCTCTTGAGACCTTTATATGACAAAAGACAGGGGCGGAGCCAATACACACAATAGGGGAAAAGGGGGCGGTACACACAATACAATGCAGGTAAAACACAGGGGCTGATGAAGACATATATTTCATCACACCTGTCTAAATTTGTGAAACAAAACAATGAGGTCTAGAAATTCGGTTGGTTGCGCCAGTGATTAGCGCCTAAAGAGGCCAAAAAGTGGGGCGTTAGCCAATTTTCGCCAGTGCACAGTGAACCCAGTGCCTCTTGCTATATTGAATGGGTTTTAGCGCCGGCGTTAAATCTTAGCGGCCGCTCACGGGCGCAGGCAGATCATGACGTCATTTCAGTGTGCAATGCCTTTTTGGCGCCCCGGACCGGAAATTGAGTGGCGCCCGCCTCCGTTCCGCCTGGCGCTAATAGTGACAGCTTGATGGAACGTTCCCAAGTCCTTCTCGGGCTAGGGGGGCGCTATTTAAAGGGCACTGCACTAGTATAAAAGCGGCAGCCATTTTGGGTGGGCATCTTGCTGGTTGTTGGAGAGAGTTGCTGACCTTCAGTGGGAGAGCGTACTCTTCATTGAGCCAGCGGTTCCTTTGGACCTTCAGCCCTGTCCACAACAGTTTGCTGGTGAGATATTACTGCGTCTTACTTCTCTCACATTGTAATGGGAGCTGCTTTGGAGGGGAACGTCCTGCTGGTTGAACATATGGCAAGGGCACAGAGGCGGAGGGAGAGAGTGCCGGGAATGGCCAGAAGGAGGAGGGGCAATGGACGTCGCCAAATGCGACCGTACGCTGCCAGGGTTTTCAGGCAGCAGGTGTCATACATTGCCATGTCGGAGGAGCAGTGTATGCGAAGGCGCCGATTCGCAAAGGATGTGGTGACTGAGCTGTGCCACCTGGTTGCTGAAGATCTGCAGCCGCGGCTACGGTGCAGGACCTCTCTGTCGGTGGCAGTCAAAGTCACTGTTGCCCCAAACTTTTTCGCCAGTGGCTCGTTTCAGGCAGCAACTGGGGACATTGCAAATATTTCTCAATTTGCAGTGCATTGCTGCATCTGGCAAGTTACAGCTGCCCTATATAGAAGGAGGCAGGAATTAATCACCTTCCCTTTGACCCTGGAGAAGCAGGGGGAGCGCGCACAGGGCTTCGCGGCTATAGCGGACTTCCCCATGGTGCAGGGCGCCATTGATTGCACACACGTGGCTTTGTGGGCGCCATTACAGAATCCCGAAGAGTTCCGCAACCGCAAGGGGTTCCACTCCCTCAATGTGCAGCTGATCTGTGACCACCGGCAGATGATCATCGCGGTCAACACCCAATTCCCTGGCAGCAGCCACAACGCGTTCATCCTGCGGCAGACCTCAGTGGCTGACCTTTTCGAGGCCCCGACTCACCCATGAGGCTGGCTTCTTGGCGACAAGGGCTATCCTCTCTGCCCATAGCTCATGACCCCACTCCGTTTGCCCAGCACGCCGGCAGAAGAGCATTACAACACCAGCCATCAGGTGACCAGGAACATTGTGGAGCACACAATCGGTGTGCTCAAGCAGCGGTTCCATTGTCTCGACCATTCAGGGGACGCCCTGCAGTACTCGCCGGAGCAAGTGTCGCGCATCATCGTGGTCTGCTGCATGCTCCACAACCTGGCCATCCGACGCACCCAGTCAATGCCAGCCGACCTTGAAGGTCCAGCAGAGCAGGAGGAGGAGGAGGAGGAGGAGGAGGAAGACGGGAGGGGTCCAGAAATTGGAAGGGCCGTCCGTCAGAGGCTCATAAGGACTCGGTTCTAGGCCCCTCTGACGGAATGCTGGGTGTAATTGGATCAGTGCCCTCCAGTTCGCCCAAAGCCTTTGAAGGCCACCATGCTTGTAAATAGCCTAGAGTTCCAGTGTAAATAAAACATTTTCTTTATTTTCCAAAAAGTGCTTCCTTCCAGCATGACAAAGCAATGGCAACAGAAAGCATAACTAACGAACTAACACATAACTGTCTGGCAAACCCGCGACACTACCCAAAACATAACTAACATTCACAGCAGGTGTAGACGGCCTTGAATTCTACAAATGAGATGTCTCAACAGCTCCCTCTACTCTTTACCCCTTGATGGAGATCTACTTCTCTTACAAGATCGGCCCCTTCCCTCCCTGCAGCTCCTCCGTAATTGTACCCCAGTGGCTGCGTCAATGCTGGGGGACGCCTGCTGAGTGTCCGAAAGGGTAGAAGCCCCTGAGGGACGGCCTGGACGACCTCTGGGCTTGGAGGGCCTGGATGATGACTGGTCCAACTGTGAATGGTTGGAAGCAGTCTGTCCTGCGGGTGGTGGCAGCTGCAGTGGAGACTTGCCAGCGGTGGCATCAGGAATGCTTACATCCTAAGAGCGGACACCTGCTCCGTTGTCGGCCGACACACTGGCACTCTGACGGGGCAGGACCGCAGCATGCGCCACAATCGGCTGGTCCACAGATTGATGGCCTGCTGTGGTGCTGCAAGGGCCCCGGGTAATCCTGCCTGATCCAGCTAGGGTGGCAACAGTCAGTGTTCGCGTGGCCTCAATCTGCGTGTGCAGGAGGCCAGCAAGTGACTGCGTGGCAGCACTGAGCACTTGCGTGGCAGGTGCCAGTGCTTCGGAGAAGCCCTGGACAGTCCTTTCCACTGCTTCGGACAAGGCCGTGACAGTCCTTTCCACTGCTTCGGTGAAGCCCTGGACAGACCTTTCCAGGGCTGGCCCGAAGCCCTGGACAGTCCTTTCCATTGCTGCCCCGAAGCCCTGGACAGTCCTTTCCATTGCTGCCCCAAAGTCCTGCACACTCTTTGCCGGTGTGTCGATGGAGGCAGGCATCCTCCCCACTGCAGCCATCCGCCCAGTGTGCCTGAGCCGAGCCTGGGCACTCATTTCCGAAAGGCTACGCACCTCCTCTGCACTCTGTGCAGCAGTCATCGTGGCCTGCCTCGCCCTCCGGGGAGACGGTCCACGAGCTTCCCTACCCCCCTCGCGTTGCTGCAGCCCGCTGGTTCCTGCAACTGGTTCCTCATCAGAGACCCCCCCCTCCCCTCCAGGGAACTACTATCCCCAGTCTCCAGATGGGCTGGCTCCCCTGAGGCTGGCACGGATGTTCCGGGTTCCTCCTGCTCGTCGCCTCCGGAGGCAGTGGCACTGGCAGCTTGAGGGCCCGGTTCCCGAGCTGGTGATGCAGCATCTGAAAGCAGGGAGGTTGAACAGAGTGGCTTTAGCGAAAGGACAGGGTGGCAGCAAGGGATGCAAGATTGCTGCAATGCTATGACATGGGTCCAGAGTGAAAAAGCATGCTGGTGGGGGGAACAAGTGGAAGGAGACAGATCAAAAAGGTGAGGACCTTACCATCGCTGTGCACAATGGGGTCGGCAGCTCCAGTGGTGACAGGACCAATCATACGGCCTCCAACAATCTGGTGGACTCTCTCTTCGAGATCCATGAGAGTCTGGAGCTGAGGACGTCCTCCTCCGGTGCGAAGCTGCTCCTTGCGGTTCCTCGCCAGCTTGGCCTGCAGGAGAAAGGACGGGAAGTAATGAAACATGATGCCCTGAGTTGTCATCTCATGCCCCCCATGGTGGAATAGCCCTTACATGATGCCCTGAGTTTAATGTGCATGTGTGTTCCCAGAAAGGGCCATGGGTGCTTGCTGACAGATGGCCAATGGGGCATCGCGCACCCTCTGGCCATAAAGTCAGGTGCAGATGGAGGGATGAAGAAGATTGGCGAAACACCACTCACCCGCACGACCTGAGTGAGGTCGTTGAATTTCTTCCTGCACTGCACAGGGCTCCTGGTCGCCATGCTGCTGGAGTTGACCTTTTGAGAAACTTCCCTCCAAGCTCTTCGGTATTCCTTCTGATTAGGCCTCCTGTCATTGTCGGGGTACAACACATCTCGCCGGTGCTCCACTGCGCCTAACAATTCATCCAGTGCCCCATTGGTGAAGCGCTCCGCTCTCTGCCTCACCCTCTCCATTTTCTCAAAGTTTGTAACGCCACAGAATGGCCAGCTCCGATTTTGAGGCCTATAAGGCGCAGAGTGTGGCTGCTGATCCTTACTGACCCACCCCTTTAAGAGCTGGCTGGCGCCTGAGAGTCTCATGGTCAGCGGTAATTGACAGCACCTGCGCTGCGCCCACCCACCCCGATATTGAGTAGCGCCGCAAGGTTAGCACTTTAGGAGTGTAAGATTCGCAAAATTGAACATTGTCCTATAAGGGTCTATTGGCAGAAGAGGCCTTAATTTTAAAGACTGTTTTAAAAGAAGCCCAGAAAAAGGGGCATACAACATGGCTGCCAGGCCCCGTGACCAGCTTTTCGGGACACTTTAAAATGGTTCCTGCAGTCCCCAGACAGCCTTTGTGGATTCAGCCCACAGTAAGTTCTGGAAGGCCGTTTTGGAGAAAACGAAACCAGATAGAACCACATACATATGGATTGGATGCAGATCCAGTCAGATCGGCCTGTAGATAAAGGCATTGGGCCAGAAATTCCAGGCCAGAAGCGTGAGTCCGGTCGGCTTACTCACGCTTCTGGCCGTTGGAAATGCCGGCGTTCAGCATGAACAGCACATGCGGGGAACGCCGGCATTTCCAGACCTCGAGAGCGTGCGACTGCACAGGCAGCGCTTGCGCAGTGAACTTCGTGGATTTCATTCATGAAATCCGTGAGGTTAAGTCCTTAGAAGTTACACTTGAAAAAAGCAAGTGTAAAGTTGTTCATTGGCTGCGGAGGAAGATATATTTTATCGTGGAGCTTTTGAAATGCAATATTTTTGTTTGGGAAAGGGAGGGAAGTTATTTTAAGAAATTTTAAGTAAGTTTAAAAGTTTAAATTTTTTTTTTAAAAGGGTTTTCAGAACGGTAGGTAGAAGGAGCAATTGTGGCTGTGTGAATGGAATGTGAGAATGAGTTATGTATGTATGTCCACATATATTCCTTTACGTATATGTATGTATGTTTTATATTCCTTTACTAATGTGTATGAATGTATGTTTTTAATTATGATTTTCAAATAAGTTACTTTCTCTGAAAGTCATAATTAAATAATACATTCATACACATAAGTAAAGGAATATATACATAACACGCAAAGGAATATATACAGACATACATACTTTCAGAAGCTCCACGATAAGAAATATCTTCCTCCGCAGCCTCTGTAGCAACTGTACCCATGCTTTTTTGTAATGACTGGACCTCACTGAAAGCATTAATGAAAGCGGCGAATTAAACTGCGCACGCGCTGCCTGTGCAGTCGCACGCGTTCTGCCTCTGAACCCCTTCGTTCAGAGGACAGGAAATGCCGGTTTTCCCCACATGCACTGTGCATGCTGAAAACCGGCATTTCATCCGGCCAGATGCGTAAGTACCCCGACCGTACTAGCGCATTTGGAAGGGAATTATTGGGCCAACATTTTACATGTCAATAAAATAAAAAATTTAACAATTGCACGACTTGCCCCCTCGCATCTGCGACTGAGGGTCCAAGGAGGTGCATTGCGCAAGAGGTCATCATCGTACGTATCCTCACACTGTTCCCTTTGGGGAACTGTATGAAGTGGTGGAAGGATTTATGGCCGTGATTAACGCTCATTCCGTGACCGTAACCATCTTTGAACCAGCCATTAGGGTGGTTAGTCCTATGGCAGGAGGGTTTTACGGGCTCCCACAACCCATCTGAGGGGGGGGGGGCCACCAACACCCACGGACGCAAGTATCCCGCTGGATGTCCACCCAGAATTTAAAATTGGAGCTCCGACTCCACTTGCCGGGACTGTCTGGAGTGGGGTTCAAAACCCTACTCCTTCTGGCCCAGCGGCGGGGATGCTTACTGCTACGCAAAAGGCCCACTCCGCACAAAAGGTGACACCCATACGTTTCCTGCGCCTTTTCCCTCCCCGTGACTGGAGCCCTATGCTGCCATTTCACGTTGCTAATCGGATTGGGCCTTTGTCATAGCGGTAGGATCCCCGCCGCTGGGCCAGATCAGGGTAGGGTTTCGAACCCCGCTCCAGACAGTCCCGGCAAGTGGAGTCGGAGCTCCGGCTCTAAATTCTGGGTTGACATCCAGTGGGATATTTGTGTCCGTGGGTGTGGGTGGCCCCCCCTCCTTGTATAGCTTGTGGGAGCCCGTAAAACCCTCCCGCCATAGGACTAACCGCCCTAATGGCTGGTTCAAAGATGGTTACGGTCACGGAATGAGCGTTAATCACGGCTATAAATCCTTCCACCACTTCATACAGTTCCCCAAAGGGAACAGTGTGAAGACACGTATGACGACGACATTGCTAAATAAATAAATGGAATTTAAAAAATTCTTTTAGGGCTTTTCAAAGTCTTTAAATTGCTTTAATTCTCTTTAAAACTACTTCAGATTACTCAAAATAATGTAAACATTTAAAAAAGTTTATAAAAGTTACCAAAATCTTCAAAAAACTTCCAAAAACCTATTTAAACTGCTGCTTTGCATGTAAAAAAGCAAAGCAGCTTGACAGAAACATTGGGGGCGTGTCCAGTGAAACTGAGACCTCAAGGGGCGTGTCTCACTTACACTGCACGCTCCTGGCTCCGCGCTGGCTGCACTCCTGGGCGGCGTGACGTCATACGCTGCCCGGGGTTCTTCTTTCAGTTTCTGCAAGTGCAGGCGTCCCTGGAGCTGATCGGCAGGAGCGCGGGGTAAGTGCAAATACGGGGCTTGCACGCGCTGCAAGCCCCGTTCTGGAATTTCTGGCCCCATATGTTTACCCAGACAAAGGGAAACAGTTTTATATTCATAGGGGAGCATCAAAGACCCATTAAAGACATCAAGAAGACATTCAAAACAATACAAGGTCATTCCAGACCAGAGATGGCCGTTACCGGCCATCCCAAAGTAGTTTAAAACATAATAATTACCCCGTTGTGATACCAGCCCGCCAAAAGTTAAACAAAGACTAACCTTGATTTGGCGGGAGATAAAAGCCTCTTTTGAGAAGTATATCTGGGAGACCCGGGGTAGCGATCGTTATCCTGAGAAAGATCGAGGTGCTGAGGAGGTTCACAGGGTCCGGGGCTTCAGCTGGGCTTCTACATTGGTACGGAATTCAAGCGGAGACGACGGAGGATCGAGGTTCGAGATGGGAGGTTGGGTCAGCATCTAGCCCTGGGGTAACTGTCGGGAGATCATCGACCAACCCCGGGACGCTGACAAGTATAGGTGAAACCTATATGAAAACGGTGAACCAACTGGGCTGTGCGACAAAGCCCATACGAAAATGGTAAAACAGTTGGTCTCTCCCCGCACCGACTTCCAGGCCTGCTGACATCCAGCCTGTCCGTGACCTTCACCTCGAGGAAGAAGAGAGAGTGTCGCAGCCCGCAGCGCTGACTACGTGGAGACAGGACGCCTGAAAGGATCAAAACGCAGACCTGTTTCAAAACTCTATACTTTCCAACGGGATTGGTGAGCATGTTTCTGGCCCCTCACAATCTGATCTAGATAGGCTTAGGGGGTGGGCATTTAAAGGGTAATTTAACAATAAGTTGTTGTCCCTCGATGTTCCGTGTGTTTCCCCATTTCGTGATGACTTTTGTAAAGTATAATATGCCTGTACATATCTTAGCCAGTACTGTATTATGATTTGTTTTTCGCTCCCATGTACCTTATTGGCTTGCAGTTTAATCTGTTCCTTTATGCAATAAAGTTTCATTTCGTTTTCATTAAACCTGGTCGATAGAGTTTTCCCTGCATTGTAGTTCCTGCCTCAAAATCCAGTGTCTAGAACCTAAGGGGCGAGTGGGTCGAACCACTCAAGGTTTTACTGTGCAAGAGAGAGAGGCCTCTAGAGAGAGAAACCTCTGCGATCTAAAACCCCTTACAGGAGTCCCGTGTAACGCCTGATTTCGCGCCTCAATCACCTTTAGGGGCGCTGCAAACCAATATCGCGCGAGGTGGCGATAAGTTGCGTCTGGCTATAAAATTTGCGCAGCGCCAATTCTAACGCCCCAAGCGGGGCTATACCCAATTTCTAGGCCTGAATGTTATAAAGCTATTCTGCCACAAGGTGCATATTGTCTAAGCCCAATCCTGAATTCAACTGACATTCACATTTGCCCACTTTCCAGCAGTGATCTCTAGATAGGAAACAGGAGTGGAAACTCTAAGAGGAAAGAATTAATTATTGCCCTGTTTGGGGGCGGTAACCTTTGAAAGCTGGGAAACTTAGCACCAGGCGCTAATGATTGCCAGCTTTCACAAAATTGGGTTTAGCGCTCCAGGAAGGAAGTGCAGCGCTGCACACTGGGCCATGCAGCGCTGCCGTGTTCTGAGGCTCCTTCCCTCCCTTAAAGGGAAGGGCCATCGCTGCAGGCTCTGCATTGGGACCAGTTAGCTGGTCCCCAATGGTGGCCACGATCCAGCTCGGTCAGCCCCATGCACTCCAGCAGTGTTCTGGGCTGATCGATCGTGGCCCAGGAGAAGGAATAAAAATTGAGCAAAACCATAAAAAAATTTAGAGACTTACATCAGCAACCTCCCCTTTAACTTTTGCCCCCGAAGCGCCCGGCCTCCCGATCAATGCCTCCTGTAACTGCTGGTGTTGTCACCCAGCGATGCTGCAGGGGGCGGAACCGAAGTTCGGATCCAGGGGCGCAACCGGGGCGATGCGCACGAAGATGACGTCACGATCTCCGGGCAGAGGAGATCGGGGCGCAACGCCATACTGCCGCCGCAAAACCTCCTGCCAAATTTAGTGGGAGGCAATATTGTCGCCATGCCAGGGCGGTAAGTCATTAGCACCCCCCGGAGGCGATAACGGGAGGCGCAAAGGTACCCAGGGGGAGAAATTCATTATTGCCCCATTTGGGGGCGGTAACCTTTGAAAGCTGGGAAACTTAGCGCCAGACGCTACTGATTGCCAGCATTCACAAAATTAGGTTTAGCGCTCCTTCATGGGGCATTAAAGGATGCAGGCGGGGCGGTAGTTGTGCAGCGCAGCTCAATAGGCCATGCAGCGCTGCCGCGTTCCGAGGCTCCTTCCCTCCCTTAAAGGGAAGGGCCATCGTTGCAGGCTCTACATTGGGACAAGTTAGCTGGTCCCCGACGGCAGCCGCAATCTGACTCGATCAACCCCATGCACTCCAGCAGAGTGCCGGACTGATCGATCGTGGCCCAGGAGAAGGAAGAAAAAAATGACCAAAACGATTTGAAAAATATAGTCACTTACAGTCAGGGGGAGATAGAGGAACAGATATGTAGGCAAATCTCAGAGAAATGTGCAAATAATAGGGTAATAATAGTAGGGGATTTCAACTTCCCTAATATTAACTGGGATAGTCAGAGTGTGAAAGGCTTAGGGGGTGCAGAATTCTTAAAGTGCATCCAGGAGAGCTTTTTGAGCCAGCATGTAGAAAGTCCTACAAGAGATGGGGCGGTACTGGACCTAATTCTAGGAAATGTGGCCGGGCAAGTGGTAGAAGTATTAGTAGGTGAGCACTTTGGTGACATGACCACAATTCGGTGAGATTTAAGATAGTCATGGAAAAGCACAGAGATGGACCAGAAATAAAGGTTCTAAACTGGGGGAAGGCCGATTTTAATATGATAAGGCAGGATCTGGCCAAAGTGGACTGGGATCAGCTACTTGTAGGAAAATCCACATCTGAGCAATGGGAGTCTTTCAGAAAGGAAATTGAGAGAGTACAATGGCAACATGTTCCCGTAAAGGTCAAGGGTGGGACCAACAAGCCCAGGGAACCTTGGATGTCAAGGGATATACAAGAATGGATTAGGAAAAAAAGGGGGGCTTTTGACAGATACAAAGGACTAAAGACAGAGGAAGCCCTAGAGGAGTATAAAAAGTGCAGGGGGATACTTAAAAAAGAAATCAGGAGAGTGAGGTGGGGCCATGAAATAACACTGGCGAGCAAAATAAAGGAAAATCCTAAGGTGTTTTATAAGTTTATTAAGGGCAAGAGGATAACTAGGGAAAGAGTAGGGCCCATTAGGGACCAAAGTGGCAAACTGTGTGTGGAGCCAGAAGATGTAGGTGGGGTTTAAAATGAACTTTATGCATCTGTGTTCACTATGGAGAAGGACGATGTAGACATAGAAATCGGGCAGGGGGACTGTGATATTAGCATCGAGAGGGAGGAGGTACTAACGGTTTTAGCAGGCTTAAAAGTGGATAAATCCCCAGGCCCGGACGAGATGTATCCCAGGCTGCTGTGTGAGGCAAAGGAGGAGATTGCAGGGGCTCTGACACAAATATTCAGAACCTCTCTGGCCACAGGGGATGTGCCAGAGGACTGGAGAACAGCTAACGTAGTACCATTATTCAAGAAGGGTAGTAGGGATAAACCAGGGAATTACAGGCCAGTGAGCCTAACATCAGTGGTAGGGAAATTATTGGAAAAAATTCTGAGGGACAGAATTAGTCTCCACTTGGAGAGGCAAGGATTAATCAGGAATGGTCAGCATGGCTTTGTCAAGGGAAGATCATGTCTGACCAATTTGATTGAATTTTTCGAGGGGGTGACTAGGTGTGTGGATGAGGGTAGTGCAGTGGATGTGGTATACGTGGATTTCAGTAAGGCTTTCTGTAGTGTATGTACCTTTAAGAGCCCCTGTGTACTGTAATACCGGTAGTGACCACTCGGGTATATAAGCCTGCATAGCGTATTGTATCTTTTAGTTCACCTCCAGACTTTGTTCAGTAAACACCTGTTAAGCCAACTCCTGCATTCCGTGTCTCCATTAACACACGGATACAACAGTGGCGACGAATTGGAAACGGACTTACCTGCAATTCGGCAGCACCTCAAGGAGATCGATTCCTCAGATGAAGGTCGAAGAAAAAAAAAAAGAAAAAACTGTGGCTTCACCAGCTAGCCGGGCTGGTGGCAGGTACTGCACTAATCCTTCCTGGGCGGCGGGCTGGGGCTCGATCGGGTGGCTCTGCAGCGGGGCCGAGCAGCGAGTCGGAAGGCGGAGGCAAACAGAGACGGAGGGTGCAGCACTCGGGAGACGGCCGGCGCTGCAAAGCAGGTCGGCGTTCGGACCAAGCAGAGGGAGGGAAAAGTCCCAGAGAGTCCGGCGGGAACGAGTCTCCAACTATTAAAAATATCTGTGTAAATAAAAACCGCGGAGAACAGCGTTGTCAGCAGCGGCAGCAGCGGGAAAGCGTGGGAGGCGCCATTTTTTCTCAGCAGGGAAGAAAGGAAAGCGCGGGAGGCGCCATTTTTGATTTTCAGGATGCCTAAGACTGGCAATATTACTGCTTTCGATAGTGATATAAAGGATTGGACCACATATGTGGAAAGAGTGGAGGTATATTGCACAGCGAATGAAGTAGAGGATGATAAAAAGGCGTCGGTACTTCTAAATCTGATGGGCGCAAGGACATACGGGCTGTTATGAAACTTAATCACTCCAGCCAAACCGATGGACAAGAATTTTAAG
The DNA here is from genome assembly GCF_052327205.1 of Somniosus microcephalus. Classification (NCBI taxonomy): domain Eukaryota; kingdom Metazoa; phylum Chordata; class Chondrichthyes; order Squaliformes; family Somniosidae; genus Somniosus; species Somniosus microcephalus. Next base: position 45,926,226 of record NC_140993.1, on the reverse strand, counting down.
GAGATTGTTGATACCCTACAGGAGCACTTAAACCCAACACCGCTGCTGATAGCGGAACGATTCAAATTCTTCAGGAGGAATCAGCACAAGAATGAAAGTAACGCTGATTACCTCACCGAATTAAGAAAGCTGTCAAAGCACTGCCAATTCGGGGCAGGACTGGCAGATTCTCTATGAGACAAATTCGTCTGCGGTCTCCTGAGTGAAGGAACACAGAAAAGGCTACTTTCTGAGAAAGATTTGACACTGGACAAGGCTTTCAGTATGGCTGTATCGTATGAAGCAGCAGCAAGAGGAGCTGCAGAGATACAGTAAAAGCCACAGGACTTCGGCACCCATGAAATGACACGGGGTTTCGAGAGATGTTATCACTGCGGCAGATCCACCCATGATCAGTGGGACTGCTGGTTCAAGGACAAAGCATGCAGGCAATGCAGAAAGATGGGACACATTGCACGTGTATGCCGATCTGGAAACAAAAAATCCACTGACAGAAAAAAAATCAATAAGGAAAAGTACAGAAAGGTACAAATGATGATGGACAGTAGCTCCGAAGACCAGAAGAGCGATAGCGACTCCAGAAACAAGAGACTAAGCTGTCTCAAATTACATAATGTAATTGCCAAAGAAGATTACCAGACCATTTGGGTTACCCTCATGATAGCGGGGTCCCCAGTTAAAATGGAGCTAGATACAGGATCAGCTCTGACCGTCATAAGTCGACGGGATTACGAGCGGCTATTTCCGCATATACCTTTGAAAGACACATCCATTATCTTGAAGACATATACGGGGCAGAAAGTATACCCCAGAGGGAAAATAAGGGTGCCTGATGTATACAACGGCAAGGAAATACAGAAGTTGTATTTATACGTTCTGCAAGATGGTGGTCCACCGCTGTTGGGACGTGAATGGATCAGGAAGATACGTTTAGACTGGCACTCCATTCAGGTACTGACGGTGACCAGTAAGAAAAAAAATGACGATGATGTCATACCTGAACGATTAAAAGACATCTTGGCCAACGCCAAAGAAGTGTTTCAACAGGAACTAGGAACCTTGAAAGGCGTCACTGCCTCAATAAAAGTGGAAGATGCGGCAATTCCCAAGTTTTTTAAGGCAAGGCCGGTGCCATACGCAATTCGTCCAGCAGTCGAGGCAGAGCTGGAGAATTTGGAAAAGGCAGGCGTGTTATCCAAGGTAGATTGGAGCGAGTGGGCAACACCCATCGTCCCGGTCATGAAGAAAACGTTGAATAATGATAAATCTGAAGAACAGAGAAAAATTCGCATCTGTGGGGACTTCAAGGTGACTGTAAACCCGGTCCTTCACACGGTACAGTATCCTCTTCCGAGGATAGAAGATATTTTCACCTCACTATCCGGAGGGAAACGTTTCACCAAAATTGACTTGGCACAGGCATATCTACAGATGGAGGTTGAAGAGGCCTCTAAAAAGTATCTCACGATAAACACACACAAAGGCCTGTACCAGTACAATCGACTGGTTTTCGGAGTAGCATCAGCTCCAGCTATCTGGCAAAGAGCTATGGAGCAAGTCCTGCAAGGGATTCCGGGGACTCAATGCTACCTAGATGACATCCTTGTAACAGGAGAAAACGACAATGAGCACCTTGCCAATTTGGAGCAGGTGCTCACTAGGCTGAGAGAACGGGGCCTACGAGCAAATCGCCGCAAGTGCGAATTTTTCCAGAAACAAATATCATATTGTGGCCATATAATTAACGAAGAAGGGTTGCATAAGTCACCTGAAAAAATTGAAGCGGTCATAAAAGCCCCAGCACCTGAAAATGTCTCACAATTAAGGTCGTTCCTGGGATTGATAAATTACTATCATAAATTTTTACCGAACTTGTCAACTGTTCTGCACCCTCTTAACGCACTGCTACAAACGGGAGTAATTTGGAAATGGAGCGAAGACTGTAAATGTGCCTTCCATAAATGCAAAGGCTTGATCACGTCCAAGGAAGTATTGGCTCATTACAACCCATCACTGCCAATCAGACTGGCGTGCGATGCATCCCCTTACGGCGTAGGAGCGGTATTATCGCATAGATTCCCTGATGGCTCGGAGCGGCCGATAGCTTTTGCGTCACGCTCATTGAACTCAGCTGAGCGTAACTATGCCCAGATCGACAGGGAAGCACTCAGCCTGGTGTGGGGAGTGAAGTAATTCAACCATTACCTACACGGACAAAAATTTACCTTGTTGACTGACCATCAACCCCTCGTCTCCATATTCAACCCTAAAAAAGGCATTCCCATTATGACAGCGCAAAGGCAACAGAGGTGGTCCCTTTTCCTAGGGGCATCCCTGTGGTGTATGTGCCTTTAAGAGCCCCCTGTGTACTGTAATGCCGGTAATGGCCACTCGGGCTATATAAGCCTGTATAGTGTCTTGTATCTGTGAGTTCACCTCCAGACTTTGTTCAGTAAACACCTGTGAACCCAACTCCTGCATTCCGTGTCTCCATTAACACACGGATACAACAGTGGTGACGAATTGGAAACGGACTTACCTGCAATTTGGCAGCACCTCAAGGAGATCGATTCCTCAGACGAAAGTCGAAGAAAAACAAGAAAGAAAAAGAAAAAAACTGTGGTTTCACCAGCTAGCCGAGCTGGTGGCAGGTACGGCAATAATCCTTCCTGGGCGGCGGGCTGGGGCTCCATCGGCTGGCTCTGCAGCGGGGCCGAGCAGCGAAGGCGGAGGCAAACAGAGACAGAGGGGGGGAGCACTCGGGAGATGGCCGGCGCCACAAAGCAGGTCGGCGTTCGGACCAAGCAGAGGGAGGGAAAAGTCCCAGAGAGTCCTGCGGGAACGAGTCTCCACCTATTGAAAAAAAACCTATGTAAATAAAAACCGCGGAGAACAGCGTTGTCAGCAGCAGCAGCGGCGGGAAAGCGCGGGAAGCGCCATTTTTTTTCTGCAGGGAAGAAAGGAAAGTGCGGGAGGCGCCATTTTTTTTCAGGATGCCTAAGGCTGGCAATATTAATGCTTTCGATAGCGATATAGAGGATTGGACCACATATGTGGAAAGAGTGGAGGTATATTGCACAGCAAATGAAATAGAAGATGATAAAAAGGCATCAGTACTTCTAAATCTAATGGGCGCAAGGACATACGGGCTGTTACGAAACTTAATCACTCCAGCCAAACCAAAGGACAAGAATTTTAAGGAGATTGTTGATACCCTACAGGAGCACTTAAACCCAACACCGCTGCTGATAGCGGAACGATTCAAATTCTTCAAGAGGAATCAGCACAAGAATGAAAGTAACGCTGATTACCTCACCGAATTAAGGAAGCCGTCAAAGCACTGCCAATTCGGGGCAGGACTGGCAGATTCTCTTCGAGACAAATTCGTCTGCGGTCTCCTAAGTGAAGGAACACAGAAAAGGCTACTTTCTGAGAAAGATTTGACACTGGACAAGGCTTTCAGAATGGCTGTATCATGCGAAGCAGCCGCAAAAGGAGCTGCAGAGATACAGCAAAAGCCACAGGACTTCGGCACCCATGAAATGACACAGGGTTTCGAGAGATGTTATCGTTGCGGCAGATCCACCCATGACCAGAGGGACTGCTGGTTCAAGGACAAAGCATGCAGGCAATGCAGAAAGATTGGACACATTGCACGTGTATGCCGATCTGGACACAAAAAATCCATGGACAGGAAAAAAATCAATAAGGAAAAGTACAGAAAGGTACAAATGATGACGGACAGCAGCTCCAAAGACCAGAAGAGCGATAGCGACTCCGGAAACAAGAGACTAAGCTGTCTCGAATTACATAATGTAATTGCCAAAGAAGATTACCAGACCATTTGGGTTACCCTCATGATAGCGGGGTCCCCAGTTAAAATGGAGCTAGATACAGGATCAGCTCTGACCGTCATAAGTCGACGGGATTACGAGCGTCTATTTCCGCATATACCTTTGAAAGACACATCCATTATCTTGAAAACATATACGGGGCAGAAAGTATACCCCAAAGAGAAAATAAAGGTGCCTGTTGTATACAACGGCAAGGAAATACAGAAGTTGTATTTATATGTTCTGCAAGATGGTGGTCCACCGTTGTTGGGACGTGAATGGATCAGAAAGATACGTTTAAACTGACACTCCATACAGGCACTGACGGTGACCAGTAAGAAACAAAATGATGATGACGTCATACCTGAACGATTAAAAGACATCTTGGCCAACGCCAAGGAAGTGTTTCAACAGGAACTGGGAACCTTGAAAGGCGTCACCGCCTGAATAAAAGTGGAAGATGCGGCAATTCCCAAGTTTTTTAAGGCAAGGCCGGTGCCATACGCAATTCGTCCAGCAGTCGAGGCAGAGCTGGAGAATTTGGAAAATGCAGGCGTATTATCCAAGATAGATTGGAGCGAGTGGGCAACACCCATCGTCCCGATCATGAAGAAAACATTGAATAATGATAAATCTGAAGAACTGAGAAAAATTCGCATCTGTGGGGACTTCAAGATGACTGTAAACCCGGTACTTCACACAGTACAGTATCCTCTTCCGAGGATAGAAGATATTTTCGCCTCACTATCCGGAGGGAAACGTTTCACCAAAATTGACTTGGCACAGGCATATCTACAGATGGGGGTTGAGGAGGCCTCTAAAAAGTATCTCACGATAAATACACACAAAGGCCTGTACCAGTACAATCGACTGGTTTTCGGAGTAGCATCAGCTGAAAAAATTGAAGCGGTCATAAAAGCCCCAGCACCTGAAAATGTCTCACAACTAAGGTCGTTCCTGGGATTGATAAATTACTATCATAAATTTTTACCGAACTTGTCAACTGTTCTGCACCATCTTAACGAACTGCTACAAACGGGAGTAATTTGGAAATGGAGCGAAGACTGTAAACGTGCCTTCCATAAATGCAAAGGCTTGATCACGTCCAAGGAAGTTTTGGCTCATTACAACCCATCACTGCCAATCAGACTGGCGTGTGATGCATCCCCTTACGGCGTAGGCGCGGTATTATCGCATAGATTCCCTGATGGCTCGGAGCGGCCGATAGCTTTTCCGTCACGCTCATTGAACTCAGCTGAGCGTAACTATGCCCTGATTGACAGGGAAGCACTCAGCCCAGAATGGGGAGTGAAGAAATTCAACCATTACCTACACGGACAAAAATTTACCTTGTTGACTGACCATCAACCCCTCGTCTCCATATTCAACCCTAAAAAGGGTGTTCCCATTATGACAGCGCAAAGGCTACAGAGGTGGTCCCTTTTCCTAGGGGCACACCAATATGACATAGAATACAAAGGATCAAAACAGCATGGGAATACTGACGGTTTATCGCGCCTACCGTTGCCAACGGTAGAAGAGGCACCTACAGTGGACCCAGTGGAGATGTTCCACTCAACCATAGTGGAATGTCTACCAGTAACAAATTCTACCATTGAAAAGGAAACGAGAAATGACCCGACTCTCTCACGAGTCTACAATTTAACGGTGAAGGGATGGCCAGCACATGGCGAACCACTGTTGCCAGCATTCTCGCAAAGAAGAGAACAGCTGTCAGTGTGCCGAGGAACCTTGATGTGTGGATCCAGAGTGGTGATTCCACCTAAACTCCAGGATAAAGTGCTAAAGGAGCTTCACGAGGGGCATCTGGGTGGAGTGAAAATGAAGAACCTAGCCAGAGCGTTTGTGTGGTGGCCAGATATCGATGGAGACATCGAAGAAATAACCAAGAGCTGTCTAGGATGTCAGAAGGTCCAAAACGCCCCACCACAAGCCCCTCTACATCCATGGGAGTGGCCCTCATCTCCATGGCAAAGGGTACATATTGACTTTGCTGGTCCATTTATGGACTCAATGTTCTTAATCGCGGTTGATGCACACTCCAAGTGGCCGGAGGTAATAAAGATGTCCTCCACCACCACGGAAAAAAACATCACAGTATTAAGGACCATATTTGCCAGGAATGGGCTGCTTGAACAGATCTGTTCTGATAATGGACCGCAATTTGTGTCCGAAGAATTCAGGAAGTTCTTAAAAAACAATGGGGTTAAGCACTACACGTCCGCCCCATACCACCCCGCCACCAATGGATTAGCTGAAAGGTTTGTCCAGACCTTCATGAAGGCCATAAAGGCCATGGGTAATGAAGACATAAAACTTCAGCACAAGGTGGATAACTTCTTGTTCGCATACAGGAATGCAACACATGTGGTTACAAACCAAACTCCCGCCATGATGTTTTTCAATAGAAGACTAAGATGCCGGCTGGATTTGATCAAGCCAAACATCAGAAGGGACGTAGAGAACCGGCAATTTCAAGGCATGAATACATAGATACATAGATACATAGAAGATAGGAGCAGGAGTAGGCCATTCGGCCCTTCGTGCCTGCTCCGCCATTCGATGAGATCATGGCTGATCCTTTAATTCAGTATCCCGTCCCCGCCTTCTCTCCGTAACCCTTAACCCCTTTTGCCCGTAGAAATATATCTAATTCCCTCTTAAATATATTTAATGAGCTGGCGTACACTGCCCTCTGTGGCAATGAGTTCCACAGGTTCACCACTCTCTGAGTGAAGAAATTCCCCCTCATCTCTGTCCTAAATGGTTTAGCCCTTATCCTTAAATTATGTCCTCTAGTTCTGTTCTCACCCGCCAAGGGAAACATTCCTTCTGCATCCAGTCTGTCTAGACCTGTCAGAATTTTATACACTTCTATGAGGTCCCCTCTCAATCTTCTAAACTCCAGTGTGTACATCCCTAAACTACATAGTCTCTCCTCATAGGTCATTCCCGCCATTCCTGGTATCAGCCTGGTGAATCGCCGCTGCACCCCCTCCATGGCAAGAACATCCTTCCTCAGATGAGGCGACCAAAACTGTACACAGTACTCGAGGTGTGGTCTCACCAGTGCCCTGTACAGCTGCAGCAAGGTATCCCTGTTCCTGTATTCTAACCCTTTTGCTATGAAGGCCAGCATACCGTTTGCCTTCTTGACCGCCTGTTGCACCTGCATGCTCGCCTTCAGTGACTGGTGTACAAGAACACCCAGGTCTCTCTGTACTTCCCCCTCTCCCAATCTATTGCCATTTAAATAATAATTTGCCCTCCCGTTCCTGCACCCAAGGTGGATAACTTCGCACTTGTCCACATTATAGTGCATCTGCCATTTATCCGCCCAATCGCCCAGTCTGTCCAAATCGCTCTGGAGCTTCCTGGTCTCTTCCTCTGAGCCCACCCCCCCTCCTAGTTTAGTGTCGTCTGCAAATTTGGAAATGCTGCATCCGACTCCCTGATCCAGGTCATTAATGTAAATTGTGAACAGCTGGGGGCCCAGGACAGATCCCTGTGGTACCCCACTTGTTACTGCCTGCCATTCAGAAAATGAAAGGCCAACTAGAACCTTTCAGATAGGTCAACACGTTTTGGCCTGGGACTATCGTACCAAGAAATGGCAGCCTGGAACTATTTGCACGCGACTAGGACCACTAATGTATACCGTGGACATTGGAGAAAGCATAATAAGGCGCCATGCTAACCAGATCATAGAGTCATCTGAAAAGTGACAACCTACACCACAACTCTATACGCCTAATGATGAAGCAGAGATGCCCATAGTATCTACCTCCGATCCGGTGATACTGGAACCAGATGAACCCGACACTGGCATTCAAGCCGAATCGACCTTGCCAAAAGAACCTACTACGCCACCGAAAACTACTACACCACCGAGGCGTTATCTGGACCGAGTCAGGAAGCCTCCAGAGAGACTGACTTATAATTGATTAACTGCAGCATATGTGTAGATTATTGTTCTTGCAAACATGTTAATTAATGATTACTTAAAATGTTATGTACTAATTATCTAAAAGGGGAGGAATTGTAGTGTATGTACCTTTAAGAGCCCCTGTTTACTGTAATACCGGTAGTGACCACTCGGGTATATAAGCCTGTATAGCGTCTTGTATCTTTTAGTTCACCTCCAGACTTTGTTCAGTAAACACCTGTTAAACCAACTCCTGCATTCCGTGACTCCATTAACACACGGATACAACACTTTCGATAAAGTCCCGCATAGGAGACTGGTCAAGAAGGTAAGAGGCCATGAGATCCAGGGTGCCTTGGCACATTGGATCCAAAACTGGCTTAGTGGCAGATGGCAGAGGGTAATGGTCAAAGGTTGTTTTTGTTACTGGAAGCCTGTGTCCAGTGGGGTACCGCAGGGATCGGTGCTGGGTCCCTTGCTGTTTGTGGTCTACATTAATGATTTGGATGTGAATGTAAAAGGTATGATCAGTAAGTTCGCAGATGACACGAAAATTGGTGGGGTAGTAAATAGCGAGGAGGGTAGCCTCAGTCTGCAAGATGATATAGATGGGTTGGTCAGATGGGCGGAACAGTGGCGAATGGAATTTAACCCTGAAAAGTGTGAGATGATGCATTTTGGAGGGACTAATAAGGCAAGGGAATACACAATGAATGGTAAGACCCTAGGAAAGACAGAGGATCAGAGGGACCTTGGTGTGCATGTACATAGATCCCTGAAGGCAGCAGAACAGGTGGATAAGGTGGTTAAAAAGGCATATGGGATACTTGCCTTCATTAGCCGAGGCATAGAATATAAGAGCAGGGAGGTTATGATGGAGCTGTACAAAACACTGGTTAGGCCACAGCTGGAATATTGTGTGCAGTTCTGGTCGCCACACTAGAGGAAGGATGTGATTGCTTTGGAGAGGGTGCAGAGGAGATTCGCCAGTATGTTACCTGGGCTGGAGCGCTTCAGCTATGAAGAAAGACTGGACAGGCTGGAGTTGTTTTCCTTGGGCAGAGAAGGCTGAGGGGGGACCTGATTGATGTGTACAAAATTATGAGGAGCATAGATAGGGTAGATAGAAAGGAACCTTTTCCATTAGTAGAGGGGTCAATAACAAGGGGGCATAGATTCAAGGTAAGGGGCAGGAGGTTTAGAGGGGATTTGAGGAAGAACTTTTTTACCCAGGGGGTGGTTGGAATCTGGAACTCACTGCCTGAAAGGGTGGTAGAGGCACGAACCCTCACAACATTCAAGAAGCATTTGGATGAGCACTTGAAATGCCATAGCATACAAGGCTACGGACCAAATGCTGGAAAGTGGGATTAGATTAGACAGGGCTTGATGGCCGGCATGGACGCGATGGCCCGAAGGGCCTCTTTCTGTGCTGTATAACTCTATGACTCTATGACTTACCTTGCCAGCCTCCCTTTAACTTACGCCCCCGAAGTGCCCGGCCTCATGAGCAACGCCTCCTGCAGCTGTCGGTGTCATCGCCCGCAATGCCACAGAGGGCGAAATCGAAGTTCGGGTCCGGGACGGAACCAGGGCGATGCGCAAGGTGATCATGTCACGAAGTGGGCGAAGGAGATCGGGGCGCAATGCCATACCGCTGCTGCAAACCTCCCGCCAAATTTAGCTGGAGCGATAAGCTCGCCTCTCCCGGGCAGTAAGTGGTTAGCGCCCAGTTTTCGCACCCCCCCGGAGGCGATAATGGGAGACGCAAAGGTGTCCAATTTCTCCTCCTGACTGTCTTGAGGACAATGGGCCCTTGGGCATGCTACTGGAGGGCACCCAGTGTCTGAGAAACTATATCCCAGTCCCTTTAGGAGAGATGGCAATAAATCGAGGGCAGAAGAATGTAATATTTAGGGAGACATTCGGACATGATTCTAAGAAGCTTAAGAGAATAAAAGGTACTTTTTGATGCATCAACAAGTGTTCTATTTAATAATTAAATCAGGAGTGTACAGCCAGAGTAGGAAAACAAGTTACACACCAAGGAATTGGTATGATACCTATTCAATACTTCTTGATCTATCTTGCCTTCTCACCTACTCTTTTCAACCTTGGTGGTGTCCTCCGCTATAAATCTTGATCCCTCACCTAGGCTTTTCAATATAAATAAAAGACATGCAGGATTAAAGCTCCCCTTCAAAGGGAAGCTCTTGAAAACTGAACTGAAGCAAAGATTCCAATGTAGCATGAAGCTTTTTGAGCACAACGATGGAATCATTAGCTTGGTTAACGAGTCTAAGATTGCAATCTTTTTTGTCAAGGGAATACCTGCATTCTCTAACTCCCAACGTAATAACTTAGCCATTGGGAGATTAGGTGGAGCTCTATGTTCTGGAATCATGGCCTCTTGGGAATTACTCTCAAGCTGCATCAGCTCTTTTTTCAATTGTAAAGTCATCGAAAACAGCATTCATTTGTCATGTATCTGTTGTCAAGGTCATAATACATCGTAACAACTTACAAATCTGCGGTACTCGAGGTGTAAGTTGCTTTAATATCTTTACAAGATATATTTCATCATCATATTGTTTGATTTTTTAAAAATTATCAGCATCAAGGTTTCTTCCCACACAGATTTCTTAGTTGACTTGCCTGGTGATGAGACTCATTTGTATAACAAGCAATGGGGGATGAATGGAATGAAAAATAAGCAACAGTCAACAAAGTAATTCTTTTGTTTTTTCTGATTTTTTTTTTTCTTTCTTCTCTTGGTGGAGCTGACTTTTACTGGAATACTGTTCTATGATGCTGGCAGCCTTCTGGTACCTTGTACAAATGCCCATTTACCATTTGGATATTAAAGGAATCAAGGGATATGGGGATAGTGCAGCAAAGTGGAGATGAGGTAGAAGATCAGCCATGATCTTATTGAATGGTGGAGCAGGCTCGAAGGGCCAAATGGCCTACTCCTGCTCCTATATCTTATGTTCTTATGTCTGAATGTAGACAGTGAATGTTGACAGTCTATTTGACCATGGAAGGCATACAGCTGAGCCCAATCCAGTCCTTACCTGACATCTATAGATATATACTCTCTCACATGTGTCATGGAATAGGAATCAGTACAGAGAAACCTAGTTGATTTTTTTACCCCTCCACCGCCGCCCCGCACCCCCCCCCCCACCTTCCTAACCAGTGGTCCTTAGGCTGATTATAGCATTGCAATCTAGATAAAACCAGCATAAACTAGGGGGTAGATCTTGACTTTGTGCGATAGCGAGTCGGCAGCCCATTTTACACCTCTTCCGATTTTTATTTCCACTGACTGCAATAGAAATAAAAATCAGGAGAGATATTAAATGGGCTTGCTTATCACCCATTTGACCCTATTGTACAAAATCAGGACCTACACCCCACCCCCACCGCCCCAAGAGTCTATTCTGGGTGAATTTACCCACTAAGACGATAGAAGAAGATCCTTATACAGGAAACTCTCGTTTAAACGGCACATAAATATCCGGAATTCTCTATTAACCGGCAAAATTCTCACTCCGAAAACAACACCTGCAATGTTGCCGAGTCCGAGTCCGAGTCTCCTGTGGTGGCTGAGTTAGTCAGCGGGGGTAGTTCTCCAAACTGCCACTACTCAGCTTCTTGGCGCTGTTGGAAGTCGGAACACCTCAATAACAGGAGTCTGACTCTCCCGCACTGCCGGTAGTCTCTTCTGATCTGCCATTTTACAGGGGTACTGTATGTCTCCCACGCTGCTGGTAGTCATTGCATTGCATTACCCTCAACTGGCAGTACTGTACTTAATCAAGCATCTTCCACCATCCATTTAACACAACATTCTGTAGGTGAGTACCCAATTACTGTATACTGCACATTTCTTGATTTTTTAAATTTTTCTTTGTTAAAAATAGCCTCGGGAGATAACCCTCTCCGTCATCCGGATTTTTTGATCAACCGGCACCATGCCGGTCCCGTCGGTGCCGGATATATAAGAGTTTCTTGTATTGTGTCTTTCTTCACCTGCTCAACCCTCTTTCAACAGCAATAACACTTTAGCTAGGGTTTGTTAGCTTTGCAAAGTATCCCAATAGTAGTTGTTGCCTGCAAATATTTATATATTTGATTAGAAAGGTTAAAAATCTACCATGCACCCGTTAACAACTACCTGCAGTTATCTATGATTCACTGATCAAAATTCCTGGTCCTTAACTGATGAGTGGAGGTTGCCGACTGGTTACTTGAAGCACATCATCAATCACTGCTCCTCCAGTCTCCAGCAAAAAAAATATTTGTTAAAGCCTTGAAGTCTAAATCAATGAATGCAGCAAGAAAAGAATTAGCTGCCCATTGGGATCAAGATGCTGCACATTTCCACCTTTTCCCTTTTCTTTCCTGAATGCAATTATATTATCAACAAATGGTGCATTGGAACAATTGAGTGCTCAAGAAATGTTTAAACTTAGAGTGCAGGCATATGTAGCAATGTGGAAGTGGATCATTCTAGACATCCCAGCAGTTGAACTGAACAATGAATGATGCCTTTAATGTGGAAAGCACTTCACAAAAGTGGAAATTGATGCCGAGCAGGACCCGTAGAAGAATTAGGAAGGTTAGCAAAGGTATAGCTGGAAAGATAGGCTTTGAGGAGGAATTTAAAGGTCGGAAGTAAAATAGAATTCCAGGATATAGGAGGCCCAGGGGGAGTATGAGGAAAAGGATTTTGATTTTTAAGCAGTGGGGAATGGGGAACCATTGGAGCTTGGAAAGGATTACAGGTGAGTGGGACCTCATACCGAGTAGGACATGCGCGGCAGAGTGTTAGACGAGTTGGAATGTATGTAGGATGGGGCATGGGTGGTGGGTGAGGAAAACATTGAAGAAGTTGAGTCTGGAGGTAATGTCGCCCTTGCCAGTGAGGCCTATATCCTGAAAATGAATAACGAAAAGAAAGGACAAACAGAGGAAAAAAAATAATGCTACAGCTTGCTAGTAACATTTAATAGAACCATAATCATAGACCGGTACTGAACAGAAGGAGGCCATTCGGCCCATTGTGCCTGTGCCGGCTCTTTGTTTAACCTATCCAATTTGTCCCACCACCTGCTCTTTCCCCATAACCCTGTCATGTTTTTCCTTCATGTATTTATCCAATTGCCTTTTGAAAGTTACCATTGAATCTGCTTCCACCACCCTTTGAGGCAATGCATTCAGATCACAACAACTCGCTGCATAAAGAATGTTTCCTCATGTCGCCTCTGGTTCTTTTGCCAATCACCTTAAATCTGTGTTGTCTGGTTAGCGACCCTTCTGTAACTGTAAACAGTTCCTCCTTATTTACTCTATCAATACCGATCATGATTTTGAACAGCACTATCAAATCTCCTCTTAACCTTCCCTGCTCTAAAGAGAACAACCCCAGTTCTCCAGTCTCTCCACTGTGGCATAGTGGTTAGCACTGTTGCCTCACAGCGCCAGGGACCCGGGTTTGAATCCGGCCTCGGGTGACTGTCTGTGTGGAGTTTGCACATTCTCCCCGTGTTTGCGTGGGTTTCCTCCGGGTGCTCCGGTTTCCTCCCACAGTCCAAAGATGTGCGGGTTAGGATGATTGGCTATGATAAAAATTGACCCTTAGTGTTAGGGGGGATTAAATATGTGGGGTTACGGGGATAGGGTGGGATATGTGTTGGTGTAGGGGTTACGGGGATCGGGTGGGATATGTGTCGGTGCAGGCTCGATGGGCCGAAATGGCCTCTATCTGCACTGTGGGGTTTCTGTGATTCTGTGATTCTGTGATAAGCCCCTCACCCCTGCTACCATTCTAGTAAATATCCTGAGCACCCTCTCTAAGGCCTGCAGAATTGAACACAATACTCCAGCTGAGGCCCAACCAGTGTTTTATAAAGGTTTAGCATAACTTCCTTGCTTTTGTACTCTATGGGCTCAAATTTCCAAGCCCCGTGGAGGTGGGTTTGGAGGCGGGAGTGGGGGGAAAATTGCAGAATTGGGGGGCACGAACCCTTCCCGCCCCCAAGCTGCTTCCATGCCCGTTTCCCAGGAGGCGGGTACCTGACCTGTGCTGGGAGCCGCCTCCCCGAGGCGGGAAGGGGATTAGTGCCAATTAACTGCCTGTTAACAGGTAATTAACAGGCAGTTTTTGGCCTAATCCCTATTTTTAGCCCTGAAGTGTGGGCTGCTCGACGGCTCCAAACTACGCCAAGTTAGCAAGGCGGACCATCAGGCTGAAGGGCTTGGAGGGTTCGAGATGTCCGGTGTTCAGGTGAGTGATGGGTGCATGAGTGCAGAGGTAAGTGTGTTTGGTGTGTGTAAAGTGTTTAAATAAGTTTTACTTACCTTTACTTACTAATGCAGGCTTCCTTCCTTCAGGTGTCGGGAGTCCCTCATCTCACCGGCACAGAAAGCAGAATGGCCGCGAGCTGTCAAAAGTTGCAGCATTCTGCTTTCTGTTCTGGAGAGATTTCTAACTGAGCCTGTGGAGAAGGACTCAAGTTAGAAGTCAGATTGTCAGTGTTTGACAGCTTCACAGAGCTGTCAAACGCTGATATTTCATCTGTCAAAAGCTGTTGACAGAGGAACTGTCAATCCCTGATGTCACCTGTAACCGGGTGTCCCTTAATTGGCCTGCTGAGCCCGCTGGGTGGACTCAACAAGGCCAATCAAGGGAAAATCCCGTGGGTTGGCCACAAGTCGATGGAGGCGGGACTACAACTCAAAAAGTGGGAGTCCCGCCTCCATCACGTCCCCATTGACAAAATCCAGCCCTATGCCTCTATTAAGAAAGCCACGGATCCCATATGCTTTTTTAACAGTGTTCTCAACTTGTCCTGCAACCTTCAAAGATTTGTGTTCATACACTCCCAGGTCTCTCTGCTCCAGCACCCCCTTTATATTTGTACCATTTTGTTTATATTGCATCTCCTAATTATTCCTTCAAAAATGTATCACTTTGCGCTTCTCTGCGTTAAAATTCATCTGCCATGTGTCTGCCCATTTCACCAGTCTGTCTCTGTCCTCCTGAAGTCTGTAACTATCCTTCTCATTGTTTATTACATTTCCGAATTTTGTGTCATCTGCATACTTTGAAATTATGCCCTGTATACACAAGTCCAGGTCATTAGTATATATCAAAAAGAGCAGTGGTCCTAATACCGACCCCTGGGGAACAGCACTGTATACTTTTCTCCGGTCTGAAAAACAACCATTCACCTCTACTCTCTGCTTTCTGTCCCTTAATCAATCTTGTATCCATGCAGCCACAGTCTCTTTAGTCCCATGGACTTTAATATTGCCAACAAATCTATTATGTGGTACTTTATCAAATGCCTTCTGAAAGTTCATATACGCATCAACCACGTTACCCTCATCAACCCTCTCCGTTACTTCATCAAAGAACTCGATCAAGTTAGTCAAACATGATTTGCTTTCAACAAATCTGTGCTAACTTTCATTTATTAGGCCATAACTTTACTAGTGCCAATAAAATTTGTACCAGATTATTGCCTCTAAAAGTTTACCTACCACTGACGTTAGGCTGATTGGCCTGCAATTGCCGCGTTTATTCCGCTGCCCTTTTTTGAACAGGGTTGTAACATTTGCAATCCTCCAGTCCTCTGGCACCAACCCAATATTTAAGGAGGATTGGAAGACTGTGGCCAGAGCCTTTGCAATTTCCACCCTAACTTCCCTCAACAACTTAGCTTGCGTCCCATCTGGTCCAAGTGACTTTTCTACTTTGAGGACTTCCACTTTATCTATTTTTATCCTATCAATATTGCAACTACCTCCTCCTTTACTGCTGCATTGGCAGCATCCTCTTCTCTAGTAAAGATAGATGCAAAGTACTCATTTAGTACCTTAGCCGTGCTCTCTGCCTCCACGAGAAGATCTCCTTTTTGGTTCTTAATCGACCCCACCTTCCTTTGACTCCCCTTTTACTATTTATATGTATATAAAAGACTTTTAGATTCCCTTTTATGTAAGCCACGAATCTATTACACTCTCTTTGCCTCTGTTATTCACTTTTTTAGATCGCCTCTGTGTTTCCTGTATTCAGCTTTATTCTCTGAGTTAAAATTCATCTACCATGTGTCTGCCCACTTCACCAGTCTGTCTATGAACCTTACAGTTGTCATAAGTCTCCTTTCTCTGCTTGATTTTAATCTCTATACCTTTAATCATGCAGGGAGCTCCAGCTTTGGATTCCCTTCCTTTCCCCCTCGTGGGAATGTGTCTACTCTGTACCCAAACTGTGTCCTCTTTGAAGGCCTCCCATTGTTCAATTACTGTTTTGCCTACCAATTTTTGAGTCTAATCTACCTGTGCCAGCTCTCTTTTCAACTCACTGAAATTAGCCCTCCTCCGGTTAACTATTTTTTCTGCTTAATTATTCCTTGTCCTTTTCCATAATGGCTCTGAACCTGATGATATTATGATCACTGTTCCCCAACAGCTCCCCCACTGAAACATGCTTCAATTACCCCACTTCATTCCCCAGAATTAGATCCAGCACTACTTCCTTTCTCTTTGGGGTGGAAACACACTGATCAAGAAGTTCTGTTATACATATTTCAGGAATTCTTTCCCCTCTTTGCCCTTAACATTGTTACTATCCCAGTCTATAATAGGATAATTGAAGCCCCCCATTAACACTACTTTATAGTTCTTGCATCTTTCTGTAATTTGTCTGTAATTTGTCTGCAAATTTGCTCCTCTATTTCCTTCCCACTATTTGGTGGCCTATAGTAAACACCCAGTAGAGCAATAGTTCCTCTATTGTTCCTTTATTCTAACCAAATAGATTCCATCTTTGGCTCATCATTTACCTCATCCCTTTCCAGGGCTTTAATAGTTTATTTGATCAATACTGCCACCCTTTCCTTTCTTTCCTGAACACCTTGTATCCAGGAATATTAAGTTCCCAGTCCCTTCCTTCTTTAAGCCAGGTCTCTGTTATTGCCACTATATCATGGCGGCTTGTGCCTTCAGCTCACCAACCTTATTTACTATGTTACGTACATTTACCTACATTTCCCCCCTGTCTGATCCCTCCTATTTCTAAACTCTTCTGTGCACCATGTTTCTCCTCCATAATATTTCATCCTGGTACCCATCCCCCTGCCAAGTTAATTTAAACCCTCCCCCAGACCACTAGTTAACCTTCCCGCAAGGACATTGGTCCCAACTCTATTGAGGTGCAATCCATCCATCTTTGAGGTCCCTCCTGCTCCAGAACTGGTGCCAATGCCCCAGGAATATGAAGCTCTCCCTCCTGCACCAGTTCTCCAGCCACGCATTAACTTTTCTTATCCTACTGTTCCTATATTCACTAGGGTGTGGCACTGAGAGCAATCCAGAGATCACTACCTTTGAGGTCCTGCTTTTTAACTTCCTCCTTAGCTCGTGAAACTCTGACTGCAGGACCTCAACCCTTTTCCTTCCTATGTCATTGGTACCCACTTGGACCACAACTTCTGGCTGTTCCCTTTTACCTTTCAAAGTATTCTGCACCCAATCAATGATGTCCTTCACCCTGGCACCAGGAAGGCAACACATCATGCGGGACTTGCGTCGGTGGGTGCAGAAACGCCTGGCTGTCCCCTGACTATCGAATCCCTTATAACCACTGCATACCTACACTTCACTGTACCCCCTGTGCAGTCCGTTGCCTCACGATGTCATGCACTCCTTCGAGGCGTCATCACCCTCACCGGTATTCAATACTCAAAACTGGTTAGTAAGTGCCACATTCCTGGAGATTTCCTGCACTGCCTGCCTCTTCCAACCATGCTGGATGGGCAACTACTTACTGTCCTGAGCTTTCTGTGGTTGTGGGGTGACCACCTCTTAGAACGTATGATCCAGGAAATTCTCAGCCTCCCATATACCCTGAAGTGATTCCAGCCACTCATTATATATTTTGTACAGTATTTTTTCTAATAGCTGCTAGCGGGTTTGTATTTTAACACTAATGCCAAGTGATCAATTATTGACATACAGTGCAAGTCTATAGAGAGAGGTAATGTTGAGGTTTGACAAAGCATTGTGAAATTTAATTTAAAACTGATATTAGAAGGAATTTAGTTACTGAAAGGGAGTGAAATTTTGGGATTAATCGGTCGTACTACAGACAAAGAAATTAAGGGAAATCAAAATGCACAGAGCAGGGATGGAATCTGGGATCCTTCAGCTCCGAATGGCTCAGTGTGACATTAGGCAGTGCAACAAGGGAGTATTGATTTTAAAGGGTAAAATCACTACCCTCAGCCACACTTGAAGGGAGCATGGTTGAGACATAAGTTTACAGAACTACAACACTGGGAGAGTTAGCAGAGATCGTGTATTAGAGGGAAGCGGGTCAGTGGGCTAATTGGTCTTACTTCATCTTTCACTGTTCTTATTTTCTGATGACATATTGGTGTTCAACTTCATTACATTGTTAATTGACATGCTTGATCTAAATTGGAGCTCGCAGCTGATGAATAAACAGGCATCAGGTTGGCAATCAGCGAGGGCACAGTTTGGCTTGTGTGGAAAATCGGAAAAAAATCACACTTCAGTAAAGGATAAGAGTTTGAAATTGGGATTGAGGCTTGTTGTTGGAAGAGAGCAGAGAAAGCTTTACTCTACATCTAGCTGTGCTATACCTGACCTGGCAGTGATTTGCTCTGCGTCTAACTAAGCTATACCTAAAATAAAAACAGAAAATGCTGGAAATACTCAGCAGGACAGGCAGCACCCGAGGAGAGAGAAACAGAGTTAACATTTCAGGTCGATGACCCTTCATCAGAACTGGAAAAAGTTACTGATATAACAGATTTTAAGCAAGTGCAGGGGCAGAGAAAGGGGGAGGGGAGGAAGGAACAAAAGGGAAGGTCTGTGATAGGGTGAATGGCAGGAGAGATTAAAAGACAAAAGGGATGAATGTGCAAGGCAAAAGGAGATGGTAATGGGACAAGTTAAGAAACAAAAAATGAGTCTAGATGAGGTGTAAATGGGAATGGCAAAATCATCAACAGCTGCCATGTGAAAAGAAAAAAAATTAGGGGCAGAGATTATGGTCTGAAATTGTCGAACTCGATGTTGAGTTCAGAAGGCTGTAAAGTGCCTAATCGAAAGATGAGGTGCTGTTCCTCGAGCTTACATTAAGCTTCATTGGAACAGTGTAAGAGGCCAAGGACAGAAAGGTTCCAATGAAGCTTTACCTAATGTGGAACACTTTAACCTGCATCTAACTCTGCTAGACCCTTACCTGATCGAAGTACAGACAGGGGTTGGCAACCTAATTTTGTAGGAGCAAAATCTTGAAGCACCAGAACAAAATCTTTTTATTTTCATGTTTTGTAAGCATGTCCTCATCACTGACTCCACTCACGTGACAAGTTCATCCATGAGTGTAAATAAGCTATCTCTGTCTTCTTTGTGTATGGCTCTGGTTGTCCTCTCTTTCTCTATGTACATTTGTGTTTTACTTCTTCTCACAAACCCCACATGCGTATTATTTTTCTTTCTTTTTCTCAAGCATCTGTAGTTCTGTTCTTTTTATTTTTGTGTATATTTGTTGCTCTGTCTATCAGTCTGGCTGAAGGTCCCTCTATATCACACTTTGCCACTTTCTCTCCTTCTCTATGAGTGTCTGTGCTTCTCTAACTCTCCTGGTCTGCCTGTGCTTCTACCTCTTTATCTCCTTGTATCTCTTAATTTCTCTCTCTACTCATGTCTAATTTTCTCTATGTTTCTCCTCATGTCTGAACAGTTCTATCTCTTTGGGGAAATGCACCATCATTTGTGACTTTGCTCTGGACTGTTGCAGTGCTGTGGCCTGGGCAGGAATCTGATTGGAGAGATTCCAACATGGAGTTGTGGAAAAGATGGGCACAGATTTGGGAAGCGACAACACATTCAAGCACTTTGAATAATAAAGGGAGATTGGAGATGGGGCTGGTTGTTTGCAAGGACAAAGGGTCAAGGGTGATTTTTTTTAAGGAGGGAATTAAGATGGCGGTTTTGAAAGATAGGGGAACAATACCTGAGGTGAGGGAACCATTTACAATGTCAGCCAGCATAGGGACCAGGAAGGGAAGTTGGGTGGCCAGCAAGTTAGTGGAAATGGGGTCAAGGGAGCAGGAGTTGGATATCTTGGACAAGATGAGTTCAGAGAGGAAATGAGTTCAGAGAGGAAATGAGGGGAGATAGGAGAGAAAATAGAGAAAGACAAAGAATCAGGACTAGGACAGCGGAACCAGTGAAGGTGGGGGAGATTTGGCTAGGTGAGCAAGGGGAGGCAGTGTAGGCTGCTAGAAATAATACTGATTACCAGTGTAACTCTCTAAATGGCAGATAAATAACATTGGCAGACAATACATCTCAGACTAAAACTACAGATCAGACTTTTAAAACATAATGAGGCAGAAATTCTGTTCCCTACGGGTGGGTACGCGCTGTGTACTCACCCGTAGGGCCAACGGAAATGCCGGTTTTAGGCATGCACTGCGCTGGAAACCGGCAGATCCTCTGGCTGCCCTGGAGAAGGGCCTCTGCGGGCGGATAGTTCCGCTTTTTGGAGACCCTCTACCCGCAGAAAACACTTACAATTCTTGCACCTGGAAAAGCAGGCGTAAGGCCTGCTTTTACCAGGATAAGAGTTGAAAAAATTAAAATAAAAAATTTCCACTGATTTATCATTTAAAAATATTTTAAAGAAAGGTAAGTGTTATAAATCTCATCATCAAGAAACTACTTCTGAAATAACGCTGGACGGCCAGCTGGTGGCGCCATCTAAGGAGTATAAATACTCAGGCGTGGGCCCCAGCTTGCCAGGGACATTTTGTAAGACAAGGAACTAGTGAAGTACAACTAGACCTCCATGTTCTGAAACAAGTTGATTAAAGCCTTGCTTTATACTCAAACCAAGTGCGTAGTGAGTTTTATTACGTCAATTTAATCAACTTGATATTGACTCCACACTTTGGGTGATTTTGGGAACAGCCAGCTACGACTCGAATCGTAGAAGGGAACTCAGACAAGTAATTGATCCATCATGGAGAAACTACTCAGCCCCGCCCGTCTCGACCTGGACCCAAATTCACTTACAGCTGCTAAGGTATGGAGACACTGGTATCGTACTTTCAGCAACTTCCTCAGGGTGTGTGGTGAAAATGTCCCTGATAAATTAGAGATACTTGCGAATTATGTATCACCTCATGTGTTTGATTATATTGAAGACTGTGTAGGCTATGACGCAGCTATCCAAATACTACAGCAGCTATATGTCAAGTCCCCAAATGAAATTTTTGCTCGGCATCTACTGGCCACAACTCGACAACAACCCGGGGAATCACTTGACAAATTCCTTCAGAAACTTTGCAGGCTCAGCAAGGATTGTAATCTTAAACCTGTTACAGCTGAGCAGTACCAGGAGGAGTTAATTTGTGATTCCTTTATTAATGGGATTGTGTCTCCCTTCATATGTCAGCGTCTGTTGGAGTATAAAACCCTCAAGTTACAGGCTGCCTATGACCAGGCATGTTCTCTGATCTTAGCAAAGAGGAATGCAGATACCTATCTTTCACCACGTGCACAGGCTGCTGCTATCACTTTTAGTGACTCCTTCGATAGGCCTCGGGTGGAAGCCCTCACGGATGACGACTCCAACCTGGCTGATGGCAACCCTACTCTAGAAACCTACACTGATGATGACCCCGCCCTAGCAGCATCTTGGCAATCCGGAAGGAAGTGTTTCTTCTGTGGAGGTGCGTTCCATTATAGAAAATTTTGTCCTGCTCGTAACGCAACCTGCAATCATTGCAGCAAGAAAGGTCACTTTTCTAAGGTATGCCAGTCAAGAGCCACTGTTAGTAAGAATGACCACTTTTCTAAGGTATACCGGTCAAGAGCTCCTGTTAGTTTTGCAGCTACTATCTATAAAACTGCTCCTCCCCCAAGAGCGACTACTAAGGTTACAGCTGCAATCTATAAAACTGCTCCTCCCCCAAGAACCACTACTAAGGTTACAGCTGTTAAGGGTAAAACTGCCCCTCCTCCCATCACAGCTGTTTTTCCCCAAAGTCTGTCCCATGCAGCCACGAAGGTTTTGGTAAATGGACACATTTTGAGTGCACTAATTGACTCATGCAGCTCTGACAGCTTCATTAGTGAGTGGGCTGTCAGTAAGTTAAAACTGCGTATTCACCCCTCGGACAGGGAAATTGCAATGGCTCTGATGACACTGACCACAAATTCTTCCGGCTTTTGTTTTGTCGACCTTATCCTCAATGGCCGCATTTATTTCTCCACCCGGCTTGGGGTGCTCAAGAACCTATGCAGTGATGTGCTCCTGGGACAGGATTTCCAGAAACAACACAAAAGACTCACTTTAGAGTTTGGAGGGTCAAAGCCAGAGCTTACTATTTCCAAAGTACCGTTTTGTGCGCTTTGGTCGACGAGCCCTCCTTGTTTGCCAATCTTTCCCCCTGATGTAAGCCCATAGTCACTAAATCATGACGTTTCAGCCAAGATGATCGAGCCTTTATCGAGGCGGAAATCTCTCGCCTTCTAGCTGACGGTATCATTGAGCCTTGTTCATCTTCCTGGCGGGCTCCAGTCGTCATTGTTAAAAATCCTCTGAAGCAACACAAGAAACATCTTTGCATCGATTACTCACAAACTATTAACCAGTATACCGACCTGGATGCCTACCCACTACCACGCATCGATGACATGGTCAATAACCTTGCCAACTACAAGGTATTTTCAACTTTTGATTTAAAGAGCGCATATCATCAAGTACCGTTAAAGGACTCTGACAAAAAGTATACAGCCTTTGAGGCCAATGGTCGGCTTTACCAGTTTTGTCACCTTTCATTTGGGGTCACCAATGGGGTGGCCATCTTTCAATGGGCAATGGATAGCCTAGTCAAACAAGAGAACTTAATGGACACTTTTCCATATCTGGGTAATGTCATGACCAGAAGGAGCATGATGCCAACCTCCAGAAATTTTTTGACGTTCTCCGTCGTCGCAACTTAATCTTAAATGAGTCCAAATCTGTGAAATCAGTACCGTCAGTCAACATCCTTGGCTACTGGGTGGACAATGGTGTCATCAAACTGGATCCAGAGCAACGTCGTCCGCTTCAGGAGCTCCCTCCCGCTACGAATCTCGGCTCTCTTTGTCGGGCACTCGGCATGTTCGCCTATTATGCGAAATGGATACCACACTTCTCTGACAAGATCCAGCCCCAGCTTCATTTCCATTGGAGGCAACGGCTATTTCAGCTTTCAACCTCCTCAAGCGACAACTGGAAAAAGCCATGCTTCGTTCCATTGATGAAAATCTTCCTTTCATGGTTGAGTGCAATGCATCAAGGTGGTCGACCCGTTGCATTTCTGTCCACAACTTTGCAGGGTAGCGAGCTCCATTATCCTCCTGTCGAGAAGAAGGCTACGGCCATCATCGAAGCGGTACGTAAATGGAGTCATTTTCTCGCTCGTCGCCATTTCACACTTATAACCGATCAGCGCTCCGTGGCCTTTATACTGGATAACCGGAAACGCACTAAGATCAAGAATAACAAAATAGAACTCTGGAGGATGGAATTGGCTGCCTTTGGATACACCATACATTTTCAACCCAGCAAAGAGAATGTGGTCCTGGATACCCTCACGCGGGCATTCTGCTCCTCTATGTCAACTTCGACTCTGGCGGATCTTCATACTGACTTATGCCATCCTGGCGTTACCCGTATGTTGCACTTTGTGCGATCTAAAAATCTCCCATTTTCTACGGAAGATGTTAAAAGAACGTGCTCCTCCTGTAAAATTTGTGTGGAGTTAAAACCGCAATTCTTTCGTCCATCGGATGGCTCGCTCATACACGCTATGCAGCCTATGCAGCGACTCAGCATTGACTTTAAAGGGCCATTGCCTTCCTCAACATGAAACACCTACTTACTGCCTATGGTGGATGAATATTCACGCTTTCCCTTTGCTTTCCCCTGTCCCAATATGCTTACTTCCACAGTGATCAAATGCCTTGATCAATCTTTTCCCTTTGTGGTACGGCCAATTTTATCCACTCTGATCGGGGTCCCTGCTTCATGTCAAGCAAACTCAAAAGTTATCTCTCCCAACGGGGAATCGCTACAAGTAAAACGACACCGTACCATCACATTGGTAACGGACAGGTTGAGAGCTACAACGCTATCATTTGGAATGCTGTTCGTCTTGCGCTGAGGTCACGCAATCTACCAGACCAGCAGTGGGAAACTATGCTCCCTGAAGCATTGCATTCCATCAGGTCTCTCCTTTCGACTTCTACCAATGTCACACCTCACGAACGATTCTTCAGCTTCCAGCGTCACTCCACCCATGGGACATCTCTACCATCATGGTTGGCAGCTCCTGGCCCAGTGCTGCTCCGAAGATTCGTTTGATCGTCGAAAACCGATCCTCTAGCCGACGAGGTAGAACTTACGGATGTCAACCCCACGTACGCACATATGCGGTACCCAGATGGCTGGGAGTCCACTGTTTTGCTCCAGGACCTAGCTCCCTGTCTGGCCAGTTCCGCAGACCCAACTGTTGGAGGGACCCGCGGGGATGCTGCCGACACTCTGCAGTCCCCCGAGGATGACGCCCTACCTGGGACATCGAGGGATCTGCCAGCTGCCCCGCCGGATACGCTCGGGGAGCTGAGCGCTCCCCGTGGGATGGCCACCCCGGGCCAGGACGCTGGTCAATCCCCGGCTAACCAATGGGACGAAGCCAGTTCTGCGCCTGTGGGGACCCACACCCGGAGTCATGATCTCCCCAGCCTCCCTCGGGTCGATCAGAGCAACACAGGCCCTGTTGATCGACCGGTACGGACCAAGCGGCCCAGGGACCAAGACACAGTCCGGGGAGACGTGTCTTCTGGCCATAAACAAAAATCTAAAAGACTGCAGCTATTCGTGGTCCGCCTAATCCGTTAAGAGGAAGTTGTCGGACTTCCAAATCTTTTAGGCAGGAAGAATGTTATAAATCTCATCATCAAGAAACTACTTATGAAATAATGCTGGACGGCCAGCTGGTGGCACCGTCCAAGGGGTATAAATACTCGGGCGTGGGCCCCAGCTTGTCAGGGACATTTTGTAAGACAAGGAGCTAGTGAAATACAACTAGCCCTCCATGTTCTGAAACAAGTTGATTAAAGCCTTGCTTTATGCTCAAACCAAGTGCGCAGTGAGTTTTATTATGTCAGTAAGTTTATTTTTAGCCCCGTTAAAAATTTTAATAATTTTTTTCAAAAAATAAAATTTTTGTTTAAAATACTTAAATTATGTAATTTAAAGTCATTTTAAAAATGTGATTTTTAAAAAATTTATTTAAAGTTTTACTATGTTTTGAGGGTGATTTCCATTCATATATTTGACAGGTCTTCCTGTCAAATGTATGAAGGGAGATTCCCTTCTCTGATTGGCTCCCCATGGCCCACGTAATCCCAGGGATACTGTGAACCGTCTGCGCCTCTGGGATACGTGGGCCCTGCGCACCGGCAGTTTGGAGAGTGCCAGCAACGGAACTCTGCGCCTCCCGGGATCCCTCCGGTCCAGGCGCAGATTTTTCCAGATCGCAGCCCTCCGCCCGCGGGAGGCCTGCGAACGGAATTTCTGGGCCTATTAGTAAAATTAGCAGAACCAAAAGTTAAATAACAGCAGCTATATAAATCATAGTGGTTTGCATAGCTCACAAAACCTATTAAAAAGCAGCAAAATGTCTCAAAGTTCCAATGGATTTCAGAAATAACAGTCTTAGTTTGGAGCAGTGATCACGAGCTGAAGTCTATAATGAAATCGGATTTGTACTGAAATCGGAAGGTTCCACTCGCCCCAGCTGGCAGTTACCAGGTGAGACAGAAATTTATTAAGTTAAAGATAAAAAATGATTTTTCTAAACCCATTTCAAAACAATAATGTTGCAAAACTTTAATAGTTCTTGGACCTTTGAACATATATCTTAGTGAAATTTGATATTCACTGAGAGTTTCCACCAGCTGCCTGGCGAAATGGAGATTCACTAAAGAACCTTGATAGAGAGTAATTGTTGTACTCTGTATTGAAGTCCAAACTGAGGCACAGGTATGTTTCACAGTGAATGAAAAACTGACACAAAAAAGATCACTCACAATTATCAAAGCTGACCCACTTCAGAGCGCTTCTTGCAGGGACAGATCCATCAATCAAATTTGTTTCCCAGATATGAAGGAGGCTGCTCAGCTTAAAGCCTCAGGGCATTCAGCACCTTCAGGACAAAGCAGGGCTTAACATCTGGGAACAATTATTTATGTTTTCTATCACCTGAGAGGCTTGTGAGTTTTCTCTCACTTGTTGAGACAGCCTACCTAAACAAAGGTGAGTCATCTGCCTTTGAAATATGCCTACTAGCTGGTGATGTGAGCCTCCTCCAATACAGAGAAATCAAGCCAGCAGAAAATGTCCCCCAAAAACACAGTTAGCTGAATCCATTTTAAAGTGGCCACACTGCTGATTCTTAACAAATGAATTAGTAAACTATAGTAAACTATAGAGTCTATTATAACAAGGATAAAGACAGTTTTCGGAATCTGCCATACCTGATCTGCGCTGAATTATCTGATCTCAGAAAGAAATTATGCAATGAGAAATTAATCACCTTGTAGTAAAGGGGCTTTTAGGGAAGAGTGACCATAATATGATAGAATTTTACATTGAATTTGAAAGTGATTTTGTTAAATCTGAAACTAGGGTCTTAAATCTAAACAAAGCAAACTACGTAGGCATGAGGGGTGAGTGGGCTAAGATAGATTGGGAAACTACATTAAAAGGTATGATGGTAGACAAGCAATGGCTAGCATTTAAAGAATTAATAGATAATTTACAACAAATATAAGGCACAAAAACCCCACAGGTAAAGTGGTCCAACCACGGCTAACAAGAGAAGTTAAAGATAGTATTAAATCAAAGGAAGAGGCTTATAATGTTGCCAAAAGAGTAGTAAGCCTGAGGATTGGGAGGATTTTAGAATTCAGCAAATGAGGACCAATAAATTGATAAATATAGGGAAAATAGAATGAGAGTAAACTAACGGAGACATAAAAACAGACTGTAAAAGCTTCTATAGATATGTAAAAAGGAAAAGATAAGCAAAAGTAAACATGGGTCCCTTACAGGTTAAAACAGGCAAAATTATAATGGGGAATAAGGAAATGGCTGAGAAATTAAGCAAATACTTGTGTCTGTCTTCACAGAAAAACACTCAAAAAATATCCAAAAAATAATGGAGAACCAAGGGTATAGCGAGAATGAGGAACTGAAATAAATTAGTATTAGTAAAAAAAAGTACTACTGGAGAAATTAATGGGACTGAAAGTTGATAACTCCCTTGGATCTGATGATCTACATCCTCGGGTTTTAAAAGAGGTGGCTAGAGAGATACTGGATGCATTGGTTGGCATCTTCCAAAATTCCATAGCTTCTAGAAACCCAGGCAGAGAGGACCTGCGGGAAGGAGGGAGGAGGACAGCAGGTGTATGTTTGTGTGTGTGTGCTGGGCCGATGTAGCAGAGCCTGGTCTCCAATCGTCTTGGATCCCCTTGCCATTGGAACAAGACCTTGCTCTATCAAGCCTGTGTGGTAACTGATGTGCAACGGCCACCCCACATTAAAAGAATTCACGTACAGGCATCTTCCACCCATTAAAAAGAAGTTCGGGACCTGGAATGTCAGGACCCTCATAGACAACCCCAACAGCGACAATTTTTTTTTTGTCAACTCAAGCACCCCTTCAACCATCGTCTGCCCCACCTGTGACAGAGACTGTAGGTCTCTCATTGGACTCATCAGTCACCTGAGAACTCATTTTTAGTGTGGAATCAAGTCATTCTTGGTTCCGAGGGACTGCCTAAGAAGAAGAGAATATCTAGAACGGTTCCCGTGGATTGGAAGGCAGCAAATGTACCCCACTATTTAAGAAAGGAGGGAGAGAGAAAATGGGGAATGACAAACCAGTTAACCTGATATCAGTAGCAGGGAAAATTCTAGAATTTATTATTAAGGACGTGGTAACAGGGCACTTAGAAAATAATAATAGGATTGGGCAGAGGTGACATGGATTTATGAAAGGGAAATCGTGTTTGACAAGTAAGAGTTTTTTGAGGTTGTCACTACCAGAATAGAAAAGGGGAACCAGTGGATGTGGTGTATTTGGATTTTCAGGAGGCATTCAATAAGATGCCACACAAGAGGTTATTAAACAAAATTAGTGCTCATGGGATTGGGGGTAATATACTAGCATGGACTGAGGATTGGTTAACGGAGAGAAAACAGAGAGTAGGAATAAACGGGTCATTTTTGGCAGGCTGTAACTAGTGGGGTACCGCAAGGATCAGTGCTTGGGTCTCCGCTATTCACCAGCTATATCAATGATTTGGATTGGGGGACCAAATACAATATATCCAAGTTTGCTGATGATACAAAGCTGGGTGGGAATGTAAGTTGTGAGGAGGATGCAAGGAGGCTTCAAGGGGATATAGACAGGCTAAGAGAATGGACAAGAACATGGCAAATGGAATATAATGTGGAGAAATGTAGCTATCCACTTTGGTAGGAAAAATAGAAAAGCAGTATTTTTTAAATGGTGAGAGATTGAGTAATGTTGGTGTTCAGAGGGACCTGGGTGTCCTTGTACATGAATCACTGAAAGTTAACATGCAGGTACAGCAAGCAATTAGGAAAGCAAATGGTACGTTGGCCTTTATTACAAGAGGATTTGAGTATAAGAGTAAAGACGTCTTACTGCAATTATATAGGGCCTTGGTGAGGCCTCACCTGGAGTATTGTGTATAGTTTTGGTCTCCTTACCGAAGGAAGGATATACTTGCCATAGAGTGAATGCAACAAAGATTCACCAGACTGGTTCCTGGGATGGGGGGATTGTCCAATGAGGAGAGATTGAGTAGACTAGGCCTATATTTTCTAGAATTTAGAATAATGAGAGGTGATCTCATTGAAACATACAAAATTCTTACAGGGGTTGACAGGGTAGATGAAGGGAGGATGTTTCCCCTGGCTGGGGAGTCTCGAACCAGGGGTCACAGTCTCAGAATAAGAGGTCGGCCATTTAGGACTGAGATGAGGAGAAATTTCTTCACTCAGAGGGTGGTGAACCTTTGGAATTCTCTACCCCAGAGGGCTGTGGAGGCTCAGTCATTGAGTATATTCAAGACAAGAGATCAATAGATTTTTGAATATTAAGGGAATCAAGGGATATGGGGATAGTTCAGGAAAGTGGAGTTGAGGTAAAAGATCAGCCATGATCTTATTGAATGGCAGAGCAGGCTCAAGGGCCAAATGGCCTACTCCTGCTCTTATATCTTATGTTCTTATTTCTTAAATTACAAGAAGACATTGGCCCAGAAATTCGGCTCGGAGGCTTCCCACGGGTGCAAGCCCCCGACCTGCACTTACCTTGTGCGGCGGCTGTTGAGCTGTGGGCCCCTGTGGAATTCCAATCCGGGGCCTGGTCCAACTTCCGGCGCGCAGTGCTTGCGTATCCCAGGGGCGCAGTTAGTTTGATGCGTCCCCTGGGATCACGTGGGCCATGGAGAGCCAATCGGAGCAGGGAATGCTCCATTCATAAGTCTGACAGGAAGTGCTGTCAAACTTAGAAATACTACGGGCCCCAAAACATCACTAAATCTTCAAATAAATTATTTTTTAAATCACATTTTTTAAATAAACTATAAATTACATGAAATAACTATTTTAAACAATAATTTAAATTTTTGAAAAAAATAATTTTATTTTCTAACGGGGCTAAAAATAAACTTAGCTTTCTTTAAAGTATTTAAAAATAATAAACCTGTGGAAGAAATGTTTTAATTTTAATTAATTCACCACTTACCTTGTAAAAAGCAGGCCTTACGCCTGCTTATTACATGTCTAACTTCTGGAGACTTATCCTCCCGGGAAAACCTGTAAAAAAAAACAAAGTTCGATGCGCACGCGCAGCCTCTCCCGCGCACGCGTTCGACCTCTGAACCCCTGTTTTCAGGGGAACGGAAGTGCCGGTTTCCCGCACATGCGCAGTGCATGCAGGAAACCGACACTTCCATTGAGCCTACGGGTGAGTACCCCGTGCGTACTCACCCGTGGAGACCCGAATTTCTGGATTGATATACTTGAAGAATGGACATATAATTGGTAAATTAATTTCAACATAGATAAGTGTGAGGTATTTTGGTAAAAAAAATGAGGTCACAGATTACTTGGAAAATAAGAATCTAAATGAGGTAGAGGAGCAAAAGGATTTGTGAGTACAAATGCAAACATCGCTAAAAGTTGCGATGCAGGTCAATATGACCATAACAAAAGCAAATCTAAGCGCTAGGTTTATTTCTAGAGTGATAGAATTGAAAAGTAGCAAAGTTATGCTAAACTTGTATCGAACCTTGGTTAGACCACACTTGGAGTACTGTGTACAATTCTGGTCGCCATATTATAAAAGGAATATATAGGCACGGTGTAAAAAAGCATAACAAGGACAATGCCAGAACTGCGAGGTTGTACCTATCAGGAAAGGATGAACAGGCTGGGTCTACCTGTAAAGTCTGTGGGTTATATGGTGAATTAATACACAGACTACAAGAGTAACTTTAACAGGACTTTACTATTCGAAGGTCAGGGCGAATCTGCCCAATAAATCCTTACACAGCACTTATATGCCGGTGTGGTCACTCCCGGTATTACAGTATACAGCAGCCAAGATAAAGTAGTGCAACACCTAAAATAGTTCTCTTAAAGGTGGACGGTTACATACAATAGTTCTCTTAAAGGTAGAACGGTTACATACACTACAATCCTCCCTTTTTAGCTTACAACATACTTATTCCCCATTAAACATAACATATATCCAACTTCATGTAAAAACAGTTCACAGATGTAGTCTCTGCGGAAACAGTTCACAGATTCAGTCTCTGCGGGAAACAGTTCACAGATTCAGTCTCTGCGGAAAACAGTTCACAGATTCAGTCTCGGTGTAGTCGGTTCACGTTGCTGGAGTGACTCATCCAATAGTCCTTCACTGGACTTAACAGCTTGAACTTCCGTCACTTCTGAACCAGCATTCTTGACTTCTAAAAGCTTGAGTACCTTGGGAAGTTTTTCTACTTCCAAACTGATTTGGCTCTGTACGGAGAGACCACGTGCGTGACCTGGTAGAGGTGATAATGGTTCAGATGGTCATCATCTTCTGCTTCGTCTTTTCCTTTTCTGCTTCTTGGAGACTCTCTGGGCTCCACTG
This sequence comes from Somniosus microcephalus, assembly GCF_052327205.1. Classification (NCBI taxonomy): domain Eukaryota; kingdom Metazoa; phylum Chordata; class Chondrichthyes; order Squaliformes; family Somniosidae; genus Somniosus; species Somniosus microcephalus. The sequence goes on along the minus strand of NC_140993.1, from coordinate 45,895,102 downwards.
TCAGCTGCCAGCTGCATGCACCGTTCCTCCTTCTCGTCCTCCTTTTTCCGTAGTAGCGCCACCATCTCCCGATGTTCCTTAGACTTTAGGTGATTCTTCATGGTTTCTGCACTTTGGGAGTTCTCATCACAAGCTGGGCAGAGCAGGTCATCGTAATATTCGGTGTCGCCCAACAGGTCATGGTAATATTCGGTGTCGTCCTGAGCTAGGCCAGCGAGAGGGTCTTCTATTTCCTCCATACCCAGCTGGACGTCAGCCAGCTTTTGTTCCAAATCCAGACATCTTTCCTGAAGAGACTTCTTCATGCGTTTAGTTTCATCCAGCTTTTTCTGGGCTTCCTGCAAGTCTTTTACTACTGACCTCATTCATGATTTCAATACTTCAACTTCCTTGGGAGATTGATTGATTGTATTATTCAATCCCTCTACTGGAGCAGCTGTTTCAGCATTCTGTTGTTCAACATTGACGTGAATCAGCGTACTTTTGGCATCCAAGGTTTGCTCTGCTGCCATCTTCTCAGTCTGTGTTGCAACCTCAGCTATTCCAATAACTTTTGGGAGCTCCAAACCCCTCTCCTTTGAAGATTTAGACTCATGTCCAAATTGTTCCCATTTCAGAGTCTTGTCCCTCAGCATATGAAGGAGTTGGCTGACCGTTGACTCTTCTGACCTCATCCGTTTCCCAGTAGCTGCAGGGCTGTTTATAACCTTGCCCTGGGGCTCCTTTGCTGTTTCTACTTCGCCATCATCCGCAGCCTCCACCATTCGAATTTCCACAAATGAATCGCCCGGTGATGCTGCACCCAACTTCAGTAGGAGCTCGGAATTCATGGCGACCAACTCAGCCTTTTCTGCCTGCAATCTGCTAACAAGCGCCTTCAGTTGCTGAACATCTTGCTCCACCAGATTAGAGAACGCACTTTCAGAAACCGAATCAGCTTTGATTCGTTTGGCCTCCTTGCGCAGACGGTTTGTGTGCTCCTGCTCCCTTTTCTCCCTCAGCTGTTTCTGTTGTCTTTCCAGATTCTCCCACTCTGTGTCAAAGAACGTTTTCATTGCTTTTATCTCTTGCTCGAGACGGCAACTCAATTGTTCTAATTGCTGTTGTAATTTGAAATGGAGTTGAGTTCGAGCCCGGTGTTCCTCAGACTTGTGCATGTCTGTAAACTGGACAGACTCAGAATTCTCTGCCAAACTATGTTGTTGTTGTTCAGTGGAATTCTGTTCTGAAACTTTGTTCTCCTTTGAAGCATCAGTATTTATGCACTCCTTCATTTTTCCAACCTTAGTCAGCAAGTCCATTTTAGACTTGTCTTTCGCACCTGGGCTGGTCTTGTCGTCATCCGTTTCAGAGTCTGAGCTGATTGTCTTCACCGAGTTCTCACTCGTTATTGCTTTTAGGTAGTGCCATTCCATGTTTATTTCCCTGATCCACTCCCGTCCCAGAAGTGGTGGACCTCCCTCAGGTAGTACATATAAGTCCATTCCTTGGTGTTCTTTGCCCCTGTCTCTCACCTTGACTTGTATCTTTCCCATGGGGTATACTTTATGCCCCGTGTATGTCTGCAATACGATCTTGGTATCTCTCAAGGGTATATGTGAGAATAGCCGATTGTAATCCCTTCAATTTATGACTGATAGGGCTGATCCTGTGTCCAATTCCATTTTCACTTGGACTCCGGCTACTTTTAGTGTGACCCTGAAAGTTTGTTGGTCAGCTTCCTTACTCACATTGTAAATTCTCAGACTACCCAGTTCCTGGCCGTTCGGGTCTGAATCCGAATTCTGTTCATCTGAACTCTTCTCAGCCACCTTGTGTACCTTGCTGTACTTTTCCTGCGGTGACTTTTTTCTGTTGTTGGTCTTCTTTCCTGACCGGCATACTTTAGCTATGTGACCAAGCTTGCCACATTTTCTACATTCCTAGTTTTTAAACCAGCATTGGTTCTGGTCGTGTGTTGTCTTCCCACAACGATAACATTTTGTTGTACCCGCAGTCATTTGATCCACGCTGAGTACCGCTGCCTTCAACTGCATTTCCGCAGTGCCTCTCGCGGCTGCTTCATGTGATGCTGCAATAAGGACAGCCTTGTCAAGTGTAAGATCATTCTCTTCGAGCAGTCGCTTTTGTGTTCCTTCCTTCGACAACCCACACACGAACTTGTCTCTCAATGCCTCTGTCAGATTTTCCCCAAACTGGCAGTATTTCGCTAGTCTACGCAGTTCGACCAAGTATTGTGCGTTGCTTTCCTCTTTCCGTTGCGTTCTCGCATAAAATTTGAATCGTTCCGCCAACATCAGCGGTGTGGGGTTCAAATGATCCTTCAGGACAGCAACAATATCAGCGAAAGTCTGATCCGTCGGTTTAGCTGGTGATAGAAGATGCTTCAATAGCCCGTATGTCTTCGCCCCCATTGCGTTTAATAAGGTGAGAGCTTTATCATCATCTGCTATTTTATTGGCCTCACAATATATCTCGATGCGTTCTACGTACGTGGCCCAATCTTCCACCTCGGAATCGAAGTTGTTGATGTTACCATGCTTAGGCATCTTCACTATCTTTTTGAGAAACCACAACGAATTTGTTCGTTACTTTTTTTTTTCCAAAAATGGCGGTTTCCCGCGCTTGTCTTCTTCCCCGCCCACTTTCAAAATGGCGGTTTCCCGCTTCTGTCTTCTTCCCCGCCTACTGGCGTCTTCCCGCGTTTCTTCCCCTGGCGGGAGGGGTAAGCTTTCCTTTGGGCTACGACCGCTGGCTTCCGGAGTTCGCAGCCTGCGCGCCGGCTTCAGTGTGTTCCTTGTTCCCTTTTCTCGGCCGGCAACCGGCGCTGGGGACAACCCGCTGGCGGCGAACAGTTCCAGCCGCTGGGCGGAATCTCGCTCGGTCTCCCTCGCTCGGTCCCGTTCCCCCTTCACTCGGGCTCTGTCTCTCCCTCAGCGGCTTCCAATCGCGCCTCCCAGCCCTCTCGCAGTCCGGTCCTTTCCTCCCCCGGCTGCGGCTGAGTTCTCTGCAGTTTTATTTATTTTTATATCTTCCCGCGCCTTACGATCCTGGTCGCAGCGCCTCGTGGCCTCGGTAGCTGCCCGGCCTTTTTCGCCGGTCGCGGTCTAGCTGTCTCACGACGCTGTTGCGTCTCCCAGCCCGCTTGTAGCCCGGTCTCTCACACTGGCTGCGTTCCCGCTTGTAGCCCGGTCTCTCACACCGGCTGCGTTCCCACTTGTACCGCGGCTTCCGTGCCCTACGCTGCCCCAGTCTCAGCGCCTCTGGGCCCGGCTTCTGTCCGGCTCCTTTCCCCCGACCGTGGTCGAGTTCACCGCCCTTATCCTCTGTTTCTTTTTATTTTCCCCCTACTCACAGTCAACGTGGCCGACTTGCTTCTCTTGGCTGATCGGCTCACTCACCGCCGTGGCAGAAGGGACAATAACAGCCTGTTGCTGATGGAAGGCTTCGTGTCTGAATCCTTCCTTCTTCCTTGCTCTGCAGACTCGAGTCTTCTCTCAGCCGAACGACGAGGGCGGGTGCCTCTTCTCGACGCTCGTTAACTGCTTCGGGTGTGTCACTGCCGCAGGGTAAGATCGAACCCGTCGCCACTGTAAAGTCTGTGGGTTATATGGTGAATTAATACACAGACTACAAGAGTAACTTTAACAGGACTTTACTATTCGAAGGTCAGGGCGAATCTGCCCAATAAATCCTTACACAGCACTTATATACCGGTGTGGTCACTCCCGGTATTACAGTATACAGCAGCCAAGATAAAGTAGTGCAACACCTAAAATAGTTCTCTTAAAGGTGGACGGTTACATACAATAGTTCTCTTAAAGGTAGAACGGTTACATACACTACACTACCATTATACCTTTTAATGTAGTTTCCCAATCTAACATAGCCAACTCACCCCTCATACGTACTCTTCCCTAAAGGCCCCATTACTGCAAGGAATTTGTTGCAGTCCTCCTCAGTGTTGACTATCCCTCCCAATTTGGTGTCGTACACAAATTTAGAAATTGTGATTATTAATCCAAATTCTATTGTTAATATAAATTGTGAACAGCAGTGGCCCCAGCACTGATCCTTCTGTGTCCCCACTTCCCATCTTCTGCCACTCTGAATAGTTACCCTTTACCCCTGCTCTCTGCTTTCTCTCTTTCAGCCAGCTGGCTATTGTTGTGTCGGTACCTTTCTACCTAGACACAATTTAGGACTCAGAACTCAGAGATTCAAACATGAAGTGCTTTATTGGAGGGAAAGGAAGTTCTGGAAAGTTCCAAACAAAGAGAGCTAAACTTAACAGAGAACACCCAACCATTTATCTCCTGTGACAGCACCACCACAGGTGGGATGTGTTAGATCCGTGTGTTAATGGAGACACGGAATGCAGGAGTTGATTTACCAAGTGTTTATTGAACAAAGTCTGGAGGTTAACTAACTACACAAGATGCTATACAGGCTTATATACCCGAGTGGTCACTACCGGTACTACAGTACACAGGGGCTTCAAAAACATAGTTCCTCTTAAAGGTACATACACTACAATTTCTCCCCTTTTAGATAAATAGTACATAATATTTTTACAAGAACAATAATCTACACATTTGCTGAAGTTAATCAATTACAAATTCAGTCTCTCTGGAGGCTTCCTGACTCGGTCCGGATAACGCCTCGGTGGTGTAGTAGGTTCTTTTGGCAAGGTCAATTCAGCTTCAATGCCAGTGTCGGGTTCATCTGGTTCCAGTATCACCGGATCGGAGGTAGATACTATGGGTATCTCTGCTTCATCACTAGGCGTATAGAGTTGTGGTGTAGGTTGTCCTTTTTCGGCTGACTCTATGATCTGGTCAGCATGGAGCCTTATTATGCTTTCTCCCATGTCCACGGTATACATCAGCGGTCCTAGTCGTGTGCAAATAGTTCCAGGCTGCCATTTCTCGGTACGGTAGTCCCGGGCCAAAACTGGTTGACATATCTGGAAGGTTCTAGTTGGCCTTTCATTCATGCTTTGAAATTGCTGGTTCTCTATGTCCCTTCTGATGTTTGGCTTGACTAAATCCAGCTGGCATCTTAGTCTTCTATTGAAAAACATCATGGCGGGGGTTTGGTTTGTAACCACATGTGTTGCATTCCTGTACGCAAACAGGAAGTTATCTACCTTATGTTGTAGATTTATGTCTTCATTACCCATGGCCTTTATGGCCTTCTTGAAGGTCTGGACAAACCTTTCAGCCAATCCATTGGTGGCGGGATGGTATGGGGCGGACGTGTAGTGCTTAACCCCATTGTTTTTTAAGAACTTCCTGAATTCTTCGGATACAAATTGCAGTCCATTATCAGAGCAGATCTGTTCAGGCAGCCCATTCCTGATGAATATGGTCCTTAATACTGTGATGGTTTTTTCCGTGGTGGTGGAAGACATCTTTATTACCTCCGGCCACTTGGAGTGTGCATCCACCGCGATTAAGAACATTGAGTCCATAAATGGACCAGCAAAGTCGATATGTACCCTTTGCCATGGAGATGAGGGCCACTCCCATGGATGTAGAGGGGCTTGTGGTGGGGCGTTTGGGACCTTCTGGCATCCTAGAGAGCTCTTGGTCATTTCTTCGATGTCTCCATCGATACCTGGCCACCACACAAAAGCTCTGGCTAAGTTCTTCATTTTCACTCCACCCAGATGCCCCTCGTGAAGCTCCTTTAGCACTTTATCCTGGAGTTTGGGTGGAATCACCACTCTGGATCCACACATCAAGGTTCCTCGGCACACTGACAGCTTTTCTCTTCTTTGCGAGAATGCTGGCAACAGTGGTTCGCCATGTGCTGGCCATCCCTTCACCGTTAAATCGTAGACTCGTGAGAGAGTCGGGCCATTTCTCGTTTCCTTTTCAATGTTAGACTTTGTCACCGGTAGACATTCCACTATGGTCGAGTGGAACATCTCCATTGGGTCCACTGTAGGCGCCTCTTCTACCGTTGGCAACGGTAGGCGTGATAACCCATCAGCATTCCCATGCTGTTTTGTTCCTTTGTATTCTATGTCATATTGGTGTGCCCCTAGGAAAAGGGACCACCTCTGTAGCCTTTGCGCTGTCATAATGGGAACGCCCTTTTTAGGGTTGAATATGGAGACGAGGGGTTGATGGTCAGTAAACAAGGTAAATTTTTGTCCGTGTAGGTAATGGTTGAATTTCTTCACACCCCACACCAGGCTGAGTGCCTCCCTGTCGATCTGGGCATAGTTACGCTCAGCTGAGTTCAATGAGCATGACGCAAAATCTATCGGCCGCTCTGAGCCATCAGGGAATCTATGCGATAATACCACTCCCACGCCGTAAGGGGATGCATCGCATGCCAGTCTGATTGGCAGTGATGGGTTGTAATGAGCCAACAATTCCCTGGACGTGATCAAGCCTTTGCATTTATGGAAGGCACGTTTACAGTCTTCGCTCCATTTCCAAATTACTCCCGTTTGCAGCAGTGCGTTAAGAGGGTGCAGAACCGTTGACAAGTTCGGTAAAAATTTATGATAGTAATTTATTAATCCCAGGAACCACCTTAATTGTGAGACATTTTCAGGCGCGGGGGCTTTTACGACCGCTTCAATTTTTTCAGGTGACTTATGCAACCCTTCTTCGTTAATGACATGGCCACAATATGATATTTGTTTCTGGAAAAATTCGCACTTGGGGCGATTTGCTCATAGGCCCCGTTCTCTCAGCCTCGTGAGCACCTGCTCCAAATTGGCAAGGTGCTCGTTGTCGTTTTCTTCTGTTACAAGGATGTCGTCTAGGTAGCATTGAGTCCCCGGAATCCCTTGCAGGACTTGCTCCATAGCTCTTTGCCAGATAGCCGGAGCTGATGCCACTCCGAAAACCAGTCGATTGTACTAGTACAGGCCTTTGTGTGTGTTTATCGTGAGATACTTTTTAGAGGCCTCCTCAACCTCCATGTGTAGATATGCCTGTGCTAAGTCAATTTTGGTGAAACTTTTCCCTCCGGATAGTGAGGCAAAAATATCTTCTGTCCTCGGAAGAGGATACTGTACCATGTGAAGAAGCGGGTTTACAGTCACCTTGAAGTCCCCACAGATGCGAATTTTTCTCTGTTCTTCAGATTTATCACTATTCAACGTTTTCTTCATGACCGGAACGATGGGTATTGCCCACTCGCTCCAATCTACCTTGGATAATACGCCTGCTTTTTCCAAATTCTCCAGCTCTGCCTCGACGGCTGGACGAATTGCGTATGGCACCGGCCTTGCCTTAAAAAACTTGGGAATTGCCGCATCTTCCACTTTTATTGAGGCAGTGGCGCCTTTCAGGGTTCCTAGTTCCTGTTGAAACACTTCTTTGGCGTTAGCCAAGATTTCTTTTAATCGTCCAGGTATGACGTCATCATCATTTTTTTTCTTACTGGTCACCGTCAGTGCCTGAATGGAGTGCCAGTCTAAACGTATCTTTCTGATCCATTCACGTCCCAACAACGGTGGACCACCATCTTGCAGAACGTATAAATACAACTTCTGTATTTCCTTGCCGTTGTATACAACAGGCACCCTTATTTTCCCTCTGGGGTATACTTTCAGCCCCGTATATGTCTTCAAGATAATGGATGTGTCTTTCAAAGGTATATGCGGAAATAGCCGCTCGTAATCCCGTCGACTTATGACGGTCAGAGCTGATCCTGTATCTAGCTCCATTTTGACTGGGGACCCCGCTATCGTGAGGGTAACCCAAATGGTCTGGTAATCTTCTTTGGCAATTACATTATGTAATTTGAGACAGCTTAGTCTCTTGTTTCCGGAGTCGCTATCGCTCTTCTGGTCTTCGGAGCTACTGTCCGTCATCATTTGTACCTTTCTGTACTTTTCCTTATTGACCTTTTTACTGTCAGCGGATTTTTTTCCAGATCTGCATACACGTGCAATGTGTCCCATCTTTCCGCATTGCCTGCATGCTTTGTCCTTGAACCAGCAGTCCTTCTGGTCATGGGTGGATCTGCCGCAGCGATAACATCTCTCGAAACCCTGTGTCATTTCATGGGTGCCGAAGTCCTGTGGCTTTTGCTGTATCTCTGCAGCTCCTCTTGCTGCTGCTTCATATGATACAGCCGCACTGAAGCCTTGTCCAGTGTCAAATCTTTCTCAGAAAGTAATCTTTTCTGTGTTCCTTCGCTTAGGAGACCGCAGACCAATTTGTCTCGTAGAGAATCTGCCAGTCCTGCCCCGAATTGGCAGTGCTTTGACAGCTTTCGTAATTCAGTGAGGTAATCAGCGTTATTTTCATTCTTGTGCTGATTCCTCCTGAAGAATTTGAATCGTTCCGCTATCAGCAGCGGTGTTGGGTTTAAGTGCTCCTGTAGGGTATCAACAATCTCCTTAAAATTCTTGTCCATTGGTTTGGCTGGAGTGATCAAGTTTCGTAACAGCCCGTATGTCCTTGTGCCCATCAGATTTAGAAGTACCGATGCCTTTTTATCATCCGCTACTTCATTCGCCTTGCAATATACCTCCACTCTTTCCACATATGTGGTCCAATCCTCTATATCACTATCGAAAGCAGTAATATTGCCAGTCTTTGGCATCCTGAAAATCAAAAATGGCGCTTCCCGCGCTTTTCCTTCTTCCCCGCCGAGTCAAGATGGCGACTCCCGCACTTTCCCGCCGCTGCCGCTGCTGCCAACGCTGTTCTCCGCGATTCCCGTTGCGACCTGCAGCTTTTCGCGGTATTTCTATTTTTTTTTTGATATATATTTTAAATAGTTTCTCCATTACTTGGAGAACCGTTCCCGTCATGGAGCGGACCCTCTGGGACTTTCCCCTCCCTCTGCTCGGTCCGAACGCCGACCTGCTTTTACGCACCGGCCGCCTCCTGAGTGTTCCACCCTCTGTCTCTCTTTGCTTCTGCTTTCCGACTCGCTGCCCAGCCCCGCTGCAGAGCCACCCGATCGAGCCCCAGCCCGCCGCAGCCCAGGAATGATCAGTGCACGACCTGCCACCAGCCCGTTTAGCTGTTGAAACCACAGTTTTTTTTTCTTCTTGCTTCGACCTTCGTCTGAGGAATCGATCTCCTTGAGGTGCTGCCGAATTGTAGGTAAGTTCGTTTCTAACTCATCGCCACTGTTAGATCCGTGTGTTAATGGAGACACGGAATGCAGGAGTTGATTTACCAAGTGTTTATTGAACAAAGTCTGGAGGTGAACTAACTACACAAGATGCTATACAGGCTTATATACCCGAGTGGTCACTACCGGTACTACAGTACACGGGGGCTTCAAAAACATAGTTCCTCTTAAAGGTACATACACTACAGGAGGAGAACACACAATAGAACACACAATACATAACATTTCCTCCCCTCTTAAATGGAAGGTCCACATTATTCCTCAACAGGTAAGTTACTTTCAATGCACTCAACGAACCTAGGGTAGAGGTAGACTGCCTCAAACCCTGACTTTACCCTGGGGTTTATTCTGCCCCAGTCTTGTTGGTAAGTCACTAAGCCTACAGATGCAAGCGTCTTGGAGGCCGCCGCTCTCTGACAGGATACTGGCAGTCATCGCTGGCTTCCACAGCAGTAGGCATTGACACAGGCCTGGATGGAGAAGGTGCCTGTGTCAGTCGAAAGTCAGGAGTTTGCACAGGTGGAACAGTCTCTTTGACTTCCTGTGTTAGAGAAGAGCACTGTGGCAAAGGATGCTGGTTTGCGGTATCATCCGAAAACAGTTCAGGCCAACCAGCCGTTGGAGCCTCTGTGGCTGTCTCTGCTCCTAGCAACAGTTGATCTGTGTGTCTTCTCCAGATGACGTCCTCAGCAGTCTCAACCGTGTAAGACACAGGGCCCGTCTGCACGATCACCGTAGCAGGAACCCATTTCGGTCCAGTGTTGTAGTTTCGAGCTAGGACATGCTCTCCAGGGTGAAACCGTCTCTCCTTGGCTCTTTTCTCTCTCTTTTCAACTTGAGCTTGTTGTTGACAATGGACAACCTGTTCTGCCCTTGGAGGTTTGAGTAAGTCAAAACTTGTCTGCAGCTGCCTCTTCATCATGAGTGAAGCGGGGGAAGTTTTGGTTGTGGCATGCGGCTCGTTCCTGTAGGACAACAGGAAGCTGTTCAGACATTGGTGGATTGAGCCCTGACCTTGTGATGCCTTCAAGGCGTGCTTCAAAGTTTGCACAAACCTTTCTGCCTGGCCGTTAGTAGAGGGATGATAGGGCGCAGACCTGATGTGTTGGACACCATTCACATGCAGGAAGGTTGCAAACTCCTGTGATACAAATTGTGGACCGTTGTCCCTTACGAGTTGTTCCGGTGAGCCATAACGGCTGAACATCTCACCAAGTTTCTCAATTGTTTTCTCTGCCGTGGTAGACCTCATCACAGCGACCTCCGGCCACTTGCTACGAGCGTCCACAACCACCATAAACATCTTCTCTTCGAAAGGACCGGCGAAGTCCACATGTACTCACTGCCACACTTCTGCAGGCCAATCCCAGGGGTGTAGGGTTGCCATCTGTGGAACATTCCGGACCCTTTGACATGGGGAACATGCTTTGGCTTTCTCCTCAATATTCCCATCGAGACCTGGCCACCAGAAGTAGCTTCTTGCCATTTCCTTCATCCGAACCATCCCACTGTGGCCTGTATGAAGTTGTTGCAGTATAGGTTCCCTCAGAGGTGGCGGAATGATGACACGGTGTCCCCAAAGAAGACAACCTGCCTGGACGGAGAGCTCATTTCTTTTTGAAATGTAAGGTTTCAAACTAGGAGACTCTCCTGTAGCTCTCCCTCGAATGACATCGTCCATTACCTCAGACAGGACTGGATCGTTGCGGGTGTACCTTCGCACCTGAACTGCAGTGACAGGTGCTCCCTCCACTTGTCTAAAGTAGAAGATGTCTATCTGACGAGGCTCTGGGGGAGTAACAGGCAAGGGTATCCTCGAGAGACCGTCTGCATTGCCATGCAAGTCTGATTTGCGATATTTGATGTCGTATGTGTGTCCTGACAACAGCAAAGCCCACCTTTGCATCCTGCTTGCAGCGAGAGATGGAATTCCGGTGTGGGGCCCGAAGATTGAAGTCAATGGACGATGGTCCGTCAGGAGTGTGAACCTTCTACCAAACAGGTAATGATGACATTTTTGAATTCCAAAAACGATTCCCAAGGCCTCGCGCTCGATCTGCACATAGTTACTCTCGGCCTTGTTGCAGGTGCGTGATGCGAAGGCGATAGGTTTCTCTTCAGCCGAAGGCATGATGTGGGATATGACTGCTCCCACACCATATGGTGATGCATCACATGCTAGCTGCATGGGTAGCTTTGGGTCGAAGTGTGTCAGGACCTCCGATTTCAGCAATGCTTTCTTTGCTTGGGCGAAAGCTTCGTTGCACAGTTCAGTCCATTTCCATGTTTTGCCTTGACATAGCAACTGATATAACGGCTTCAGCAATGTTGCTAAGTCTGGAATAAACTTCCCATAGTAGTTAAGTAGCCCCAGAAATGAACGTAACTGGCTCACATTCTGGGGTGCTGGGGCCTCCACGATCGCCTTGACCTTTGACGGTGCCTTATGCAGGCCAGTAGCGTCAATCACATGCCCCAGGCACTCAACTGAAGACTGAAAGAATTCACATTTATCTTTACGAACTCTGAGTCCGTACTCTTTCAGTCGTTGTAGTGTCGCATCCAAGTTCAGAAGATGATCCTCCTCATTTGTCCCAGTGACAAGGATGTCGTCCAGGTAGCACTGGACTCCTGGCAGTCCACTCAAAATCTGATCCATTACCCTTTGGAATAGAGCAGGGGCCAACGTAATTCCAAACGGAAGGCGGCAGTACCTGTATAGCCCCTTGTGTGTCACAATTGTCAGCAGCTCCTTTGATTTGTCATCGACATGCATTTGTAGATAAGCCTGGCATAAGTCTATTTTGCTGAACTTTTGCCCTCCGGCCAGGCCCGTAAAAAGATCATCAATGAGGGGAAGAGGGTACTGTTCCGCAGACAGCACCGGGTTAATAGTCACTTTAAAATCCTCGCAGATTCGAACAGATCCATCCTTTTTCAGGACAGGAACAATGGGTGTGGCCCATTTGCTCACGCTCACAGGCTCCAGGACTCCATTCTCGACTAAGGCCTCCAAGTTAGCCTCAACTTTTGGCCTAATTGCATAGGGTACAGGTCGGGCTTTGTGAAACTTCGGCTTGCTGTCAGGTTTAATGTCCAGTCTCACGCTAATCTTTTTCATGCTCCCAAGTTCCCCATTGAAGAGTTCTGCATGTTTGTTTAACACTGCAGTCAGACCTGACTCCCCTTTTGACATCATGAGGACTGCAGGCCAGTCCAGCGTGATTTTCTCTAGCCACGCACGTCCCAGTAGCGATGGGTAAATTCCCTTTACCACATATAGTGGCAGTTTTGCAGTCTGTCCGTTCAATTTAACTGTCACCTCAATGACGCCTCTCATGGCCACAGGTTCGCCGGTATACGTCTTTAGCACAATGTTTGTTGGCTGAAGGGTAAGATGCTTTAGCATTTTGTTGTAGACAGTGTCTGAAACAAGGGACACAGTCGTGCCTGTGTCCACCTCCATCCGCACTGATTGTCCCTCCACCAGTGGTGACACCCAGTAGCCATTTGAATCACCTGCAACCGTCAGTATGTGCACCTCTTCCTCCTCAGAGGTGTCGCTCCCTTCTGTTTTGCTTGTTCCATCATACTGCACTGAATGAACACTCTGTTTCCTCTCTTGTCCAAATACAGACATTTTGCTTCCATGCTTCCCAGCTCTGTCTGTTCTTTTTTTACCTCTACATGCGCGTTCAATGTGACCCTTTTTGCCACAATTTCGGCATTCCAGCTCCGTACACCAGCAGTCATTAGCGTGATGGCCCGTTTTCCCACAACGGTAACATGTGCCGTTCCGCGCACCTTTAGGCTCAGACGACACCTTGTGAACTCTCCCTGTTGAACTCAACTGGTGAGCCTCCTTTTCCACCATCTCCATGGAGACACCAACTTCAATGGCCTTTTCAAGAGTAAGGTTGTCCTCAGTGAGAAGGCGCTTCTGTGTGGCTGCATTTTGCAGACCACACACAAGTCTGTCTCTAATGGTGTCATTCAGCACCTCCTTGATCTGGCAGTGTTCCGACAACCTTTTTAAAGCAGCAATAAACATCGTCACTGATTCCCCCTCCTCTTGATTCCGTTTGTGAAATCTAAATCTCTCAGCAATATCCAGAGGTTTTGGTGAAAAATGTGCTCCAAGAATTTCCACCAGTTGCTTATATGTTTTAGATCCTGGCTTATCTGGTTGCACGAGGCTGCGAAGTAAATTGAATGTCTTCAGCCCGATTACACTCAAAAAGGTAGGCACGACCTTTTCATTTGCCACCGCATTCGCCAATACAAAATAGTCAAAACGTTCCGTATATGCGCTCCATTGCTCCACATTTTCATCAAAATCACTGATGTTTCCTAATATAGTAGCCATCTCACGTTTCAAATTAAATTTTCTGTTTACTCACTGCACCCATAATGTACGCAGATTCATCCGCTCCTCGTTGCCACTTGTTGTGTCGGTACCTTTCTACCTAGACACAATTTAGGACTCAGAACTCAGAGATTCAAACATGAAGTGCTTTATTGGAAGGAAAGGAAGTTCTGGAAAGTTCCGAACAAAGAGAGCTAAACTTAACAGAGAACACCCAACCATTTATCTCCTGTGACAGCGCCACCACATCTGGGAGGAGAACACACAATAGAACACACAATAGATAACAGCTATCCATTCTGCTAATTGTACCCTGACTCCGTCTGCTCTGACCTTATTCATTAGTCTATTATGTGGTACCTTTTCAAGAGCCTTTTGGAAATCTAGATATATTACATGTACTACATTACCCTTGTCTACCCTCTCTGTGACCTTGTCTACTCTCGCTGTTACCTACCTATCTGCAGAGGTTCCTGTGCCACACAAAAAAATGAAAGCATGTTGTAAATTAAAATTTTGCTCGAGATCTATTGAATACAAAATAAATAAATAAATAACCATTGGCTCAGAATCTGATGTTTATAACATAATCACTTGAGGTCAGATGACTCACTGAATCCTTTTTATATTCAGAGAATATCTCATCATAAGATTGAAAGTGTTTTAGACTCATTCAGTGGCGAGAGGCTTCTTGAGAGTAGCAGATCCTGTCTGCAATCTTTATTTATGGCTCTTTAAATTACTTTGAAGCAGTTGGATTGAATTTTTTCCCCCAAAAGCTTATTGAATTCTAGTGGAATATTTTAATGGAGTATTCACAAATGGGATGATTTATTTTGACAGGTTTGAGCTACAGCCTTGATAGAATTTCTTTGAACTGAAATAATAGCTTTTCTTTAAATTCCAGGATATGCTGTACAATCTGCCCATAGTCATCTATATTCTCTTTTTCCTGTGATATATCCACTTATTTGGATATGATTTACACTTTATTCTCAACTTCATTCTCAGCCTATGATTTCAGGTATTGTGAATGTGCAAATTGGCATGTACAAAGTGATTGGATTGTCATTGTTTACCATGCACATCACGTGATAAAGGGGCTAATTTTGACCGGGCGATTGTGTAAAACGGGTGATTGCGAGTCGGCAGCCCGTTTTACATCGCTCATGATTTTTATTTCCATTGACTTCAAAATTGACTATTGAATAAAGAAAACGCTGGAATATATAGCGGGCTAAAAATTCATTTGCATAGTGCCCGTTGTTTGGGCTCTACGCGTGCCGAATTGGCTCGAAAATAACTTCCGAGCAGCGAGCGCACACTTCTGGTGTGGGCTGCGCTGGATGCCATTTTGTTGAGGGCATTAGCATCGGCGCTGGAATCGTGCGTCCTAATTGTGCAGAGCAGGCAGATCGTGACGTCAACCAGCTGATTGATGCCAGCGCTGCCATTTTCGACCGCAATGCTGGAACTAACGCCCTCTCTTAACCTCGCACAGCTGAACATGCATTCAGCAACAGGAAGGACTCCCCACCAGTGCTTTTTAAATGGATCATCACCCACTTATAGCTTGGTTATTGATTAATCTCCAGTAGCCATTGCTAAGTTTGTACAAGTGTTTGGTGTTTTCTAGACTTTTTAAAAGTTGCCTAAAGTCTTCAGGGAGTGGTGTGGAATGCGGTCAACGAACTGGTACTGAGTTGTCAGGGATCTGCTCAGACCAGTTGCTCCCAGACATGGGGTTAATTGTTTGCATCCCCCTTGGCCTGCAGCATGACAGGGAGAATGAACAGAGTTGACACAGAAGCAGGACAAGCTGCTAGAAAAGGCAGGAGAAGGTGGAGGAGGAGGAGGAGGAGGAGGAGGGGGAGAAGGGCTCTCAGCAGGAGGCCATATCCACCCAAGGTTTTCAGGGAGCGATTCTCCTACCTCAACCTCAGTGAGGAACAGTGCATGCGACCAATGTTTCCTTTAAGCTAGGCAGCCGCGCATCTGTCTGAAGCTCCCATGCACCAGCTTTTAAATAGAAAATACGGCCCGTACGCAGGAATTTGAAAGGGTCGCGCAGCCCAGTAAAGCGGCCGCACACCCCAAAACAATGAAAGGGAACATTGCATGCGACGCTATGTGCTGCGGTACTGCAGGCCTTCCTTATTAAAGGGGAGGGGCCTAGCGCAACGTGTCCCGGCACCAAGCTGGGCCAACAGGGATCGGGAGAGCAGCCGGCACCCCACGGGGAGGCCTCACGGGGGCCGGGGACAGCAACGGGGGCAGGTGCTGGCAGGCGGCGAGCAACAAAAATGGCCGCACGCCACCTCCCCTTTAACTAGCGCCGCCCCAGCCACAGGTAGGCCCCCCTGACCCCGGCGGACATAGCGCCCGGCGGTAAGTCGGGGGCGCCACCCAATATTACAGTCAGGGCGCGAGCCGGGCGCTAACGGGAGGTGCATATCAACCGAATTTAGCCCCCGTGGTGTACTCAACAGTATGTGAGGGTAGTGGTGCAGTTTGTAGGATATGGCTTTTGAAGATAAATTCACTGACCTTGACCATTCATGTGAGGTCATTAAACCTGTTCCTGCACTGCATCCAGATGCTCGGGGCTACACTGCTTGCATTGGCAGCGACGGCTATCTGCTCCCATTCCCTTCTCACCGTCTGTCTAGAGAGTCTCCTGGTCCCCTGTGTACACAGGACATCTCTCCTCCTGCCCATTTCCTGCACCAGGGCCTCGAGTGCGACATCAGAAAATCTGGGACCCCTCTCTATGCCATATTGCACCGTCTTCACTCTTACTGTAGGTCACACACTCCTCTACAATGACTTCCAGTGCCTGCTGCAGCCAGAATGTACCTCCCCTTTAAGAGGCGCAGGCTGGCTTTAAGAACTGCAGGCTAGCTTTAATTGGTGCACAAATGTGGACCCCCTGCTGAGTGTGTGGCCACTCAGCTGCGCATGTAGCACATGGCTACACACCACTATCAATATAATTAGCAGGCGGCACAAAATTTGCGTGCTGCCTGCATTACATTGAAAGGGGGCGGGTTAATTACACATCGCGATCGTCTTGCCCATTTTCGGTGGCTATCCAATTTTTAGCCCAGTGTGTCTGTCAGCATATGTAACAAAAAGGTTAACGCTTTAGGTGGAGTTGTTGAAGCTGGAATGGGAGTGTAATCAAACTTCTTTGAGGGCCTGAGGTAAAGGTCGTCATTTCCTCACCTGTCCCATTTTGTTTCGGTCAGTCAAGTGGAGGAGCTCTGAAATATGAACCTTTTAGAACCAACCTGTTCAACTATAGTGGACAGCGAATCCTTCGCAAAATAGTCAAAATGATGGGAAGCTAGGTATTAAAATCTGAAAACATGGAGCGAAAAATAGATATCAGCCGTGATTTTCTCATTGGTGTCGGGATGGGTGCGGGTCAACTGGTTTCCGGGTTCCAGTCCCGCCCCCAGCTGCCTCCGCTCAACAGATGCGATTTTCCCTTGATTGGCCTTGTTAAGCCCGCCCTGTGGGTTTACCAGCCAATTAACAGGAAGTGGGTCTGATGACATCATTTGATGACGCGTCATCTGCCGGTTTCCTTAAAGGGACCATGCACAATTTTATTTTGACAGTTGATTTTTCAGTGTTTGACAGCATTGAGGTGCTTAAAACACTGACAATCACTGCACAAAGGTGAACTCTTGTACCCAGGCTCTCCAATGACTCCCTCCATTATGGAGTGAGTTACAGTATGCAGGGAGTTTCTCTTCCTTTCCAAGGGCGGAAGAGACTTCCCCAGGACAACAATTTACCTTGCACCTCCACTCAACCCTCTCTATCTACTTTATCACTCCCCCATCACACTAGCCACCACTCACACTCACCCTCATTCTACTGCAAGCATACCAACTAACAACATACAAAGGTGGGCACTTGAGAGGTTTAGCCAATGTCCATGTGAAGTTTCTGGTAATGTGTTGTCATACAGTGAAATCTCTTTTTCAAAAAGTGCCCCTTATTGGACAGATCTGAGCGCACATTGAGAAGTGTTTTACTGAATTCCAGTGATTGTTCAGTCATAACTACCCCCCACCTCCCGCCTCACTACAGTGAAATGTGTACATGGAATGGGTTGGACATTAAAGGGATGCTTCATGGTGCTGGTGCGGGATGGTGTCAACCTGGCGCATCATGTGGCAGCCAGGGTTAACAGGATCAAGTGAGGAAAGCCTGGCCATGGTGATGCCATCATTGGCCTCCCGGACAGCAATGTTGTCAATGGCTGATGCCCTGTGTCCAGGGTACCATCAGGTGATGGCGGTGAAGGTTGGTGATGAGTTTGGTGATGTTGGTGTTGGGGATGATTGTGGAAGGATTCGGAGGACCAAGGTCTTATTGTTTCATTGGCTCTGATGTTGTTGGAATAGATGACAGTTGCAGGTGAGATGACAGAAGCGATCTGTCACTGGTGAGAGAAGTTCTCCCAATGAGGTGGCACTGGATATACAGTTGGATTTAAAAACTTGTAAGCTAAAGAAATCTATATATGTATTAAAATTGCAGTAACCAACATTTACTTTGCTCTGAAACTCACCATGTGCAACATTGCATCCTTGACACCACTTCTGCAGCTGTCATCTTTTCAGAAACATCAGATCAGACTCACAACATGCCACACTTACCTGGCGTGTTGTCCAGATGTCGAGAAACCCGACCCAGAAGCTGGAAAATTGAAAAAGACCCTGAAAACTGCTCACTGTTATTAGGCAGTTAATTGCCTTTAATCCATTTCCCGCCGCCAGGTGTTGGGTCCATTCGCAAATTGGGGACCCAACACTTGGGAAGGTTGTGTGGAGGTGGGTTGGCGGCGTGTGTGGAACCCACCATCAATCAAAATGACTTTAACCTCTGGCCCGCCTCCAAACCCGCTCTCTGAGCGCCAGCAAAATCGTGGCCATCTACTCCAACTAGCCGGGAGCTCTTCACCAGGTATTTACTTTTGAAGGAGTTAACCGGCACAGTGTTATCTGCTTTTGGCAGGAGTTTTTCTCCAAATCCACTGCTCTCTTGGGGAGGAGGGGAATAATTTCCTTTAATTTCTAATCTGGCATGAGATTTATTAAGTTTTGACTCCCATCTTATATTCTGATATATGTATTAATGCTCTGGAATGGGTATGAAGGGCATAATTTCAATGTTTTCAAATCACACAAAAGTACTAAACAATGAGGAGAATAGTAACAGACTTCAGGACTGCATAGACAAATTGGTGAAATGGGCAGACACATGGGAGATGAGATTTAGTGCAGAGAAGTGAAATGATACATTTTGTTAGGAAGAATGAGGACAGCCAATATAAACAAAATGTTACAATTTTAAAGGGGGGTGCAGGAACAGAGAGACTTGGGGTGTATGTACACAAATCTTTGAAGGTGGCAGGACAGGTTCGGAAGCCTGTTTAAAAATACATATATATGAGACGCTTGGCTTTATTAATAGAGGAATAGAGTACCAGGTATGTACTCCCTGTAATTTTCTGTCCATTGTTATATCGAATGTTAGGGAATATGCACTCAAATATTCTATTCCCCCAATAGTCGAGGTTCCACAACCTGCATTGTGATTTTGTAAAAACTGCCCCTTTATGACTTCCACTTTGGAACTTAGTTCACGGAGTAGCATTTCTGGACAGGATCTGCCAATCTTCCACTGTAGCTCCGGCAGGAGATTGGTAGAAACTCCAGAGAAATGGCGCAAACGGCTGTGTATGTCGTTTCTCCTGGGTTTCCACTGATCTCCTGCTGGAGCTACAGTGGGACATCAGGAGAACCACCGTGGAAATTCCAGCTGCAAGTCTTGAAACCGTCCTTCTTCCCTCTTCTCTGAACTCTGTCCGGTGCATCAAAGACCTTTAGTGAAGTTAGTGTGCCTAGAACAGGTTTGAACCACTTGCTGAAGGGCACTGGAGGTGCAGAGAAGTGTAAATGAATTCTTTTCAATGATGGAGTAGAACCATCAGGCCAGAGGTAAGACAGTTTCTGTAGTGTATGTACCCGTCTACCTTTAAGAGAACTATTGTATGTAACCGTCCACCTTTAAGAGAACTACTTTAGGTGTTGCACTACTTTGTTGGCTTCTGTATACTGTAATACCGACGGTGACCACACCGGTATATAAGTGCTGTGTCAGGATTTATTGGGCAGATTCGCCCTGACCTTCGAATAGTAAAGTCCTGTTTTAAGTTACTCTGGTAGTCTGTGTATTAATTAACTAAACAACCCACAGACTTTACAGTGGCGACGAGTCCGATCGTACCCTGCGGCAACAATACTTCCGAAGCAGTTAACGAGCGTCGAGCAGAGGCAACCGCCCTCGTCATTCTGCTGGGAGAAAACTCGAGTCTGCAGAGCTGGAAAGGAGGAAGAATTCAGAGACAAAGACTTCCATCAGCAACAGGCACTGACTGTCCCTTCTGCCACGGTGAGGAGTGAGCCGATCAGCACGAGAAGCAAGCCGGCCACGGTGACTGTGAGTAAGGGAAAAGTAAAAAGAATAACCGGAGGATAAGGGCGGTGCACTCGACCACGGTCGAGGGGGAAAGGAGCCGGACAGAAGTCGGGCCCAGAGGCGCTGAGACTGGGGTAGCGTGGAGCAAGGAAGCCGCGGTACAGACAGACTGGGGACGCAACGGCGTCGTGAGACAGCTAGACCGCGACCGGCGAAAAAGGCCGGGCAGCGACCGAAGCCACGAAGCACTGCGACCGGGAGCGTAGGCGCGGGAAGATATAAAAACTCAGCCGCAGCCGGGGAGGGAAGCACCGGACTGCGAGAGGGCTGGGAGGCGCGATTGGGAGCCGAGCGAGCGGGAGAGGCAGAGCCGACCAAGGGAGACTGAGCGAGAGCCAGTCCAGCGGCTGAAACTGTTCGCTATCAACGGGGTGTACCCAGCGCCGGTAGAGCCGAGCGAGCGGGAGAGAGACAGAGCCCGAGCAAGGGGAACTGAGCGAGAGCCAGCCCAGCGGCTGAAACTGTTCGCCGTCAACGGGGTGTACCCAGCGCCGGTTGCCCTGCCGAGAAAAGGGAAAGCACTGAAGCCGACGCGCAGGCTGTGAACCTGAAAGCCAGCGGCCGTCGCCCGTGGGGAAAGTGTACCCTTCCCGCCAGGGGAAGAAACGCGGGAAGCCGCCATTAGGCGGAGAAGAAGACAGAAGCGGGGAACCGCCATTGAAGTGGGCGGGGAGAGAAGATAAGTGCGGGAAACCGCCATTTTCGCGGGAACCGCCATCTTGAAGAAAAAAAAAAGAAAATTTAAAGAAATAATCCGTGGTGTTATCAGGAAGAGAGGAAGATGCCTAAGCATGGTAACATCAATGATTTTAATTCCGAGGTAGAAGACTGGGCCACGTATGTGGAACGCATTGAGATCTATGGTGAGGCCAATAAAATAGAAGAAGATGACAAAGCTATAACCTTGCTAAACTCGATGGGCGCGAAGACATACGGGCTCTTGAAGCATCTACTAGCACAAGCTAAACCGGCGGATCAGACTTTCGATGATATTGTTGCTGTCCTGAAGGATCATTTTAACCCCGCACCACTGACGTTAGTGGAACGATCCAAATTTTACGCGAGAACGCAACGGAAAGAGGAAAGCAACGCGGAGTACCTGATTGAACTGCGTAGGCTAGCGAAACACTGTCAGTTTAGAGAAAATCTGGCAGAGGCACTCAGAGACAAATTCGTGTGCGGAATGTCGAAGGAAGAAACACAAAAACGACTGCTCGAAGAGAACGATCTTACACTTGATAAGGCTGTCCTTATTGCTGCATCGAACGAAGCCGCAGCGAAAGGAACGGCAGAAATGCAGCTAAAGGCAGCGGCATTCAGTGTGCAGCAAATTACTTCGGGTACAACGAAATGCTATCGTTGTGGGAAGACAACACACGACCAGAACCAATGCTGGTTTAAAAACCAGGAATGTAGGAAATGTGGCAAGCTCGGTCACATAGCTAAGGTATGCCGGTCAGGAAAGAAGACCAACAATAATGAGTCACCACAAAAGAGGTACAGAAAGGTACATGAGGTGACTAGGAAGAGTCCGGAAGAACAGAATTCGGACTCACACTCCAACTGCAAGGAACTGGATAGTCTGAGAATTCACAATGTGAGTAATGAAGCTGACCGACAAGCTATCTGGATCACACTACAGATTGCAAAAGTCCAAGTGAAAATGGAAGTGGACACCGGATCGGCGTTGACGGTCATGAATAAGCATGATTATAAAAAGTTATTCAAGCATATTCCCCTACGGGATACGGAACTAGTATTGCAGACATACACGGGACACAAAGTATACCCCATCAGAAAGATAGAAGTCAAGGTGAGATACAAGGACAAAGATCACCAAAGGATGGACCTGTATGTGTTGCCTGAGGGAGGTCCACCACTTCTGGGACGGGAGTGGATCAGGAAAATAAAGATAGACTGGCATTCACTAAACACCATGACGGTAGATTCCGGAAAGGAAGATGTCAAACCTGAACGGTTGTCCAGAATATTGGACGAAGCTAAAGAGGTATTCCAGCAAGGACTGGGAACACTGCGAGGAATTAAAGCAAAGGTTAAGGTTGCAGAACATGCAAGCCCAAAATTTTTCAAAGCCAGATCGGTACCTTACGCGATATGACCTGCTGTGGAGGCAGAACTGGAAGAACTTGAACGATCAGGGGTACTGTCAAAAGTGGACTGGAGTGAGTGGGCCACGCCCATTGTTCCCGTCATGAAGTCTTCACCAAGTAACACGCCAGGGGGACCGGGGAAGGTCCGCATCTGCGGAGGCTTCAAGATCACAGTGAATCCGGTGCTGCACACGGTACAATACCCGCTTCCGCGGATTGAAGATATCTTTGCTTCGTTGGCTGGAGGGAAACACTTCACCAAGATAGACCTGGCACAGGCATACTTACAAATGGAAGTCGAGGAAGAGTCGCGTCAGTACCTCACCATCAACACACACAGAGGCTTGTATCGTTATAATAGACTGGTTTTTGGGGTAGCTTCGGCTCCAGCAATTTGGCAGAGGGCCATGGAGCAGGTATTACAAGGAATTCCAAGCACGCAGTGTTACTTAGACGATATCCTGATTACGGGAGAAGACGAGGAAGAACACCTCACAAATTTGAAACTGGTGCTCACTAGGTTGAAGGAATATGGCCTTCGAGTTAATCGCAAGAAATGCGAGTTCTTCCAAAAACGGATCTCGTACTGCGGTCATGTCATTGACCGAGAGGGGCTGCACAAGTCACCTGACAAGATAGAAGCTGTCGTGAAGGCCCCCGCTCCGGAAAACGTATCACAGTTAAGATCATTCTTGGGGTTGATTAATTATTATCTCAAGTTTCTGCCGAATCTATCCACGGTGCTGCATCCGCTGAATGCTCTGTTGCGGAAAGAAGTACCATGGAAGTGGAGTGAGGAATGTAAAAAGGCCTTTCGCAGAAGCAAGCGTTGATTACCTCTGAAGAAGTGTTGGCTCATTTCAACCCAACGTTACCTCTTCGTCTAGCTTGTGATGCTTCCCCCTATGGAATTGGAGCAGTACTTTCACACAAGTTACCAAATGGCTCGGAAAGGCCAGTGGCATTCGCGTCCCGATCATTGACCTCCGCGGAGCGAAATTATGCTCAAATAGATAGGGAGGCCCTCAGCCTTGTGTGGGGCGTAAAGAAATTCAATCATTACCTGCAGGGCAAGAAGTTCACATTACTGTTGGTGTCCATATTCAACCCTAACAAGGCCGTTTCCACCATGACAGTGCAAAGGTTACAGAGGTGGTCCGTGTTACTTGGGGCACACCAATATGACATCGAATACAAAAGGTCCAAACAGCATGGAAATGCTGATGGGTTATCGCGCTTGCCATTGCCGATAGTAGAAGAAGCGACTACAGTGGACCCGGTAGAGATGTTCCACTCATCCATAGTGGAATGTCTACCAGTAACAAATTCGATGATCGAAAACGAAACAAGAAATGACCCGACTCTCTCACGAGTCTATGATTTAACGGTGGAGGGATGGCCAGCACAGGGCGAACCAACGCTGCCAGCATTTTCGCAGAGACAAGAACAGCTGTCAGTGTGTCGAGGAACCCTGATGTGTGGATCTAGAGTGGTGATTCCACCCAAACTTCAACAGAAGGTGTTAAAGGAGCTGCACGAGGGACATCTGGGTGGAGTGAAAATGAAGAACCTAGCAAGAGCGTTCGTGTGGTGGCCAGGCATTGATGGGGACATCGAAGAAATCACTAAGAGCTGTCTAGGATGCCAGAAGGTCCAAAACGCGCCACCACAGGCTCCTCTGCATCCATGGGAGTGGCCCTCATCTCCTTGGCAAAGGGTACACATCGACTTTGCTGGTCCATTTATGGACTCAATGTTTCTAATAGCGGTGGATGCACACTCCAAGTGGCCGGAGGTAATAAAGATGTCCACCACCACCACAGAAAAAACCATCACAGTGTTAAGGACCATGTTTGCTAGGAATGGGCTGCCGGAACAGATCTGTTCTGATAATGGACCGCAATTTGTGTCCGAAGAATTCAAGAAATTCTTAAAGAGCAATGGGGTTAAGCACTACACGTCAGCCCCATACCATCCCGCCTCCAATGGATTGGCTGAAAGGTTTGTCCAGACCTTCAAGAAGGCCATAAAGGCCATGGGTAATGAAGCCATTAACTTACAACATAAGGTGGATAGCTTCTTGTTGGCGTACAGGAATGCAACACATGCGGTCACAAATCAAACTCCCGCCATGATGTTTTTTAATAGACGACTAAGATGCCGGCTGGATTTGCTTAAGCCAAACGTCAGAAGGGATGTAGAGAACTGGAAATTCCAGGGCATGAATGAAAGGCCAACTAGATCTTTTCAGATAGGTCAACAAGTTTTGGCCCGGGACTACCGTACCGAGAAATGGCAGCCTGGAACCATTGGAAAAAGGCTAGGGCCGTTGATGTATACGGTGGACATTGGGGACAGTATAATAAGGCGCCATGTTGACCAGATCATAGAGTCAGCCACAAATGGCCAACCTACTCCACCACCTTACACGGTTAATGTTGAGACAGAGATACCCAGAACACCTACCTCCAATCTGGTAATACTGGAATCAGATGAACCTGACACTGTCCTTCAAGCCGAATTGACCTTGCCAGAAGCACCTGCTACCCCGCCGGGAGTTACAACACCACCGAGGCGTTATCCGGATAACCTCCAGAGAGACTGAATCTGTGAACTGTCTTGCATAAAGTTGTATATATGTTATAATGTATGTTTAATGGGGAATCAGTATGTTGTAAGCTAAAAAGGGAGGATTGTAGTGTATGTACCCGTCTACCTTTAAGAGAACTATTGTATGTAACCGTCCACCTTTAAGAGAACTACTTTAGGTGTTGCACTACTTTGTTGGCTTCTGTGTACTGTAATACCGACGGTGACCACACCGGTATATAAGTGCTGTGTCAGGATTTATTGGGCAGATTCGCCCTGACCTTCGAATAGTAAAGTCCTGTTTTAAGTTACTCTGGTAGTCTGTGTATTAATTAACTAAACAACCCACAGACTTTACAGTTTCTGCCCTGCGATTTTCCTGTTCCTGAACCTGGGCTTATTGGATCATCTAATCATAACAACCACAGGAAAATCTGGTGGAGTGGGGTGCTGTAAGAAAATCGACAGTCTCCATTAGGGGCAGGCATTTCTCCCTGCCCAATTTTCCTGTATTCATTGTGCCTGGGCCCCAGGTGCAGAAGCAGGAATATGTGCCCCAGTAAATGCTGGAAATACAAAGCATGTCAGTCAGCATATGTAGCAAGGAAAGATAGGTCGATGTTGCAGATTAAATCCTTCTTCAGAACTGCAAGACAAGGGATAAAGAAACTTAATTATAGACAGAAAAAAAAGGGGAAGAGGAGAATAAAGATAAAAATACAGAGAGGAGGTTAATGGGTTGAATGACCTACAACCGCCTCAAAAAAAGACAGGAGATTGTCAGGTGACATGAAACATCGATCCAATCAGGCAATAATAAGGTAGGAAGAAGCAAAAGAATGTGGCAATGGCTTAGTTAGTGAAGACTTAAGGAAGAAGGCAGGAAATGTAAAATGTTCCTGCTTTGTTTGCAATGTCATTAATACGCAGCAACTGGAGAAATGCTTTATCACATGCCATGAGCTTTCTTGAGACTTGCTATTCTGGGTTCACTTCACATTGAGGATTGCGTTGTTGCAAATCTTGGTATTCAAAACCATTTTTATCTTACTCACAAATACACCATAAAGTTTTGTGCACTATGTTCAACTTTCTTCTACCTCAGCATATGCACAGCACCCCCTGTTGAGTCTGTGCTTACAAGTGCAGTTATACTGAATAACAGGACACAGACTACAGAAGTAAGTAAACAGGTCTTTAGTGATTGAGGGTCAGGGCGGACATGAGGTACACTTTGCTCCGCAGGGTTTATATACCGGTGTGGTCACCACCGGTACTACAATGTACAGGAGCCATTAAAAAGTAGTCCATCACCTTAAGGTATCTTCTTAAGGTAGTACAGGTTACATACACTACAATTCCTTCCCTTTTAGCTTAACAGTGGACACCCCCAATTAATACACTACATGGATAACATATATACAATTTACACACAAGAACTGTTCAAAGATTCAGTCTCTGAGGAGGCCTCCTGATCTGGCCCGGATAACGCCTTTCGGGGATCTCTGGTTCCCGTTGCTGGGGTGACTCATCCACTTGATCTCCTATGGATTCAACATCATCCAATACGTTCGAGTCTGAGGTAGATGCTACAGGCTCAATAAGTTCTTCAACTGGTGTCTCTGCCGTAGACATGGGGTCGACCCTTGTTCTCGATTCCACAAGTTGGTCAGCATGACGTCGTATTACGTTCTCTCCAACATCTACCATGTACATCAAGGGTCACTGTCGTGCACGAATTGTCCCAGGTTGCCATTTATCATCCCTATAGTCCCTGGCCAACACTGGTTGTCCTATTTCAAAACTACGAGTGGCCTTTTTATTTACATGCTGGAATTGCTTGTTTTCGACTTCCCGTCGCACATTGGGTTTTAACAAATCCAACCGGGACCGCAACCTTCTGTTATAGAACATTATGGCAGGGCTTTGATTTGTCACTGCACGCGTGGCGTTTCGATACGCCATTAGGAAATTGTCCACCTTGTGTTGCAGTGGAATATGATTTTCACTCATGGCCTTTATTGCCTTTTTGAACATCTGTACAAATCTCTTGGCCAACCCATTAGTAGCCGGATGATATGGGGCAGATGTATAGTGTTTCACCCCATTCTTTTTCATGAATTTCTGGAATTCTTCTGACACGAACTGTGGTCCGTTGTCTGAACATATTTGCTCCGGCAATCCATTCCTTGCAAATATGGTTCTTAGAATGGCAATCGTCTTCTCAGAGGTAGTGGTCGACATCTTAATCACTTCTGGCCATTTAGAATGTGCGTCTACTGCTATCAAAAACATGGAATCCATGAATGGACCTGCAAAGTCGATATGCACACGTTGCCATGGGGCTGAAGGCCATTCCCACGGATGCAGCGGTGCAGTTGGAGGTGCGTTCTGAACTTTTTGGCACCCTGAGCAGCTTTTAGTCAGATCCTCTATTTGTTTGTCGATACCTGGCCACCACACATAAGCCCTAGCAAGGCTTTTCATCTTGACTCCCCCCAGATGACCTTCGTGCAATTCTTTTAGAACTCTCTCCCTTAATTTAGGAGGAATAATCACGCTTGTTCCATACATCAATGTTCCTTGACATACGGACAGCTGTTCTCGTCTGGCTGAGAATGCTGGTAACAGTGGTTCGCCATGTGCTGGCCATCCCTTCACTGTCAAGTCGTAGACCCGAGACAGTGTCGGGTCATTTCGGGTCCCTCTCTCAATGCCCGCATTGGTGATTGGTGAGCATTCGATGATGGTCGAGTGAAATATCTCGACAGGGTCAACTGCCGGTGCCTCTTCCGCTGTAGGTAGTGGCAGGCGCGACAGCCCATCAGCATTACCATGTTGCTTTGTACCTTTGAATTCAATATCATATTGATGTGCCCCTAGGAAAAGGGACCATCTCTGAAGCCTCTGCGCCGTCATTACCGGAACACCCTTCTTAGGGTTGAAAATGGAAACCAACGGCTGGTGATCTGTCAGCAGCGTAAACTTTTGGCCTTGCAGGTAATGGTTAAATTTCTTAACTCCCCACATGAGGCTGAGAGCCTCCCTATCTATCTGAGCATAGTTGCGCTCAGCGGAGGTCAATGATCTGGATGCGAAAGCGACTGGCCCTTCCGAGCCATCTGGAAACTTATGTGAGAGCACTGCCTCGATACCATATGGAGAAGCATCACAAGCTAAGCGAATAGGCAGCGTTGGGTTAAAGTGAGCCAACACTTCTTTAGAGGTGATCAGTGCCTTGATCTTTCAAAAAGCCCGCTTACAATCATCGCTCCACTTCCATGGTATTCCCGTTTGCAAAAGAGTGTTTAGCGGGTGTAACACCGTGGATAAATTTGGAAGAAACTTGTGGTAATAGTTAACCAACCCGAGGAATGACCTCAACTGGGATACATTTTCCGGTGCTGGAGCTTTGACAACAGCTTCGATCTTGTCAGGTGACTTATGGAGCCCCTCCTGGTCAATGACGTGGCCGCAGTACGAGATTCGCTTTTGAAAGAACTCGCATTTCTGGCGATTAGCTCTTAGCCCATATTCTTTCAATCTGATGAGCACCTGCTCCAAATTCGCGAGGTGATCATTATCGTTATCTCCTGTAATCAGGATGTCATCCAGGTAGCATTGTGTGCCTGGGATTCCCTGCAATACCTGCTCCATGGCCCTTTGCCAAATCGCTGGAGCCGATGCCACTCCAAAAATCAGCCTATTATACCGATATAAGCCCTTATGTGTGTTGATCGTGAGATACGGTCGTGACGCTTCATCAACTTCCATCTGTAGGTATGCCTGCGCCAGGTCTATCTTGGTGAAGTGCTTCCCGCCAGACAGCGAAGCGAAGATATCTTCAATCCGCGGAAGCGGATATTGCACCGTGTGAAGAACTGGATTAACAGTGATCTTGAAATCGCCACAGATGCGAACCTTCCCAGGTTCCCCCGGCTTGTTGCTCAACGAACGCTTCATGACAGGAACAATGGGTGTGGCCCATTCGCTCCAGTCCACCTTGGACAGTACCCCTGAACGTTCTAGTCCTTCCAGCTCTGCTTCCACAGCAGGTCGTATCGCATAAGGCACCGGTGTGGCTTTGAAAAATTTTGGGTTTGCATGTTCTTCAACCTTGATGGTTGCCGTAATTCCTTTCAGTGTTCCAAGTCCCTGTTGGAACACCTCCTTAGCATCGTCTAAGATTTTGGACAGTCGTTTAGGTTTGACGTCGTCCTCCTTACAGGCATTCACAGTCAGTGCTTGTATGGAATGCCAGTCCAATTTTATTCTCCGGATCCATTCCCGTCCCAGTAGTGGCGGACCTCCATCAGGTAACACATACAAGTCCATTTTCTGACTTTCTTTATCATTGTAGACCACATTTACTTTTATCTTTCCTTTGGGGTATACTATTTGCCCCATGTATGTTTTCAATACAATCTCCGTATCCCTCAGGGGAATGTGCGAGAATAACCTTTTGTAATCTTGCTTATTCATGACCGTTAATGCCGACCCTGTGTCCAATTCCATCTTCACTTGAACTCCTGCTATCCGGAGCATGACCCAGATAGTTTGGTGGTCTGCTGTGTTACCCACATTATGTATTTTCAGACAACCCAGTTCCTTACTGCTGGAGTCTGAATCCGTCTTCTGTTCATCCGAACTGTTCTCTGTCACCTTGTGTACTTTTTGTACTTCTCCTTCGGTGACTTTTTGCTGCTGGTCTTCTTTCCTGACCGGCATACTCTCGCTATGTGACCAAGTTTGCCACATTGCCTGCATTCTTTGTCTTTGAACCAGCACTGGTTCTGGTCATGCGTTGTCCTTCCGCAACAATAGCACTTTACGGCGTCCAATGCCATTTCATTGGTGCTGAATTCCAGTGGCCTTTGCTGTATCTCTGCAGCGCCCCGTGCTGCTGCCTCGTGGGATGCTGCAATGCTGAAAGCTTTGTCCAGCGTAAGATCCTTTTCCTCTAGCAGTCGCTTCTGGGTTCCTTCCCTTAGGAGCCCACACACATACTTATCTCTCAGTGCGTCTGCTAGTCCTGTTCCGAACTGGCAGTACTTTGATAACTTGCGCAGTTCTGTTAGGAATTCAGCGTTGCTTTCTTCTTTAAGTTGAATTCTTTTGTAGAATTTAAATCGTTCCGCTATCAGCAGCGGCGTGGGGTTTAAATGCTCTTGCAGGATAGTAACAATATCCGCGAAACCCTTCCCTACTGGTTTGTCTGGGGTTACCAGGTTCCTTAATAACCCGTACGTCTTCGCACCCATCGAGTTTAATAGGGTTCATGCTTTCTTATCATCCGATACATAATTCGTTGTACAGTAAACTTCGATGCGTTCCACATAAGTGGCCCAATCTTCCACATCGTTATCAAAAGCAGTGATGTTACCCGTTTTTGGCATCCTTGCTGAGTTTCTCCTTTCCCTTCGGATATTATTTAATATGATGACTTTTTAAAATTTTATTTAAGATGGCGGCTTTTCCCGCGCTTGGCGGCTTTTCCCGCGCTTGTCTTCTTCCCCCGCCGACTCAAGATGGCGATTCCCACGCTGTTGCCGTCCACGCCTCCCAGCGGCCCTTCCTGCCTTTATTTTCCTTGCACTGCTGCTCTTGTTGCCCCACCGCTCCCGCGGTCCTTGTGGCCATAAAACGCTTTTCTGGCTGCTGCGCGTCTCTGCCCCGATTGCAGTCCAGCCCCTGACACCGGCTGCGGTCGTGTTCTCCGCCCTTTTCTTTGTTTTCCCTCCCCTTCTCCCACTGACAACTCGGCTGACTTCCCCCCCCGTGACACTCGATCGGGCTTACCCGCCGCTGTCGTAGAAGGGATGATCACTGCCTGTTGCTGATGTTGGACTTCGTGGCCAGAAAACCAACCCGGGTTCCCGATGGCCTCCCGTGCGATGCAGTGCTCAGCAGGATGTTGAGGGCGGATGCCCTTTTTCGACGCCCGTTTCTGAGGACGAAGCTTCCTTGGATGCAAATCTGCCGCTAGGTATGATCAGACTCGTCGCCACTGTTGAGTCTGTGCTTACAAGTGCAGTTATACTGAATAACAGGACACAGACTACAGAAGTAAGTAAACAGGTCTTTAGTGATTGAGGGTCAGGGCGGAACTGAGGTACACTTTGCTCCGCAGGGTTTATATACTGGTGTGGTCACCACCGGTACTACAATGTACAGGAGCCGTTAAAAAGTAGTCCATCACCTTAAGGTATCCTCTTAAGGTAGTACAGGTTACATACACTACACCCCCTCCCTTCTTGTCAGCTGTAGCACTCAGCAGATGCGCTGCTCCAGGTGTCTCTGGGTCAGAAACCTCTGAGATGTTACTGAAGCCCTGCCAGGCAAAACAGAGAGTCACAGAGGGAGAGGGTGATAGATATTTACTTTGTCACTCTCAATGGAAGAATTGCTGCGTAACCCTGTGACATGAATCAGTCATTCATGAAAGAAAGACATATGAAATAATACTGAGCAGCCTGTGGGTGGCGCTGTCCAGGGAGAGTATAAATACTCGGGCACGGGCCCAGCTTGCGCAGGACATTCTTAACAGGAACTAGTGAAGGACACAACTAGACCTCTATGTTGTAAAAGAGTTGATTAAAGCTTTGTTTAACGCTTAGACCAAGTGCCTAGTAGTTTTCTTACGTCACCCTGGCCTACTCAGCCAAGTAGAAATGGTTAATATAATTACAAGATAGAACTGGTCTGTAATGGTCCAATAGTATTGGAATACGGAAAATAAGGTCCATTAGTTTTCATCTAAGTACATTCTTAGCAGAAGTTAAAATGCATGTAGCACATAGCTACAAGGGGTTACAGAAGTGTTAATTATTATTTTTCCCAATTAAAGTTATGTATAAATTACCTTTAACTGGTTGGTTTTATATCTTGAAAAACTGGCATCCATGTTGATTGTTGATCCCAGTGCTCCACTGTAGGGGAAATCCCAGTTTCTGGCCTGAACTGAGTGAGTAGTTGCTTTAGACCACTAAGAGCAGCATCCAGACCCAAAGGTTTCTAAATCTTTCTCCCAGAATGACAGCAGCTCATTCTAACTCGGAGCTCATAAAGGTGATTCGTGACAAAACTGGTGGCAAGTGCTGACATGGAAGAAGATATCCTCTCCTCGCTATGTATTAGTGGCATTGTAACCATGGCAGCAACATTTCCTGTTTTCACTATCACGAGCGAAATTATAGAAGTGTTCTAAAAGAAAGTTTGAATTTCACTAGTATTGCAGTATTGAATTGCAGGAAATCCTCTGCTACATTTATGATGTCACTAATACATAATGATCAGAGGGAATCTTAACCCCTGCTCTTAGCTTCTTACAATTGGAGAATGAATACATGCTGCTTTACTTTAATAAAATGGATGGGTAATTTACATTGAAAACACTTCTCTCTTTAAGTGATTAACACTTCAAAAACTTGCTTACTATGAGGTATTTTCCAGTACGATACTCATATAGCCTTTGGGGATAGGAGAAGGGGAATTAAATCTTAATCTTGTATGAACCTCCTTCTAGCTGTATCTAGTGCAGTAGGATAGAAATTAACAGGATGTCTGTAGGCTGTAAATTATTCGAGGTAGATGGTCTTAATTTTAGCAATCTGTTCATCTGGTTAGATTGACACAAACAGCTTGATATAGTTTTTCCCCAAAAGACCTGATTGGAAAGTAAAATTGACGGTTGTGTCAATGGCTACTCATGTGTCTACCTTCTGCCATGTCCAAAATCGGGCAGAGGAGTGGAGATCATCTCTTGAGTTCTAATATTTGCTTTTTTCATTGGAAAAGCTACTAACACCATCTCATCACAGGCCTTTGTACATCTCTCAGGACATCCCAAAACATTCCACATACAATGAATTAATTTGAGTTGCAGTCACTATTGCTATGTAGGTAAATGTAGCAGCACTTTGCAAATAGCAAGATCTCACAAACAGCAATGAGTTGAATGACCGGATAATTTATCTTTGGTGTTTGTTGAAGAAACAATGTTAAAATCATACAATCATGGAAATTTATGGCACAGAAGGAGGCCATTCTGCTCATCGTGTCTGTGCCAGCCAAAAAAGAGCTATCCGGCCTAATCCCACTTTCCAGCTCTTGGTCCGTAGCCTTGCAGGTCACGGCACTTCAAGTTCATATCCAAGTACTTTTTAAATGTGATGAGGGTTTCTGCCTCTACCACCCTTTCAGGCAGTGAGTTCCAGACCCTCACCACCCTCTGGGTGAAAAGATTTCTCCTCAATTCCTCGCTAATCCTTCTACCAATTACTTTAAATCTATGCCCCGTGGTTATTTACCTCTCTGCTAAGGAAAATAGGTCCTTCCTATCAGCTTTATCTAGATCCCTCATAATTTTATACACCTCAATTAAATCTCCCCTCAGCCTCCTCTTTTGCAAAGAAAACGACCCCAGCCTATCCAATCTTTCCTCATAGCTAAAATTCTCTAGTCCTGGCAACATCCTCATAAATCTCCTCTGTACCCTCTCTCGTGCTTTCACATCTTTCCTGTAATGTGGTGACCAGAATTGTACGCAGTACTCTAGCTGTGGCCTAACTAGGGTTTTATACAGTTCTAGCATAACCTCTCTGCTCTTATATTCTATGCCTCGGCTAAAAAAGGAATGTATCCCGTATGTCTTCTTAACCACCTTGTCTACTTGACCTGTTACCTTCAGGGATCTGTGGGCATACACTCCAAGGTCCCTCTGTACTTCTCAGTATCCTACCTTTTATTGTGTAGTTCTTTGCCTTGTTAGCCCTCCCCAAATGCATTACCTCACACTTCTCCAGATTGATTTCCATTTGCCACTATTCTGCCCACCTGACCAGTCAATTGATATCTTCCTGCAGTCTACTGCTATCTTCCTCACTATTAACCACACGGCTAATTTTTGTAATCTGCAATCTTCTTATCATGCCCTCTACAACTCCTTATTCTTCTTTGAATAGTATTATGCGCATCATTAACATTTATCTGAACCGACAGATAGGGCCTCAGTTTAACATCTCACCTCCAACAATGCAGCACTCCCTCAGTACTGTGTTGAAATGTCAGCCCAGATTTAGTGCTGAAGTCCTCCTGGAGTGGGGCTTGAACCTTAACCTTCAGTCTCAGAAGAAAAAAGTATTAACAAATTGTAGTGTATGTACCGTTAAGAGAGAACTACTTTTACAGCTCCTGTATACTGTAGTACCGGCAGTGACCACACCTGTATATAAGCCTTGAGCATGCCTCTGTACCCCCAGTCCTGAGACTACCCTACTCCAGTAAACACCTGTTGATTGTTAAGTTACAGCATCCGTGTAGTTATTGGAAAATATCATACTCTCAGAATCACGGATCTAACAGTGGCGACGATTGTCAATTCGAATCTACCTGCAACTCTGCATTTCCCTTCAAGGATTCGCTCCGGGAGGGCGGTGGAAGAAAGTCGAGGCCAGAAGCACGGGCGTCGACCACGAGCAACCGCCCAGTCATCCAACAGAGAGTGAACATCGCAGGGGAGGCTGTTGAGAGCCGGGCTTGGTTCCCCAGCCACGACGATCTAGCAACAGACTGGCAACAGGTACAGCGCAGACCCTTCCTGGACAGCAGCGGCTGGAGCCGACCGACGGCAGAGAAAAAGCCGAGCAGCATCGACGGGGTAAGAGAGAGGGTGAAGTGCACAGGGCGCAGCCGGGGTTTGAAAACCGAGTGGCATCGAGGAAAAACAAACGGAGAGAGCGAGGGTAAAGCAGCAGCCGGGTTCAGGACCGAGCGGCGGAAACGGGAAAGGCGCACAAGAAAAACGCGCAGAGCATAGCCAGGGCTCAAGGGCTGAACAGTGTCCGCGGGGAGAAGAAGGGAGAGCGCGGGAGATGCCATTTTGTGCCAGCAGAGAAGAAAGGAGAGCGCGGGAGACGCCATTTTTGACAGTTAAATCACACCCAGGGATGCCGAAGTCGAAGATTGGGTGACATATGTGGAATGTATTGAGGTGTACTGCAGGGCAAATGAAGTGCCAGATGCTAGGAAAGCACTGGTTTTGTTAAATTCCATGGGTGCAAAAACTTATGGCTTACTGCGAAACCTAATAAACCCAGAGAAGCCTGTGGATAAGAATTTCAAAAGCATAGTAGAAATCCTACAGGACCACTTAAACCCCACACCGCTGCTGATAGCAGAAAGATTTAAGTTCCACAAAAGGAACCAGCATGAAGATGAAAGCAATGCTGAGTACTTAACGGAGCTGCGCAAGCTATCGAAACACTGCCAGTTTGGAGTGGGACTAGCAGATACGTTAAGGGACAAGTTTGTGTGTGGGCTTCAAAGTGAAGGAACCCAGAAACGGCTTCTATCAGAAAAGGATCTTACGCTGGACAAGGCTTTCAGCATGGCAGTATCACACGAAGCAGCCGCAAGGGGCGCTGCAGAGATACAACGGAGACCGCAAGAATATGGCACCAATGAAATGTCATATGGAACAGGGAAGTGTTATCGCTGCGGCAGAACAACACACGACCAGAAGGATTGTTGGTTCAAGGACCAAGTGTGCAGACAGTGTGGAAAAGCAGGACACATAGCAAGAGTCTGCAGGTCAGGGAAGTAAACCAACAGCAAGAAATCTAAACAGGAGAAGTACAAAAAGGTACATAAGGTGATGGACAGTAGTTCAGACGAACAGAAAAGTGATACAGACTCCGGAAGTAAGGAGCTGGGTTGTCTGAAACTACATAAGGTAACCAAAATGGAGGATCACCAGACTATCTGGGTCACACTCAAGATAGATGGAGTCCAAGTGAAAATGGAATTGGACACAGGATCAGCCCTAACAGTCATAAACCAAAGGGACTACAAGAGGCTATTTTCACATATATCCTTGAAAGCTACAGAGATTGTCTTGAAGACGTACACGGGGCAAAAAGTCTACCCCAAAGGAAAAATAAGGGTGAAAGTGATATACAAAGGCCAGGAAATACCTAAAATGGACCTATATGTATTGCCAGATGGAGGACCACCACTACTAGGACGTGAATGGATCCGGAAGATACAATTAGATTGGCATTCCATACAGGCACTGAAGGTTGAGGCCAAAAAGGATGATGACGTCACACCTGGACGACTGTTAAAAATGCTAACTGACGCAAAAGAAGTGTTCCAGGAGGGACTTGGAACACTAAAAGGCATAACAGCAACGATTAAAATAGAGGAAAATGCAAGCCCAAAGTTTCTTAAGGCCAGACCAGTGCCTTATGTGATCCGACCAGCCGTCGAAGCAGAGCTGGAAGGGTTGGAATGTTCAGGAATACTGTCCAAAGTAGACTGGAGCGAGTGGGCTACACCCATCGTTCCTGTAATGAAGGGGTCGTTGAGTAATACGCCTGGGGAACCAAAGAAGGTCCGCATCTGTGGGGATTTTAAGGTGACAGTGAACCCAGTCCTTCACACGATACAATATCCGCTTCCACGAATTGAGGATATTTTCGCCTCGCTATCTGGGGGTACACACTTCAGCAAAATTGATCTAGCCCAGGTGTACTTGCAAATGGAGGTAGAAGAAGCCTCGAAACAATACCTCACGATCAACACTCATAAAGGTCTCTACCAATACAATCGGCTGGTGTTCGGGGTAGCATCGGCTCTGGCTATTTGGCAAAGGGCGATGGATCAAGTCCTGCAAGGGATTCCAGGGACCCAGTGTTATTTGGACGACATCCTGGTCACGGGCGAAAATGACAGTGATCACCTCGCCAACCTGGAGAAGGTGCTCACTAGATTAAAGGAATATGGGCTACGAGCTAATCGCCACAAGTGTGAGTTTTTCCAGAAGCAGATCTCGTATTGTGGCCAGGTTATTGATGAATAGGGGTTACATAAGTCCCCATAAAAGATTGAGGCAATAGTCAAGGCTCCAGCACCGGATAATGTGTCACAATTGAGGTCGTTCCTTGGGCTGGTGAACTACTACCATAAGTTCTTACCAAATTTGTCTACAGTATTACACCCCATGAACATCCTACTGCAAACGGGGGTAACATGGAAGTGGAATGACGAATGTAAACGACCTTTCCAGAAGTGCAAAGAATTGATCACATCAAAAGAGGTGTTGGCCCATTTCAACCCAGCACTACCAATTCGTTTGGCATGTGATGCATCACCCTATGGTATTGGAGCGGTGCTGTCACACAAATTCCCAGACGGGTTGGAGAGGCCAGCAGCCTTTGTGTCTCGGTCACTAACCTCAGCCGAGCGCAACTACGCCCAGATTGACAGGGAGGTCCTCAGCCTAGTATGGGGAGTAAAAAAATTCAACCACTATCTGCATGGGCAGAAGTTTGCCTTGCTGACTGACCACCAACCACTTGTCTCCATCTTTAATCCGAAGAAGGGCGTTCCGGTGATGACTGCACAACGGTTACAAAGATGGTCCCTTTTTCTAGGGGCGAACCAATATGAAATAGAAAATAAAGGCACAAAACAGCATGGAAACGCTGATGGGCTATCACGCCTGCCATTGCCTACTGTG
Source organism: Somniosus microcephalus (assembly GCF_052327205.1). Lineage (NCBI taxonomy): Eukaryota > Metazoa > Chordata > Chondrichthyes > Squaliformes > Somniosidae > Somniosus > Somniosus microcephalus. The sequence goes on along the minus strand of NC_140993.1, from coordinate 45,857,841 downwards.
GAGGAAGCACCAGCAGTGGACCCTATCGAGATATTTTATTCGTCAATAATTGAACGATTGCCAGTAACTAACACGGATATAGAGAAGGAGACCCGCAATGATCCGACACTGTCTCGGGTATATGATTTGACGGTGAGGGGATGGCCAAAACATGGCGACTCACTGTTGCCAGCATTCTCATCCAGAAGAGAACAGCTGTCAGTATGCCAGGGGACAGTCATATGTGGATCCAGAGTGGTGATTCCACACAAGTTAAGGGAGAGAGTGCTAAATGAGCTGCATGAAGGTCATCTGGGAGGGGTGAAAATGAAAAGCCTTGCTAGGGCTTATGTGTGGTGGCCGGGGATCGATCAACAAATTGAGGACCTAACCAAGAGCTGCTCAGGATGCCAGAAGGTCCAAAATGCACCACCACATGCCCCTCTACCCCCTTGGGAGTGGCCCTCCTCTCCATGGCAATGGGTGCATATTGATTTTGTTGGTCCATTCATGGACTCAATGTTCTTAATAGCAGTGGATGCTCACTCAAAATGGCCTGAGGTGATAAAAATGTCCTCCACCACTACAGAGAAAACGATTGCAGTCCTACGGACCATATTTGCCAGGAACGGCTTGCCAGAGCAGATTTGCTCTGATAATGGACCACAGTTTGTGTCCGAAGAGTTTCGGAAATTTATGAGAAGGATTGGGGTAAGGCATTACACATCCGCCCCGTATCATCCAGCCACAAATGGATTGGCTGAGAGGTTCGTACAAACCTTTAAAAAGGCGATAAAGGCCATGTGCGATGATGAAATTCCACTACAGCATAATCAAATCAAAATCAAATCAAATCAACATTTATTGTCATTGTTAGTGCACAAGTGCAGTACAAGGAAATGTAGGCTTGCGGCTCCCGAGAGTGTACCTTTAGATTAAGACATTTAAACATTCAACACACATTTGGCTTGTAATACATTAACATAAACATAACCATAATAAAGTGCATTGGCAGATGTGCAGGCTTTAGAGTTTATTTGTGGAGTTCAGTAGGATGACAGCCCTGGGAAAGAAGCTGTTCCTAAATCTGGTCATACGGGTGCGAATGCATCTGTAGCGTCTCCCAGATGGCAGGAGGGCGAACAGACTGTGGCTGGAGTGGGTAGGGTCTTTGATGATGGACCGTGACCTCCGTAAACAGCGTTTCTGGTATATGTGCTCTATGGTCGGTAGCCGGGTGCCGGTAATGCGTTGGGCAGCTTTGACTACCTGCTGCAGGGCTTTCCGATCATAGTAGCTACAGCTGCCATACCATACTGTGATACAGTTTGTCAGGATGCTCTCTATTGTGCAGCGGTAAAAGTTAGAGAGGATCAGGGGTGCCAGGTTACATCCCTTCAGCCTCCTTAGGAAATATAGGCGCTGCTGGGCCTTCTTCACCAGAGAGGAGGTATTGAGGGACCAGGAGAGGTCTTCCGTGATGTGGACTCCGAGGAACTTAAAGCTGTCCACCCTTTCCACCACAGCCCCATTGATGTGGATGGGGGTGTGACTTCCGCCATTAGACTTCCTGAAGTCCACAATGATTTCTTTGGTTTTCTTGATGTTAAGGGCCAGGTTGTTATCGGCGCACCACTTCACGAGATGCTGGACCTCCTCCCTGTAGGCTGACTCATCGTTGTTGGTGATCTGGCCTACTACCGTGGTATCATCCGCAAACTTGATGATGGCGTTGGAACCATGAACAGCCACACAGTCGTGGGTGAAGAGGGAGTAGAGGAGGGGGCTCAGCACACATCCTTGTGGGGCCCCCGTGTTCAGGGTCAGGGCGGGGGAGGTGTGGTTACCTAATTTGACAGACTGGGGTCTGTTTGTTAGGAAGTCCAGGGTCCAGTTGCAGAGGGAAGTGTTCAGGCCAAGAGTTTGGAGTTTGGTGGCCAGCTTGTTGGGGACGATAGTGTTGAATGCTGAGCTGTAGTCTATGAACAGCATTCTGATGTAGGTCTCCTTACCATCTAAGTGATTCAGTGCCGAGTGTAGAGCAGTTGCTATTGCATCCTCCGTTGATCTGTTTGCACGATAGGCAAACTGGTGTTGGTCAAGTCGGGGTCACCAATGTAGGAGTCTACGTACTCCTAGCAAAAAATACTGAACTCGGAGAGGTTCAACAGAAAAGCTTTAATTGTTGAGACTGCATGTTGAACACAAAAATGGCATCAGAGACTACACCAATTCCGACTGCCTTTCATCAGTCCACAGCTTCGACTGCTCCTCCCCCGCTCTGGGCTTAACTATGTTGCAGAGCGAGTTTCTTAAAGGTGTGATCCTTCTTAAAGGCATGACGCCTGATTTATAGTCTACGGACCGAAAAGCGGATTGTGTCCTTTCTGTGATCGGTACGCCACACAGCTCCCCCCAGAGTCCGCTAGTAGGGAGTGTACGAACCGGCGTGGTGGCTTGATGGCATGGCCGGAACGGCTCTTGGTGGTTGGTGTCGGGAGCGGGGCGGTCGGACGCATCGGGCTCTTAGGCGGTCTGCCCTGCGGTGGGGGTTGGCCCACTTGAACGGGTTCGTCGTGCTCTAGGTGCGCCAGCTTGAGCCGGTCGACCGACACCTTGTCAGTTCTGCCGCCCACTTCGAGGAGGAAGAACTTGTTCCCGTCTGGAGTACCTTGTAGGGTCCATCGTATGGGGGCTGTAGAGGTCCTCGGTGGGCGTCATGGCGCACAAAAACAAATTTGGCCATGTGCAGGCTAGGTGGTATGCGGGTTGCTGGTTCGCCGTGCCGGCCGGTGGGTACCGGAGCGAACTGTTGTGCTCGGTTGGCGAAAGCGCGGCGTTGCTTGTCAGCCGACCAGGGGGTCGTGGCGGTGGGCAGGAACTCTCCGGGTACGCGCAGCGGCTGGCCGTACACGAGTTCCGCCGCCGAGGCTTGCAGGTCTTCCTTGACCGCGGAGCGTAGGCCAAGTAGCACCCACGGGAGGCGGTCGATCCAAGCCTCATCCTCGAGGCTGGCGCGGAGGGACGCCTTCATGGACCTGTGGAATCGCTCGCACAGTCCGTTGGCTTGGGGGTGGTAAGCCATGGTGCGGTGAACGGCCACCCCGAGGTTTCGGGCGATGGCGGCCCACAGATCAGAGGTGAACTGCGGGCCTCTATCCGACGTCATGTCGGAGGGGACGCCGAACCGAGCGACCCAGGTACCGATGAATGCCCTCGCGATGTCGGCGGTGGTGGTGGATGTCAGTGGAATGGCCTCGGGCTAGCGGGTGGTACGGTCCACGATTGTCAGCAGGTGCGTGTGACCTTGTGATGGTGGCAGGGGGCCGACGAGGTCGATGTGGACGTGGTCAAACCTTCTTTCTGGCACGGTGAACTCCTCGAGTGGGGCTTTGACGTGCTGGTGGATTTTGGCACGCTGGCAAGCTATGCAGGATCTGGACCAGACGCGCACATCTTTGCGCAGGCCGCGCCAGACAAATCGGTTGGCCACCAGTCTAATGGACGCGCGGGTGCCGGGGTGTGAGAGGCCGTGGACGATGCCGAACACCCGTTTTCGCCAGGACGCCGGGACTACGGGGTGGGGTTGCGCCAAGGAGGTGTCGCATTTGACTGTGACGGCGGACGGGCTGCAGGCGACGTCGGTCAGTCGCAGCCCTGGGAGGGTTGTGGGCGCGGAGAGCAGATCGGGGTCGGTGCGTTGCTCCGCTGCCAGTTGAGCATAGTCCACTGCCAGGTGGGCACCGTGGACAGCGGGGCGGGATAGGGAGTCGGCCACCACGTTGTCTCGACCGGAGACGTGCCGGATGTCCGTGGTGAATTCGGACACCGCGGCGAGCTGGCGTTGTTGCCTGGCTGACCACGGGTCCGCAGATTTTGCCATCGCGAATGTCAGGGGTTTGTGGTCGACAAACGCGGTGAAGGGGTGGCCCTCCAGAAGAAATCTAAAATGGTGGACTGCCAGGTACAGTGCGAGGAGCACGCGGTCAAAGGCGCTGTATTTGGCCTCCGGGGGGCGCAGTTGGCGGCTGAAAAAGGCCAGCAGTTGCCAGGCCCCGTCGACCCACTGTTCGTACACGGCGCCGACCACGTGGTCGGAGGCGTCCGTGGTGAGGGCCACCCTGGCGTTGGGCTGTGGGTGAGCGAGCATGGTGGCGTCGGTGAGCGCCTTTTGGTCGAGTCGAAAGCGGTCAACATGTCCGCCGACCACTCGATCGCCATTCTGTCTTTCTTACCCCGGAGGGCTTCGTATAGGGGCCGCATGAGGGAGGCCGCTCCGGGAATGAAGCGGTTGTAAAGGTTGATCATCCCCAAGAACTCCTGGAGGCCTTTGGTGGTGGTGGGCCGGGGGAACTGCTGGACGGCTTGCACCTTGGCGGGCAGGGGAATGGCTCCGTCCTGCGTGATGTGGTGGCCGAGGAATTCGATCCTACTGAGGCCGAATTGGCACTTGGCTGGGCTGATGATGAGCCCGTGCTCACTGAACCGCTGGAACAGGGTGCGGAGGTGCTCGATGTGTTCCTGCTTGGAGGAACTAGCTACCAGGATGTCATCCAGGTAGACAAAGAGGAACTTCAGGCCCTGGAGGACTGAGTCCATGAGCCGCTGGAAGGCCTGGACCGCGTTTTTGAGGCCGAAGGGCATTCGGAGGAACTCGAATAGCCCAAAAGGGGTGATTATGGCCGTCTTGGGAATGTCCGTGGGGTGGACTGGCACCTGAAGGTAACCGCGCACCAGGTCGACTTTGGAGAAGACTGAGCGGCCGGCCAGTCTAGCCGAGAAGTCTTGAATGTGCTGTATGGGGTACCGATCCGGCGTGGTGGCGTCGTTTAGGCGCCGGTAGTCCCCGCAGGGGCGCCACCCCCCATCGGGTTTGGTGACGATGTGGAGTGGGGAGGCCCAGGGGCTGTTGGAGCGGCGGATGATGCCGAGCTGTTCCATTGTGGCGAACTTGGCCCGCGCGATCTCCAGCTTGGCCGGGTAGAGCCTGCGGGCGTAGGCATACACCGGTGGGCCTGTGGTGGGGATGAAGTGTTCTACCCCGTGCTTAGCAACTTTTGCGGAGAAGGTCGGGTTGGTGGGGGCTGGGAACTCAGCCAGGAGTGCTGAGTAGTCGTCCGTTGAGCGGGCGCGGCACTGCCACGCCATTTCGGCGGGTTGGGAGGGGGCCATGGCGCCCGGGATAGGTGACATGGTGTTCATGTTCACAAGGCAGCGCCGAGGCATGTTGACCAACAGCCCGTGGGCGCACACGAAATCCGCACCGAGGAGCGGGGAGAGCACCTTGGCGGTGATAAACTCCCAGTGGTAGCAGTGGCCTGCGAGGTCGATGGTGACGGTGCGGGTGTTGTACGTCTGGATGTCGGTGCCTTTGGCGGCAGCCAGCGCAGGGCCGCGGCCGCCTCGCTGGATCTTGAGGGCGGACGCGGGGATGACGCTGCGCTGTGCGCCCATGTCGCATAGGAAACGGCGTCCGGAGGCGCTGTCCGTAACGTACAGCAGCGTGCCTGCTTGCCCCACGGCCATTGTGTTGGCCGGTGTGGGGGCGGTTGGAAACGTGCAGGGATGGCTGCAGCGGCGTGCCCGTGCGCCGAACCGGGTATGGAAGTGGCAGTAGCCCTGGGTCGGAGGGCTTGGGAGGCGTGGGGGCCTGGGGGGCCTCGTGGCTGAGCTGTGTGGCCGCGCGATAGAGGGTGGAGCGCGCGCCGACGCTGCGGAGGCCAGGTCGGGGGTGACGGCGTGGGTGCAGCCGGCGGACAGGAGCTTATCGGCTTCGTCGGCCAGCGCCTCGAGGTCCGTGAGGCTGGACAATTTCCTATTAGCCTACAGAAATGCGACACATGCAGTTACCAACCAGACCCCGGCCATGATGTTCTTTAACCGAAGGTTGAGATCTCGTCTGGATTTGCTCAGACCAAATGTGCGAAGAAATGTTGAGGATAAACAATTCCAGCACATCAATGAGAAGCCGACAAGCAGCTTCAATGTAGGAGAACCAGTCTTGGCCCGTGACTACCGAGCAGAGAAATGGCAACCCGGAATGATATGCACAAGGCAGGGGCCATTAATGTACACAGTGGATGTCGGGGAGAACATTGTGAGACGCCACGTCGATCAGATCTTAGTGTCACAGGAATGAGTCAACCCCATGTCTCGCGTACCTGGGGATGAACCCGACATACCGGTAACATCTACCTCAGAACCAGTAGCAGTGGAAACTGATGAACTAACCGACGAAAAGGGGCATTATTTGAATATTATGGGTACTGCTAATCGAAAAGGGGAGGAATTGTAGTGTATGTACCTTTAAGAGAGAACTACTTTTACAGCTCCTGTATAATGTAGTACCGGCAGTGACCACACCTTTGTATAAGCCTTGAGCATGCCTCTGTACCCCCAGTCTTGAGACTACCCTACTCCAGTAAACACCTGTTGATTGTTAAGTTACAGCATCCGTGTAGTTATTGGAAAACATCATACTCTCAGAATCACGGATCTAACAGTGGCGACGAGTGTCAATTCGAATCTACCTGCAACTCTGCATAACCCTTCAATGATTCGCTCCGGGAGGGCGGTGGAAGAAAGTCATGGCCAGAAGCACGGGAGTCGACCACGAGCAACCGCCCAGTCGTCTGACAGAGAGTGAACATCGCAGGGGAGGCTGCTGAGAGCCGGGCTTGGTTCCCCAGCCACGACGATCCAGCAACAGACTAGCAACAGGTACAGCGCAGACATTTCCCGGACAGCGGCGGCTGGAGCCGACCGACGGCGGAGAAAAAGCCGAGCAGCATCGACGGGGTAAGAGAGAGGGTGAAGCGCACAGGGCGCAGCCGGGGGTTGAAAACCGAGCGGCGTCGAGGAAAAACAAATGGAGAGAGAGAGGGTAAAGCAACAGCCGGGTTCAGGACCGAGCGGCGGAAACGGGAAAGGCGCACAGGAAAAACGCGCAGAGCACAGCCAGGGCTCAAGGGCTGAACAGTGTCCGCGGGGAGAAGAAGGGAGAATGTAGGAGACGCCATTTTGTGCCAGCGGAGAAGAAGGGAGAGCGCGGGAGACGTCATTTTTGACAGTTAAATCACACCAAGGGATGCCGAAGAGTGGCAGTATCTCTACGTTCGACAATGAAGTCGAAGATTGGGCGACGTATGTGGAAGATATTGAGGTGTACTGCAGGGCGAATGAAGTGCCAGATGCTAGGAAAGCACTGGTTTAGTTAAATTCCATGGGTGCAAAAACTTATGGCTTACTGCGAAACCTAATAACCCCAGAGAAGCCTGTGGATAAGAATTTCAAAAGCATAGTAGAAATCCTACAGGACCACTTAAACCCCACACCGCTGCTGATAGCAGAAAGATTTAAGTTCCACAAAAGGAACCAGCATAAAGACGAAAGTAATGCTGAGTACTTAACAGAACTGCGCAAGCTATCGAAACACTGCCAGTTTGGAGTGGGACTAGCAGATACGTTAAGGGACAAGTTTATGTGTGGGCTTCAAAGTGAAGGAACCCAGAAACGGCTTCTATCAGAAAAGGATCTTACGCTGGACAAGGCTTTCAGCATGGCAGTATCACACGAAGCAGCCGCAAGGGGCGCTGCAGAGATACAACGGAGACCGCAAGAATATGGCACCAATGAAATGTCATATGGAACAGGGAAGTGTTATCGCTGCGGCAGAACAACACATGACCAGAAGGGTTGTTGGTTCAAGGACCAAGTGTGCAGACAGTGTGGAAAAGCAGGATACATAGCAAGAGTTTGCAGGTCAAGGAAGAATACCAACAGCAAGAAATCTCCACAGGAGAAGTACAAAAAGGTACATAAGGTGATGGACAGTAGTTCAGACGAACAGAAAAGTGATACAGACTCCGGAAGTAAGGAGCTGGGTTGTCTGAAACTACATAAGGTAACCAAAATGGAGGATCACCAGACTATCTGGGTCACGCTCAAGATAGACGGAGTCCAAGTGAAAATGGAATTGGACACAGGATCAGCCCTAACAGTCATAAACCGAAGGGACTACAAGCGGCTATTTTCACATATACCCTTGAAAGCTACAGAGATTGTCTTGAAGAGTACACGGGGCAAAAAGTCTACACCAAAGGAAAAATAAGGGTGAAAGTGATATACAAAGGCCAGGAAATACCTAAAATGGACCTATATGTATTGCCAGATGGAGGACCACCACTACTAGGACGTGAATGGATCCGGAAGATACAATTAGATTGGCATTCCATACAGGCACTGAAGGTTGAGGCCAAAAGGAATGACGACGTCACACCTGGATGACTGTCAAAAATGCTAACTAACGCAAAAGAAGTGTTCCAGGAGGGACTCGGAACACTAAAAGGCATAACAGCAATGAGTAAAATAGAGGAAAATGCAAGCCGAAAGTTTCGTAAGGCCAGACCAGTGCCTTATGCGATCCGACCAGCCGTCGAAGCAGAGCTGGAAGGGTTGGAACGTTCAGGAGTACTTTCCAAAGTAGACTGGAGCGAGTGGGCTACACCCATCGTTCCTGTAATGAAGAGGTCGTTGAGTAATACGCCTGGGGAACCAAAGAAGATCCGCATCTGTGGGGATTTTAAGGTGACAGTGAACCCAGTCCTTCACACGGTACAATGTCCGCTTCCACAAATTGAGGATATTTTCGCCTTGCTAACTGGGGGTAAACGCTTCAGCAAAATTGATCTAGCCCAGGCGTACTTGCAAATGGAGGTAGAAGAAGCCTCGAAGCAATACCTCATGATCAACACTCATAAAGGTCTCTACCAATACAATCGGCTGGTGTTCGGGGTAGCATCGGCTCCGGTTATTTGGCAAAGGGCGATGGATAAGTCCTGCAAGGGATTCCAGGGACCCAGTGTTATTTGGACGACATCCTGGTCATGGACGAAAATGACAGTGATCACCTCGCCAACCTGGAGAAGGTGCTCATTAGATTAAAGGAATATGGGCTACAAGCTAATCGCCAGAAGTGCGAGTTTTTCCAGCAGCTGATCTCGTATTGTGGCCACGTTATTGATGAAGAGGGGTTACATAAGTCCCCTGAAAAGATTGAGGCAGTAGTCAAGGCTCCAGCACCGGAAAATATGTCACAATTGAGGTCGTTCCTTGGGCTGGTGAACTACTACCATAAGTTCTTACCAAATTTGTCTACAGTATTACACCCACTGAACACCCTACTGCAAACGGGGGTAACATGGAAGTGGAATGACGAACGTAAACGAGCTTCCCAGAAGTGCAAAGAATTGATCACATCAAAAGAGGTGTTGGCCCATTTCAACCCAGCACTACCAATTTGTTTGGCATGTGATGCATCACCCTATGGTATTGGAGCGGTGCTGTCGCACAAATTCCCAGACGGGTTGGAGAGGCCAGTAGACTTTGTGTCTCGGTCACTAACCTCAGCCGAGCGCAACTACGCCCAGATTGACAGGGAGGCCCTCAGCCTAGTATGGGGAGTAAAAAAATTCAACCACTATCTGCATGGGCAGAAATTCACCTTGCTGACTGACCACCAACCACTTGTCTCCATCTTTAATCCAAAGAAGGGCATTCCGGTGATGACTGCACAACGGTTACAAAGATGGTCCCTTTTTCAAGGGGCGAACCAATATGAAATAGAAAATAAAGGCACGAAACAGCATGGAAACGCTGATGGGCTATCACGCCTGCCACTGCCTACTGTGGAGGAAGCACCAGCAGTGGACCCTATCGAGATATTTTATTCGTCAATAATTGAACGATTGCCAGTAACTAACGCGGATATAGAGAAGGAGACCCGCAATGATCCGACACTGTCTCGTGTATATGATTTGACGGTGAGGGGATGGCCAACACATGGCGACTCACTGTTGCCAGCATTCTCATCCAGAAGAGAACAGCTGTCAGTTTGCCAGGGGACAGTGATGTGTGGATCCCGAGTGGTGATTCCACACAAGTTAAGGGAGAGAGTGCTAAATGAGCTGCATGAAGGTCATCTGGGAGGGGTGAAAATGGAAAGCCTTGCTAGGGCTTATGTGTGGTGGCTGGGGATCGATCAACAAATTGAGGACCTAACCAAGAGCTGCTCAGGATGCCAGAAGGTCCAATATGCACCACCACATGCCCCTCTACACCCATGGGAGTGGCCCTCCTCTCCATGGCAACGGGTGCATATTGATTTTGCTGGTCCATTCATGGACTCAATGTTCTTAATAGCAGTGGATGCTCACTCGAAATGGCCTGAGGTGATTAAAATGTCCTCAACCACTACAGAGAAAAAGATTGCAGTCCTACGGACCATATTTGCTAGGAATGGCTTGCCAGAGCAGATTTGCTCTGATAATGGACCACAGTTTGTGTCCGAAGGTTTTCGGAAATTTATGAGAAGGAATGGGGTAAGGCATTACACATCCGCCCCGTATCATCCACCAAAAATGGATTGGCTGAGAGGTTCGTACAAACCTTTAAAAAGGCAATAAAGGCCATGTGCGACGATGAAATTCCACTACAGCATAAGGTGGACAATTTCCTATTAGCCTACAGAAATGCGACACATGCAGTTACCAACCAGACCCCGGCCATGATGTTCTTTAACCGAAGGTTGAGATCTCGTCTGGATTTGCTCAGACCAAATGTGCGAAGAAATGTTGAGGATAAACAATTCCAGCACATCAACGAGAAGCCGACAAGGAGCTTCAATGTAGGACAACCAGTCTTGGCCCGTGACTACCGAGCAGAGAAATGGCAACCCGGAACGATATGCACAAGGCAGGGGCCATTAATGTACACAGTGGATGTCGGGGAGAACATTGTGAGACGCCACGTCGATCAGATCTTAGTGTCACAGGAATGAGTCAACCCCATGTCTCGCGTACCTGGGGATGAACCCGACATACCGGTAACATCTACCTCAGAACCAGTAGCAGTGGAAACTGATGAACTAACTGACGAAAAGAAGCCAGAATCGCCTCTGCATCAAGAACAAGAACCTCAGGAAAGGCGCTATCCAGAAAGGATCAGGAAGCCGCCCCAAAGACAGAATCTATAAATGGACTCTTTTTGTTTCATGTGCATGTTAAAGTGTTAATTGTTATTTGAATATTATGGGTACTGCTAATCTAAAAGGGGAGGAATTGTAGTGTATGTACCTTTAAGAGAGAACTACTTTTGCAGCTCCTGTATACTGTAGTAGCGGCAGTGACCACCCCTGTATATAAGCCTTGAGCTGCCTCTGTACCCCCAGTCTTGAGACTACCCTACTCCAGTAAACACCTGTTGATTGTTAAGTTACAGCATCCGTGTAGTTATTGGAAAACATCATACTCTCAAAATCACGGATCTAACACAAATGAGCTAAGCTGACACCAATAATGTATTTTAAAACCAGAGTTTGGTTTTCCAGTTTACATTTCAGAAATTTCCAGACATCCCATTTGAAACCAGACTAGCCAGTACAGTACAAAGCTGGGCAGGCTTTGACTCTAAATATCTCCTGTTTAGAACAACAACAGCTGACGTTTCCATAGCACTCTTCATGTACAGAGTGAATCCTCAAAGCACTTTACAAGGCAAAGGAAAGACGGAGCTTGATCAAGCAAAAAGGAAAGAAGGGAAAACCAAACAAGTGGGGTGAGAGGAAGCTTTTCAAGAGATCTATACAGGATTGTGGAGCAAAGGGACCGGGCAATAAGAAGTAACCAAATGCCTGAGAAAAAGCAGTTAATAGAATGGAAAATGGGGGAGAAATCTCAGCTCAAGGTCAAGCAGTAGACCAAGATTCCGCACCTCCAGGCAGCAGGGAAGGCATGTCAATGTGCTGGAGATAGATTATGTTGATATACTCAGTAACCTTTCTGTAGTGTCCGCGTATCAATAACACACGGACTGCAGGAGAACAATAATAACAGGTGTTTACTGAACAGAGGGTATGCTGGAACTGAAAGTACAGAAGCCTGCTACGGCTTTATATACAGGTGTGGTCACTGCCGGTACTACAGTATAAAAGCAGTTTTCTCTTAAAGGTACATACACAACAATTCCTCCCCTTTTAGATAAACAGTACATAACATTCATTTAACAATTAAATAATAACTAATTACAATTACAATTTTCTCTGTACTATATACATCAACTGAAGTAATCATTTATAAATTCAGTCTTTGAGGAGGCTTCCTGATCCTGACTGGATAGCGCCTTTCTCGCGTATCCTGTTCTTGCAGCGGAGTCGATTCTGGCTCATTGTCATTGGTTGGTTCGTCAGCTTCTAATACCATTGATTCTGAGGTAGACGCAATCTGTACTTCGGGTTCATCACCAGGTGCGCATGCTCGTGGTATAGATTTGACTTGTTCCTGTGACTCTAGAATCTGGTCAGCATGGCATCTCACGATGCTCTCTCCAACGTCCACTGTGTACATTAGTGGTCCCTGCTGTGTGCATATCGTTCCTGGCTGCCATTTTTCTGTTCGGTAGTCGCGGGCCAAGGCTGGTTGCCCTATCTTGAAGCTCCTGGTTGGCTTCTCATTGATGTGCTGGAATTGCTTATCCTCAACATCTCGTCTTATGTTTGATTTGAGCAAATGCAGGCGACATTTTAACCTTCGGCTGAAGAACATTATGGCTGGAGCTTGGTTGGTGACTGCATGTGTCGCATTCCGGTAAGCAAACAAGAAATTATCCACTTTGTGTTGTAGTGGTATGTCGTCGTTATACATCGCCTTTATTGCTTTTTTAAAGGTCTGAACAAACCTCTCAGCCAATCCATTTGTGGCTGGATGATATGGGGTAGATGTGTAATGTTTTACCCCATTATTCCTCAAAAACCTCCGGAAATCCTCGGACACAAACTGTGGTCCATTGTCGGAGCAAATCTGTTCTGGCAACCCATTCCTGGCGAAGATGGTCCGTAGGACTGCAATAGTTTTCTCCGTGGTGGTGGAGGACATTTTGATGACCTCTGGCCATTTCGAATGTGTATCCATGGCGATTAAAATCATTGAGTCCATAAATGGACCAGCAAAATCAATGTGTACCCGTTGCCATGGAGATGAGGGCCACTCCCATGGGTGTAGCGGGGCATGTGGTGGAGCGTTTTGGACCTTCTGGCATCCTGTGCATCTCTTGGTCATATCCTCGATTTCTTTATCGATTCCTGGACACCACACAAACGCCCTGGCTAGGCTCTTCATTTTTACCCCTCCCAGATGACCCTCATGAAGCTCATTGAGCACTCTATCTCTCAACTTGGGTGGAATTACCACTCGGGATCCACACATCAAGGTCCCCCGGCACACTGACAGCTGTTCTCTCCTTGCCGAGAATGCTGGCAACAGTGAGTCGCCACGTGCTGGCCATCCCTTCACCGTCAAATCATAGACCCGAGAGAGTGTCGGGTCATTTCGGGTTTCCTTCTCTATACTTGAGTTTGCAACAGGTAGACATTCGACTGTGGTCGAATGGAATATCTCAACAGGGTCCACTGCAGGTGCTTCCTCCACCGTAGGCAACGGTAGGCGCGACAGCCCATCAGCGTTTCCATGCTGTTTCGTACCCTTGTACTCTATGTCGTATTGATGTGCCCCTAGAAAAAGGGACCATCTTTGCTACCGTTGCACCGTCATCACCGGAACGCCCTTCTTTGGGTTAAAAATGGAGACCAGAGGCTGATGATCAGTCAGTAGGGTGAATTTCTGCCTGTGCAGATAGTGATTGAACTTCTTCACCCCCCACACCAGGCTGAGGGCCTCCCTGTCAATCTGGGCATAGTTACGCTCGGCTGAGGTTAATGAGCGCGACGCAAAGGCTATTGGCCTCTCTGAACCATCAAGGAATTTGTGTGACAGCACCGCTCCAATGCTGTAGGGAGACGCATCACATGCCAACCGAATCGGTAGTGTTGGATTGTAGTGGGCCAATACTTCTTTTGAAGTGATTAGGCATTTACATTGCTGAAAGGCACGCTTACGCTCATCACTCCATTTCCATGTTACTCCAGTTTGCAGCAGGGTGCTCAGTGGGTGCAGAATTGTAGATAAATTCGGCAAGAACTTATGGTAGTAGTTCACCAACCCGAGGAACAACCTCAGTTGCGACACATTTTCCGGTGCTGGAGCCTTGACTACTGCCTCAATCTTGTCTGGGGACTTATGTAACCTCTCCTCATCAATCATGTGGCCACAATACGAGATTTGTCTCCTGAAAAACTCGCATTTGGGGCAGTTGGCTCGTAGCCCATATTCTTGTAATCTAGTGAGCACCTGCTCCAGGTTGGCAAGGTGTTCACTGTCATTTTCGCCCGTAACCAGGATGTCGTCCAAATAACACTGGGTCCCCGGGATCCCTTGCAGGACTTGTTCCATCGCCCTCTGCCAAATAGCTGGGGTTGATGCTACCCCGAATACCAGTCAGTTGTACTGGTAAAGACCTTTGTGAGTGTTTATCATGAGGTATTTCCTAGATGCTTCTTCCACCTCCATTTGTAGATATGCTTGGGCCAGATCAATCTTCGTAAAGCGTTTCCCTCCAGATAGTGAGGCAAAAATATCTTCTATCCGTGGAAGTGGATATTGTACTGTGTGCAGGACTGGGTTCACAGTTACCTTAAAGACCCCACAGATGCGAACCTTCTTCGGCTCCCCAGGCTTGCTGCTCAATGATTTCTTCATTACAGGAACGATGGGTGTGGCCCACTCGCTCCAGTCCACCTTGGACAGCACACCCGAACACTCCAGACTCTCCAGCTCTGCTTCAACGGCTGGGCGGATCGCGTACGGTACCGGTCTGGCCTTAAAAAATTTTGGGTTTGCGTTATCTTCGATTTTTAGCGTTGCCGTTACTCCTTTTAGAGTCCCAAGTCCTTGTTGGAACACCTCTTTCACGTCAGTTAGAATTTTTGACAGTCATCCAGGTGTGACGTCGTCATCCTTTTTGTCAGCCACAGTTAGCGCCTGAATGGAATGCCAATCCAAATGTACGTCTTCAAGACAATCTCTGTATCTCTCAAGGGTATATGTGAGAATAGCCGCTCTTAGTCTCGTTGATTCATGAAAGTTAGGGCTGATCCTGTGTCCAATTCCATCTTTACTTGGGACCCAGCTATCATGAGGGTGACCCAAATGGTTCGGTGATCCTCCTTTGCGATCACGTTGTGTAACTTTAGACAACTTAGTCTCCTGCTCCTGGAGTCATTATCACTCTCCTGATCTTCTTAACTACTGTCTGTCATTTTTTTTACTTTCTTGTACTTTTCCTTAGTAGTTCTTTTAGTGTTGGTTTTCTTTCCCGACCTGCAGACTCTTGCTATGTGTCCCACTTTCCCACATTGCCTGCATACTTTGTCCTTAAACCAGCAGTCCTTCTGATCATGGGTTGTTCTGCCACAGCATTAGCACTTTTCTGTTCCATATGTCATTTCGTTCGCGCTATATTCTTGTGGTTTCTGTTGTATTTCCGCAGCTCCCCGTGCTGCTGCTTCGTAGGATACTGCCACGCTGAAAGCCTGTTCTAGCGTCAGGTCCTTTTCCGAAAGTAGTCATTTCTGGGTTCCTTCACTCTGGAGCCCGCAGACAACATTATTCCTTAAGGTATCTGCCAGTCTTGCTCTGAACTGGCAGTGCTTTGATAACTTGCGTAGTTCCGTAAGATAGTCAGCATTGCTCTCGCATTGCTCTCATCTTTGTGCTGGTTTCTTTTATGGAACTTGAATCTTTCTGCTATCAGCAGCGGTGTAGGGTTTAGATGTTCCTGTAAGATATTGACAATCTCTTCAAAGCTTTTCTCCATTGGTTTAGCTGGGGTAATTAAATTCCGCAATAGGCCGTACGTTCTCGCGCCCATCAAATTTAATAATACCGACGCCTTCTTTCCATCAGCCGCCTCATTTGCCTTGCAGTACACTTCAATTCTTTCCACATACGTGGTCCAGTTTTCTATTTCGTTGTCGAAAGCAGTGATACTGCCACTCTTCGGCATCTTGGGTGGTTTAAAATGGTGCCTCCCGCGCTTTTTCCTTCTTCCCCAATGGATTAAAATGGCACCTCCCGCGCTTTTCCTTCTTCCCCAATGGAATAAAATGGCGCCTCCCGCGCTTTTCCTTCTTCCCCTTGCTGCCAACGCTGCTCCTAGCATTCTAAAGAGTAATGGCGGCACCCCACGGCTTCGGCGCGTCTCTCTTTTCCTTCCCCTCGTTTTATTTTCTCTAACGCTGCCCGGCTCTTGAGCACCGGCCGCGCCCTGTGCGCTCCACCCTCTCTCTCTCTTTTCCTTCCCGACGACGCTGCACGGCCCTTTTTTGCAGAGCCGCTCAATCGAGCTCAAGCCCGCCGCAGTCCGGAATGGTCAGCGCACTACCTGCTACCAGCACGATTTGCTGGAACACCTTGACTGGGGAGCCAAGCCCAGCACTCCACAGCCTCCCCTGCGATTCTCTGAACTCCGATGGATCACTGGGCGGTTGCCCGCGGTCGACGCCCGTTGCTCTGACTTCGACCTCCAAGAAGCTTCTTTTCAGGGATGGACCCCCGTGAGGTGATGCAGTACTGCAGGTGAGTTCGAACCTGCTCGTTGCCAGTGTAGTGTCCGCGTATCAATAACACACGGACTGCAGGAGAACAATAATAACAGGTGTTTACTGAACAGAGGGTATGCTGGAACTGAAAGTACAGAAGCCTGCTACGGCTTTATATACAGGTGTGGTCACTGCCGGTACTACAGTATAAAAGCAGTTCTCTCTTAAAGGTACATACACAACACTTTCCAGCTCAGTACTGATACATATGTACTGGATAGACTGATATAGATGTCTTTACACTTGGTTGAATTTTAGGCCGGGAATTCCTTGGAGCTGCTCCTGCTCCGCCGCCATAACCTCTTCAGAAATCCCATTTGTGTGTGTAAACTGGGATTCCGCTGCACTTCCAGTGAAGCTACGGCGATAAATCGGGAGAAGCTCTGAGGCTTATGCATTTTACCACTGTTGCCTCATTTGCACTGTTACATTATTCTGTCTCTGAATTAATCTTGATAACCCATAAAGAATTCACAGGATGAAGAAACAAAAACATTTTTGCACAGTTACGTTGCACTGTTCCAAAATATTTCTAATCAACCAAGTTGCAGTGGGATACATTTTTACCTTCACCGCCTGGTAGTCCTCTGACAGAGCAGATCACCCGACCTTTATAGAAGCCACCCAATCTTAATTTCATTGATTTCAATGGAATAAAAATTGGGTGGGTTCTATAAAGGGCGGGTGCTCCACTAGATTACCACACACGTGATGGAAACTTTTTTTATACCTCATGTAATGTTTTTCTGTAATTTAAAAGGAGCTTGGTTATTCTGTAGCCAAACAGGGAGGTGAACCTGAAGAGCAAACCCCTCAGTGTGGTAGCAAGTTACACAGTTGTAAAAAAATTACTGCTTCAAGAAGGCCCACCACTACCTCCTTAGGGCAAATGGGGATGTGCAATAAATGTGGACTTGCCTACGTCCTCAGAACAAATTAAAAAACACAGCTTGTTTAATGACAACAGTCAGAGCCACATTCAACAGCAGGCTCTCTGTTATTTTTGTTCTTTTGCTAAAAGCCCAGAAATTCTGGTCGGGCCAGAATGGAAAACCAGCAAACCTCCGGATTCGGGCTCACAAAATGGTGCACAACCAATTCTGCCAGATTCCACCCTTTTTGGTTCAGCCATTTTCTGGTGGGATAGTGGGTGGCGTGGGCTGACCTTGAAGCCGTGATTCCTGTATCGAGGGGGATTCCACCCTTTATGCTCTTAAAATACCTCAGGGCAATTCTTGCCAACTGATAGCAAGCATGACTCCTGAAAAGTGCCAAATCTTACCCATGCAAAGATAATTGATCACAGAGGGCAGGTGTCACTGAAGAGCCCTTGCAGGCATAGTGCCATGGAAATAACCCTGGAGTTTGCGATTAGGTCTAGATCTTGGTGCAAGGGAAAAGGCCCTGAAATTCCACAAGCAGCAATCCCAGCAGGATTGCGCCTGCTGTTCACTCCAATACTGACCTCCGACAGAGTTTGCAGAGTTAGTGGAAGGGCACCTCATTTGCATGGGGCAGACAAGTGTAAGCACCACTCGAGAATTATCTTTGGTGCCCGTCTGCCCCATTCCCACTGGCTGCTCATGGTGGGGGAGCCTGCCAGGCCCCCTGCCCACCCCCGAGCCCAACAATGCATTAGCTTTATCAACTGAGCTATTTGGAAGAGCACCACATCCCAAGTTTGTTCCCCCACTATCTACACCGAAGGTATCAATAGCATGCCTGGGCAAAGCAAGAGAAAAGGAGCCAGGGTTGTTTCTCCGGTGACTCCTGCTTGACAGTCTGCAAGAGTGCAATATCACTTCCGCCTCCGCCCTCCCCCCCCACCCCCCGCCCCTGCATTTGTATACTCTGCCAACACTCAGCGTCTGGGTACACCCCTCAAGAATGGGTACTTTGGGGCGGAACCATTAGTTGTGGGACCTTATTGAGCAAAAGTTGGCGTCTTCAGAGAGGAGGAGAGAACATTGGAGTGAAGGATCAGTATATATTAGATTACACTGAACCATACAGAAACCTATTGCACATTCAATTAGTTACTGGAGAGTAGGCCGAAGTAAGTACGTATGCATATGGAGTGGGGAAAGAAAGACATGCTTTGCAAACAATCAAAGCTAAAAATGGGCATCTTTAACCACTTTTGACTACAATGACAACTGCATATGTTTTTTGTCAGACTTTTCATTAAGGCTTCATTAATTACTGACTGTATCACTTCAATGAACAACTGAATGGAGGGCAACCCTTATTACCGATGCTTGGTAACAAGAATGATTAATGAGAAATACAGCTATTTTTCAGCAGTTCCACACTACAAGGAATGAGTTGCACAGCAGTTTAGTCTCATTAGTGAGCTCTCACCTATTGCTGCAGCCTCTCTTGAGATTAGATTAGTCATATGCCAGTTTGGTAATGATATTCAGCTGTACTTTATTTGAACTTGGTCTTATCATGGATCGTTAATATTAATTCTTTTATGAGTCTAACAATCCTGTGGATTATTCCCAATATGGAAAGTTCATTCAAAATTCAATTAAGTTGTCTGTTTTTTTACTGTAACTGATTCCTATTAGGTTGGACACTCCTGCTGACAAAGGGTCTGATGGCTCACCTCAGCTCAGTGGCAGCAAGTCCTTCTGTCAATTTTCTGCCCTTCGTTCCTGAAGCTGTTGATTCTTGCTGAGGGTAAGAAAGAACCTATGGTCATATAGTGGCTTATCATGTTCTCAGGACGTCCCAAAATGCTTTACTATCAATGGATGACTTCTGAAGTGGTATTGCTTTTCTAATGTAGGCAAACATGGCAGCCAATTTGCACACAACAATGTCCCACAAGCAGCAAATAAATGTATGACCAGATGGTAATGGATGATGTAGGAATGTTGGGCGAGAGACTGGGAGAACTCTTTCTTCTTCAAATAGTGCCATAGGATCTTTTGGGGGAAAAATTCAGTATCGCCGCTGTTACGTCCGTGAATGATTGAGACACGGACAGCAGGAGTTGAACAAAACACGTCTTTACTGATGGAAGTCAATAGTGAAACTGAAAACAACAGAGGCTCACTAGCGCCTTTTATGCAGGGGTGGTCACTGCCGGTACTGCAGTCTGAGACCAGTTATTCTCTTAAAGGTACATACACAACAATTCCTCCCCTTTTAAATGAACAGTACATAACATTCACTTAACAACTAAATGAAAACTAATTACAATCACAATTACGGTTGCTAGATACATTGGTTAAGTTTAAGCAATTATAAGTTCAGTCTTTGAGGAGGCTTCCTGATTCTGTCTGGATAACGCCTCTTTGGGGTATCAGGTTCTTCTGGCAATGTTGAGTCGGGATCAATGTCGTTGTTTGGTTCATCTGCTTCCAATATTATCGGTTCTGCGGTAGCTGCAATTGGAACGTCGATTTCATTACCAGGTGTATCAGATCGTGGTGTGGAGTTGACGATTTCCAGTGACTCTAGAATCTGGTCAGCATGGCATCTTACAATGCTCTCCCCAATGTCCACGGTATACATGAGAGGTCCTTGTCGTGTACAAATCGTTCCTGGCTGCCATTTCTCAGTGCGGTAGTCCCGGGCCAAAACTGGTTGACCTATCTTAAAACTCCTGGTCGGCCTTTCATTCATATTCTGAAACTGCCTGTTCTCCACATCTCTTCGGACGTTTGGGTTAACCAAATCCAAGCGGCATCGTAGTCTTCGATTGAAGAACATCATGGCTGGAGTTTGGTTGGTAACCGCATGTGTCGCATTCCGGTAGGCAAACAAGAAGTTGTCCACCTTGTGTTGTAGGGGTATATCTTCATTACACATTGCCTTGATAGCTTTCTTGAATGTTTGGACAAACCTCTCGGCCAATCCATTAGTGGCTGGATGATATGGGGCAGATGTGTAATGCTTAACACCATTGTTCTTTTAGAACCTCCGGAACTCTTCAGACACAAACTGTGGTCCATTGTCAGAGCAAATCTGTTCAGGCAGCCCATTCCTGGCGAATATGGTTCGTAAAACTGTGATAGTTTTTTCCGTGGTGGTTGAGGACATTTTTATTACCTCTGGCCACTTTGAATGTGCATCCACCGCAATTAAAAACATCGAGTCCATGAAGGGACCAGCAAAATCAATGTGCACCCTTTGCCATGGAGATGAGGGCCACTCCCATGGATGCAGAGGAGCTTGTGGTGGGGCGTTTTGGACCTTCTGGCATCCTGCACAGCTCTTGGTCATCTCTTCGATTTCTCTATCGATTCCCGGCCACCACACAAACGCTCTGGCTAAATTCTTCATTTTTACCCCACCCAGATGACCCTCATGAAGCTCATTGAGCACTCTATCCGTCAACTTAGGTGGAATTACTACTCTGGATCCACACATCAAGGTTCCTCTGCACACTGACAGCTGTTCTCTTCTCGGCGAGAATGCGGGCAGCAGTGGTTCGCCATGTGCTGGCCATCCCTTCACCGTTAAATCATAGACCCGTGATAGTGTCGGGTCATTCCGTGTTTCCTTTTCTATGTTTGTATTCGTCACAGGGAGACATTCGACTATGGTCGAGTGGAATAACTCCATTGGATCCACTGCAAGGTCTTCTTCTTCCACCGTCGGCAACGGTAGGCGTGACAATCCATCAGCATTTCCATGCTGTTTAGTTCCTTTGTACTCGATGTCATATTGGTGTGCCCCTAGGAAAAGGGACCATCTCTGCAGCCGTTGTGCTGTCATTATCGGTACGCCCTTCTGAGGGTTGAAAATGGAGACAAGAGGTTGATGATCGGTTAGTAGAGTAAATTTTTGACCGTGCAGGTAGTGATTGAACTTCTTCACCCCCCACACTAGGCTGAGGGCCTCACTGTCAATCTGGGCGTAGTTACGCTCGGCAGAAGTTAACGAGCGTGACGCAAAAGCTATCGGCCTCTCTAAACCATCAAGGAATTTATGTGACAGTACCGCCCCAATGCCGTAGGGAGACGCATCACACGCCAGTCTTCGGCATCTTGCAAATCTAAAATGGCGCCTCCCGCGCTTTGCCTTCTTCCCCGCTGATTAAGATGGCGCCTCACGTGCTTTGCCTTCTTCCCCGCTGTTGCTAGCGCTGCTTTCCGCGGTTCCCGTTGCAACCTGCATCTCCTCGCGGTTTCCTGCGCGTTTAATATTTCTTTTTTTATTATTTTCCCGTCGTGGAACAACCCTGTGGGACTCTTGCCTCCCTCTTCGCGGGTCTATACGCAGCCCGGCTTCGTAGCACCGGCCGCGCCCTGTGTGCTCCACCCTTTCTCTCTCTTTTTCCTGACAACGCTGCTCGGCCCCGTTGCAAACCACCCGCTCGAGTTCGCGACCGCCGCAGCCCAGGAAGGATCAGTGCACTACCTGCCACCAGCCCGATTAGCTGAAGCACCGTCGACAGGAACCAGGCCCCGCTTCCGACAGCTTCTCCAGCAATCTTCAACTCCGCAACACAGGGCGGATGCCCACGGTCGACGCCCGTTTCTACTGCCTCTTACTTTCTTTTCTTTCTGGCCTCGACCTCTGCTCACTTCGCTGTAGGAATGGATCCCAGGAGGTGCTGCAGACTGTAGGTAGGTTCGTATCTGCTCGTCGCCAGTATTACATCCGTGAATGATTGAGACATGGACAGCAGGAGTTGAACAAAACACGTCTTTACTGATGGAAGTCAATAGTGAAACTGAAAACAACAGAGGCTCAATAGCGCCTTTTATACAGGAGTGGTCACTGCCGGTACTGCAGTCTGAGACCAGTTATTCTCTTAAAGGTACATACACAACAGCCCCGTTTGGGGCGCCATTATCTGCCGTGCGCAAAGTTTAGCGCCTGGCACTAATTATCGCCTCCGACGGCAAACTTGGCTTTTATCGCCCCTGGAGGTGATTGCAGCACTAAATCAGGCGCTTCACACCTGTCTTAAGGCACAAAGGCCAAGGAGCGAGACGCTACATCAGAGCGCTGGTGAAGCAAGGAAGGGCAAATCAAAATGAACCTTCAAAGTGCTGCTCAGTACCCAAAACCCCTTCACACAGCATTGAATCTCTCCAGAAGTCTCTCTCTCTCACTCTCTCTCAGAATGCGTGGTGCAAAAATATCACCAAAAAAAAAGGCAGGAAGTGGTCGCCTTTAAGTAACGCTCCCCCATCCCTTTCTGACTGCAAAACGCTCCCCTCAACCTGTCGTTGCTAGCGGCAGCCGGTAAGGCAGGGGGCGCCACTCAATATTCGGTCCAGGGCGCTACTGGGGCATTGCGCACTCAACTGACGTCACGATCTGCCGGCGCAGGAGATCATGGTGGTAGTGTTTAGCGCCACCGCAAAATGTCTATTAGTTTCGCGAGCGGCGCAAACATCGCCGCACCCGGGCGCTAGTTGCTTTGCGCCCCATTAGCGCCCTCTTAAGGTGCTAACGGGAGGCGCAAACAACTGAATTTTTCCCCCTTTATGTCCAGCCAAAGAGGCATGGCCTCAGTTTAATGGTTCATCTGAAAAAAGGGCACTTCCAACAATGCAGCACTCCCTCAGTACTGCATTCTTCTTCTGTCGTATGGTAGTAGCAAAGCAAATCAAATATCAATATCTAAGTCAGATATCCAGGCCAAAGCTTCCGGTGTAACTGTGTGGGTAGCTTGTAGGCTGCCTGCAAATTTCCTCTGAGGGCAGGACTGCATTGAAGTGTCAGCCTAGATTATGCGTAGAAGTCACAGCTTTCTGACTTGGAGATGAGAATGTTGCAAATTGAGCTACACTGATCCTTTCACAGCCCCTCTTTACTTTGTGCAAATAGCTAATGTGCTCCAGATTGGTAGCCAGCAACTTCTAAGCGACCGTGACGCCCACCTAAAACAGGCGTTTGTAAAGTCTGTGGGTGGTATAGCGAAGTAATACACAGACTACAAGAGTAACTTAAACAGGACTTTACTATTCGAAGGTCAGGGCGAATCTGCCCAATAAATTCTGCCACAGCACTTATATACCGGTGTGGTCACCGTCGGTATTACAGTATACAGCAGCCAGGATAAAGTAGTGCCACACCTAAAATAGTTCTCTTAAAGGTGGACGGTTACATACAACAGTTCTCTTAAAGGTAGAACAGTTACATACACTACAATCCTCCCTTTTTAGCTTACAACATACTTATTCCCCATTAACATAACATCATAACATATCCAACTTCATGTTACAACAGTTCACAGAGGTAGTCTCTGCGGAAACAGTTCACAGATTCAGTCTCTGCGGGAAACAGTTCACAGATTCAGTCTCTGATCTTCTTGACTCGTTCTGGACCACGCCTCCGTGGTGTAGTCGGGTCACCTTGCTGGAGGGACTCATCCCATAGTCCTTCCCTAGACTTAACAGCTTTACTTCCATCACTTCTAAACCAGCATTGCTGACTTTTTAAAACAAACAAAAAACAGTTGGATTGCCTTGGGAAATTTTCCTACTTTCCAACTGATTTGGCTCCGTTTGGGGGACCACGTGTGTGATCGGGTAGAGGTAATAATGGTTCAGATGGTTATCATCTTCTGCTTCGTCTTTTCCTTTTTTGCTTCTTGGAGACTCTCGGGGCTCCATTGTCAGCTGCCAGCTGTAACGCCACCATCTCCCTATGTTCCTTAGACTTTAAGTGATTCATCCTGATTTCGGCACTTTGGGAGTTCTCGGCACAAGCTGGGCAGACCAGGTCCTCGTAATATTCAGTGTCACTCAACAGATCATGGTAATATTCGGTGTCGTCCTGAGCTAGGCCCGCGAGAGGGTCTTCTATTTCCTCCTTACTCAGCTGGACGTTAGCCGACTTTTGTTCCAAATCCCGACATCTGTCCTGAAGAGACTTCATCATGCGTTCAGATTCATCCCGCTTTTTCTGGGCTTCCTGCAAGTCTTTTACTAATGACCTCATTTGTGATTTCAATACTTCAACTTCATTCGGAGATTGATTGATCGGACTATTCAATCCCTCTACTGAAGTAGCTGTTTCAGTATTCTGTTGTTCTACATTGCCGTGCGTCAGTGTACTTTTGGCATCCAAGGGCTGTTCTGCTGCAGACTTCTCAGTCTGGGTTGCCACCTCAGCTCGTCCAATGACTTTTGAGAGCTCCCTTCCCTTTGAAGATTGAGGCTTGTATTTAAGTTTTTCCCATTTTAGAGTTTTATCCCTCAGCATATGAATGAGTTGGCTGACTGTTAACTCTTCTGCCATCATCCCTTTTCCATTAACTACAGGGCTGTTTATAACCTTGCCCTGGAGGAGTTGGCTGACTGTTAACTCTTCTGTCCTCATCCCTTTTCCATTAGCTGTAGGGCTGTTTAGAACCTTGTCCTGGGGCTCCTTTGCTGCTTCTACTTCGCCATCATCCGCAGCCCCCATCATTCGAATTTCCACAAATGAATCGTCCGGTGATGCTGCACCCAACTTCAGTAGGAGCTCGGAAGTCATGTCGACCAACTCAGCTTTTTCTGCCTGCAACCTGCTAACCAGCGCCTTCAGTTGCGGCACATCTTGTTCCACCGGATTGGAGCACGCCCCTTCAGAAGCCAAATCAGCTTTGATTCATTTGGCCTCCTCGTGCAGACGGTTTGTGTGCTCCTGCTCCCTTTTCTTCCCCAGCTGCTTCTGTTGTCTTTCCAGATTCTCCCATTCGGTATCATAGAACTTTTTCATTGCTTTCATCTCTTGCTCGAGACGGCAATTCAATTGTTCTAATTGCTGTCGTAATCTGAAATAAGTTTGCGTTCGAGCTCGATGTTCCTCAGCAATATATATGTCTGTAACTTGAACAGACTCAGAATTCTCTGTCAAACTATGTTGTTGTTGTTCAGAGGAATTCTGTTCTGAAACTTTGTTCTCCTCTGGAGCATAAGCCTTTAGGCCCACATTCGTTCTACCAACCTTAGTCAGCAAGTTCATTTTAGACTTGTCTTTCATGCTTGGGCTGGTCTTATCGTCATCCGTTTCAGAGTCTGAGCTGATTGTCTGCCCCGAGTCCTCACTCGTTATTGCTTTGAGGTAGTGCCATTCCATGTCTATTTTCTTGATCCACTCCCGTCCTAGAAGTGGTGGTCCTCCCTCAGGTAGTACGTATAAGTCCATTCCGGGGTGTTCTTTGCCCCTGTCTCTCACCTTGACTCTTATCTTTCCCATGGGGTATACTTTATGCCCCGTGTATGTCTGCAATACGAACTTGGTATCTCTCAAGGGTATATGTGAGAATAGCCGGTTGTAATCCCTTCGATTTATGACTGATAGGGCTGATCCAGTGTCCAATTCCATTCTCACTTGGACTCTGGCTATTTTTAGCATGACCCAGATAGTTTGTAGGTCAGCTTCCTTACTCACATTATGAATTCTCAGACTACCCAGTTCCTGGCCGCTTGGGTCTGAATCCGAATTCTGTTCATCTGAACTCTTCTCAACCACCTTGTGTACTTTGTTGTACTTTTCCTGTGATGGCTTTTTTTTTTGGTTGTTGGTCTTCTTCCCTGACCGGCATACTTTGGCTATGTGACCCAGTTTGCCACATTTCCTACAGTCCTGGCTTTTAAACCAGCATTGGTTCTGGTCGTGTGTTGTCTTCCCACAACGATAACATTTCGTTGCACCCGAAGTAATTTGATCCACACTGAGGACCGCTGCCTTCAGCTGCATTTCCGCAGTTCCTTTCGCTGCGGCTTCGTGTGATGCTGCAATAAGGACAGCCCTATCCAGTGTAAGGTCGTTCTCTTCGAGCAGTCACTTTTGCGTTCCTTCCTTCGACAACCGCACACGAACTTGTCTCGCAATGCCTCTGTCAGATTTCCTCCAAACTGGCAGTATTTCGCTAGCCTACGCAGTTCGACCAAGTATTCCGCGTTGCTTTCCTCTTTCCGTTGCGTTCTCGCGTAAAATTTGAATCGTTCCGCCAACATCAGCGGTGTGGGGTTCAAGTGATCCTTCAGAACAGCAACAATATTATCGAAGGTTTGATCCGCCGGTTTAACTGGTGCTAGAAGATGTTTCAATAGCCCGTATGTCTTCACCCCCATCGAGTTTAGCAAGGTTATAGCTTTATCATCATCCTCTATTTTATTGGCCTCACAATATATCTCAATGCGTTCTACATACGTGGCCCAATCTTCTACCTCGGAATCGAAATCGTTGATGTTACCACGCTTAGGCATCTTCACCTCCCTGATAAACAACAACGAAATATTTCTTTAACTCCTTTTTTTTAAATTTTTTTTTTCCAAGATGGCGGTTTCCCCACGCTTATCTTCTTTCCCCGCCCCTTTCAAAATGGCGGTTCCCGCTTCTGTCTTTTTCTCCGCCTACTGGCGGCTTCCCGCAGTTTCCCGCGCTTATCTTCTTTCCCCGCCCACTTTCAAGATGGCAGTTCCCGCTTTTCTTCCACTGGCAGGAGGGGTAAGCTTTTCCCTCGGGCGACGGCCACTGGCTTTCGGGGTTCGCAGCCTGCGCTTCGGCTTCAGCGCGTTCCCTTCTCTCGGCCGGGCAACCGGCTCTGGGTACAACCCGTTGACGGCGAACAGTTTCAGCCGCTGGGCTGGATCTCGCTCAGCCTTCCTCGGGTTCTGTCTCCCCCGCTCGCGCGGCTCTCGCTCGCTCTCTCTCGGGCTCTGTCTCTCCCGTTCGCGCGGCTCTCGCTCGGGCTCTGTCTCTCCCGCTCGCGCGGCTCTCAATCGCGCCTCCCAGCCCTCTCGCAGTCCGGTGCTTCCCTCCCCGGCTGTGGCTGAGTTCTCCGCGATTTATTTATTTTATCTCTTCCCGCGCCTTACGATCCCGGTCGCAGCGCTTCGTGGCCTCGGTCACTGTCCGACCTTTTTCACCCAATCGCTCCTCCCAGCCTCTCGCAGTCCAGTGCTTCCTTCCCGGCTGCGGCTGCGTTCTCTGCGGTTTATTTATTTTTATCTCTTCCCGCGTCTTACGATCCGGTCGCAGCGCTTCGTGGCCTCAGTCACTGTCTGGCCTTTTTCACCCCAATCGCACCTCCCAGCTTCTCGCAGTCCGGTGCTTTCCTCCCCGGCTGTGGCTGAGTTCACCGTGGCTTATTTATGTTTATATCTTCCCGCGCCTTACGATCCCGGTCGCAGCGCCTCGTGGTCGCGGTATTTGTCCGGCCTTTTTCGCCGTCGCAGTCTAGTCGTCTCACGACGCTCCCCAGCCCGCTTGTACCGCGGCTTCTGCTCCACGCTGCCCCAGTCTCAGTGCCTCTGGGCCCGACTTCTGTCCGGCTCCTTTCCCCCTCGACCGTGGTCGAGTGCACCGCCCTTATCCTCCGTTTATTTGTTTCTATTTTCCCTTTACTCACAGTCACCGTGGCCGACTTGCTTCTCGTGTTGATCGACTCACTCACCACCGTGGCAGAAGGGACAATCCGTGCCTGTTGCTGATGGAAGACTTCGTGTTTGAAATCTTCCTCCTTTCTTGGTCTGCAGACTCGAGTTTTCTCTCAGCAAAACGACGAGGGCGGGTGCCTCTTCTCGACGCTCGTTTACTTCTTCAGAAGTATTGTTGCCGCAGGGTAAGATCGAACTCGTCGCCACTGTAAAGTCTGTGGGTGGTATAGCGAAGTAATACACAGACTACAAGAGTAACTTAAACAGGACTTTACTATTCGAAGGTCAGGGCGAATCTGCCCAATAAATTCTGCCACAGCACTTATATACCGGTGTGGTCACCGTCGGTATTACAGTATACAGCAGCCAGGATAAAGTAGTGCCACACCTAAAATAGTTCTCTTAAAGGTGGACGGTTACATACAATAGTTCTCTTAAAGGTAGAACAGTTACATACACTACAGCGTTGATACTCTTAAATAAGCCAATCAGGGGCCTAACATCTGTTTTAGGACCCTGATGCCAAATTCGGCAAAAGCTGGGCTGAACATGTACCACATATATCAGTTCCAATTACAATTCCCTCAAGATCTTTGACCTGTACAGGAAGAGGGGACTGATTGTAGTCTGCATCAGAAAGTAATTCAAATGTCAGCCGAGTACATCATTCTTCATGTACATCTTCCAGTGACAAGTAGGAATCCAATAATGACAAATTTTTCCATTTTAAAAAAGCCCCTTCACTGCTTTGAAATTTATAAAATAAAATTTATCAAATATAACTCATTCTTTATTTGGACCTCAAAACCAGATAATTGCTAGGAATGTGAAACTAGGACAATTTTCTTCAATTCAACCAGTGGTGCTGAGGCCAATTATAGCACCATTACCACTGCCCTGGTTAAGATCAACTAAATGAGCATAGACCAGGGATTGAACCTAGGACTTTCCTGGTCTGATCTGGTTTATTTACTTAGGGGGAGAAATTCAGTATAGCCCCGTTTGGGGCGCTAACTAGAAGTAGCGCCCCGGAAAAATTAGCGCCCCCGCGCCGGAAATTGATTGGTTGCGCCCCAAAGGGAAGCGGGGCACGACTGGAGGCGCCCCGCCTCCCTCTTGGGGCACTGCGAGTGAATATCGTGGCACTACGTGCCGCAGCGCCACATGCTGCGGCACGTTGCGCTACGGTATTGCAGGCCTTCCTCCCCTTCTTAAAGGGGAGGGGCCTTGTGCAGCGCGATCTGGGGCCCAGCTGGGCCCCCGGGGATCGGGAGTGAAGGCAAAAGAGCCCGGCACCCAAGAGAAGTGCCGGGCTCTTGGAGCGCAGCTGGCACTCCACTGGGGGGGTTCCGGAGGCCGGGGACGGGAGCGCAGGCAGGCGCTGGCAGGTGGCCAACAACAAAAATGGCCGCCCCGCACCTCGCCTTTAATTTGCGCCTCCCCGGTCGCAGGCACGCCACCCTGACCCTGTCGGACATAGCGTCCGGTGGTAAATCGGGGGGCGCTCCCGAAGATCGTGGCCGGGGCATGAGCGGGGCGCTGCGCACACCAATGACGTATCGCCAGCGGCGCAGCGATAACGGTTAGCGCCACCACTAACCTCTCGCTGAATTTGGTGGGAGGCGTGGGCAGTGCCGCGCCCGGGCGCTAGTTGGTTTGCGCCCCACTTAGCGCCCTCTTAAGGCGCTAACGGGTGGCGCAACCAACTGAATTTTTCCCCCTTACTTTCTAAACTGACTTAGCTATTCTATTTTACAGGCCAGCTCGGCCTGTGGACCCACCATACCCTTCAACCATTTTTCTCTCCCTAGAGACATAATTGTCTCTTGAACCCATATCATATTTCCTGGAAACTTGCGGCACAGTTCTATTATCCTTTAGGTGAAACAAATTCTGCCTGACTTCCATACTTATTCCCAACTTCTTAACTTATCTGCTGTTATTTGAACTCACACAACACCAGATTATAGTCCAACAGCTTTATTTGAAATCACAAGCTTTCGGAGCGCTGCTCCTTCGTCAGGTGAAGTGGAGAAATGCATAAAGACACAGCTTATATAGTCAGAGAATCATGTCAGATGTCATAGAGTCATAGAGTCATAGAGTTATACAGCACGGATAGAAGCCCTTCGGCCCATCGTGTCCGCACCGGCCATCAAGCCCTGTCTAATCTAATCCCATATTCCAGCATTTGGTCCGTAGCCTTGTATGCTATGGCATTTCAAGTGCTCATCCAAATGCTTCTTGAATGTTGTGAGGGTTTCTGCCTCCACAACCCTTTCGGGCAGTGAGTTCCAGACTCCAACCACCCTCTGGGTGAAAAAGTTCTTTCTCAAATCCCCTCTAAACCTCCCGCCCTTTACCTTGAATCTATGCCCCCTAGTTATTGACCCTTCTACTAAGGGAAAAAGCTCCTTAGCATCCATCCTATCTATGCCCCTCATAATTTTGTACACCTCAATCATGTCCCCCCTCAGCCTCCTCTGCTCCAAGGAAAACAAACCCAATCTGCCCAGTCTCTCTTCATAGCTGAAGCGCTCCAGCCCTGGTAACATCCTGGTGAATCTCCTCTGCACCCTCTCCAAAGCTATCACATCCTTCCTGTAGTGTGGCGACCAGAACTGCACACAGTATTCCAGCTGTGGCCTAACCAGTGTTTTATACAGCTCCATCATAACCTCCTTGCTCTTATACTCTATGCCTCGGCTAATGAAGGCAAGTATCCCATATGCCTTTTTTACCACCTTATCCACCTGTTCCGCCGCCTTCAGGGATCTGTGTACTTGCACACCCAGATCCCTCTGACCCTCCGTCTTGCCTAGGGTCTTACCATTCATTGTGTATTCCCTTGCCTTGTTAGTCCCCCCAAAGTGCATCACCTCGCACTTTTCCGGGTTAAATTCCATTTGCCACTGTTCCGCCCATCTGACCAACCCATCTATATCGTCCTGCAGACTGAGGCTACCCTCCTCGCTATTTACCACCCTACCAATTTTTGTATCATCCGCGAACTTACTGATCATACCTTTTACATTCATACCCAAGTCATTAATGTAGACCACAAACAGCAAGGGACCCAGCACCGATCCCTGTGGTACCCCACTGGCCACAGGCTTCCAGTCACAAAAACAACCTTCGACCATCACCCTCTGCCTTCTGCCACTAAGCCAGTTTTGTATCCAATGTGCCAAGGCACCCTGGATTCCATGGGCTCTTACCTTCTTGACCAGTCTCCTGTGCGGGACTTTATCGAAGGCCTTACTGAAATCCATGTATACCACATCCACTGCGTTACCCTCATCCACACACCTAGTCACCCCCTCAAAAAATTCAATCAAATTAGTCAGACATGATCTTCGCTTGACAAAGCCATGTTGACTATCCCTGATTAATCCTTGCCTCTCCAAGTGGAGACTAATTTTGTCCCTCAGAATTTTTCCAATAATTTTCCTACCACTGATGTTAGGCTCACTGGCCTGTAGTTCCCCGGTTTTTCCCTACTCCCCTTCTTGAATAATGGTACTACATTAGCGGTTCTCCAGTCCTCTGGCACATCCCCTGTGGCCAGAGAGGTTCTGAATATATGTGTTAGAGCCCCCGCAATCTCTTCCTTTGCCTCACACAGCAGCCTGGGATACATTTCGTCCGGGCCTGGGGATTTATCCATTTTTAGGCCAGCTAAAACCGCCAATACCTCCTCCCTCTCGATGTTAATATGTTCGAGCATATCACAGTCCCCCCGCCCTATTTCTATGTCTACATCGTCCCTCTCCATAGTGAAAATAGATGCAAAAAATTCATTTAGAACCTCTCCTACATCTTCCGGCTCCACACACAGATTGTCACTTTTGTCCCTAATGGGCCCTATTTTTTCCCTAGTTATCCTCTTACCCTTAATATACTTATAAAACATCTTAGGATTTTCCTTTATTTTGCTCGCCAGTGTTATTTCATGGCCCCTCCTTGATCTCCTAATTTCTTTTTTAAGTATCCCCCTGCACTTTTTGTACTGCTCTAGGGCTTCCTCCGTCTTTAGCCTTTTGTATCTGCCAAAAGCCCTCCTTTCTTTTCTAATCCATTCTCGTATATCCCCTGACATCCAAGGTTCCCTGTGGTTTTTGGAACCACTCTTGACCTTTACGGGAACATGTTGCCATTGTATGATCTCAATCTCCCTTCTGAAAGCCTCCCATTGCTCCGATGTGGATTTTCCTACAAGTAGCTGATCCCAGTCCATTTTGGCCAGATCCTGCCTTATCCTATTAAAATCGGCCTTCCCCCAATTTAGAACCTTTATTTCAGGCCCATCCCTGTCTTTTTCCATGACCACCTTAAATCTCACCATATTATGGTCACTGTCACCAAAGTGCTCACCTACTAGCACTTCTTCCACTTGGCCGGCCACATTCCCTAGAATTAGGTCCAGTACCGCCCCCTCTCTTGTAGGACCTTCTACATGCTGGCTCAAAAAGCTCTCCTGGATGCACTTTAAGAATTCTACACCCTCTGTGCCTTTCACACTCTGACTATCCCAGTTAATATTGGGGAAGTTGAAATCCCCCATTATTATTACCCTATTATTTGCACATTTCTCTGAGATTTGCCTACATATCTGTTCCTCTATCTCCCCCTGACTGTTTGGAGGCCTATAGTACACTCCCAGCAAAGTGCTTGCCCCCTTTTTGTTTTTAAGCTCCACCCATATGGCTTCATTAGAGGAACCTGCTAATATGTCATCCCTCCTTACTGCAGTAATTGACTCCTTAATTAATATTGCGACACCCCCTCCTCTTATACCTCCCCCTCTGTCTCGCCTGAAGATTCTGTACCCCGGAATATTGAGCTGCCAGTCTTGCCCCTCCCTCAACCACGTCTCCGTGATAGCAACAATATCATACTCCCATGTGTTTATCAACACCTTCAGTTCATCCACCTTATTTGCAAGACTCCTTGCATTAAAATAGATGCCATCCAGCCTTGC
Organism: Somniosus microcephalus; assembly: GCF_052327205.1. NCBI lineage: Eukaryota > Metazoa > Chordata > Chondrichthyes > Squaliformes > Somniosidae > Somniosus > Somniosus microcephalus. The sequence goes on along the minus strand of NC_140993.1, from coordinate 45,824,987 downwards.
CCTTGTACATTTGCCCTGTCTACCAAGCTGACTTGTTTTTTTCTCTATAATTGGCAGCACATCACCCCCTATTTCAGCTCCCCTCTGTATCCCATCCCCCTGCCAAGTTAGTTTAAACCCCCCCCAACAGTGCTTGCAAACCTCCCCGCAAGGATATTTGTCCCGCTCTGGTTCAGGTGCAACCCGTCCGACTTGTACAAGTCCCACCTTTCCCAGAAGCAGGCTCAGTGATCCAGGAAACTAAAACCCTCCCTCCTGCACCAACTCTTTAGCCACGCATTCTTCTGTTCTATCCTCCTATTCCTATACTCACTAGCACGTGGCACTGGGAGTAATCCAGAGATTACAACCTTTGAGGTCCTGTTTTTTAATCTGCTACCTAGCTCCCTAAATTCTTGATGCAGGACCTCATCCCCCTTCCTACCTATGTCGTTGGTCCCAATGTGGACCACGACCTCTGCCTGCTCACCCTCCCCCTTAAGAATGCCCTGTAGCCGCTCAGTGACATCCATGACCCTGGCCCCAGGGAGGCAACAAACCATCCTGGAGTCACGTTTGCGGCCACAGAAGCGCCTATCTGTTCCCCTTACGATAGAATCCCCTACCACTATTGCTCTCCCACTCTTTTTCCTCCCTTTCTGAGCAGCAGAAGCGTCCCTGGTGCCAGGAAGCTGGCTGCTGCTGCCTTCCCCTGGTGAGTCATCCCCCTCAACAGTATCCAACTTGGTATACCTGTTTGAAAGGGGGATGTCCGCAGGGGGCCCCTGCACTTCCTGCCTGCCTCTGTTGCTCCGCCTGATGGTCACCCAAGTTCTTTCTGCCTGTGCAGCCCTACCCTGCGGCGTGAACAACTTGCTAAACGTGCTATCCACGACCCTCTCAGCAACACGCATGCTCCAAAACTCATCCACCCGCAGCTCGAGCGCCACAATGTGGTCTACAAGTAGCTGCAGCTGGATGCATTTCCCGCACACATCGTCGCCAGGGACACTGGCAGCGTCCCTGACTTCCCACATGGAGCAAGAGGAGCAGAACACGGGGCTGAGCTCTCCTGCCATGACTTACTCCTTTAATTAATTAAAAAATTTATTCAATACCCCAGTTACAGGTACACTCTAGGGCGCTTTATTTAGCAACTGTCCCCACTACAACACAGAGACCCTAGAAATTTAACACCACAGAATTCAAGCTTGTATTGAAAAGAGAGAAATACTCACCAACCAATCACTTACCTGCTCCCTAGTGACGTCACACCCCAAATACTTTTTACCTCTCTGCTACCCTCTGAGCTCACAGACTGGAGTTTGGTATGCCTCTCCTGGCCTCGCTGCCGCTTTTATTACCTCGCCGCTGCCGAGTCTCCCACAGGTCCGCTGCTCTCACTACCTGCCGCTGCTGCTCTGGAGAATGTTTACAGGTAATGTTTCCAACTGCCATTTATCACACCTCGGCAGAGAGATAATCACAGCAATCAAGGGTGTGAATGGTGTCCAAACAGGTCAGTCAGGAAAACATTACATCAAAGAACAATGAGGTGGGGTCACAAGGGGTCAAATATTGCAGATGCTGGGGTCTGTATGAAAAACCAAAAAAGAGACAAAAAACATTTTTTTTGCTGGAAATCACAGCAGGTCCGGCCGCATCTGTGTAGAGAGAACAAGCCAATGTCGACTCGAGTCTGGATGACCCTGCGTCAGGTGGGGTTACATGTAGCGTGACATGAACCCAAGATCTCGGTTGAGGCCGTCCTCATGGGTGCGGAACTTGGCTATCAGTTTCTGCTCGACGATTTTGCGTTGTCGTGTGTCTCGAAGGCCGTCTTGGAGAATGCTTACCCGAAGATCGGAGGCTGAATGTCCTTGACTGCTGAAGTGTTCCCCGACTGGGAGGGAACACTCCTGCCTGGTGATTGTTGCGCGGTGTCCGTTCATCCGTTGTCACAGTGTCTGCATGGTCTCGCCGATGTTCGAGCAAGACTTCTTCGTTGCACAGGATCTCCAACCAACACGATACACCAGATACATAGACGACATTTTCTTCCTATGGACCCACGGCGAAGAATCACTGAAAAGACTACACGATAACATCAACAAGTTCCATCCCACCATCAAACTCACCATGGACTACTCCTCAGAATCGGTTTCATTCATGGACACACAAATCTCCATCAAAGACAGACACCTCAGCACTTCACTCTACTGCAAGCCCACAGACAACCTCACGATGCTTCACTTCTCCAGCTTCCACCCCAACCACGTTAAAGAAGCCATCCCCTATGGACAAGCCCTGCGAATACACAGGATCTGCTCAGAGGAGGAGGAACGCGATGGACACCTACAGACACTGAAAGACGCCCTTGTAAGAACGGGATATGAAGCTCGGCTTGTCGATCGACAGTTCCGACGGGCCAGAGCAAAAAATCGCATAGACCTCCTCAGAAGACAAACACGGGACACAACCAACAGAGTACCCTTCGTCATCCAGTACTTCCCCGGAGTGGAGAAACTACGCCATGTTCTTCGCAGCCTTCAACATGTCATTGATGACGACGAACACCTCGCTAAGGCCATCCCCACGCCTCCACTACTCGCTTTCAAACAGCCGCCTAACCTCAAACAGACCATCGTTTGCAGCAAATTACCCAGCTTTCAGGAGAACAGCGACCACGACACCACACAACCCTGCCACAGCAACCTCTGCAAGACATGCCAGATCATCAACACAGATACCATCATCACACGTGAGGACACCACCCACCAGGTACATGGTACATACTCATGTGACTCGGCCAACGTTGTCTACCTCATACGTTGCAGGAAAGGATGCCCCGGAGCATGGTACATCGGCGAGACCATGCAGACACTGCGACAACGGATGAACGGACACCGCGCAACAATCACCAGGCAGGAGTGTTCCCTCCCAGTCGGGGAACACTTCAGCAGTCAAGGACATTCAGCCTCCGGTCTTCGGGTAAGCATTCTCCAAGGCGGCCTTCGAGACACACGACAACGCAAAATTGTTGAGCAGAAACTGATAGCCAAGTTCCGCACCCATGAGGACGGCCTCAACCGAGATCTTGGGTTCACGTCACGCTACATGTAACCCCACCTGACGCAGGGTCATCCAGACTCGAGTCGACATTGGCTTGTTCTCTCTACACAGATGCGGCCGGACCTGCTGTGATTTCCAGCAAAAAAAATGTTTTTTGTCTGTTTTTTTGTTTTTCATACAGACCCCAGCATCTGCAATATTTGACCCCTTGTGATCCCACCTCATTGTTCTTTGATGTAATGTTTTCCTGACTGACCTGTTTGGACACCATTCACACCTTTGATTGCTGTGATTATCTCTCTGCCGAGGTGTGATAAATGGCAGTTGGAAACATTACCTGTAAACATCTGACATGATTCTCTGACTATATAAGTTGTGTCTTTATGCATTTCTCCACTTCACCTGACGAAGGAGCAGCGCTCCGAAAGCTTGTGATTTCAAATAAAGCTGTTGGACTATAACCTGGTGTTGTGTGAGTTCTTACATTTGTCCACCCCAGTCCAACTCCGGCATCTCCACACCATGGTTATTTGAACTCATCACTATAGTGAAGAATTCGCATGAATCAATGTTATCAATTGTCTTCATAATCTTGAAAGCTCCTGAGTTCATCATGGAATTTTTTCATTACCAGAATGATACTGGACTTCAAGGGTTAAGTTACGAGGAGCGATTACACAAATTAGGGTTGTATTCCCTAGAACCTAGAAGGTTAAGGGGTGATCTGATCAAAGTTTTCAAGGTATTAAGGGGAACAGATAGGATAGATAGAGAGAAACTATGTCTGCTGGTTTGGGATTCTAGGACTAGGGGGCTTGGCCTAAAAATTAGAGCAAAACCTTTCAGGAGTGAAAATAGGAAATACTTCTACACACAAAAGGTGGTAGAAGTTAAGAACTCTCTTCTGCAAATGGCAATTGATACTACATAAATTGTTAATTTTAAATCTGAGATAAGAAAGAAATAAGAACATAAGAAATAAGAGCAGGAGTAGGCCATACGTCCCCTCGAGCTTGCTCCGCCATTCAGTAAGATCATGGCTGATCATCGACCACAACTCCACTTTTCCGCCCAATCTTCATATCTCTTGATTTCCCCTAGAGACCAAAAATCTATCGAACTCAGCCTTGAATATACTCAAAGACTCAGCATTCACAGCTCTCTGGGGCAGAGAATTCCAAAGATTCACAACCCTCTCAGTGAAAAAATTCCTCCTCATCTCCTCATCTCCTGCCCCTTATCCTGAGACTATGCCCCCTAGTTCTAGACACTCCAGCCAGAGGAAACAACCTCTCAGCATCTACCCTGTCAATCCTCTTCAGAATCTTGTATGTTTCAATAAGATCACCTCTCATTCTTCTAAACTCCAGAGAGTATAGACCCATTCTACACAATCTCTCATCATAGGACAGCCCTCTCATCCCAGAAATCAATCTAGTGAACCTTCGTTGCACCGCCTCCAAGGCAAGTATATCCTTCCTTAGATAAGGAGACCAAAACTGTGCACAATACTCCAGGTGTGGTCTCAACAAGGCCCTGTACAATTGTAGCAAGACTTCCTTACTCTTATCCTCCAACCCCCTTGCAATAAATGTAAGAAGTCACAAAACACCAGGTTATAGTCCAACAGTTTTATTTGAAATCACAAGCTTACGGAGCGCTGCTCCTTCATCAGGTGAAGTAGAGAGATACATAAAGACGCAGCTTATATAGTCAGAGAATAATGGCAGATGATTACAGGTAATCTTTCTAATTTTGCGTTGTCAAGGACATTCAGCCTCCGATCTTCGGGTAAGCATTCTCCAAGGCGGCCTTCGAGACACACGACAACGCAAAATCGTCGAGCAGAAACTGATAGCCAAGTTCCGCACTCATGAGAACGGCCTCAACCGCGATCTTGGGTTCATGTCACGCTACATGTAACCCCACCTGACGTAGGGCCACCCAGACTCGAGTCGTTGTTGGCTTGTTCTCTCTACACAGATGCGGCCGGACCTGCTGTGATTTCCAGCAACAACAAAAAAAATGTTTTTTTGTCTGTTTTTTCTTTTTCATACAGACCCCAGCATCTGCAACATTTGACCCCTTGTGACCCCACCTCATTGTTCTTTGATGTAATGTTTTCCTGACTAACCTGTTTGGACACCATTCACACCTTTGATTGCTGTGATTATCTCTCTGCCGAGGTGTGATAAATGGCAGTTAGAAAGATTACCTGTAATCATTTGGCATTATTCTCTGACTATATAAGCTGTGTCTTTATGCATCTCTCCACTTCACCTGACAAAGGAGCAGCGCTCCGAAAGCTTGTGATTTCAAATAAAACTGTTGGACTATAACCTGGTGTTGTGTGACTTCTTACATTTGTCCACCCCAGTCCAACTCCGGCATCTCCACACCTTGCAATAAAGGCCAACATGCCATTTGCCCTCCTTATTGCTTGCTGTACCTGTATGCTAGCTTTCTGTGTTTCGTGCACGAGGACACCCAAATCTCTCTGCACACCAACATTTGAAAGTTTCTCACTATTTAAAAATATTCTGTTTTTCTATTCTTCCTACCAAAGTGAATAACCTCACAATTCCCTACATTATACTCGATCTGCCATCTTGCTACCCACTCACTTAGTCTATCTATATCCCTTTGCAGACTGTGTTCTCCTCACAGCTTACTGTCCCACTTAGCTTTGTATCACCAGCAAACTTGGATACATTACACTCGGCCCCTTCATCTTGGTCATTAATATAGATTGTAAATAGCTGAGACCCCAACACTGATCCTTGCGGCACCCCACTAGTTACAGTCTGCCAACCTGGAAAAGATCAGTTTATCCTTACTCTCTGTTTTCTGTCCATTAACCAATCCTCTATCCATGCTACTATATTACCCCCAACCCCATGAGCCCTAATCTTGTACAATAACCTTGTATGTGGCACCTTATCGAATGCCTTTTGGAATTCCAAATATACTACATCCACTGGTTCCCCTTTAGCTACCCTGCTAGTTACATCCTCAAAAAACTCTAATAAATTTGTCAAACACGATTTCCCTTTCTAAAACCATGTTGACTCTGCCTAATCATGTTATTATATTCTAAGTGACTTGATACCACTTCCTTAGCAATGGATTCCAACATTTTCCCAATGACTGATGTCAGGCTAACTGGCCTGTAGTTCCCTGTTTTTCTCTCTCCCTCCTTTCTTGAATAGTGGTGTTACATTTGCAACCTTTCAATCCACTCGGACCATTCCAAATCTAGGGAATTTTGGAAGATCAAAACCAATGCATCCACTATCTCTTCAGCCACCTCTTTTAGAACCCTAAGATGCAGGCCATCAGGACATGGGTATTTGTAGGCTTTTAGTCCCATTAGTTTCTCTAGTACTTTTTCTCTACTTATATTAATTATGTTAAGTTCCTCACCCTCATTAGACCCTTGGTTCCTCATCATTTTTGGTATGCTTTTTGAGTCTACTACTGTGAAGACAGATAGAAAATATGTGTTTAACGTTTCTGCCATTTCCTTATTCCCCATAATAATTTCTCCTGTCTCAGCCTCTAAGGGACCAATGTTTACTTTTGCTACTCTTTTTTCCTTTTTACATACTTGTAGAAACTCTTACAATCTGCTTTTATATTTGTTGCTAGTTTTCTCTCATATCCCATTTTTTCCCTTTTTATCCATTTTTTGGTCAACCTTTGCAGGTTTCTGAAACTTTCCCAATCCTCAGGCTTACTATTATTCTTTGCAACATTATAAGCTTCTTCTTTCAATCTAATGCTATCCTTAACTTCTTTAGTTAACCACGGTTGGATCACTTTTCCCGTGGAGATTGATAGTGTTTTGTTAACCAAAGGTATTAAGTGATATGGGTCAAAGGCGGGAATATGGAGTAAGGTCGCAGATCAGCCATGGTCTCCTTGAATTGCAGAAGAGGCTCAAGGGGCTGAATGGCCTACTCCTGTTCCTATGTTCCTATGTTCTAAGGAAGACAGGCCCGAACTTCTTTAATTAATTCATAATTGGAAATTCCTGATACCCAGAATCAGAAAACTCTTATTCTTTACCAGAATAGTGATGCTTTTTTTCCAGTGAACCATTTCGAGTGAGTTAATGACTCAGAGCCAATATTGAAAATGTTGTGCATCGACCCAGCCTCAGTGCTGTTTCACTTACAGAATGTGAACAGTTTATTTTCCAGAAGAGGAATGATCAATAACGATACTTTCGAATAGCTTATTTGACTTGAAGTTTTTATTACAGTATTACAGTAATAGGCTTTTAGAGTAATTAAAGTATTGGTGCTTCAACAGCTTAAACACATTGGCCACGATTTTGCCTTCCAAGGCAGGTCCGGAGCAGCCAGAGTTGATGGCGGGGTGCAACCCCGCTGCTGGCTCCATCCCGCTCTGTTAAAAGTATTTTACATTGATTAGGCTTGTTAAGCCCGCCCAGTGCGTTTCCCGGCCAATTTAAGGAAGCGGGTCTAATGAGGTCATTTGATGACGCGTCATCAGCCGGGTTCCTTAAAGCGACCATGCGCAAATTGTTTTTGACAGTTGTACTCTCAGTGTTCTGCAGCATTGAGGTGTTGCAAACACTGACAATTACTGTACAGAGGTGCACGGCTGCACCAGGTTCCCCCATGACTCCCTCCTTATGCTTATGGAGGGAGTCAAAACATGCAGGGAGGTTCGTTTCCCTACCAATGGGCGGAAGAGACCTCCCCAGGAGACCAATGCAGCCTGGTTGCACATTGCACAGGAGGACATAAGCAGGGATGTTGTCAGGAGGACCAGGCTGCAGTGGTGCAAACCTTTCAATGATCTCAGTAGATCACGAAATGTTACTGCCAAGCCACACTCAACCTCATCCTGCTGTGCCACTCATCACATCCCCATCACTCTGCCTTCCCTACCCTACTCCTGCACATCCTTACTCACACCAACTTACATTGGACCTCCATCCACCCCTCTCTATCTACATTATCACTTCCCCATCTCACTAGCTACCCCTCACACTCACCCTCGTCCTAGTCCAATCATACCAACTAACAGCACACAAGGGTAGGCACTTGGCTGTTTTATGGAATGTTCATGTAAAGTTTCTGTTAATGTGGTGTCAAACATTGAAACCTTTATTTGCAACACTTTGCGTACTTGGACAGATTTGTGTGCACCTTTGAGAGTGGCTTAATGAGTTGCAGTGAATGGTGAGACATAACGGTACCTCCACAATGGTGATGAGTGTGAAAGGAATGGCTTGGGCATTGTAGGGATGCTTTATGGTGTTGGTGTGGGGTGGTGCCAAACTGATGCATCATGTGGCAGCCAGGGTGTACAGCGTCAAGTGAAGTAATTGTGGCCATGGAGAGGCGTCCTGGGCAGCAATGTGGTCGGGTGCTGATTCCCTGTGTCCTGTGCAGCACCAGCTGATTGCGGAGAAGATTGTTGTTGTTGTTGGTGCTACTGGTGTGCTTGGTGCTGCTGGTGTTGGGGCTGATCATGGTGGGATTCTGAGGACCAAGGCGAGATTTTTTTCAAGGGCACCGATGCTGATGTAATAGATGGCAGGTGAGGTTGAGATGACAGAAGCGATCTGTCAATGATGAGAGAGGTTGTTCCAATGAGGGGACAATATAGGTCTGCTGCTTGCAAGTGTTTGGAGCATACAGCTCAATATGTCTTCTAACTGCAGTAACAGCTTCTAACCTTGGAAGTGAACACCTATGAAATGGGAGTTTTTATAGACCATTTGCAGCTGTCAAATAAAGAAATCATCACATGGTGACACAACACCCAACATCCTTACCTGACGTGATCTCTGAGCAGCGGGGGAGCCATGGGGGACCACATGAAATTGAAAGGTAGGCATAAAATATGACTTAATTGGCTCTTAACAATGTATCTAATGATGTCAATTGCCTCCCCCGCCGCCTGGTGTCGGGTCTGTTCTGCGATGACAGACCCAACATCTGGGAGACTAGCGTGGAGGCGGGTTGACAATGGGTTCCCTACCCACTATCAAAAAAAACATTTTCCCAGCCGACCCACCTCCAAATGCCCAGCTGACCCCCCTGAAAAATTCAGGCCATTGTGTTACTGAGATATTCTAACATGTGAAAACAGCAACACTTTTCTGTTGCGAGTAATCTTTAACATAACTAAAAACTAGTGAGACACATAATGATGTTCATGAGCTAGTTGGTTGTATTGCACAATTCATTTTATTGTGCAGTAAGAGATAAATATTTAATTGCACTTACATCCATAGTTCTAATTTTATGCTGCATTTGATATATGGCTCCCATATATTTTGTAACTTGTCACAGTACCATGACGTCCTGTGCAATTTATGATTTTCTTTTTATTTGCACTGGTCTATTTTACTCACAAATGCACACTTGAAATAAAACCAACAAATTCTACAAACACTCAGCAGGTCTGTCGACAGCAACAATGACAGCAACATGTATTTTTATAATGAAGTTCACCCAAAAGAACCACCCCATGGCACTTTACAGCAAGATCCGAGAATCTGCAGAGGAGGAGGGAGAAATGTTAGGGAAAGTTACCAAAAACAGTTGAAGACGTAGATTTTGAGGAGGCATTTGAAAGTAGGGAGAGATGGCAAGCCAGGACAGATTGGGATAAGAATTTCTGAGTATGGGGGGGGGTGTCATTTTAACACCCAGGGCATGTGGGGGGGAAGGTGGGTTAAAAATGTTAAAATGAGTGACCCAACCCCAACCTGCCTCAAACACATCCACTTCCAGTTTTAACAGAGGTGCGTTGGGGAGTGGGCTACCAACCTGCTGTCAGTAGGCGGGTTGGTCAGTAAAATATTTTAAGGAGGCTGAGTGCCTTAACCTTTAGTTTTAACGACTGCAGGCCGGGTTTCCTGGGTCTCAGGAAACCCGTCAGCTGAAGGGATGCATGAAGGGGTGGATCCATCAGGTAATTGCCTTTACAGCATTGCTTGTGGGCTAGGTGGAGTAGGAGTGCTTCCTCCCATCCCACCAAGCTTACATCCACATGATGCGACCCCCACGATCGGCTGAGCACCCCCCCCCAACAATGTCCAACACACTCCCTCCCCAATGTCGAATTTACCTCTGTTCCGCTCCCTGGCTGCCTTCCCGCCCAGCAGCCTGTCAATTTGTTTGACTGCAGCCAGGAAACCTATTGATAATATTTAAAACAGGTCCTGCCGTTAAATTCAGGAAACCTGTATTTTCGGGTGCCCTGGCCGTAAATCCTAAATCCTAAACAAGTAGTTAACAGGCAGTTTTACGCCTGCAATTGCGGGCTTCCCGGTGGCTGCGAACCTCGCCAGGGTCAGCGAGGCGAGCAGTGGGTCTGCGGGGGTGAGAGGGGTTGAAATGACAGCTGTAGAGGTAAGTGATGGGTGAAAGTGTGGACAGGTAAGTATGAGAGGTGAGTGTAAAGTGTTGGAAAAAGTTTCCTTACCTTTGCTTCTTTCTGCAGGCTTCAACTCTTGGCGATCCGGAGGTGCCTCATCTCAATGGCAGAGATGACAGAATGGCTGCTGCATTCTCAGATGCAGCAGCCACCTGCTTTCTGCTGAGGAGAGAGGTTTTTGTGAGCCTTCTGTGCAAGGGCTCACCTTAGAACAGAGATTGTCAGTGTTTGACAGCTTCTTAAAGCTGTCAAATGCTGACAATTCATCTGTCAAAATGTTTTCGACAGATGAAGCGTCATACGCTGACGTCATCTGTCACCAGCTTTCAATAGCATGATAGCAAAATACTGCAGATGTTGGAAATCCGAAATAACAACAGAAAATGCTGGAAAAACTCAGCAGGTCAGGCAACATCTGTGGAGAGAAATTTGAGTTGACGTTTCGGGTTGGACCCTTCTTCAAAACTGGAAAGAAAAGAAACTAGATCGGAGGCAGGGCTGCGATCGGACAAAAGAATAAAAGTAACAAAAGAAGTAAAAGAGATTAGAAGCTAGACGAGATGGTAATAGGCTGGGATTAGGTGTAAAGTGTACTGGCAGGGCAAAAGATAGCTGCCAGGTGTGAGAGAGAAACAAAAGGAAAGGGGGGGGGGAAAGGAGTGGAACAATTACAAGAGAAAATGAAATGGGGGCCGAGCTTATGATCTGAAATTGTTGAACTCGATATTGAGTCCGGAAGGCTGCAGACTGCCTAATCGGAAGATGAGGTGCTGTTCCTCGAGTTTACGTTGAGCTTCCGTGGAACAATACAAGAGGCCAAGGACGGTGAGGTCCGAGTGGGAATGGAGCGGTGAATTAAAATGACAGGCGACCAGAAGCTCGGGGTCACCCTTACGGACTGAACGGAGGTGTTCCGCAAAGCGGTCACCCAATCTGCGTTTGGTCTCCCCAATGTAGAGGAGACCGCATCGTGAGCAGCGAATACAGTATACTAGATTGCGACGTCGCTGGGGGCGGGACTGAAACCTGAAAACCAGCAGTCCCGCTCCCAAGCCGAATTGACAAAATCCAGCCCAGTGTGCACTAATTTCTGTACCCAAATTTCTGATATATGTTCCCATCCTGTGAAGCACTGTGCTCAATCATGTAGCATGGTAAAGATTTCAGACAGAAGAAGATTGGTCCATCTATCCATAGTATTCACTTTGTGCATCTCTAATAACTCTGAATTCCATCTGTTGACCAGAACCTGTCTAGTTCCTTCAAGAAACCCATTAGGGTTTCTATTTTCACCAACTGTGTAATCTGTTCCATATACTTTTCACTCTTTCAGTAAATAAATTTCTTCTTGCATTTCTTATTTTCTTTTGTTGTCCTTAATTTGTAAGTATAACCCCTTGTGCTTAAGTTCTGTACATGGCAGAAAAGCTTACTTGGCTCCAATATGTCCAAACTTTTCATAATTTGAAACACTTCTATCATGTCCCCCCTCAGTCTTCTGTTTTGAAGAGAGAAAAGACCCAGGGTAGTCAGCAATGTTCCCTTTTATTTTTTGGGGGGGATGCGCGGCCCATTCAAAATACCGCGTATGCACAGTTTTTCGCATTGAAAAGCCGGCGAGCCGGCTGAGCGGGAGGTCTCGAGTGGCCTCGCAGCTCAAAGGGAACATTGGTAGTCAGTCTTTCCTCATACATCATTCCCTTAAGTTCAGGCATCGACCGTGTAGCCCTTTTTACTCCCTTCCATTAACTGAATATCCTTCATGAACTAGGGAGACCAAAACTGCATGCAGTACTCCAGATGTGGTCTCACCAGGGCCAAATACAGTTTTAAAATTATCCCTCTGGATTTATATGTCATACCTCTTGCTATGTATCCCAGCATTCTGTTTACTTTTTTTTTACCAGCCTGGGAATTTTGTGTTGATGGTTTTAATGATCTGTCCACTAAAACCCCAAGTTCTCTCTCCTGCTCTGATATTTCGTACATTCCCATTTAGCACATCATTTGCATATAATTTACCTCTACATTTCCAGTCTCTATGATTATATACATCCTCAGCAAATGTCTACGGAAAGTGCTGCTCACCACACTGTTGGGTTTCACGACTTTTCAGTGCTAATGTTTAAAGTGTTTATTTGCAAGTGAATGCATGTTTCATAGCTTCAGATAATGAGAGATTCCAGATAAAGATGTGTAATATAGTACATTCATATTGCTGTTTTATACCTCTAGGGCCCACTTTTGCACCATGTAATCTATGTATTGCATGACTTGGTAATGTGAAAGAAACAATTTCCTCAGAATTTACTGCAACAGCTCACTCAGTATTTGTATACTCTGTGTAAGTCATCAACCTTAGTTTACCACATTTGTTCTTCAAGTGGCAGGTGTAGCAGGTGCACTGGAGCATTCCAAAATGCCCTTTTATCTTTCTGTTTTTTGTATTGCTGTCTCGGGAGAACTGCGTGTATAATCTCTATGTGGCAGCAGCAACCCAATGGAGACGCGATAGTTCTGCAGATTGTGAGCACTTCCCAAGCACCCAACTAACGGCTCTATTATCTTCATGCTTGAAGTAGAGCCAATTTTGGGACCACGCGTCGCAGTCCCAATGTTACATTCGCACAAGGGAGCCAGTCTCCATGGATGCGTTGAGCTCCGCTTTTGTACAGAGCCCCACGGAAAGAGGAAGTACAAAGGCTCGGCTCCCTGTGTTTTCATTGTTAAGACCAATTCTTATATCCAATCCTCAGGACCACAGATGCACATTTTGGTGGACCTGCAATGCCACTGGGATAACAGAGCCATGTAGTACAGCTATGGATGGATAAGTGCCATAATAGATTAAAAAATCCCAAGGAACATGTATGTGATTTCCCAACACACACTCCCAGCAGGTAGAGGTCCGCATCAGGTGTGTGTATATTGGGAGAATAAACCCTATAAAAATCACCCTATGTTGACTAGCTGAGTTTTGGAATATTGCAGTTTCTCTTGAATCAAATACCTTTTAAAAAAAATCTTCCCTTCCAAAAAAAATTTATATCAGAAAAGAAATCACGGTTGAAGCTCCAATGCTTGAAATAAAGTGAACACACCTGAGCAAAATCTGGCACTTGAACAATACAATTTACTAAAAGAAATGCACTATTCGGAGCATGTGGGACAGGCTTCCTGTGTTTACTCTGCTATAACAGAAGCCTCTGAACTAATGGCAGATACAGGGACCGATATTTTTGTGAGTCCACTGCTATTGGTTGACTGAATATTCAGCTGCTTGGTAGTGAAGCCGATTGGTTGCTTTCCTGTAATGTAAAAATGTCAAAGGACTTGCACATTGAAGTATATCAAAAGGAGTGTAATGACTACAGACCCACATTCTATCATTGTCTACTGCACTGCAAAATACAAATGACCAGACCTGCAGGGCGCTGACAGCATGATAGAACTATGGAAATGGAAATTTATACCTTCAGATTAAAACCACTGTTCCAGCAAACTAATCAAGGGGATGTGTTTGCATTCTCCTCAGCAGTCTGTTTGATCCAGAGCTGAAGTACAAAGGTTCTAACTTTGCAATATTGTCCGCCTCGACCACTGCTGCCAAAACCTTTTTAGTGTATGTAACTGTTCTACCTTTAAGAGAACTATTTTAGGTGTGGCACTACTTTATCTTGGCTGCTGTATACTGTAATACCGACGGTGACCACACCGGTATATAAGTGCTGTGTCAGGATTTATTGGGCAGATTCGCCCTGACCTTCGAATAGTAAAGTCCTGTTAAAGTTACTCTTGTAGTCTGTGTATTAATTCGCCATAATACCTACAGACTTTACAGTGGCGACGAGTTCGATCTTACCCTGCGGCAACAATACTTCCGAAGCAGTTAACGAGCGTCGAGAAGAGGCACCCGCCCTCGTCGTTCTGCTGAGAGAAAACTCGAGTCTGCAGAGCAAGGAAGAAGGAAGAATTCAGACACGAAGCCTTCCATCAGCAACAGGCACTGATTGTCCCTTCTGCCACGGTGGTGAGTGAGCCGATCAGCACGAGAAGCAAGTCGGCCACGGTGACTGTGAGTAAAGGGAAAATAAAAGAAAAAATAAACGGAGGATAAGGGCGGTGAACTCGACCACGGTTAGGGGGAAAGGAGCCGGACAGAAGTCGGGCCCAGAGGCGCTGAGACTGGGGCAGCGTGGAGCACGGAAGCTGCGGTACAAGCGGGCTGGGAGACGCAACGGTGTCGTGAGACAGCTAGACCGCGACCGGCGAAAAAGGCCGGGCAGCTACCGAGGCCACGAGGTGCTGCGACCGGGATCGTAAGGCGCGGGAAGATATAAAAATAAATAAACCGCGGTGAACTCAGCCGCAGCCGGGGAGGAAAGCACCGGACTGCGAGAGGGCTGGGAGGCGCGATTGGAGTGAAAAAGGCCGGGCAGCGACCGAGGCCACGAAGCGCTGCGACCGGGATCGTAAGGCGCGGGAAGATATAAAAATAAATAAATCGTGGAGAACTCAGCCGCAGCCGGGGAGGAAAGCACCGGACTGCGAGAGGGCTGGGAGGCGCGATTGGAAGCCGCTGAGGGAGAGACAGAGCCCGAGCGAGCGGGAGAGACAGAGCCCGAGCGAGGGAGACTGAGCGAGATCCAGCCCAGCGGCTGAAACTGTTCGCCGTCAACGGGTTGTACCCAGCGCCGGTTGCCCTGCCGAGAAAAGGGAACAAGGAACGCACTGAAGCTGACGCGCAGGCTGCGAACCCCGAAAGCCAGCGGTCGTCGCCCGAGGGAAAAGCTTACCCCTCCCGCCAGGGGAAGAAACGCGGGAAGCCGCCAGTAGGCGGGGAAGAAGACAGAAGTGGGAAACCGCCATTTTGAAAGTGGGCGGGGAAGAAGACAAGCGCGGGAAACCGCCATTTTGGAAAAAAAAAAGTTAAAGAAATATTTCGTTGTTGTTTCTCAGGAAGAGTGTGAAGATGCCTAAGCGTAGTAACATCAACGGTTTCGATTCCGATGTGGAAGATTGGGCCACGTATGTAGAACGCATCGAGATATATTGTAAGGTCAATAAGATAGCAAATTATGACAAAGCTCTAACCTTACTAAACTCAATGGGTGCGAAGACATACGGGTTATTGAAGCATCTTCTATCACCAGCTAAACCGGCGGATCAGTCTTTCGCTAATATTGTTGCTGTCCTGAAGGATCATTTTAACCCCGCGCCACTGATGTTAGCGGAACGATCTAAATTTTACGTGAGAACGCAACGAAAAGAGGAAAGCAACGCGGAGTACCTGGTTGAACTGCATAGGCTAGCAAAATACTGTCAGTTTGGGGTAAATCTGACAGAGGCACTGAGAGACAAGTTCGTGTGCGGGATGTCGAAGGAAGGAACACAAAAACGACTGCTCGAAGAGAACGATCTTACACTTGATAAGGCTGTCCTTATTGCAGCATCGCACGAAGCCGCAGCGAGAGGCACGGCGGAAATGCAGCGGAAGACAGCGGTACTCAGTGTGGATCAAATGACTTCGGGTACAACGAAATGTTATCGTTGTGGGAAGACAAAACACGACCAGAACCAATGCTGGTTTAAAAACCAGGAATGTAGAAAATGTGGCAAGCTTGGTCACATAGCTAAGGTATGCCGGTCAGGAAAGAAGACCAGCAATAATAAGTCACCGCAGAAGAAGTACAGAAAGGTACATAAGGTGACTGGGAAGAGTCCAGATGAACAGAATTCGGACTCAGACTCCAACAGCAAGGAACTGGGTAGTCTGAGGATTCACAATGTGAGTAAAGAAGCTGACCGACAAACTATCTGGGTCACACTACAGATTGCAAAAGTCCAAGTGAAGATGGAAGTGGACACCGGATCGGCGTTGACGGTCATGAATAAGCAAGATTACAAAAAGTTATTCAAACATATTCCCCTACGGGATACGGAGATAGTATTGCAGACATACACGGGGCACAAAGTATACCCCATCGGAAAGATAAAAGTCAAGGTGAGATACAAGGACAAAGATCACCAAGGGATGGACATGTATGTGCTGCCCAAGGGAGGTCCACCACTTCTGGGACGGGAGTGGATCAGGAAAATAAAGATAGACTGGCATTCACTAAACACAATGACGGTAGATTCCGGAAAGGAAGATGTCAAACCTGAACGGTTGTCCAGAATATTGGACGAAGCTAAAGAGGTATTCCAGCAAGGACTGGGAACACTGAGAGGAATTAAAGCAAAAATCAAGATTGCAGAACATGCAAGCCCAAAATTTTTCAAAGCCAGATCGGTACCTTACGCGATACGACCTGCTGTGGAGGCAGAACTGGAAGAGCTTGAACGTTCAGGGGTACTGTCTAAGGTGGACTGGAGTGAGTGGGCCACGCCCATTGTTCCCGTCATGAAGTCTTCATCAAGTAACAAGCCAGGGGGACCGGGAAAGGTCCGCATCTGCGGAGACTTCAAGATCACAGTTAATCCGGTGCTTCACACGGTACAATACCCGCTTCCGCGGATTGAGGATATCTTTGCTTCATTGTCTGGCGGGAAACACTTCACCAAGATAGACCTGGCACAAGCATACTTACAAATGGAAGTCGAGGAAGAGTCGCGCCAGTATCTCACAATCAACACGCACAGAGGCTTGTATCGTTATAATAGACTGGTTTTTGGAGTAGCTTCGGCTCCAGCAATTTGGCAGAGGGCCATGGAGCAGGTCTTACAGGGTATTCCAAGCACTCAGTGTTACTTGGACGATATCCTGATTACAGGAGAGGACGAGGAGGAACACCTCGCAAATTTGAAACTGGTGCTCACCAGGTTGAAGGAATATGGCCTTCGAGTTAATCGCCAGAAATGTGAGTTCTTCCAGAAACGGATCTCGTACTGCGGTCATGTCATTGACCAAGAGGGGCTGCACAAGTCACCTGACAAGATAGAAGCTGTCGTGAAGGACCCCGCTCCGGAAAATGTATCACAGTTGAGATCGTTTCTGGGGTTGATTAATTATTACCACAAGTTTCTGCCAAATCTATCCACGGTGCTGCATCCGCTGAATGCTCTGTTGCGGAAAGAAGTACCATGGAAGTGGAGTGAGGACTGTAAGAAGGCCTTTCGCAGAAGCAAGGCGTTGATTACCTCTGAGGAAGTGTTGGCTCATTTCAACCCAACGTTACCTCTTCGTCTAGCTTGTGATGCTTCCCCTTATGGAATTGGAGCAGTACTTTCACACAAGTTACCAAATGGCTCGGAAAGGCCAGTCGCATTTGCGTCCCGATCATTGACCTCCGCTGAGCGAAATTATGCTCAGATAGATAGGGAGGCCCTCAGCCTTGTGTGGGGAGTAAAGAAATTCAATCATTACCTGCAGGGCAAGAAGTTCACATTACTGACAGACCACCAGCCGTTGGTGTCCATATTCAACCTTAACAAGGCCGTTTCCACTATCACAGAATCACAGAAACCCCACAGTGCAGATAGAGGCCAATTCGGCCCATCGAGCCTGGACCGACACATATCCCACCCAATCCCCGTAACCCCTACACCAACACATACCCCACCCTATCCCTGTAACCCCACGTATTTAATCCCCCTAACACTAAGGGTCAATTTATCATAGCCAATCAACCTAACCCGCACATCTTTGGACTGTGGGAGGAAACCGGAGCACCCGGAGAAAACCCACGCAAACACGGGGAGAATGTGCAAACTCCACACAGACAGTCGCCCGAGGCCGGATTCGAACCCGGGTCTCTGGCGCTGTGAGGCAACAGTGCTAACCACTATGCCACCGTGCTGCCACTATGACAGCGCAAAGGCTACAGAGGTGGTCCGTGTTACTTGGGGCACACCAATATGACATCGAATACAAAAGGTCCAAACAGCATGGAAATGCTGATGGGTTATCGCGCCTACCGTTGCCAGTAGTAGAAGAGGCGGCTACAGTGGACCCGGTAGAGATGTTCCACTCATCCATAGTGGAATGTCTACCAGTAACAAATTCGATGATCGAAAATGAAACAAGAAATGATCCGACTCTCTCACGAGTCTACGATTTAACAGTGGAGGGATGGCCAGCACATGGCGAACCAATGCTGCCCGCATTTTCGCAAAGAAAAGAACAGCTGTCAGTGTGCCGAGGAACCTTGATCTGTGGATCTAGAGTGGTGATTCCACCCAAACTTCAGCATAAGGTGCTAAAGGAGCTTCACGAGGGGCATCTGGGTGGAGTGAAAATGAAGAACCTAGCAAGAGCGTTTGTGTGGTGGCCAGGTATTGATGGAGACATCGAAGAAATAACCAAGAGCTGTCTAGGATGCCAGAAGGTCCAAAACGCGCCACCACAAGCTCCTCTGCATCCATGGGAGTGGCCCTCATCTCCTTGGCAAAGGGTACACGTCGACTTTGCTGGTCCATTTATGGACTCAATGTTTCTAATCGCGGTGGATGCACACTCCAAGTGGCCGGAGGTAATAAAGATGTCCTCCACCACCACGGAAAAAACCATCACAGTATTAAGGACCATATTTGCCAGGAATGGGCTGCCGGAACAGATCTGTTCTGATAATGGACCGAAATTTCTGTCCGAAGAATTCAGGAAGTTCTTAAAAAAGAATGGGGTCAAGCACTACACGTCAGCCCCATACCATCCCGCCACCAATGGATTAGCTGAAAGGTTTGTCCAGACCTTCAAGAAGGCCATAAAGGCCATGGGTAATGAAGACATCAACCTACAACATAAGGTAGATAACTTCTTGTTGGCGTACAGGAATGCAACACATGCGGTCACAAACCAAACTCCCGCCATGATGTTTTTCAATAGAAGACTAAGATGCCGGCTGGATTTGATTAAGCCAAACGTCAGAAGGGACGTAGAGAACCGGCAATTTCAGGGCATGAGTGAAAGGCCAACTAGATCCTTTCAGATAGGTCAACAAGTTTTGGCCCGGGACTACCGTACCGAGAAACGGCAGCCTGGAACTATTGGGAAAAGGCTAGGGCTGCTGATGTATACCGTGGACATTGATGACAGCATAATAAGGCGCCATGTTGACCAGATCATAGGGTCATCCACAAAGGACCAACCTACTCCACAACCTTACATGGCTAATGTTGAAGCAGAGATACCCAGAGCACCTACCTCCGATCTGGTAATACTGGAATCAGATGAACCTGACACTGTCCTTCAAGCCGAATCGACCTTGCCAGAAGAACCTACTACCCCGCCGAAAACTACTACACCACCGAGGCGTTATCCGGACAGAGTCAGGAAACCTCCAGAGAGACTGAATCTGTGAACTGTTTTGCCTAAGTTGTATATATGTTATGATGTTATGTTAATAGGGAATAAGTATGTTGTAAGCTAAAAAGGGAGGATTGTAGTGTATGTAACTGTTCTACCTTTAAGAGAACTATTTTCGGTGTGGCACTACTTTATCTTGGCTGCTGTATACTGTAATACCGACGGTGACCACACCGGTATATAAGTGCTGTGTCAGGATTTATTGGGCAGATTCGCCCTGACCTTCGAATAGTAAAGTCCTGTTAAAGTTACTCTTGTAGTCTGTGTATTAATTCGCCATAATACCTACAGACTTTACAACCCTCATGGGTGTCTCTGTACTCCAAACCTCTAATGCACTTAGGCCTGCTCACCCATCATGTTCCTACTTACTGACCTACATTGGTTCAATAAGGTTAAACAAAAGATCTTTCCTTTTTACATGAAGAAAATGCAATGCCGATCATTTTGACTAACCTACTGCTTGACTAATCTACTGGAATTTTTTGAGGATGTAACTGCTAAAATAGATAAGGGAGAACAAGTGGATGTGGTGTATTTGGACTTTCAGAAGGCTTTTGATAAGGTCCCGCATAAGAGATTAGCATGTAAAGTTAAGGCACATGGGATTGGGGGCAAGGTATTGACTTGATAAGAGAACTGGTTGGCAGACAGAAAGCAAAGAGTTGGAATAAATGGGTCTTTTTCCGAGTGGCAGGCAGTGATTAGTGGGGTACCACAGGGATTGGTCCTTGGACCCCAGCTATTCACAATATATATAAATGATCTAGACAAGGGAACTAGATGTAACATCTCCAAATTTGCAGACGACACAAAGCTGGGTGGGCCTGTGTGCTGTGAGGAGGATGCCGAGAAACTCCAGGATGATTTGGACAGGTTGGGTGATGGGCAAAAGCATGGCAGATGCAATATAACATGGATAAATGTGAGGTTATCCACTTTGGTGGCAAAAACAGGAAGGCAGATTATTATCTGAATGGCAATAGATTGGGAGAAGGAGAAGTGCAACGAGACCTGGGTGTCCTTGTGCACCAGTCGCTCAAGGTAAGCATGCAGGTGCAGCAGGCGGTTAAGAAGGCAAATGGTATGTTGGCCTTCATAGCGAGAGGGTTTGAGTAGAGGAACAAGGATGTCTTGCTGCAGTTATACAGGGCCTTGGTGAGACCACACCTTGAGTATTGTGTGCAGTTTTGGTCGCCTTATCTGAGGAAGGATGTTCTTGCCATGGAAGGAGTTCAGTGAAGATTCACCAGGCTGATACCTGGGATGGCAGGAATGATGTATGAGGAGAGATTGGGATGATTGGGCTTGTACTCGCTGGAGTTTAGAAGAATGAGAGGGGATCTCATTGAAACTTATAAAATTCTGACAGGACTGGACAGACTAGATGCAGGAAGGATGTTCCCGATGGCTGGGGAGTCCAGAACCAAGGGTCACAGTCTAAGGATAAGGGGTAGGCCATTTAGGACAGAAATGAGGAGGAATTTCTTCACCCAGAGAGTGGTGAACCTGTGGAATTCTCTACCACAGAAGGCAGTAGAAGCCAATTCATTAAATATATTCAAGAAGGAGCTGGATATATTTCTTAAGGCTAAAGGGATCCAGGGGTATGGGGAGAAAGGAGGGACTGAGTACTGAATTTGGATGATCAGCCATGATCTCATTGAATGGCGGAGCAGGCTCGAGGGGCCGAATGGCCTACTCCTGCTCCTATCTTCTATGTTTCTATGTTTGTGTTGTGAAGAAAATTCTAAGGACATGGAGAGTGAGAAAAGTCATCCAGCCCATCAAGCCATCTCCATTCATAATCCATGTATGGTTATTCTATCATTGACCTCTCCCCACCCTACCCCACTACCACCTGCTGATCCCCAACTTTAAGGAACACTTTATAACTTCCCTTATGCTCCCCCCACCCTCCAAAACATCAAGCAATGGCATTAATAGGGTAATTTTATGATTTAGCACTGCAGGTGTGGAGCTTTGCATGATGGGAGAACATATCAGGATTGCAGGTTCAGAGGTCACGGAGGTTAACATGCTCGATTTGTGTCCCACATGACTTTCAATTCACACAGGAGTGCACTGACCTCCACACCCGAATTACCAATATATGCTTTCATTACACAAAACTAAATACTTGGGGGATAATTTTGACTTTGGGTGATAGTGTAAAATGGCCGATATTGATTCAACCACCTTCTTTTGAAGTAAATTTCCATTGACTTCAATAAAAATGAAAATTGGGAGAGATATATAATGGGCAGTCGAAATAATTCAATATTTACCCCCCCGGAGTTCTAAAATTTACCCTATAGTATCTTTGTATTCCTCTCCCCCTTCTCAATAGACACACTCACACACAAGGAGAGGCACCATTGCTCTTTCGAGACCCACCACTTTCTTCCAGTAAGGAAATAAAAATAAACTACTCTGGCCACATCTGTGCTCTTCCTCCTTACTGGTCAATCACAGAAGGGCTTGACTGTGTCTTCAGACCATAATGACTATGGGACCCAATCCAACTCTCTTTTAAAGGTGTCACTTGACCCTAATCAACTACCTTTTATCTTGAAGTCCACTATCCTGTGAGGAAAAAAAAATTATTCCTGGTGTCTAACCTTATGCAAGGTATTTTGCCTTTGTGCTCTCTCATCCTATAATCTTCAAAGTGTTAGTAAATTCTATTCTGTAGGGTACATATTGTGCTTGTACATTCCTAGCATGAAGCCTCACTTGCTGGTGTGCACATATTGGAAAATCGTGCGCACACAGATTATAATTTTCCGTCCATACAGCAAGGCTCGGTGCCAGGTGAGAGCAATCTGAAAATTTACCGATATGATTTTTGTAATGTTGATTCCACATACATCAAACCTGCATTAACAGATGTGCGGACTGTGCTAAATCCTAACAATCAGCAGTAGAGTAAACATCATTAATACCCATTTGTTGATCTCATAACTAATTAATATAATTTGTGAATATTATCGCACGTTAAAAGCATACTGCATAGTGTCAGCCGGAACTGCAAAAATCACAGTTCTAAACCAGAAAAAAAGCCACATACATAAATACACTGGCTCACACTCACACTCACACATATATACACATAATAATATATACACACACACATTCTCACAGTCACACACAAACACACACACACTCACGGACACACACAAACTCTCCCAGTGAAATTTTGAACTAAGCCACATTTATCAGGAAGGTCTGAGGTTGGATTTTCAGTCTGATCTGAGATGGCTGACCTCAGCAGGGCAGCAGTAAAAGCATCTGATTGAGCCATATAACCCCCCGAACCCACACTGAACTCTCCATTCATCTGAATCTGGTCTCTTGCGCTCCACCATAGGCAACTGTGCCTCCAGCTGTATAGGCCCCACTCTCTGAAATCCCCTGCCTTAACCCTTCCATACCTCTGCCTCAAACTCCTCCTTTAAGACCCTCATTAAAACCCAAGTCTTTGACAAGGCTTTTAGTGGCTTCCTAATATCTTCTTCTTTGGCTCATCATCTGTTTTCCTCAGACCTCTGTAAAGCAACCTGGGATGCTTCCCTACATTAAAGGCATGATATGCGCCTCTGAGCTAAGAGGGTTTTTTTTATATGTTCATGTGATGTGGGCGTCACTGGCAAGGCCAGCATTTATTGCCCTTGAGAAGGTGGTGGAGAGCTGCCTTCTTGAACTGCTGCAGTTCATGTGATGAAGGTACTCCCACAGTGCTGTTAGGGAGGGAGTTCCAGGATTTTGACCCAGCAACGATGAAGGATCGGTGATATACTTCTAAGTTAGGATGATGTGTGACTTGGAGGTGGAAAACTAATCACGGTTCTTCTGTTATGTCGTCACTCTAGTGGGAATGTCTTTCTTCCTAGGCAGTCCCTCGGAACCGAGGATGACTTGCTTCCACATTAAAAATGAGTTCTCAGGTGACTGATGAGTCCAATGCGGAATCTACAGTCTCTGTCATAGAAACATAGAAACATAGAAGATAGGAGCAGTAGCAGGCCATTCGGCCCCTCGAGCCTGCTCCGCCATTCAATGAGATCATGGCTGATCATCCAAACTCAGTACCCTGTCCCTGCCTTCTCCCCATATCCCTTGATCCCTTTAGCCTTAAGAAATATATCTAACTTCTTCTTGAATATATTTAATGAATTGGCCTCAACTGCCTTCTGTGGTAGAGAATTCCACAGGTTCACCACTCTCTGGGTGAAGAAATTCCTCCTCATCTCTGTCCTAAATGGCTTACCCCTTATCTTTAGACTGTGACCCCTGGTTCTGGACTCCCCCGCCATCAGGAACATCCTTCCTGCATCTAGTCTGTCTAGTCCTGTTAGAATTTTATAAGTTTCAATGAGATTCACTCTCATTCTTCTAAACTCCAGCGAGTATAAGCCCAATTGACTCAATCTCTCCTCATACGTCACAGGTGGGGCAGATGGTGGTTGAAGGGGCGGGTTGGTGGGGTGCTTGGTTTGACGTGCGCTCTTAGCTCGTGGCTTTTGCTTGCTCCCAGCGAAGAGACTCAAGGTGTTCGGCACCTTCCCGGATGCTTCTCCTCCACTTTGTGCGGCCTTTAGCCAGGGATTAACAGGTGTCCGTGGGGATGTTGCACTTTTTCAAGGAGGCTTTGAGGGTGCCCTTGAAGCGTTTCCTCTGCCCACCTGGGGCTCTCTTGCCATGTCGGAGCTCCAAGTAGAGCGCTTGTTTTGGGAGTCTCGTATCGGGCATGCAGACGATGTGACCCGTCCATCGGAGCTGATCGAGCGTGATCAAAGCTTCGATGCTGGGGATGTTGGCCTGAGCGAGATCACTGGGGTTGGTGCGCCTATCCTGCCAATGAATTTGCAGAATCTTGCGGAGGCAGCATTGGTGGTACCTCTCCAGTGCTTTGAGATGTCTGCTGTACATGGCCCATGTCTCTGAGGCATACAGGAGGGTGGTTATTGTGGTGTACGTAACCTGTTCCACCTTAAGAGAACTTAAGCCTGTTCCACCTTAAGAGATGTACTACTTTCTCTGGCTGCTGTATACGTAATACCGGTGGTGACCACCGGTATATAAGTACTGTGTAGTGATATTGTATTTAGTATAGTCCTGACCTCCAACTAGTAAAGACCTGTTGAAACTTTATTCTTGTAGTCTGTGTCAGTAATTAATCTTAATACAACTGGAACACACAGACTTAACAGTGGCGACGAGTCCGATTCTTACCCTGCGGCAGTTTATATCCACGGCGGCTTCGTCCACAGAACGGGCGTCGAAGAGAGGCACCCATCCTCATCACCCTGCTGGAAGACACGTCGCGCAGCAGGCATCGAGAACCCAGAGTGCAGAAGACATCCTGAACTCGAAGCCTCCATCAGCGGCAGTCAGCTATCTTCTTTCTACCTCGGTGGTGGGTAAGCCGGTCAGCGACGCGAGCAGAAAGTCGGCCGCGTTGGCTGTACAGACGGGGGGAGGAAGACGGAGGAATAAGGGCAGTGAGATCGATCGCGACCGGAGATAAGGGCCGGGCCGCATTCGGGCCGAAAGGTGCAGCGCGGGGACATCGATCGCGGCTGGTGATAAGGGCCGGGCCGCTTTCGGGCCAAAAAGGCGCAGCGTCTGGGGCGACTGAAGGCGCGAGAGCCGCGGTGAAGGCGAACGCAGCCGGTGCTAATAACCGGGCTGCAAGAAGGGCTGCGAGGTGCGACATCGGGGAAGCGCGAATGCCCGAGGGAGCCGCGGTGAAGCGGAGACAGCGTCGGGGGAGTTACTAACCGCTGGGAAAGGGGAGCAGCAGCGGCACGCCAAACGCCATTGCAGCCAATGGGTGAAGACTGCCAAGCACGGGAAAACCGCCATTTTGTAGGCAGAGGACGAAGACAAGAGCGGGAAGCTGCCATCTTGGGATAAAATTTAAAAAAAATAAAATAAAAAATAAATTGCAACGATGCCTAAACATGGGAACATTAATACCTTTGATAGCGACATCGAAGGTTGGGCCATGTATGTAGAACGCATACAAAATTATTGTAAAGCAAATAAAATCCCAGATGCAGAGAAAGCACTAACTTTATTGAACTTAATGGGTGCGAAGACATACGGGCAATTGAAACACCTTTTATCACCAGATGAACCGGCGGATAAGACGTTCGAGGAGATTGTTACTGTCCTGAAAAATCATCTAAACCCCACGCCGCTGATGCTAGCGGAACGATTTAAATTTTACAGCAGAAGGCAGCTGAAGGATGAAAGCAATGCTGAATATTTAATGGAATTGCGTAAGCTAGCAAAGTACTGTCAGTTTGGAACGGGACTAACAGACGCGCTAAGAGATAAATTTGTGTGTGGATTATTAAAAGAAGATACACAAAAGCGACTGCTCGAGGAGAATGAGCTGACGCTTGAGAAAGCGGTCACTATGGCAGCAGCACACGAAGCCGCAGCGAGAGGCACGGCAGTAATGCAGCTACGGTCACCGGAACTCAGTGCAAATAAATTGGGTTTGAGTACTGTAAAATGTTATCGTTGTGGAAAGACAACACACGATCAGAACCAGTGTTGGTTTAAAAACCAAGAATGCAGAACATGTGGCAGGCTTGGCCACATAGCTAAAGTATGCCGGTCAGGAAAGAAGACCAGCAACAAAAAGTCACCGCAAGGAAAATACATAAAGGTGCACAAGGTGACAAAGACCAGTTCGAACGAACAGAAGTCAGATTCAGACGCTAGCAGTAATGAACTGGGTAGCTTAAGAGTACACAACGTTGGTAAGGATGCAGATCTCCAGACAATTTGGGTCACTCTTCAGATAGCAGGAGTCCAAGTAAAGATGGAATTGGACACTGGATCGGCATTGACGGTCATGAATAAGAAAGATTACAAAAGGTTATTCCAACATATTCCCCTACGGGATACGGAGATTATATTGAAAACATACACGGGGCAAAGAGTGTACCCCATCGGAAAGATAGAGGTAAAAGTGGTCCACAAGGGCGAAGAAAGCCAAGTAATGGACTTATATGTGCTACCTGAAGGAGGTCCACCACTACTGGGACGGGAGTGGATTAGGAAAATGAATATGGACTGGCACTCCTTTAAAGCACTAACGGTAGATTCCGGGGAAACAGATGTCAAACCTAAACGATTGTCCAAAATATTGGATGATGCTAAAGAGGTGTTCCAGCAAGGACTGGGAACACTGAAAGGAACTACGGCAAACATCAAGATTGATGAACATGCACAACCAAAATTTTTCAAAGCCAGACCGGTACCCTATGCAATACAACCTACTGTAGAAGCGGAACTGGAAGCGCTAGAACGTTCAGGTGTACTGTCTAAGGTAGATTGGAGTGAGTGGGCTACGCCCATTGTTCCCGTTATGAAACGTCCTTCGAGCAACAAGCCAGGAGAACCAGGGAAGGTTCGCATCTGTGGAGATTTCAAGATCACTGTTAATCCGGTGCTTCACACTGTGCAGTATCCGCTTCCGCGGATTGAGGATATTTTTGCTTCGTTGTCTGGCGGGAAACACTTCACCAAGATAGACCTGGCGCAGGCGTACTTGCAGATGGAGGTTGAAGAAGAGTCACGCCAGTACCTCACGATCAACACGCATAGAGGTTTGTACCGGTATAATAGGCTGGTTTTTGAGTGGCATCGGCTCCGGCAATTTGGCAGAGGGCCATGGAGCAGGTATTACAGGGAATTCCAGGCACGCAATGTTACCTGGACGATATTCTGATTACAGGTGATGGTGATGAAGAACACCTCGCAAACTTGGAACTGGTGCTCAACAGACTGAAAGAGTATGGACTTAGAGTTAATCGGCAGAAATGTGAGTACTTTCAGAAGCGGATCTCGTACTGTGGTCATGTCATTGACCGGGAGGGGCTTCATAAGTCTCCTGACAAGATAGAGGCAGTTGTAAAGGCTCCCGCTCCGGATAATGTCTCTCAGTTGAGGTCGTTTCTAGGATTGATTAACTATTACCATAAGTTTCTACCGAATCTATCCACGGTACTGCACCCACTGAACGCTCTTTTACAGAAGGGGGTACCATGGGAATGGAGCGAAAACTGTAAGAAGGCATTTCGCAAAAGCAAAGAATTGATCACCTCAGAGGAAGTGTTGGCTCACTTCAACCCGACACTGCCTATTCGGTTGGCTTGTGATGCTTCTCCATATGGTATTGGGGCAGTACTCTCACACAAGTTGCCAAATGGCACGGAAAGGCCAGTCGTGTTTGCATCCAGATCATTGACCTCCGCTGAGCGCAACTATGCGCTGATCGATAGGGAGGCTCTCAGCCTTGTATGGGGAGTGAAGAAGTTTAATCATTACCTGCAGGGCCAAAAATTCACACTTCTGACAGACCATCAGCCGTTGGTATCCATTTTTAACCCTAAGAAGGGTGTTTCGGTGATGACAGCACAGCGACTCCAGAGATGGTCCCTTTTCCTAGGGGCACATCAATATCAAATAGAATTCAAAGGTACAAAGCAGCATGGCAATGCTGATGGGCTGTCACGCCTGCCACTACCTGAAGCGGAAGAGACGACGAAAGTTGACCCTGTTGAGTTATTTCATTCGACCATCATCGAGTGTTTACCAGTCACCAATGCAAGTATTGAAAGAGAAACCAGGAACGACCCGACACTGTTCCGAGTTTACGAGGTGACAGTGAAGGGATGGCCAACACATGGTGATCCTCTGTTACCGGCATTCTCGGCAAGGCGAGACCAGCTGTCCGTCTGCCATGGTACTTTGATGTACGGGACAAGAGTGATTATTCCTCCCAAGTTAAGGGAAAGAGTTCTAAAGGAACTGCATGAAGGTCATCTGGGGGGAGTTAAGATGAAAAGTCTTGCTAGGGCTTATGTACGGTGGCCGGGCATTGACCAACAGATAGAGGAGTTGACAAAAAGCTGCGCTGGGTGCCAAAAGGTGCAAAATGCACCTCCGATCGCACCACTACACCCATGGGAATGGCCTTCAGCCCCATGGCAACGCGTACATATTGATTTTGCTGGTCCATTCATGGACTCCATGTTCCTAATTGCGGTGGACGCACATTCCAAATGGCCAGAAGTGATCAAGATGAATACCACTACTTCAGAAAAGACAATTGCGGTGTTAAGAACAATATTCGCAAGGAACGGATTGCCAGAACAGATATGTTTGGACAACGGACCACAGTTCGTGTCGGAAGAATTCCAAAAATTCTTAAAGAAGAATGGGGTGAAGCATTATACCTCTGCCCCATATCATCCGGCGACAAACGGGTTGGCCAAGAGATTTGTCCAAACATTCAAAAAGGCAATAAAGGCCATGAACGATGATCAGATTCCGTTACAACACAAGGTGGACAATTTCTTAATGGCATATCGAAACGCCGCTCATGCAGTGACTAACCAAAGTCCTGCCATGATGTTTTATAACAGGAGGTTGCGGTCCAGTTTGGACTTGTTAAAACCAAATGTGCGGAGCGAAGTGGAAAACAAACAGTTCCGGCATATTAATAACAAGTCCACTCGAAGTTTCGACGTAGGACAACCAGTGTTGGCAAGGGGCTATGGAAACGAAAAATGGCAGTCCGGAACAATTCGGGCCAGACAAGGACCTCTGATGTACACAGTAGATATTGGTAACAATGTGATAAAGCGTCATGCGGATCAACTGGTAGAATCAAGAGCAAGGGTCGAACCCATGGTTGCGACAGAGACAACTGTGGAAGACGTTAATGAACCTGAAGCATCTACCTCGGCAGGGACTGTACCTGATGATGACGTCCAATACATAGGAAACCAACAAGAAGAGTCACCTCAGCAACAAGAATCAGAGACCACTGAAAGGCGTTATCCAAACCGAATCAGAAGGCCTCCTGAGAGACTGAACCTTTGAACTGTTTATACCTGAAGTTATATATGTATATATGTTATTATGTTATGTTAAATGGGGATATGACTGTTAAGCTAAAAAGGGAGGATTGTGGTGTACGTAACCTGTTCCACCTTAAGAGAACTTAAGCCTGTTCCACCTTAAGAGATGTACTGCTTTCTCTGGCTGCTGTATACGTAATACCGGTGGCGACCACCGGTATATAAGTACTGTGTAGTGATATTGTATTTAGTATAGTCCTGACCTCCAACTAGTAAAGACCTGTTGAAACTTTATTCTTGTAGTCTGTGTCAGTAATTAATCTTAATACAACTGGAACACACAGACTTAACAGTTATCACTACTGCTCTGTAGACCATGAGCTTGGTGCAAGGTTTGAGATCCTGGATTTCAAACAGTATCTTGCTCAGGTGACCGAAGTCTGTGCTGGCACACTGAAGGCGGTGTTGGACTTCGTCATCGACGTCTGCCCTTGTTGACAGTAGGCTCCTGAAGTATGGAAAGTGGTCCATGTTGTCCAAGGCCTTGTCATGGATTTTGCTAATCGGGGGGCTGTAATGTGTGGCCGGGGTAGGATGGTAGAAAACCTTTGTCTTACAGATGTTTAGTGTAAGGCCCATGCTCTCGTACAATTCGGTGAAGGTGTTGATGATGGTTTGGAGTTCGACCTCCGAATGTGCACAGACACAAGCGTCGTCTGCATACTGTAATTCAATGACAGAGGAAGGGGCGACCTTGGATCTGGACTGGAGGTGACGGAGGTTGAACAGTTTCCCGTTTGTTCTGTAAATTAGCTGCACTCCAGCAGGGAGCTTATTGAGGGTGAGATGGAGCATTGCAACAAGGAAGATCGAGAAGAGCATTGGTGCCTTGACACAGCCTTGCTTGACCCTGGTCCGTACGTGAATTGGGTCTGTGGTGGAACCGTTGGTCAGGATCATGGCTTGTATATTGTCGTGAAGCAGGCGAAGGATGGTGACAAACTTTTGAGGGCAGACGAATTTGAGGAGGACACTCCATAATCCCTCATGATTGACAGTGTTGAAGGCCTTTGTGAGGTCAAAGAAGGTCATGTACAGTGGTTGGTGCTGTTCCCTGAATTTCTCTTGTAATTGACGCACGGTGAAGATCATGTCCATTGTGCCCCTTAGTGGGTGGAATCTGCATCGCGACTCTGGAAGGAGCTCTTTAACCACTGGGAGAAGGCGATTGAGGAGGATTCTTGCGATGAACTTCCCTGTGGCAGACAGCAGGGAAACTCTTCTGTAATTACCGCAATTGAACTTGTCACCTTTCTTGAAGATGGTCACAATTACGACATCTCTGAGATCCCCTGGCATGCTCTCCTCATTCCAGACAAGAGAAATGAGTTCATGAATTTGCGCCAGTAGTGCTTCTCCGCCATGCTTTAGTGCCTCGGCAGGGATTCCATCTGCTCCTGAGGCCTTGTTGTTTTTCAGTTGTCGGATGGCCTTTTCAACTTCATGCTGGGCTGGGGTTGTGCAGAGGTGGTGGCGGGTAACATGCTGCGGGATGGAGTTGAGGACACTCGCGTCGAAGACAGATTCTCAGTTAAGGAGATCTTCGAAGTGCTCCTTCCAGCGGGCACTGACTGCCTCCTTGTCCTTGATGAGCAGCTCTCCGTTCTTGGCCCGCAGTGGGGTAGGACCTTGGGTGCTTGAGCCGTAGTTGGTCTCGAATGTGGTCATGTTTGAATGTACAGCAAGTGCAGGATCTGGCTGACCTGTGATCGCTTCATAGTTGAATAGACTGCCGACACACTGTCTAGGATTACGTATGAAGAATGACAACTTGGGTGAGATATCAGAAAGTTGCCAGTGCCTGTGGAACAATACGGTAGCACCTTCATGAGAGCAAAGGAGAAAATTATAGGGTGGCTAGGGAGAAAACTGTTCTAAAATAACATTTGGTTGGTCATTTGTATAATGGAGAATAATAATATTTCAGCTATCATCGTAAATGGTTAACTGTTGGTTTCTTGGATGCTTGCTCAGTACCCAGAATCTTGATCCCGATGTCCTATTCTTTTATTTGTTTCTTTGTTTGCTTCATGCTCAACTGAAAGCATTCACTGTGCTACATTATAATATAGGTAGTGTTATAATGGTGGTGCACAGTAGAAGCCAGCTATCACCTTTCAGACCTGATGGGACGCTGGGAGCGAAAGGCTCAACAGAGATAAGCTTGGAAAGGTCCCATGGGCATTGGGCACGATTGTGAGATGGCTGGAGTCAGTACATTTTTGAGAATGCCAGAGGTATAGATTTAGACTATTCAGGGAATGATTTATGTAACTAGATATGAAGTAAGTACAGGCTGATAGATTCTGCTGGGTCAGAAAAGGATCATTAATCATATGATCTGGCCCTGCCAAAAGGAAGAAATCAGATCTTGTATTTTATGGGATTCGATGCTCTATAGGATAGCTGCAACATTTACTGCAGTGCACTGCAGCAGGACCACACAGCAGGTTTAATTCTCGTTGAGATTCAATGATTGAGGATCAGGCAATTGTTTTACTCTGATAAATTCCTTCTACTTGACCTTTTGCTTGTCAGATGGTGATTTTAGGCTTTTCATCAGGGAACCTTGCAATCAGGCAGGAATATTTTATCAGCCTCAGTGCTGCTTGCACAACCTCTTGTCTTCAATAATTGTCTCGAAGACAGTGATTAATGCTGTGCTTAAATATTTAACACTCGTGAGTATCACATTGTCTGTTTTCCTAAGCAAATGCAAAACACTTTTGTTTAA
Source organism: Somniosus microcephalus (assembly GCF_052327205.1). Taxonomy (NCBI): domain Eukaryota; kingdom Metazoa; phylum Chordata; class Chondrichthyes; order Squaliformes; family Somniosidae; genus Somniosus; species Somniosus microcephalus. The sequence goes on along the minus strand of NC_140993.1, from coordinate 45,792,529 downwards.
CATGTTTCTTCAGGCAAAATGCAGCACAGAGAACCCTTGTATATGACAGCCACTTTCAGGATCAATGTCAGATGCTGGTATCTTTTATGTTTGTGCTCAAAACCATGTCCAGTTTCCGAAGTGTGGGCTCCACGCACCATTCTGCCGCTATTACTCGGACTTAAGGGACGCTGGCATCCACCTTAAATTCACAGAAAGAGCAAACGAGCAGGACCAGTTTCTGCATCTACATAACTGAAAGTGGTTCCCTTATCATGACAGCATGTTATCCTGAGTCAATGATGCTGCCAGGGTAGGGAGCTGAGCTTGATTACACTATGGAGTGCAGCAAGTAAATAGAGGTCGACAGGTTTGTAATAGCTGTGCTCGTATAAGAACACCTTGCATTTATATCGTTCCTTGAATGCAGAAAACACTCCAAGGCACTTCACAGAGAGAGAGAAAATGATAAACGAACTGATAGCCAGGCATGGTGGGACAGTTAAGAGAGGTGAACAAATGCTTAGTTGTGAATATGGGCTTCGAGAGGCTTTTTAAGTGTCAGCCAGTATCTCAGTTGGTAAGACCCCACTTGCCTCTGAATCAGAGGCTGTGGGTTCAAGTCCCACTCCACGGACCTGAGCACAAAATTCTAGGCTGTCACTCCAGTGCTACACTAAGAGACTCATTTCTCTTATCTGGAAGGAGGAGAGCATGCCAGGGGATTTCAGAGACGCCGTAATTGTGACCATCTTCAAGAAAGGTGACAAGTCCGATTGCGGTAATTACAGAGGAGTTTCCCTTCTATCTGCCACAGGGAAAGTCATCGCAAGAATCCTCCTCAATCGCCTTCTCCCAGTGACCGAAGAGCTCCTCCCAGAGTCGCAATGCGGATTCTGCCCACTAAGGGGCACAATGGACATGATCTTCACCGCACGTCAATTACAAGAGAAATGCAGGGAACAGCACCAACCACTGCACGTGGCCTTCTTTGATCTCACAAAGGCCTTTGATACTGTCAACCGTGAGGGATTATGGAGTGTCCTCCTCAAATTCGGCTGCCCTCAAAAGTTTGTCACTATCCTCCGCCTGCTTCTCGACAACATGCAAGCCATGATCCTGACCAACGGTTCCACCACAGGCCCAATTCACGTACGAACCGGGGTCAAGCAAGGCTGTGTCATCGCACCAACGCTCTTCTCAATCTTACTTGCTGCAATGCTCCACCTCACCCTCAGTAAGCTCCCCACTGGAGTGGAGCTAATTTACAGAACAAACGGGAAACTGTTCAACCTCTGTCGCCTCCAGTCCAGATCCAAGGTCGTCCCATCCTCTGTCATCGAATTACAGTATGCAGACGATGCTTGCGTCTGCGCTCACTCGGAGGTCAAACTCCAAACCATCGTAAACACCTTCACCGAAGCATACGAGAGCATGGGCTTTACACTAAACATCCGTAAGACAAAGGTCCTCTACCAACCTGCCACCGCCACACAGTACTGCCCCCTGATTATCAAAATCCACGACAAGGCCTTGGACAACGTGGACCACTTTCCATATTCTCGGGAGCCTACTGTCAACAAGGGCAGACGTCGACGACGAAGTTCAACACCGCCTTCAGTGTGCCAGTGCAGCCTTCGTTCGCCTGAGGAAGAGTGTGTTTGAAGACCAGGACCTCAAACCCGGCACTAAGCTCATGGTCTACAGGGCAGCAGTGATACCTGCCCTGCGGTATGCCTCAGAGACATGGATCATGTACAGCAGGCACCTCAAAGCACTGGAGAGGTACCACCAACGCTGCCTCCGCAAGATCCTGCAAATCCATTGGCAGGATAGTCAGTGTTCATGCTCAGGCCAGCATCCCCAGCATCGAAGCTCTGACCATGCTCACTCAGCTACGATGGATGGGTCACATTGTCCGCATGCCCGATACGAGACTCCCAAAACAAACGCTCTACTCGGAGCTCCGGCACGGCAAGAGAGCCCCACGTGGGCAGAGGAAACGCTTCAAGGACACCCTCAAAGCCTCCTTGAAAAAGTGTAACATCCCCACCGACACCTGGGAATCCCTGGCCCAAGACCGCACAAAGTGGAGGAGAAGCATCCGGGAAGGCGCCGAACAGCTCGAGTCTCTTCGCCGGGAGCAAGCGGAAGCCAAGCGCAGCAAGCGCAAGGAGCGCACGTCAACCCAAGCACCCCACCCACCCGCCCCTTCAACCACTGTCTGCCCCACCTGTGACAGAGACTGTAGGTCCCGCATTGGACTCATCAGTCACCTGAGAACTCATTTTTAATGTGGAAGCAAGTCATCCTCGGTTCCGAGGGACTGCCTTAGAAGGAGGAGAAGACACTGTCAGAGGTGACATCTTTCGGATGAGCCGTTAAACCGAGGCCCCGTCTGCTCTCTCAGGTGAATATAAAAGATTCCCTTGGCACTATTTTGAAGAAGAGCAGGGGAGTTATCCCCGGTGTCCTGGCCAATATTTATCCCTCAATCAGCAAACAGATTATCTGCTCATTATCACATTACTGTTTGTGGGAAATTGGCTGCTGCGTTTCCTACATTACAACAGGGACTACACTTCAAAAAAGTACTTCATTGGCTATAAAGCACTTTGGGACATCTGGTGGCCATGAAAGGTGCTATATAAATGAAAGTCTTCATCTTTTAATAGGTGCAGAGAGAAGTGAAGAGCGGGAGATAGTTTAGAGAGGGGATTCCAGAGAGCAGGACCAAGGCCTTGGCATTTTCATTAAACTGGCATTGATTTTCTTTTCTGTTTCTCAGAAGCATACTGAGAAGCCATGTGTTAAAACATTGATCACTATTGGCAAAATTGAATTGAATGTGGTCAAGGAGTTCCCAAGAGTCTCTGATGATCCTAGAATTGATAAGGAAGTGATGGTTCACATGCAGAGAGCAAATGTGACCTTTGACAGACTGGAATCAGTCTGGTATCAAGGTTGTCACTAAACTGAAGATTTATAAGCCATTTGTCCTTACCAATCTCCAGTATAGATAAGAAACATGGACACTCTATAGAAGCCACACTCAACAGCTACTGAATGTGCTGACAGCGCCAACATTGAGGTTATGATAATCAATGCTCAGCTCCATTGGGCTGCGTTAAGTAATATTGCAAGATAGACAAGTTTGGAGCTGTTGTCTCTATGCTAGGAATTAAAGCTTTAGATAGTAAAGCTTCACTTATAGATTTATAGGAGGAATTGATACTCACAGACAGCACACACAACAGTGCAACGGCTGCAGGAGACCTCCCGTTACAGTTGCTGAGCTCAGTCACAGGGTGATTAGTCCCTGGGTCTTCCCTAATTCTTTTACAGTGATGTCACTTTTTATCCTACAGTTTAAAGGCCATCACATGACCTTCACTCTTGCACTTGCATTTTAAAAAGTGAGTCTCATAGCATAGGGGGTCATTTTAACTTTTGCCGATCATCTTCTATTGATAGGAAAATCGGAAGAGATGCATAATGGGCGGCCAATCCAATATGGCCTATTTTACACTATTGGCGTAAGTTAAAATTACTCCAATAGTCGTCAAAGAGATTGATGTAGCTATTAGAAGGCTATCTTACATGATAACAGTCGGCACTGCCTTACAAAGTGGCTATGGTAATCTGATGGTGGTGGTGGTGGTGGTGAAACAGGTGGTGGGTGGAGAAAGCACAGGAGATCCAGCAGCTAGCTGACAACCATGATGTGCGTGGATTCTTTAGCGCAGTCAAGACCGCCTACGACCCAACACCCAAGGTCCTACCCCACTGCGGGCCAAGAACGGAGAGGTACTCATCAAGGACAGGGAGGCAGTCAGTGCCCGCTGGAAGGAGCACTTCGAAGATTTCCTTAACTGAGACAGTGTCTTTGACGCGAGAGTCATCAACTCCATCCCGCAGCATGCTACCCAACCTACCCCTGCTCGGCATGAGGTTGAAAAGGCCATCTGACAACTGAAGAACAACAAGGCCTCAGGAACAGATGGAATCCCTGCTGAGGCGCTAAAGCATGGTGGAGAAGCACTACTGATGTGAATTCATGAACTAATTTCTCTTATCTGGAAGGAGGAGAGCATGCCAGGGGATCTCAGAGATGCCGTAATTGTGACCATCTTCAAGAAAGGTGACAAGTCCGATTGTGGTAATTACAGAAGAGTTTCCCTGCTGTCTGCCACATGGAAAGTCATCGCAAGAATCCTCCTCAGTCACCTTCTCCCAGTGGCTGAAGAGCTCCTCCCAGAGTCGCAATGCGGATTCCGCCCACTAAGGGTCACAATGGACATGATCGTCACCGTGTGTCAATTACAAGAGAAATTCAAGGAACAGCACCAAACGCTGTACATGGCCTTCTTTGACATCACAAAGGCCTTTGACACTGTCAACCGTGAGGGATTATGGAGTGTCCTCCTCAAATTCGTCTGCCCTCAAAAGTTTGTCACTGTCCTCCGCCTGCTTCATGACGACATGCAAGCCGTGATCCTGACCAACGGTTCCACCATAGACCCAATTCATGTACGGACTGGGGTCAAGCAAGGCTGTGTCATCGCACCAACGCTCTTCTTGATCTTCCTTGCCGGCAATGCTCCATCTCACGCTGAACAAGCTCTGCGCTGGAGTGGAGCTAGTTTACAGAACAAAGGGGAAACTGTTCAACCTCCGTCACCTCCAGTCCAGATCCAAGGTCGTCCCTTCCTCTGTCATCGAATTACAGTATGCAGACGACGCTTGCGTCGGCACACACTCGGAGGTCGAACTCCAAACCATCGTTAACACCTTCACCGAAGCGTACGAGAGCATGGGCCTTATAGTAAAGGGGAAGACAAGGGTCCTCTACCAACCTGCCCCCACCACACAGTACTGCCCCCCGATTATCAAAATCCATGACAAGGTCTTGGACAACATGGACCACTTTCCATACCTCGGGAGCCTACTGTCAACAAGGGCAGACATCGATGATGAAGTCCAACACTGTCTTCAGTGTGCCAGTGCAGCCTTCAGTCGCCTGAGGAAGAGACTGTTTGAAACCCAGGACCTCAAACCCGGCACCAAGCTCATGGTCTACAGAGCAGTAGTAATACCCACCCTGCTGTATGCCTCAGCGACATGGACCCTGTACAGCAGGCACCTCAAAGCACTGGAGAGGAACCATCAACTCTGCCTCCACAAGATCCTGCAAATCCATTGGCAGGATAGGCACACCAACGTCAGTGTTCTCGCTCAGGCCAACATCCCCAGCATCGAAGCTTTGACCACGCTCGATCAGATCCGATGGACGGGTCACATCGTCCACATGCCCGATACGAGACTCCCAAATCAAGCACTCTACTCGGAGCTCTGACACCGCAAGAGAGCCCCAGTTGGGCAGAGGAAACGCTTCAAGGACACCCTCAAAGCCTCCTTGAAAAAGTGCAGCGTCCCCATCGACTCCTGGGAATCACTGGCCCAAGACTGTACAAAGTGGAGGAGAAGCATCCGGGAAGGCGCCGAATACCTTGAGTCTCTTCGTCGGGAGTAAGCGGAAGCCAAGCGCAAACAGCGCAAGGTGCACACGTCAACCCAAGCACCCCACCCACCCGCCCCTTCAACCACTGTCTGCCCCACCTGTGACAGAGACTGTAGGCCCCGCATTGGACTCATCAGTCACCTGAGTGTAATGATCAGTAACATGTCATTCTAGAATGGTACACTAGGTGGAGCTGTATGTATATAAGAGTGGGCTACCCATGATGCACTAGGTTACCCACAAGGCAGTAGTCAAGATGGATGCCTGCACACAAAGTCCACATGGCTGAATAAAGTGACTAGCTCAAGCTAGCTGTTCATAATGATAATGTCTATGTATTTATGAACATAACACTGAGAACTCATTTTTAATTTGGCAGCAAGTCATCCTCGGTTCCGAGGGACTGCCTAAGAGAGAGAATCTGAGATGTCTTGTGACATTCTACAGATATTGCCTGTTTCAACAGATCCTGCAAAAACTGTCTTTTAACCATAAAATGGAGTCCTGCATATGAAATAGAATCTTTAATAAAACCTTTCCTGCTGCAATTCCTAACAGGCTGTACATGTTGTTAGGATGGACGATGTATGGTTGTCAGATACTTTTTGGAGAACTGGTGGATTGCAGAAGAAAGCAGTGTGACAACAAAAACGTTATAAGGACACACTAAAGATTCATTTCAAGCAGTGCAACATGATTGTTGACTCTTGGGAAATCCTAGTCACCAACAGACAGGAATGAAGTGAAATAAAGTGAAAGGCTTTGAGCTACAACATCATGGCAATGTGGAGGAAAGCTACGACAGATGGAAGTGTTGGCAATGTCAGAGGGATCAAGGGAACCGCCCCTAGGAATGTGGTCGTTTTAGGCCTGTGGTAGACAATGCCTGTCACATGTTGTCTCGCATAGTTATCAACGCACCCATCTACCATGGACTTATGTTCCTTTCACTGTTAGCACAGTCATCCTCAAGTGCAAGGGACATACACACTACTGATACTACTGCACAGCATTTGGTAATTCACACAAATACAAATATGGAACCTAACTACCTTAGAACTCAGTTGTCACTACTGTCAAATTATGTCATGGGGTGAAATTCCTCTTTTGCTGAAAAATGGGAGAGTGTCTGTTCTTAGAATCCTAGAATCATTGAAAGCTACAGCACTGAAGGAGGCCATTTGGACCCATCGTGTCCGCGCCGGCCAACAAAGAGCTATCCAGCCTCATCCCACTTCCCAGCTCTTGGTCCGTAGCCCTGCAGGTTTGAGCATCCCAAGTGCACATCCAAGTACTTTTTAAATGTGGTTAGGGTTCCTGCCTCTACCACCCTTTCAGTCAGTGAGTTCCAGACCCCCACAACCCTCTGGGTGAAGAAATTTCCCCTCAAATCCTCTCTAAACCTTCCACCAATTACTTTAAATCTGTGCCCCCTGGTTTTTGACCCCTCTGCTAAGGGAAATAGGTCTTTTCTATCCACTTTATCTATGCCTTTCATAATTTTATACACCTCAATAAGGTCTCC